>NC_134837.1:68138668-69474653 GCF_004210375.1 Tachypleus tridentatus | reverse complement strand
AATCCATGAAAACAGTGGTTTACAACCTTCATTGTTATTACCAATCCTTGAAAACGGTAGTTTACAACCTTCATTGTTCTTACTAATCCATGAAAACGGTGGTTTACAACCTTCATTGTTGTTACTAATCCATGAAAATGGTAGTTTACAACCTTCACTGTTGTTACTAATCCATGAAAACAGTGGTTTACAACCTTCACTGTTGTTACTAATCCATGAAAATAGTGGTTTACAACCTTCACTGTTGTTACTAATCCATGAAAACAGTGGTTTACAACCTTCATTGTTGTTACTAATCCATGAAAATAGTGGTTTACAACCTTCATTGTTGTTACTAATCCTTGAAAACGGTAGTTTACAACCTTCATTGTTGTTACTAATCCATGAAAATAGTGGTTTACAACCTTCATTGTTGTTACTAATCCATGAAAACAGTGGTTTACAACCTTCACTGTTGTTACTAATCCATGAAAATAGTGGTTTACAACCTTCATTGTTGTTACTAATCCATGAAAATAGTGGTTTACAACCTTCATTGTTGTTACTAATCCATGAAAACGGTGGTTTACAACCTTCATTGTTAATAATAATCCATGAAAACAGTGGTTTACAACCTTCATTGTTATTACCAATCCTTGAAAACGGTAGTTTACAACCTTCATTGTTCTTACTAATCCATGAAAACGGTGGTTTACAACCTTCATTGTTGTTACTAATCCATGAAAATGGTAGTTTACAACCTTCACTGTTGTTACTAATCCATGAAAACAGTGGTTTACAACCTTCACTGTTGTTACTAATCCATGAAAATAGTGGTTTACAACCTTCACTGTTGTTACTAATCCATGAAAACAGTGGTTTACAACCTTCATTGTTGTTACTAATCCATGAAAATAGTGGTTTACAACCTTCATTGTTGTTACTAATCCTTGAAAACGGTAGTTTACAACCTTCATTGTTGTTACTAATCCATGAAAATAGTGGTTTACAACCTTCATTGTTGTTACTAATCCATGAAAACAGTGGTTTACAACCTTCACTGTTGTTACTAATCCATGAAAATAGTGGTTTACAACCTTCATTGTTACTAATCCATGAAAACGGTGGTTTACAACCTTCATTGTTAATAATAACATGAAAACAGTGGTTTACAACCTTCATTGTTATTACTAATCCATGAAAATAGTGGTTTACAACCTTCACTGTTGTTACTAATCCATGAAAACAGTGGTTTACAACCTTCATTGTTGTTACTAATCCATGAAAATAGTGGTTTACAACCTTCATTGTTGTTACTAATCCATGAAAACGGTGGTTTACAACCTTCATTGTTAATAATAATCCATGAAAACAGTGGTTTACAACCTTCATTGTTATTACTAATCCATGAAAATAGTGGTTTACAACCTTCATTGTTTTTACTAATCCTTGAAAACGGTAGTTTACAACCTTCACTGTTGTTACTAATCCATGAAAACAGTGGTTTACAACCTTCATTGTTGTTACTAATCCATGAAAATAGTGGTTTACAACCTTCATTGTTATTACTAATCCTTGAAAACGGTAGTTTACAACCTTCATTGTTATTACTAATACTTGAAAACGGTAGTTTACAACCTTCACTGTTGTTACTAATCCATGAAAACAGTGGTTTACAACCTTCATTGTTGTTACTAATCCATGAAAATAGTGGTTTACAACCTTCATTGTTGTTACTAATCCTTTAAAACGGTAGTTTACAACCTTCATTGTTATTACTAATCCTTGAAAACGGTAGTTTACAACCTTCATTGTTATTACTAATCCTTGATAACGGTAGTTTACAACCTTCATTGTTGTTACTAATCCATGAAAACAGTGGTTTACAACCTTCACTGTTGTTACTAATCCATGAAAATAGTGGTTTACAACCTTCATTGTTATTACTAATCCATGAAAATAGTGGTTTACAACCTTCATTGTTAATAATAATCCATGAAAACAGTGGTTTACAACCTTCATTGTTGTTACTAATCCATGAAAATAGTGGTTTACAACCTTCATTGTTATTACTAATCCATGAAAATAGTGGTTTACAACCTTCATTGTTGTTACTAATCCTTGAAAACGGTAGTTTACAACCTTCACTGTTGTTACTAATCCATGAAAACAGTGGTTTACAACCTTCATTGTTGTTACTAATCCATGAAAATAGTGGTTTACAACCTTCATTGTTATTACTAATCCTTGAAAACGGTAGTTTACAACCTTCATTGTTATTACTAATCCTTGAAAACGGTAGTTTACAACCTTCACTGTTGTTACTAATCCATGAAAACAGTGGTTTACAACCTTCATTGTTGTTACTAATCCATGAAAATAGTGGTTTACAACCTTCATTGTTGTTACTAATCCTTTAAAACGGTAGTTTACAACCTTCATTGTTATTACTAATCCTTGAAAACGGTAGTTTACAACCTTCATTGTTATTACTAATCCTTGATAACGGTAGTTTACAACCTTCATTGTTGTTACTAATCCATGAAAACAGTGGTTTACAACCTTCACTGTTGTTACTAATCCATGAAAATAGTGGTTTACAACCTTCATTGTTATTACTAATCCATGAAAATAGTGGTTTACAACCTTCATTGTTAATAATAATCCATGAAAACAGTGGTTTACAACCTTCATTGTTGTTACTAATCCATGAAAATAGTGGTTTACAACCTTCACTGTTGTTACTAATCCATGAAAATAGTGGTTTACAACCTTCATTGTTGTTACTAATCCATGAAAATAGTGGTTTACAACCTTCATTGTTATTACTAATCCATGAAAACGGTGGTTTACAACCTTCATTGTTAATAATAATCCATGAAAACAGTGGTTTACAACCTTCATTGTTGTTACTAATCCATGAAAATAGTGGTTTACAACCTTCATTGTTATTACTAATCCATGAAAATAGTGGTTTACAACCTTCATTGTTGTTACTAATCCTTGAAAACGGTAGTTTACAACCTTCACTGTTGTTACTAATCCATGAAAACAGTGGTTTACAACCTTCATTGTTGTTACTAATCCATGAAAATAGTGGTTTACAACCTTCATTGTTACATATATAACTTGAAAACGGTAGTTTACAACCTTCATTGTTATTACTAATCCTTGAAAACGGTAGTTTACAACCTTCACTGTTGTTACTAATCCATGAAAACAGTGGTTTACAACCTTCATTGCATGGTCCACAACCTATGAAAATAGTGTTATAATTTTACAACCTTCATTGTTGTTACTAATCCCTTAAATCGGTGGTTTACAACCTTCATTGTTATTACTAATCCATGAAAACAGTGGTTTACAACCTTCATTGTGCCATTGGCTTAATCCATGAAAAACGGTGGTTTACAACCTTCACTGTTGTTACTAATCCATGAAAACAGTGGTTTACAACCTTCATTGTTGTTACTAATCCATGAAAATAGTGGTTTACAACCTTCATTGTTAATAATAATCCATGAAAACGGTAGTTTACAACCTTCATTGTTATTACTAATCCTTGAAAACGGTAGTTTACAACCTTCATTGTTAATAATAATCCATGAAAACAGTGGTTTACAACCTTCATTGTTGTTACTAATCCATGAAAATAGTGGTTTACAACCTTCATTGTTATTACTAATCCATGAAAATAAAGTGGTTTACAACCTTCATTACATGTTACTAATCCATGAAAACGGTAGTTTACAACCTTCACTGTTGTTACTAATCCATGAAAAACAGTGGTTTACAACCTTCATTGTTAATACTAATCCATGAAAACAGTGGTTTACAACCTTCATTGTTAATACTAATCCATGAAAACGGTAGTTTACAACCTTCATTGTTAATACTAATCCATGAAGAAAACAGTGGTGGTTTACAACCTTCATTGTTGTTACTAATTCTCCATGAAAATGGTAGTTTACAACCTTCATTGTTGTTACTAATACATGAAAAATGGTAGTTTACAACCTTCATTGTTGTTACTAATCCATGAAAACGGTGGTTTACAACCTTCATTGTTAATAATAATCCATGAAAACAGTGGTTTACAAACCTTCACTGTTAATAATAATCCATGAAAACAGTGGTTTACAACCTTCATTGTTGTTACTAATCCATGAAAATGGTAGGTTTACAACCTTCACTGTTGTTACTAATCCATGAAAAACAGTGGTTTACAACCTTCATTGTTATTACTAATCCTTGAAAACGGTAGTTTACAACCTTCACTGTTGTTACTAATCCATGAAAACAGTGGTTTACAACCTTCACTGTTGTTACTAATCCATGAAAATAGTGGTTTACAACCTTCACTGTTAATAATAATCCATGAAAACAGTGGTTTACAACCTTCACTGTTGTTACTAATCCATGAAAATAGTGGTTTACAACCTTCATTGTTATTACTAATCCATGAAAATAGTGGTTTACAACCTTCATTGTTATTACTAATCCATGAAAATAGTGGTTTACAACCTTCATTGTTGTTACTAATCCTTGAAAACGGTAGTTTACAACCTTCATTGTTATTACTAATCCTTGAAAACGGTAGTTTACAACCAACCTTCATTGTTACTAATCCATGAAAACAGTGGTTTACAACCTTCATTGTTGTTACTAATCCATGAAAATAGTGGTTTACAACCTTCACTGTTGTTTACTAATCCATGAAAACAGTGGTTTACAACCTTTATTGTTGTTACTAATCCATGAAAATAGTGGTTTACAACCTTCATTGTTGTTACTAATCCATGAAAACGGTGGTTTACAACCTTCATTGTTAATAATCCATGAAAACAGTGGTTTACAACCTTCATTGTTGTTACTAATCCTTGAAAACGGTAGTTTACAACCTTCATTGTTATTACTAATCCTTGAAAACGGGTTTACAACCTTCATTGTTACTAATCCTTGAAAACGGTAGTTTACAACCTTCACTGTTGTTACTAATCCATGAAAACAGTGGTTTACAACCTTCATTGTTGTTACTATTCCATGAAAATAGTGGTTTACAACCTTCATTGTTGTTACTAATCCTTGAAAACGGTAGTTTACAACCTTCATTGTTATTACTAATCCTTGAAAACGGTAGTTTACAACCTTCATTGTAATTACTAATCCATGAAAATGGTGGTTTATAACCTTCATTGTTGTTACTAATACATAAAAATATTGTTTTAAGTGTCCCACGAAAGTGACTGTTTATACCTTCAAACATTAGCTATACCATTGTTAATAATTTATGAAAGTTATTGTTTATAGGTTTACGTGTGAACTTCACTACTGTTAGTATTGTATGAAAATAGTCGTTTGACTTCACGTGTCTGCCACACTACTGTTGGTAATTAGTGACTAGAGAGACATCTATCAGCTACATCGTTGTTGGTAGTCTATAAAATCAGACAATACGATAAATCTGAAGGCTTATAACGTTAAATACCGAGTTTCGAAAACGGTAGGTAGGCATTGAAAAAGACAGACAGTTTCTCCGAATTCTGGAACGAAACACGTGATACCGTATTCTTTTGTGGCTATAGAATTTTATTATTGTTTGTAAAGAAAAATCCTAAAATATATTTGTCATATTTTAATCACATCTGATATGATAGAATGGAATATTTGTGGTTGAAATATCTACCTGATAAAAAAATAAGTGATTACTTATCTATAGGATCGACTGTATTTTGTAATGGAATATGTTAGTAGGGAGACCTGATGTTCCAGATCCAGCAGACCGGAAAATTCAAAGAACCTGTGGCCGTGTAAGTAGCTATTCCTGTAACTTTTACTAGCTTTCTTCATTATATTTCTCTTGTACGTTATACATTATATTTTTCTTTTATTTTAGCGTAAGCACCGTTTGCACATTGCACATTGAAAAAAAATGTTTTCTTGGTAGTTATTGTCTCATAATCTTTTCTAGCAGAGCGGTAAGTGTGAAGGCTAATACCGCTAAAAAATCAGGTTTCGATACTCGTTGTGAGCACATCACAGAATGCACGCTGCACATTTGTAGCTATCTACTTAACTACAACAAATAAATAAATAATAGCATTGTTGTATTGTGTAGTGAAGAATTTTAGAGTTCACGAAAAAATTAAAGAGAAGCGCAGGGAACATCTTATTGTCCCATGTTTTAGTTCTGCATGTCATGCTTGTGTCTTTTAGTGACAAACCTAATGTGAACATGTTTGTGTTTGGCTTCAAATATTCTCCTAAATTTATATCTCATGAATAACCTTCTTACTTCAGTTTACAGATTCTTTATAGAAAAGAATTGTGCAAAACACCAGCTGTACTACGATCGTTATGTATCTACACTACACTATAATTGTTATATATTTGTATTCTTTACACTCACACAATGATTTGTTATATATTTACACTACACTATAACTGTTATGTATTTACACTACACTATGACTGTTACGTATTTACACTATCACTATAACTGTTATGTGTATTTACACTACACTATAACTGTTACGTATTTACACTACACTATGATTGTTACGTATTTACACTACACTATAATTGTTACATATATATACACTACACTACACTACATTTGTTATGTATTTACACTACACTATAATTATTATGTATTTATGATACACTATAACTGTTATGTATTTACCCTACAATATGATTATGTGTATTTACACTACACTATGATTGTTACATATATACACTACACTGTAATTGTTATGTTTGTTTGTTTTGAAATTCGCACAAAGCTACTCGAGGGCTATCTGTGCTAGCCGTCCCTAATTTAGTAGTGTAAGACTAGAGGGAAGGCAGCTAGTCATCACCACCCACCGCCAACTCTTGGGCTACTCTTTTACCAACGAAAAGTGGGATTGACCGTCACATTATAACGCTCCCTCACGGCTGGGAGGGCGAGCATGTTTAGCGCAACTCGGATGCGAACCCGCGACCCTCAGATTACGAGCGCATGCCTTATCGCGCTCGGCCATACCAGGCTTTAATTGTTATGTATTTACACTATACTATAATTGTTACATATATACACTACAGTACACTATGATTGTTATGAATTTACACTACACTATAATTGTTATGTATTTACACTACACTATAATTGTTATGTATTTACGCTTCACTATGATTGTTATATATTTACGCTACACTATGATTGTTGTTATATACGCTAGACTATGATTGTTATATATTTACGCTACACTATGATTGTTATGTATTTACATTACACTATAATTGTTATGTATTTACGCTTCACCATTATTGTTATGTATTTACATTACACTATAATTGTTATTTATTTACGCCACACTATGATTGTTATATATTTACACTATACTATGATTAATTGTTATATATTTACACTACATTGTGATGATTATTTTATACCAGATTTTACGCAGCGGAAATTGCTATCGGATTGTTCTTCCTTCACAGTCAAGGGATAATTTACAGGTTAGTTTCTCGTGTTTTTCTTTTTTTCTTAATGATAAAAATTCACAAATTATTTATTTTAAAGTTAAACCTTTTGTTATCTTTTCGAAAAGGAAGATCATCTTGAGAGTATATTACCCCTAACGGTTTAATGAAGCAGTATGGTGACGATGGTTACAGAAAAGTGATACTCAGATTAACAACTTTAAATAACCTTCAGGCTTAAAGAAATTTGATGTTTGTTAATTGCACTGTGATCTGAGGCACTTCTAACCTAGAACTTACAAAAAGGGAAGCAACAACTGAGAACAACCTGTCATGAACAACCTGTACAATTTCTCTTAATGTTGACTGTCATAGGTAATATGTGTAGGGTCTCCAGAGGCTTATCGCAGCTCGAACGTATCGTTTGCAGGTCGACCTCGTTAACTTAGTGGTTCCCAAACAGTGCAGCGCGAGAGAATTTAAGGTGTGGCGAGAAAATTCAAGGTCAATCAAAATTTAGAGACATTTTCAAAAAAAATTAATGTACGGAAATTAATGTGTTTTTTTTATTTGCAGATGATTGACAGATATTTTTCCAATGTGAGAGCAAGAGAATTAAGTGAGGATTAGGATGATCCAAGTCCACGTTGTGATCCGAAATTGTCGTCTTCAAAACCCTGCCAGTAGGTTGAGCAGAGTGCTGAAATAGGCTCGTCGAATCAGAATACCAATGCCTAATTCTGCACAACCTGGTTCGCTGGTTGTCTCAAGGAAAAGTTTTAAATCGGGTGTTGGAACTGAAGATCGAGCTCAGAGCATTTTTTTTTTTTTTTTTTGAATAAGAAGGGAACCCATTGTACCACCATCTGGATGAGAATGACTGGTGTGCAAAGCTGGCATAATTGGCTGATATCTTTTCCCGGTTCAATGTGCTCAACACCAGTATGCAAGGTTGTGATGACAATATTTTCACGACTACAGACAAACTAATTGTATTAAAAAAAAGCCTCAGCTCTACTTCTGAAGAGCAATACAACATAATGTTCGCACTGATAAGAAGTTTTAAAACAATGAAATGTACGGCCTCATACAGGAATGTCTTGCAACACAGATAGAAAAGTACTTCTCACCGTTGTCTACAGAAAGATTCGACTTAAAGACTTTGAATTCTAACTGTTCAGACCTGACATTAAATGATGGTGAGGAAATGGAATACATTTCGAGTGATCGAACCTAGAAATTGAAACACAGCAGTATATCACTGGACTCTTTATGGATATACAACCAGAACAATATCCACGCATTTCTTCAAGTGCCTAATCCATTCTTCTACAATTCTCCACGACATATTGTTGTAAACAGGGATTTTCAGCTCTGGTACAAATATCAAAGACCAGAAAAAAGAAAGGCTTATTTGTGCTTGATGGATAGATAGGGAATTTGTTTGTCTCACATTAGACCCAATATAAACGAGAGTACCACACAAAAAACAAGCTCACACTTCTCATTGAATCTGTATATTTTGTGAATGAATCATGTAGTTGCGCTGTTTTATACTTTCTGGATGTCTCATGATCATATTATGATGCAGTTGTGTTCTATGTTGTGAATAAAGCACTGCTAGAGTTGATTTTTTCGTTTTGAATGTATTTTCATCAATAAAAAATCAATGTGGCGCAAGCAAATTTTCATTCCGAAAGTGCGGAGAAAAGTTTGAAACCACTGCGTTAACCAGTAAACCGCGCTTAGCCTATTTAAGGAAGTAAAGATGTCGGTCTTCTACTTACTTTCGAATCGTTTCCGAAAAGAAAAATCAGTTTTGAAGAAGGGTGTCGTTAATAAAAAAAACAAAAAAAAAACATATCAATCACCCTACTTCATTAGTTTCCAGAAGTAAAGATCTCTAGGCCTGTACAGTGTAGCTGAAGGGTCACATTATCTTCAGAAAACACTGTGAAGACGCCAGAGAATATGGTGATAAAATATTAAACTAAAGCTATCGTAACGCGCACATTGATACTTTCAGTACCTTCATAATATTTATTTGTATTCCATTACAGAGACCTCAAACTTGACAACATACTTCTCGATGAAAACGGTCATATCAAAATCGCAGATTTTGGAATGTGTAAAGAAGGAATTTTGAACAATCAAACGACAAGAACATTTTGTGGAACTCCTGATTACATAGCTCCAGAGGTAACGTATTTCTTTAGTGGCATTCAGACTTGCAAATTTCAAGTTTTATAATTAGCTTCTGGTGTTAAAATGTGTTTATGCTATTTCTATTAATCTTTCCGGATGTGCATGTTCAAGTTACATATTAATGTCTCAGTATATTAAGTATATTATTCTCAGTGACACAAGAAATAGCTATTATTACTATTCGTTTCAATTATATGTGTCAGTAACAAAAGAATCTTTCTGTCTTTATCACAAAGTAGCGAATCTGAGTTTTCACGATGGTTTCGAAGAATTCATTTCTTTTGTTACGCATAACAAAATGTAAACTTGAAATAGAATGTTTGACTTTTAAGAACAAAGCTGTAAGTTTACAGATCTGTTTGTCCTTTAAGAACAAAGCTGTAAGTTTACAGATCTGTTTGTCCTTTAAGAACAAAGCTGTAAGTTTACAGATCTGTTTGTCCTTTAAGAACAAAGATGTAAGCTTATAGATCTGTTTGTCCTTAAGAACAAAGCTGTAAGTTTACGGATCTGTTTGTCCTTTAAGAACAAAGCTGTAAGCTTACACTTCCATTTGTCAGTCAAACACAATGTTCCAAGTCTACGTGTATTCTTATTATTTATTCTAGTAACAATTTTGTTCAGGAACTAACATACAGAAGCTATGTTCACCTTCTGATTATTAAGATATCAGATGAAGATAACACTTAAATCGCAATTGATATTTCGTTCATTGTAGATAATTCTGTACGAGCCATATAATATTTCAGTCGACTGGTGGGCCTATGGAGTTCTTTTGTACGAAATGCTAGTCGGTCAGGTAGGTTTTGGTTTTCATTGTTATAAAATTGTACCCCATATTTCTACAATGTAAACAGTGGTCAAAAGGTGATTAGTCCCCCCCCCAACTCACACACGCATAGAAAGCCTCCAAGAGATATGAAGCAAGAAGGCAAAAGAAATTAAAACAACCTTATAGAATACATATTATGATGGTATTTATAAGAATACATATTCAAAGTTTTGTTTGTTCGTGTTGAATTTCGGGCAAAGCTACACGAGGGTTATCTACGCTAGCCGTAATTTAGCGGAGTAAGATTAGAGGGAAGGCAGTTAGTCATTACTACCACCGCCAATTCTTGTGCTACTCTTTTACCAATAAATAGTGGGGTTGACCGTAACATTATAACACCCACGGCTGAAAGGACGAACAGGTTTGGTGCGACAGGGATTTGAACCCGCGACCCTCGCACTACGGGCATGCCGGACCCTGTTAAAAGTAGTCTTCAGTGGTGAAAATAGACTCTACAAGTAGGGATCTGTGAGTGTTGGGTGTATTTACCTTTCTACCTTATCATCAAAGGTTGTACGATTCTGGTTGTTGTCAAAACTGCTGGTGACGTTTCCATGGTTACAGTACATATTTAATAAAAGTTTATAGTACGTAATCGATTCTATTAAAAGAAATTATCTAGGTGGTTAGGTTCTCGCCCTCTCCTCCCAGCTGAGTATTTCCACTTTAATCACTGATTGTAATAGATTTATTTACCAAAATCCTTGAAAATGCAACTGATAGATTTTCTGTAATTTAAATCTACTTATAATAAAATATTTTAGAATATTAGTGCTGCTCACCTGGTGTTGAACAATTAAACTTATAAGTAGCTATTTATATAAAGATTATATTTATCTGGTAGAGTTTAAACTTGGCGAACTTAAAACAAGTTACTCCCTCCGTTTTCTTTTTCACCGATAGGGGTACTTATTAATATAAAATTTGGGATAAATGTTTGTCACATCACGTTACATATTCTTTTTACATTGAATAAAAACAGTTAAACAGTATAATTAAATATATGTAAAACAGTGTAAAGATGATAAGCGTCAGCTTCTTTATCAGCCTCCCTTCGATGGAGAAGATGAAGAAGACTTATTTGCTTCCATCATTGACCAGAATGTCTCGTACCCAAAGTTTTTATCAAAAGAAGCCAAGGATATCTGTAAAGGAGTAAGTTAATGTGTGTGTGAGAAACGTTCTGAACCTGATTGAATATTTCCAGATTTTTTTAAAATATTTTACCCAAAGATACAGAATTTAAAATAAAATAATATGAAATTTACACTGTAAGAAACAACACAAAAATTACCAGTATCCGTTCCTTAATTTCAAGGTGTTAAACCACTGTGGTCTTCGCGCCCTCTTTCATTTTCTTTAATTTCTAAATCTTAAACCACTGTTATTTGTGCTTCTCTTTCATTAGAAACCGCTAATAATTCGTTGTTAGTTTCAAGATATCAAACCACTTTGTTAATATGTAACAAATTATCATTTTTTTCTTTGGTTTTAACAAGCTTGTTTGTAATTTAGTTTTTAACGAAAACTCCTTTGAAGAGATTGGGATGTGGGCCTACTGGGAAAGAAGATGTTCGTAATCATCCCTTCTTCAGGAGGATAGATTGGCAGAAGATTGAAGATCAAGAAATTCAGCCTCCGTTTAAACCTAAGATTGTAAGTTCTGAAAATGAACAGATGACTGAGGGAGGTGTAGCTTTATTTGAAACATTGAGTTAGGATTTAGTTTGGTTTGGTTTGAATTTCGCGCAAAGCTACAAGAGGGCTGTCTGCACTAGTCGTCCCTAAGTTAGCAGTGTAAGACTAGAGGGAAGGCAGCTAATCATTATCACCCACCGCCAACTCTTGGACTACTCTTTCACCAACGAATAATGGGATTAACCGTCGCTTTATTACGCTCCCATGGCTGAAAGGGCGAGCATGTTTGGTGTGACGGGGATTCAGACCTGCGACCCTCAGGTTATGAGTCGAGTGTCTTAACCACCTGGCCATGCCGGGCCTTTGGGTTAGGGTATTGTACAATTAGACAAAAGTAAACAATCCACTATACGCTAAACCTAACACTATCATATTTTAGAAATATCAAAACCTAAATAAAGATGTGAAAAGACCCTGCATTAAAACATAATTATTCATTACTTGATACTTCAGACAATAATCTAAAATTTAGTTATTTAAAATAAATTTTAAAATAGAAGTGAGAAACTTCTTTGTAAACAAGATTGATAAGAAGCAAAGTGATTGATATCTCATTTAAATTTCAGGCATTTATTGTAGAAAGTGACTTTATGTACAGAATCCTACCATTAGTTTTTAGCACGTTTCAATCTACTGGAATTTATAAAGTAGAATATTTGTAAGTTAAAAATATATACAGAAATCACAATACTTACTTGAAGGAGATGACTTAATAATAGATAAAGATATACATACAGTCTGACTCTGCTGCTACTTCATAGTTACATTCAAACATGAAACTCGTCCCATCACACTCCTGCAGTTTGAACTTGGAACAGTCTGGTTATATCACTTCGTTCCACATTGCTTCAATCCATTCAACATGTCCTTTGATCCAGTTGAACTTCATCTTGTTAGTGAGGGTGGGGGGTCTTAGTTGGCTGTCTTGCTGGGAAACTGATTGAACACAGGTAAGACCGCACAATGTCGCAGTGACAGTGAACCCTGGTGTTTCGTGCCATGCTGTTTTGAAGCCAGTCAAATATATCTACAGCCTCATATATTTCAGAACACGATTTAAGGAAGCTTTTTCCTATTCCTTCTCTCCTACTCTCTACACAGCCAGCCTCTCAAAGCTGCTCGTAGTAGCCTTATTAAATGTATTTCTTACAGCAATGTGTCTTGTCAAAAGCTGACCTCTTCTACAAGAAACAATGAGTGCTTTCTTCTACGGAATTAATTCTCAACCTCTGTCCGTCGTACTGTTACCCATACACGTTATAGCAGATAAGATTCTAAACTGACTCTTAATACGAATTTATATTTATGAGTCACAAAACAGCTGATGCAATGCCGAACAGCCTATAAACCTGTTGATGTAAAAATTAGAAAGTACTGCATCGTCCACGTAATATACTTGCACCTATGCACCTACATGCGTTAGGGCCTAAAACAGGCCTGAAGATTGTGCAAAATTGGGTTATTCAATAAATATTTCCCACCACTGTAAATAATGTTTCGACCACAACAGTGTTTGTTGTATCCTCTCTGGCGTGACGAGCTCTGTGTTGAGTGAAACGCGTCGTCGACAATGAATATAGCAGACTTAGTGTATTGAAATACCAACATGCGTTCTTGATTTTCATTGAAAAACCCTCAGGGATTGAATTAGCGATGTAGTGTTAAAAATATAATAAGAGTAATGCCAGTGCTTTATGGTGAGTATAATTAATTATAACTATGCTTCGCTGGCTTGGAAAAGGAGTTCACGTTATGGAAATTAAGATATTTTTTAATTTATTGTAAATAATGAAAACACACAAAAACAAATTATTACATTCGACTACAAAATTAGAAATATATTTGAAATAATAATAATTCTCTCTTGCAGTAATTGATCATCAACTGTGATAAACTGATCCACTTAGATATTCTCTTCAAACTGTTCAGTAACCAAGCGTGTTAAGGCGTGCGACTCGTAATCCGAAGGTCGCGGGTTCGAATCCCCGTCGCCTCAAACATGCTCGCTCTTTCAGTCGTGGGAGCGTTATAATGTTACGGTCAATCCAACTATTCGTTGGTAAAAGAGTAGCCCAAGAGTTGGCGGCGGGTGGTGATGACTAGCTGCCTTCCCTCTACTCTGACACTGCTAAATTAGAGACGGCTAGCGCAGATAGACATCGAGTAGCTTTGTGCGAAATTAAAAAACAACAAAAAACAAACTGTACTGGCACTCTAGTATGTCTTCTAATTATCCGTCCTCGGGTGGAACGGTGGTAAATCTACGAAATTACAAGGTATTATGAAGTAAAGTTTAATGGTGATTAATATTGTAGGCAGTATAACATCAAATATTGCTGTTGTTTGCATTGTTTATATTAATATAAGAAAAGTACCGCTGCAATCAGTATGTATACATATTGTTTTGTTTGACTAATCCAGAAAAAAAAAAATCCTAAATATTTTTCAGCATTTTTATAATACCTGTTAGCACTGTATCAGTGTTGATAATATTTTCATTTTTATAATACCTGTTAGCACTGTATCAGTGTTAATAATATTTTCTTTTCTTAGAAAAATCCAAAAGCTGGGGAGAACTTTGATCCAACCTTCACTAATGCTAAGGTCACTTTGACCCCTGCTGACCCTGTGGTGATCAACAACTTGACCGGAAGCGAGTTTGAAGGCTTTACATTTGTTAACCCTTACTTCAGTAAATGCCAGTAGCTCTCATATTTTACGCTTTAAGTGTTTGTTTGTTGTGTGAGTGATATATTTACATACCCACACAAATATATATATATATATATGTATGTTTATGAACTTTTGCTATTATTCTTATTTGTACAGTAATCTAATTATTTTTCAGTGAGGTAACTGTCGTAATATTTGTTATACAACTAATTTCTTGTCATAACATTTTGGTGTCTGTCTCTGCCAGTACAGCTTTAAACGTTAAAATCGACTTACTTCAGGTGCTCAATATTTAAATTAAATTTAAATTATTTGCGTCTTGCGTCATCTATCATTATATTTTTTGTGTAAAATCTTTATTTCATTTTTAATTTAGTACGTAATATATTATTAAAAAGTATTTTGCTTTAACTATTACTTTTGTTGTTCAGGTTGTCAGTACTGAGACAATCATAAAAATGTTATTTATTTTCCAACACATTACAATTTACAACTTTACAATTTAATTCACAGATGGCAATAAGCAACACAGTGAGTTTACACGCTTTTAGACAAACAATGCTAACAAGGTTGAACAAATGTAAAAAATAAAATAAAGGTAAATATTTATAATACCTGACCAAAAAGTTCAAGATCCAAGTAGGTGAAACGTTTTTTATATAACTCTGTAACATAAACAGGAAGGCGACATTTTAGTTTATTCAGTTTAGGCTAATAATTTCATACTAACTGAAAACAAAAATTTATCATACTTGAAGTTTAGACCTAGAATTTTAATAATGTATTAAAATTAAGGAAGTAATAGGAAATAGTGAAGATTTTATCTAAATTATTGGACAACAGCTTGTTAGTTTTTAACCAAATGTTTATTATTCCAAAATATCTTAGAAATTTTGATTGGAACTTGGAAAGAAATTTTGGTAAAATATGACATAAAAAAACATTTTGTACTGAATCACGTACACTAATGGTCTTATTAAACACAGAAATGTTTGAATTATTATTTTTTCTTTTTATTTTGTGTGTGATAGAAAGAAATGACGAGACAAAAGAATGTTTTGTATTTCACTTAAAACGGCTATTCTCTTCAGTGTCATTATTTCCTTTTGGTATTTAGCGTATGAGAATATATAGTATTTTGTTTTGCCTCTTAAACCCTACGCCATACAAATAGTTTTCACTTCAGTTTTCAAAACCAAAACTTGTTAATATAAGGAATTTTATTTTGGTGCAAAACTGCTTCACTGTATTTAATAAGCGATAGTCGTGAATAGGAGTGGTGCTGACTTAAGTTATTTTATTACATGGTTTTAGGCTTAACATGAACAGTCGTGTACGATGCATTTAAGTTCATATTATTTGTTAAAAGTACTTTCTTATCAGGAAAAAGATCTAGCGTTTAAAAAGGTTACATGGAATAAGAAGCCTAAGCAATGTAATGTATAATTTGTCCGTGTTCTTAAAAACTTGTGTTGTTTAGAAAACAGTCAAATGTTAGGTTAAGCTAAATTGTATCAAATATCACATCAACATTTTTTGAAAGCATGTTTGTTTTGTTTATAGTTAAGTAGTTTTTTTCCTATTTGATTAAATAAATATTTCCAAAATATACGCTTGAAAACTTGGATACTTGTAACGTTAAGTTCATATAATTTATAGGTACTTTAATGAACACTTTCAGGCTCCCTTTAATAAGTGACATGAACTCTTATTATGATGAAGATTTAAACATTATTATGAAATTAAGAAATGCTTTGCTATTACGTCCCAAAGTTGTACCTAGGGCTATAACTTGCAAGAAAGAAAAAAAGTATATGCTGTTTAATAAAGGTTAATGTTTCGATTCTTATCGTTTTGATTGAATAAGTATATAACTAATAATGTTTTAAATCAAGTCATTATCTCTAATTTGTTACATACTCATTTAGTGTTCTAAGTCCCTTTTATTTGCCTGGCATGGCCAGAAGGTTAGGAGCTCGACTCCCTAATCTGTGGGTTTCAGGTTCGAATCCCTATCACACCAAACTTGCCCGCCTTTTTTAGTCGTAAGGGCGTTATAATGTTACGGTCAATCCTACTGTTCGTTGGTAAAAGAGTAGACCAAGAGTTAACGGTGAATGGTGAAGACTAGCTGCCTTCCCTCTAGTCATACACTTCTAAATTTGGGACGGCTAGCGCAGATAGCCTTCGTGTAGCTTTGTGCGAAATTCAAACACAACAACAACCCTATTTTATTTTGTTGTTGTTGTTAGTTGCTTGTTTAACAAAACAAGCTACAGAATTTTGAATATAAAAGTTATTAAAGATCAAAGGTTAAACATTCCAGCGACGTGTGGAATTAAATTGTACAATAACTATAATCAGAGCTTAATTTGTAGAAAATGAAGGTACCAGATCCTGTTAGTGGGTATGAAGGGATTTTGAGTCCTGACAGACAATTTAACCGTTATTGAGCTATTATTTGAGATGGGACTCGAGTGTAGCGATGTAGTTAGTTTACTACATTGGTCGAATATCAGTCGCAATGCAGCAGAGGAAAACGTAAATTTAAGTATAATGTGTCAGTCTTTAAATAAATGAGAAAAAAAAGTCCAAACAAGTTTTGTATCTCGGGCCCTGGGAGATCTAATGGATAGTATGCAATGAATTTAATCACTTTCTAACTGCAGACCCGAGACTGTCTAAACTGCTTCTGATAACCACGACATGAAATTTAGTTTAGAAAAATGGCATAAAGCAAGTTTTTAAATGGAGTATTCTCTTATGCATAATTGAAGTAATTAATCCAGAAACCTGAGATATGTTTGTCATCATTGGATGTGTGAAAACAAGTGTACTGGAGTTTAAAAATGAATTTTTTGTGAAATACAAAACAATATATATGTATACAGTTTTCCTAAATCTATAACATTTTGAATTATTCTAATACACATGAATCAATGTTTTGAAAATGTATATTATATAACTTTGTAAGATTTACTTGAGGAATAGTTGATTGTTATATTCAACAATAATCAGTTTTAAAGACCTCTGAAGGTTATGTCAGATACCTAGAGGTCAGTTTAAGGTATATGACGTGATCTAGACCTCTAAAAAAGTATTATTTTTAAACATCGATTAAAAGCATGTTAATTAAAGTTTCTGAAAATTCCACTCAAACAATAGTACTTGATAAATCAGATTTAATAAATTGTATTATCAGCTCTGATGTTGTCTATTGTTTACTGTTATTTAAGTCTGAAATTTGTACATGTTTAGCGTAGCACAACAAATCACATATCACGTGAATACCTATTTACACTGCAACAAAAAATTGTTATAATCTATATTTTAATGCTGGAATTTGTTTGTTAGTTAGAGGCCATATAATGCCTAGAAAGTTATACGGACGTGACGTTAAATTTACCTGGTATATTCTAAGCTAGATTATAAGTACGATATAGTTGTGGAGCGTATAAACGTTTTTGCAAGATAGTTAAATTCAGCAGTTTTTGTGAGGTATTTGGGCCTGTTTTATCGCACTTAAAGAATTACTTTGTGCAACTACATTAATTTGATTCGATCAATCAACATCCTTTGTACCTAGGCCTACAGCAATTTGTGTTAAAGGAGTAGGTAAACTAATTTATTATTATTATGTTGACTCGACGTTCGAGTATTGTCATCAGATAATTTGATAAAAACTGCCAATGAAAGAAAAACGTTAAGGTGTTACTTGATTAAAACAATGCCAATCCACGTAACGATAACGAATTGATTTATTTCTTCAATAACGTTTGCTATAAGCTATATGGGTTCACTTTGTCGCAAGTCGTAGGCTTAGGTTCACAAAAACAACAACAAAAAACTTCAAAATAAACAAGTTTAACCTTACTGATGGTGCCCCTAACTCTCAAAATAAAATTATTTACAGAATTTCCTCACTGATAAATGCGATAAATTTCACTATTAACACCGACCTGAATTATAACTAGATACGTCTCAGAAACTTATGAACACTTCACTCGTATTCATTACACAAATTTTGCAGATTATAACGTCTTGTGTACCCTAGCAATCACTTGAGTTAAATCATTAAAAATATAGCATACATTAATATATATAGAGAGACACACATAAATTTTAAAGTTGCAGTTTTAAAATCGTTACTACAATCACTTGTGCTGCCAATTTTACTTCACTATCGATTTCTCAAGAGTGGTGGTGATCGGTGTTCTCTTTGAGCTACGTGGTTGCACAACAACCAATCAAATGTCGCGCAGATCCTCAGTAATGATGAGGGATCTTAACACGTTGACGTCCTTAAAAACAATGGCAGTCGATAGGCCTAAAGCCCAAATAACCACCTGGTAGCATTGTAAAGGCCCTAATGATCCAATATGGTCGATGATTTTAAGATATCCCCCCTAAAAAAACGTGGTAGCACACATACGCACATTGCTTTGATACTGGTGCACATTAAAATAATTCATTCTGCATATATAATGAAAAAATTGGAGGGAACGTTGCTGGTAATAGTTCCACCCAGCTCATAGCCAGGAAAGCATCCATGAGAATAATTACCGTATTTTACGCCTTGTCAGACGCTACATCGTGGAAGACGCACCCTAATTTTGGAAAGAAAATTCTGAGAAAAAAAATATTTTGACCCATTAACCAACACTTTGATGTAACCTTGACTTTTTTTCAACCTACTGAGTAAATACACAGTCAAATAATCATATTCCTCACAGTATATCGACAATATTAGCTAAAATGAATGTTTTATGCAATTGAAAATACTTGTAATTAGTAAGTAATGAGATTACGATCTGTATGAGAGGCCATTTTGAGTAGACTCAAAGCTAACCTCTTTCCCTTAACCCACCACTTTTCTCTTGGAAGACGTATGGGGATTTTTCAAGGTATTTTTAAAGAAAAAAGTGTGTCTTGCAAGGCATAAAATAATGCATGCATACGGTTACAACATTTTGCAGGTTATTGGTAAACATAACAAGGTTTTCGTATACAAAATATCAGGTTTTAAATTAAGTATTAGGATTTTTTTTAATTGTTTGTTTTAGATTTCGCCCAAAACTACAAAGGGCTATCTGCACTTGCCATCTCTAATTTAACAGTAGAAGACTAGAGGGAAGGCAGCTAGTTATCACTACCAACCGCCAACTTTTGCGCTACTCTTTTACGAACGAATAGTGGGACTGATCGGAACATTATAACACCCCACAGCTGAAAGGGCGAGTACGTTTGATGTGAAAAGGATTAGAACCCGCAACCATCATTACGAATCGAGCGCCCTAATCACCTGGTCATTGTGTCGTTGATATTTACTGAACTTTCAGCCATGCTTGGGTGGCATTACAGAAGTTACTATGATGTGGTGCACGTGCATTCATGTTACTGTATCCAAGAGTATAAATCTGGTCTTTATAAAATGACCTGCCTTGGCTGGTTTAGCGGACTAGTATTTCGTAAAATATTGTGGCATTTAAGTTATAAGACATTATATATGTACATATATTATTATTTACAAATAAGTTCTTACATTTCAGTTATCTTCCTAAACACACAGAACAGTAAATACAGAATTTTAGAAAAGAATTATATCTACCAGTTACGAACTTTGTACTCGTTTGCTGCTTGCCGAAAATTGCTAAGCCTTACCAATAATTTCACACGTAGAGGCTATATAACGAAATAATTTTGTATGTTTTATATATGCATTTTGAAATAACCAAAAATCATAAATTATCCTTTTAAATCCACGGGATACCACTATAATTCATCATTCAGTAACTAGATATTTAGGCCTAAAAATGTGAAATTTCGAGCTAACTGAATGTTTACCTTTCTCCTTCAAATTTAGCATTAAAATAACGAGTTGGTCCCCGAATACTTCAAAAGGCTGAAAAAACAAAACAAAAAACATTAGAGTACTTTCTGAATTTTGATTGGTTATTCTTTCGTTATAGATAAATTAATATATGCAAGTTTTTCCAAATATGGACAGAGGGGGTGAAGCTACTGTGTTTGATTCAGTAAATTTAGTGTTATCTCAGCAAATCGAAAAGATAGAATGTTCTTATTTTATATTCTAGCGTGTCAATATTGTTAATTTAAGCTCCTAATTCGTAATAAACTATATACTTTGTGTTTCAATAGCACAAATGTCTAATTTGAACCAATGCTGCATTCAACACACCTAGAAGACACACAAAAATTGATATGTAGGATTATTTATTTACTTTTAAATTAAAACAAAAATTAACTAATCTATAATAATAGTATTTGAATTATAATCTACAATTTGATACCAAACTTATTTGCATACATTCATAAAATAGTAATTTAATAAAATTTTGAACGTGAGTATACAAAAACGATGACATGACATTTGACCCGTGACCATAGGAAGACCCTTAGTGGTAAGGAGCTTAATAACTAGCTTTGTTAGATAGTCAAACATGTAACTCGCCTAGCAACTGAATAACAAAACAAACTTTCACCAAATAAGCAATTACCAAACTTTTCTACTGGTCTTAAAGTGTCCATAACCTTGTTCCTATATACTTCACACAGCCTCTTGACTGTTACATCATCATTACCAGTGACGACTTCTCCAACAATTAACTAAATTAAAACACTGAAAACTTTGCTTGAAACAGCATCTTACAGTACTTAAAAATTTGATTCAAACAAGGTTTCAGATTAATGAAACTGTCTTTTGAACAGCATTATACAGTAGTGAAATTGTGTTGAACAGTTCTTTAGATTAGTGACACTAGCGTTTGAACAATTTTTCAGATGTAATACTGTTTTTGACTATTATTTTTCTGTGGTGACACTATTATCTTGGACATTAGAGAATTAAATTATTATTTTAACAATATTTTTCAGTCGTAAAATTATCACTTGTTGAACATTCGACATTATAAGCATTGTAAACCGAAACAATACTTTTCAGGCATAAGATTTGTTTTGAATGACACGTTTCACGGAAGTGGTAACAGATGAGCTACATTCAATGTACTGGTTCCTGTACAGACAGCTAGCAGCATTAACCCTAACAGTTATCTTTCTAAAGTGGGATGAAGTCCCGTTGTTATTCAGCAATTATGATATGGTCGTCGCATGGTAACCAAAACCAGCATACTTCTCATATTGGTTTCACCTGATTTTTAAGTAAGTACAGTTACTAACATCTGAAATCAATATTCGACATAGGTGAGACTGATAAAAACAGTTTGAACTAAATACAGTGAAAGCAACTCAGTTACTTGTTTATAGAATGTGATATCAGATAGCAGATTTGGCTGAACGACTGTAATACAACATCACATGCACACAAATAATGCACATCCAATCACGAAAATATCATTCTGGTTTCCTTGAAGCTCTAGAAGTGTAGCCAGTGTTAGGATATAGTGGATGTTAAAGGATGGAACCATAGAGCTTTTGGAGAGCGCTTGGTCATCTCCAGTAATAAATGTAAGAAGATACGCCTAGGCCATTTATTGATTTTAGTTAAGTTAACATAGTAACTCACATGGACACCTTTCCCTAACCACAAAGAGTTGAATGTCTTGATACCTTGGAAAGTTTTTGTTCATTCAACATTTTAAACTTAAAAACCAACTATAAGCAAGACGCCCCCTCGCTGGTACAGCGGTAAGTCTACGGATTTACAACACTAAAATCAGAGGTTCGATTCCCCTCGGTGAGCTCAGTAGATAGCCCGATATGGCTTTCCTATAAAAAAAACACACACACATTAGCAAGACGAGATGGATTATATAAATAGGCTTAAAACTGTAGGATTGTTTATATGAATTTGTGTTATGTCTTTCAGCCTTTGTAACACACCCCCACTTTGAAGAAGTTAATGTAGTTTATAGAAAAGAGTTGTAAAGGAAGGAGTGCCTGATCTGTGTTAGTGATATTTTGGTGTTTTGTCACATGCTCGAGCCTGTGGCTAAGAATCTGAAAATTCAGCAAAAAAAATAATAAGCTGGAATGAAAGTCAAACCAGTGTTTTCTCGTGCATTAAAGTGAAATCTCTCGATCACGTTATGTGTTGAAATAGAATTTCCATGGTTTATGTCAAAATAGAAGTGGTGCAAGATTAGTCTTAGTTTATAACCAACTAAGAAGTCTGCAATTTCCTCAGTTTGCATCATGTTATTAATAGCTTGTGACTATCTTTTCCAAGATTGTCACATCTTTACGGCTCTCACAAAAATTGAGATGCAGAAGAATTAAAGAATCATTCGAGTCCCTGAAACATGTGTCAGTAAAAGTTACAGTATTAAAGACAAGACTTTGAATTCAACTTTGAATTGGCAGTGATAGTGGAATTTCAGCAGCGTTACAAGAGTTCCTTGATAGAGTGTGTGATAATGTGGTAAGTATTATCTATAATACAGTGTTGTTAAAACCTGTATTATAAAAGTGCCAATTAATTATATTGTCTTTTAGCGAGACCATCTCCATCTGGAAAAAGTCATGACCCTAGACACTGTGTAAGACTTGAAATCATTTGTGCGTGTGAGTGACAAATCTTACTATAGAAGATTATACTGGTGAAAGAATGTCATAATTATTACTTTAGAATCTCTGGAAAGAGCAACTGGAAGACTTCGATCTGAGTATGGACATCCATTTTTATGCAGTTAGGTAAAGAAAGCCCCATCATCTCAGAATGAAGAGTGTAATGCGGATACACAAACAAGAGTTCAGAGGGGTGTGATGTAACATTGTTATTAATCATCAAGTCAGGGTTTTCAACCTGGATGCATCTAATGGTCCCCAGAGTTGATTCTTCAATCTGTGTATAACAGAAAGACTGCAGGATTATTTATGATAATATACAACAGTCATTTTACTGATAATAATACAAGTTGAAACACTCAGCATGGACCATCCAGAGAAAAAGCCAACCTAAAGAGGGTAAACTCTAGCAGATAATTATTGGTATTTCTCCTGGATATCACTGGTCTGCTTCCAGTTTTAAAGAAGATTGTAGTTGAAAATGGGAATAGATGACACTCCTTACAACCAATATGCCTAGCTGACCTTCTGACAAATTGGAAATTATCTGATTTTATATTTTCAGTCCAGGTTCTCTATCTTATTTTTCAACTTGTCAGTAGTATTTATCAAGTTCTATCAAGTCTGACCCTTTGTTCTCAGTTACCACATGATGAAAAATAGTATGAGAAAAACCAGTATGCCAAAGTTCTCTCTGGCATATGCATTCAACTCAGTATTCTCTGTGCTGGACTGTCATTAAACACAGTATAGTCCACGTGTTGTTTTCCAGCATATCTAAAGTGCAAGACCTTGCTGCATCAGTTCTTGAAATAACGATGATGTCTACTAGAGCCAGAAAAGCCTCATTAACCATGGACTAACCAGTTAAGATCACATATGGTTTGCCCATGGGTGTATGCCTTTAAAGCTGTACATTGTCCTCTAGTCATAGGAAACTAGTTAAAAACTAATTTGACTTTGAATAGGCATGATCAATCACATAAGTAGCGCTAGTTACTCTGGGTAAGTCTGGCGTTATAAAATTATTTTATCAAGTTAATAAATCAGTTAGGTAGAAGTTATCATCGAGTGTAACCTGGAGAGAGAACAACTCATACCCAGCGTCCAAACAAGCACGTAAAAACTGTGTTTGTATTTAAAATAAGAATTGTTTATTATGTTTTACATTCTGTTCGTTCTCTGTACTTATTTTATTGGAACGTAGGAAACTCCAAATTGGTTGTATCAGTCAGGTCAAACATTTCAGTAAAGATCTTCTTTTTTGTTGTTAGACTAGACATTTAAATAAAAACCTCCTCTTTCTTTGTTGAATCAAATATTTAAATAAATACCTTATCTTTCTTCCATGGATCAAATAAATATGTAAATATATTCTCATTCGTGATGAGGTCAAACCTTTAAATAAATATTTTCTCTCTTTTTTCTCGATAAAACAAGTGATTAAATAACATCCTCTCTTTTATCTTGTCTTTCATACTTCTGCCCGTTTGAAAGAACAAGTTTGGAACACATTGAGTTAACTTACAACTGAGAGTCACATCAACCATTAAGTATTAGTAGTTGTCTTATCCAACAGGTTTGAACCATCATGCAAGAAAGAAGTGTGCAGAGTAATGTTCTTAAACAGGATAAGGTGAAAATAATTATCTTAACTAGACACTCTTTGTGTAGTGGTGGATTCGTTGGCACGTGATAATTTATAGTCACCATAACAGACGAAAATATGATAATTTGGCTACATCAAAGTTGCTGTACATCCTTAAAGGAACTCTGCAGCTAGAGAGGGAAATAAAATCCATGAAGTCTCAGAAAAATGGCAAAGAACATCATTTTCGAGTTACGTTACTGTTAGGTTTAAGTGTTTTTTAAAACACCAGTTCCTACTGATGATAGAAGAACTACAATGACTAATTAGACAACTTCTCACACAATTATAACAACAAGAAGTGCTTCAACTGTAACTTCAAAGGAGGTATCTTCATAAAATGCAGTCTGAAGCTTTAAAGGAATAACAACTTGTTTCACATGATACCAGAAAGAGAGAATGGTTATACATGTGGGAAACCTGGTCTTTAAAGTCTAGTCTATAAGGAATCCATAGTTGTTAAGACATCAAGTAGACAACACCCAAATGATGAGTCTTTGAAAATCAGAAAAAGGACGAAACAGATATCGGGAATCATGAATTATTTGAACTTATGCAGCAAAATTTAGTTGCAAATATCCTACCTGCTTCAAATCAGATAAAAAGTTCATAGCTGATTGGCGCTGGTTCTACAGCTGCAATAGTTTGATCCAATTTTGTAATGATATGTGAACAAACGTTTTTAAAGAAGAATAAAGAACAAGGAGTAATTGGAAGAGCAAGTGGACATAAGGTTCCAGCAAGAATGTAATTATAAATAACCCTACTGTAGGAAACGTATGTACACTTCACGATGTGCTGTTAATTAACATTGAAGAAGAGTAGTTATTACAGACATGGAAGTGGTAAGACTAGCTTCAATCAGCTTCACATTCTATAACAATTCCTACACCATAGGTCGAACTTTTTGTGTCAACAAGGAGGACAGTCATGGCAACACACTAATAAATGAAACACTCGCATTACGACTTATTAAACATAAACTTCCATCTAGTGACTAAACCATAATATAACCAAGCATTCCTGATGGATTAATGATTGGTAGAACACTCATGGATTTGAAGAATAAAGATGTCATCATTAGAGCCATGAACACAACGAACCATGAAATTTGAGTTAAAACTGAATGGTGCATTGCAAGATGTGTGGCTGTACAATTAATACTTCCACATCAAAAAACATTGGCAGTAGTTGCCTTTGGGAAACAATGTAGGAAGTCTAATGTCAAACATCTGCATAAAAATGGCTTAATATCTCATTTGCAAGAGCTGTATGGCCAAAGCTGTGGTTCTACAACTGATCAGCTTCAGCAGATAAATAGTTTGTTTATAGCTTTCTCAAGGAGAACTCTTAACATGTATAGAACAACATATCTCCTAGGGTTGATACTTGAAATGAAACCCAGTGATTTATCTTTGTAAAACAGATAGAAACTATGGAAGTACAAGGAGATAAAATTAAGTAATGGTCTTCGTTTATTTCCCAAACTGAGGAGAATAGATCCAAAAGGTTCTATGTGGATTATCACAAGGCAAATGAAGTTAAAAAGAAGGATTCACACCTATTGTTAAAGACTGACTATACTCTGGATGCTACATTTGGATCAAAGTGGTTTTCAACATTGGATCTGAAAAGTGCAAGTCGACAAAACAAGTTGGTAGAAAACAGTCTTTGTAGTAAGAAGTCGACTGTGGCTACTTTTTCATGTGTTGCATATTGTAATTTATCTCAGACAAGTCTCCAATTTATTATATTATGTACGTTACATATTATGATTTCAAATATCCGTGAATGTTCATTTGTATCTGGAAGTTCATTGAATATTAATATGTATCAGATTTATGATATGGCCAACAAAACCGATACACACAATTTCCTTTCTTAATACACATATATTTTTAATGTATAAACAACAATATAAGTTATGATGACGATTATTACAAATAATTATTTACACACAAAACGTTTTATAAACTCACAAATAGTAGTAAGTCTCCAATCTGGTCTGGAACTGAAAATTTTATCGACGATTCACGACGAATGAATAATTTTATGTTGTTATTGTTACACTTCGCTTTAATGACTAGCCTCACCCCGTTTACAAACTGACCCTTCTCCTACGAAAAAATACTAAGGTCTGAAGTTAAACTATTTGTAATATTCGAACTCTATAAACTTTCCTGATCAAACATTTGTGGTTTTCCGATTAATAAGCGTTTATCACAGTTATAGCTTCCGAGTATTATATTATATTGACTGTAGCCACCCAACAATATATTAAAACTGCCTCTCTGCATGTCGACTTATAAACTGTAAGGAGAAGTTCTCGAAAGTTCATTTGGCAACAATACTGGCAGTCATTATTATTACACACACACCTAGTAGATTATTCATTCTTATGCTCGAACATCTTCTATAAATTTAAAGAATAGGCGGGACTTTCGCAATACACCTTTAAGAGTATAAAGTTACATGCATTTCCAAATATATATCAAACTGAAACATACGTAGATATTGAAATAAATATATAATATTAAATCCTTTGTACGTGTTACTATTTCAATTATGTAATGCTTCTGTTACATTCCAACAATTAATGTGTTGTCTGAACTACACTGGAACATTATACTGATATACTTGGACTATAAAATAACATATTGAAAGACCTTTGATAATGTTTATGAATGGCTAAAGAAGGACTTGGATTGGTTGAGGAAGGTTAACCTTTAGCTAAATTGCAAGTGAACTATTCCATTAACGGATGATTTTTACAAATATGCAGCAGAGAGAAGGTGTCTACAGATCCACTAAATATTGCTTCTGTTCTGGTCAACATCATCTACCTGCATGAGTTAAGAGGATTTCTTGGACTGTACTCATTTTGTAAAGTTTTCCTTGACACAACTGATCCTCCAAACAAATTATTGTTGAATCTGAACAAGTATCCAACAACAATATTTTAACTCTGGAAGGTCCACTCATCTTACCTACATATGCAAGTTAGTTTGTAGTATGAACAGTTTTGTCACAAGTAGAACACGTGAAAATGTATAACTCAAAAAAAAGAACTACTCGGTGTTTGTTGAGCCCTGAGTCACTTCCATCGTTATTTGTATGAATAAACATTTATGTTTTGGATATATTATGTATCATTCAAATGGTTGATGAATGTTTACAATCCAGAAGACCAGATAAAAAGATGGCTCCAGAAACTAAGGAAAATGACCTTGGTATCATGTATCATGCTGAATGGAACCGTGAAAATGTTGATGCATTATCTCAAAGAACTTGTTTTAATGAAAAGTGTTAAACTATAAGAGGAAAGAACAGGATAGAAAATGCTATCGCATTAAAGTACATCATGATGTTAGAAAAACACGTAGGTTCAAGAAGTCTTGATAGAAATGAAATAGAAACCTTATAACCCGATCGCTTTCGAAAAGTCCACATTAAAGTACAGTGATGATGAGTCATTGAAGTCACCCAACATTCATCTGTTGTTCAGGCAAAATTTGAAAAAGTTTTAAAGTTTAAAACCCATTATTCAATGGCTCAAGCACAACACAGAAAGACCTCTTTGTCTCTGCATGAAACAAAGATATATTGGACATAGTGAGATTCCTTACGCTGATAAGAATGTTTATAGTGTCATAAATGGAAAGATACCATTGATTAGAAACAGTGACTACAGTTAGTAAGAGAGAACTTATGTAGGTTTGATTCTATAAAGTTTGGTGTAAAATATGAGTTTTTTTTTTTCTGTGAGGAAAGAGGTTTGTGAAAGAAACATTACATGCAGCTACGGTATATTGTTGGAGTACCATTAAAGAGATCTCCTGTTAACGTGTCATAGAGTAACAATGGGAATGGATACATCATGGTTTACTGGAGTATTTCACCAAATGATCTGAAACGTGTTGTTTTTAACCATCAAGCAGAAACTCTTGTAAAAACCTGTCAGTTAACGTTGTTTTCAAGATCTGGTGTACCTAGGGGCTTAACCAGGAAGAACTCTCCCAGCGAAAGGCAACAAAAGACAATGTCATTCCATCCATAAACCACCAAAAAGGCTTGATTATTGGACAATTCGATGTAGTGTTTTATTTTAATTTTTGTATTAGAGTTATTCGTGGGAATTCACGAGCCAGACAAGGGACAGTCTTATAACCTATATTTGTAATGTTGAAATTTTTCTGTTAGCTAGAGGGATAATATCGTTTAGATAAAATAAGACCGCGGGAGTAGGCCTAAAATATTCAAAACTGACGTCACGGAAACCAAGTGACTTTGCAAAAATACCAAGAACAAATGTTAGTAGTGAATACAGGTGAGTCAATCAGTAATGAAGTGAACTTGCAGAGTGAATCAGTAGAGTTTTTTGTTTTCATTTATTTGATAGATCAACAATGCAGTTGTGTAATAAAGTTTGTTTTCGTTTACATTGGTTGAGGTATTTCCGTTTCAGAATAACTGGTAAAATTACGCACACGACAGCTAACAAGTTATAAAGAGTACAAGTCTGTAAAGAAATAAGCTGATTTGTTATTATTACATGGACTGGACTTTGTATTATTTCTTCCAGATAAAAATAAAACAAAAACCATCAACGAAAAAATAAAGTTTAAATAAATATGTTTTATTTCGTAGTTGGATCGTACATTTAAACAGCATTTTCGCCCACTGGTAGTTCAGTGGTAAGTCTGAGGGTTTGTTTGTTTTTGAATTTCGCACAAAGCTACTTGAGGGCTATCTGTGCTAGCCGTCCCTAATTTAGCAGTGTAAGACTAGAGGGAAGGCAGCTCGTCATCACCACCCACCGCCAACTCTTGGGCTACTCTTTTTACCAACGAATAGTGGGATTGACCGTCACATTATAACACCCCCACGGTTGAAAGGGCGAGCATGTTTGGCGCGACGGGGATGCGAACCCGCGACCCTCAGATTACGAGTCGCACGCCTTAACCACCTGCCCATGCCGGGCCAAGTCTGAGGGATTATAATGCTAGAAACATAGTTTCGATACTGACGATGAGTACAGTGCAGATAGTTCACGGTATAGCTCTCTGTTTAATAACAAACAATATATTTCTTGAATAGATTAAATATGTAACTGTATCTTTTTTAGATGATATATTATCTTTATTGAGCAGATTAAACCTTTATTTAGAATATTCGAATTCACTGGTTACAAATTTATAAAACAATAGTGTCGTGTATTTCTACTGTTTTATAATGTGTGCGACTTCCTCAACGATTTAACATTCGAATGTTGCCTAGCAACCGCAGTGAATTGTGCTGTTAGCTTCCAGGGCCTCTAGCTGATGACGTCACACAGCGCGCATGCAGTTTCTGAACACGAGCAGAAAATTCACTTGGCAGAAGAACACTTGTCAAGCTGTAACTTGAGGTTGAGTTAGGATGAGGTTCGCCGCGTATTTTTTATTTATCTTTCTGATATAACGAGTGAACGCTGACAGGGAAAGTGGACCCGTTTGAACAATGAGTTGTTTATTTTCCTTGTTGCAAGTTTGTATATTCCTGTGAATTTCCCAAGGAAATATCTGACTGGTTTACCAATGAGAATTCAGTCACATAAACGGCAGGTTGGTTGTAAAGAGTCTCGGGCTGACACACAGGTGGGATGTGGTGTCATGCCAACCAGTGAGTCAGGGAAAACAACACTGGAGATGGAAAGACGAAGAAGTTTTAGTGGAATCAATAAGTATTTTCCATAATTTAATTTTGTTTCCCGTTATAAACGATATTACTCGATTGAAGTGTATAATAAACTTAAGCCTTTTAGGAACAATAAAATGGTTATATAGGGACAAAGTTGTAGATTTTAGGTAAGGAGCTGGTATGATTATGATAATATCTTAAAACGAAGCCGTGTATTTAGATTTTATAATCAACTGTAATGCAGTCAACGTGTAAAACTCCAATGCTGCTGTCCATACCGAATAAGATAGCTAGACGTCAAAGATCGATTAGAAACAGAAAACTCTCGGTACCAGGAGCTTTCAATGAATGCGGAAGCTGAAAGCTATCTTAAGTTTCGTGTTCGCATGCTCAACTCATTTAAAGTCCCCAAAACTGTGGATTTACTTTACAGTGCAGAAAGATTACGTGAAAATTACGATAATTCGCTCCGTGTGATAAGTTACAAATAATGGGGGCTACCGTGGGTAAAGGAGTTTCCCTGTTAGAAAATTTGCCTCCAAATCAGTCCTTACACATTGTAATGCTCGGGTTAGATTCTGCGGGTAAAACTACGGTTTTGTACCGTTTAAAGTTTGACCAGTATCTAAGCACTGTTCCAACAATTGGTTTCAACTGTGAGAAAATAAAAGGAACAACGGGTAGGGCCAAAGGAACCAGCTTTCTTATCTGGGATGTTGGAGGCCAGGACAAACTACGGCCACTTTGGCGATCTTATACAAGGTGCACAGATGGAATTGTGTTTGTGTTAGACAGTGTCGACGTTGAACGTTTAGAAGAAGCCAGGATGGAACTGTTTAGGACCGCAAGAAGTCCAGAGAATTCCGGCGTACCTATTTTAGTGCTAGCTAACAAACAGGACCTGCCTGGAGCGAAGGATCCTAGTGACATTGAAAGGCTGTTAGGACTAAACGATTTAGGACCGAACCATCTCTGGCATGTCCAACCAGCATGCGCAATTATAGGCGAAGGACTTGATGAAGGCTTAGATGCGTTATATGAAATGATATTAAAACGGAAAAGACTCTTAAAACAGTCCAAAAAAAAGACAAGATAGATTTATTGTCTTCTGTTCTCAGATGAAATGACAGCTAGTAAAGTGAAAAATGCAAATTATGTTACGTCATACGTTTACATGTTTTATCGTATTGTGACAGAAGAATAATTATGTAGTGTTTGAAGTTGTTTCTACGCCTTGTGACTTCAATATAACTTCATTTAACAGAGCATTGTTTTTTGCAATGTTATATTAACACTCAGTACAGTTGTTAATAGTACTTTGTTAGAATCTAGGCAACAAGACGGTGGTATTGTTAAGTATATTTGTTGACGTGAATAGTTATTACTTACAAAGGTGAATAGTTATATTTAACATTGCGTCGTTAATTTTCATGCCATATGTTTTCGAATGGCAAGTTTACTGGCAGGTTACAGGAGCATTGAAACATACTGTAAAACAGTGCACTGTTATTCTATCTTCTAACAAAGGTCTCACTTCTCTAGTTATTTAAATTTATAATAAATTATTCCTCTCGTTGTAGTAGAATATTTGAAAGATATTAAAGTTCTCAAGTTGAAAGTATTTGGTTAGTACAAGTTGTCGTTTGTGTCTCAAGTTACGTAGATTAAACGTTTTTGTACTTTTGTTCCAACTTTGTCGCCTTTAGTGTGTTGAACTTGGATCAGTGGTTGGTGTACTGGGCTATGAACCTGAGGACGGTGGTTCTCTCCCTATTGCTGCCAAAAACAAAAAGTGAGTATATTTGCCTGGCACGGTCTAGTGTGTAGGACAAATGGGTCTCGGATTCGAATCTCGTCCACGAACCTTTTTTTTTTTTTTTTCAGCTGTGGGGAATTATGATGTAACGGTAAATCTCACTGTTCGTTAGTAAAAGAGTAGCCAAAGAGTTGGCGCGTGGGTGGTGTTGATTCGTTGTGTCTCACTAGCTTAATTAAGGACGGCTAGTAAAGCAGTCCTCGAGTAAGTTTGTTTAGTTTCAACAAATAACTTCACTTCCTGTCGTACTGAATCAATAGTAAAATAATATCAGCATGAGACAGTTTTGACACGTTTCGCAAAGGTTTAGTGTCTCAAAAACAATATTAAGTTTGACCTTCTTAAAATGACATTCACTCTATTATTTGTTTAAACGTTCAAATACACATTTCTTAAAAGGTCTGGTAAAATCACTCGAATATATCTAATTTCAAACTAAGTACTGGATTGTTATTACTGTATCATTGAATGTGACAAACTTGGAGCTAATGGTAACATCGGGGCTAACACGAACGTGTAGACTACTTTCTCATTTGTCATTTTAGTAAGTTTGTAACAGTAAAATGATTTATATTTTGTCATTACCATATTAATCTAATGTGCATTTGGTTCAAAAAATGATAACAAACTTACCCTTTTTTTCGTTTTGTTCTTATATCGAGTCACTAACTAACAAACAAGTTTGTAGCAATATAACGCTTTAGAAGTTATGCACTTTAATTGTAAGTTTCATAACACTTAAAAAATTAAGAAACAATGTACTGTTAACTTTATACCGCTGTAATAACTTTATCAATATTGTAACAAATTAAAAAATTAAGAAACAATGTACTGTTAACTTTATACCGCTGTAATAACTTTATCAATATTGTAACACTAACACAGCTAGAAGTTACGTACTATAATTTATCTCGGACTAGTCTCCGATTTATGTATCACGTACACCATGTAATGTACCAAATTTATGATATTTGCCAACAAGATTGATACAAACAACTTCCTTTCTTATTACAAATATATTTAAATACAATTTATAATAACGGTTATTACAAATAATATTTTAAATACAAGAGTTTGACAAGCTAACAAACAATAGTGAGTCGTATATCTGGTCTGGAACTAAGCCTTTTATCGACGTTCACGGAGATCGAATTATATCTGTGTTGATACACAGGTACGTTCCCCTTGACGGCTGAAAACGCACATCAGTTTTCAACCGACAACAATATATAATGTCCTCCTAGAAGTGAGTGTTTCTCTTATAGCAAAACCACATCGGACTACCTGCGGAGCCCACGAAGAGGAAGCGAACCCCTAATTTTAGTGTTATAAATCCGTAGACTTACCGCTGTACTAGCGGGGAGGGGCCTCGTAGAAATAGTAACGTCTGAAGTTAATTCATTGAAATTGAAAGATTCGTAATATTCGAAATACATAAACTTTCTGGTCAAATTTCTGTAGTTTTCCGATTAAAGAATTTATCACAGTTATAGCTTCCGAGGTTTATAGTATACTGACTGTAGCAGACCAACAATATTAAACTGTCTCTCGGCGCATCTGTTTATAATTTTTTTCATGAGACTTTCTCAATAGTTCAGTTAGCAACAATACTGGTAATCCCTAGTATTTAACACATATACCCAGTACATTGTTGATTCTTACACTCGAGAATCTTCTGCAAATATAGAGATGGGACAATACACAATTAATAGTATACGTAACATATATTAAACTGAAACAAACGTAGATATTAAAATAAATGTATAAGAGTAAATCCGATACATATGCCATAACAATTATAATTATTGGTGTTATAACATTAAAAGAGCTAGAAGTAACGTACGCGTATTATTACATCACAATTATAATTACAATCATCAGTGTTGTAACAATTAAAAATTCTAGAAGTTGCGTGCATTATAATAATAACTAGTCTTCATGCTAAGCGAAAAATACAATTATTACAACATGGAATCATCAGAATAAAATAGTTTTCCCATAACAGTACACTCGAGACAACGTTGAAATATATTTCGAACATTTCAGACTAGAATTACAATTTCATCCGTTAAGTTGCTACTTGTTAAAAAAACCAACAAAAAAAAAAACCTTCGCACTAGACCGAGAAAGGGAGTGTGAACCCCAGAGGGTTAAAGGTCAAACACAACAGTTCGACAATGTCTGGAACCACGTTCTTCGTTTCCTCACGGACTGACGCAGGGACTAAACGAGCCGTTAAGTCGGACAAGTTATCTTTCTAGTCTTACGTTACGTCTCTCAAATGTTGAAAGTCAAAATGAACGTTTCGGAGCGAAACCAGAAGAAAATAAAACAGCAGTTTCCACGTGGTTGCATAGAAATTACCAGTTACATAATTTCAAGTGATTAACATATTTTTTATGTATCCAGAGAAAACGAAATTTTTTAGTTCACTATAACATGTCTTTGTTGTTTGTTTTTATCTTTCACCGTTTTGTTGTTTGTTTTCTTAACAAACTCGCCATGACTGAATATGTTCTATTTGTTTAGATATACTTTAATAGTAAAACTAACTTTTACTGGTTCTCTTCTGTTTATTTAGATATACTTTAATAACAAAATTAACCTTTACTGGTTGTGTTCTGCTTGATTAAATACACTTCAGTAATAAATCTCATCTTTACAAGTTGTGTTCTGTTTATTTAGATGTACTTTAATAATAAAACTATCCTTTACTAGTTGCGTTATGTTTGTTTAAATGCACTTTAATAACACTATGTAAGAAATTTTTTACATTTTCTTGTTCCTGGGCAGAAAGTGATTTTTCCGAATTGCTTTCGCCTAAAGTAAATGGAAAAGACCTATTTTTCTCTTCAAACTTTGCTTTTGTGATTTGGGTAATGAAATTTTCAAATCTACCCATTTTCCAGAACATTCCAGTTAGATTCAGTGCTGAGTAGCTGGTAGAAAATTATCTCGAACTTACAGGAATTTTCAGGAACTTTTCAGAATGTTGTTTAACTTACAAGAATTTTGAAGATCCTTTTAGAATTTTCTAGAACATTCCATAGTAATATATATACAGGGACTCACCACTTCAGTTTAGTTTTAGCTGCCTAAGTTAACACATAAATCTATCTGATTTTATCAGAGATGGCATCAAGAAGCTGCAAACATTCTCTAGACCCATTCTGCTATGTATGTGGCCAATTTATCAAGACAAGAGCGAAAAAGCATTCTGTGGCAGCATCTCCTCAAATGTGTGAAGCGTACAAGGCATATTTCAGCATGTCTGTCAGGGATCAAGACAAACCCTGGGCACCTCATTTTACCTGCAAGCACTGCAAAAAAACTCTAGAAGGTAAGACGGACAATTTTTGCTTGCTTAAATAGTGGGATTTTAAAATATACAAATTTTAGACCTTTTTAAAACTTAAATATCTTTTTTTATTTCCAATAGTATAGAAAAAATATCACAAATAAAATACTTTGTATGAACCTCTTATACATTCGTTGTGGATGAAATAAATTTATATTTCATAATAACACTTTTATTTTGTTCTTTTGCAGGATGGTACAGAGGGGAAAAGAGAGCCATGAAGTTCGCTATTCTAAGAATTTGGTGTGAACCTACTGATCACTCAAGTAATTGCTACTTCTGCATGGTGGACCCTTCCAAACGTTGAGCTGGCAAGAATGCATCTACTATCATGTATGCAGACCTTCCATCATCCATCGCCCCAGTGCTACACTGCCCTGAGCTCCCTGTACCCACTCCGCCAAAGAGAAAGCAGCCATCCTCAGAAGAGAGCAGCAAATCAGAAGAGAATGTAGACGTTGAAGATCCAGCTTACAATTTCTGAGGTGCAGCTGGTGAGAGAAACCCCCATACTACCTCAACCAAAGAGATCTCAATGACTTGATCAGATATCTTGGTCTAACAAATTCGAATTCCGAGTTTTTGACATCTAAGCTCAAGGAGGGGGATTTGTTAAATGAAAGTGTGCAAGTCGCAAATCAGAGGAAGCATCACCGACATTTTTCAAGCTTATTCACTCGTCAAGATGGGCTTTGCTACAATGTATCCGATCTGTACGAGGCAATTGGAATTGTCTGCAACCAGAACGAATGGCGCCTCTTTACTGATAGCTCATCCAGAAGCCTCAGACCTGTGCTGCTCCATAACGAGAATAGGTATCCGTCTCTTCCCTTGGCTAATTCGGTGCACCTCAAAGAGGAATACAAGAGCGTCAAGATCTTGCTAGAAGCCTTGAAGTGTGATGAGTATGGCTGGGAGGTTATCGGAGACTTCAAAATGGTGACATTCCTGATGGGTCTTCAAGGAGGCTTTACCAAGTTTTCCTGTTATCTTTGCCTTTGTGACAGCAGGGACACCGCAGAGCACTACAACAGGGAGCACTGGCCCAAAAGGACCGAGTTTTCTGTGGGAAGGCACAATGTCAAGTGTGAGCCACTAGTGGACCTCCATAAGTTGTTGTTCCCACCATTGCACGTAAAATTAGGTCTTATGAAACAATTTGTCACAGCTCTTGATAAGGAGTCTGCAGCCTTCAAGTACCTTCGAGACTTCTTCCCTAAGTTGTTTGAGGCGAAGGTCAAAGCTAGTGTCTTCGTTGGACCACAAATAAAGAAGATCCTGGAGTGCACAGAATTCCCCAAGAAGCTTAGTAGGAAGGAAAAAAGCTTGGGACAGCTCAGTCGCAGTGGTTCGGGGCTTCTTGGGCAACCACAAGGCTGAAAATTATGTGGAACTGGTCGAGGCTCTGGTGAAGAACTACGGCAAAATGGGCTGCAGGATGTCCCTGAAAGTCCATATCCTTGACGCTCATCTTGATAAATTCAAGGAGAACATGGGAGCATACTCAGAGGAGCAAGGAGAGCGCTTCCACCAAGATATACTGGACTTTGAACACCGCTGCCAAGGAGCGTATAACGAAAACATGATGTGATTTACATTACCGTCGCAAATCTCGAAAAACTACTCACTTCTAAGCATTTTTGAATAACTTTAGTATAAATACATGTAAATCTTGATTCATGTGTCGTTTTATTCAGACCTTATGTAAATGAAAATTTGCAAGTTTGTCGTTTTTACATGGAAGATAGGTTAATTTCTAAATTTCATTATCCAGGTCACAAAAGCAAAGTTTGAAGGGAATAGTGGCCATTTTCTGTATTTTTACAACATAAGCAATTAATAAATAACAAATACTATCCAGGAACAAGATTTGTGTTACATAGCGTAATAAAACTAACCTTTACTGGTTGTGTTCTGTTTACTATTTCGATATGCGATAAAGAACGTCAAAGAATGGTTTTTAACAATATTATTGATTGTTTTATTTTACTTTACAGAATTCATATAAGGTCAAAAAGAAGTTGTATTTTATTTAGCACGAAATCTAGTGACTGTATTCACTAACTACACTAGTAGAGAGAGAAAAAAAACGTAAAAACTGCGTCTACCACAAGTTCAGTGAAGAAAACAGGTGAATTTTCAGGGTTAGGAAACGAACAGGTGACGTTGACTATACTAAAAGCGAACACAGCGATCGTGCTTGCTGCTTGCTCACATATTAGACCGGTTTACTTCACGTCTATTGAGAAAGAGCGAAATTGTGGCGGTAACGTTTGTTTACTGCCGGCAGCCACATAGGCGGAACCTCTTGGAAAGAGATATGGAAACCCCTAACCTAGCTTACTGTCGGAAAACAATTATTCTAACGTTATTGGTTGTGATATAAATATACATAATCGTATGACAGAAACATAAAACTTCATCATAATATTTATTTAAAATACGTTAAAATGGACATATAAATGTAGTAATTAATACGGAACGTTAAACCTCTATCAAGTGTTCATATGACGACATTTCGACTGTATCATGTAAAATAACATATCTGGACGCTGTTTCTTTCCTAGATCGAATTAAATTCTCCCTAATTTAATAGAAAAGTAAACAAATTTCACTGTAAGCACATATATAGGCTCCACACTGGCATATGTGCGGTCTTACAACTCTAGAAAAAACCCATTGAGTAGCTTTCTGTTTATCTTCAAAGTCGAAATAAACTATTCACGAGCGTGCAGTGCTCTCTATCGTCATTATTTTGTCTCAGAAAACGCCTGCTTATTTAATCATTCGTATTTCTTCATCCACCCAATGTTTTGACAACGAACTTAAATACTAACATCACACGACACTGCAACGAGTTGAACTCTGAAACAGAGCGACAGTTTTGGCGTTTCGGTTACTCCAGCGTTGGTAGGTGTCGAATAATTTAGAATAACTATTGAAATGCAGAGTCACGTAACTTATCGTTTAATAATTTCGGTCACTTTATTTGAAATAGTAATAATTTAATTCAAACTTTAAACAACAAGTAAATATACAAAACCTTCTATTCCTCATTTAAATGAACAATTCGCTATTGGGTTAAAGCTGGAACAGGAAATTTTATACTGATTGAAACTGTTAGTCCTAACTAATCGTATATCACAAAACACCGAGTCGAAATTAGGTGTCTTTGTTTCATCTGTCGTACTTTAACGACAGGGAAAAAATTATATTTGTGGTTGCCAGAGGAAGATGCGACCTGATTATAACACGTCACTGTGACCAACAACCGTTGTCAGTTTTAAAGCAGCCAGAAGTTACCCTATATACATGGACTGTATTGTTCTGTTTCATCCATCATTAGTTACTAGAAAGTGATTATCGTAACAGATGACTGAAATAAACCGATTGATTATAGTGGTTCTGTTTTACCACGACGAGTCTCGAACAATAGCTGTACCACCCTCATGAATCGTGCTGTTCCATTTGTAGCCCATTTCTTTATAAGGGGCGTTGCAGTTGAAACATTCCTCGTGAGAACTTATTGGTCTTAAGCCCAACAAAAAGTTTCTTTGTTTGTGTTTTTAATTTCGCGCAAAGCTACTCGAGAGCTATCTGCACTAGCTGTCTCTAATTTAGCAGTGTAAGACTAGAGGGAAGGCAGCTAGTCATCACCACCTACCACCAACTCTTGGGCTACTCTTTTATCCAAGAATAGTGGGATTGCTCAAACATTATAATGCCCCCACGGCTGATAGGGCGAGCATGTTTGGTGTGACGGGGATTCGAAGCCGCGACCCTCGGATTACGAGTCGATTGTCTTAACCACCTTGTCATACCGGGCCTGCTGCAAAAAGAAATATAACGCGTTAATTAGGTTCGTGATATATGTAGTTTTGTTAAGGGTATCTGACGTGTTGATTAGGTTCGTGATATATGTAGTTTAGTTAAGGGTATCTGACATGTTGATTAGATTCGTGATATATGTAGTTTAGTTAAGGGTATCTGACGTGTTGATAAGGTTTTGTGATATATGTAGTTTTGTTAAGGGTATCTGACGTGTTGATTAGATTCGTGATATATGTGGTTTTGTTAAGAGGATATAACGTGTTGGTTAGGTTTGTGATATATGTGGTTTTGTTAAGAGGATATAATGTGTTGGTTAGGTTTGTGATATATGTGGTTTTGTTAAGAGGATATAACGTGTTGGTTAGGTTTGTGATATATGTAGTTTTGTTAAGGGTATCTGACGTGTTGATTAGATTCGTGATATATGTAGTTTAGTTAAGAGGATATAACGTGTTGGTTAGGTTCGTGATATATGTAGTTTTGTTAAGGGTATCTGACATGTTGATAAGGTTTTGTGATATATGTAGTTTTGTTGAAGGTATCTGACGTGTTGATTAGGTTCGTGATGTATGTAGTTTTGTTGAGGATATCTGACATGTTGATCAGGTTTGTGATATATGTAGTTTAGTTAAGAAGATATAACGTGTTGGTTAGGTTCGTGACATATGTGGTTTTGTTAAGGGTATCTGACGTGTTGACAAGGTTTGTTATATATGTAGTTTTGTTAAGGGGATGTAACGTGTTGATTAGGATCGTGATATATGTAGTTTTGTTAAGACTGAAATAAATATAGAATTATTTATTTGGTCATTAGTATTGCTATAGTGTCCTAAATCAAGTGCCGTTTATTTATTTTTACTGCTGGAAAGAAAAACACAAAATTAGTTTTTGTCTTATTAGATACCTTAAAAGTAGTGAAGTTGTCTCAGCAGGTTCATCAGTCGTACATTAACATACAAGGAGATCTTCGAGTCACGGATCTCGCGTCACGTGATTATTTGTAGGTGGTGCTGTAGGCAGGAGCACGAACCAGCATGGCCAGATTGTAGCTACGGATAAATATGGCGGCCACTAAAAACTGTGGACGTGAAGTCCCTGTCTCTATACGATAAGTTACTTTAAGTTTAAGTTTAAAGTTTACGAGAGAAAGCCTCGTAAGATACTTGGATTTAATTAACTACAGGACTCAGTTTAAGATGTTCGAGTAAACGTAAACTTTTATCGTGTTTATCCAATAAAACATTTGTAAGCATTGCGTTTGTTTATTCAACTTACGCTTTAACTTGGTTAACGTCACATGCTCGTGCTACTTGCCACCGTATAACCTATAACAGAATAATGGAATTAGATTTATTTGCTTGATTGTTTGCTGCTAAATGCAGGGCTCACAATGGGCTATCTGTGCTCTGCCCACCGCGCACCCCAGTAGCTCAGCAGTAAGTCTTATGGCTTATAACTTTAAAAATCTGGTTTAGATGCTCGTGGTTTATACAGTACACATAGACTGTCGTGTAACTTTGCACTTAGCAATAAACAAACTCTTTCCACCGTGGAAAATTCCAAAATCCGATGTTTAGCGTTATTAGCCCTCTGACATACCGCTAAGCTACCGGCAGAGGAGAAACAGAACTAATTCCTACCTTTAGTTATTAATTTTTTTCCACACATTTATTCAAAGTAATCATAACAGACATGTACGAAACGAGAGCTGTTAGTTTAGTTCGTATACTAACCATAAGTATTGTCCACTACTGGCGCTAGATAATGCTGCAGTTAAAATCACATACATATATACACACACTATTGGGTCGAAATTTATGTTAGCAGTACCATGAGTTTAAGGCCCCAATCATGTATAATTAAATTCAACAGTATCACTAATTTTAGGCTCCCATCATTAAATTCAACGATACTCCCAGTGTAAGGCCCTAACTATGTACAGTTAAATTTAGTAATAATGGAAGTTTGAGGTCCTTATTTCCTGTCGGCCCGGTATGGATACATGATTAGAGTGCTTGACTCCCCTTCTAAGGATCGCGGGTTCGAATCCCCTCTCACCAAAGATGCTTGCTCTTTCAGCCGTGGAGTGTTATAATGTGACGGTCTATTCGTTGGCAAAACTCTTCCACTATTGAATTAGGGAGAGCTATCACTAGTGTAACTTTGCGCGAAATTCAAAACAAGGATAATCTTTTATGGTAGAATTAAATTGAACATTAGCACAAGTCTAAGTTGATCTAATCATTATGTAATCACATTAGACGTGCACTTAACAGTGGTATCGGTTTCTTTATAACATAAGTACAACGAATTCCTTGTGGTTTCGCTCACTGAATCAATACCATTCAAAACTAAATCAATTATATTAGTACCATCAGTTCTTCCATACGGAAATATTTGATAAATCGTGTATTCCATCAACTGAATCCATTGTAGCGGTTATTAAAACAATTAAAAATGAATTTAACGTGCTGGTTGTAAAATTTATGTGGATGAAAACTTGCTATGTTGTGGAGCAACGTCTATTTAGAGAACATTTATCACTCAAACTAATGTTTGTTGATGAGCTCAAAGCTACACAAGGTTGTGTCCGTCAACGGTATCGAAACCTACTTTTTAACGTCTTAAGCCGTCAGAAATCCCTCTGAGCCACTTACTGTAGCCCGGCATGGCAAGATTGTTAAGGCACTCGACTCGTAATCTCAGGGTCGCAGGTTCGAATCCCCGTCACACCAAACAGGCTTGCCCTTTCAGCCGTGTAGGCGTTATAATGTGATGATCAATCCCACTATTCGTTGGTAAAAGAGTAGCCCAAGAGTTGGCGGTGGGTGGTGATGACTAGGTGCCTTTCCTCTAGTCTTACACTGCTAAATTACGGATGGCTAGCGCAGGTAGTGTAGCTTTACGCGAAATTTAAAAACAAACTATTCAGAGCTTCTACATCACTCTCTAGCGCCATCTACCTTCTAAATGACCGTTCTTTTTAACTACTGGTACACAATACATGATCTCTTTCAACCGTTTAAAAGCAAATTTCATATTAACCTTAAAGCCAAAGCAATCTTCGTGAATTAAGGGCTGTGATGTTTAAAATAAAATTACAAATATTACGTTCCTGAAAGAAATTACTAGATGATTATATATTTGTCAATAAAACTACTATGTACGTTGCCCCCCGCTAGTACAGCAGTATGTCACCGGATTTACAACACTAAAATCAGGTAGTTCGATTCTCCTCGGGGGCTGAGCAAATAGCCCTTTGTGGCTTTGCTACACGAAAAACACACACACACTATGTACGTTTCTTAGTGGAACTATCAATTTATCTTTTCTTATAAAATGACTAAATCTTCAGTTGTTCGTCAATCTACATTTTTGGGCATTGAATAATTTTATTATTTCATACAATCAAGACTGAGAGATGTCAGTGTTTGAAGAAACTCCATAAATATAAAATGTACGAAACCATGGTCGTGATAAATGAAACGTCGACCATCTGTGTTTTCCTCAGTTTTGTTATATTATTTCGTGTTTTCTCTTCCTTTATGATCTGGCATTTTTATCTACGAGTGTTATTGAATGGAAATTATTTACTACAAGTTCTAAGTTTTGTCAAAACCTAAACGTAGGATACAGCCAAATGTAATATTTACAGTTGGGAATAATAAAATTTGTTGCTAATTTATAAGTAAGAAAAGTTCAGCAGGTAAAAAGAGGTCAGTTACCTTAAATCAAGAAAGTGAAAGTCATTTGTTCCTGTTACTGGCAGAGCAGAAGAAAGGTTATTTAGAACTCAAAGCCGTTAGTTCTAATGGTCCAGACACTCCTATTCGACTCCTGTCAGATTTACAACTGAAATCGATGCTCAGTCCTTGAACGCATGTCAACTGGACGCGGTAACAACACGAAGCCACGTTCAAGAGTGTAATAACTATGCTTTCTACACTTGTTCAGGCATAGCCCGGAGCGAAATCCATTGAAAAGAAGGTGGTGGATAAGGGTGGAAGGAACAAGCTGTCCCCTGAAACTTCTGTGGTAACCCGAGATTTCTTCAGGCTGGCAACCCAACATCTAATATTCTTACCAACACAACAAAGAGTTCTAGAAATAGAGCCACATGGACCGAGATAGGTTTGAATTGAACTTTTTAAAAATAACTAAAAGTGTTAGGTTAAACGAGTTTGATGAGCGGGTGTTGACAACTAAGTAAAAAGAGGAAATTACTTATTCTGCGATGAAAATTTACTTGTGTGTCTTGATCCGACCAGTGTGAAGAGTATACGGAACACCAGTATCACCGTTTCCATTAACACAGTGGAACACAACTTTATTTGTTGTGTTAAAACAGTCTGTTTATACGTGGAATGTAACTTTATTTGTTCCGTATTAAAACAGTCTGTTTATACGTGGAACGCGACTTTACTTGTTCTGTGTTAAAACTGTTTGTTTGTTACGTGTTGCATAATCTTATTTTTGTGTGTGTTAAAGCAGCTTCTTAGATGTAGCACAAGTTTATTCGTTTCAATTAGTTTCTAAATTTCATCATGAATAGGCGTTATTAGACAACTTTTATAAGATTTATATTAGCTCCTTAGATTACGTTTTAAATTAAGACTGTAATACTTTTTTTCATACAGGTCGTAGACTTAAGATGGAATATTCCCTATAAACGTAGACACCAGGTCACGGTTTAGTCTATGGTTGTCACTCGCCTCTACCTCAGCCTACATATCTAAGTAATTTGAAGATTTTCAAGGTGTTTGTCAATGAAAGAATTACACACAGACCAATCCATTTACCATTACGTCACCAGGACATGACGTGGTACTTAGTTTATCCAGTGTTATAATGTAGGATGGAATGAATTAGTGTGACGTATTGATTTAAGCTTCTTACAGAAAGACCTACATAGATGTGCATCACCTTATACCAGGCGTGGACGAAGTAGAATCGATGTCCCATAAGGACGACTCTGCAGCAGTGTTTGTTAGAAAATGTCATAACCTCATCTGGTTAACACAGATGTCACCGCATGTTATAGTCGCCATTTTTTTAAATGAATTACTTGCTAATCTCGTCTGTTAATAACACTAATTTTACTCTCTGAAGAAGAAGTAGAGTTAATAAAAAGTTCAGTATCTTACCATAATATGGTTCGACTTGAACTTCTAACCGGACGTTTTATATTACATAAACCACTACACAATGCTTGTTTGTTTGTTTGTTTGTTTTGAATTTCGCACAAAGCTACTCGAGGGCTAGCTTTGCTAGCCGTCCCTAATTTAGTAGTATAAGACAAGAGGGAAGACAGCTAGTCATCACCATCCACCGCCAACTCTTATGCTACTCTTTTACCAACGAATAGTGGGATTGACCCTCACGTTATAACGCCTCTTAACTGCACAAGTAACACCTGTAATAAATGTACACCGTATCTCTTTAAATAGCAAAGGCAATACCAGTTAAAACAATGCACTATACTTACATTCTAAAAGTACAGTAACACCTGTCAACACAGTGTACTGTTCTCGTCTCCTAACATCACAGGTAACATTCGTCAACACAGTGTACTGTTCTCGTGTCCTAACACCACAGGTAACACCTGTCTTCAAAGTGTACTGTTCTCGTCTCCTAACATCACTGGTAACACCTGTCAACATAGTGTAATGTTTTCGTGTCCTAACACCACAGGTAACATCTGTCCACATATACAGCAATGCTGAATATACGTAAATCGTTCTATGATTGGCTGTGTCTATTTTTCAAACATTGGTTGTTTTATTCCACAATTTCCGAATGAAAAGTTAGACAATGACCACATTACTAGTTTTGAACTCCTAGACTGGATGTCAGAAAGGTAGCAATGCTCACCTCCGACTCTTACGTCATTTTTATTTAACCAAATAGCAAGATTTGATTGTAATTTTATAGCGAAACCACGCCCCCAGAAGTGTGGAGCCCATTTCTTCAGCAATAGTTCGGGTACCATAAATTCTAAGAATCACTATTCCGATAACTCCAAATACTACGATACGACCAGCCACAAACATTGTATTAATTATCAGAGTTAAATCAAGAATAATATGAAGTCTAACCTAGTTATACTACAGATATATCATACAGAATACGAAACAAACACAAAACTTAATAATCAGAGGACTGGGCCTCTTTTCTTCAGCCCCACGGCAGTACGTTTAGACTTACAACGCTAAAATACAGGCGCGATTATCCGTGGTAAACACAGCAGACAGCTCAACACTAAAACAACCAACCAAGTAGCTTTTTTGCAGGAGTGAACACTAGTTAGTATAGTAGACCTTTCTTTACAGGGATCAGGTCCATCTCTATCGTATCGCAGCTTTACTGGAATCTTAGTAGTGGGATCAGATATAATGTTTTACTTCTCTGTCCCTCATGAACTGGTAAAGGGTGAGCATCACCAGAAAGAATATGTTGATATTACTACAAGTGAACGACATGATTTCAATATTCCTACCATGTTATTTCGTGTTATACGTTCATCATTTATAGTAATTTACATTGTATTTTATTTGGAATGCTAGAGTCTCGTATACTTCCAACAGTCCCATATATTCCAGTACTTGTTCATTTTGGAGCATATGTATTGACATATAACCATTTTTAATACACAATGTATAAATCAGATAAATGATATATTAGGTAAGTCTAGCGGTAGGTGGCTAGTTGCTATACTTAGTCTTAGAGTATATGTTTATGGGTGAAATGCACTTAGGCTAACCTCCAGAAGGTCCTCGTGCTAAAATAGCCACTTTATGCGTGAATGAGATTCAACGCATGCGCATATCAAATTATATAATAAAGAACAACTTGAATATATATACATGTATTTATATATTTCAATACTTAAAAAATTAATTTATTTTGTGTCTTTAGTTTCCAACTGTTCTGTACAGAAGTATAACGTGTAATGCAAACTACACATTCACAACCCGATTTAAACTTTAAATGTAAAAAAACACCTTTTTTAAGTATGATGAAATATTATTTCTGTGTATTAAATTATTTTGTTAGCATTCTACATAGTGTGATACATTTTGAGATAGAAGTTCAATGTAGAATGTGGAGAATTTGGTATTTTCAGCCTGAACGGTACACGTTGGCCTAGCATGGCCAGGTGGTTAAGGCACTCGACTCGTACTCTGAAGGTCGCGGGTTTGAATCTCCGTCACACCAAACATGCTCGCCCTTTCAGCCGAAAGGGCGTTATAATGTGACGGTCAATCCCACTATTCGTTAGTAAAAGAGTAGCCCACGAGTTGGCAGTGGGTGGTGATGACTAGCTGCCTTCCCTCTAATCTTTCACTGCAAAATTAGGGGCAGATAGCGCTCTTGTAACTTTGCGCTAAATTCAAAAACAAACAAACAAACGCTGCGCTTTCATGCGCCAAACTGTCAACTTAGTGATCCCTACTATTGTAGAGGTATGGACAACCCTAACTTTGAGCTACTGCCTATAGGGAAGCCAGTAAGCAGTAGTCGCCGTCGTACATGCTTTGTTCGACTCTTTTGTTTGCCATTTTTATAACACCATCACAGCTGAAAGAATGGAGTATTTTCGGCGATATTACGTTTCGAAAACTGGATTCCTTTAGATAGAACGATAGTAAATATTACACATTTCCTTCACATTTCTTCTTTTATTATTTTCATCTCGTAATGTCACACTCAAGAGTTACACAAGTGTAACAGTGTAAAACCCATAGCTACTGTTATACATGTGATTAAAGCCACTTCCACCATATTTAATATAACACCTGGTCCTCACGCCAGATCAGACAGGTCTAGAACTACACCACGTAAATTAGCTAACGTGGGATTGTTTGTTTGTTTTTGAATTTCGCACAAAGCTACTCGAGGGCTATCTGTGCTAGCCGTTCCTAATTTAGCGGTGTAAGACTAGAGGGAATGCAGCTAGTCATCACCACCCACCGCCAACTCATGGACTACTCTTTTACCAACGAATAGTGGGATTGACAGTAACATTATAACGCCCCCACGGCTGAAAGGGCGAGCATCTTTGGCTCAACGGGGATGCGGACACGCGACCCTCAGATTACGAGACGCGCGCCTTAACACGCTTGGCCATGCCGGGCCAGATAACGTGGTAAAAACTTCATTCGCGCAGTAAATTATCACACGTGAGTGATGGGGTATTCGAAAGAAAGAGAAGGGTGTCAAACATAAAAAACTGTTTCTTATGTGTGACACCCTTCTCTTCTCTAATTCTAGGCTCACATTTCTAGAAGGGAACCTTATACCGACAGTTTTAAGTCTGTACGTTTGTTAGTATACGAGAACTGGTCGCACTCAAGTTTCTAGTTTCTTAAAAAAATATTCTTTCTACTTTGGTAATTATGTTAGTCTGAGCCCAAATACGGTTTCGAACCAGCGACTCACTGATTGCTAATTGAACCATGCTAAGTTTATAAGTCTTAACAAGAGAATGACGGTTTCATTCGTAGTTTTGTATATCCGCTTCTAGGGGCCTATGACGTCTGTTTGTTTTTTAATTTCGCGCAATACTGCACGAGGACTATCTGCGCTAGTCATCACCACCCACAGCCAACTATTGGGATACTCTTTTACCAACGAATAGTGAGATTGACCGTAACATTATAACGCCCCTACGACTTAAATGGCAAGCATGTTTGGTATAACGGGGATTCGAACCCCCGACCCTCGGATAACGAGTTGAGTGTCTTAACCATGTGACCATGCCGGGCCCCAGTGAATGACTCAGAGGGATGTCTTAAAACGATAAAAAATAGGTTTTGACACCCGTAACGGGCACAACCTTGTGTAGCTTTGAGCTTATAAACAAACGAATAAACCAGTCAAAGTTTTAAACATTAGTTTGACTGATAAATGTTCTCAAACTGAGATTCCTACTAGTACAGTTCCCTCAAGTTGATCAGGAGTTAGTTTACGGATTTACAAGGTATAAGTCAGAGGTTCGATTCACCTTGGTGAACTGAGTGCAGATAACCAATTGTATCGCTTTGTATAACAACATAGTAGACGCCTCAACAACTTTAGTGCTACAGGCGACGTATTGTTGGTTTGTTTTGTTATTATGGACAAAGATACACAAAGGGCTGTCTGTGTTCTGCCCACCATGGCTATCGGAGCCTGGTTTCTAGCAAACATACTGCTGTGTCACTGTGGACACTGAAAGACAAGATACTTTGTTTATATCAACAATGGGCTTACAAATTTTCTAGGCAGACATTCCATTACGAAAGGCCTTGACCATCTCTTTCTTGAGGCCGGTTGTACCTATTAATCAGTGTTAAAAGTCGAATTTCCTACCAATAAAAACTTAAAAAGTTATTTTCCTATCAATCAAAGCTTTAAAGTCAAGTTTCCAACAAACCAAAGTTTTGAAATTGAATGAGGTGGAATTAAAATTAAATCACACTAACTGCATTTTTTATAAATAAAATATTTTTTCCCTTCTACAAATATATACATCTTTAGAAATAAACGCCCATGACGAACTCTTTTTTTTTTTCAAATTCAAAACCGATTTTTTTGTTTTAGAGCAAAACCACATTAGGCTAGCTGTCGTATACACCGCGGGGAATTGAGCCCTGGATTTTAGCGTTGTACGCCCGTAAAAATACCACTTTTCCACTAGGAGAACTAAAGAAAAGTAGGTTTTGGTAAGACATTCGTTACCCTTAATGACATATCCTCACGAGATATTTAAACACCAATGAAACAAAAACAAAAAGAGTCACGGAATGCTTGGTCTTCAATACACATCACTCTTTCTTTCCAATTACTTCGTCTGACTAACAATAAGGAAATTAAAAGTTTCAATGATTAATCATGCTTAAGATTAATCTACTAATAGACAAGACTATAACAGATTGATATAATTAAACTAGTTTATAAACCAGTAATGTTTTATTTTTAGTAGCTTCTCGTGTCCTCAGAATGAAAGTCCATTAACTCTTTTATAATCTCAACAATTAATCAGTTGCTTATATTTTATTTTAAATAAATACAAATCGGCTAACGTGCAGCCTTTCTGTATAGTGAAATCTTTATTGCATAAATATTGACACCGAGAAAAAATAAACCTGCTATAAAAACTAACGATTTCATAGTGAAATGGTGAATAGAACTATGAAACGTATTACAAATATTTTAAAATGCTAATCCTTAAAAATACACAAAATAAATTAATAAATATTTTAAAACAAAGAATTGACCAAAAGATGGAGACACATTCTACCCAAATATTTCTATTAATCCTAGAATTACTACACTAAACCCCCCTTTTTTTATAGGGTTTTCTAAAGTGTTTAAGAACTAAATTACTTGAGGACCAGTAGTTGTTTTTTTTTTTACGTGGTCTCTAACAACACATAGTAACACTAATAATATTTAACCAAAAATCCATAGGTGTTGCAATTAATTATACTAATTATTGTTGGACATCCTTAGCCTTTAACAGAATGAGTGAGTGACTTCAGCAAATATTTTCTATCCATTCTTTTAACTGAATATTGTAACAGACAAAAAGATAACTTGCTTAATACTAAATACATAAAACCGACCACAGAATCTGAAATACTTTATACTGCTACAGGTAGCACCACACTTAATTAAATCCCTTGTCTCATTATTTAAACAGTAAAATAAAGCAAATAAGAAATATTAGGATTACATTTATTTTAGAAATAAAAACAGTCCAAAACATCCAAGTACATAGTAGAATTGTGATAACAACATTGAAACATGTATTTCTCTTCCAAAATCTATAACACTGAAATATGAATCATTTCCAAAACCTATAGCAATGAACACGATTTTCATTTCCAAAACCTAACACCAAAACATGAATTGCTTCCAAAACCTATAACACTCGAACATGAATCATGTCCGAAACTTCACTGAACATGATAACCTATAACACCAAATCATGAATCACTTCTAAAACCTTTAATTTTTAAAATCACATACTATGGTTTCAATTACATTCACTGAAACATGAATATCTTTGTTCTCCATTTCTGTATGCTGTGTAAAATTACAGTTTTGAAAGCTAATTATCTTTCTTATGTGACTTATTTGCAGCCATTACACTGTACACTATCCATAAAACAGCTATCACAGTGACTATTGTAGTAACAACTAACACTGAAGGTTTGTCTTGAGTGCAGCCAACTGGAACTTCAACAGTGCACTCTTCTCCATCCTGAAAATATATATCATTTAATAAACAAAAATTTCAAACAATTATATATTAAATCAGCACATATCTTATACAACTTTGTATAAGTGAAAAGTATTAAGTAGCAGTGAATATCAAGGTGTAGAAGACAAAGTTTCATAAAGTAATTATTTTTACCAAAGTTCTAGTTAACCCATAAAATATGGTTATAAAGTCTGTGTTTCTGTTGTACATAGTTATATATGGTTAATATTGTTCTGTAACACATGGTTACATAGCTTATGTTGTTCTGTTATACATGGTTCAAAGGTTTATGTTGTCCTATTACACATTATTATACATTTATGTTATCCTTCTATAAATAGTTATATGGTTTATATTGTCCTGTTACATATACAGTCATGTGAAAAAGTTAGGACACCCTATGAAAGCCTGTGTATTTTTGTAACATTTTTGGATATATAGATATTTAATCTCAATTTCAACAATACTGAGAGATTATAGGAATATAACTAAACAATTAAAACTGAAGAAAAGAATTTTCAAGATCTTCTGTAAATGTAATTTTACAAAAATGCATATTCTAACTGAGGAAAAAGTTAGGACACCCTACCCCCTAATAGCTAGTGTTACCCCCTTTGGCTGAAATAACTGCAGTGAGACGCTTCTTGTAGCCATTTACCAGTCTCTGACATTGGTCTGAAGACAGTTTGCCCCAGTCCTCATTGCAGAATTCTTTCAGCTGTGAGATGTTTGAGGGGTTTCTTGCATGTGCAGCCTGTTTCAAGTCACCCCACAGAATCTCAATGGGATTAAGATCTGGGCTTTGACTTGGCCATTCCAGGACACTCCATTTCTTAGCTTTCAGCCAGTCCTTGGTAGATTTACTGTTATGTTTTGGGTCATTGTCGTGTTGCAGGGTCCAGTTCTGCTTCAGCTTTAATTTCCTTACAGATGGACTCACATGTTCCTCAAGCACCCTCTGATACACAGTAGAATTCATGGTGGATTCTATGATTGTGAGCTGTCCAGGTCCTGCTGTAGCAAAGCAGCCCCAAACCATGACTCTTCCACCTCCATACTTCACAGTTGGTATGAGGTTCTTTTCCTGGAATGCTGTATTTGGTTTATGCCAAACATATCTTCTGTTCTGGTGTCAAAATAATTCAATTTTGGACTCATCTGTCCAAAGAACATTATTCCAGAAATCCCGGTCTTTGTCTACATCCTCTCTGGCAAACTTCAGTCTGGCCTTGATGTTTCTCTTAGAGAGCAAAGGTTTCCTCCTTGCACACCTCCCATGCAAGTTAAACTTGTACAGTCTCTTTCTGATTGTAGAGGCATGCACTTTCACATCAACAGTAGCCAGAGCATGCTGTAGGTCCCGTGATGACATGTTAGGGTGTTTGGAAACCTCTTTTAGCATCTTGCGGCCTGCTCTTGGGGTGAACTTGCTTGGATGACCAAACCTGGGCATGTTGGCAGTTGTTTTGAAAGACCTCCACTTGTTGACTATTTTCAGGACAGTGGAATGGCTGATTTCAAAATCTTTTGGGATCTTTTTAAACCTCTTACCAGACTCATAAGCTGCTACAATTTTCTTTCTGAAGGCCTCAGACAGCTTGTTTGCTCTCACCATGGTGCTCACTCTCACTTCAACAGTCAGGAGCACACCAAACTAAATGTCTGAGGTTTAAATAGGGCAAGCCTCATTCAAAATGCTGAGTAATGATTTTCTAATCATGTGCACCTGGTGTGATACACCTGTGTATGAGTTGAGCCATTTTAAGTGGGAATAAATGTGGGGGTGTCCTAACTTTTCCTCAGTTAAAATATGCATTTTTGTAGAATTACATTTACAGAAGATCTTGAAAAGTCTTTTCTTCAGTTTTAATTGTTTAGTTATATTCCTTTTATCTCTCAGTTTTGTTGAAATTGAGATTAAATATCTATATATCCAAAAATGTTACAAAAATACACAGGCTTTCATAGTATGTCCTAATTTTTCACATGACTGTAATTATAAGGTTAATTCAGTTATGTTGTACAATTACAAGGCAAATGTGATATTTCCTCTACTGCTCAAGTAGTTAAATTTTATGCTATTTGTATACAGTTACACCTAACTTACAAAAATGTACTTCATATAAAACTTAACTGCTTTAAAACTGAAGTGATTTCATCTATTAACTTTTTAAAACATTGTAATTCTTCAGTTGTTAGATCTAAACAGTAAAAACATGTTTAACAAGTCAGTTTCCGATACACGTTTACTTTTTCACAATATTAAATCATGAAATTTATCACAGGTCTAAATTTAGGAGTTATATTAAACCTTCACAATAAGCTCTATATATATACAGCACCTAATGAAGAGGACCAGAAATTGTAAAACATGTGCTCCAATCTTCAATATTCAGATGAATATAATTACAAAAATTACTGTCTTGATGAAGTATGCTATAAGTCAAGATAGTTTGAACCTGAGTTTAATAATCAGCATGGCAGTTAATCAGAGGACAGAAATGCTGCAGTAGTGCCTGTAATTAAAGTGGTGCAAAAATTATTACATCATCTGATCTACTGACACTTTTCCTCAGAATCATTGTCTGTTTTTATGTCCTAATACAGGTAGGTGCAAATATGTTCCTGTGAAGAATGCAATACTGTCTAATTATTACATCAGCAGATTTATATATATAGTTCTTACTGAGTTAGTCTAGAAGATAACTTACGATGCTACGATGGCCAAGGGTGGCATGTTAATTCTACGGAAAGAGTAGTCACTATTTCTTTGGGCAAAGAGGAACTTTTAACAATGGAAATTGTTCAAAAAATTAAATTTAACCATTATACTTAAGCCATCTGGTGCAGAGATATAGAGAAATTGGCTGTGTAGAACAGCAGAATGGAAGGAGTAGGAAGAAAGGTTCCCTAAATAGTGTTCTGAAATTCATAAATTTCTAGAATATTTGACTGTGACCCACAGGCTTCAAAACAACATGGCACAAAACACCAGGGTTCATTGTCAATGCAACAATTTCCAGTCTCACCTACATCACTGGTCTCCCAGCAAGATGGCCAAGAAATACCCCTCCCACACACACACACTAAAAAGATGAAGTTCAACTGGACCAAAGAACATGTTGAATGGATTGAAGCACTGAAGAACGAAGTGATATTTTCAGACTGTTCCAAGTTCAAACTACAGGGGTGTGATGGGAAGCATTCTGCATGATGCTCATGTGTAGTAGAGTTTCATGCAGGGTGTTCGAATGTAACTGTGAAGTGCCTGCAGAGTAAGGTGGTATGGGTATACATCCATTGGCAGAATGTTGAACCACCTACATTTTATGTAAGGCATTGTCAATGCCAACAAGATCCTCAACTCCTGGTTAAAGCCAATAATTCATGGCTACTTTTTGGTGGAACTGACCAGTGCCCATTCCAGAATGACCCTATTCTGTGTCACAGGGCTAGAAAGGTTGGTAATGTTCATGTACTCTATGCACTAGAAATGAAATAAAGAGGGAATTTCATGCTAGTTGTATTAAAAAGATATCTTCAGTATTGTTTCAATGCATCAAGTGAAGGAATATCTTTGAAAAGAAAAGATCAAGACACTATACTGGTCAGGCAACAACTTCCATCTTAACCCTATCAAAAACTGTAGGAAGCCCTTATTTGCATGTTGTATCATAAACTCCTTCTGCCAAAATACAGTCCTTCATGCACTCTACACCATGGTAATTTCAAGAATTTATCAAAGCCAGAGGAGATACAACCTAATATTAAAATAAGAAACAGACACTGTGCCCCATTTCAGACAATCACATAAGTAGAGTTTAACTTTGAATCTAAGTTTTTTTACTCAGAACATTTTAGTATATTTGTATTTTTTTTACTCAGAAAACATTTCATGTTTGCCAAGTATTTATTGATTATTTGCTGTAATATGTTTATCGTGGTTGGTTTGTTAATAAAGAGGCATGATAGTGTTTTAATGACTGAAGCGTGAATTAGTTTACACCAGAAAATGTCCATAATTATTTTACAATACTTCCATAGTGCACAACATCATAAAAAATACATGAAAAACAATGGGTGGTGTAATATTTTTTTCCACAACCATATTTACAGAGAGAATTCCTCATTAAACAAAGTTAGAAACTTTCACACAACTTGTTTAAAATTTATGAAGTTTTGTAATTTAAATTTACACCTTGTTTTATTTCAATTTCACAAATTCAGAGACCAAAAGATATTGTACCAATAGACTGATATAGCATCATAATAAACCACCAGTTCACAATCGGAAATAACAAAGTCATTTAGTTTATAAACAATCCATTCAAAGTTTTTCATCCAAAGTTTGGAGATCTTATTAGAGGTTTTCACATTTCAATAAACTGTCATGACAAGGCAGAAATGATAAGAAAACAAATAATAGGAATACTTGTCCACCTCTAACATTTTCAAAAACCATAGCTTCAAACAATATGAAGTGACATAACACCTCCAAGAACCATGATATCAGATAACATGAAGTAACATAACACCTTCAAGAACCACAATTTTCAGAGAACATGAAGCAATACAACACCTCCAAGAACCATGAAGCAACACAACACCTTCAAGAACCACAATTTCAGATAACATGAAGCAATACAACACCTCCAAGAACCATGATTTCAAAGACGAAGTGGCATAACACATTTAAGAACCATCACTTTAAATACAATGTGACCCTACATCTTGAGGAACCATGAATTAAGATATGGAATGGCAATACATTTTTAAAAGCAATGACCACAGACATGAAGTGACACTACACCTTCAATTACAATAACTTAATATCTGAGAAAGTCCTGGGAGAAATAGAGTTTTTATTCATTATTTAAGTTTGTGTAGCTTTACTAATTATTAATTTTGGGAAGTTTATGTGGTTAAATTTTTCTCCATCTTAAAAAACTATATAGGCATTTACAATAAAAACCTTGATTTCATCTTCCCATGTTATTCAACTGCAGTAAAATGTCAAATCAGGCCCTCTCAGTGTGGCAGAAAATATAATGTAGACTTCAAAGAACCATATGGTTATGGTTGTCATGTGAAATTTATATCACATTAAAATCACAAATAATTATTTCAGCAAGCAAAAAAGGAAGAAAGTTAACATTTATTAATTGAGGAATTGAAAACTGAGATTAGAACAATGCATTAAAAAGATAAAGTGACAAACTATTAAGCAGATATTTTGAAAATAATAACATGAATTGATATTTAAACAGAGAATTCAGTATTCATGGTGACATCAAGAACTATACTACTAGCTTCAATGCAGTTAAGACAGTGCAGTATTTTTTGTCCACATACTAATTATTAGAGTCCAAACAGGAATCAAGTTGAAGGTTTGAACATGAACCAGTTAAAGGAAAGTGAATCTTCGAGACCAATTATAAATGTTGAAATGAAAATCACTGGACAATACTAAATGTAACAAAACAGCAGCAGAACTACAAATGAATTCATATTCTCTGCATTGTTATCAAAACTTACAAAGTAGCAAACACTATATACTGTCAAGATTCATTAAATTATCAAATAATTTCATCACAAACAAACCACCAAGAGACACAGAGTTAAAGGAATGCAGTAAAAATGTAAATAATTAAAATAAAAAATGTTTTAGCTCACAGGAACGATCAGCAGTGGATACCAATGGCACAATGATGTATTTTTACTATCACATGGAGCATCTATTCGTCCCACACATGGACTTCTATCAACTGAAAAAATATGAAAAAGAAATGTACATGAGAAACTTAATTGACACAATTTCTGGTTTGGTTCAAGTAACTTTATAATAAGTAATAACCAACTCACACCAGTAATTATGGAGTAAGTGAGTTTTACATTAAAAATAAATACAACTGTGAACTTCCAAGATGCAAACAACTTATCTTATTTTTTCAATGTTTCTACTTCACACTTTCATCTGTAGGACACAGTTTCAAATTTCAGTAATTAAACAAGCTGTATATTCTTAATAAAAATATAAAACTGAAACATAGAGCACAAAAACAGTCTGTAACATATTCTGGTAGTCACAGTTGTTCTGTTTATTCATAATTAAGTCTACTATGTTCTAGTTAGCATTACAAAAATCAAAATACGTAAAAACAATTTCCTTTATAATTTTAATATCCAAAAAGTTCATATGCCACAAATACTCTGTACCAACTCAGTTATACATAATATCTTTTGGAATAGCTTTCAAGGTAAACAGAAAGTATTTAAACAGTAATTTAGATGGCTAAACCAATTCAAAAAATAAACTGTGTATTCCTAACATAGAACATCATAACCACTAATTCATACCATCAAGTTAATGTTTAAAAACTGTCTATTCCTCACAAAGAACACCATAACCACTGATTCATACCATCAAGCCAATGTTTAAAAACTGTCTATTTGTAATAAAGAACACCATAACCACTGATTCATACCATCAAGTCAATGTTTAAAAACTGTCTATTCATAATAAAGAACACCATAACCACTGATTCATACCATAAAGTCAATGTTTAAAAACTGTCTATTCATAATAAAGAACACCATAACCACTGATTCATACCATAAAATCAATGTTTAAAAACTGTTTATTCCTATGAATTTATAAAATGCAGAATGTAAACGTCTTCAGGAAATACAGATAAAATTATAATAGAAGTAAAAATATAGGGATGAAGAGATTATCATATTTCATAGATATCTTAACATGTTTTAATACTTTCAGTGCTGACTAAAGGATGAAAACGTTTTTCACTGATGATAACAAACTTCAGATACATGTTTATTTATTCTACCCAACTTCTGGATTATAACTTTATCTAGGGTCTGTGAACATCACAGGCTAGTAAACAAATTATATTGATAATGTTGGAAAAAAACTCAAAACTACAACTATGTAATGGAATGGTGCATACTAAAAGCACTGCTGACCAGATTATAGTCTCCATATGTAACCCTCCAAAGACATCTTTGTCTTAGCAACTCATAAAGCTACTTTTTCTTCTCATCAACAATATCCCTTCACATCTAAGTACCATCAATGACTTTATCAACACATTATGAGAGATGTTTACAGAGAAGTTAAAACACTGGCCGATTTACTCATGATGTCATATCTATACCCTTTCATTCCCATAAAAGAAAGTATGAGCTAGGTTGTAAAACTTATTAGATCAGCTACACTTTCTACCATCAATGATATCCCTACAAAACTTGTGAAAATGCTCTCATATTTACTCTCAACAACAGTTACTTTCAATGCAATTCTGCTCTCACATATCTCAAGACAGCTGGTATGGGTATTAAAACCTTTATTAAAATAGAGAACAATGATTTGACCTTCTCAGGTCATCTTCAGATTAACCTGAGGATGACATAAGAAGGTTGAAACGTTGTTCTATACTCTATTTTAATAAAACTTTTAATACCCATACGAGCTGTCTTGAAATGCATTTTTACTTCAAGCAGGTTTCTTGCCACCACGAATTCAACTGTAAATAATAAACCACAGGTATTGCTATGGAACACATTACTGCTGTTGTTTTAGCCTCTATTGTTATGCATTTCTTTGAATTATTAGCTCTTACTCAGTGGAATGTTTAAACTGATCTTGAACTAGCTAAGTGGTACAGATACACTGATGACATTTACCGTATATGGAATCATGAACTCCATTACTTAAAGCCAACATTGATAATGTCCAGAAGTCTATATCCTTTCTTGATGTCATAATCACTATTGAAAATAGTAAACTTATTACCACAGTTATTACAAACCATGTGTTAAATCCATCAGTATACACTAATACACATCATCCACTAGCTAAGAAATGAAGTTTCATTATTGGTCAATTTAATAGAATTGAAAAAAATCTGCAACACCATGGCCAGTATGATGCAAGCCATGATAAAACATCAAAAGCTATTGTTGTCCAACAGCTGCTATCTATATAATCACATTACTAAGACGTGCCACAATTTTCACACACAGGATTCCAATAAATGACAGCAAAAACTATTTGTTTTCATCAAACAATTATAAGATCTAGTTTAACATTCACATTGTGCAAAAACCTTATAAGAAAATGGTTTTATTACTTATTATTTTTAATAATTATTTTTTGACAAGAACCTCTAACATGTTCAACTATATTTTTAGTGTGGTTCACCAAGAATCACTCTAATATATTGTTTTCGCTTACTATCATTTGAATCTGTTTTGTCACTTGCAGCATTCAGAGACCCTTGATAAAGGCACAAATCAAAAAGACAGGTAGAATAAATAACATTTAACTGAAACTGTTTATAATCTCCATTGTAAATATCTCTCAAGTATTTATACTTTCAACATGATTTGAAATATTTCCATGATAGGAAATCTTCATCAAAATATGATGCATAAATTTAAACTACACATACTGTAGTGATAATACTTTCATATGAGCTTATCTCAAGTGTCTATTTTTACGGATGATGTCCATTTTTAGTTTATACTATACAGTAGGTTATATGGACAACTATAAAACCATTTTTTACTTTCTTGCCCAAATCTTTACACTCTGTATAAACCAAGAACACTTTTCAGTGCCTTATAAGGCACATGTTCAAACATATCATATAATGATACATAGTGTTCAAATTATTCACAAAAACAAAGCTGATAAGTACACAAAGATGTTTTAACCTCAAGGAAATAGAACTGAAAACTTTTAAACAGAGATGACTAGTAAAGGTCGAGGATGCTTAAACCTGAAAGAAGCAGTGTTGAAGACTGTTATACAAAGATGACCAGTAAAGGTAGAGAATGTTTTAACCTTAAAGAAACAGAGCTGAAAACTGTTGTACAAAGATAACCAGATTACATGGAAGCAAAGGGTATATAAAGTGGGAGAACAGAGCTCCCACAGGACAAAATGTGGCATCATAAAAAAATCCACCCAAACACCTAAAATGGCTAGTCCTAACAAAGGAAGAACCTTTAATGTTAATGAGAGGGCAGGAAAGAGAAAAAGAAGTCCACAAGAATGTAGATAATAAGAAACCTAGCATGATCCAAAGGCAAGAAACCACAGAAAAAAAACAGCATCACAAGACAGAAGACCAGGAGAGAAAATTAGGTAAGTGAATGTCAGGTAGGAAGACAACTTAATGAAGTACATCCCAAAAACAAAGAAACTAAATTAACTGGGACAAAATGAAAGAATGAGGGCAAGGTGAAAAAAAAAAAGTCTGTGAGCTGTTTAGTAAAAGTGAAAAGGTCATAATGCAAAAACCTTGAAAAGAAGGTAAAGTTAAAAAATGAAAATAAAATTAGTAAGAGTCTCAAAAGTACATATTTTAGTAAAAGAAAACCAAACTAAAGACAAAATAAAACTACTAGTTACAAGGTTTAAAATGTGGCACTACTGAAGAAAGTTAAGAAAGATAAGACAACTAAAACAATGGTAACAAAGTGTGCAGGAACTTACACAGCAATGCACATGAACTAATAGCTTTTTCTAACTTTCCAAAAAAAATATTAATATAAAAAGGTTATATTTCTTTAAGGGAAAACTAAGGAAATCTAAAATTAACTGCTACTGAATTATTCTTTGCATAATTATTTCTTCAATAAAACATGATTACATTTGTTACCCAAATATTCACTTGGTAACAGTAGTAATTATCCACAGTACTCAAAGTATAAATTCATAACCTATTTCGACACTTATATGAGATTCTAGCTTTGATGAATATTCAAAATGGATGAAATAAAGAATGTCACTTTGCTAAGCATACCAGACTTCTTCCACCTGATGAATGCTTGAGGAAGATGAAGTGTGACACTAACAAAATATCCTCGAGTCTCACAGTCGTGTGGGCTCTGGTACCTAAAGTGAACAGGAATCTGAAGCTTTGTGGTATCTTTTATCAAAGGCATAAATTCATACACTGTCAGTTCAGGAGAAGTCCTTGCTGGTTTCTCTACATCAACAGCTGAACTCACAAGCACCTAAAATAGAAAAAAATGCCTGCTACAACAGTTATTAGACTATTCCAATTTAAACAATTATAATCTTTCCACTTACTTGTTTCATTTCCTAATCAGAAGAGAACAATTTTACAGAGGTCATCAATAATTCAACTCCTTCTTGATTTATCAACAATCTACTGAAGTGGCTAGTGAACCATTTTAGCTTAACTTATAATAAAATCTTATATTAAATGTTGCAGTAAGTTATCACTTCCTCTGATGAACAAGAACCAGTTATATTAATAATCCAATGAACACTCCCTTTCCAAACTGTTAGAAGGGTCCAATAATTGTTCCTTACTCTGATTAACACAATACAATTAGATTAATAGTTCAGTAAATTGTTCCTTTCTGACTAACAAGAAACTGTCAGACATTTATGAGAGAAAGCTGTCTTCACATTAATAAAAGGTTACATACATGCTATAGTAAGTCTTTTCTTTTTCATCAAAATGAAACAATTAGACACTTTTTAGATCTAATTATTTATTTAACTGATTAAAAAGCTACTTGTTACAATGTGTCTTTTTTTCCTGTGATTATAAAAATTTCAAATTAAATGTCAATAAAAGTGAGACTACATGAAAGAAACTCATAGTATGTAACACTTACAAGTGAGAAAAACTACTGAGTCACTAGAGATCAAACTATAAAATACATTTATAATTTCTTTTCTAGGACAGTTATAGCTGTAATAGGTTGTTACAAGAAAAGTACTTAAAACCAAATATATTAATTAATCAGATTCAACTTTTTGCTGTTTTTAACAAATATCTCACTTTTAGAATACATAAATTTTATAGTTTAATACTAAACCTATAAATATGCAATATCTATTTTAAAAATTAAATTGGAAGGAAAAGGCTGCAAAAGGGAGATTAATTTTAAAGGACTAACATACAAAGTAAATACTCATTTGTGAAAGGACTAGCATACAAAGTAGACTCATTTGTGAAACAATTAACATACAAACTAAAGATTTATTTATGAAACAACTAGTACAAAAAAGTAAAGATTCATTTGTGAAAGGGCTAACATATAAAGTAAAGACTCATTTGTGAAAGGACTAACATATAAAGTAAAGACTCATTTGTGAAAGGACTAAGATACAAAGTAAAGACTCATTTGTGAAAGGACTAAGATACAAAGTAAAGACTCATTTGTGAAAGGACTAAGATACAAAGTAAAGACTCATTTGTGAAAGGACTAACATACAAAGTAAACATTCATTTGTGAAAGGACTAACGTACAAAGTAAAGATTAATTTGTGAAAGCACTAACATGCAAAGTAAAGATTAATTTATGAAGGGACTAATATACCAAGTAAAGATTAATTTGTGAAAGCACTAACATGCAAAGTAAAGATTAATTTATGAAGGGACTAACATACCAAGTAAAGATTCATTTTAGAAAGGACTAACATACAAAGCAAAAACACATTTGTGAAAGGACTGACATACAAAGTAAAGATTTATTTATGAAACAACTAGTACAAAAAGTAAAGATTAATTTATGAAGGGACTAACATACCAAGTAAAGATTCATTTTATAAAGGACTAACATACAAAGCAAAAACACATTTGTGAAAGGACTAACATACAAAGCAAAAACACATTTGTGAAAGGACTAACATACAAAGTAAAGATTTATTTATGAAACAACTAGTACAAAAAGTAAAGATTCATTTGTGAAAGGACTAACATACAAAGTAAAGATTAATTTGTAAAAGGACTAACATACAAAGTAAAGATTCATTTGTGAAAGGACTAACATACAAAGTAAAGATTAATTTGTGAAAGCACTAACATGCAAAGTAAAGATTAATTTATGAAGGGACAAACATACCAAGTAAAGATTCATTTTAGAAAGAACTAACATACAAAGCAAAAACGCATTTGTGAAAGGACTAACATACAAAGTAGACTCATCTGTGAAACAATTAACATACAAAGTAAAGATTTATTTATGAAACAACTAGTACAAAAAGTAAAGATTCATTTGTGAAAGGACTAACATACAAAGTAAAGATGCATTCACGAAAGGACTAACATACAAAGTAGAGATGCATCTGTGAAACAATTAACATACAAAGTAAAGTTTTATTTATGAAACAACTAGTATAAAAAGTAAAGATTCATTTGTGAAAGGATTAACACAAAGTATAGATTCATTTGTGAAAGCACTAATATGCAAAGTAAAGATTCATTTGAGAAAGGACTAACATACAAAGTAAAGATTCATTTGAGAAAGGACTAACATACAAAGTAAAGATTAATTTATGAAAGGACTAACATACAAAGTAAAGATTCATTTGTGAAAGTACTAACATACAAAGTAGACTCATTTGTGAAACAATTAACTTACAAAGTAAAGATTTATTTATGAAACAACTAACATAAAAAGTAGATTCATTTGTGAAAGGACTAACATACAAAGTAAAGAATCATTCGCGAAAGGACTAACATACAAAGTAAAGATTCATTTGTGAAAGGACTAACATACAAAGTAAAGATTCATTTGTGAAAGGACTAACATACAAAGTAAAAACTCATTTGTGAAAGCACTAACATACAAAGTATAGATGCATTCACGAAGGGACTAACATGCGAAGTAAAGACTTGTTTGTGAAAGGACTACCATACAAAGTATAGATGCATTCACAAAGGACTAACATACAAAGTAAAGGCTCATTTGTGAAAGGACTAACATACAAAGTATAGATGCATTCACAAAAGGACTAACATACTGTTTAAAGACTCATTTGTGAAAGGACTAACATACAAAGTATAGATGCATTCACAAAAGGACTAACATACAAAGTAAAGACTCGTTTCTGAAAGGACTAACATATAAAGTAAAGATTAATTTGTGATAGGACTAACTTACAAAGTAAAGATTCATTTCTGAAAGGACTAACATTAAGTAGACTCATTGGTGAAACAATTAACATACAAAGTAAAGATTTATTTATGAAACAACTATTATAAAAAGTACAGATTCATTTGTGAAAAGAGTAACATACAAAGTAAAGATTCATTTGTAAAAGGACTAACATACAAAGTAAAGACTCATTAATGTCAAGGGTAATTTATTCTTACTGGTTATGCTTTGAATTTACTGTTGAAGAAGTTCTTTTGAAAAAGATAATTATTTATACTGACTGATTTCAAAATAAATATTTGTTTTTTCTGCATGTTTTTAGATTAGTAGAAGACAAACATCAATGAAACAGAAGTATGATCATTGTATGAAGCACTACAAAAATTAACAATATAGTTTTATACTGAACAAAACTCATCTATTTAAATAAATTACACAAAGTAAACTTTCATTAGTTCTGAAGGCCTGCACTGCTTGTAACAAACCTCAGGAAATCCAGACTCCTGAAGAAACCCAAGCTGATAAGGATCCACATACACACTTGATGGAAATGTCTCTACTACAAGAAAATGTGTTCTACCCAGAAGATTATCTTTGTCAAGATCTGTATTGTTCCAATGTAGTTCTGTCACCAAATTTCTGTAGAGAAAAGGAATGCATATATTTTAATAAAAATTACCAAATACTATAAAAAAAAACTTTAATTTGAGAATTAGATATGCAATGATTTATTCACTGAGTTACAACAGGGACAACCAGATATCTTCACCAAATTTCTGTAAAGAAAAGGAATGTATATATTTATAGCTTAAATAAAAATTCTTAAAGACCAAAAGAAAATTAAATTTGAAGTTCATACATGCAATGATTTATTAACCCATTCTTTACAAAAAAGTATATAATTAAAGGAGAGTAGTTACACAGTAATCCTCAATGCCATAAGAATATTAAGTTTGAAAATAAAGCATTCATCAAACTATTATACAAGATAGAATAGTAACAGAGATTGAGACACATGGTTCAGGAGTATAAAGGATCATACACTTAATATATATCTATAAAACCAGCCTTAGTACAATATCAAGCTTCAGAATTAACAATTTGGTTTCATATGTGCTTAGGATATCATGTATTGATTCAACTGCCTATAACTTCTTATAACAGTTACTTTCAAGAACTTTATATAACTAGTACTGAAAAATAAATTCATTAAACTTTGAACTAACAAGTTTGTTAATACATGTTCTCTTTTTTATTAAATTGTAACATTTTAATGTTTACTGTTGACTGTTTTATATTAAAATATAAGTTATAATTGTCCATCTGAGTGAAGTTTGAAAATCTATTTCCAATAAATACCTTTCTGCACCATTTTACATGTAATATTAAATAACTTCCTGTGAATGCCACAAGTCATAAATAAAGTTCACACCCCTACACATTTCAATATTTATTTAACCTGTCTATCATGTAATCATCACTAGACTATAGCTCTCCACCAGCAGAAGATCAAACATTCCTCATGTAATCTCCATGAGCACTAGCACATGAACACAGACTCATTCTTGACAAGGCATGCACCTGGTGTTGTTGGTTTTTCTTTTGTTAAATACAAAATAATATGAAAGATACATATAGACTATGTTGCAGCAAAAAAAACACACATTTTAACCCTTTTGCTTTGGGTTCATTACAATATTCACAAGTTAATCTACACATTTCCACATGTTAAGCATTTTCACTATAACTTTTGATACAGCAGGTACACAAAATCTGGTAGACTTTTAGTAAAAATTACAAGTATTTCAAATACATAAAATTAGATTTTTTAATGAAATATTTTTACTAAAGATTTATTTGTGAAAATAGTCTGTTTCATTATTAGCATGAGTAAAAAGTGATTTTATGTAATGATTAAAAAACTATTCTTCATCCCAAAAATCTCGAGTATAATTAACATAATCTCTAAAACTTCCTAAATACATTTCAAACATTTGTTTATTTTATGTTATTTTCCATACACTAATTATGAAGGGTCAGTCACTTGACCAATAATGTATCCATCATAAAAAATTAGGAAATAAATATAAATTATGCTTTTTTCATGCTAGAATGACTACATACTATAACATGAAAATACAAATGTTTAGTCAAAGTAGCTTAAGTCTCATAACATCATACATGAACATATATATTTATTATATTGGTCTTCCAGTCATGACTACCTAACATTACATAACTTCCATTGACATGGCACACATGATTCAAGCCATGTATCCAGTAATATAAAACTATCATTTTGTCTTCTTTGTCTTGGTTGTGTTTTAGTAGACAAGTATTTTGTAATATTCAGTCACATTATTATACATTATATATTTGTATATAGATTATTGTATATAGAAATAAATGATTAAACTAATTTTTCTTAAAATATAGAATAATAAATCAAGAAGTAAAGCAAACAGATATCTCTTCTCACTTCGACCTTTGTACTCTGTTATGGCTAGACATAAGTTGCTAAGCCTTTTAAAATTTCACATGTTAAAGATACCAAACAAAATTATTTTTAGGTTTAATATCCATACAGTTGAATAACCAGAAAATTATAAATATCTACACTGATACCACAGTATTCCACTATAATTTATTAAGTTTAGTAACTAAGATTTATTTAGATTTTAAAAAATATAAAACATCAAGCAGATTAAAGATATAACTTATTTCATTGAAATCTTGGACTGAAAGAACATGGTAGACTTTTTAAAGATTAAAATGACTGAGAAAACCACTCTAAAGATATTCTAAGATGTTGATTGGTTATTCACATCATATACTTTAGTAAGAATATATAAGGGACTGTTTCAAAAAATTAAAAAGAGTTGAATGAGGTCACTGTGTTTGATTCAGTACATAAACCATATCTCAGCAAAATAAAAAGATATGAGATTGTTATTTCATATTCCAGCTTAATAATATAAGTAATTTGAGTTCCTAATTTGTATGAAACTATAGACTTAGTATTTTGACATCACTAACATCTAATTTTAAACATAACACAACTCATTAAAATCTATATTTGGATGTGTTCTTTTAATATTTACTTTTAAATAAAGAAATTAACTCAAATACATTATTAAAGTTTGAATTATAATCTACAATCTGATTTCAAACTTACTGAAATAAATTTATAAAATAATAGTTCAATAAAATTTCGAATATGCATCAACAAACAAACACAATGAGATGACCTTTGAACCATGACCTGTCACAAAAGGGTTAACAGAACATTAATATTGTAAGATGGTTCATGATCCTAGAGTCAATGTATGTTAATGGAACATTAATTATTGTGTCATGACTGATGGTCTTAGAGTTGATGTATGCCAACAGAATATTAATCAGAATATTGTGTCAGGGTGAATGTGTAAAGGTGGTTCATATCCCTAACAGGAGAAAGATGATGACCGGAGAGATGAAACATTCCTATGGTGTAAATAATAACACAATAATGTGTAAAGGTTGTTCACATCTCCAACAACAGAATACCTGTGATGGCTAACTCTCAAACGGAGTAACAACAACAAGAAGAAACAGGAGAGGAGGGTACTCCCACAGTGTTGTATAGAATGAGAAGCCTTGTAGGGCCCTGGTTCCAAAGGCAAGAAATCAAAGAGTAATTGTATCAGTTCAATAAACTAATATATAAGGAATGCCCCCTCCAAGAAAAAATAAAGAGAAAATCACAAAGAAAGGGTTAAAGACAAGGTTCCTGAAGAGAAGATTGAGAATGTGAAGTAATACAACCTGACACAGTACACCTTAGAAATAAAGAAACCAAAATAACTGGGACCATATGAAAGAACACTGAGATTACAGTGAAAAACAGGCACTTGCAAACTGTCCCAGGTGAGGTGATAATGATAGGAAACCTTCAGAACAATATGAAGCAATAGAACAAATAAAGTACAATACAATAATACAATGTAAAATTAGGCGAGAGCCTCGAGGCATGTGAATATTGTGCATATAAAGGGCAGCACAAATTGAGAAAAGCTATTATGTGAGAGGAAGTAAGGTGTCATATTGAAATTAAGTGTTACTTTGGATAGTCTTTTACTTCTGAACCATCTATTGAAAATAATCAATTTTTTCTAGGGTCAAGAGCTATACTTAATTTATTACACCATGAAGTGCTTTGCTTAAGCAAACAATAGGCTTTGTTTACAGCAATCAGGGGATCCTGTTATCTGCTCCATATGGCTACATCATTGGCAAACTGTGATGATGTACATATCAACAAATCAACTGGAGTTTTCAGCTTACCAAAAAAAAGCAATTGTGGAATACAAGTACTGAATGGCAAAAGTTGGTCTACCTGATTCAGGTCAGGAAGAGAAAACAATAAACAAATGTAAGCAGAAAAATAAAAGTGGGGAATGCAAGATGAGACAGGCTCAACTGAAGTAATAGAAACTGCGGGTTGGAAATCCTGGATCCAAGATCAGAATGCAACAAGCCACAGGATGCACAAGGAAGTTATATCAGTTGTCATAACAATATTGAATGACTCCTATGAAGGAATGTTAAAAATATTGGGAATTAATTAAAACATAACAACACAAATGCATAGTCAAGTTAACCCAGGAAACTGATATTACAATGAATTAATCTTGTAAGATGCATAGACTTTTTTTTGTTATATTTATTACAAAAACATCAGCTCGGTACAGCAACAGTGCTTAGGCTTAATTATGCCTTTAAAAAGAATTGGTGAAACACTTATGTTAGATAAAAACAAAGGGAAAAGAGAATTAAAACATATCCAACAAATAATTATGAAAGGTCAAAACAACAAGAGCAATGCTTCCTCTAAATGTGATGAAAAATAAGTCTGAAGACAAGCAGTGTTGAGAAATGTTGGTTGGTTAATTTAGTGGTTTATGGCACAAAGCAGCTAGGCTATCTGCACCAAACATCTGGTAAAAGTAAAGTAAATGTAGTAAAATTCATAAAAGGAAATGAAGGTAAAACAAAACAGAGTTTAAAAACATAAATAGCATAAAACCAATGTTTACATCTAGTCTACAATGTTAAGAGAGAAACTACAGTAAAAGAAGTTGTAAAGGAATTTCTGTAGCATAATGGTAATGATCATAACCTGCCAGGAAGACTAACAGGTAAGTACAACCACCATCGTCAGTCACCTGAAGTTGGCCTTTCCAGTCCTGGTTCCGAGTTATGTGTCATTATGACCATTTTCAAAAAGTAAAGTAATAAAAGTTTTAAAAGATGTATAGCAAAATTTTAATAATAATTCACCAGGATGACTAATGGGTAGTTCAAATGGATAATTCAAACAGCAGCGTAAGTCACCTGAAGTTGGCCTTTCCAGTCCTGGTGTCGAGTTATTTAATGTTATGGCCATTTTCTAATTTCAAATTGAACTAGAGAGACTATGATTCTTAAAAGGGAACCACATTAAAAAAGGTTTAATGTATAAATTAAAAAACTTAAATGGCATTAAAATATTAATGGCTTTTAAAAAACTAAAAACTTTATCAAGGTGGACAGTGTCACCATCACCAATAACACTGTCTAACATTATGGACAAACCTTGGGACAGAACATGTTTCAAATGGTGCCGTCATTGAGAGTCGTAACGACAGTAAGAAAGGAAAATGTGGCTTATTGTGACCTAAGCGTTACACAGACTACACACTGGTTCATCAGTTCCAGATAAAAGAAAACACGTTAAAAAACTGTGACCAATGCGTAGTCTAGTTAGAACAACTTCCTCCTTCCAATCCTTACGGAAGCAAGATGACCAAAGTCCAATGTAGCTTTTATTTGGAAAAGCTTGTTTTCGCATTGCTCACTCCAAGTCGACTGCCAGCTGGCAGGGAGCCGAGCCTTGAATACACGACCATAGTCCATGTATGGTACAGACACAATGGTGATAGTGCCAGAGCAGATAGATTTACCTGCAGTGTCAGTAACCTCATTCCCATGAATACCAGCATGGCCTGGTTTCCAGAAAAACTGGATAGAAGAAGGTTTTAAAGAGAAATGTGGCAGTCGGTTTTGAATATCAGCGAGAACAGAGTGTGAACCAACATGAAGCAATTCCAGGGCTAGAAGAAAACTAAATGAGTCAGTATAAATAATGCAGTTGGAGTTCTGCTTAGCTTCTGTGTAATCTAGGGCACGAGAAATGGCATAAAGTTCAGCAGTGAACACAGAAGCTGTAGAGGGGGATTCTCCATGCAACCACCAAATCACAACAAACCATGGCAGAGCCCACAGAATCACCTGATTTTAAACCATCCATTTAAATAGGAATGGAAAGATTGTTCAAAAAAATGTTAAGTAAATAAAAGACAGTACTACCAATCGGGAGTATCTGTTTTTCTCAGATGACTGGCTGACCAGTGGATACTGCAATGTTAACCGAGGACAAACCCAATGCATCCAACTGCATTTGGATATAAAGGCCAAAAGGAGCAATGGCAGACCATCTGTTCTGAAAAAGCAGGGCCCACCGAGAAAGGAAAACACAACCCCAGGTGGAAGGCTTTGATAAGGAATGAAGTTTCGAAGCATATAGTAAAGACAGTTCCAAATGGTGGAGGTGTAAAGAAGGTTCATGAGACTCTATGTATAAGCTCTGAACTGGGGAGGTGCAGAAAGCCCCAGTGCAGTGCCGAAGTCCTTGATGATGAATAGGGTCCAGCATCTTTAAGGCTGAGGCCCTGGCAGAGCCATAGACCAGTGATCCATAGTCGAGTTTTGATTGAATAAGAGCACAATATATCTTTAACATAAAACATCGATCCGCTCTCCAACTGGTGGTAGAGAGGACATGGAGGATGTTCACTGCTCTCGTGCATTTGACCCGTAGCTGCTTAATGTGTGATATAAAGGTCAGCTTACAGTCAAAGATAAGCCTCAAGAACTTGGCCTCAGGGACCACAGGCAGCAAAACTTCACCAATACGGAGTTCAGGATCAGGGTGAATAATCTGTTGGTGGCAAAAGTGCATGCAAACAGTTTTAGAGAGAGAGAAATTAAAGCTGTTTGCCGTGGTCCACTTCAGTACACAATCGAGGGCAGTTTGTAGTTGTCTCTCAATATATCTCATGTCAGTTGTCGACATAGAGCCCATTTGCAACAGTGAGAGGGGGTTGTTCAGTGATGGCATTAATCTTTATACTGAAAACTGTGACACTCAAAACACAGCCCTGAGAGACTCCAAGTTCCTGTGGAAAAGTACGGGAAAGTGTCGAACCGATACAAACTTGGAATTTCCTGTCCATTAAAAATTTTTAATAAAAATGGGTAAATGGCCACATAACCCGTATATATGGAGGTCTTGCAAAATGCCATACCTCCATGTTGTGTCATAAGCCTTCTCAATGTCAATGAATATTGATACAAGATGTTGTTGTTTGAGAAAGGCTTCTCTGATCGATGTTTCAAATCAAATCAGGTGGTCCATGGTGGAGTACTGTCGTTGGAACCTACACTGGGTGGATGAGAGGATGTTGTTTGATTCGAAGAACCAAACAAGACGAACATTAACCATCCTCTCTAAAGTCTTACAGACAGCTCGTCAAAGCAATTAGACGGTAGTTTGAAGGAATCTTGGGATCCTTCCCAGGCTTAGAGAAAGGTAGGTCATTAGCCTGGCACCAAGCATCAAGAAAAACATTCTCCTGCCAGATCCAGTTAAAAAACAATTAAAAGAATAGCAAAAGAAGCAGGAGATAGATGGCGCAGCATGTCACAGTGTACATCATCTGGTCCAACTAATGTACTGCCAGACTGATGAAGGGCCAGTTTCAGATCCACCAGTGTAAAGGGATGATTAGAGCCATACTGCCATGCAGTTGTCTATTGATGGCTGACAGATGATGGCATGATGAAGTTCTGCAAGAGCAGTGAAAGTGGGCCAGTCTGCCTGATCCAGCTTCCACCGGGGCACTCGGGTTGGGTGGCATAGACCACAGCCAGTCTCTCTCAAAATTATAGGAAAATGATCACTGCCTTGTGAATTATTGTCAACCCTCCAAGAAAATTGGGAGAATAATAAAGGGAAGCAAACTGAGAGATCAATAGCAGTAAAGGACTGACTAAGTGCGTGAAAATAAGTTAAAAAAAACAGTATTGAAAAGAGTTGTGATCAGAGAGCATACCCTCTACAGAGCAACCCCTCCTATCAATAACAGCACTTCCCCAGAGGGAATGATGTCCATTAAAGTCCCCCAGGATTAAAAAGGGAGACAGCAACTGTTTTGGTTTGAGAACAATTGTTTTGGAGGCACAGAGAGATCTGTCTGCACTCCCACTGTAGTTGTGGAACAAAGTGTAGCAGCATACGTCCAAGATGAAGCAGAGGACAGTAATTTTCGAGCCTCAGGATAAGTAATGTTATGAATTGTTTTCAAATGCTGCACATCTTTTTCTTCCAACTATTTAGGACAAAATTTAGGACACGGTTTTGTGAGCACTATACCCAAACACTAGCATCAGACACAATGTCCACAACACCTGTTGAGAACTTCCAACACTGGTACTTGGTTGACCCTAGCCCAAGTGGACCAGCCGATTGACCCAAGGGGGGCCACCACAAGGCTGCTCATCTATAAGAATTCAAGGCCAAAGTGGTGTGTTAGGGTTGGACCCCTCAACCATGAGAATCCTCTCCTCCTCTTTATGGGTCGCCATGCACGGCAAACACGTGGGTGGATGTTTAGATTTCAGAGGAGGTAAACTGAAAGAATAGAACCTTCCCTGGGAGGTCCCCCTCACTACGTACAGGAATCCACCCCAAGGGGTGCTGAGAAAGAATTTGACCTTTGATCAAGTGCTAGTTTTCATGGAAATCTATACATGGAGAATGTGTTGCCCTCCTGTTGGTGATTACTCATGATGATTACATGTTCACAAATGCAAGAGTGGGAAGTTTTTTACATCAAAGCTTATGTTATGTACAAAAATTTACAAAACAGTACATGCTAAATAATACCTCTTTGTTGTTCAAGGTCAGAAACATTTCTACATTCACAATATCTTTATGAAAATCTGTAAGAAGGAGTACAGAAGGTACCATAACTATGACATTTCATTTATAAAGTATAATATTTTTCTCTAATTACATAGTACCTACAATATGATAAAACTACTGTATTTTCTACATATTAAATGAACTCATTTGTGTGGAGTTACAGATTTTACTAGTAAGTGTTTAGTACCATTATGACACACTCAACATTAAATTTTCATGTCTGGGGATAGACCTGTATATCTTACCGATGATACCCTGAAGGTTCCAACTTTCTCCTCACATATACACTATAATAAACACACTGACTGTTCTCCTGGTTATGAAGGACTCCTGAATCTTTCTGTGCTGATATGAATGAGTTCTGCAAAAGAAGAAAAACAATATTAGAAAACCACATGTACAAGACACTCAAAAACACTGATGAATGATAACAAGATATTACACAGAATAATGGCAAAGAGTTATTTTAAAAAGTGTTAATGAGACACATATTCAACTGACATCTTAAGTAACACTTTAGAAACTCCAACTTTCTTGCACATGTGCCTGTCTTAATGTTGACACAAACATATCTGCTTGTCAGTGACCTCAGAAAAGTGTGTAAAATAGAAGAAATTGCATTCAAAGAAATATCCAACAAAATGTTCCACAATATCCCCACAAACTATCACTCTTTAAACCTAACACTCATATATTTATAGTGATGATAGAACCACAAGACAAAACAAACAAATTATTTATATTACAGAAACTAACATAATAGATAATGGTGTGAAAAAAGTTAATGCAATGTAACAAAAATGAGTAACCTAAACAATGTTATTAACATTGGCAAAACACTTTGAATAAAACAGCTCTTAACAAAGCACTTGTACTCCTACTTACTTATTCAGAGCTTAAAGTAGCTCACTGCTAAACATTTTTTTAACTTTAAAACTACTTATTACATGTCGTATATGAAGTTCTGCCTGTCTCAGTCATCTTAAAACTCATAATGAACCCAAGCTACTCACCTATTAACATTTATATTTTCCTTTCTTTGATGATGACCTCTGATCATATTATTGTTTTTGTAAAACTGTGCAAACATTCAGAAGTAACATTTTCAAACTTATCAGAGGATATTTACCACAGATGTTTATTTCTAACAATAATAAAAGAACTAATATGCATTTTGGAATTTTTTTTGTCCCTTGGCTATAATGTTACACATGGAATGAGTTCCATACTTTGTAACAAGAATCCTTCATTTCCAGACCTTGTTACAGCCCTGATCCTTTCATCCTATTACATTAAGAATAAACTAAATAAACCAGAAACATTTAGCTTGCTGATTCCTCAGATAATCTTGTAAAATTATTATTTATTAAGCCTCAGATTTAACCATCATAACACTTTCTTAAATTTTTTTAAACTCAGCCTTTATAGTGCTTAAGTCTTTAAATGTCATATCAAAACTTAAGTCTTTATCTTTCATTTCTATTGATCTAAACAGCTCTTTTCACTCTGAGAAATAATACAATGCTATATAACTGACCTACAGATATCTGTAATATATCTTATACAGGAATGTCTTCACTAATATAACTATTACTTTTAAGATGTTTTCTCCTGGTCTTCCATTTTATCACAAGTACTTAAAAACAAGAAAACTGATCTGTTTAAGTCTCTATAGCATCAAGGTAATGAAGAGTTTTCACCACCAAAGTAAAACAATTAACAATAATTGTCTTTTACTAATGTAGGTGGATTAAAGTGAAAAGTAATTAATTCATTTAAATACAGAAAAATTAAGTTTGATAATCAGGTGAAGCAACATCAGATACATATAATTTAATAACTTACATCCTTGATAATGTAATTTATTTACACATATCCCCAAAAACATAATTTAACATGTATTCTCAGGAATGTAATTTATTAACATGTATCCCTAATAACATAATTTAACACATGTATTCTCAGTAATGTAATTCATTAATACATATTCCTGATAATGTAATTTAACATGTATTCCTGACAACAGTATTCACTCAGGAATATCCCTGATAATGTAATCTTTAATAATTCCATTGTATTTTTAAATGAAATTGAAAAAGATTATCTTAGCTCTTGAATGGAACTTCACTACAGGTTTTCAAAAGTCTCAAGTATTCAGATATTTTTACCCTTTGAGTATTCATCAACTTTTGATCAGAAAGTAATGAAAATAATACAGTTTGGGTAAATCCATCAAATATACTGTTCTTATTCTCATATACAATTTGGATAGTTTTAAACTAAAGTATATAATTAAAATTTACTTTAAATCTAAAATAGTAGCATTGAAATTTTTTACCAGACTCACATGATTAAACAGACAAATATCAAGGTAGATATTTAAAATGTGACATATACAGAATTATTTATTTGAATTATCACAAACTTGGAATCAGGTTTAGTAATGAGTACAGTGTCCATTTAAAAAAGGGTTGCTTATTTACACAAATCATCTCAACTGTAAATATATCAACATATATTCAAGTTAAAATTTGTGGTTTGGTTCAATCTATAGTTTAAAATGTTTACATGTATTTCAAAGATTGAACAATATACTAAAAGATGAATTATTTATTTAACTTTACATACAGATAAATATATGTTGTTTGATATTCAAAACCACTCCTTGTGGTCAAATGTAATATTCTTCCTTTTTCTCCTGAATAAATTGGCTTGGACTCATTTTAAAGTTATTTATTACTAAATAGTTTTTGTTAAGACAGGTACATATCACATAATTAACTGACACATAATAATCCTAATAATCGTAAGACAGAGATTTTACTTCCAACTGTAACATTCAAATGTTAAATGCAAAACTAATTGGAAAATGATATAAAGAAATGATTCATTATTTTGAAGTAGGAACATTGCAGCCTAATGAGCATGACTGCAAAAATCATACATTTCAGATTGTAAAGTTAGTTACACCTTAAAATGTTTGAAATATACTTTCTCTAATCCGAGTGTTTCCGTTTTAATATTTGTTAAAACAAGAAGTAAGTTATACATATATTTTACCACTGGTTATTAATACTATATTAAGATATTACACTTGGTTACACTTTACAGTATAAAAGTATGATTACACCTTTGCTTTTAAGGGTATACGCGTATTTAGTAAGTTAATAAACTTCTTGAATCGTAATCTAAATTAACTTTAATATCCATGCCTTACTTTTACCTAGTCACACTGTCTAATAATCGTGTCCCCACTGGGATAGCGGTAAATGTACTTATTTAAAACGCTAAAATCAGGGGTTTAATCGCTTCGGTGGATACAGTAGTTAGCCCAATGTCGCTTTGCTATAGGAAAAACACGCACACAAGTTATATTATGTTGAACCCAATTAACATTTATAAATTATAATTTGTTAAATAAGAATAATGAAAGACGGCCTTTCCGTCATTAAAAACTGTAGAACTCTAAAAATAAATTACACAATCAACAAAGAAATGATTAAATTTAAGTAACATCAAAATTAAACTGAGCTCAACTGTATACTATGGATAGGCTTAATAAACCCTACAGAAAAAAGAAAAATATATATTACCAATGAATAAGGGTTTCCTTCTATAATCATATAGAAAAATATTAAAGAAATATTGTACTTTATTGGCATACTAGTAATCTCTAATTTGGTGTAAATCCTCCATGAATGAATGTTTGTCAGTGAAATGATGTTATTATTATTTTAACATTAAGATACTGCGTCCTAAAATATTTTCACCCTACAGTTTCGGTTTCTTAACTCATTTTTTGTTTTTTTTCTCATTGTTATGTAAACTTCATAGAGATACTTTTATTGAACTAAAAATTAAAATAAACAGGTCATACCATAACTAATGCCCGAAAATTTAATACAGAAAATGCATCATCATTTCTCTCTTTGTAGAAGGCTTTAATGGCTAAAATATGTAGTAGAACGTGTATAAAAATGTTCAGACAAATAAACGAAACTGACCTAAGTCCACTTTTTCAGATCATTAATCAAATAAACTCTTAAAATTTGTTTGTTTGTTTGTTTTGGAATTTTGCACAAAGCTACTCGAGGGCTATCTGTGCTAGCCGTCCCTAATTTTGCAGTGTAAGACCAGAGGGAAGGCAGCTAGTTATCACCACCCACCGCCAACTCTTGGGCTACTCTTTTACCAACGAATAGTTGGATTGACCGTCACATTATACGCCCCCACGACTGGGAGGGCGAGCATGTTTGGCGCGACGCGAGCGTGAACCCGCAACCTTCGGATTACGAGTCGCACGCCTTACGCGCTTGGCCATGCCAGGTCCAACTCTTAAAAGGATGGATGTGTTTGAGCAGCACATTAGGCATATAATGTTTTATGGGTTTTAAAGGCAGTGCAGCAGAAACTACACGAAACATTCAAAATGTTCATGGCGTGAAGTCTCTCAACGAAAGAAAATGTCCGTGGTGGTTCCAAAAGTTCAGGTCAGGTGACTGAATTTTATAGAAGTGGCATTTAGAAGTTTGTCAATCCAAACAGTTTTCTCTCTTTAAAACTATTTGGATGCACTTTTGCTGCCAATGGGGAATTCACCCTGTTGGCAGGAAGTAATTAATAATAATGGAACATACATTACTGATCAAATAACATTAAAAGCGTTTGAAATCCTTTCTCTTTTTCTGAACCGAAAATCGGACATTACTTAAGGAATGACCTGATATTATATTTATTCGCAATGAAAGAAAATGTCGATGATGGTTTCAGAAGTTCAGATCAGGTCACTACAACTTAAGTGATGCGCCACGTACAGGTCGCCTTGTTGAGTTTAATGATGACTTGTTGCTGGCTGCACTTGATGAAGATTGTCCTGCGACACTTGAAGAACTAGTACAGAAGCTTAATTCAACCCATTCAACAGTCCACCGTTATCTGCAACAGCTTGAAAAGGTGTCAAAACTTGGAAAATGGGTCGCCCACGATTTGATAAAAGCCAACCTTAGAGCAAGAGCGAACATTTGCACTTCTCTGCACTCTCGTGAACGTAACTCGCCTTTTTTGGACAGGTTAGTGACTAGAAATGAACAATTGTTATTTTATAAAAATTTTAAGTGCCGCAGATAATGGCTCAGTGCAGATCAACTGGCTAAAGCACATCCCATAATGGACCTCCACTCTAGGAAAGTCTTGTTAAGCATTCGGTGAGATATTGTTGATGTGATCCACTTTGAGTTGCTGCCACTCAATGTAACTATTACATCAGACTTCTATTATCAACAGTTAGAGCGCTTGAATGTTGCACTGAAAGAAAAGAGGCCTGCTTTGATCAGTCATAAGGGTGTTATGTTACACCAGGATAATGCACGGCCCCACACAGCAAGGAGCACATCTGCAAACATTGAAGAGTTAGACTGGGAAAAACTTCCACATTCTTCTTATTCTCCAGACCTTGCCTCATCTGATTATCATCTATATTGAAATTTGTAGAACTATCTTGATGTAAAAGAGCTTGGAACACATGAAGATGTCAAAAATACTCATTTACATTCTTTTCTTCTAAACCCCAGGCCCGGCATGGCCAAGCGTGTTAAGGCGTTCGAGTCGTAATCCGAGGGTCGCGGGTTCGAATCCCGGTCGCACCATACATGCTCGCTCTTTTAGCCGTGGGGGCGTTATAATGTGGGTGGTGATGACTAGCTGCTTTTCCCTCTAGTGTTACACTGCTAAATTAGGGACAACTAATGCCCATGTAGCTCGTGTAGCTTTGCGTAAAATTCCAAACAAACTAAACTTTAGCTTTACCAGAATAACCTACCTTCTGATACCAAAGTTGTAAAGATTTCTACCCGTGGCAGTGTTTATTTTTGGTTCATTTGTATAAAAAAATGTAATAAAAAGTTCAGTATACTTATTAATGGTAACAAAAGCATTTAATTTTTTTCAGTTAACATTCACCAATTGGCTTAAATTCACAAATATATTATGTCTAATATAATTTCTATTCCATTGCAAATATCGTATTTTTAGCTGTTTGACGAAATGTTATTCAAAATATTTACAGCAGTGAAGTAACTGACTATCTGGCTAACAGAGGGAAAGTGACTAAACCATGCTATGATTATCATTACTAAGTAACGTGTTTCCCTTGCCAACGTTATCATGAGGAAAATTGTGGTAGGTGGCTCTTGATTTAAACTGCCTGTCTTTTGGATTTCATAAACCGTATCATTGATATTTTACTTCTAGCATAGAGACAAACATCTCATATTTAGCGATAGTCTTCTACAGTGACGTAGATTGTATGGTCATACCATGTCACCATGATGAAATTTAGTCTTATCAGCATTAACATAAGAATGACTTTTCATTTTCTTATGTTAATTTAAGTCTTTCCTGAGTAAAGTCATGAATGGCATAAACTATCCTCCGTAGATTTACTCTATAATCTGTGTAAGATTATCTTGAGTGGCTGTTTTCTGGGTGTGAGTACAGAAGACAAAATTGCTCCTCTAAATTATCTTCTAAACATCAGTAATGCTGGTATGTTACCTGTAGCTTCATGTATTGATGTTTAATAACTCAAGAGTGAAATAGCTCGATTGAACTTTCTCTGGTGTTCGTCCAAAAAATGGCTAATTTTCTGAAAAATGTACAGTCACATCTTTCTATCACAAGAGGAATAAGGAGCTGTTGTCTTTATTTATTTAATCCTAAAAATTTAAACATATGTGCAAACAAAGTTGATATAAAGTTACGTTCCTAATACAAATGAAGTTCCATAACACTATGTAACAAGATTTTCACTTTTTTTTTGTTCTTGGACAGAAAGTGTCATTTCCCTATTGCATCTGCCTAAAGTAAATTGAAAAGATCTATTTTTCAAATTTACCCATTTTCCAGAACATTCGAGGGAGATTCAGTGTTCAGCAGCTGATAGAGAATTTTCTCGAACTTACAAGAATTTTCAAGAACTTTCTAGAATGTTGTAGAATTTTCCATAGTAATATATATATATACAGGGGCTTACCACTCAGCACTTCAGTTAAGTTCTAGCTACCTAAGTGAACACAGACCTATCTGATTTTATCAGAGATGGCATCAAGAAGCTGCAAGCATTCTCCAGACGCATTCTGGTATGTATGTGGCCAACTTATCAAGACAAGTACTCTATGACAGTATCTGCTAAAATATGTGAAGCCCACAAGGCATATTTCAGCATGTCTGTCGGGGATCAAAACAAACCCTGGGCACCCCATTTTACATGCGAGCATTGCAAAACAAAAACTATAAAAGGTAAGACGAACAATTTTGGCTTGCTTGAATGGTAAGGTTTTATATTATACAAATTTTAGACCTTTTAAAATTTAAATATCTTTTTTATTTCCAATAGTATAAAAATATCACATGTAAAATATTTTGCATGAACCTCTTACACATTAGTTGTGGATGAAATAAATCTATTCTTCATAATAACAATTTTATTTTTATCTTTTGCAAGATGGTACAGAGGGGAAAAGAGAGCCATGAAGTTCGCTATTCTAAGAATTTGGCGTGGACTCACTGGTCACTTAAGCAGTTGCGACTTCTGCATGGTGGACAGTTCCAAACGTTGAGCTGGCAAGAATGCATCTGCTATCATGTATCCGGACCTTCTATCATCCATCGCCCCTGTGCCACACTGCCCTGAGCTCCCTATCGCCACTCTGCCAGAGACAAAGCAGCCATCCTCAGATGAGAGCAGCAAATCAGAAGAGGAGGTAGACGTTGAAGATCCAGCTTACAATTTCAGAGGTGCAGCTGGTGAAAGAAACCCAAAGAGACCTCAATGACTTGATCAGAGATCTTCGTCTAACAAAGTCGAATTCCGAGCTTTTGACATCTAGGCTCAAGGAGTGGGATTTGTTAGATGAAAGTGTGCAAGTCGCAAGTCAGAGAAAGCATCACCGACATTTTTCAAGCTTATTCACTCGTCAAGATGGGCTCTGTTTCTGCCCCAATGAATCCGGTCTGTGCAAGGCAATTGGGATAGCCGAACGAGAGGCGCCACTTCATTGATAGCTCATCCAGAAGCCTCAAAGCTGTACTGCTCCATATCGGTAATAAGTATTAGTCTCTTCCCCTGACTCATTCGGTGCACCTCAAAGAACAAGGCGAGCGCTTCCACCGACACATACTGGACTTTGAACGCCATTATCAAGGAGCGTATAACGAAAACATGATAGGAGACAATATCTAGGGGCTGATACGTGAAAGTGATTTACAGTACAGTCGCAAATCTCGAAAAACTACTCACTTCTAAACATTTTTGCATAACTTCAGCATAAATACATGTAAATCTTCGTTAATATGCTGTTTTATTGAGGCCTTATGTAAATGAAAATGTGCAAATTTGCCCGTTTTTTACATAGAAAATAGGTTAATTTCTTAATTTCACTATCCAGGTCACAAAAGCAAAGTTTGAAGGAAATAATTGACATTTTCTGTACTTTTACAACATAAACAATTAAGAAATAACACATACAATCCAGGAACAAAATTTGTGTTGCATCGTGTAATTACCCTTAATCATTGAAAACAAATTCAATGACAAGGTTCCTCGTCATACCTTCTACTTCCTGATTAGATACAGAAGATCTTTCTGGCCATTTGATGAATTAGGTCATCACCATCATCAAGGTGTCTCCATTTAATTCTGTAAATCTGCAGTACAGGACCACGAACCTTTCTCAAGTGACACATCAATACAGTACAGAAATCATACTCTTAAGGTTTCCGAATCCATATTGCTATCCAGCTTCCGGATTGTGGGATTTTCTCAACCATTTAAATATTCCATGATCTGTCTGTAGTGTAAATATTGGTTCATTTAAATAGCGATAGAAAAGACTCAAATAACACTGAACAGTTATATTGAGGTTTACAATATTTTCTTTAAAATTTAATAACTTGCTGTAACAGGGGATCCACGCTTTTATTCCCATGCTGTATTTATAATAACACCGTTCACACTGAAAAGTCATTTAACCTGTACGTATTGTGAGTTAGTCTAAAAATATTAGAGTTGTGGTTATTTCTTTCTTCAGTTCATTGAATGTTTGGTACTGTTCATCAGTGCAGTAAAACATTTTCTAGTAGTTTATTTAGTAAACAAACAAATAATGATTTTATAAAACGGTGACAGTAAAAGTACAATACAATAAATTATCTTACCCAGGGATCACATAAAATTATTTGTTTGTTTTGAATTTCGCGCAAAGTTACACGAGGACTATCTGCGTTAGCCGTCTCTAATTTAGCAGTGTAAGACTAGAGTGAGGCGGCTAGTCATCATCAACCATTGCCAACTCTTAACTACTCTTTTACTAACGAATAGTGGGATTGCTCATAACATATACGCCCTCACGGATGAAAGAACGATCATGTTTGGTGTAATGGAGATTCGAACCCCTGACCACCTGACCATGCTGAGCTCAACATGATCTGTACAGTTACTGAAGGTTGACTACCTGGCCATGCTGGCCCCAACATGATCTGTGCAGTTATTGAAGGTCTGATCATTTAGCATTTGCACTTTTAGTTTTTGCTTTCGCTTGGTTATTTGTAGTTGAACACAAAGCTACACAAGGGGTTATCTGTGCTACAAACACCACGATAATTCAAAACCAATTCTTAGTGTGATAAGATGGCAGACTTACCCCTGTATCAACTGGGAGGTAGGGCTTTTGATATAAGTTAGTTATGGATGCTCAGTACTCGCTAAACCTAAATAAGCTTACCTGGTGTCTTGTCGTAGAAGAATTTTGTAATAGCTTTAAAGTAGACATTTCACATTAAAATATTTTTAATAAATAAAAGAATGTCTAAAGAAACTGTTGAAATCCAAGATCTATGGTTATTCCTAACTCTTTTAAACCTGCAATTAGGTTATTTTATCCAATCCTAGGAGTGTCATTTAGTCACTCCACTATCCAGCACCAAGAAAAACAAAACAAAAAAATAACTACTCATATCACTTTCATTAGTCTATATTGATGACATCGGTTTCTAATCTGTTATATTCTATCATCTTTAAATGCTACCTATAGTTACTTTCAAATCCGTATTTCATTTGTATTTGTTCATACCACATGATATGAAAATAACAGAAGGTACAAATAAAGTTATAGTAATAAAATCACTACTGAAGAGGTAAATCATATTATGAACGAGACATGCAGAACCATATTTTCGAGGATAATAGTTTCTTTGCAGATGTTAATCTATGGTTTAAGATGGGCGGAAAATAAGCATTTCTTTTGCATTTTTCTTTGCGAATTGCACTAAATAAATGTTAGAAAATAACAAATTGTCAATTTTAATCATTTTTGAAACAGAATTATAATTATTATTTTTATTGACATTTGTTGTGAAGATGTTCACTTTATACCTTAGTACTTACCAGCTTGAAAAGGGTTAATGTATAAATGTCCCTTTAATATTCAAATACTCATAGTGTAGTATCAGCTCACTTGGTATATCAACGCTAGAAACCGTGTTTCGATAACCATGGTGGGCAGATTGCAGATAGCCAATTATGTAGCTTTGTGCTTAATTACAAACAAACTCTTGGTAGACATTTCAAAAACTTACCCATAAGGATACATTCGTTATTTGTAGCTGTAATGCCAGATATTTCTTTGCATGCAGTCATCCCCGATTTTCCATTGGTCTCTCTATCGATCAAAATATGTATGCAAATCAGTTATTGCTTTCCTGACATTGAGCTGACATTTGTTCATGTATTTAATCGAGTCAAGTGCTCTCCCATCTATAAAAAGCATCAATCATTATCATACGTTCTTGAGTCAAACTGTTCTAGGCAGTTTACTGCCCAGAACATTTAAAGAAGTGGTGTAGATTTTCCTTACCAGTATCCTTGAATATTGGGTAAGTTATTTCATTTCGCCGGCAGAGAACTGTAGCTGATGAAACAATAAATCTCTAGTGATGTCTCTGAGAATACAAGGCTGACACACTATTAACGCAATGGATACAGATTTGTACTGGAGATCGGAAACTCGTGGTCTAGAACCTCCATTGGCAATATGGCAAATCATAAGTTAACTCTGCACGATCTCAAGCTATGAAATGATCCCATGTTGTTTTGGTAATTCTTAGAATAAAGATAGTTCATTCTTTAGCTTTGTTTTTGACAAGAAATAAACAAACGAATTATCTTAATAACTGGAACAAGTAAAGTATTTTAGTTTTCCTAAAAATATTAATTTATCTTAAGAGATGGCGCTCAATATTACTTCTTAAGATGGCGTTGCAGCGGGAAATTGATTATTCACGTGGTGTAAGTATTTGTATATTACTAAAACTATAAAGAATGTTTAATGTTAATCTTTATTATAAAAGCTAATTTATTTGATTTCATTGAATTTTATTTGGACGCAATATATTTGTTGATTTCAAGTTACGAGTTTGAATTCTCAAGCGCCTACTCAAGCGAGAGTCAGGCTGTCTGAAAATTATTTGCACCCTGTGTAACACTATTATTAGCACTACAACATATATTCGTATATAGTACGTAGTACAATTAATATTAGTTAATCAGTAGAAACTAGTATTAGTAGAATGTTAACATTAGTTTCAACAACTGTTGTATAAAGTAATAGTTTGTTGGGCATTTCCATCTGTCCACTCCCTTTATGTCGTAACAAATTGAAAAATATTTGCTCTCCTTTGAGGTTTAAAACCTTCAGAAAAAATATGGTTTTGGTGCTTTATTTTGTGTATTTTACTTACCACCAAGGGATTAGTAAGGTATAATTCAGGTTAATTTCAATATTTTGAAAAGGATTTAAATAGTCTGTAATATCACTAACATCTTTCTATGTAAACACACACAACAAAATATTTAAAGGCTTAGTTACAGATTCTGATTTTAATTTTTGAAGAGTATTAAATCGTTGCTAGTTGTTTAACACAATAAAATAATATTTAAGAAAAACAAGGGACCTGTTGGTCCATCTTGGCTGTCCCATCCTTCATGCCAAACTGAAACAATTAAATAAATATATTAACAAATTTTAAAGTCAGCCCTTATAATTCATATATCTATTAAGTTTTCATTTAAACTCCCTCAAATTTACTGCCTCTGTAATTTGAAGGCAACCCATTCCAAAGTCCAACAACTGTTTTAACAATAAAACTGTCTCAGCCGAAGATGACTCTTACCCTGCTAAAATTTATACTTGTGTCTCCTCGTCCTACTATTTTCACTATTAAATATAAAAAAAAGATTATTCATTATCACTATCAATTCCTTTTAGTCTTAAACACCTCAGTTAGATCTCTCATAATTGTTGTTTTTGGTTTTTTTTTCCAAGAGTGGGGCATGTTAACAAGCTGCCTTTTCTGTAGTCTATCATTGCTAAATTATGGATGACTAATGCAGATAGCTTTCAAGTAGTTTTATGTGAAATTCAAAACCAACCAAACCTTTAGTTCTTCCCTTGATCTATGAAGCTAGGCTTACTGTTTACATGTTCAAAGTATAATTAGTAGTAGATTCAGTGGGTAGACACTGAACTGCTTTTATTTCATTTTTGCATAACTTTCTCTGCTTTCTTTAAATGAGTGTCAGTCTGGAGTACATCACTTTTATCATGTTTTATTGTTGTGTTATTAAATTTCTCTCTCTACTCTGCTTATTGTTTTTTACCACACAAAACACCTAATATTCTATCTCTGTCATAACATTTTGGGACAACTTTTAACCTCTTGGTTCATCTTGACTTTTTCATCTTCTACACTAAAATAATTTTAAAAACCCAATACAAAATCATAAAGCCAGCCTTAATCATTTATATATTTATCAAGCTTCTTTCTAAATTCACTTTAATTTACTCTCTCTATAACATCTGAAGGCAACCCATACCAAAGACCAACCACTTTGTTTGAAAATGAAACTGTTTTAGCTGAAGACTGCTCCTACATTGCCTAAATTTATATTGGTGTCCTTTATCATTACCATTCTCATTATTAAAACATGAAAGAAGATTATGTGTGAATACTTTTAATTCCTCTTACAATTTTAAACACCTCAATCAGATTCTTCCTATCTTTTTTCAAAAGAAAACAATATGAGAGATTTCAGTTTCATATGATAACCTTTCCATCCCACATACCATTTGAATAACCCTCCTCAAAACCCTTTTTCACAATTCAATGTCTTTCCTGAAGTAAGAAGTCCAAGACTAAACATGATACCCCAAATAAGACAACAACTAGAAACTCAAAACTTAACTTGAGTATCATAATTAATTATTCCATATACTAAATGTTGATGAATATCCTGTTTACATGTGTAAGTCTTTACTCATATTTTCTTTACAGATTTCTAACCGTGCTGCATGCAAAACCAGAGGATGACATAATAAGTCAAACTGATGCTGGCTTACTTATGTAATGATTGTCTTGGCACCTAATCAAATGATTTAAAGCTACAGTCTTGCTGTTTCTATTTCCTGACACCTAGCCTAAGTTTGCCACCCAGATTAAATAGGGATCATATCTCTAGCATAGCACTGGGAAGTGAAACAGTTTTGTTAATTACAATTACAGTAATCTTCTGTACTTAGAATCTTACAGCGTAAATTACTAAAATGCACATATCATGGGTGTATTGATGTTCAGCGATAAGTGTACAAAACAACTTTTTCTATTGCCTGCTAAGTTTTACAAACAAAACTGTAACAATAAGCAGAAATTGTTCAGTTTTCTAACACTACTTTTGAAACCTTGATGCATTTTATAGTTTTGAACAAGCCATCAGTATCCTTTAAGAGCCAATCAATCACCACATTAACATTCTATTTATTCTTAAAATATTTTTTAAACATCTTTGCTTTCTTAAAATGGTCATTAGTCTGAATTTTGTAAACCTTTTTTGATTTATATATGTATATTTTTAAATCAAATTCCATGCTTCTGTCCTATCTGCTAATTTAAACTTGTTAACACTCCTACGAAAAGACGTTTCTAGTCCTGATTTCTCCAAGCCCGTTTCCCTGGCTGTGGTTTCGCTAGATAGTAGATAGGGATAGTGGGAATCTCGTTAATCCATTCATTAATGGATTTAAATGGCAATTTCATTTAAATACAAAATTATTAGCCTAATATTAATAACCTTTTAAGTTGCTCTGGGGCCTATTAGGCCCCACTTTTTGTAGGAGTGTTAAACATGAGGTGTTTGTCCTTCACTTTCTCCTTTGTGCTTTAGATAGCCAATTATGTTTAATATTCTGTTATCCTGTCCTCTTTTTCTCTCGATGTGGATTCCTGTACATGGTGAGGGGACCTCCCTGAGAAGGTTCTGTTCTTACAGTTTACCTTCTCTGGGATCTAAACATCCACTTGCGTGTTTGCCATGCATAGTAACCCAAGAAGGGGAGGAGAGAATCCTGGTGGTTGATGGATCCAACTCCAACACACCACTTTGGCATTGAATTCCTATAAGGGCAGTCTTCAGGTGAACCCCCATCCCCCCAGGATCAATCGGGTAGTCCATTTGGGTCAGTGCCATCTAAGTACCAGCATAGGACATCCACAAAGGGTGTTGTGAACATTGTGCCTGACACTGATGTTCAGGTATTGTGCTCACGAAACCCTGGCTTTGCTGCAGTGCCCTTAAGGTACTATAGTATGTCTCTTTGTAGGGATCCATGGTGGGTGGGGTCAGAGGGCACCGAAACATTTTCAATTTATTATGAATATTCCTAAAACAAAAAAATAACACAACTTGAAACCATCGAGAAAAACCCAACTACTGGAAATGACCACACAGCCTAACTCACTACTTGAATCTGTCCTGTGATTCTTAACTTTGCATTCCTTAAGTGACAAACCTTTAGTACAGATGTCCCCATTTTTTATTCAGAAGGGCTTGCTAGCTCCCCAAAATTGGTAAAAAAGCTACATTTGGGAGACATGTTAGTGGCAACATCTTCATCACAGCATTCTAAACTCCTCTTGACATCAAAGGGCTTGGAGGATGTACCCATTGAAGTTATTCCTCATTCCACTTTGAATACTTCCAGAGGAGTCATAGTTGAAAGAGACTTAAGGATTGTCACCAAATTGGAGATCCTCACAGGTGTCACAGCAGTACACTAAATCTTCACTCGAACAGATGGAATTCTAGAACCAACAAATGTTCTAATACTAACATTTACTGTACCATGTCCTCCCACCACAATAAAAGCAGGATATCTGAATTGTAAGGTGAGACCTTATATTCCAAATCCTGTACAATGTTTCCATTGTCAACGATATGGTCATTCAAAACAATCTTGTCGTGGTTCCTTGACCTGTGCCCGTTGTGGTGGTAAAGACCATAATGCCAACTTGAACCACATTGTATAAACTGTAATGGTATGCATCTTTCTTATTTTACCTCTTGTCCTAAATGGGTAGAACAAAATGAAGTATAACGTCTCAAGACAGTTAACAATCTCACTGTTATCACTTATTCCATCCTGAACTTATGCTGCTGTAACCCATTTTACTACTACAGTAGGAGTCCAAACACACCTTACCCTATCCCCTACACAGTCTTCATCAGCAAATCTTAATGAAATACTTCCCAAAATCAACACAGTTCACGAATCAGTGTCTCCTGACCACACCTTCCAGTCATTGCCAAACTTCACCTTGTTCATGTTGAGATGTTTCCATGGGATCTCCCTCTCTTGATACCCTAAAAATTAAACAAACTACTCATCCGTGCCCTCAATCATTGGTACATGTACCGATAAATTCAGACCTGACCATTTGAGCTAGAGCAGGATCCATGGAAGGCAAAAGATCCACATCCAATAAAGAAAAAAAATGTGGTCGCAATCAGGACTCTTTACCTTCTTCTCCTCTGAAATAATTACACATGGCCACACTAATCCAATGGAACTGTCAAGGTTTCCAATCAAATGTGACTGACATCAAAGATCTGATCATCCCATACATCTTTCTTTGCAGGAAACATTTCTACAGCCTACAAATACAGTTACTATGCGACACTTCATTATACCAGAACAACAGGCTATGTATAGGACAGGGATGTGAGGGAGTTGCATTGCTGGTTGATCAGCATGTGCCCACCCAGTCCCTGTCATTGATCACGCCTTTGGAGGCTGTAGCCATCCGTGTCTCCTTGGGTTGTTCCATCACTATTTGCTCTCTATACCTTACACCTGAAACACATTATAATCAATTAGACCTCGATACTCTCATTGAGCAACTGCCAACCCTCTTTTTAATCCTGGGAGATTTCAATGGGTATAATCCTCTGGGATGGCTCCCATATTGATATGAGAGGGTGTGCCATAGAGCATATGCTCCTGAACCACAACCTGGCTCAATTCAATACTGGCTCTTACACATATTTTCATGTATCTAGTTAGTCATTTACAGCTATAAATGTTTCCGTCTGTTCCCCTTTGCTACTCACTCACTTTTCCTGGGAGGTTGACATGAATCCACGAGGTAGTGATTATTTTCCCATCTTCTTACGAGAGATTGGCTGTGATCAGTATCACCCAATCCATGTACCTCAGTTGAAGTTGGTCCAGGCCAACTGACTTTCTTTCAGTACTCTCTTGGAACTTGATCCTGCCATCTTATGTAAATCATCCATAGATGATTGTATAGCAGCAGTAACCAACAGTATTATACAAGCTGCTACTCGATGCATCCCTAAAATCTCTACATGTTCCCTATGGCATCCCTGCCCTTGGTGGAATTCTGCCTGTTCTATAACAATAAAACATGCTTGGGATAAATTTTGAAGATACCCCATGCTCTCAAACCGCATTGCATTTCAGCAAGCCCGTTTGCACGGGCTTGGCAAATTAGACGTCAAAGCCAGAAGGAATCTTGGATTAAATACACCTCCAGCATTTCTTCAGTCATCAGCACAAAAGTTATATGGGATAAGATCAGGAAGGTGAGTGGAAGATATACTTCTGCCCCCCTCTCTATCTTAATATCTGATGGCCATGAAGTTCCAGATGTACAGAGCATTACCAATACTCTTGGGGACTTCTTTCGTGTATTTAGCTCTTCAAATTTATTCCCTTCCTTTTTAGCCATTAAAACACAGGCAGAGCATCTGCCTCTTTTGTTTTCAACTGACCATTCATATGACTACAATTGCCCTCTTACACTGATGGAACTCAAACTTGCAATTTATTGGTCTGGTAATACATCAGTCGGACTTGATAATATACATTATGAGATGTGATGCCACCTTTCCCAGAACTCTCTTACTATTCTCCTAGCTGTCTTTAATTGGATATGGCAGGAAAATGTCTATCCAGATGCTTGGAGATAAGCTATCATACTCCCTATTCTGAAACCTGGGAAGGATCCAATGATTCCTTCGAATTACTGTCCCATTACTTTGACAAGTTGTCTCAGTAAGATCTTAGAGAGGATAATCAATGCCTGCCTCATTTGGTTTCTTGAATCAAACAACCTCCTCTCACCTACTTAGTGTGGGTTCCAAAGACAACGCTCTATGATAGATCACTTAATTTGCCTTGAAACATCAATCAGAGAAGCCTTTTTAAGGTGACAACATCTTGTTACTGTTTTTTTTAATTTAGAAAAAGCTTACGATACAACATGCAGATATGGCATCTTATAAGATCTTCACTCGTATGGATTGCGTGGCCACTTACCCCTTTTCATTCAACAATTCTTAATGAAGCACTGATTCCAAGTCCATGTGGGCTTAACACTTTCTCATTTTTTTTCACAGGAACTTGAAGTCCCTCAGGGATGTATTCTGAGTGTCACACTTTTCATTATAAAGAATAATGCCATCAGTGAACAGCTACCCATTACAGTTGCAAACGGTCTTTTTGTTGATGTCTTGTACATCTCATGTCAGTCATCAAACATGAGGTTCATTGAATGGCAACTACAAACTGCAATCAATCAGATACTGAAGTGGACCATGGCATATGGTTTTAAACTATCACCCTCTAAAACCGTTTGTATACATTTCTGCCTCAAACGGGAATCTACCTAGATCCAGAACTCCGTGTTGATGATGTATTTCCTATCATCCCTGAAGCAAAGTTCTTAGGTCTTATATTTGATTGTAAATTAAATTTTATATCCCATGCCAAGCAACTTTGTATCAAATGTTTAAAAGCATTGAACATTCTCCATGTCCTCTCTTCTACTTCTTGGATAATTGGATTTCTCCTTGAATAACATTGCAGTTTCTTCAAATCAGCCTATTACTATCTCCAATTGTAACCTATCTTTGAGTCATCTGAGGAAAGCAGATACACGCATTTGGAAATATCACTCTTTCTTTGCTGAACATCTTTCATATGATCCATCCAATCCTATATATACAGATGGTTCAAAAACAGGTGACTCAGTGGGCTCAGCCATGGTTTGTGACAGTTCGATTGTGGGACATAGACTCCCTCCTACAGTTTCTGTTTTCACTGCCGAACTGTATGCCATCTCTCTTGCCCTAAATCATGTTGAGCTAATGCAATATACAAATTGTACAATATATACCGACTCACTCAGCTGTCTATTGGCCATGGAATAATTCCATGACAGTCACCACCCTCTTCTCATTAATATCGAAAACAAACTGGCCCATTTTTCTCTCTCATCTGTATACTTCCAATTCTTTTGGATACCGAGTCCTATTGGTATTTGTTGGAATGAGCTGGCCGACAGAGCAGCGAAGTCTGTCTGTTCTGGATCTATCATCCCAATACCCATTGTCGTTGTAGTGTTTGTATTGTAAATATTAGTATAATTTATTGAGTTGATTCAGTGGATATTATTTGAAGATAATTTATGGATGGGTGGGTGGGTGGGTATATATATATGAGTACACACATGACATGCTGTTTCAGTGTAACAGCTCACTGAGGTTCTATTAAGCTTTACAAAAATTTTAAACATATGAATACATGATAAACTTATGACTTTCATATTTTGTTTAAGAAACAGATAATATTCTAGCATTATTGTCTTTCTATTTAGAATTATTTACAGAGATTTATGAAGCATGTATTCTGTGTGTAGCTGAAGCATTTGTTAGTGTACACTTGTTTTCAACTGGATCTGTTGTTATTTAAAGGTGTTTATAAATAGTCCCCCTGTTCTTTGTTCTCTGTCATTACATTTATATGAAAAGTTTTATTCATTAATAGCTATCACAACCAAAACTATAAGAACCACTACCTGAGAATAATTTCTTTTCTTTCTCCTACTGTCTCTCCTTGACAGTTGTGAAGTTGTCATTCATCTCTGTCACTACCTTTGTTTCAAAAGTTTCTAACTTTATCATTTTACCCCTACTTCAGAAGTTTCTCATTCATCTTTATCATTACCTCTTCTTCAGTGGTTTGTCTTTCATCTTTATCATTAACTCTAATTCAGTGGTTTGTTTGCCAATTTATCATTACCTCTACTTCAGTTGTTTGCCTTTCATCTTTATCATCCCCTTGGTGTGGATTGCTGTATGTGGTGAGGGGACCTCCCAGGGAAAGTTCTAAACATTCACCATTGTGTTTGCTGTGCGTGGCAACCTGTGAAGGGGAGGAGGGGATCCTGGTGGTTGAGGGGTCCAACCCTAACACGTCACTTTGGCCTTGAATTCCTGTAGATGGGCAGCCTAGGGGTGGCCACCCTTGGGTCTGTTGGCTGGTCCATTTGGGCTAGGGTCAAACAAGTACCAGTGTTGGATGTTCTTAACAGGTGTTGTGGACATTGTATCTGATGCTGCTGTTTGGGTATAGTGCTCACGAAACCTTGGCATTGCTGCAGTGTCCTTGTTTGACATTGTAGTGCTTCCCCTCGTAGGGTTCCATGGTGGGTGAAGTCAGTGAGCACCAAAATTTCCCTTTTTTATTATGAATACTCCAATTAAAAATCTTATTAAAATAGTGAAAGAACAGTCTATAGGTAAACGACCACATCTTAAAGATCCTGAGCAGCAAATCTCACCATCTTTACCACCTGTTGTAAGTCATTTTCTTATATTGCATTCACTTTCAGACAAATCTTTAGGGCAAATGTCTCCCTTTATCATTCAGAAGGGACTAGAGGTTCTTGCTAGCTCTCCAAAGTCAGTAAAGAAGCTTCAATCTGGAGACATATTGGTGGAGACATCCACATCTCAACACAGTGAACTCCTGTTGCATTCAAAGGCCATTGGGGATATACCTATTGAGGTTACACCTCGTGCTACTTTGAATTCATCACGAGGAGTTATTGTTGAGAGAGATTTGAAGAACATCCCAGAGTCAGAATTTTTTGCTGGTAATTTCTTGGTGGAAACTCCACCCAAGGAGTTTCTGCAGTGAGGCATATATCCACATGCAAAGATGGAATTATGGTGCCGACCAATGTCTTCATTCTGACATTTATGTCACTACATCTGCCCGCCATCATCAAGACAGGTTATCTTAATTGCAGAGTACGGCCCTACATTTCAAACCCTCTCTGATGTTTCCAGTGTCATTGGTTCAGTCACTCGAAGATGTCATGTCGTGGTTCCTTGATGTGTGCTCATTGCAGCTGCAAGGACCACAATGCCTACGAGTGTGAAATGGACCCTCATTGCATTTATTGTAATGGCTCTCACCTATATTACTTTTATTCTTGCCCTAAATGGTTGGAAGAAAAAGAGGTGCAGCATTTGAAAACAATTCATAACATTATTTATCCTGAGGCTCGAAAATTGCTGCTCACCACCTCACCTCGGATATGCTGCTACACATTGTTCCACAACTACAGTGTGAGTGCAGACAGATCTCTCTGTGCTTCGAAACAAATGAAAAGTCTTTTGATCTCCATGGTTAAAAATGTTGATGAATCAACTTCAGGACCTATCTCTGTTCCTTACATGCATTCCAACAAACCCCAAGATCCATATCCTTTGGTTCCAGAGACAGGTATTTTCTCAGATACATTTTCTGCTCCCACCCCAAGGTGCAAAATGATCATTTGTTCACGTCCTTAGTTACTGGAATCCCCTTCCAACAGCAAAGAGCTGTCTAATCGACCCAGGGAAGGATCCATGGAGGTTGATCAACCTCCCTCAAATAAGGACAGTAAGGAAAAAAGACGTGATCATAAACAGAAGGGTTCTCCATCCAATTCCCCTAAACATAAATAAAAATGGCCACCTTGATACAATGGAACTGTCGAGGTTTACGTTCTAATTTGGATGACATCAAAACACTGATTGCTTCCTATCATCCTGTATGTCAGATCAAGACTCGGGCAGAGCAATCATCTCTTTCCTTTCAAGCTGATTGTCTCTATAACTATAAATCATCCCTTTACACTGGTGGAACTCAAACTGGTCCTTCATCGGTCTGACAGTACACCAGTTGGACCTGATGATATACACTGTGACATGCTGTGCCATCTATCTTCTTCTCTTGTTATTCTTCTGATTGTTTTTAACTGGATCTGGCAGAAGAATGTTTTTCCTGATGCCTAGCACCAGGCTATTGTCCTACCTTTCACTAAGCCTGGAAAGGATCCCAAGATTCCTTCAAACTACCATCTAATTGTTTTGACGAGCTGTCTCTGTAAGACCTTAGAAAGGATGGTTAATGCTCATCTTGTTTGGCTCTTCAAATCAAACTCACTCCTCCACCCAGTGTGGGTTCCGACGACAGTGCTACACCATGGACCGCCTGATTCGACTTGAAACATCAATCAGAGAAGCCTTTCTCAAACGACAACATCTTGTATCAATATTTTTTGACATTAAGAAGGCTTATGATACAACATGGAGGTATGGCATTTTGCGAGACCTTCATATATATGGGTTATGTGGCCATTTGCCCATTTTTATTGAAATTTTTTTAATGGACAGGAGATTCCAAGTTTGTGTGGGTTTGACACTTTCCTGTTCTTTCCTGCAGGAACTTGGAGCCCCTCAGGGCTGTGTTCTGAGTATCACATTTTTTAGTATTAAAATTAATGCCATCATTGAACAACTCCCTCTCACTATTGCAAATGGGCTCTATGTTGACAACTTTCACATTTCATGTCAGTCATTGAACATGAGGTATGTTGAGTGGGAGCTACAGACTGTTCTCAATCATTTACTGAAGTGGAACACAGCAAATGGCTTCTCTCTCTCTCTAAATCCGTTTGCATACACTTTTTCTGCCAATGGGGTATTCACCCTGAACCTGAACTCTGTATCGGTGAAGTTGTGTTGCCTGTGGTCCCTGACACAAAGTTCTTGGGGCTTATCTTTGACCATAAGCTGACCTTTATACCACATATCAAGCAGTTGCAGGTCAAATGTACAAAAGCACTGAACATCCTCCATGTCCTCTCTTATACCACTTGGGGAGTGGATCGACATTCTATGCTAAAGATATATTGTGCTCTTATTCGATCGAAACCCGACTATGGATCACTGGTCTATGGCTCTGCCTTAAAGATGCTAGACCCTATTTATCATTAAGGACTTCTGCTCTGCACTGGGGCTTTCCACACTTCTCCAGTTCAGAGATTATACATAGAGTCTTATGAACCTTCTTTGCACCTCTGCCATTTGCAACTGTCTTTACTATATGCTTTGAAACTTCATTCCTTACTGAAGCATACCACCTGGGGTTGTGTTTTCCTTTCTCGGTGGGCCCTGCCTTTTCAGAACAGATGGTCTGCCATTGCTCCTTTTGACCTTTATATCCAAATGCAGTTGGATGAATTGGGTCTGTCCTTGGATAACATTGCTGTATCCACTGGTCAGCCCATCCCACCATGGCTTCTTACAGTTCCCAAATGTGACCTATCTTTAAGTCATCTGAGAAAAGTAGACACTCCTGATTGGAAATACTGTCTGCTATTTGCTGAACATCTTATGAATCATCCTTCTATTCCTGTTTATATAGATGGTTTGAAATCAGGTGACTGTGTGGGCTCTGCCATGGTTTTTTTTGGTTCGGTGGTTGCCCGCAGAATCCCCTTTACAGCTTCTTTGTTCACTGCTGAACTGTACACCATTTCTCTTGCTCTGGATCACATAGAAGCTAAGCATTACTCAAACTGCACTATTTATACCGACTCGCTTAGTTCTTTACTGGCCCTGGAATTGCTTCACATAGGTTCACACCCTGTTCTCGCCAATATTCAAAACCAACTGGCCAATATCTCTTTAACATCTACTTCTATCCAGTTTTTCTGGATACCAGACCACATTGGTATTCTTGTCCCATACATGGACTATGGATCTGTATTCAAGGCTCGGCTCCCTGCCAGCTGGCAGGTGACTTGAAGTGAGCAATGTGAAAACAAGCTTTTCCAACTAAAACCCTGTATTGGACTTTGGCCATCTTGCTTCTGTAAGGATCAGAAGGAGGAGGTTGTTCTAACTAGACTACGCATTGGTCACAGATTTTTAACTCATCTTTTTGCTTTATCTGGAACTGATGCACTGGTGTGTAGTTTGTGTAACACTCGGATCACAATAAGCCACATTTTACTTTCTTGTCATCGTTATGACTCTCAATGATGGCACCATTTTAAACATGTTTTGTCCCAAAATTTGTCTATAAGGTTAGACAGTGTTATTGGTGATGGTGGCACTGTCAACTTTGGTAATGTTTTTAGTTTTTTTAAAGGCCAATAATATTTTTAATACCATTTAAGTTTTTTAATTTATACATTACACCATTTTAATGTTGCTCCCTTTTAAAAATCACAGTTCATCTAGTTCAATTTGAAATTAGAAACTGGGCGTAACATTAAATAACTTGAAACCAGGAATGAAAAGGCCAACTTCAGGTGACTTATGCTGCTGTTTGAACTATCCATTTGAACTACTCATTAGTCATCCTGGTGAGTTATTATTATAATTTTGCTACACATCTTCTAAAACCTTTTTATTACTTTCCTTTTTGAAAATGGCCATAAGGTTAAATAACTCAGAACCAGGACTGGAAAGGCCAACTTCAGGTGACTGATGGTGGTTTTTGTACTAACCTGTTAGTCTACCTGGCGAGTTATGATAATTACAGTTACACTACAGAAAGTCCATTACAACTTGTATTACTGTAGTTTTTCTCTTAACGTTGTAAACTATATGTAAACATTGAATTTATGCTATTTGTGTTTTTGTTTTACCTTAATTTCCTTCTATGAATTTTACTAAATTTATTTTTAACTTTTTATTGGATGTTTGGCACAGATAGCCTAGCTGCCTTGTGCCATAAAACACTAAATCAACCAACCATTTTTATCATTACCTCTACTTCAGTAGTTTGTCTTTCATCTCTATCATTACTGTTAGTTCTGAAGTTTGTCTTTCATCTCTTTTGTTACCTCTACTTTATAGTAGTTTGTTTTTAATCATTCCTTCTACTTCATGAGTTTATCATTCTTGCTATCACTGTCTTTCATCTTTATAATAGTTTGTCATTCATATCTATTATTACCTTTGCTGTAGAAGAGCTCTTTCATTTCTGTGTTGTATGTGTTAATTCTTTGGCTTTTGAGTTGTTTTTATCCTTTGAATTTTAGGTTTAGAAATAATGTTGCTAATTCACTTTTTTTTTTATAAACGTTAAATATATTTTAGACTTCTTACCTTAGACGGTTTTGTTTGTCTTATTTTTTATTTGAAATTCTATTATTTGTTTATTTATTTACGCATTAGGAGAGATCAACAGTTTTCAAAGCATAGACTATTGAACAAAACATTTACATCTGTGAAAAATACATTTGAAACAATTTTAATCTTGTTTCATTTTGAACCAGAATACAACATCACAGATTTACTCAGAAATATTTATTGGTCTGTTTTTAGTTATGACCCACTTTTCTTGGTTAGGGCAGTTTCGTGGTATTTGAACGTAACTGAATTAAGTTATCCAGGAATTTTTAGGAAATGAAGAAGGGCATGAAACATTTTACCTCACATTAAGTAAACAAAGAATTGAAACCTTTAGTAGCTGTATGAGCTTTCTTCAGTAGAGTAATAAGAAATTGCTTTTAATAGAGTAAGTTTGATATAGTGATAATAAAATGTTTCTGTCCATTATATGTAGTGCAAATGATAGAATTTTTAAGTTTACAAAATTAAACTGAAATAATGTGAGTTCTTTATTTTGTTTCTTTTAGCAGTTGGAATGGTTGAAATATAAACCTATCTGTAATTTGTATTTGTAAATTTATGCTAGTGAGTCAAATCCCACTAGTTTAATTATGAATTCCAACATGGTACTTTATCTTGACCCACATAAATAGGTATTCTTGTTCACTCCTGCTCTCTACATGCAAATGAAATATTCTTAAGCATTCCACAAGCCTTTTATCTCCCTTGTATTGGAAATGACCAATTCCAATACATCTGTTGTACATTAACTCTTGACCAGTAACAGTGTAACATATTCTTCTGACCCATGTGACTCGCTATTCAATTCACCTCACTTCTCATTTGACATTGTTCATACTTAGATTATTTTATTTTTAGTGCTCTTTCAGTGAATCAATTTTGTAATTTTAATAGTTTAATTTCTGAAATGGGTTTCTTTCTTATTTTTTATCTTTAATTTCTCAGTCATTTTTTCCCTCACACTCTCATATTTTGCATTAAACCCTTTTGTGTATGTATTTCTACAATAAATTTTGAGGTTCATGATCCCACTTCAGATATAATACCTCTAGCTGTCTTTCACAAGCTGTGGGTAGGGGAGACTGTGAGATTGATCATTATATTAGTCAACTTTCTCCTCCTGAACTTGCCTTGCTAATCCATCTGAACACGCCAAACTTGTTTGAGCCAATGGCAATTTTATAGCCCTTTTTACACCACTTGATTTTGCATGTATTCTAATATTATTCCTGTAAAAATCAGCTGGATGAAGTATGGTATTTTTCTACATAATTTCTCAGGTATGTTATCTTTTTTCCACTTCCTCACTTTTCTATGATTCTTTATTACCTCCCTATTGGCTTGTTTGTCATCTCCTGCTCTCACTTTATGTGTGAGGTTTCATATTTGATGGGATCTTTTGGGTTGAGATGCAACCTTTTCCTTGGTTCATTTGCTGCCTCTTTCCTTTAGGGAGTGATGGATGGCCCTTCTTCTTTGGCAATATGTTTTGGATCATGTATCTGAGACTTTGGAATTGTGTGTAATCTATGCATCAACACGTTATCCTTTCTTCTTTGGTTGCACTTTTGTTGCAGTTGGAACCACAACATGCCCCTTTTCCTTTTTTCCATCCTGGTCCTTATCTACTTTTCTCTGTTCTTCCTTACCAGGGTTTTTCATCTCATCATTTTATTCACCATATGAGTATGTTACCAACAGTACCAAAGACTTACCAGTGAGTTCTGATCCAGTTGGAGCTTGACTTTGTTACCTTTTGGCAATGTTTCACTACAGAACCATGGGTTATTCAGATCTTACCAGAGGGACTTGCTTTACCATTTTTATCCCAACTCTTTCATTTTAGATGTCTTTTTCCTTCCCCATACTTGGCTATCCTGTCTCAAGAGGCCATTGCATGTCTTCATAGTCTTTTGCCAGGCTGTTTGTTGTCTGTAAGGTAAAATGGAGACTGACAGCCTGCACCAGGTTTATTCTCCTTCAGTATCATTTTCAATCTGCCCCATGTTACCTTAGAATTGTTTTTCCCCCTTAGAATGTTTTTTTTTTTTCTCCAGGTTTATAAATAATAAAGAATGTTGCAAATGCATTTTTGCATACCTCAATATCTTGTCACTTGTAACCTTCTATTTAGTTTCTATTTAGGTGACTTATCTGTCTTGTGCATTGCTCTTTGGATTTGCTTTAGCCCTGTATATTTTATCAGGTGGTCATAGCATTAGTTAATGATTTACATGCTCTTGGGTTGCACTTTCTTCTCTCTTTGGATGACTGGCTACTGTTAGCTCATTCCAGGACTTTGCCTACTATCCTTATCAGTTGCTTTGGAAGGTGGCTAATCAAATTTGAGAAGTGCTTACTGCAGCCTAATCAATATTTTGTTTATCTGGATGTTTTTCTTTTTCTCCACCCATGTTTATGGACTTTCCAGATCTGTTATAGCTTGTGAGGTTCTATTTCTTTGTCCTATTATATTTGGCTTATATGTGGGCTCTTCAAGGTCAGTGGAATCTCAGTATGGATCTTTTATCAACTCTTATTACCCTTGTCAATGAGTTGGATTGATGTTTAGACATAACTAGCACATTGGTAGGTGCCCTCCTTTCTCCTTATCTGATTTAACAAATTTCATAGATGTATTCCTTCAGGGATGGGGCATGTTGGTCATTCAAGAGGATGCTTTGGTGTTTTGGCCTGAGAGGTTTTATCACTATCCTGGAATTTTTCACTGTAAGTTGTATTTTTCTCCAGCTGGCCAGAAATCATCTGATAACAATCCATTCTGATGTTTCTTCTCTGGTTGCTTAACTCAATCACCATGGCAGTACCTATTTTTGATCCCTTTGTATTCAGTTGTTGGAATTTTTGGGGTCCCCATGCTCAGTATTCATATTATTGCATGTAATGTTCTGGGTTCTTTCACTATTGTTACAAAATCTATCTGATGGAATGAGCTCTCAATCTTTTTGTTCATTAGTGACTTTGACTTCACATCAAAGCTTTTGCTATTTCTTTTAACCCCAAATTGCCTTGGTTTTGGTCTCTGCTCTGTTTATCAATGTTTATTGCCAAAATTATATCCAAACATTTGTCTATTCTCCCATTCTTCTTCTTATCCAGATAATCTTAATTTTCCTTGACACTCCATGTTCAGTACTTCTGGTAACTCCTTCCTGACTTTCTCAGCTTTGGTTTCTGTGGCTTTTCCAGTGCCAGTTTCCTCCTCCATTATGTCTTCCTCTGACTCTCTTCATTCTTTGTCACCCTCAGTCATTGGTGTTTCATCCAGACCATCATGTCCTATGTTTTGATGCCTGGTTTTCATTTGGTTTTTGGTGAGGAGTTCTGGCTTCTCCTGATGGTGAGCTTCTTTTCTGGCTTGTTTCATTCACCCTTCCTTCTATGGAAATTTTTCAATGCAAATGTAACATTTTCCATTGGTTTCTGGGCCCATTGTTCCTCATTATGTAGATTTCTTCACTTGACTTTTGAATTGGGATTCTTCTGTCTCTTCAATCTTGAATTTTGGGTGACCATGTCCCCCATGCCTTATGTTTTCTCGATATTGCAGGTATTTATCTCCTACATTTTACTTGATGTGTTCCTTCTAAATTTGTCATCTGCTGTAGCAGAGCTCTCTTCCAGAAAGGGTTATTCATGTGGTCTTACAGTGCTTCACTTTCCTGCACTCTGCCAGTGCTCCTTGTTCCACCTTGCCCTTACTTCTTCCTTCTGTTCACTCATGGATGTTGATTGTTTATTTGCTATTGATGTTTCACATAATTTTTAATCTTTTATTTATTTTCTTCTTTATCCAGATCATTTCTTCTCCCTAAGTATTTGGTGGTTAATGAGGATAGATCCTCTGTTTAGCTGCTTTCCCTTCCTTCTCTGTCCCACATTCATTCTTGGCTTGATTCAGTACATACTCTTCTCTGTTACATTGTTCACATGGTTTCCATCTGTAGTGCTCATTCCCACATCTTTTTTTTTTTTCTTGGCAGCCATCTTCTGTTTATGATTTTTTCCTTCCACCTTTGTCAGTTGGATTCAACTCTTAATTTGATTGGCTTATTCTTCTTTCTTGTCTTTTTCCTATACTTTGTTTAGGTTGCATTCTTATCCAATTTGACACCATACCTTTTCATTGGCATTTTGTCTTCTTCAATTAGGCATGTCAACTACCCATATGTTCATCTCTCACTGTTTGCATTGGGTCATGGTTTCTCCCTCTTTGGGCTGATATCTTTCACCTGTATTCATGATTACAGAAAAACACATGGGTTCAATACATCTTGATACAAAATGATGAAAATCATTTAACCAGAACACTTTCAAAAGGTAGACCTGTCTTCTTTGCATCTGAACTACTTTCTTTAACAGCAGCAGTGTAAAGGCACGTGGACTACATTCTTTAACATCAGCACTGTAGGGCATGTGGACTACATTCTCTAACATCAGCACACTAAGGGCATGTTGACTACAGATTATATTTCCATCCCAGTACAGCATACACTGCAGAGATGGGGCATTCCACAAGATTGCTTGTAGGTTTATTCTTGTGATGGGTTTTTTAATAGAAAATTTGCTGGTCCCAGATTGTACTCATTCATGGACTATATGGATAAAGCAGAAAGGAATAGCTGCCTATCCTTGACATGCTTTGTATTGAATAAATCAGTATGGCTGCTATTGAAAATAGTATTTTATGGGCACACATTACACTGTTTCAGATGTTATTCCTGTAGACTTTCCACTGCATTTTTCTTCCCTTTTCTAATTAGAGTAGAGTTTGAGAGTCCTTACCTGCTGAATGGGTTTAATGAATATAAAATACAAACAAAGTATAGATGCAAAAACGGCTCGTTTGGGCTGAGAAAACACTTTACATAGAAGAGCGAACAACGTTTCGACCTTCTTCGGTCATCGTCAGGTTCACAAAGAAAGAGGTAACTGACGGAAGCTGACCACATGTTTGAAAGGGTTGTGTAACTGTGTGTCGAAATGTAGAGGCGGTATTAGATGTTTGAATATATAATTTTATTTATTATATTAATATAGGTATAAAGGCGTTCCTTTATATTGGTTTATTTTGGGTTTAAGTTGTTGTATAAGTAAGGCTTCTTTAATTTTACGTTTGTTTATGTTTGTTTCTTTATTTAGTATTTGAGTGTTTTCTATGGTTATGTTGTGTTTATTTGACTTGCAGTGTTCGGCGTGTGAAGGTGACTTTTATGTTCTTTGAATCTGGTTTCCATTTTCTACTTGTTTCTCAATATAGAAGTCGTGGCAGTTATCACCTTGTATTTTATAAATAATGTTGGTGTGGTGTTTGTCAGTGTAGTTTTACATAGTATAGACCTCAGTTTTGTGCGGGTTTTGAATAAATTTGGTATTAATTGGAATGTCATATTTTGTTACTAATTTTTTGCCAAATGTTGGTTATGTGTTTGCTGATGTCGGGAATATATGGTATACAGCAGTATATGGTTTCATGGTTTTTTGATTAAGTGAGCTGTATTTACTTTAGTTGGTTGATTTTGCTTTCTGTCTAGGTGTGTCGCATTATAATGTTTTCTACGGTTTGTGGAGAAACTTATTGATGTTGGTGAAGTATTGTTTTATTTTGTCTAATTCATCGTTAATTTTATCTGGTGAGCATAGTTTTATGGCTGTGTTTATTTGGTTTCTTAGTATGTTGAGTTTTGTTTTGTTTCATGTGCTGAGTCCCAAGGAATGTATAGTCCAGTATGGGTGATTTTTTGGGTGGATTTCTGTTTGAAATTGTGTATCAGTTCTTGTAATTTTGAGGTTAAGAAATGATATTTGATTGTTTTCTTCCTGTTCACATGTGAAGTTGATGTTGGGATGTATAGAGTTAATGTGATTGAAAAAATTAAGTATGTGTTCTGTAGATTTGAATCCCAAGAACCGTGTCATCTACATATCTATACCAGTATAGTGGTGGATGTAATGCTGTGTTAATTGCTTGTGTTTCAACTTGTGTCATAAAATATTGGCTAGAACTGGTGATACTGGGTTGCCCATGCTTAGGCCGTTTGTTTGTATATAGTTTTGGTTGTTGAACATGAAGTTTGTCTTTATCGTGGTGAATTCTATGAGGGTTGCTAACTGGTTACTGGGAATTTCTATAGTTGGGTTAGGGTCTGGGATATAGAGTTCTAAGGCTATCTTGCAGGCTTCAGTGGTTGGAACTTCTGTAAAGAGGGATATAACATCGAAACTGGCCATTAAGGCTTTATGATTAAGTTGATTTAGATTAGACTTGAAATTAAAAGAGTCTTTGATAAATGAGCTGGCTGATGTTACATATTTGGAGAATGCCCATGCTATGTATTTACCAAGGTTGTAATTAAGCGATTCATATGTGGACATTATTGGTGCGTAATGGACAATCTGGTTTATGAGGTTTGGGGATGCCGTATATTTGCGGTGTCGCGTGAGTCGGTTTTATGTAGGTAGGAATAAAGTGTTTGTGAAATTGTGTTGGCTTTTTTCATTTGTAGTAGTAATTTGTTCAGTTGCGTCTCGTGTGTCTTTGTTGGATTTGTGTGTATTGGTTTAAATTTGTTAGGTGTCTGATAGGATGTTATTCATTTTTTGGATGTATTCATTACGTGTTCATTATGACTATAAGCGTTACCTTTATCTGCTTTTAGAATTTTTATGTTTTTTGTCTTGTTTTAGGTTTTTTATGCAATTAATGTCTCTTTTGTAAGGTTGTTTTCAGTTTTCTGTTTTGTGAAATTATGTTGATGGTTTTGTGAGAAAATTCTTTGAAAAAATCGTTTAAGATGTTGTTTTTAGGTGTTTCTGGAAAATATAAATTTGTAATTTTTTTTACCTGGGAAGGTTGGCTGTTGGATGTCAATAAAATTATCTAAGTTGTCTTCTTTCTGTTGGTCGTTTTTGGTTGTTTCCTTGTTTTTGTTCTCTGTAGAAAGTATCACAAGTCTCCTGGCTAGGTCTTCTAAACATGTTTTGATTTCTATGGTTGGAATGTACCTAGGTGCTATAGCGAAGTTGAGTCCTTTGTTAAGTAGATGTATCTCGTCTGTGTTTAATTGACCGGTCGGATCTGTTAATTATGAGGTTAGTCAGCGGTTTGTCGTTTGGGTGTCTTTTCTGTTGTTTGCATCTTAGTTTTTCTAGTTTTTTGTTGTGGCAGATCTTTTTGTCTCTGTCGTTTTTAGTATTGATTTGGTTTATGTTTCGTTGTATAAGTCCGTAAATCTCTGGTTTAATGCAGCATGCCAGTTGATAATCTAGATTCATTTTTTGTTTTTGTAAGTAATGTAGTTCTTTGTATTTTGTGTTCAACATGGCTTTCAGTAGTTTTTTCTGTAAATTTTGGATAATACTTGTATTATGTTAAATGGCTGTATCATGAAACCCTTTCCGGTATAGACCAAAAACAATAATTGCTTTACGTAGGCACTTCTTTAGTATTGTAGACTATGATAATATTAAAATCAAGATCATTATACAACAACTGAGTTGAGAGCAGGACAGTGATGTTCTACTGGTGTAGATAATGTGAATACCTTCATGAAGAAATAAATATAAATGGGAGTAAGCCATTAAAATTGCAGTTCTCCAACTGAGTTGAGAGCAGGACAGTTGTTTTATTGTAGATGGGATCTTCATGAAGAAATAAATATAAATGGGAGTAAGCCATCTTGCCCCTTGCCCCATGTAGATATCAGTTCCCAGTAGTTGGGTTTTGGATTTAAAGTTGAACCAGTCAACTTGAGCTCTCACATGTGTATTACAGATGTCTATATTCCACCTTTAGTTATACTCTTATTACTTCATCAGTATTGTGGGCCACAATAGGTGTACTTGTACATTATAACAGCTCTTCCACTTCCTCTATCTCTTGATGCTTATTAGTTCAAAGGTGTTAATGGACTTGCTGTTGTTCTGTTCATATTCACTTTTAAGGAAGATGGTCTACATTACTGAGACATCTTTTCAGTACTTGATGTTGGGTTCTAGAATTGATCTGTCAGCATTATTAGCATATGTCCATTCATGGGTCTCTGAGTTCTGATTCCCTTTGGCCTCATGAACTTGAGGTGAAAATGGTATGATCATCTTTCCTACCCCCACTAGATGGCTGGGTTTTGGATCATAGTTGACCTACCACCAGTATCACTGGAGGGGAGATAAAAAGCTTGTGGCATGCATTTAAGATTTTTTGCATATTTAAGGCAGCACTAAATGAGAATAGCTATTTATGTGAGGGGATATGATAAGTAAATATTCAATGTAGAAATTTTCAATGTAAAAACATTATAACTTTTAAGACACACACAAACGATTATGAAATAGTATTCCTTTGTGTGTATTACCTCTTAAAATCATTATATGTGGCTGTTACAAGATCTTATGCAAGTCTTATCATGGGTTTGGATTTCGTCCATTTTCCAGATATTCCAGAACAATCCAGTTTTATATAAAAAATTTGTAAATCATCGATTATGTGGTTTATCGTTCCTTACATTCACATATATTTTGTATTTAAAAATAAAATTTTCTTAAAGCATTTACTTTCATATTTTTGTTAATCTGCTGCATGTAGAATATAATATCATGTAGAGAAGGTTTTAAATAAGTTAAAACATTTGTCATAAAGAGTTATTTATATGTAAAGGTATCACTATGTAAGAGTGAATATTTGTGTCATGCATACCTTTATTTTTGAAGCCTAATAGAATTTTGTTTTAATATTTTTAAGTAATACATAAATGTTATTTTTAAATGAAAACTAATAGGTATGAAAACTAAGAGTATTTACAGTTCACTGTTCTGTAACTTAGGTAATTCCAGACTGGTCACTGTCAGAGGGAGGGAAGTTTGAATGGGGAAGAGGTAATCACCTGCTTGTGTATGGATCTTCTGTATGTAGAAAACCACAATCAGGTAATATAGTGTTGTTACCTACTATTGTTCATTCTTAGAAATTAAAACAGTCATTATAAATCATGTATTTAAAACCTCATTTCAAAACATGTATACCTCCTATCACAAATATTATATTATCAGGCCTTTTACCTTTTGTCCATCTGTACGTTGGTCTGAATTTTTTCACTTGTTCCAGTCCTTATTACCCCACTTAATTACACTGGTAATATTTGTATCATGACACTATGTCAATGTGCCTTCTATCCTGGCACTGTATATAAGCACCACATCCAGATAATGTTACTAATTTTCCTTGACAAAGCATTGCTAATGGGTTTCCTGGTGTTACCATCATTTGGAGATACCTAGTTGATTTTGTAAAATTAAAATTGATAATAATATATATGTTTTTCTGTTTGGCTTGCCAATTTATGGTATGAAGAATATTATTTATTGTATAGAGACAAATAAGGTCTCTCCTATCCCACCTCTGATATCTAGCATTGCACAAAAACTGGAGGGAAAGGAGGGAATCTGTCTCATTTGAGACTGTTGGTAATCTTATTTATAGTAAGATGGAAACATGGTGTTCCTCTGAGGGCCTCCAATGCTGCAATTGAGGGCAATCCTCAACATTCTGGAAACAATTTAAGTTTACTTTTTGTGCACCTTCTTTTAGCATGTTCACTTTTGAGCCCACCCATGGGATAGCCATGGGTTTACAGACTTGCTAGAATCCAAGGTTTGATTACTTATAATGGACACATCAAATAGCCCAACGTTGTTTTACTGTAAAAAAACAAACCTGTTGTTTCAATCAATAATAACCAAGACAGTCTTGATATTTAACAAAAGAAAAAAAAAAAAAAAGGATGGCACTTTGGGATTAAGTTGCCTTTGATTAGTTTTTTTGGTTGGTTCTATGAAAGTTTGATGTTTTTGGTTTTTCCCTACTTGCTTTACACGTTGGCTAAATATTTAGTTTCCTCTTCATCCACAGACATTGGGGTTTATGTAGGGAGATTTATTTCTGAGTAAAAAAGACAGTCTAATTTGCCATGATTATCAGAACTTCATGATTTAGCCTACCACTGCTTGGTGGAAGCATATCCAGACTCTTGAATAATACATCTGCTCCTTGAATTTAGGGATCTAAGACAGAGTTTGTAGTTAACCTGTATAGACAAATCAATGTCCCTTGAGGGGACAGGATACATCTTCAGACTTGCAACTCTAAAATCCAATGCTTTGTTTTCCTTACACTACACCTTAGAAGACTTTCAGGATCACCAAGTTCATTTATGATGAGCTGGAACAATTGTTAGCATACACATCAGTTCACTTGTTGGCTTTTGTTTTCCTCCCTTTTATCAATGGCATCTTAAATTTCATTGGCTCCTAGAGGGAATCATAGTTCCACCCCTGTTTAAGGGTTCCAACATCAGCCTCTTGGTACCCAGAATATATTCTGTCTATATTCAAGGGTTAAACTACTTGGTTGGATTGCTGCCAGTGATGTTGGTGATTATTGTGTGTCTTCAATGTCTGTGGGTCTTGGCTTCAGGAACTTCTGGATGTGTGGTAAGCTTAATTACAGATTTATTAGTACCATAGGTCCTTAAGTCAGGATTAGTCATCCTTTCCACTATTATCCACTCAACCTGTAGGATTTCTGTCTCCCACAAATCCTTGGGATTTGGAACTTATTTCTAGGGCTATCACAGTTTGGTTGTTTTTGAGAGTGGTGAGAGAGTCATGTTAGTTCTTCCAGGGTTTTATTTGCATTAGTTATTGGGTCTAACAAGATATGAGAGTGGTGTTCAATCATCAGTCTTTATTGTTTGTATTAATTCTCCAGAGTTCACAAGTTGCTCATTCCTCAATCTCATTTTTACTGGGATTGTGGATGGCATCACACTAATATCATCATTGTTTGTGCACATGAGTCAGTTCAGGGCTTTTTATCTTCCAACTAGAATTGACTTCATGTGGGTTCTGTCAAATAGTACTAGTTTTTCCCTCATCACCTCCATTCTATACTACCGTGCACACATCATTACATCAAGACTCATTACTGTTGGTATCATCTAGTTAACTGTCAGAACAGCATACTCTGATTCTACTTTCAGAAATAATCAAGGCAAACTTCATTCTTAGAGCATCTGTCTGTTCTTGTTTCAGTTCAGATGGGACAGGATTACAGTGTTAGGCCTTACCTTCAGTAATTTGTTCCAACCTGTTGTTGGGTTCTGTTGACAATACTTTATTGGCAGCTACATCCTGGTTTCTATTTCTGTGTGATGGACATTTGGCAGTGGAAATGACATGCACACATACTGGCAATGGTGTATTAAGAGGAGGCTAAACCTACTTTGATCAGGAGTGCCAACCATAACTCATTTGTGATCTGGTCCTTTGTCAAGAATTTTTGCATCCTGCACAATAGTCCTGTATCAGGTGGTCTTATCAATTGCTGTTAGATAATCATGACAGTTCTCTGGATGTTTGTTTTTCTCAGATGTCGGTAAGCATCAGCCTACATGGGAGCATACTGTTAATACTAGTTCAGATCTGATGCTTAGTTAATGGGTTGAGTTGAGCATGGCCCCTCTTTTTGATCACTATTAGTTTAGTACATTGTTCTTGCTAGTCAATCTATTATCTTGTATTTCTGAATGCAGAGTGGTCCCATTCTGGCTCCTTAGTTGAGCATGGTTTGTTATATGTCCTCTTCATAATTCTGGGGGCAAGTGCAGTTTATCTTAATGTTCATATCTCCCGACTGGATTGAATTCTGTTTCCTCAGGTTGAGTAAGACATAGACGATTTCATCATTCCCTGTCTGTGGTGTTACTGTTTGAACTTCATCAGGTTTAGAAGGTTTGTCCACTTCAGAGTTGCTTACCTTCTTGTTGTTATTCCAGTTGCTTGGAACACATCATTCTATGGTTACAGGTTGGAATTTGCTCATGTGTGTGTGTGTGTCAGTATAGGGACCATGACCCTGAGTAGTGGAATCTTGGCTATCTGATTATGGCCTGACCAGTAATGATGACAAATCATATAAGATTTCATCCACTGTACATTAATCATATTCTGGGTGAAGAGCATACCTGTTCTAGATGTTGTGTGGTACCCCTAACTCAGGTTCCAGTCTTCTGTTGCACACCTATGATTTATGCAAATGCTCTTCATATGGGTAATGCCTTCACTGGCCCCTCCACCTTATCAGTGTGAGATTCTAACTATAAGTGGAAGATGAGTTATGTTTTGGAAGTTAACATATTCTTAAATTGAAAATGTATTTCCAATAAAACTTTACAAACTCCTGCTTTTCCTCTACACATAGAGTTGGGGTCAGAAAAGTGATAATATTATCTAATTAGGAAGCTCCTATACAGCACATTGACATAGGTAGAAAACATCACAAGACAATTAAAGTGGGATATAAAAACTGGAGCAAGTGAGAAAAAAATTAGAAAAATGCTAAGATGGCTAAAGTAAGAAACCCTGACAGTTGAGCAATAGCTGTAAGTGTGAAAGTAGGTAATTTGTGATGTCAAGAAAATCCACTTTTAGTAAAATGTATTATCAAGATGGCTGGAATGGGTATTAAGACTTTAATTGAAATAAAGTACAGAACAACATTTTAACCTTCTTAGGTCATCTTCAAGTTGGCAATAAAGAAGACCTAAGATACATTATTCTGAACTTTAATTTAATAATAAATTTTTAACACCCATACCAGCTGTCCTGAGAATACAAAGGAGGTAATTATTATTTGAAATACATTTCCAATTTAAGAAATTGTTAATTTATGAAGTAAGCAGTAATTTTGATAAACTTAAACTCAAATGTAATGTGATAAAGCTGAGCCCAATGTTGTGAGAATTTGTTAAGGACAAACCTACCTTACATTTTTTTATTGCTGAAACATTTTATTTATACTTTAAATTTCAAAAGCTGGCTCATTACTTGAAAATGACTAGACCTTAAAAATTTTTTAAAAATACCATCCTCTGACACTAGCTGTTCTTAGACATTGACTTTGTCCATCTAAGCATTGGTCTCCATGCACCAGTCTTTTATACACCAATTAAATACAATTGTGCCCTCTATCCTGGCACTTGATATAAGCACTTTGCTCAGATAATATAATCACTTTTATTGATAAAGCTTTGGTTATTAAGGTTTTTTCTGATGAAATACTGCATATAGTTCTGTTATAGATTGGGGTTTTTACATTACCTTGTAGACTTTTGTATGATTATAATTTCCTTATAATTATATAAAAATAAATCTGTTGTATGCATGTATGAATTACAATATTACTGTTATTAACACAATGGCTCATCCCACCTCTTCTATTCCTCCTTTCTTACTTAGCATTTCCTTACGGTTAGGGGAGGGGGTCACTCTCAGTTGAAGCTGGATGGAGACACATGTTCGGCCCTGAGATATTTTCTTCTAGGGCTTCTTAAATTGCCTTTTGTTGATTCTGGAGAGAATTTGGACTTTTTTTCTTCTGACAGTTTTCTTTAGTCATTCAGCTTCTCACAAAGTCCATTTTGAGTCAAACTCCTTTCATTCAATTAGCCACTTGGGTTTTTGAGATTTTAGGGCTTTTGTCTTTCCTGCTTGAGTCTACTCCTTTCTTGTTGATGTAAAGGTCAGAGGGGGACTGTTTAGTTTCTTGCTTCACCTGATTTTCTTGGTTCATGTTAGGAGATTCACTGCTTTATTATATGATGAGATAGATAAACCTTGTATCCTCATTACTAACTATTCTACTAACTTCTATCTTGGTTAGATTGACTTTATCTGTTCCTTTTATAGAGATACCTCAGTGGAGGGAGTTTGTCTATCTGCTGTAATTGCTGTGCATTACATGCTTTTTTTGTCACTTCATATTCATGGGTGTCCTAGAGGCATTTTAATCACAAATTGATCTCATCTGTTTGCTTTTTTTTATTGTTGACCTATAGACTTTCTTTGGTCTCTAGCAGCTGACTAGTTTCAGACTTTAGTTTCAAGGCCTCTCCATTTGGGTTGACCAACAGCATTGGTATCTGCCTAAGTGTCTGTAAGGGTCAGTTATAGTGAGTTGCAACAATTTGTGGACACCTAGTATTCCTTCATTGAAGATCTATAGGTGCTTCAGGTTTTGATATTGAAGTTCATCTTTCATTTAGTTATCCACCATCATTATCCTCCCAACAAAAATAGTTTTGTGTAGGTATTTGTTTCATGGCTTTCAGAACTACTGGTCAAGGGGTGGTAGTGAAAGTTGACCATGTTCTTCTGGGATGTTATTCCTATTTCTTTGTCATGTCTGGGACAAAGAGAATTTGGTAGATGATTATCATTCTTTCTTACCACAGCACATATTTTGATCCTCCCAGATTCTCAATGGTGTACTTTCTCACCCCCATTGACATTCTTAACCAAGTTTGTGGATGTCCAAATATGAGCTTGATGAGATATTTATCCATATTTTCATAGTTAGTCATTTTGCCTTTAATTATTTTTTTTGGGTACAGGGATCACATTCTACAGTTCAGGGATCTAGCCTTTGGTCTTGTATCAGTACCACATGGCTTCTGCAAGGTTGTACAAGATTTAACCATGTTTTAAGACCAGCTTAGTCACCTTCCATTCATCTCCAGTCTGTGAAATGGATGGTTTAGGATTTAAGATGAATGTTTATTATTCCAGACTGGATGAGTTCTGTTCCTTTGGTTGAGTAAGACATACACAATCCTATCATTCCGAGTTTGTGTGTTGCCCTTCAAACTTATTCAGGTTGAGGAGAAGGCTTGTTCTCTTCAGTGTTGCTTACTGTCTCATCATGATTCCAATGGTTTGGGATGCTTCACTCCAAGGCTGCAAGTTGGAATCTGATCATACTTATATCTATATCTAATATTGCAGTCCAATAGTCTTAGTCAGCAATGTGAGATATAGGGACCATGACCCTTTAATTCCAATGTGATTAGTGGAACCTGGGCTATCCAGTTGGAGCTGGTCTATAGTAATAGTTACTCGTGTACTATTTCCACCCTTGATACAAGAACTAGGAACCAGGTGAAGAACATACCTGTTCTGGATGGAATGTTGTTACCCTACTCAGATACCACTATCTTGGTAAATCTTTGATTTCTGTATGGATAACGTCCACACTGGCCCCTCCACCTTCTCACTGTGAAATTCTCACTGTTTGTGTTAGCGGATGGTAAATATGTTTACAAGTTAGTAGTTTCCTAAATTAAAAATGTATTTCCAATAATACGTATCCCCACTAACACTCTCCTGGCCTTCTTCTCTACCAAGAGCTGGTGTTAGTGACAGAGATGGTTTTACTCTCAAAAAAAGTGTTTTTTGCATTATCTGAGTGAGATGATTATATATAGTGCCAGGATAGAGGGTGCATTTATGAGGGTGGAGAGATTTGCAAACTAGATATTGCCAAAGGCATTTAAGTCAGGTATAAAATACTGAAACTTTCTAGACCAATGTTTATATAGCCAGAGCCAGTATTGAAGAATAGTTGTTGTTTCAGCAGAGGTATTATTGCAAATACATTTTCATTATTTTCATCTTAATTTATTCACTGCATTTGGAAGTCATATCTGTCTTTTGTCTCCCACATGTCAATACCCAATAAGCTTTTTGTTTTGTAAGAGAATTCATTTGTTGGGTTGTTGGATGGTGAGGTGCAATAGCTCCAATGAAACAGTATTGATAGAAGCAGTATAACACTTTAAAAGTTATGATTTAAATGCTGATTTTGAATAGAAGTTAACACATTACTAAGAATTTGTTGGGTTATCAGCAGTTAACTTAGTTTTAAAGCAAATTTTAAATTATTCCACACCTTTATATATGTATATAAGGTTGTGTCATGTCAATTTTGTTTAATATTAATATAAGCAAATAGTTACATATGATGCTAAGGAAATTAGGAATGTTTAGTTTATAGAGAATTTTGTTTCATTCTCAGTAAAACAGACTTTTTATTTGTAAAACATCTGTCTTGACTTGGATTTTATGGTTTTAATTATTTTATAAGTTGAACTTGACACTCAACTTCTCTATGTGACTGTTACATACTTATTTTAAGCAAAACATATTAACATCTGTTGTAGATAGGCCAAGTAAGTTTTCACCATGTTCCCCAAAAATTCACCAGATAAAGTGGGACACGTCGTTGCAGAACCCAGCTACAAGAAAGCTCGTCAATGAATCTCATGGTAATAAAATATTTGTACTAAGTATATTACATGAATCTCATGGTAATCAGAAGTTTGTATTGAGTGTATTGCTGCTTTTAAGATTATATTTGTGAAAGTGTTTGAAAGTTTTCCATCTCTAATTATAAAATTTTCATTTATATGTGAACTCTTTTATGAGCAGTTGATGTTTAAAACATTTTGGTCAGTTAAGGTTTAAGAGGTAAGTAAAATGATTTGAGCCAAATTTATCACAAACAACAAGAAGAAACTGATAAAAAATACCTTCTAGTTCCTATAAAGGAAGAACCTGATAACAATATATTTAATTAGTTATATTCTTTACCAGTTTTATTTTTAGTTATGGCCTGTGTAATTAGACTTAGTGAATTATGTATTCTTGTAACCCATTAAAGTTTAATGATCTGTATTCTGCAACTTCGATGATTACTTCATTTATCTGATTAATTCTTCTGTGCAGTTTAACAGATTTCAAGAAGCTGTGTGGCATGAAAAACCTCAGCTCAAATATGGTGTCTAAAATGTCTTGGAAAAGTACTTTGTGAAGTTATAAATGAGTGTTGGAAAAACTGTGGTTTTAAAAGATTGCAACAAATACATATTTATTTTGTTTAGAAATTTAACATCAAAATGTGAAATATTACATCATTACTAAGTAATAGAATTACTCTTTATGGTCAAGAGTGGAGGTCAAATCCTGATGTTTAGTCAGAGTAGTCCAAAAGTTGATGGTGGGTATCTAGTTATCTTTTCCTGATTTAGGGACAGCTAGCATTGGTTGCCTGTGTGTAATTCTGCAGGAATATCTGAAACAATAAACCAGTCCACATATTTCAGGTAACACAGATTAAGATTCTCTGGTGTTAGTTTGTTTGAGTGCATGTAAATGCACAGACTTTATACTTACTGGATATTAAGTGTATGTGAGCATACTTGGAGTGTCCAGTAATCCATCTCATATTTAGTCCAGTGCTCAGTACAATATTTTAAGAGACTTATTAAATTATTGAAAGTTTTCCAATTATTTTGATAAATAAAGCAGTAAGAGTAGTCAAATATTATAGTTCTAAATTGTGTTTATCATCTCAAAAAATAGTAAGGTAATATTACAAAATATACAACCATGAAAGGTAAGTTAAGTATAATGGCTCTTTATTACATTAAATTATGAAAAGAAGCTTGTTATACTTGTGTTTGTGTTGTCTTATTATTTATGTTTAACATTGAGTATTCATTTTATTATATTATTTGATTAGCTATATTTGAAATAGTGATATATATGTATATGAATTTTCTATAGTATGTTATTTGATTACCACGTTTTTATAGAGCAGTGTTATCACAGTATGAGCCCAGCATGGCCAGGTGATTAGGGTGCTCAACTTGTAGTCTGAGGGTTATGGGTTTGAGTCCCCATGATGTCAAAACATGCTCATCTTTTCAGCTTTGTGGAATTATAATGTGATGGTCAATCCCACTATTCATTGGTAAAAGAGTAGTCCAAGAGTTGGCGGTAGATGGTGATGACTAGCTGCCTTTTTTCTAGTCTTACACTGTTAAGTTAGGAACAGCAAGTGCAGATAGCCCTTATGTAGCTTTGCATGAAAATTTAAAAATTTAAATGAGAACATGTGTATCTTTATTTGAAGTTATTTCCACTTATAAATGTTGTGGTGTTTTTACCTGTTGGTAAATCAATACAAGATTGAATAATTTCAGAAATGTTAAAACAATTGTCGTTATTCCCTTGTGTGTATATATGAAACAAAAATAATATGGTTTTCTATTTTTCTAAACATTTTTATTGCATTTCATAGAATGGTTGAATTACCATGTTTCTGAAAAATTACACTTGAGCAAGTAATAACTGTTATATATCTACTAAAACTAACAATTCATATTTGTTATGTTACTGACACTACAAAATAAAATAGTTCCACAAGTACTGTTGCCACTAACAGTTTTGTAACTGTTGTTGACACTAATAATTTTATGACTATTGACACTAAGAGTTCTTTATCGGTTAACAGTAACAGATATGTTACTGCTGTTGATACATCTCTGTTAATTTCTGCAGCATTTCAATTTATTTTAAAAATTTGAATTCTTTCTCTCACAATTAGCTAAATATCATAGTTGTTTAAAAGTGTATAATACAGAGTGGACGTTGCATTAGATTTTGATCATTTGAATAATTGGTCTTGTAATAGTATTATCTTTGGAATTTTTTTTATGATTATGAATACCTATGTTCTTCTTTCAGCAATATTTCTTACTCTGCAGAAACTAGTCACAGAAGTCAAAGATAATGCCTTAAAAGAACAGTAAGTGGTTTTGTTAAATTCTAAATATCAAACCAGCTGTTGTAATGATACTCTTCTGTAAGCAGGGCAATAACAATTAAGCATACAGTTACAATTGGTTTTCTCTTATCCCAGCATAACAGAATTAGATATAAATTTTTGTTTTCAGGCCTGAAGCTTTTTTTTTTTTTTTCAACCACAGAAGATATAAAGTCACAGTTAGACATTGTTTGGCATTTTATAGGTGGTATTATGATAATGAAAAATTGATTGCTTTTGGGAATAATGTAACAGCTCTTTACTAAACAAAATAACCATACACTGAGATTATGAAGATGTATTCAGAGTGTGGAATATTTCAAGATCAAGATATTGCTTGTATTTAATGGAAAATGAAGGAATATGGATCAGTTTGGAATTTCAGGACCATCTATATAGAAATCTGCAACAAGTTGCACATAAATTATAGTAAGTAAAGTACAGTAGCTCCTGGAGAGTGAGAAGCCATGGAAACAAAGGTTAATGGCAAGAGCCATTCACATGTCTTAGGCAACATAATCAAGAAGAATCTATAACTGAAAACTAAGCCAACAAAGAACGTGGTCATCATGATAAGACTACCTCTTATATTTTGTATTCATCCTTTGTGTACCTCAAGAAGGTGAAGAATAAACCAGGAGGTGTTAATAATATTCCACATGAAGATGTACTGATCAAGTTGTTAGATGCAGCTTGTTTGGGCTTGTGTCTGATAGAACTGTTAAAATGGGTGCTAAGAACAGTTGCTCTTATACACCAGATGAAGTAAGGAAATTATACATTGCACTGGTTACAATATGGACTGCAATAATAGGTTGAGGCTTCAAAATCACTTAAAAGTAGTGTGCTTGACTTCTGTTAGTGTGGAGGATTGTACTTATGATTAACAATATCTTTTAAACAAATTTAATAAAAACCTCTTGAGAGTAAAAGGGACTTTAATGCTCATGTCTATTGTTAAAGAAATACATAAAAATATTGATATAGAATTTATATAACTTTTAAGTTGTCTATTTCTTTCCATCCCCAGGCTTGTTAAGATAAGCCGCAGATACCGGTCTGTCCTTAGTGCTTGTGTAGAAAACCTTCAGAATGATGCTGGTACGTATTTATTGTAATGGGCTGGGTTTGAAGTGGCTGCTTATGATATCCAATAAGAAATTGTACATATTAGAAATTATTTATTGAAAATCAATTTCTACATGTTTCAAGCTTTGTCAAATTCATATGGTATTGATACAGATTATAATCACTTGTTTTTGTTGTATTTGATAATGGTTTGTAATTTTCACACACTTAAAGTTATTGTAATGAGTTACTTTATAACAATACCATCTTAACATTTTTACAGCTCTACTTTATTTTAAATATCATTGTCAAGCTATGTTTTTGATGCAAAGGTATGTTTCATTCATTACTGCTGTTCCACATATTTTTTGAAGTAGCTGATCCCTCCCTCATGTAGTAAAGTATAATTTTATTCTTGTAATCTCACAGGGATGTTGAACTACCATCCTAAATAACTTATAATAGTAAGTAGGGTTTGCTTCTCTGTCTCATATCTAACCACAATATAACATGAACGTTTAACTACCATCCAGAATAACTTGTAATAATAACTAGGGTTACTTTCTCATTTGAAGAGAATTGCCATCTGGGTAACTTATAATAGTAACAAGAGTTACTTTCTCACTAATATCAAATCACAATCTGACAGAAATGCTGAACTACCAATAATTTATGACAATAACTAGGACTACCTTCTCACTTATATCCAACCATGACATTCTTTTCCCTAACATGATTAGTGAACTAATCTAACTGGGTACAGTCTGTCCTGATCATTTATTTTATATGTGATTTGTTATTGAAACTGGTTTCTCTAGTGAATGGTACAAGTACTTTCTTAACATTAAAACATTTTGCAAACTATATTTCTAATATTTTTGTAAAGTTGTATTACTACTATGAAAACGTTTAAGCCAAAAGCACCATTTTTTAAAATTTAGTTTAATGAATTTAAAATATTTTTGCTACAATTGCAGATTCTGCCCATGATGGTGAAACAAAAAATGAATATATTTTACAGGTTAGTAGAGGTTTCTGTTAAGGTATTTATATAACATATATATGTAAATACAACTTTTAACAAATTCTGTCTGTGATTTCATTGTGCAAACTGGCTTTACCAGATGCATTTCTGTTTTTTAATCTTGCTAATTAAAATGCATTTTTAAACATTTTTTTCTTTAGTGTAGCAGTACTAGAACTATATGTTCCAAATCATACCTACACTGGCACTGTAGGTATTTCCTGATCTTTGGGGTTTTTGTTCTTTACCCATTTGAATATTGAGAATGCATACTTCAACATACAGCTGTTAGTTCTAGAAAATTAAAAACCTTTTTAGTTACTCCACTTGTTTTGCTAGTAGTATTGAGTTTTCATGTTGATGGACAATTTGCATGTAACCCACTATAGCAGCATCGTTTATTCTTTGTGTGGAACTTTTTGTAATCTTGCTACATAGTTTCAAAACCACTGAAGTTGATTGTTTATGATTTCATAATAGAATTATTTGTTTTTGTGATGTCACATTCCGTTACCATTTAGCAATCTAAAATTGCTTGCATGATGTTTTTAGTCTTACTTCTCTCAGTAATGCACCGTATTCATACTTTACAAGCATCCTGTATTCAAAACTTGTGTGGATAAATCTTTGGGTATTCGCTTATTCACTACATTGATATTTTTTGAATGATTGTGAAGAATATTTTTGTTAGAAATGAAAGCATAGTTGATTATGTTTTCTGTTGTCTTTATTTTGTTTAAGCAGCAATTTAAAACTGCAAAGTGGTGTCAATGTCTCTATAGATTAATTGTTATGTTTGATTCTGACCACTTTACAGCTGTGGCTCATATTTCCACAGCTACACTCAGTTGGGATCCTCATGTTTCTCTGCTTGGCTGCCTTCACTCTTCTGGCAAGCCATTTTTTCATCTGAAATGGGTTTATTATGTGATGGACTGGTTTCTTCTTTCTTTGATTTTACTCACTTGGCATTTGGTAATTTGTCCCTCATATTGGTACATTTACCTCCTTTCACCAATTAGTTTGGTCTCATGTTCTCCATCATCAGGTTTTGGTTATGGCTGCATTTGCTTGGATTTGGTCAAACATGTTCACTTTTGTTTATACTTTTCTTTGATTACTTTGTCTTCCTCCTTCTTAATACTCCATTCTTGGTCCTTCCTGGCCTACTCATACATGCTATTCTCTTACTCCAGTTTCATTTATTTCTCCCCTACCTCTCTCCTTGTTCCTTTTATGATTGCTGTTGCTAATTATACATCCTGTTCTTCATATTCATCCCTAACTACTATCTGGTCCCTGGCTGCATGGTCTGGTTATCATATTAGGTGTCATTTCCTTTTCCTCATTACATTCATTCTTTGTTACCACATCTTTCCTTCCCCTGTTCTTACCCTTTATTCCATTCTTTCCAGATGCATTATCTACTTCTCTGTTTCAGAGTCTTCAGATTGGATGTTCATGTTGTACTCCATTCCATTACTTTATCTCTGTTTGTTCTCTCGCCTTATGTTCCTTATTTCTCCTCTCCTTCATGACCTGCAGAGGGTGTCAGTCATATATATTTGCTACGCCATCCCTTCAGTGCTGCACTCCAGTCCATCTCCTCTTCTATTTTCAGTTCATTCTTTCTTTCTTTGTCTTCAGCTGTCCATGACTTAATTCCTTTTGGCCTAATTTCCTTTCTCTTCTTATATCCACATCAAAATTTGAATGTACTTTAAGTTCAGTACATGCTCTTGTTTGTTATATTGCCCATTAAGCTTCCTATAATAGTTCCTATTCTTGGTTACTTATTCCCATGCAACCCTTTTCCTTCAGGGATCTTTTTCTCTCTACTCTTCTCAGTTAAGTTCATTGTTTCATTCATTGGTTTATTTCTCATGTTGCATTCCCATCTTCCATTTTTCCCTCACTTTCCATCTGTCTCTTCACTTTTTTCCCTTGCTCTCCTCTAGATTGGTCGTGAAGGAGATTCTTCATTTCTGGCATGTTGTCCACTACCCCAGTGTTCATTTCCTGTAATCTCTATTGCTTGACAGTTTCTGTAGTCTTGGGGTATTATCAGCTGTCAGTGGCTATACTTTATTTACATTTTAGTGTGGTATGGAGACTAGGTAAAGGTTTGTTAATGCTTTCTTTTCTGCTAGGGGTCTTTGCTCACTTTAATCTCTTGGATCCCATTCCATGGCAAGTGGTGCCTGACTAGGAATTCTTTCACAATTAAATCCACACAGTACATCTTGTTAACCACCATTTTTGTACATGGCTTTGCAAGGTGATCGTAGAGATGGGATGTTCCACAAAATTGCTTGTTGGTAAATAACCTTGCAATAGTTGCTTCACAAATATTTCTGTTTCAAACTATATCACACATGGTTGACAGATGTCTGCCCATCCTTATATGTCTTGAGTGAAGAATTCTGTAGGATCTGCTTTTCTAAGTTTCATGGTCATTAATTGCACTGTCTGTGGTGATGACAATCCTCTGGACTTCTCAACATATTATTTTTTCCCTTCTTCAAGTGGAGTATGGGAGTCCTTGCCACTTTCCAGTTCCAAGCTGCTGGGGTGGTGGAACTTCTGGATGAGCTCCACACAGATGGCTCTAACCATTCAGTTGAGAGTAGAGTGGTGGTGTTCTGGTGGTAAAAAAGAAGACAAAACAAAACGTGGCCTCTACTAGTGCTGCATGTACAGATTGGGTGTTCTTATTCTACTCTTGTGAGATGTTGGTTCCTCACAGAGGAAATTTTGTATTAAAGTGAATCAATCCAACTTTCCTTGCATGATTAAAAATATCCTGTAATTGGTGCAGATCCTAATATCTAATTCTTGGGTTAGAGTTGAAGTAGACATGGTTTTCATCTTTGTGGGATTTTGGTTCCCTGTAGAGGATGTATTTGATGTTGTGTGCCTGCCATGTATGGTCTGAAGCATCCTAGCCACATTACAACTCATGTTTTCTGCCTTTGTGTTTTTTGAATGATACAGAAATGTGAAGAGTATACCTGGTTCAGAAGTGGTGAGAGCCCCCCTATTTTCTCTCACGATCAGAGGTATCCTTCAGATAGTTTTGGGAGTATCTCTGTCTCTCCTTTACATTTGTCCCTCCTCCATTTCAGTATGGGATTCTAGCTAATCTTATGAGATGAGGTAAACGCCATAACAGAAGTTGTAATTTTCCAACATTGAAAATGTATTTCCAGTAGGTACTTACTTCAACTCCCACCTCCACTCTCCACTACTACTAGTTCTCACTCCTTATGCCGAATTTTAAAGTGAGAGTTAGATAGGAGAGTGTGGAGAGAGCCACATGCTTCCATTGGTTAACAAGTAATACATGCTGATTTGCAGGAAAAACATGTTTGAATTTTGAATTTTCCAGTTCCAACAAGGGGGAGTGTAAATGTAATTATAGTGTGCCTAATGTTCAAATACAAAGTCTAAAATTTTATTAATTAGGAACTAAAATTACAAGCTAGAATATAAAAGCAAAACATCATGTCTTTTCTATTTCCTGAGATATAGCTATATTTACTGACTCAAACACAGTTGGTCCCACAAACCTCTGCCAATTTTTGGAAATACTTGCTTATATACACCTGTTTCTGTGTATGACATGTGAATAGCCAATTGAAAGATAAGTAAGAATGTCCCCTTAGTGGCTTTCTTAGTGTTTTTTTTAATATTTGGACAGCAAATTCTTTGTTTTTATGCTAGGTTCCAAGCAGTAAGGTAAAACTTTAGTGAATTCAAAATTTCATATCTTTTAGACCCAAATACAGTTTAGTCACTAAGCTAGGTAAATTAAGTGGCATTGTATTTTTATGGTGTAATAATTTATGATTTTTGGTTATTTCAAAATGTGTGTATAAAAAAAAAAAAGTTATGTATGTTACCACATATGAAATTTGATGAGGCTTAGCAACTTACGGCAAGCAGCAAATGAGTACGAAGTTCATAATAGGAAAGGTAATTGTTTGATATACTACCTTATTTACTGTTCTGTGTGTAAGATAAATAAGACTTTTTGTAAATAGTAATAATGTATATACGTATATAACATAAATGTATTTTATAAAGTTCTAGTCTGCTAAACCACAGCCAAGACAGATCACTTTGTGAAGGCCAGTTTTATATTCTTGATTATGGTAACATGAATAGAAGTGCAAATAAATGGTATACTCATTTTAAGAATATTACCTATATATTCAACATATTTAGAACTGGCTAATGTGCCATCCACTAAATATAAGTACAGATAAATACTATACCCAGTACTATAAAATACTATAAATACTATACATTACCTACATATTCAACATATTCAGAACTAGTTAATACACCATCCACTAAATATAAGTACAGATAAATATACCCAGTTTAAGAACATTATCTACATATTCAACATACCAAGAACTGGTTAATGTGCCATCCATTTAATATAAGAACAGATAAATACTATACCCAGTTTAAGAACATTATCTACATATTCAACATACCAAGAACTGGTTAATGTGCCATCCATTTAATATAAGAACAGATAAATACTATACCCAGTTTAAGAACATTATCTACATATTCAACATACCAAGAATTGGTTAATGTGCCATCCACTTAATATAAGAACAGGTAAATACTATACCCAGTTTGAGATATGTCTTAAGTTACATGATCTAAAGAGCATCAGCTGTGTTAAGAAGCATCTTAAAACATGTTAGAAATGAATACTTTTTGCTGTTTTACCATTTCTAGCCCATCTCTTTTTTCCATATTAAACTTAGCATTTTTAATAAGGATTTGTGTTTGATAAATGTTATTTATATGAATATTTAATGGATCACACAGTTCATATTATTTTGTGAGTTCTCATATTCAATAAAATATTTTCTTTTGCCCCTGTAGAGTGAATTATTTTACAAATTGGAGCTGATATGGAACTTGTGTGAAATTCTATTCATCGACATTAAGCCAGGTACGTTTTAAGTTTTACAATGTGTCAGTAATTCTTCAAGAAAGATTTCTCAGTCAAATTGGCTTTGTGTATTGCAGTTAAATATCTTGCTAAAATCACATGTTAGCTATGTAAGGATCACATGCATGTTAGAAACCCACCTTCATATCGAAGGATGTAATAAAAAATTAACCAAATTCCAAATGTGGTATGTGTGTTGGTCTGTATGATATGTTTGAGTGCAACTGCTGTACTTGTTTTGTTTGTCATCATACAGTAACGAACAAGGTCTGGGTCAGTTTTCATGCAGCGTTATAAGTAAAACATACAGCAGTTAAAAATAAAAGACTGGGTTTGAACTAATTCACAAACTTATAAGCAAGATACTCTGTGTATTGGTCAGTCAGTCAAAAACAATAACAGTCTGTGCACTGACCAGTGTATTTTGTTTTCTTGTTATTGAGCCAGTATAGACCAGGATGTTTTGTTTGTTAGCTGATGAGCCAGTATTGACTGTGTGTGTTGATTTGTCGCTGGTGAGTCAATACAGACCAGTGTGAGTTGATTGGTTACTGATGAGTCAGTACAGACCAGCATGTGTTGGTTGGTTGCTGGTGAGCAAGTATTGACCAATGTGCGTAGGTTGTTTACTGCTGAGTCATTTCAGACCAGTGTATCGTGGTTTTTATTGGTGAGCCAGTATTGAGAACAGTGTGTTGGTTGGTTGCTGGTGAGCCAGTGTTTACTATAACATATTTGTTAATTTAATACTGAGTCTTTATTGACCAATATAATTTGATCACTTTCTGGTATATCCACATCAGTTCTCAATGTGCTATAGATATACTATGTGACCTTTCCATTTTTTTAATCTGACACTGTAAACTAGGCAAGTACATGCATAAATAAAAAGGTAACTTAAGGATATCTAATGTCAAATAGGTTTGAAACTGACTTTCATTTGTTTAAAAGTTAACAAAGTAATTCAATTTCTTAAAAAAATACTATCTTTCCAGCAGAACCAAGTTAGTCACATTTCTGTTGTTTTTTAACCCCTTTGTGTTATGGCCATAGGTTTTTCTCTTATGAAGTCTTTACTGAATAAGTAATGCAGTTCCAACGATACTACTTGCATCTTCCCAAAATATGACAAGCTTTTAGTAAAACATCTTATTTGTTAATGAAGTATTTGCACCCGATACATGTTTGTGAACTAATGACGTCACTCTGACTCAGAGCCCGAGAAGGTTGTAGTGATATTCATGTGAAGGATAAAAGTACTTTTTCCACTGTAAGTTAGCATTTGCGTAACATCTAGAGCCTCAGAAATGAATATTTGCAGCTTTATCAGTAACCCTATGTGCTGTTTCTGTTACTCATTCTGGGATTAAGTAAATATATATAGACCCGCCCCAATCTAAAACACTCTTAAGAATTTGTATCAACATGAAGAAAGGATATTCCCCCTTATAATTTCTTGAAGTTGACCAGTTTCAAATAAATAATGAAAAAGTAAGACATTTATTTTATTACTTTTTTCATTAAGTATTTAAAAGAAATATGGCATTGAAATTTTTTTGTTTTTAAACATGGCAGTGAAAGATTTTATGAAATTGCTTATGTCTCAGTAAAATTAAAAAATTAACTAGGCTCTAATTGTTTGTGCTCATTTTTACTACACCAATTATAGTTGTAGGTTATGAAAAAAAAATCTATATTTCAATCTTTATTTATTTTTAACACTTTTGCAGCTGGGCAGAGTTCAAAGGCCATGTCATCAAGTTTGTTGACTTCCATTCAAAACTTTACTGAACTACTATTTTTATGAATTTATGTCAATAAATTTGGGATCAAACTGTAAATTATAATTCAAACTTTAATGTTGTATATGAATTAATTTATTAATTTCAGAGTAAATATTAAAAGAACACATTTAAATATATATTTTAGTGAGTTACGTGGTATGTTGAATGCAGCGCTGTTTAAAATGAGGTGTTTGTGATGTTGAAATACTAAATATAGAGTTCCTAATTTGTACAAAACTAAAATTGTTGAAATTTTACAAAATTGTCCTTTATATCCACTTACTTCAATATATGACATGTGAATAAGCAATAAACAGCTTAGAATGTTTCCAGTATGATTTTCCCCACCATTTTAATATTTGAAAATGCTACAACATTCTTTTGATCCAAGATTTCAATAAGGTAAATGTTGTCTTTAGTCTACTTGAAGTTTCATATTTTTTAATATCTAAATACATCCCAGCTGCTAAACTTAAAAAAATTATAGTGGAGTTCTGTGGTATCAGTGTAGTTATTTATAATTTCTTGGTTATTCAACTGTATATATAAAACCTAAAAAGTTTTTCATTTTTGATATCTTCCATGTGCAAAATTTTAAAAGGCTTAGCAACCTATGTTCAGCAGTAACCATGCACCAAGGTCTTAGCAAGAAGAGATAATTGTTTGCTTTACTTCTTGATTTACTGTTTGTATTTTAAGAAAATATGTCAATAATTTATTTCTAAATAGTAATAATCTATATACATATATATAATATATATTAATTGAAATGTGACTGTATATTACAAAATACTAGTCTAATAAAAGACAACCTAGACAAGAAAGATCGAAGATCTGTTAATTTTTTATTACTGGATATGCCACACAAGTGCATGTGCACTACATCAATACAAGTTATGTAATATTAGGTAGGCATTACTGGAAGGTTAATAATAATAAAAATTATGAATATATATAGAAATATCAGGTCATCCCGTAATTAATGTGTGAAAATTTAACACAGGAAGTGCATCATTATTTCTGTCTTTGTAGAAGGCTTTAATGACTAAAATATGCTTTGTAGAAGGCTTTAATGACTAAAATATGTAGTAGGACGTGTATAAAAATGTTCAGACAAATAAAAGAAACTAACTCAAGCCCACTTTTTCAGATCATTAATCAAATAAACCCTTATGAAGATGGATGTGTCTGAGGAGGACATTAGACATATAATGCTTTATGGGTTTAAAAAAAGCAATAGTGCAGTAGAAACTACATGAAACACTCAAGGTGTTTATAGTGTGGAGTCTCAATGAAAGAAAATGTTGAAGGTGGTTTCAAAAGTGCAAATTAGGTGACTAGAGCTTAAGTGATGTGCCATGATCAGGTCGTTCTGTTGAGTTTACTATGACTTGCTGCTGGCTGCACTTAATGAAGATTGTGTTGTGACAGGTGAAGAATTAGTACAGAAGCTTAATTCAACCCATTCAACAGTCCACCATCATCTGCAACAGCTTGGAAAGGTGTCAAAACTTGGAAAGTGAGTCACCCATGATTTGATAAAAGCCAACCTTAGAGGAAGAGCAAACATATACACTTCTCTGCACTCTCGTGAATGTAACTCACCTTTTTTGGACAGGTTAGTGACTGAGGATGAAAAATGGATATGTTGTAAAAATGTTAAGTGCCACAGACAATAGCTCAGTGCAGGTAAACTGGCTAAAGCACATCCCAAAATGAACCTCCACCCTAGGAAAGTTTTGGTAAATATTTGGTTGAATATTGTTGGTGTGATCCACTTTGAGTTGCTGCCACTCAGTGTAATGATTACGTCAGACTACTGTTGTCAACAGTTAGAATGCTGGAATGTTGCACTGAAAGAAAAGAGGCCTGCTTTGATCAGTCATAAATGTGTTGTGTTGCACCAAAATAATGCTTGGCCCCATACAGCAAGGATCACATCTGCAAAGATTGAAGAGCTAGATTGGGAAAAACTTCCACATCCTCCTTATTCTCCAGACCTTGCCCAATTCTGATTCTCATCTATTCCAAAGTTTGCATAACTATTTTGTTGGAAAAGAGCGTGGAATACATGTCAAAACTACCCTCTCTATGTTCTTTTTGTCCAAACCCCAAGAATTTTACAGAAATGGCATTCAGAAGCTTGTGAATTGTTGGCAGGAAGTAATTAATAATATTGGAACATACATTATTGGTTAAATATCATTAAAAGTGGATGAAATCTTTTCTCTTTTTCTGAACCTAAAATCAGACATTACTTAAGGGATCACCTGATATATATATATATATATATAATATTATGAGACTTAAGCTACTTAGACTAAACATTTTTATATTATGATATGTAACAAAAACAATTTATATTAATTTTCTACTTTGTTTTGAGAGCTACATAATTGATCAAGTGACTAACACAGAGTATAGAAAATAACAAAATATTAATTCTTACTGAAAATGAACATTTGTGAATATATTTTGGAGGTTTTAGAGATTATGCTAATAATATTTGAGGTTTTGGGGATGAAGAATACTTTTAAACATAATATGAAATAACTTTGCACTCTGACTAGTAATGAAACAGACTCTGTTTTCACAAACAAATCTTTACTAAAAATATTCACTGAACAAAATCTGATTTTATGTTTACAAAATAGTTGTAATCTTTACTAAAAATCTACCTAATTTTGTGCAGGTACATATGGTGTATAAAAAATTATAGTGCAAATACTTAACACGTGCAAATGTGTAGAAGAGCTTGTGTATATTATACTGAGCTGATTGTGAAAGGGTGAAAGGAAGATATCTTTAACTGTAATAATTTAGTTTTTATTTATGCTGTCATAATTTCTGAATAATGATCAAACATAGCATGTGATGAACATCTGCACTAAAGTTGATTTATATATATATATATATATATAAAATATTAACAAGTATTTGGGATTTGTTTTAGGATATCATAATCTGACAATTTGATAATTAACAGCTGTCTGTGTTAATGTCTATTTGTGATTGGTTACTAAAACTTTCCAAAGCATCAGTCAGGACAAATGTTTAGTTTATTAAAATCTTTGGTAAATAATAAAAGATATGAAAAAAAAATCAGTGTAAGGAAAGTAAATTCTGATTAGTGTTTCAAGCTAGTTAATTGTTAACCAGTGAAAGGGGATGTTTGATACAGAAAATAGATAATTTCTATTACCATGTTCAGTGTGAAGTCCAATATCAAAGCAAAAAATTGAATTACAGATTATGCAAGACTTTATCATATATTTCTTGTTAAAGATGATATATTTGCATAATAATAAATAAACATGATTTAATTCCATGAGTTTTGGTTTTTAGGTGGTGTTATCCTGTGCCAGTTACTAGAATGGATTCGACTTCATTTTACAGAGGGCGACAGAAAAATGGAAGTTGTTTTGGAGCAGGAAAACCCTTGGGAACAACAAGAGGCCTGGGATGCTGTACGTGTTTGAATGTTTAAAACAGAAGATGCTGACAATTCTATTTAAAGTTTTGTTTGTCTGAAATTTGTGCTGTAGTTTTCTGGTTTTTGAACCTCATTCATAGTTTGTGGTATCCTGAAATGTATACTTTGTAAATAGGTATCTTTTTTAATCATCTGTCAGCTATGTTTATTAGTTGTAATAATAATGTTTTTAATCTTGTTTTCCGTGAATATCAGATTTTTCACTGAACCGCATATTCATAATATATTCTTGCCCCTTATTTTAATATTTTGTCTTCAACATATGACAGAAAATATTCAGTTGGTTATATTGGAAGCATCTAAATATTTTCAGGTCTTCTGCTTTGTATTTCAAGGACGCACAGAAGACGCTCGTAAGCTACTTCAAACCCATCCAAATTCATCACGAGATGACTTCAGCAGCATGGATGAGTTATTAAGAAAAATGCCATTTTATCAGGTAACTCACTCATGGAAAGCATTTTTATAAATTTTAGAGTTACTGGAATGGGGAAACACCACACCAACATTATTTATAAAATACAATGTGATAAATGCCACGACTTCTATATTGGAGAGACAAGTAGAAAAATGGAAACCAGATTCAAAGAACACAAAAAGTCACCTTCACACATTTTCGAACGCTGCAACTCAAATAAACACACCATAACCATAGAAAACACCCAAATACTAAATAAAGAAAGAAACATAAACGAATGCAAAATTAAAAAAAACCTTATACAACAACTCAAGCCCAAAATAAACCAATACAAAGGAACACTTTTATACCTATATTACTATATAATCAAACATCTAAACACACCCTCTACATTCCTACACTCAATTACACTACCACCTTCAAACAAGTGGTCAGCTATTGGTCAGTTACCTCTTTCTTTCTTTGTGAACCTGACAATGACCAAAGAAGGTCAAAACGTTGTTCGTTCCTTTACTAGAGTTTTCTCTACCCATACCAGCCATTTTTACATACATATAAGTGGTAACTTAACCCAACAAAATTAGCATTAAGATCTTGTCCATCCGTTTTCTTCCCCATATGAGAGGACTTTTGTATTTTAAGTTTCTGGAATACCTTTCACTGATTGGATATTACTACTTAACCCTTTTCATATTGTCAGTTATATAGTATTCTTGGGGAAAAGTGAAGCCAACAGCTGTTTATTCAGTTTGCAGTGCAAGAGGTTTTGAAAGATTTACTTCTGGGAAAATGAATAATATGAGACAAGTAAGGGGGAAAACCTTTATTTCTTACATAGGTTATGCTAGGTTCTTGTAACTGGCCAGCTTTCATGTTATTAAAAGTTTATAACTAATGGATCAGGAGAAAGAAATATTTGTTTGTAGTGATGGCAGAAAATATTTTTTGTACCTCACTTTCAATTTCTAAAACTATATCATATGAATCTATAGTATCTTCATCAGTGATCATTATGATTACACACATTCAAGAAGAAATTGTCTCCTTGGTTGTACTTATGTACAAACCTCAAAACCATCTCTTCTTTGAAGCATGACTTACACCCTAGGGAGAGGTAGAGATGTAGAAACTTATACAAGCAAGTTAAAAGCATGTAACAAGCTTATGTTAATTCTGCTCATATCAATGAATTATTATCAATTTTTCGTTGCTGTTGTGTTTTTGTTCTGGTGGAATATTTTTACCTGTAACTTTTGTGCCATGTTAAAGTGAGTAACTCATGTGGTAACTCTAGACTAAAAGTTTTTAGCATCACTTACAATGAAAGCTTCTATGAACTGTTTTTAATGTGTGCATGTAGGCTTTTTTGATTCTTTGCTAGTCAGTTACCACCTATTCTCTTACTGAGTTCAAGCTTAGATGGCATCACTGGCAGGATGAATGCAGGTGCCGTCTCCAAGATGGAGAATTTGCTGCTGTTGATGGACTTGAAGCTACTTGTAAGGTTAGTGTATCTTCTGATATTCGTGCACAACTTAATAATTGAAGAAATGCAGATAGAAGAAAGGTGAATTTTGTAGTTGGCTTTTTTTATGGAAAAATCTTGAATTATATTCTGAAATGAGAGAACAGTTGAATTATGAATTAATATTACAAACTTACCAATAGTTGTAGATATTCTTTTTAAGTGTTTTCAACATATTTTGTACCATTTCATGCATCATCGATTTGAAACTTTATGGTATAATGTTACTTTAAACATTTTCCTAAGCTTTGACTTTGTAAGGTGGGTTGAAATAGTTTGTGTGTTCTTAATGTATGCTTTGTTATAAACTGGCAGTGTTTAACTCTCAAAATGGGTTTAGTCATTTTGAATTATCACATGACCTGTTTGTACTCATGTAAAGTCTTTATAGGTTTAATATTTCTAACATTTAACATCACATGTATATCTTCACAAAATTTGGCAGGTTTTCACGTATCATTATAAATCTTCTACATACAAAAATGTTATTTTTTAGTTAAGTATTTTTAATAAACTAAAATAAATGTTTGTCTCTGAATATAACAAATATTTGTTTTAAATAAGTCCTTGTGTAAAGTCATTTTTCATGTCAAGATTGAAAATACTTTTTCTCATCTCAAAAATCTCAAATTTCATTTGTGTAATAATCTCTAAAATATTCTTAATACATTTCAAATAGTTCTTCTTTCAGTAAAACTATATTTTATCAGTTATTTTCTCTACCCTAAAATCAAACAGGGTCTGTCAATTTGACTCACCTTGTAACCACCAAAAAAAAAATTTAAACTATTGTTTTTTCTTTCTAGAATGACTTTAACTTATAACGTGAAACCACATTCATTTATACTAAATAGCTTTAAGCTCAAAACAGCATGCATCTATTTATAATAATTTTTTATTAATTTTTTTGTCTTTTGAGTGCTTTTTGAACTGTCTAACTTCTATCTGTGCCATTACAAGTTCTAAATAATTCATTATGCTATTGATTTGTATTACCAACATGCTGTTTCCATGTATGTATCATGAAGCATTTTTATTATATTGTTATTACTTGGTTTACCTGACCTAAAAGTATCCATATTTTTACATTTTAGTCACTTTTGTAATAATAAACGATAAACATTTAAAAACAAGAAATAAAGTACTTACCAGTATCGTCTTTTTTTTTTCTTGTCATAGATTATCAAGGTCAATTAAGCCTACTTTTTATAATAATGGTGGTAATGCACTCAATAATTTTTATTTAATTACATAATACACCATAGAACATAAACTGATAATGTGCAAAAAAGTAAACAGTTTCTTCTAACTCAATATTTGTGGCCTAAATATGTGATAAAAGCCATTACAGACTCATCCAAGCTAGTCATTAAGTTTCTCACTGGAATGTTGTTTATACTCTGAATGAAATGGACTGTTATCTATTTAGAACACATCATTATGCAGTATGTCATCTGATAGATGGAAACCTTGACTTTCTATCACCTGTATTTTATGTATAATTAAACATAAAAGATAACTTTTAACATGTCCTGAAAGAAAGGATGCAACAGGAGGGATCTTATTTTCTACTGATACCTGTGTAACCAAACAAAGTTTAACTCTATAAAAATTTTGGTTTGTCTGAGCAATGGCAATTATGTAGTGGGTAATGAACATTTAATTTCTTACTCTTTGAATGGTTGGTAGAAAAAATAGAGAACAAAAAATGTCTAGAGAAAATGTGTGTCATACTAGGAAAAATTCGGGATTTTAAAGAAATATTTCCTTGCTGAATTACGAACATAAACCTTGTATACTATTAAGATTTGGATAACTAGCTAAGAGTTTGTCATGCTAATTGGTATAACATAAAAGTAGTTTGATAAAGTTTTGAATGTAAGACATTAAAACTTTGTCATGTCTAGTAAATGATACCCAGAGAAGAAGTGTCAAGGTATTTTTACTTTAAACAGTAGAGTTTAATGGTTAGTGGTGAAGAGTGTATTACAAGAATGCAGTACTTGTTGAAGTTTTAATTTTGTTTATTTATTGTGAATCTTCTAGATCCTTTGTGGTGATTGGGAGATGTTCCAGGAGCTGAGGTAAGGACTAAGAAAAAAAAAAGTATATTTCTGAAATGATTAAATAATTGATAGTCTTGAGTATTGGTATAAATTGTTGGAAGTGTTTAACTTTAGTTTATCAAAAGAATAAAACTAAACAATTTTACTGTAAAATTGGTTGGTAACTATCCTGTAACCAGGAAGCTAAGTACCTACACACACACACACACATACATATTGTAAGTGTATTTATTCAATGTATATTCTTGAAATTCTGCAAGATTTTAGAAAAAATTACAAATATCTTGTGCACATAAAATCATACTTTATAGTAATTGTTTCTGAAAACGTTTTTGTTTCTTGTTATAATTTTGTAATTTTATTTCCTCCACCCCAACATTAACCGTCGTTTTTGACATTCTTTCCATAACTTCATATTACATATTATAACATGAAACTACATTTCTGTATCTTAATTATATCTTAATTTTGTAACATCTATTTATAATAAAATTTTATTGTTTTATTGCCCTTTGAACTGTGACAAACTACTACCTGCATGCTTATAAGTTGTAAATCATTCAGGGAATGTGCAGTTCACATTATGCTGTCGAATTACATTACCCATGAGTTACTGCAGCTAGTACAAGCAGATTGAGTGTGTGCCTCATGAAATATTTTTATGGCCTGGCATGGTCAGGTGATTAAGACACTTTACTCATAATCCGAGGGTCATGGGTTCAAATCCGTGTCACACCACACATGTTTGCCCTTTCAGCTGTGGGGTTGTTATAATGGGATGTTCAATCCCACTATTAGTTGGTAAAAGAGTAGCTCAAGAGTTTGTGGTGATGACTAGGTACCTTCCCTCTAGTCTTACACTGCTAAATTAGGGATGGCTAGTGCAGATAACCCTCATGTACCTTTGCACAAAATTCAGAAACAAACAAAACATTTTTATTATATCATTATTTATTTTACTTAATGTAATCTTAACTAACCTAAAAATATCTTTATTTTTACATTTTAGTTGTTTTTATAATTATACATAAAGAATAAATATGAAAGACAAGAAATAAAATACTAATCAAGTCTTATTTTTTTCTTGCTCTTGGTTGTTGAAGAAAGTTAACCCTAATTTTTTTTATACTGCTCATCGTATTGTAGTTAATAATTTTTATTTAATTAAATAATGCTCTAAACAATATAGACTAATAACATGCAAAAAGTAGACAAATACCTTTACCTTGCAAAAATGTTCTGGCTTCCTAACTCTGCAACAAGAGTTGTTACAAATTCACTCAAGCTAGTTGTTAAGTTTCTCATAGGACTTTTGTTCATACACTGAAGAAACTTGACTATCATCTCTTCAGGACATAACTTTATGTAACATGTCATTTGATAGATGAAAACCTTGAGTTTCTATTGGTTGTAAGTCATATATAATTAAATGTAAGAGTGAACTATTAAAGAATTATAAAAGAGAGGATGTAGCAGGAGGGATTTGATTCTTTATTTGATAAGTCAGTAGCCAAACAAAGTTGAACACTCTAATAAATGTGGTTTATTTGAGCAATGATGAGTTTATGGAGATTAATTTGCATTTAATTTCATACTTCTTTGAGGGGAAGTGGATAAAAAAGGGTTGATGACATGCTAAGAAAAAAAATGTGTTGCACTAGGGTAAATTCAGGATTTTTAAAAATATCGCCTTGTAGAATTAATAACATAAAACTTATATACCATTAAAATATGTATTATTAGCTGAGATTTTATTCTATTCTAATTGGAATAACATAAACAATGTTGTTTAATAAAATTTTTAATGTAAGACATTAAAACTTTGTGTCATCTGCAGTAAAAAATTCCCAAATGGATAGGGTTAACATTGTTTCTTCTGGCCATACCAACATAGTTAATATTGTACTTTAGTCAAGATTAACATGGTTTGTCTGAGCCATACTGATAGAGTTAATATTGTACTTTAGTCAAGATTAACATGGTCTGTCTGAGCCATACTGATAGAGTTAATATTGTACTTTAGTTATGATGAATGCTGCATCTTTTTGTTTCTTTCACAGTGAGCTTTGCGAAACTTGGTATCATTTGATGGTTTCAAGGTTGCTGTACACTGACCCTACAGTCAAAGCTCATGACCTCTTTAGCATAGCTCAGGTAAATATGATATTTGTTGATATCTCTATACTGACCCTAATGTTCACTTTTACCTCAAGCTTCATGACTTTTATAGAATTGGTCTAGTGAATAGAATCTTTTAATACTTTTGAATACTGACCATAGTGTCAAGTATCATGAGTTTTTATTATAAGTCATGTAAGTAAAGCTGACACTTCAATTCTGTCCTCCTTGTGAAAGTTCATGACCTTTACAGTGTAGCAGGACTAAGTAAGCTTTAAAGAGACTATTGGACAGTTCTTGGTGAGACATTTAAAGTGTATTACTTTTGCTCTAGTTTTATTCATATTATTGTGCTGAAGTTGTGGTTTTTATTGTGCAATTAGTGTTTAAGGTCTAAATATCGGACATTAATGGGAGTTGCTAAATGATACAGGGACACTTTTCTTGTTATGCAGCTTAAGAATGTGGAAGCTGTAAAAATATACAATAAATCTTAATTTATGTTTAAAAATAATTTATATATGAAAGTTAAGCATAACAACTATTTTTTGGTATTATTTAAGCTTAGAATGAGTTTAATTTTTCTTCTAAGATGGTTGACTTTTTAGTAAATTGCTTTTGTTACACGATTTCAAGACATCTCAGTTTTTTTTTAACTTGAGGCTATATATCAACATGTTTGACTCTGAATTTAATGACTCACCTGGAAAATATCCATTTCAGGAATGTATCACTATGTTTGACTCAGTTAATCAGATGACTCATCTGGACAATACCCTGTTGGCAGCTATGGAGTTTGATCTTCAGCAAGTTATTAGAGAATGTGGGTTCGTGTCATCCTTAGGAAAATTAGAAGTCATCATTTTCCTGTACCCAAGAAAGGAAATTTAATGATATATCTCTAAGCATGATTACTCTCTTTCACTCCATTATTTGATGATACAGATATCATGGTTCAATTCGCTTGTATAAAAACCAGAAAATATTTTCTGTTCCACTTTTGTGAGAAACATTGTTTCCAATTACACATGCACATGTATACATATATAAACATCTCCCTTTCATCATCCGTTGAACAGAATTTTGAATTATTAATTAATCTCTATGTTATGGAATAAACATCTCCAATTGGTAAAGAAACCTTCTACTTATAAGAAAGTTTCTATCCATCCTTGTTTTGGGTCATTGTGGCTCTTGTAAAGGAAAAGCTCTCTTCATGGAACAGTTCATGCATGTAACATATACACTAGCTAACAGTATATAACTAAGTTATTTTTATTATTTTTTTACATGTGAATGTTAAATTCTGTAAAATATGGTATCATATTTGTAAAATAATTTAATTTTTTTTCTTATATCTGTCTTTAACACAATAACCATGTTTGTGAGAACTTCCACATTTTGTGAAAAATAAAAACAGAAAGCTCAGTTATGCACTTTCTTTTGGTTATATCCGAGTGCATGATGAAATTGAAAGTGGAAATTGTGGTTTGTATACACTATCTAGAAATATTTCAAGAATTTATTAACAGGATCTGTCAGTTGTTTTTTTTAATAACTGAACTGTTTGCATATGCTGTAGGAGCATGAAGGTTGGTTGGACACAGAATTTTATCATTTGTTTTGATGAAGTGTCATGTTCATCTATTGTCTCATAGATTAGAAAACATTTTTAAAATAAATGACAATTTTTGATTTGGTAGCATTGTGATTTATTTGTAATGTTTTCTCACCTGCAATAAGACAAAAAAACAAAAACTCAACCAACTATTTAAGTTTTATTAAAGATCAAGATAATCTTTTACGTTTAGTGTACAAGAGGGTTGATTTCTCCAGGAATATTTCTTGACAGTATAAAAGCAAATCCTGTGTTGTTCTCTTCCACTTCCTATTTTGTTTACTGTGATTGTAACTCTTAATTTTGCTAAAGGTTTTACTTTATTTTACATAAATATAGTATTTTCCAACATTTTAATATAATGTTAAAGGAATGTTTAAGAATGTACATACAAATATACCTTTAAACACAGTCTTTGTGCCACACAGCTTAGAAGCATGAAGTCCAGTAATTGAACCTGTGTTTAACCTTTACCATATGCAGTTCAGTATCTTGATGTGAATCATTTTTATTTCTGTTGGTGTTTAATTTCTGCATACGATTGCAAAGTAGACTTACTGTGTATGATTATCTGGTTTAGGCTTTACCTTGACAGCTGGTGGTTTGTTGCCCATCTTACAGACCTGTTGCATCATGGGGGTCAGTTAGACCTTCAGCAGCTCAGGTAAGTCAGAATTACTGTTCACATACTAATAATCTTGATAATAGATCTGTAAAATTAGCAAAACCAAATCAGTTTTTGTCAGTACTGCTATAGACTGGCAATCTGCCAACAGTCTTCATGTTTTAGTAACACTGGGAAATCCTGAACAAAATGTTTAGTTTTTTACACAACGAATATATAAGTTTGCTGCTGATTAAAATTGTTAATCTGATTTTATGAAACTTGCACTTCATAATAAAAAATATCTTGTGTTCTATGTAAATGTAGCATCTTTTAGATTTTGTAAAATAAACTATGGCTGTGGGATTATTTGTAAAAAATGTTTCTTATTTTTCAAGGTCATTTACATGTTAATTTGTAAATGTCTCATCTCACAGTTGTTTTAAAAATCAACCTTGATTGTTACATAGTCTGTAAAAACATTTCAAGTAAATCTCAGTTAATGTATATTTCAACTTTTCCATCCCAGGTTTCAGTAGTCAAATGGAGTAGATTAATTTTATTTTATTACCACAAACAGAAGCTTTATGAGAACTATGTTTCATTAGCTACTTACCTAAGTTTTAATAACATGTAAAGTTGATCAAATGGTGTTCATCTAATCAGAGCTATATCTCAGTGGTTGGAATTAGGTCTGTAGACTTATAATGTTAAATTTCAAGGTGAAATTCACCATGATGAACATAACAGATAGTTTATTGTGGGTTTGCTTTAAAAACAAACAAATGTACAAGTAATTGATGCTTCATAGATCTATTGGTACAGGTTAAAATATTGGTTCTTAAACTCTTTTAGTCTGATTCTTCCTTGATGTGAATAAAATGTTTGAGGCCCCACCAACCTGTAAAAACAGTTATATCTACTTTTGACACACTGTATCATTTGATTAATTTAACATAACTTTTATTAGCTTTATGTTTACTTAGAATTAAAATTAATTTAGAATACTTTTAGGAAATATTTTTTATGCAATGAAAATTGTTAGGCTTAGTCAGATCACCTTGAATTTGTCAAGTTTAGTTTTTCCAACAAGGCTGCCATTGATGACGCTATGTTTTCATTAGGCCTGAGTTTCTATTTAAATCAGTGAACAAGATCATCAAACAAAAGTAAATGTAATTAAGATATATATATATATATATACAATGTTCTTAAAACTTGTTCAATAAATTAAATTAAACCTTGATAAACATTTTAAAAAATCTGCTTCTAATTTTGGCATGGTAGAACAAAGTTGTTTTTATTATATGTCATTGTAATTTGAGTGAAATTGTATAGGTTTTTCTGATTAAATCAAAATAAAATTTACAGTTTTATAAAATAAAACTTATTGTGAATACTTGCAATAAGATAACAAAACACAAAAATCTGGAATTGAAATTCACACATATGGTAAAGATTTTTTAAAACTGATTCTTTAAAAGTGTATAAGAAATATTTCAAAAACTTTTAAAGCTGGGAATGAATGAAATGTTATGTATAAAAATAATTTACTTTATTTTATGGTAGTTACATAATCTTTAGAATGATTATCTTAAGTTATAAACAGTTTCATCCAGTTCAGTGATGTCGAGAAAACCCACTTGTAGAGAAAAATATATATGTAAAAATGGCTCATTTGGGTTGAGGTTCGTGAACCTGACGATGACCAAAGAAGGTCGAAATGTTGTTCGCTGCTCTACGTAAAATATTTTCTCAACCCAAATGAGCTGTTTTTACATATATAAGCTTCATCCAGTTGTTTTTTTCTGCAGTGCAGTAGAAACTATTCAACAGATGCATTGAATCAATGCATCCAAGATCTCAGAGTTAAGTTTATAAGTACTAAAATGATTTAAGGTGTGTATTGAAAAATAATAGAAAAAACAGAGAAGGATTTATTTATAATTCTAATAAAGCATGTGACATCTTTAACACTAACATGTTGATATGAATGTTTTATCTTTAGTATGTGGTTATTATTAATTGATTAGCCTACAGCACAAGCACATCTCAGTATTGTTCTCTGTTTGTTATGATTCAATAATAGTTTCTTCATTCTTTCTTTTGTTGTTTCTATGTTTAATATTGGAATAAATTAATGGTATTAAATATATGATCCATATAAACTTTACTATTAAATACACAATGTATATATGGTTCTTTTTGTAATGATGTGTTTCTTTTCTTCTTTTCTTTTTTTTTTTTTTAATTTCATAGCTACTCTAAAAACCTTCGAGAATTCCAGCTTATAGACTATGCATCTTCCTTAATGTCTCATCAGAGGTAAGATGGTTCATTTTGACTTAATACAACTATTCATACGCATAAGTAACTCCTACCTGCTAATACAGAACTACATTGCTTTGCGACTGGCCTCTACCTACTAATACAGAACTACGTTACTTTCTGACGAACCTCTCTTTACTAATACAGAACTACATTACTTTGTGACTAGCCTCACCCTATAAATACAGAACTACGTTACTTTTTAACTGGCCTTTACCTACTAATACAAAACTACTTTACTTTGTGGCTGACATCTCCTTACTAATACAAAATTACATTACTTTGTGACTAACCTCTCCCTACTAATACAGAACTACGTTACTTTGTGACTGGCCTCTCTAATTTGTGCTGTAAATTATATTATTGCTAATATTTTGTGATAGTATACTACAATATTTTCTGTCTAGTTCTACAAGTACCTTGTAAAAATAAGTGCCTTGGTTTTTCACATGGCTATTCAAACAGGGTTCTTTGGATTCCTCAGTTTCAGGTTATCAGGCAAACCAGGTTATCCCATTCCTTTAATTTTCCTGTTTCATCAAGGTTTTTCTCTCCCCCATCTTTACAATGTTAATCCATTTCTTCCAGTTTTGTTGAACTCTGTCACAACATGCCCTTCCAGATTATGATATCAGTATGGTCCTCCACTCCCTTACTTTACTACTGATTGAACCTATATTCATTGTGTTCTTTATTTTATCCCTTAAAGTGTATTTTCTTCTGGCATGTGGACATCAATGGTCTGACTTGTTGGTTGTCGGTGTTACATGCACACATTACTACCATACCTGTCTCATCATTTATCTAGATTGTTTCTTCCTCCCAAAAACCTCAGTGGCTTGTGAAGGTAACTCTTCCTTTTTACCTATTACCATTCCCTCTGTTTCACATCTCAACCCCACCTTCTTGATCTGTATAAGCTTCTATGTCCTGTGCATACTCTTTATTGATATATTATCCACATAGCTTTCTTCCATGGTTCCTTTCTCTTTATTCCTTGACATCCCTCTTTGTCCAGAGATCTCTTTCCTTTTACACTCACCAAGTTGGTTCATTGTTTGATTCAATTGGCTTATTTCTCCATGTCCCTTTCCCCCAACTTACTTTGTACTGTGTTACCTCTAATCAGATCTGACACCTCATCTTTTCTCTCGCTTCTCATCTTTGTTGACCTCTGGAAGAGATCCTGCAGTCAAGCATATTGGCAAATTCTAACGCATTCAGCTCCCATTATTTACATTATGTTGCTGTTTTGGTTTCCTCTGGTTTCTGTCTTCCATTTTTATACTCCATTCTTCAGTGCAACATGACACTGACATGGGGCAAATCTTTAATTAATACTTTATTTTCTTTCAAGGACCCAGTTTTCATACCTTGATTACTTGGATCCCATTCTTTGATGAGCAGTGCCTGACCAAGTGTTATTTAACTCAGTCTGCTTTCTATGACTTTTCACATAAAGCTTTCTTTTCCATGGCTTCTCTCACTCATCTTTGGGTGTTTTTATAAGATTACTTGTAGGTGAAAACTTTGTGATATTTGTTTCATAAATTGGTCTGTTACAGACCATACAACCCATGGATTTCATGGTTAGAGCAGAAAGGTATTACTACCCATTCTTGCCAAACCTTGATTGAATAAATTGGTATGATAGATATGTGGCATGCATAATAAAAATGTTTGCACTAAGAGAGCACCAACAAACAGGAATAGTTAATCTTATGAGTGGAGGGAATACTTGTTGGAAATAATTTTCAGTTTAATAAAATTATAACACCTGGCTAGTTTTTTCCAATGATAAGCTGCACTATATTATGGCTAGTTTTTTTTTCTAATGATAAGCTACACTATATTATGGCTAGTTTTTTCCAATGATAAGCTACACTATATTATGGCTAGTTTTTTCCAATGATAAGCTGCACTATATTATGGCTAGTTTTTTCCAATGATAAGCTACACTATATTATGGCTAGTTTTTTCCAATGATAAGCTACACTATATTATGGCTAGTTTTTTTTTCTAATGATAAGCTACACTATATTATGGCTAGTTTTTCCAATGATAAGCTACACTATATTATGGCTAGTTTTTCCAATGATAAGCTACACTATATTATGGCTAGTTTTTTCCAATGATAAGCTACACTATATTATGGCTAGTTTTTTCCAATGATAAGCTACACTATATTATGGCTAGTTTTTTTTTCTAATGATAAGCTACACTATATTATGGCTAGTTTTTTCCAATGATAAGCTACACTATATTATGGCTAGTTTTTTCCAATGATAAGCTACACTATATTATGGCTAGTTTTTTTTTCTAATGATAAGCTACACTATATTATGGCTAGTTTTTTCCAATGATAAGCTACACTATATTATGGCTAGTTTTTCCAATGATAAGCTACACTATATTATGGCTAGTTTTTTTTCTAATGATAAGCTACACTATATTATGGCTAGTTTTTTCAATGATAAGCTACACTATATTATGGCTAGTTTTTTCCAATGATAAGCTACACTATATTATGGCTAGTTTTTTCCAATGATAAGCTGCACTATATTATGGCTAGTTTTTTTTTCTAATGATAAGCTACACTATATTATGGCTAGTTTTTTCCAATGATAAGCTACACTATATTATGGCTAGTTTTTTTTTCTAATGATAAGCTACACTATATTATGGCTAGTTTTTTCCAATGATAAGCTACACTATATTATGGCTAGTTTTTTCCAATGATAAGCTACACTATATTATGGCTAGTTTTTTCCAATGATAAGCTACACTATATTATGGCTAGTTTTTTCCAATGATAAGCTACACTATATTATGGCTAGTTTTTTTCTAATGATAAGCTACACTATATTATGGCTAGTTTTTCCAATGATAAGCTACACTATATTATGGCTAGTTTTTTTTTCTAATGATAAGCTACACTATATTATGGCTAGTTTTTTCCAATGATAAGCTGCACTATATTATGGCTAGTTTTTTTTTCTAATGATAAGCTACACTATATTATGGCTAGTTTTTTCCAATGATAAGCTACACTATATTATGGCTAGTTTTTTCCAATGATAAGCTACACTATATTATGGCTAGTTTTTTTTTCTAATGATAAGCTACACTATATTATGGCTAGTTTTTTCCAATGATAAGCTACACTATATTATGGCTAGTTTTTTCTAATAATAAACTACACTATATTATGGCTAGTTTTTTCTAATGATAAGCTACACTATATTATGGCTAGTTTTTTCCAATGATAAGCTGCACTATATTATGGCTAGTTTTTTCCAATGATAAGCTACACTATATTATGGCTAGTTTTTTTTTCTAATGATAAGCTACACTATATTATGGCTAGTTTTTTCCAATGATAAGCTACACTATATTATGGCTAGTTTTTTCCAATGATAAGCTACACTATATTATGGCTAGTTTTTTTTTCTAATGATAAGCTACACTATATTATGGCTAGTTTTTTCCAATGATAAGCTACACTATATTATGGCTAGTTTTTTCTAATAATAAACTACACTATATTATGGCTAGTTTTTCTAATATTAAATTACACTATATTATGGTTAGTTTTTCTAATAATAAAATACACTGTATTATGGCAAGTTTTTCTAATAATAAACTACACTATATTATGGCTTATTGTTCTGATAATAAAATACACTATATTATGGCAAGTTTTTCTAATAATAAACTACACTACATTTTAGCGAGTGTTAGGACTAAATTGAACTTCATGATCCAACTGACTTGTCAATAAACTCAAACTGTATATATATATATATATAGTTTTTATTTCTTTTGTTGTAGTCTGTGGCAGATAGGAGTAGACTATTTTGATCACTGCCCTGTGCTTGGAAGGTAAGAATTCTGTGCATGATTGGATTGCATTTCTAATATTATATTGGTATCACTAAAATTATGGATTTCAGTGAAAAAGTAATGAGAAGCATTTTCTCTCATTCATTTAGTCTGTTTTGAAGAAGGTCACTTGTAATCATAAAGGCTGTAATGGACCACTGGCTCTTATTTTATCTTTATTGTTAAATTTTAGTATGGATCTAGTACTTAGTTTTCAACTCGGGTTGTGATGTCTGGTGATTTTCAAACCACTTACTTAATTTGTGGATTTAGAGTTCAATATTTTATTAGCTTCCTGTGGAATTATATTTGTTTACTTTACTTGATATTTTGTCTTTCTTAAGCATATTTGATTTCATTTCCTTTAATAAACCTGTTTGTTGTAGACAGTACTTGGAACTTTTTCTTGAACGCATTCCTCTCACCTCTGAAATCAAGACCCGGAAGGTATTGGCACTTGCTGAGAAAAGAGAAATGTTTCATTTAGGTGAGAAACTAAACCTCTATTGTGGCATTAATTGTTTCAGTATACACATCAATATCAAATATATTAAATTTTTTCTGCTTCACCTTTGAAACTAAACTTTGGAATTTGGTTAATGTTTGAGTGATCCTTTAAAGTTGTGGAAGTAAAGGCTAAAGAGTGATAATTTAGACTTTGCACATTTCTGGTAGATTAATATAAACTTGAAGGAAAGAAATTATTTCACTGCACTTTTTCAGAATGTATGTTTTGTTAGGAACAGTTTAAGTGATAGTAAAATGCATAGCATTTACTTTATAACAAAAACACATTTGTAGACTGATGCAAGTATTTAGGCATTTTCTGAATATCTTAAAAATAACATAAAAGTGAGACCATTCAATAGTATTGTAAGGTGCATCAAGAAGCCTTTTGTATTAGAAACTACACTATTGGGCTATTGATTCATGATCATCAGATAGACTATGACTAGACATAGAAACATGAACTATAATAACATCATGAGTTCTAAAGGTTTTTTATTATTTGATATTTGTAAGTTAACTTTGCCATTATGTGGATTGTCTTCCATGCCAAGTTAGGATTATTATAACTAGGAATGGTGGTCCTACCCAGTTTGTGCCAAACTTTCTCATAGTGGCTACTAGCAGTGTATTAGTTTTTTTTTGATGTTATGATGCAGCTAAACAAAAGTGAGGTCTTAATTCTTATAAGAATTATTTGAAATTAAAGCTTCAGAGTTTGTGAAAGTACTTAAATAGGTTTGGCCCAAACATTTCCTAATTATCTTTTTTGTAAAGTATTGATTGCTAGAGGTAGAAAAATGATCTTGAATACAGTATTTATTTGAAAATTTACAATTATGAAATATTTATCAGCTTATGGCACAAAATGAAGTTTAATAATAATATACACGTGAAATACTGAAAACAGTTAAATACCTCCTATGCTGAGATGATACTCCAACTAGTTTGGCACAAACAGAAGAGAATAGCGAGACATTCCCTCTGGACAAGGTGAATCTTCATCACAGATTAAACCCCCAATTAACAGCTATGTTTTATTAGTAGACTATAAAGTGTGAGGTCAACTGTCTTGCTCAAGAACACAACAACATGACACAGACCAGCCTTGAACTTGCATCATCCTACTACAAGTCTAAAGCTGCTAAGCCATGCTGCCCAGTATACACATTGCTACAATTAGAGTCTTTACCACTTTAGTAAAAGCAGTCCTCCGCTGCTACAGCAGTAAGTCTACGGATTTACAATTCTAAAATCAGGGGTTCAGTTCCCCTTGTGGACTTGGCTGATAGCCTCATGTGGCTTTGCTATAAGAAAACAGACACAGTAAAAGCAGTCCAGTTGTCTCACTACTTGTAGTTTAGTATTCAAGTGTTAAAACTTTCAAGTCCGGATTTCAAATGTGTGATAAAAACTTGAGTTAAATACGAGTTATTGAACTGTTAACTCCTGCTTGTTCAGAATATTAGTGCTAATGCAACAGTTATATATTTTTATCCCTCCAAATGTTCATAAGTATTACATGCTGTCTTCTTTTTCTTTGTTGATAAACAAAAATATACATACAGTACTATGAGGAGTACATATCTTGTTCTTATTAAAAATCAATCCCTCTTGTTATGTATTTTGCAACTAATAGAGATACAAAGTAATGAAGTATCTTGGATTGCAGCTCGAAGCATTGCTAAAATAAAAGGAATGAATGCTTTAAGGAATGGAATGCTAGGAACAGCATTAACTTGGGCTGTCAAGTCTAAGGTATGATATTTATTATTAATATTTTAATGTAGAAGTATACTGGAGAATGTATATAGTGGAGTATATAGAAATGAGGACCACTAGAAATAGAACTATTGGTGAAAGTTATTGTATCTAGCAATGATATTGTGTAAGTAAGTTTATTTGTGAGTTGCGATTAATCTCACAAAAATTTTTAAAACATTGTTTGTGAATTTATGCCTACATAATAAGTCAAAATGAATATCGTATATAACAAACATTGGTCAGAAGTACATTAATTAGTTTCCTTAAGTAGGCTAGACTTGGTATTATATTTACTAAATAATCCAAAATAGCCTGCCTAATGAAAAAAAAACAACACATTATGATAATTTGGATAAGTTGTAGAGCTGTGTACTTGATTTGGTATGTTCAGTTATATATGTGCAGCAGTTATGTTAATTAGTGCCATATAAACTTATTGATTAATAAAGATTCCAGTTAAATCAGTTAATTTCACAAAAAATTAACAACTAATCAAAATCATTGTTTCTGATTATTCCAATTTTCATGAAAATAACAATCTAAATTAGCTGCTCCAGTTGCTGTTTCTATTTCATCAATCAGTTAGTTGAAGTTATGACTGAATTGGTTGCCAGTAATATAACCAACTAGATGAAATTAGGGTTTTCAGTTATTCCTGCTATCCAAGTAATTAACATATTATCATTGTGTTTGATTTTTGAAACACAAAGTTGCATGTAAATGGGGGGCTCATAATTTGAGGTTTGATTCTCATTATCACTGTTTACTTGTCATTGCAAAGCTGCTAAGGCTGATCATCTGGTTAGTGAAGAATAAATTTACTGTTTGTTTTATTTTTTTCAATGTGTTTTCTGATTTTGATTGCACAAGTGTTATTTAATATTGTATAAGCAGGTACAAATCTATAACAGTAGTTTACAGGATATTTTTTCCACAACCTTTTTCTTAAAATTAATAAGTGTTTTTTAATGTTTTATAAACATTTTGCCTCCCTCAATTTTTTAAGAAATTACATTTTTTTTATTATGAATAGATAGGAGCAGGTTTCTAAACCATATTTCTTTCCACTGTTTTCCAAATTTAATAATAAAATATTGATTTTTGCCACATTACTCTAGAGTATTAAAAAGAAACTTTACATGTCATCTTTTTTTATTTGACTGAGCTGTTAATTACCTTAGCATATTTTAAAATGTTTTATCAAGTCAATACAGCTGAAGTCTACAACTGCCCAGCCGAGGCCTTAACCAATTACTGACTATTTGTACACTAATACGAATGTCAATTAAAACCATACAACAACCTAGCGAAGGCCTTAGCCAATCACTGACTATTTGTACACTAATACAACGAGTGTCAATTAAAACCATACAACAACCCAGCCAAGGCCTTAACCAGTTACTGATTATTTGTACACTAATACAATGACTGTCAATTAAATACAAATAATGTTACTAGAAATATAGGTATAAGCTTTGAAACCAATAGACTTGATATATCCAACTGAGTTAATAATTTGCAGAATATATTAATTCTCTTGCTAGGTCATAACCTAGGTCATGAATCCAAATTGACATTTAAGAGTTTCCATTCTATAAATTTTAATATGTTTTGTACATTTTTATGAAATTTCAATGAGATTTACAAATCTTTAGTAGACAAAGAAATCAGAATTTTCAATGAATTATGCTTATCAATCATTTTACCATATGGAGTAAAAGTGTTGACTGCTTTGAATGCAAAGTGATTTTCATATTTAGATTAAAAAATACTTTTCTTTATCTGAAAATCTCTAAAACCTCCCAAACAAATACCAAACATTTTTAAAAATTAAAACTGTATTTTACTCATTTTCTCTACCTTAACTGTATAAGGTAAGTTTGACCAACCCTGTAATTACCATAAAAAATATTAAATCTAAATTACCTTTTTCTGTTTCTAGAATGCCTGTATGTTATAACAGAAAACTACAGTTGTTTATTCAAAATAGGCTCAACATGGCCAGGTGGTTAAGGCACTCGACTTGCAATTCGTGGGTTGCAGGTTTGAATCCTTGTCCCACCAAACATGCTCGCCCCTTCAACTGTGAGGGCATTATAATGTTAAGGTCAATCCCACTATTTGTTGCTAAAAGAGTAGCCCAAGAGTTGGCAGTAGGTGGTGATGACTAGCTGCCTTCCCTCTAGTCTTACATTGCTGAATTAGGGACGGCTAGTTCAGATAGCCCTCGTGTAGCTTTGCACAAAATTAAAAATAAACCAAATTATCCTAAATAACTTAAAGCTCATAACAGTATATATCTGTTTCTAATATAATGTTGTTCTATTGTTTTTTGAGTTGTATCTGACTAATAATCCCACCACAAAAAATTGTAAGTGAATGAGTAGATCACATTATCAAATTACATAACACAAGAGCTACTTGAGAGCATACCTTGTAAATAATTTTAATTATTATTAATACTTTATCTAAACTAAAAAGTTTCTAAATATTACATTTCAGTTAATCTTATAATAATAAAGAATATACATGAAAAACACAAAATATAATGCTTACTTGGCTATTATTTTTGTTGCTGCTAATTTTTGACAATAATTAAGTCTACTTTTTCTACTAATGGCACTACTCCACTCAATTTTTATTTATTTAAATAATGCATTTACGAACACGATATCAACATGCAAAAAAGCACTTAATGTCCTGTAACCATAATTTTTCTAACTGTGCAGTAAGAACTTTTAAAATATTCAGTTAAATTGGTGTGTGTGATTTCTATGAGAACATTTAAAATTAAACCAGAAAATAAGGCTATTCTTTGTAGAGAAAATGTAATATAATATTTCTATTGGTTATAAATAACAAAATATAAAACATCCAAGAGAACTACGGCAATCTTTGAAAAGAGGATGTGATAGATGGGTGTGGAAAGTGGGTTTTATTTTGTAGTTTATGGCTCTGTAAACAAATAGGATAGAAGGCTATAAACTTAGGCTTTGCCCAAGTGGTAACTATATTATAATGAATAATTATGTTCCATACTTCTTGAAAGGGTAGTAAATAAATTAAAGAAGATGGTAGACCCAGAGAGCAAATGTCACTATTCTCATACAAGGAGGATTTTGTAAGTATTTCTGCACCAAATTAAAACTTGTATTGGTATTTGATTTCAAGTTTATTCATATACAATGATGATAAAGTAGTTAATTATGTCGAAATGTTATAACGAAGTCTGACAGTAATTCAGCTTGTGATGGAAATTCCTCACCAATTCTAGTCAAGAATGCTATAACCAAGGAGAAGTGGTAGATGTAGTATGTGTCATTCACTGGGACCACACTGTGTTTGACATTTGAACTAAGATGTATTAAGTAAGGGCATTGTAACTAGATTTGATTGTTGTACATATGTATTTCTGGTCATTGACCGTAAAGCTATATAAGCAAGCCAAACCTTACATTCACATTTCCTCATGAAGTCGGTTGTCATTATACATTCTTCCCTGACACCAATTACCCACAAACCATGAAGTACTGACAATTATCTCCTTTGCTCAAACTTGATGTCCACTCGTTCTCATTGACTCCTCTTCTTTCTTCATCTTTTCGAGAAAGTTTTCCAACTTTTATTAACAAATTGGCTCAAACAGTAATAGCTACAAGATCGTTCTTCATCAGTAAGTTGCATGGTTTTTCATCAATAAATTCATGGATTTGTGAACAGTTTTCCTCAGATAGTAAGTTTTTTTTCTCACTTGCAACAGATAGAGCTTTCCTAAGTGTTGACTCCCTGAAGTGTCAGCTGTAATGGCTATGTTTCCCACATCAATAACAGTAACCTCTTTCTGATCTTCTTCGAGAGGGGTTCTTATTCCATATAGGCTTTTGTCCCCAGTTCCCATCAAACACCTATTTATTGTCTTTGGGTTCATTTCATCTGTTTAGTGTAACTAGTTGTCTAACTAATCGTTCAGTTCTTCTAAACTATTGTCAGTGTAAATTGACATTCAAATATTACTAGATCTGTCAACCTCATAACTTGAATGTGGCATCTTTAATATTTTATCTGCAACTTTAACTAATTCTAGTTCAACTGCAGAGCTTTAACAATGCCTGCCTTCTCTGCTTTGGCCTGGTCCTCATTCCCCTGTCTGTTATGACAGATATAAATTAGTCATTTGCCAAGGATTCTTATCATTTCATAAGGAGACTCTAGAAATGAGAGATGACAATCCTTTTCAAATCTTCTGTAAGTTTGGTTAATGTCTCTTCCAGAATTTTGTTCTTGATGTTTCTCTCTGGTGCAGGTTTTTGGACTGTTAAACAGGAAAACTACCAAAGCTCGGTACCTCTTACATCTGTTAACAGGAAGATTGCTTAATATTATCAAAGTTAGTCCCTTCAGATGGATGGCTTGTTGTTCACTTTAACTAATCACTAAGTTCTATTTAGTTATCAGTAAATAAAAATACAAAACTGCTTTCTACTAACAAGTTTAAGTTTATAATGGTAGGTTAGATTATGCATCAGGAGTGCTTTAGCAGCTTCAGTTGGAGTGTTTTTAATGTCAAATCTTGCATTAAAATTGAAGGAAGTTTAAACTTCGGGAATGGCTAGTGATGAAATAGATACTTGATATATTTCTCAAAAATATGAACATTCACTGTGGATCTACAGATAATAGCAATTGCTAAAACAAATTTCTAGAATAACTTAGTTTTCAGTACTTCCTCCAAAGCTTTGGGAACATTTAACTTAAGCATCTCCTTGTAATTAGGTTTCTTTACATAGAGCTTTGAATAGTTGTAGTTTTACATCTACTAAATTGAACTTAATAGTAGACATAGTCAGATGAAAACATTTTCTTATTGCTTTAATCAAATATCTACACTGTAGACAAAGTTTCAAAATATTCTTTGGGTGTTGGACCAGTCAAACTATATAGTTCTTTATAACATTAAAAGTAAAAAAAGGTTATTCCAGAGATTACCCATTTTGATTGGGCATTTTTTAAAAATTGGATACTATTTGCTATGCTTTTCTTCAGTTTTATAATATATTTTTTATGTAATTAAATATATATATGCATGTGTGTGTGTTAATTTCGTTTTCATGTCATTCTTGTAATTTATATTCATTATGTTCATTTACATTGGACACCAAGGTTGTTGTTAGTGTTTTAAAATGTTTAAGTAATTTATTTATTTGTAGACTCTTTTAAGTTGTCTAAATAATTGTATCTGGTTTTTAGTTTTACTTGTATACCACACCACAGCTCATCCTATTTATGGATTCTTTTTTTTTTCTCTCTCTTATAAAGCCATACTAATGTTCAAACATTTGGTATAGATTTCACTTACATATTTGTATTCATAAGGTTAACAGTTTCTGTAGTTCTTAGATATAAAAAATTATTGTCAATCTTGCTTTTTAAATTATTGTTGGTTATTTAAGTATCATGATATTAATAAACTGAATCATGTAAATATCATAGCTTGTTTAATTTACAGGATGCTTGTTTTGCCTCAGTTCTTGCAGACAAGTACGTATTAGTTTTGGTTTTAAACTTCTTTAAACATTATATATGTAAAATTATATGTCCTATAAAAACTTATTTTGTCAGAATAAAACTAACATGGACAAATTAAGGTATAACAATCATTAAATTACTTTAAAAGTTTAATTTTCTGGAAAGTTTTATGTTAAATACAGCTGATAAAAACGTTATATTTAACCTGTGTTAAACAATGTTTCAAGAAGAATCTATACACATCCATGATTTACCTTCCCAGATTTCTTGTTGAATACAGTGAAAGTGGTCAATTTACAAGTCCGGACTTGTTGGACAACTTAGGCTCTTGTATGTTAGTCAGTGATCGTCTAACTTTTTTGGGTAAGTTTTTAATTTAATGTTAATTGATGTGACTGTAAGATTCACTTCATTTATTCTGTTTTTAAATGTTTATAAATTATGCATTTTATCACTAAACAATGATTTCTTTGGATTTAATGGATGCTTTATGAAAGGAAGTATTATTACATGTAAGAAATGAAAGTTTATATGTTAAAAAAGTTACTTTCTAGATTTTTTTTAAACAGGAAAATACCGTGAATTTCACAAGATGTACGAGGAGAAGGAATTCAAGGAAGCATCAGCTCTCTTAGTGTCTTTATTAGCCTCCCGTCTGGCTCCTAAATAGTATGTAACGTAATACATTGTTATGTTGAATAAGAAACAAAATATGTATGTTAATTAGTCTTATCTTATATTAATTAAAAACATTCTACAGGTTTAAATAAAGGTTCAGAGGTACAGGTTTTTATTGGATTATTTTTTTGTTTAACCTTATAATGTTTCAACCACTCATGTAGCCATCATTTGGTGACCTGAGTTGTGACCATACTCCACTCGAAAGCTGTGCCTCTGGACAAGTTCTACAGGTGTAACAAATATTTATGGTACATATTCCAGCCAGTCTGATCTAACAATAATTTTTTCATGTCTAGTTTCTGGGTGACCTTATTATTTGATGCCTTACCGCTGCTAGAAAGTGAAGAAGTTGTTTTTAGTAGCAGACAGACCTTCCAGCTGATGTATTGCTTAGAAGAGTTACAGCAAAAAACAGACAAGGTAGGTTTAGTTCTGAGAAAACCTGTTAGGTGAACTGTGTTATGTTCGGTCACAAGCAGGTGTTCCAGCTGGTGAAAAGGCATGTCACACTACTAATCTAAGTTTCATTTAATGTTGGTTTCAAGAGAATTCTCTGGTCTGTGTATTGTTAGCACTGTACAAGATGTGTATGTTTATACTGCTTAACTGTTGTATTCTACAGGGTTTCTTTTTTCCTTAAGCACATTATACTGCAATGTACGTATTATATAAATACATGGAATTGACCAGTGACTAATGTCCCAGAACAGCTCTACAGCTCAAGATATCTTACATAGATATAGCAAAATTAATTGGAATATTGTAGTTTGGTGTCTGATGTAAAATTAACTGGAGTTGTCAAATCTGTTGTTCGTTGCAAACAGGGATGAGTTTCATCTACATAATAAAGAGTTTTCAGAATACGGTAACTTAGTACAGCATCCAGTGTAAACTGCCATTTTGTGTACTGGTTTTTACCCATAGAATTATCTTGATGAGTTTTTGTATAATTAGTTCCTCATTTCTCCATTATCCACAGTGCTATCTTAATGCATTTTGTTTATTTGTTCCTTATATATCTAGTACATTTAGAATAATCTAAAAGTGTTTTTTACATCATTTGTTTCACATTTCTTTAGTATCTACTTTCATTCAATAGTGAATACAACTGAACCCTACTGCTGAACTGCAGGGTCCATTTTTTTATTTTGTGTTGCTTAATGCTTTTATGTAAACTGTTTAGTGTTAAATATCGTCCATATATCAAAATGTTATGTATAGGTTATAGAAGTGTGTATTCTTGATTTTAATGAATACTTGATATGGTACACAAAACAAATTTGTTTTATACCCATTACCTGGACAGTTATGGATATATTGCTGTATGACCTGTATATTAGGGATCTGGTGATGTATATTCCCATTACCTTGGTAGTTAGTGATCTGTCATTGTAGATCCATTATTAGAGTAGTTAGTGATCTGTTGTTGTAGATCTATTGCTAGGATCTAAAATTATACTTATTTCATTTTATTTTAATTACTTAATGAAATATAAGTACCAAATTACAGAATAATAAATACATTACACAAGGAGTTGGACTCTAAGAACTTGGGTCAAACCAAGAAACATCAAGGATACACAAACACTGAACAATGAACTTTTTCCCTTGATGTAGAAATGTACATGTCAGTGTACTACCTTAATGATGTTAGCATCTAGTTTTTTCTGTATTACATTTTTGTGTTATGAAAGTGTACCTACCTTATTAATATCTTACATAGATATTAATAATCAACTATTTATAGTTGATGTTGGTAATTTTTCTCTAACATGCAAAGAAGTAAGACAGTATCTCTTGTTTGGTTTGCAGCCACCAGGGTTAAAAGAGAAAGAAGACTTGTTACGGTTGGCTTTAACAAGGAATTTAGCAAGAGCATTTATTAGTGAAGGAAGCCAAGATCTGTGACACTTGTATGGTCATGTCTGTTTCACTGCCATAATACATCATAGTCCAATGAAACTTTTCTTTTGTATCTTGTTCTGATTGTCATATTTTGTACATATATTAAAAGAATAATGTAATCTGCAACAGATAAAGAAATTTTGTACTTAAATTCTTGATAATGTATTTCAAACTTTCAGTTTATTACAGTTTTTTTTGTATTGAATCATCTTGTGTAACATATTATGGACATTAAAAAAAATGCCTTATTGTAGAAATGTAACTCTGTGTCTATCATACATCTGTTTTATATCTTGTATTGAACTTCTGATTAGTTTATTGTTAGCATTTCTGCTACTTTGAGAAATTGGTTAGCTTCATACAGTTGTACTTAAGCCTGCAGGTAGATGTTAAACAATAAAGTTGAAACCTAGAAGTATGTTAGAAATAGTCCAAAACTAGGACTGATTTTAAACAACAAATATTCATCCTTGGTAAATGATTCAGTTCATTAACACTGTATTCATATTTTCAATAAAATCATCCATCCACATCTTTCCATTAAAATACTATAGCAAACCTATATTACACATTTCTGCCTTTTGTTATCCCAAGTATGGAATCAAACTCCCACCTTCATTTTTAGTTTATCAGCAAAACATCATACAACTCCCTCTAGTGTTTGAAACATTAACCTTTTTATCTGTTTTATCACTATAATAAAATTACAATTTCAAGCATCAACAATTATTTGTTCAACACCTCTATCATATTTTTCAATGTTATAAAAGCCCTGTATTAAAACAACAGATAAATCATATAAATGTGTGTGAAAAATATACTTTCTTTAAAATCTGGAAGATCATACTTAGCATGTGGGAAATATTATTACATTGCACTGTTATTTTAATAACTGATCACATGGGTATACTTAACTAGATCAGTTGTTGCTAGTGGGTCTTTATGTTGAAGGGATTTCTAGTTCACGTTATTGTTTTTTATCACATTCACATTTGAAGTTTTATAACACAATGAATTAATGAATTCACAGTTTGTAGTATTAGAATGAAATTGTATGTTAATACTTTAGCACATTTCACTACAGTCTCATTATGATATACACAAGGTTGTCTACACATTTGCACATGTTAAGTATTTGCACTATAACTTTTGGTACAAAATGAATATCTTTACAAAATTTGGTAGACTTTTAGTAAAGATTACAAGTTTGTGCATAAAAAATCAGATTTTTAAATGAAATATTTTTATTAAAGATTTGTTTGTAAATATATAATCTGTTTTATTACTAGTCTGAGTACAAAGTGATTTCACGTTATGATTAAAAAACTATTCTTTGTCCCAAAAATCTTAAATATTATTAACATAATCTCTTAAAACCTCCTAAATACATTTCAAACGTTTGTTTGTTATTTTTTTATACTCTAACTATATGGGATCTGTCATTTGACCAACTACATAACTATCATAAAAATTAGGAAATATAAATTTGTTTTTGCTAGAATGACTACATGTTATAACATGAAAATACAAATGTTCAGTCAAAGTAGCTTAAGTTTCATAACTATATATACATATAATTATATTGACCTTTCAATCATGCTTAACTAACATTACATAACTTGTATTGATGTGGTGCACATGCACTCGCGTTATATATCCAGTATAAAACTGCTCTTTAGTCTTCCTGTCTTGTTATGTTTTAGTGGACTAATATTTTATAATATATTGTCACATTATATTTGTATATAGATTATAATTATTTAGAAATAAGTTATTAAACTTTTCTTAAAATATAGAACAATAAATGTAGAAGTAAAGAAACTTATCACTTTTCATTAGAACTCAGTTGTTGCTGGACATAGATTGCAAAGTCTTAAAATTTCATATGTGAAAGACACCCAACAAATTATTTTTAGGTTTAATATATACAGCTGAATAACCAAAACATTATAAATAACTACACTGATACCATACAATTTCACTATAATTTGTTAAGCTTAGTACTTAAAATGTATTTAGATTTTAAAAAATATGAAACTGCAAGCAGACCAAAGACATAACTAAACTTGGTTAGATCTTAGTTTGAAAGAATGTGGTAACTTTTTCACAGATTAAAATGGCTGAGAAAACCAGTAAGGGAACATTCTAAGCTGTTGATTGGCCATTCATATGTCATATACTGTAGTAAGATTACATAAGGAACTGTTTCAAAGTTGAATGGGGCCACTGTGTTTGATTCTATACATTAGCCATATCTTGGCAAAATAAAAAGATATGTTTCTTATTTTATATTCTAGCTTGTCAATATTGGTGATTTGAGTTCTTGATTTGCACAAAACTGTAGACATAATGTTTTGACATCACAAACAACTAATTTCAAACAGTACTGCATTCAAAATATGACTCACTAAAATCTATATTTAGGTGTGTTATTTTAGTATTTACTTTTAAATTAAGAAATTAACTCATATATATATTAAAGTTTGAATTATAATCTACAATTTGATTCTAACCTTATTGACATAATTTAAAATAGTAGTTCAATAAAATTTTGAATGCAAATTAACAAACAAAACGACATGGCCTTTGATTTGTCATGAAAAAGGGTTAGCAATCTTCTATAGACCCACCCAGGGACAGGAACATGCGAGATGTTGCTCTGGTTTTTTACAAAAAAAAATGTATCCACTAAGCAGTAGTTAATTTAATAATAAAACAAAATCTATGAAAGAAATATGCAATAGTTACATATTAAACAAGTTGTACTTGCTGCCATTTGTCACAAACATAGCACTTGCATGTGTGACATGGTCACATGATGTTCTACATCAGCACTTAAATGGATGGTTAAGTTCTGGTTCTTATGAATGGCTACATTAGATAAATCACAACAAAATATTTTAATAGAAGGATCACATTTTAATCAATGTATAAAATACTAACTGTAAAATGTTTCACAAACAGAACTTAGAATATAACATTCTTCTTAACCCTGGGGATATGGGTAGATCAAAGTGCACAACTTTAGTTTGTGTAATATTCAAAATATTTGTGTGATAATTAAGCTACAGTATTACAAGTGTATTTCAATAAACTGTATAAAAATGTAATTTATACTTAAATTCATTAAGTATTTAAGTTTTAATTTTCAAAGGAAATATTTAATTTCTCATTCTATACCTTGTACATTTTAAAATTGTTTTCCATTTTTCTATAATTTCCTAAGTTTATAAAGATTTACATGTTTATACTTTAAGACATTTCCAAGCTAAATATTAAAATGTATGGCATCAGTTTTTACTTTAAAGAATGTCATAAACTGAGCATCACTTGCTACACCTCCTTCTGACATACACTGTCTTTAAAAATGTAATTTTTTCCTGCATTTCCTGTTGGATTATTTATAACCAGTAAAAGAAAAGGTTTTAACTTTATGCTTTCCTCATAATGTTAGCTTACTCTCAGAACAGTTAAGAGTTAAGCTGTTTTAGTTTCATAGTTTACTATTGCTGAGATTACTTCAACCTTGTAAAGATAATATTTGAGCAGTTTTTAGTTAGAAATACAGTTAAATTATCATTTTAGGACATTTCTTTTTTGTGGTAACATACTGTGTCCTAAATTGCAAATTCAAAATAAAAATTAAAGTACTAACAACAAAACATCAATGTCTGTTGAAACTCTGAGAAAAAGAAAAGTATTAGACCTACATGTACATGTAACTACCTCATTTATTGTGTATATTTTTTATTTATTGTTTAAGCAAATAAATAATGTAAGAAATTTAGACACTTACTAGGTTAGACAATAAAGATCAAATGAAATAAATTAACTGTCAAAAATAATAACACAATGTAGGATGTTGTAATTTGACTGAATGTACTGATAACTCATTATTTTATGTACATGAAGCTTTCACATTATGATAATTCACTCTGGTGCTAATCTAAGTAGCAATAGGCCTAAATGACTAGGAGATTTGAATTGTATTAATTTTGGTTGTAAAAATAAATAGTATACAGTTGTGTGAAACAACACATACAGATATTCTAGGAAGAAAGAATAATTTTGGGTGATTTTGTATTGGTGACAGAATCAAACCGAATCTGTATGCATGTTGGTGAAGAGAAAATAACTGATAAAATACAGGTTTACTTGCTAAATGATATTCATATAAGAGGTGTTGCAAATACAATTTAAAAACTGTAAATTAAGAAATGTAATTTTAATCTTAACATGAAAATTACCTTCCATGTAGACTCTATTGTAAAAATACTTGTTTGAAATTTTTGTGTACAAAAAACTTCTGATGTTAATAGAAAGCTTGTCAAATTTTGTGAAGACAAACTTAGTACTATTAACTGTAGTTACAATGTTCATGGTTGTATTGTGGTTACCAAATTGACCAGTAAAGAAAGAGTTAAAAAAAACAATTATTTTATTGGGAATATGGCAAAATAAGAACCCTGAGAAACAATTCTGTAAAAAAATATTTATCATGCCAAACTATGTTAGAATTTAATTTTGTTACTTAATAAATTATCACACTTGGAAACTAGCAATGAAAATTATTACTCTTTATGAATTAATAAAAACCTATGAGCAATAGTTAAAAGTTAACTAATGAGGATCAAATAATCCTGAGCTATCTACCAAAGTTACACAAAAATGGAAGAAATTTTGTCAATTGATAGAACATGACACAAGAGTATGCGTTATCATATGGAGATACAAGTCATAAATATCGATCCAATTTTAGTTTGAAGTATAATTTATTCATAGTTTAATATATGTAAAATTTAAAGATAACAAAAATAGGCCTTTTTTGGAAACTGTATTTCAACAGATGAAAATATACAAAAGAAAAATAAAGTTTATAAATTGTGTATTTATGTAACACGATTGAGTTTTTGAAATTTTTGTTTTATGTGAACACCTACGATTTTAACCTGATCATGCTCTCCTCAATTACCTACACAAGTTTCTAAATGATCCATACTACCTGTACATTTGTTCAATTTCCTTAATATATTTCAGTCATCAACAATTTCTTTATGCAAATGTCTTTTTTTTTACTTGGAACTTTGTTTTCAGTCACTTGACATTAAACAGAAATACAAGCATACTTATTTTAACTGTTAAACATAGACTATATGTACAATCGATAGTTTAAACAGATATACAAGCGTACATATTTTTACTGTTAAACAGATTATTTGTACCATCGATAGATGCTATTGATTATTGCTGCAACCAATAATACCAAAAAATGTCTGAAAAACATTCAACAATATTAAACTACGCCAAGTAGTGTTGAGTATTGATTCCTCTGACATCCAATACAGCTGCACCTAACAAACAAGTCTGAAATCAAATGAAACCAACATAATGTGAATCACACGATTCATTAGCTGCCAGTCGGATTTTTAAAATGCTTTTATATTTAGCTCATACATAACAGGAAGCAAGTTATAATTTCTTACCATTCGCTTAATAATAGTCACAGCTTTCAAGTAGGTAATCACCAGTGATTGTACAGTCACAGCTTTCAAGTAGGTAATCACCAGTGATTGTACAGTCACAATTTTCAATTAGGTAATCATCAGGGATTATATGGTAACAGTTCTTAAGTAATCATCAAAAAAGAAAAAAAAAGCAGCTATGATTGGTAAAACCCCATGTGCATATGGAAAGTACATACTTACAGAGTACATCTTCAAATGTGTGACCAATTCTTTAAGATACAGAATTTTACTTATATACGTAAGATATTTAATACTCAAGAGTTTGCATCTATTCATTCATTACTGTTCCAACAGATGGCAGGACAGTCCCACACATATACTTATTCATTTATTACTGTCTCAGCAAATGGCAGGCCAGTTACACACACTTATTCATTTATTACTGTCCCAGCAGATGGCAGGCCAGTTCCACACATATACTTATTCATTTATTACTGTCCCAGCAGATGGCAGGCCAGTTCCACACATATACTTATTCATTTATTACTGTTCCAGTGGATGGCAGGCCAGTTCCACACATATACTTATTCATTTATTACTGTCCTAGCAGATGGTAGGCCAGTCCCACACATATACTTATTCATTTATTACTGTCCTAGCAGATGGCAGGCCAATCCCACACATATACTTATTCATTTATTACTGTCCTAGCAGATGGCAGGCCAGTTCCACACATATACTTATTTTGTATATTTGTTTTACATCCAAGTTTCACTTTTCATCTAACATAAACACAATTTTGAAAAACATTTTCTTCCAGGTCGGCAAAATTTCATTTATTTACACAAGATAGTCTCATTGTAAAAGATACAAATCCATATTATTTGTAAAAAAAGACAAAATTAAACAAGAATAATTACAAATATTTATTAGTACAAAAATAGTATTATATCTTGCATTTATTGACTATTCAGAGCAGTTAATTTCCTACAAATTAGTTATATGGTTTACTGTCACAAATGCAACACATGCAACTGCCCATGCACAAACAAATACAATCCAGCCCGTGTGGTAAAAGGGCGACAAGTGTTGGTTTTTCACACCCATCCCAATCGCTGTGAGAGAATCTTTCCGCGCATAATAAACAAGCATAGCAGGAATAACATATTGAATAACAGCTCCGGCATAGGACCCTGTAACCCCAACTAGAATCTCCAAACTTTCTGTAGCAAAGGCAATGGCCACAGGTGGAAGCACTGTAATTACTGGGAAGAGAATGTGGTCCAAGAAGAAGGAATACTGCTTGCTGTCTTTAAGAAACAGGGTCTTCAAGTTATTCCTTAATGTGATAGCAATGATAGGAAAGTTGGTACTGAGGGTAAAAACTGGAAATAATGATAGAAAGTACTGAAGAAAGGGCACAGATTCCACAACAGCATCACTATCACTGCACTTGTTTGGTTGAAAGTTCAGAGTGTACACATCCTGGAGGTTGTTAAAAGTAAATATTCCTGTGAACGAGAGCAGGAAATAGAATGCCAAGATCAACATGTAGTCTGCAACAAGTAGTGAAAACAATCGCTTCTTTTTTCTGATGGGAGTGATTAAGGAAGGAAGAGAGTGGTGACACATGAAGGAATACACACACACACCAAACAGGTTCGGCACTCCCCTGATGTCTGCCACAGGGGGGTTACCACGACCCTTTCCCTTTACCAGTGCTACTGTTGCCAGGGCTATCATGACGGTGAAAGCTGAAGAGAAAGAGAAATTACAGAATGTTACAACAATTACATTAGTGGAAACGTTTATTTTCACTTTACTTTCATTGTTACATAACTCTATCCGTGTCCTATACAACACATGTGATTCACAGGATGTAACATTAAAGTGCCCAAGTGTCATATGTGATACAAACCTATATTTATTTTATATGCAGCTGCCTCTTGTCAATGAGACTAGGACATAATTTTGTATTAGCGACGTGTAGGGGCGGGTGGAATACAAAAGATGCAATTCATTTTGAGAAATGTCAGCTGACAACTAAATTCCAAGGTTTTGTAGGTATCTCAAGTAATAAAAGCTGGCTACAGTCAAGATAGATGTCCTATAATGAGTGTCTAAATCAGTGGTGCACAAACTTTTAGAGTCAGGGGCAACAAACAGATTTCTCATAACCATTGGGGGCCACAAAAAAGTGAAGATTAAAATCGTCCCACAGTTGTTTCACACAAGATGGGCACCACATTTAAGAACACACAAATAACTATTACATCAAAGAGTTTACATATTATTCTAAGAAATGTTATAATATGTCAACTCTCACAAAGTCAGTGCAATGGATGGTGCTGCATGTCATCTACGAGCTTAGAAATGTTCGGCTTGATGTTTGATATTGAAAGATGCAAGACTGCTTCCAGATGATCATCAGTCAGCTGATTGCAAGTGTTGTTTCTGTACAGTTTCATATGTGAGAAAGCCAGTTCACAGCAGTATGTGCTGCCAAACATGCTGGTGTGGACAAGTGCATTCTTTTTCAGATTAGCAAATGTATCAGTCAACGTTTTATAGAAGTCAAGCAAACTGTTTTCTCGGTAAATAGAATGCAGTTCATCAGATGACGGGAGATCAGTAAGTTTGAGCTATTATTCTGCTGACAAGTCATCCACTGACACACTGAACGGATCAGCAAAAAGTTTCATCAACGTTCTGCATTGGTCAAAGTCATGAAGCCGTGAGTTGAAGGATTGAATCAAGGTATCTACCTTCCCAACATAAACTTGTGTGTCAATGTCCTGATTCTTCTGTAGCTGTGTTTGAAAAGTGGGAAAGTGCACAAAGTTGCCTAATGCTGCTTGCTGCCGGAACAACTGCAACTTTGTCCTGAAAGCTGAGACGTGATTTGCAAGCTGACAGACAAGCTGATTTTTGCCTTGCAACTTCAAATTCAGATCATTCAAGTGTTGTGTCATGTTGACCAGAAAGGTCAAATCAGCTTGCCATGCTGGATCAGTCATGGAAGTCACTTCTGTGTCTTTGTTCTTGCTTCTGAGGAATTCTATCACCTCATCAATCAACTCCCAGAATATTCTGAGCATCTTCCCTCAACTCAGCCAGCGTACTTCACAGTGATACACAAGGTCACCATAGACTGAATCGATTTCTTCAAGAAGACTTTGAAATTGACGGTGATTGAGTCCTTGTGATTTGATTAAATTAATGATTTTTGTCACTAATGCCATCAGTGCCTGAAAACCAAGTTCTTTACTGCACAGGTTCTGTTAGTGAATAATACAGTGCAACTTCACCAACTGTCTGTTCTGCTTCAATCTATGCTTCATCAACAGTGCTACCAACTCGCTAATTTCTCCAGTCATGGCTGGTGCTCCATCAGTTGTCACACTTACCAGTTTCGTGAAATCCAATGAAACACTACTACACAGTCGTACTGTCTCCTTGAATATAGCAGACCCAGTTGTCTTACCCTTCATGGAACCCATGCCGATTAGTTCCACTGTGATATCAAATGATGACAACACACCACAAACAAAAACTAGTAGTTGTGCTGTTGAATTGATGTCAGTTGACTCGTCTGCTGCCCAAGAGAAGTAGACAAAGTTGGCTGCTTTATTTGTAAGCTGCCTTGTCATATCTGCTGAGAGGTGTGAAATTCTTCGTTGAACTGTCATACGATTCAAAGCCACCATCTGTAGCTTGTGAATCGCTTCCGGACACAATTTTTCCGATGCAGTAATCGTACATTGCTTGACAAAATCACCATCAGTAAACGGTCAGCCAGATTTCGCTATCATCAACGAAATTTGTAACTGACCTCACATGCTGTACCTAAATCTGCTAACTGCTTTGAGAAAACATTCTGCTGGTGATTCAGCGACCACCGCAGAGATTCAATTCGAGCTGTTCGTTCATCATCGACAACATTGTGGAAATCTTTATGCTTCAACTGATAATGACGCTTTATCCTGCCTTCACCACTGCAACTATCGAATGACACAGCAGATAAATCACGTTCTTCTGTTGTTGAACAAAACAGTATTGTGCCGTCCAATCATCATGAAACTGCTGGTTTTTGTCATCAACTTTTCTTTTACGATTAGCTGCCATTTTTGTTATGAAATAATATCAAAATAGGGCTCACAAGTAAATCTCGAAGAACAATTGGAATGGGTGAGATTTCTAATTACGGAAATATTATATCATTACGCCAATGATTAAATGCCTATGCGTTAACAAGATTTGCTTATTAAATATTCTTTATTATTCGACACAAATATGGAACCATCTAGTATCTAATGTAATGCATATTCTTCTACAGTGCTTAAACTTCGTGCAGGTGTGAACTCTATGTTTGACTTTCCCGTTGGACATTGCAGGCCACTCAGTGACTCGTCGTGGACCGGACTTTGTGCACCACTGGTCTAAACTATATAAACATACTTTTGCAATTTTGAAATTATAAAAAATATATTTTAATGAGGTAATTGGTATTTTTACAAGTATAAGGATGACCACAGAGAAAGAGAAGTGGAATTCCAAAAGTTTGTAAAAATAAATGTTAAATAAAAATATCTACCCATAGCAGTACAAAAAATGTACATTTGGGATTTGTGAAATATGAAAATTTTGATAAAGTTATGTACAATCACTATTGTTATGGATTCTTCTACTCATTTTCATTAGTTTGTTACTAATTAAAATTTTAAAAACTACTTGACTTTAATTACAATATCATCATTGATTTGCTACTAACTAAAATTTTGAAAAGTAGGAAACTGTAATCTAACCATTTTATTGTATTACAAATGTGGAAAGGAAATAAACTCACTACTTCCAAAGAAATAAACTTACTACTTCCAAGCATGTTCTTCACAAAAAATATAGGTCTTGTAAAAAGTAATTACAGGCAGCTGAGTTACGTGGACAAATAATAAATTTATACCGATACAATGGGTTACCCTGACTTAAATAATTTAACCTTCTAACCAGAAACAGATGCATTAATTATGTGCCAAAGGGAAGCATTCCAGATAAAATGACCAATTCAGAAATGGAAAACATTAGCAAGACTTCATGCACACTGAAATATTTAGTTCTAAACCATGTCATAAATGTGAACACAGAGTACAAATTGAAGGTTTTGCACACTGTTTTGAAAAACTTACAACTTAGAAACACTGCTTTTCATCTAAAACTTGTGTTTGTGGCCATTGTTTTGTCCACACAGCTAACAAACTTTAAAGCAATGACAATGTTAACAAGTTAAAAGTTTGTATTGAAAGGAAACAGTTGATAACTAAGATTAACTGTATTCTTGCTTTTAGTAGTAAGACCAAATTTCCATCCAATCAGTTTCTGACAAAAGGCTCTGGCTTACCTGTTTTACTGCACTCATTCTGGCTTATTTTGTCTGTAACAAGGCTTATCTGTTCCATTGCAATGTATCTACTTGTTTTCTTTCTGTGGCAAGTCTTATCTGTTCTATTGTACTGTTTCCTACTTATGTTTTCTCTTTCTTAAATAAATTCTCTTAACATATCTGTTCTATTGCACTGTTTCTACTTACATTTTTATGCAACAAGTGTTGTCTGTTCTATTCCAGTGTTTCTGGTTTTTTTTTGTGACAAGTTTCTGTTATGAACAGTTTAGAAATGCGAGTTTTCACTGGTTTGAGGGCATATTTCACATTAACATAGAGCCAATCAGTTCAAAAAATAGTGGCACTGTGGTATTCTCCACTAAACAAATATTTGCAAAGGTATTAGACAGGTCTGCTTAATAACAGAAAGATAAAACAGGAAATATGCAAAAAATAACCTGAATTTAAGAGATAAAGCAAAAACAAAAAACTGGGCAAATAGATTTGTCACTGGATATCAATATTGGATATTGAAAAATATTGTCTGAACATTATAATTGCTGCATTTTGTTTTTGGAATAGGGTTCTTCTCTCTAGTTCTTTTCCTAGGTTTATTATTAATGATTTATTAATATTTGTGAAAAATTATTTATTACTATAGGTGTGAAGTCATTGTCAGGCAGTTGTTTATTAACTATGTTGAAGCTAAGCTACATTTAACAGTGTAACAGCTAAACTACAGCAGTGTTTTTTTACCACTAGCTAGGTTTCAGTAATGCACACTAGTAAAAGAAAAATGTTCACTTCCAAGTCTAAGCACATTTCACATGTAAATATTCATTACGTTGGCTATTTATTGTTGAAAATATAGTGTTGTAATAATTAGTCTTCAACCAAATTAAAGACATCATATTATTCAAAAGGCAAAACAACTTTTTATACTAATAATCTTTGGTTTCAGGGAAGTGAAGTTTACCATCCATTTGCTCAAACAAACATGAGTTCATACTTTAACTTGAAGCTATATTTTTTAACTTCAATTTAAATTGATCAAGCTACATTTTTTTCAAGCATGTATGATCCTTCATTTTCTAATTAAAGCATACCCTAATATTTAAGAACATCTTACCAAACCACCTCATCAGAGATGTTAACATCTGAAGATACTTGGTCTTCTGGACGTTGTAAAATGTAAAAGGTCCAAGTAATGCAAGAAAGGATGCCTGTTGAAGGAATTAAAACCAAGATAACAGTATTTTTTATGTTTCACACTTAATACACTTATTACTATAAAAAACGTAACTCTTTACACCTGCTGATCAAACCAAACATCTCAAACATTCACCTACTGTACCTGTAAATATCAGTACTGTCAACATTCTACATGTGTTGGTATCACTAAAAGACAGTACTGTCAACATTCCACATGTGTTGGTATCACTAAAAGACAGTACTGTCAACATTCCACATGTGTTGGTATCACTAAAAGACAGTAGTGTCAACATTCCACATGTGTTGATAACACTAAAAGACAGTAGTGTCAACATTCTACATGTGTTGATAACACTAAAAGACAGTAGTGTCAACATTCTACATGTGTTGATAACACTAAAAGACAGTAGTGTCAACATTCTACATGTGTTGATAACACTAAAAGACAGTAGTGTCAACATTCTACATGTGTTGATAACACTAAAAGACAGTAGTGTCAACATTCTACATGTGTTGATAACACTAAAGACAGTAGTGTCAACATTCTACATGTGTTGATAACACTAAAAGACAGTAGTGTCAACATTCTACATGTGTTGATAACACTAAAAGACAGTAGTGTCAACATTCTACATGTGTTGATAACACTAAAAGACAGTAGTGTCAACATTCTACATGTGTTGATAACACTAAAAGACAGTAGTGTCAACATTCTACATGTGTTGATAACACTAAAAGACAGTAGTGTCAACATTCTACATGTGTTGATAACACTAAAGACAGTAGTGTCAACATTCTACATGTGTTGATAACACTAAAAGACAGTAGTGTCAACATTCTACATGTGTTGATAACACTAAAAGACAGTAGTGTCAACATTCTACATGTGTTGATAACACTAAAAGACAGTAGTGTCAACATTCTACATGTGTTGATAACACTAAAAGACAGTAGTGTCAACATTCTACATGTGTTGATAACACTAAAAGACAGTAGTGTCAACATTCTACATGTGTTGATAACACTAAAAGACAGTACTGTCAACATTTTACATGTGTTGATAACACTAAAAATGGTACTGTCAACATCATACATCTGTTGGCATCACTAAACTACAATATTACCAACATTATACAACTGTTAGTATCACAAGAAGTCAATCTCTGGTCAACATTCTACAGTTTTTGTCATTACTAAAACTTAATCTTATGACATTCCAGACCTCGCAGTCTAGTTCATGATAACTAATATACAATCTCATCAACAGTCTACATCTACTGACCTCATTAAAAACTGACCTTGTTAGTTTTTGGTAGCAAGAGGTAAATGCAACCTAGGCCTTTAATTGCTAAATGTATTTTGTGACAAAGTAAAAGAAATTTCATGGAATTGATTTAATAATCTTGAAAGTATTTAATTAGTATTTTAAATTTGTGTTACTTTAAGTATCCACACATTAAACACTTACCAAATAAATCATGTAGGCATAATGGCGTGTGACAGATGGTGCTGAAATCCAACATGGGTCTGAACTATTGTAGGTAGTTGTACAATTTGCTCCCTCTGGAACATAGTCACTACACCAGGAATATTTTATATATCAGAAATTGAATCTTTATTAATTATCTTATGTAACAAATCTAATGATACAACCTTCAGGGTTACAAACAGAACTGGTAAAGGTTAAAATGGTGATGAACTACAGGTGAAGATATTCTGATACATCAAAAGAATCCAAGGTTAACTACTGAACTTTTACTCACAATTTAGGTATACAAATAATTTGATTTGGAATTTCAAACTATACTGTGCAGTTAAATCTTTTAAGATACAGTGTGTGTGTGTGTGTGTGTGTGTGTTGTACGCGCGCGCATACACATCGCATTTCATAAACAGTACATATATGATGTTGCATAAGTGTGTTAAGGTTACAATGCATTTTCTACCTCCAGATCAGGAAGTCGAAATGTAATCAGGATCAACCAAGTTTGACATCTTATATAAAGTTTCTTTTATAAACATTCTGTTATCTACTCAAATTTGATATTTTGAAACTAGTTTTGTTTTATAAGTGTTCACATTTAAAATTAGCTACTCACTTTTGGTATATTACAGACAGTTTGTTTGATATTTGTTATTCAAGCTATTCATTCACATACCTTCTCAAGGAATCACCTATAATTATAACCTCTTTAATATCCATATCCTTCTCTAATCTTTTTTCAATTTTATTTCCCTCCAGTAGTTGCTCATCTATCATAAAACCTGTCCTGCTCCCCAAATATTATTTAAAAAGTTTTTTGCTAATAGCACCAATCTTTTCACACCCCATTCACACCATTTTTGAACATGCAATTATTATTTACCAATCACACTGCACCATATATATAAGCACAGCTAGCTCACTCTATTATTCTTAAACAATCCTGAATCAGAAATACATCTTCAGTTTAAGATTTTAACTTCTAATATGGTCTTACCTTCCATCACCCACAGTTGGAGGACCCCAATGAAGGACCATTAATATCCAATCAACCACAGAGTAACCACATTGAGAGAACAGGTGTGAAAAAAATATGAAAAGAATGCACACCTGTGCAATATACCACTACTTCTGTAATGGGTATGCTTTTTGCCCACCGATTAACAGAGGGTGGAACTATATATGCAAAAACGACTCGTTTGGGTTGAGAAAATATTTTACATAGAAGAGCAAACAACGTTTCGACCTTCTTCGGTCATTGTCAGGTCACAAAGAAAGAGGTAACTGACCGGAAGCTGACCACATGTTTGAAAGGGGTTGTGTAACCGAGTGTCGGAATGTAGAGGGCAGTGTTAGATGTTTGAATATATAATTTTATTTATTTTATTATATTAATATAGGTATAAAAGGCATTCCTTTATATTGGTTTATTTTGGGTTTAAGTTGTTGTATAAGTAAGGCTTCTTTAATTTTGCATTTGTTTATGTTTGTTTCTTTATTTAGTATTTGAGTGTTTTCTATGGTTATGTTGTGTTTATTTGACTTGCAGTGTTCGAAAACGTGTGAAGGTGACTTTTTATGTTCTTTGAATCTGGTTTCCATTTTTCTACTTGTTTCTCCAATATAGAAGTCGTGGCAGTTATCACATTGTATTTTGTAAATAATGTTGGTGTGGTGTTTGTCAGTGTAATTTTACATAGTATAGACCTGTTTTGTGCCTGGTTTTGAATAAATTCGGTATTAACTGGAATGTCATATTTTGTTACTAATTTTTGCCAAATGTTGGTTATTTGTCTGCTGATGTCAGGAACATATGGTATACAGCAGTATATGGTTTTGTATTTTTGATTTGTGAGATATATTTACTTTTGTTGGTTGATTTTGCTTTCTGTCTAGGTGTGTAATGCGTATAATGTTTTCTACGGTTTGTGGAGGAAACTTATTGATGTTGATGAAGTATTGTTTTATTTTGTCTAATTCATCGTTAATTTTATCTGGTGAGCATACATTTATGGCTGTGTTTATTTGGTTTCTTAGTATGTTGAGTATTTGTTTTGTTTCATGTGCTGAGTCCCAAGGAATGTATAGTCCAGTATGGGTGATTTTTTGGTGGATTTCTGTTTTGAATTGTGTGTTGGTTCTTGTAATTTTGAGGTTAAGAAATGATATTTGATTGCTTTCTTCCTGTTCACATGTGAAGTTAATGTTGGGATGTATAGAGTTAATGTGATTGAAAAAATTAAGTATGCGTTCTGTAGATTTGAATCCCTCAACCGTGTCATCTATATATCTGTACCAGTATAGTGGTGGATGTAATGCTGTGTTAATTGCTTGTGTTTCAACTTGTATCATAAAAATATTGGCTAGAACTGGTGATACTGGGTTGCCCATGGAAAGTCTAGTGTGAAAGGGACAACAAGCCTGTATAAGTATGTGTCAATGTACTTTGTGTTACATTGTGTATGTTAAGTGTAACCCACCTGAGGAAGACATCCAGTTAAAACACTTTGCATAAGATCATGCAATTGTAAGAATTTTCATAATGAGCCCATTGTCAACATACAGGTCATATACTGTCTTCATGTGTTGGTTGTAGTACCAAAACAGTGATAAGAAGCCATGGTATGATGCCAGAGAAAAATGAAATAACCATACAGGGCTAGAGTAGTAAGACTGAATTGTATATGAGTATACCAAGTTTGTTTTATAAACAAGCATTCATATTAATTATTCAACACTTTATATGAAGAGAACACGTATATGAGTATATACTCATTGTATATGAGTAGACCAAGTTTGTTTTATAAACAAGCATTCATATTAATTATTAATTATTCTCTTCAATTATATGAAGAGAACAAGTCTGTTGCATAAATATTCATATATTAATTATTCAAATGTTAGTATATCACAGAATTTGTTTTATATATGTTCACATCAATTACTAAACTCCGGCATATTACAGAGGTTTAAATTTTTCCAAGTAAAAAATCTATATCAAGTAATACTTACCTCCACTGACACTATAGCTATTCTTCAATCTCCAAGGTTTCAGCTTTGCCCATGTAAGTAGTAGACTTTTTTTTTTGTTGCACACTCCAGTCTTTTATACCCCCCCCCACTCAAGTGCCTTTGGCAATATCCTCTCCAACTACATCAATGTATCCTATATACTGATACTGTATATGTGTCTCACTCAAATAATGTTATCTTTTAGAGATGGACACTATCCCAATCACTAACACTGACTCTTAGTGAAGAGGAAGGGTGGGAGAGTGTTAGTGGACTTAAGTGTTATTGAAAATAGATTTTCAATTTAGGAAAATGTTAACTTCCAAAACATATTTATCATCTGCTAACACTAACATTGTGAATCTCACATTGAGATGATGAAGGGGTTGGTGAGAGAAAAATCCATAAAGATAGTGAAACATGATTGGGGGAACTGCAGTACATCTAGAGGGGAATGTTGTTCTTCACCTGGTACACAGTTCTTGCATCAAGAGTGGAAATAGTACATGAGTGATTATCACTATAGACTATCCTCAAACCAGACAGCTAATATTTTACAATTCAGGGATCGAATTAAGGAGTCTAGGTCTCTATATCCCACAATGTTACAAATACATGTAATCAGATTCCAACCTGTAGCCACAGAGTGAAGAGTTCCAAACCACTAGAATGACAATAAGAAAGTTAGCAATACTAAAGCGAGCAAACTTTCTCTTCAACCTAAAGAAGTCTGAAAAACAACACTCCAGGTTCAGAATGACAGGATCATGCATGCTTCAGTCAACAAAATGAAAAGAATTCATCCATTCTAGAACTATGAACATTCATCCTAACTCTTCAATAAAGTGGACAAGGAAAATTCCACTTGCTCCCAAATTATGAAGATGACACACAGCACTGTGCTCAACAAAGGACCCAGGATGGAACTGCTTTGCATTTGAGGTTATCAGCAGATTGTGTACCTCATTCCATGAACAATATACTAAACTGGATAGCTTTAATCTATGTTGAAAGGATTCCAGATGGTAAAAAAAAGATAAAACCTCACTCCCACAGAACCACCCACACAGAGTAGTCGCTGACACTGTTGGCAACATTCAGCCCAGATAGAGGAACCACAAAGATAAGAATGGGATCTGTTTTGAATATCAATAGCTCAAGGAGCAGAAGACAGGTATTAGGACACACAATGAGCAGTCACATCTTGACTACCAGCAGGAGCTCAAGAAAGCCAAGTGGCTGATGACAACAAGGAAGAATGCAAATGGACAACATTAATTAGAAATTCCAACACCTTTTGGGCACCTACAAATATCAAAGATGAAGAGAGAGAATGAGCCTCACATAACTCAGAGGGCTACAGCAGATAGACAAATGCTTTCCAACAAAGCATCTCTACTAAATAAGTCCCATCAACATACAAGCCAGGAAACTGAAGAAAAAGCAGATGCCAATAAACAGACTAAGGTGGAAGTCAACAAAGGACCCAATTCATCCTCACGTTAATGTGGGGAATGCTGATAAGCTTCTGAAAAAAATCTGGAGAGAAGATAAATATCTCAAAACAGCACTAAGTCTTAAACAATCCTCAGAAAATTGTGATCTGTTCTACATAATAACAGGGTAAGATCTGGAACTCCACATGTCTAAAAAGGAGATCAAGTTTTTATGAATCTAAATATATGTCCCAGTCAGTGGTAAACTAAAGCATGCTGTTCAAACACACATGGGACAAGAAACAACTATCCCATCATGTAACTGAGCAGCCAATCTCTCGGTATGAGCAGCAATATCTGGTGAAGGAAGAAACAGAATATTTACCCTCAGACCTTTCTACCATCAAGGAAGGAGTAGATTCATAGCTGACTGGAGAAAGCCTCAAAACTTGACAAACCTGATTGACTAACTGAAGAAAAGCAGTAGTAGGTAGCTGATCCAAATTGACCTATTGAGAAGCTGATAAATGGTGCCAGAAAAAGGGTGTCCAAATTCTCTCCAGAATATCCTGGATCATCAACAAAAGCCACCTCAGAGTCCCATAGAGAGAAGTCCCCAGACCAAATAGATGTCTGATAATGACACCTCCAAATATTCAAAAGATACAAGATATTAGATGTGGAATAGAGGAGGATCTATCAGCCTCTATGCTAGAAACAATAACCTGTTAAAGATACCTTGAAATAGTGTATCAATTTTTTTTTAATAATATTGAATATAATTTATATTGAAAGCCACTAGGTGATGCTAAAATCTATAGAAACATTTGTATAGAAATATTTGTCTGAATGCTTTGTCTATATAAAATGATAACATTGGCATAGGTGAAGATATCACCAATGACATTTAACTGAAGTATAAAAGAAAAGAGTGGAAGAGAAAAAAAAATCCAATGCTTAGATGACTAAAATTTAAATCCTGGAGGTTGAAGAATAGCTATACTGTCAGGAGATGGAATAGAGTGTGTTTTATGCATGTTTACGTTAACTGTTCAACATTAACATCTTACAAACAGTTTAAGTATCCTTACTGATACTACTACTGAACAAGGAGAAGTTTAACAAAAAGGATGGTTACTAAATATGTGAGCAACATGATAAAACAACTCCCAGCATAATGTCTTCAAACTTGGAACATTCTTCATTTCTCTCCCTTATATATTTGACAATCATGATTATACGCCAAAACCTTTAGCATACTTACCACGTGACATCCCTCATGGACTTTGCAATGGCAGCAGCATAGATTGACAAGTCTCCATACAAGTAGACCACAATGAACAAGTAGAAAAGGTTAATTCCAGCTGGAAGAAATTCAATAATGATAAACGTAACAGTAAATACTGTTGTACACTAGGTAAACTGAGATTATAATGATGAATGTAACAGTAAATATTGTTGCACACTAGGTAAACTATGAGATTTTAGTCATAAAACTTTTGTAACTCAATAAAGTGAATCCCAATACTTCTGTTCCTACAAAAGTCACTTTTTTTGGTCGATAAAGAATTTATCTTCCTTTCCAAGTACAAAAAAACTAATAGTTTGATAACACTGCACAACAAAGTTTTTGCTTCTTGAACACTGTTGGGTGTTCCTTATAGATTTTTGGTTGGTGATCACGAAAATCACATCCAAATTTGCCCATCACATACCGTTTCATCGGAATCTTCAGTTTGGCTACAATAGAAAGATTATATCAGGGCAATTGTAATCTGTCAATGCTTGCTGACTACTGTTGTACACTGCAATGTGATGCACCAGACATTGAATAAAACGAAAATCAGGAGCAAAACACATTTAATTATGTTGAACTTAATAGCATATTAGAAACATAAATGCAATTAAATATGTTATTGCCGGTAAACAGTTAACTGTCTATTTCTCAGAGTTCCTATGTGATGAAGCAAAACCAAAACTATATTTGTGCATACCCACCAGGTACCTGTCACAATCAGCAAAAACTTTTCAGAAAGCAAAACTTTTTTAAAAAATTATTGTGCAGTGTAATTAAGCAGTTAAAAATATCCTTTGAATAAAAATTAAAAATTTGTCAAAGTATGGAGAGCATATTAAATAAGTTCTTTTATTAATATAAAGATATTTTTTATCACAAGAAAACTCAAAATTAGTCATCGCAAGGAAAGCTAAGAGCAACTTAAGCAGGTGCTATTATTCATAGTTTTTTATAACTAGTAAACTTCATAATGACAAAGTATTATGTAATAGTGATCATTTGTACCACTGATTGTTATGCAAGACAAACTTAATTCTTTCACTTTTGACTAGAGTTAAGAAATTGAATAGAATGAAGAACACAAAATATAGAAATAATACTTTGCTTAAAAACTAGACAAACATTTTAACATAAAACTATCTCACATTAATTCATGATGTGTGCGAATTTGCTTTTTTGTCTACAGAATTGGAGCTGGAAAACCTAAACTCTGCAGCAGTGGTTCCCAACCAGAGAGCTCGTACTCCTTGGAGGTACGAGATAGCGTTCCAGGGGGTGCGAGATAACATTTGTTTTGGCCACCTTCAACTTTATTCTCAAATAAATAATTACTGTAAGGGGTGCAAGTACATATTAAAATTTTTGTAGGGGTGCAGGGCATAAAAAAGGTTGGGAACCACTGCTCTACAGGTAATTTCAGGGTGACCTGGGAATTATTTTATATATATGGCATAGCTCCATAATAAAGGATGCTAAAATTTACCCAAGAAAGTCATATTTATGACAGAGTCTAGAAATATTTTTTGAGGTCCACTGAACCAGAATCTGACATTCAATTTTATAACTGCAACCCTGCTCAAAATCTTAGTATTGCTATCTTTGCAACTGTGTTCATACAACCAGCAGAACAAGGCTTAACACACATACTCATCTACCACAAATATGGTTTTCTTCAAGTATGCCCCCAAATAAGAGCAACTATAAAAGTAGAGAAAACAAAGGATTTTGAGCAGTACATCTGGGACTCTGGTGCTCATGAGAGGACCTTTGAATCCAACAGCAGATCATGAGTATTTAATGGTAGTTCAAATAATAATAACAGTCCCCAAAATGCTGTTTGTTTAATATCTAGTCCAAACCTAACACACATGGACCTCCATAACAAAACAGTTCCCACCACTACCATAATATTAGGTCTGAATCGATGTAGACACCCTTACTGAAACTGCTCCAGCTGCTACCATAATATCAATTAAATCCACACAGAAACCTTTAATAAAAAGTTCTATCACCAAAATAAGAGGCTCAAATACACACATTTTTACCAAACCAGCTGCTTTTAATATTATAACAAGAACTTTAAACACAACATACCTTTATTGAAAAAGAGAGATGCCATCTTGCCCTGTGAATAAAAATATGATTTATAAGTTAAATGTCACGATATACTGTGTATCAAGACTTCATATGGTACAAAAATTTATTTAGTTATTCTAAATAGCATGTGATGATTTAAACAAAGTTCTGAAATGAAACAAATATTTCTTGGGGGGGGGATAAGTCTTCCATTCCACACCAACTCACGTAAGCAGGGTCATGTGTGTTTATATACAAGTTTACATTTTCTCTTATTATTGTATCAAAAACTGTTCTCAGTTGTGAATAAGTTAGAAAATATTTATAAAAGGAGGAGTTAACATATAGCTTTAAAAAAGTTCAAATTTAACCAAGAAATACCACAGTTAATCAAAAAACAAAATGCTTCTATTTAAGACAAGCTTAATGATAACTTCAAACTTCATAAAACAGTCTTTCAAAATTTGTAGTACATACTGGAGGAATTTACATATTTTGATAAAAGGTTTAACCTTTATATTCCATATTTGTATGTGTGTGTTCTTAGTTGATTATAAAATGTAAGGTAGTTTGCTTTATTTTTATATCTCACAAAACAGTTATATTTATGTCATATGTTAAAATAGCTATATAATCAGTGTTATAACTATACCATAATATTAGAACAACAATGAAACAAATCTTTCCATTGCTAGATGCATGTTACAACAGACTTGAGAAACAGAACATTACAAGTAGTTTTATAATTTAATGAATATTCAAAAAGCAAACAGTTGTGTACAACAACACTGCGAAAACCACAAAGTCAAACCTTGATTAAAATTAAAAAATATTTCATACATATCTTGTAGCAAAAAGGGTAATTTTGTTTTATAAAGTTTTCATAAAAAAGTGACCGAAAGAACCATGTTACAAACACAGGATTCCTTAGACGGTGACCGAAAGAACCATGTTACAAACACAGGATTCATTAGACGGTGACCGAAAGAACCATGTTACAAACACAGGATTCATTAGACGGTGACCGAAAGAACCATGTTACAAACACAGGATTCATTAGACGGTGACCGAAAGAACCATGTTACAAACACAGGATTCATTAGACGGTGACCGAAAGAACCATGTTACAAACACAGGATTCATTAGACGGTGACCGAAAGAACCATGTTACAAACACAGGTTTCCTTAGACGGTGACCGAAAGAACCATGTTACAAACACAGGTTTCATTAGGCGGTGACCGAAAGAACCATGTTACAAACACAGGATTCATTAGACGGTGACCGAAAGAACCATGTTACAAACACAGGTTTCCTTAGACGGTGACCGAAAGAACCATGTTACAAACACAGGTTTCCTTAGACGGTGACCGAAAGAACCATGTTACAAACACAGGTTTCCTTAGTCGGTGACCGAAAGAACCATGTTACAAACACAGGTTTCCTTAGACGGTGACCGAAAGAACCATGTTACAAACACAGGTTTCCTTAGACGGTGACCGAAAGAACCATGTTACAAACACAGGTTTCCTTAGACGGTGACCGAAAGAACCATGTTACAAACACAGGTTTCCTTAGATGGTGACTGAAAGAACCATGTTACAAACACAGGTTTCCTTAGATGGTGACTGAAAGAACCATGTTACAAACACAGGTTTCCTTGGATGGTGACTGAAAGAACTAAGTTATGGACACAGGTTTCCTTAGATGGTGACTGAAAGAACCATGTTACAAACACAGGTTTCCTTGGATGGTGACTGAAAGAACCATGTTATAAACACAGGTTTCCTTGGATGGTGACCGAAAGAACCATGTTACAAACACAGGTTTCCTTAGATGGTGACTGAAAGAACCATGTTACAAACACAGGTTTCCTTAGATGGTGACTGAAAGAACCATGTTACAAACACAGGTTTCCTTAGATGGTGACTGAAAGAACCATGTTACAAACACAGGTTTCCTTGGATGGTGACTGAAAGAACTAAGTTATGGACACAGGTTTCCTTAGATGGTGACTGTGAACTAAGTTATGGACAAGATGGTGACTGAAAGAACCATGTTACAAACACAGGTTTCCTTGGATGGTGACTGAAAGAACCATGTTACAAACACAGGTTTCCTTGGATGGTGACTGAAAGAACCATGTTACAAACACAGGTTTCCTTAGATGGTGACTGAAAGAACCATGTTACAAACACAGGTTTCCTTGGATGGTGACTGAAAGAACTAAGTTATGGACACAGGTTTCCTTAGATGGTGACTGATAGAACTAAGTTATGGACACAGGTTTCCTTAGATGGTGACTGAAAGAACTAAGTTATGGACACAAGTTTCCTTAGATGGTGACTGAAAGAACTAAGTTATGGACACAGGTTTCCTTAGATGGTGACTGAAAGAACTAAGTTATGAAACAAGTACTCCAACTGATATCAGCGAGAAAACAACCAGGGGCACAAGTAAAAGGGCCCCCCAACTATGCTTTATTATCCAAGAGTGGAGGAAACTCACTCAAACACTTAAGAAGAAAAGCATCTGTCTACCACCCCAGTGACTGGAAACTGGGTGTGGTAAGAACTCCCTAGCTCTAACTAGTAGAACCTTGGGGATGGGTAATATTGCATGTTATGAATTTCTGACAAACAGTGCAATAGATGAACCATATTCCCTAAATTTTTAAAAGTAAACCAACCCCAATTTACTCAATCTGGTGATTGGCAGGGACAGGCAGGATTCCCTTCACCTTTAGTCATTACAGCCTATGAGTGGCAAACCAGCAAAAATTGATAATACCATCTGGTAAGCTTCTAGTAAGTCTTATGGAAAACATAATTTATACAAAGTCTACTGCTACTTGTGGAAAGTATAGTTAAACTGGTTCCTAATGCATGCAGAACTGTATTGATAAAAGCACATCTGTTTGGACACTTACCACAGAGTGGAAGCTAGTAAAAAAAACAAAAAACAACAAAGGTGTAGGACCCTAGAGAGGAAAGACACAAGAAGAGAAAAAAAGGTACTCACTCTCCTTCTTATCTAGTAGATATGGTCAAAATGGCTACAGAGGTAGGCAAACAAGGGTTTGTAGTACTTGGAGCAATCAACAGTCCGAATCCATATACATACATATACATTCGCACACTAATGTTTAGTAAAAGCACCTAATTAAGTTGTTTTTTTTTTGTTTTTTTGTCTACAAAACTTGTAATTTTTACTTAAAGCTTTAAGGATTTCATGAAGATACAAAAAGATATTGGAATTTATATTATGTATAGTTTTATATCCTTATCTAAGAAAGGATGCTTTCTGGAAAAGGTTCAAAAAAGGGCAACAAAGGTGATTTTTGAGATAAAAGGTTTATTTTGTATATACATAGGTTTAGGATTTTGTAAATAATTTCCTCTTGAAAAAGAAAGGGTTCAAGATCCCTTATTTCTTTATGCTATGAAGATAAACTGAGAATACTTCCAAGTGGCAGTTTTTATTTTACAGATATTATCTGTGTCCTTAAAAAGAGCTGATATCAAAAGCTGCTGTCATTATTAATGAGTTATGCAAAGACTACATTTTCATCAATTACCACAATTATCAAAGCATACATAATTATTGCTAAAACTTTTAAATGTTTTTCTAACAGTGTCAGAAATATTACTCAATTTTTAAAATAGTTAAATAATTTTCAGATAACCTTATTTCAGGAACAAAATACATTTATACTCAATAAATAAAACAAACTTCTCAAAGTTGACCTGTTCATAACTTCTTTTAATTTCCAAAATTATTACCACCACCATAAAATGTTGGTTTTTCTAAGAGTTCTCACTCTGGGACATTGAATAATTAATGAAGCTACAGCTAGGCCATTGGAACCTAGTTTTTTTGAAATAGGTACCATCAACTTCAAAATTTGAATTACCTTTCTTATTATCAATGCCAAAAATACCTTGAATTGTATTTTGAAAACAAAGGACTCTAAAATCATAATCATTATTAATGCATAAAATATGAGTAAGACAAAAATATTATAAAAATCAATTTATCCTTGTAAGTATTAGATACTGGAATGTGAGGCCTAATACCCAAGGTACTATATCACAATGAATAAAGCAAGAACTGAAACCTAAATAACAATCAGTACACACTGCTAATAAACAGCATAAGTAATGAAATTCAGAAAGAATACAACTATGAAAACTTTTGTCAGCTGCTACCAAACTGATCAGCAGAATGCTTTAGGTAACCTAAAAAAGTATGTAACATATGCTACAAACAACAAGAGAACTAACCAGTTCAATTCTTTCAGTGATGCTGTAATAATCCACAGATTCAACCGTGTCTACATTGGAGAAAACAAACGTGCCATATTAATAAAGTGATGGAGGTTGTGTAGTTACCATAACAGTTTCAATCAATAGCAATAGTTATTCCTTAATTGCAGTTTATAAGGTGAAATAATATCCTGACACTATGAGCATTATATGTCAAAAGAAGCATTGTTCCCCATTCTCACAACTAAACATGACACAAATCTGTCAACAGTAGCAGGTAACTTACAAACTGCTTTTCATGATTTTAAAAATATATTTATCAATGATCTTAACTAAAATAACAAAATCAGTCAATTATTATTTCAAACAAATCTAAATACACCATTTTTCAACTAAATAATACATTTCATAAAAGTTCACTTAATTAGAAGTGGAGAAAACTGCCCTATTAACTTTTCAATATCAAATTTTGAAAGTATAAATCAAAATTATATTACACATTACATTCATTAAAACCTGCAAATAAAAAAGCATTTTCACATCTAACTACTAAATAACAATGTTGTCATATAATAAATATGCATAAAGAAACCCAAAGCTAAAATCTTCTCCAATAATTTGTTTTACTCGTATTGTACACCTTCTCCAATAATTTGTTTTACTCGTATTGTAAGTAAATAAACCTGAAGCTAAAACTTTCACTTCATGGCCCAAACCATGAACATATATTTTTTTTAGCCAAGGAATACTAAAGCATTGTTTAAAAGCTTCAGAAATGAGTACTCAATAAACGTAATGACATTATTGACAGTATAAAAGATATGATTTTAAATGTATATTCTAAAAGTTTTATTCATTGAAATACAATATCAGTTTGGTTTGAATGTCATGCAAAGCTACACGAGGGCTATCTGCACTAGCCGTCACTAACTTTGCAGTGTAAGACAAGAGGGAAAGCAGCTAGTCATCACCACCCACTGCCAACTCTTGGGCTACTCTTACTAATGAATAGTAGGTTTGAATCCCTGTCACACAAAACACACTCGCCCTCTAAGCCATGGGTGCATTATAATGTGACGGTCAAAACCTTTTATTACATCCTACATAGACTGCACATACTTAAAAAATTGACACAACAAAAAAAAACTTACTAAGAAGAAGAGGCAGTCGTTCATCGTGATCTAAAGCACTGGATATAACTTCATCTGTCATCAAATCTGCCTAAAAATGTATATGAAACAATGCTTTACCTATTTACGCACAATTACTATCATTTAAATGTACATTATTAAAATTCTCAGATTTATATCACTGAAAACAAACAAATATCAATATATCTTTCCCAACTTCAATTCAGGACATTCAAACAATCTCTTAAAGCCACTGTGGACAAGTATCACTTAATAGTAACTATTCCAAACTGTTTATGAAAAAAAACACAATATCAAACACTCAACTTAGATGTTTTTTGTTTACTTCCTTACACGCATACACTAATTTCTCACAACTAGGACTATAGGTAGTACAAGAACTAAGGTTAGTTAGGAAGCTTCACATTATACAGATTGGTTTGACCACCTGCTGTAAGGAAAGGTAATTACCTATATTACCTAATTCTTTTAATAAACTATTTTAATAATTCTTTTTAATTTGGTCTTTCATAATAAATCAGACAAGTAAATTAGTTACACTTCATTCGTGGTCGCTAAAATTTGCTGACAGAAACAGTTACAAATAAGGATGGTCACCAGTTAAGTCATGCAACTAGCAATAAGGGTGATGGAACAAACAATTATTCTGTTGTAACAATTAATGTTGTTGAATGGTTTCTTTTATGATTATTTGGTAAAAACAAGAATGTTAATTCTAGTCAACTTGTTGCTAAAAAGTGTTTTATTTCTGTCAACAGATTCTAAACATACAATTTCAAGTAAATAATGTTAGGCTTAACTTCACAGATAAATAATGCCTCAATGGATTCCACTTACACATTAATTTTCTTGTACATACAGTACCTCTCATATCTCTACTGTTTCATTTAAAACACAAATTCAAAATTTACACTTAATTAAATAATTGATGGACTTAATGATCAACTCTTCTAGCCTTGCCTCATTACTATTTTACATTGTTCAAATCATGAACATTCTAATTATTACAACATGCTTTCATCAAGAGGCATAAACTTTCTTTCCATTCAAAAAACACACACATATAAATGAAAAAAAAAGCCAACCTACAACAGATTCATGTTCACTTCCTGTAATAGAATAAACAATGTTTTAATGAGTATTTCATTTGTTTTTTAATCAGCTTAGTATTCAAGTTTAAGTGAAAAATTTATACTTTTGAATCAACTACATATATTTGTGTGTGTTTTTATGTAAACAATAACAAATCTCAAAGTAACGCGACTCTTTACCTCTTTAACCTCACTTGTCATTGATGGATTAAGGCAAATGTCAAGCCTAAGCTTTAAACTAATTTCAAATGAAAAAATCTATATTTTTATTACAAGTCATGTCTATTAAAATCAACACATGCACACACAGATAATTATTTTCATATGTAATATGTAATCAAAAATCCCATTATTAAACTCAACACAAACCATACAGATGATTATTGCCATGTATTATATATACAAGCTCATGACACATTATTAGATGTAACAGATGTGTAGGGATAGTTACATCCACATACCATATATGTTCCCAACCTGTGTCCCATTATTATTCATAGAACACTTGTAACAACAGTTACTTTCATGTACTGCATATGTTCAAACCCGTGTCCCACTATTAAACACAGGACACATGTAATGACAGTTACTTCATGTACTGCATATGTTCAAATCTGTGTCCCACTATTAAACACAGGATACATGTAATGACAGTTACTTCCATGTAACATATACATTCAAACCTGTATACCATTATTTAACACAACACACATGTAATGACAGTTATTTCTATGTACTGTATAATCATCAAACCTGTGTCCCATTAAACATAACACATACATAACAACAATTATTTTCATGGACCACACAACATGGTTTCTTACCACCAACTCTGACTGACAATTAATTGGTGATATCTTCATTTCTTCTTTTTTGATTACTTTTTTGAAATGACGCACAGCATGGCGATGGACCATGGCATTGGCAGCAGCCATTGCCTCAATGACAAAAGTAGTGGTTAGATAACTAGAATAATAATGAAAAAAAAAAGTTGGCTCTCGGAAATAAAATACATTAATAGCAATATTTTAAGTTATCAAATTCTTATATCTCATCACACAAATAACATATCTTTTTCTAGCTGTTATATATTATTATGGACACGAAGCTATAAATTAATACTACTTATTACAAAACAAGTTTTAATACGCACCATTAATACAAAATAAAAGTTCATGTCTCATAACAAAAATTACAAACTGAACTTTAAGTAGCAGTAAAAACACTACATGAATAATCAATCTAGCATTTCTTCATGAACGAACCAAAAATGTTTTTTTTTTCATTTATTACAATAGTTACAGTCACAAAAGCATTTGAAAGTAGAGTGATGGTACAGCTCTTAGTCACTTGAAGAAATCGTACAAACTGATATTAAAAAAAAATATATATTAGTAACAAAAAACACAATGGGATTAAAACACACCCTCACTTTTTTGACAGAAAGTGCTTTGAAATATGAAAAAAACCTAACAATGTAAACTGTAAGTTAACATTTTCCTTACCTGTATTTCAGATACTCTCACTTCTCACACACAAAGGCCATCTTCCTCGCATATATTTGCCTACAAGATTTGTACACCACTGGTCTTTATGACATTTCCATCTAAATTTACATACTTAAGACAAACTGTGATGATGCATTGTAACATCATATAATCAAAATCATCTACCAGTAGGAGGACAACTAAATCTCCATGTGCAGTAATTCCACTTATGATAACATCATTCTTTGATTAGACAAGACAAAGAAAATGTGTGGGTAGGACAGTGTGTAGAACTTATCTATTGGAAATACATTTTGAATTAAAAACAGTGTCAACTTCTGAAACAATATAACTCATCTTTTCACACAGAAAAGCCAGAATCCCATATTGAAATGGTCGAAGGAACAGTGAAAATTTTTATCTAGATGATCTCACTTCAAAAAGTGCTCAAAACTCAGAGTGTAACAACTATGGTAGGGATTCCATAAAGGCACACACATGGGAGACCACATTTCATTCTAATCAGGATCTACCCTTCACCTGGAATGTAAGTGGAAAAGACACACGAGTCCCAGAAATAAACAGAATAAGAACATTACTGTCTAAACACTTGCATACAAGCAGTCATCAAGTGAACACATGTAGTGTGGTTGGAGCATGTTCAAACCTTACTATGTGCACACACACTGACTCTACTCTCTTGGCTGCAGGAGAGCACATTAGCTTTATGGTATGTTATGGGGGGTGACCCATACTACACTAATGCTGATCCTGCAGCAAGGATCCTCTGTAGTCACCACTGCAGCAGCTAGGAAATGGTAAGTGGAAAGAGGCTACTAACTGAGGAGGAAAATCATCAGCCAAGGAAATTGATGCAGGAGATCCAGTGAGCATGTAGTAATCCACAACACACTAAACAGCATCCCTGACAGTTAATGCACCTCAAAAAGCTCTATTACAAATAAGTCCTTTGTTTTTTATATCACTCGTATAGAATAAAATATGTCAACATCATTTGAGAAGTTAAGACAAAAATTTAGTTTTCTTTCAACACAAAAGCAAAAGAATATAAAAATTAAAGCTTTGTTAACAAATGCAAATCTCATCAAATTCAAATCATACAAAAATCATTGAATATAACTGTTCAATGCAATGTCCATGAGAAGAATGAAGTTATCATGAGTACAAATATGCATATGGGAAGTTACTGCACATGAAGGATATGTCGACCACCTACTGGTAGAGGGTTTTTGCCTCACGACATCATCATGTGAATTTACATAGGAGTTACCCAAAGGCGAGTGGCATGCAAATCTCAAAATCAAAAGCATGAGAAAGATAGAATTTCTATGTGAAGAGGTAAATTATTGTCTCTCAAAAATGTTTGTGTTAAAAAAAACAAATGTTCATAAGATAACTTTGATTTAAATATGAAACAATCTCAGTTATAAAAAAATAAAAAAACAGTTCCAAATAAAAATTGTTTTACTTTCACAAAAATAGCATGATAAAATCAAAATATAATAACTGTTAGTTACATACAAATATATTGTAATTATGACAAAATAAAAAAATATAGGATGAAACAACTTTTTGTTATCCAACAAAAGGCAGACAAAATACACGTAAAATAACTTATAATAAAACAACCAATGGCGAGAAACCTTTGGCTCACTTAGGGGGGGAATAAAGATAAAATCATAAGTACCTCATAAAAGCAAGGGCCATGAGGATTAACAAACTGACGAGCCAACCTGCATGGGTAAAAGCTGCTGGCATTGTTAGTGCTCCAGTTCCCACAATTAAGTTGAAGACATACATGAGGCCAGTCTGTAAAACAAAAATAAATTATTCAATATGATAATATGATTTTACAAAAATCAAACAGGTACTAGCATTTCAAATTCACTTACAAGATATAATGATGAACTAATGATGCAAAAACCCAAAGTAAGTATGATATACTTTCTTCTGTAATACAAGGAAGACCCAAGAACAAAAAGTATATATATTAATACCTGTAAAGAGTTGAATTCTATTTTCATACACCTATATGTTTACTGACTGCTAGTGTTCTACAATTATTGAAATTTCTTTATAATCACAGCTTTGGGTTTAAGATTCCTCATAGATAGAGGGCTCATTCTCTAACCATCATAGCGATAATTTTTAAGATAGGTAACAGTCTTCTTTATATGTAGGGAGATAAAGTTCATCCCTATTTACCCCAACAATGTTTCACAAGTTACCAAGAATTGTGTTTGTTGAAAGTAGGCTCCATCACACCTTATAGTTCTTCTGACAGTGTCTAGGGTTAACCTGATAGGTAATGGAATCTACAAACAGCAGTACTTCCAAAGACACCCAGGTTTGTCCTTATGGATAGGTGGTACGGTACAACCAGTATTTCTGATGATGTAGACATGAGATTCTTTGTCACAGATAAAAATTTTTTATCTAAGTCATGTAGAATAATGTGGAATTATTGAATTACAACCATGTTATAAATATTGTGAAATAATCAATAATTACCTTTATTATTATGAATGCAATAGAACTTTCAACAGTTTGATATTTTCTATCCACTAATTATACTTTCAATACCAGATTAACACATTCATCACTAACATTACATTTCTTACAAAAATATAAAATGAAACAAAGAACCAAACTTTCATGTAAACAGCTACAAACAAATGGTTTGTTTGTTTGGAATTAAGCACAAAACTACACAAAGTTATCTGTGCTCTGCCCACCACAAGTATCAAAACCTGGTTTCTAGAAGCATAAGTCCATAGAGATACTACTGTACCACTGGGGGAAAAACAAAATGGACTTTAACACCACAAGAAAAAGGTGAAAGTCATTCTTTATGACTTTGAATATTCATAATTAGCAACAGTTGTTCACACCAGTGACTTCTGTAGCAGCTGGCGTTCCCGCTAATGACTTCTGTAGCAGCTAGTGTTCCCTCTCAACTTCTTTATAGCTGGTGTTTTCTCTAACAACTTCTATAGCAGCTGATGTTTTCACATGCAATTAATTAGTAACTGGTATTTTCTCTATTGACTTCTTTAGCTGCCAGTGTTTCCACCTGTAATTTCTTTAGCATCTGTGTTTCTACTAATGAGTTTCTTAACAACTGGTGATTTCAGTGTTTTCTTAGTAGGTGGTGTTTCAGTCAGTGATTATACTTTGGAAGGATGTTGTTTCCACCAGTGATTTTATTTCTATAACAGCTAGTATATAACTTATTTTCCTTATTAAGTAAATGTATAAAAGAAAATATATACTAGCAAAAGTCCACAATGGCTAGAGGTGGTTCAGTGTAGTTTACAGAGTGCAGATAATGAAAGGATTGGGTTGTGTTTGATGGTTGAGAGCTGGTTGGCTTAATAATGACAAAGAAAAAAAAATAAGTGATGAAAGTTTAAAAGATTTAAATTGACAGAGAGGATGGGAGACAAAAAGATTTAAATAATGTAAATATTAACTTGCAATACTAAATAAGTGAAATATTATATATAGAAATAGCACCACAATGACAACTTTTTCCACATGCTTTTAAAGGAAGCAAGTACTAGGTATCAATGCTTTTCTCTTTCATTATTTATAGATAATTAAACAGTGAATAAGACTTAAAAGAGTTGCTAATATTTTAAAAAGGTTTATAACAGTTGTCATGAAACTATAGACTATTTAGCCATACTCTATAATAAGAAATATCCTATGGAAAGTCTCATATAAGTTGCTTTACTAACCATTTTGTTTGTTCAAGAATCATACTTATTTAAACCAGCACTTCTCAAAATGAGGTCCATGAGTTGTACAAAATTTTATTAAAATATTTAAAAATATGATTTATATTATAAATATTAATTAAAATATTTAATTTTCTAATACAGCTTTTCATTTACAGAAAATATTTTTTTTCAAAACAAAAACCATTGAAAGATTTTGGGCCTGCAAAAACATTTTTGATTAAAAGGAGTCCACAGGTTCCTAAAGTTTGCAAACTACTGCCCTAGATGATGAAGAGAACATGAACTTAATGCATTAAATTACAAAATGCGTTTAATAAAGCACCACATGGAAGATTATCTAAGAAAATCACAACAGTGAGGTTGAGAAAAGACTAGTTAACTGAGTTAATGAGAGGCTGGATAACAGACAAAAGTCACTGGTAACAAATTTTGTCAAAATAGGCCTATGTTACTACAGGGTGCCTCAATGATCAGTGCTTGGCCTTTGCTTCTTTCTTATTTCCATTAATGATATTGCTAAGTACATAATTAGTAAACTAGTAAAGTCTCCTGATGGTTTTATACTTTTGGGTATTTCTAGTTCTATTACTGATTTTCTATGACAATCTTTTGTTTAGCACTCTATCAAAATTTTTTGAAAATCTAAATACACCAAGTCCAGAACCTTTTCATCATCCAGGTAACAACTAAAATCCTTGAGAAAAAAGTTAACAGATTAGAAAAGAAAGATTTATTTTTAGTAAACTATGTTAACTTTCATTTATGATATAATATTTCCCTTGATTATTTTGTAAAGTTTCTTTTAACAGAATAACTAGAATTTCCTCCATTATGAAAGTGTTACTAACTGATCTATAATTTCCAGAACTCTCTTCATTCACTTAAGAAATAGGATTAATATTATAAAATCTCCAGTTCTCAGGTAGCTGCTGTCCACTGTCTACTGACCTACTACAAATGAAATAAAGAGAAATGTATATTTGATCCTTGACCTTCTTTAAAACCTTGTTTAAAAACTTTGTCCTGGTGCAGTAATTCATGATGATGAGAAACCCACTTGAAGTAAAAATGTATTCTCAAAATAGCTGATACTGGTTTAAAACTTTAAAATAAAGTACACAACAACATTTTGAACTTCTTAGGTCATCTTCATTGTTTGTTGTAACCTGAGGATGATCTAAGAAGGTCAAAAAATTGTTCTGTACTTTATTTTAATTAAAGTTTTAATACTCATACCAGCTGTCTTGAGAATACACTTGGATCATTCCATGCCAACCCACCTAGGACTTCCCAGTTCATGTCTTAGATCTCCTAAACAAAATGTAAGCAAAACCTTCATATTGATTTATTCAACCATGTAGTACAGCTTTAGGATTTTGCATGGCTGAATAAATCAATATGAAGTTTTTGTCTGAATTTTTTTCAAGAAAATCTATGACACAAACTGAGAAAAGTTCTTTTTTCTGGGTGAGTTGGCATGGAATGACCCATTCCTGTCCTGGTGCTTTAGGTTTTGTTTTTACTGACATAGCATGTAATTCATGTAAATCCTGGTATTTACCCTACAACATTCAGCAGCATTGCAACATCCTCTCATTTATAAATAGAAGAGAACATTTAAAACCTCACTCATCTCATGGTCTTCTACAAAAATCTTTCCATCAACATCCTTTAAGAGATTAATACCAATTTAAAAATTTTCCTCACATTTAATATAATTTACAAAATTCTTACTATTTTAATATTACCAGTCAGCTGTTTCACATACTCTTTTACACTTACAAATTTCTTACTTAAAAAACATCTATAAATTTCCCATAGTTATGTAAATCTTCAACCTTATATAACAGTTTAAACCGTTTTTACTTTTAGCATGTAACTTTGATTTTCCCTTTATGTTTTGAGTGAGACAACTGGGTTTGATATTTTCCATTACCCTTTCCCACATTTTATAATTATGATAATATTGAATGAATAATTATTTATTTTTAAAATTTCCAAATCTGTCCCACATTAAATGAACAAACCATTATAAGCACAGTACTATCTATGGTAAAAAACACACACCTCAACAGTATCTTGGTCTGTCTTCTTCAAGTTACAGTTGATAATCGCTCATTTTATCCTGATCGTAATTCGTACAGTTAACTTCTTGAGTAACATTTTTTTTAACATTCATCTCTTACACAAAAATCCACTTCCCCCCCTCCTTTCAAACACAGTCTATTGCTATTAAATTACCTATAATACTGAATTTTAAAACAATTCTCATTATAAGTAATTTCCAAAACTATTCATGTGTCAGTAAATTATGTTATTTTATTTCACCTTGTGGCTTGAAAAACTGATAATAACATTTGAATAACAACTGATAAGATGATCTTCATATCTAAGTTTTTATATTATTATTATGCAACTTCCACTCTAACTCTTTTTACAGTCTCTAGCTATGGGTCAAATATTCACTTTTCTTTGGAATGTTTGTATGTTACACAAGTTCAAATCAAGCTAAAGGTAAAAACTGTCATATCTAAACTTACTACAGTGGAATAACTTTCTCCAGCATCTGTGTTCCCACCAGCCATGGTCCAGGATTAGAACTTATCTGAAATAAATATTAGTTAAAAACTTAGTGGATTCATTAATAATTATTACCCCAGTATAATTTGTCATCATTGTAAATTAACAAACCTAGCTTCACTAATATTAATAGTATTACTAGTTATTATTACTGTAAATTGGAATATAGTTTTATGTGTATTATTGTACTTGCTAAAAATAGTGAAGTTCAAGTTAAAACAATATTACACTACTTGGTTATGAAGTACTAACTACACAGTTTTTTTTAAGTTAAATTTTACATATGAAATCCAAAACGTGAGTTTTGGTTCAATTAAGAGTATTAGCCATAGTAATGAACATTGAAAAGCAAGTTCGAAAGTCCGTGCTCAAATTATTATTCTAATTTTTATGACTTTACAAGTGAAAATCATAAAGCATAATAGAAGCACTTTTTAAACAATCTTTAAACTTCTAGTGAGGAACACTAGGCTAAAATACTTCCTCCAAATAATACTTAACAGCAAAATTTTTTCACAATCACATTAGTTTATATTATATTCTAAATTGTAAGTGATTCCGAAAGTGAAACAGTCACGCACTACAACTTAATTTCAAATTTTAATCAACATTACACACCTCACTGCTCTTGGAGTTTTTCTTTACCTCAGACGTAAAAGGGGTTTACATTGGAATTTAGCTTACATAATATTTCAGTTTGAAAAACCTAGAAAAATATTACTTATCACATGATAACACGTTCTACTTAAAAATACTTTAAAGTTTAACGCCATCTTGATTTATTTTTCTGCGAAATAAAAAAAACACTCAACTATCCTTAAAAGTTGTATAATCCTCAATAAAACACACCGAAGTCTCTATAATACATACTTTGATATTAGTAATTACATTGAAGAATCAATATTCCTTACCTAGTATCGGTTATCACTTTTTCTTTATTCCATGTATATAGTCACAATGGCTTAAATTCGTAGAAACATTAAACATCATTTTTATCCTCTTCAACTAGGTCTCAACAGGTTCATTACAGGTGTTAACTTTAGCCGAAATTATGTAAGAAATCACACACAGAAACATTTATTCATTCCGTAATTACCTTCCATCCTTTATTGTCTTACACACATAATATTTCCAATTCATCGCTACCATTCTTGGATAATTTTCTTTCTGTATCTTCTGATAAAATAACAAGCAGTGCTCATTATAAACCTACAGACCCCCACAATTATTTACACTTTAATTCTAACCACCCTACACATATAAAAAAAACGACATCCCATAATCCCAGTTCTTTAGACTACTAACATGTTTAGTGCTCAACAGAATTGGAATAATTTTTCCTTGATCGTAACTACTCCAAAAATATTCTGAAAAACTCTCAACTCTGTAAACCAAAGAACCCGGCATGGCCAAGCGCGTAAGGCGCGCGACTCGTAATTCGCGGGTTCGCGCCCGCGTCGCGCCAAACATGCTCGCCCTCCCAGCCGTGGGGGCGTTATAATGTGACGGTCAATCCCACTTTTCGTTGGTAAAAGAGTAGCCCAAGAGTTGGCGGTGGGTGGTGATGACTAGCTGCCTTCCCTCTAGTCTTACACTACTAAATTAGAGACGGCTAGCACTGATAGCCCTCGAGTAGCTTTGCGCGAAATTCAAAAAACAAACAAAAACAATCTCCACAGGGGGAATTTCCCCTTTACACTCCATGAATTGAGCACTGCTGGTTATATGAATATGCATCCCACAATTTTTTAAGAACGAATAGAATATTAAGTAAGTCTTAAATAATTTAGTTTGTAAATAAATATATAGAATTGGAATTTTTAACTTAGAACAACACGTTTATGTATTTTCTATACACATCTTAACACGTTAATCATTCGACCACGCACGGTCATAAATATACATAACTGCCTCCAAATAAAAATGTTTCAAACATGCCATGGATGAAGTAGTTTATGTTATACAGGAACTATTACTTTTACAAACATTCCGTTAGTGTATGCCGTTTATGGTTATTTAAACTTCTGTATGAAATACTACGAGGTTGAGAATAAATGACTATTTTAATACCAGAATGCTCTAGCCAACCAAGCTCGTATATTCGGGTCTCACCCTTATTTAATTATTGCATAGTTGTACGGAAACTTTGGACATAAATATATATTTATCAAATCATGACGGATTTGCTATTATATATTAATTTTAATACTGATGTTTTGTTTCAATTAATTATATATATTTAGAAATGCACGTAACTTATAATGTTAAATCTGTATCAAGAAATTCCCACCTATTCACCAAAGTTTTAGAAGATTATCGAGTGTAAGAATTAACAATATATTATGTGTGTATGTAAATACCAGTAATTGTTAGTAGTGTTGTCTTTGCTGAAATTTCTAGAAACTTTCCTCTCAAGCTTATAAAAAGGTAACCAATGCAACCAATGTGAAGAGAGAGAGTATATATTTTTGGTTTGATACAGTTGGTATTCTATAAATATCAAAAGCTATAGCTGTGACTAATACTTATTAATTGAGAAACTACAGATATCTGACGAGGAAAGTTTATATATTTCTAATAGTATAAACCGCTTAACTTCAGCGAATTAACATCAGACGTTAGAATTTTTATGAGGACATTACATGTATATAACTTCAGCAGTGCAAAACGCACGTGTGATCAGCGAAGAGTTAGCTAGCTTCCTGTTTAGTGAATTGTGACTATATCAATTCAGAATTAATTCGCTCGTCATGAACTCTCGATAAGATATCAAGAAAGTTCTGGATCAGTTAAAAGGCTCAATGAGCTTACAATTACACAAAAATATACATTTTATATAATTGTACGTTCATCATGTAAATAATCATACAAGCTGTTAAGTTTATATGCTGTATGAACTACAATACTTATTAAATTAGTTGTGTAACAGTCAGTTACAAATATGCTGAAATTATAGTACAGGACAGAAAATATTGGTTCGTGGTAGTATCTAGTTTCGAGCCTGTTATTATGACCTCTAGATCTAAAGAAATTCAGCTTAGATTATTTTTGATGTTTAACCGTGAACTCGATATTCCCACGGCATAAGACTATAAATTAAATTCAAAAGCATTATGTAAACAACTTTTCCTCAATTCAGCCTAGGAGTAATCTTTAAACTGCGCAAACAGATACACAATTTTTCTTGTTTAAAGACAAAATATCTTCTTCAAGAAAATCACTTATAGTATACAAATATCCGTGTCCTTGCTAAAGGCTCGTCTATATTGGGTCAACGACTCAAACCTTAACTGCCATAATCAAATAGCATGCGCATAACAGCCTTTTCAATAACTCTGGAAGTTACAACCACCGAAGCAAAGACTGTAGCAAAAAAAACAAAACAGTAAACACTTCAGAATAATCGATTCAGCGAAAGATGAATAGACGCTAAGAAAAAACGAAGCAGTCCTAATTCGCAACATGCAAACGAAGTTGAACAATCAACTAGCGGCCCGGCACGGCCAAGCGTGTTAAGGCGTGCGACTCGTAATCTGAGGGTCGCGGGTTCGCATCCCCGTCGCGCCAAACATGCTCGCCCTTTCAGCCGTGGGGGCGTTATAAGTGACGGTCAATCCCACTATTTGTTGGTAAAAGAGTAGCTCAAAAGTTGGTGGTGGGTGGTGATGACTAGCTGCCTTCCCTCTAGTCTTACACTGCTAAATTAGGGACGGCTAGCACAGATAGCCCTCGAGTAGTTTTGTGCGAAATTCAAAAACAAACAAAACAATCAACTAGCTATGTCACTGCATCTCAAACTATGATCAACTCCTTGTGGCTGAGATGAACAAAAAGTGAAAACTTCATGCAACAAACAAGTGTCAGTATTAACTGAAATTGAAAACTTTTATGTAACGGGTTCCTTATGTAGCAGTAGCAATAGTTGTTGTTGTGGTATAGGGAGAAATTTCACAACTTTATTTTTAAAAGATTTAAATGGTGTGAGAGCTATATTAGCTTTAATTTACAAATGCCCCCTACCGAGTGTTGTTTACTAAGGCGTAACAATATCGCCTGACATGTCCTTTCAAAAATAAAACCAAAAAGACAAACTTGAAATAAAATTTCAAGCAGTCGACAAAAGGGAGCAAACTGCGTCAATGAATACTTGTGTGTGTTTTCTTATAGCAAAGCCACATTGGGCTATCTGCTGAGCCTACCGAAGGGAATCGACCCCCTCATTTTAGCGTTATAAATCCGTAGACATACCGCTGTACAAGCGGGGAGCAAATAATCGTGAATGTGAACTAGCCACTTAAATATTAATAGTATGATAAATATAATTTTAGACAGTGCATTGCTCCACCAACAAAAATGTACGTAAAAATATGATTAAGAAATAATTTTGTAAACAGAAGTGATATATTGTAAATCATATTATTATCACAGATAATTAGAACTGCAAATATGAAATAGTTTCATGAAAGTTGGTGTTGTTTTTTCTTTAATTACTTCATAATTTATTATTATAGAATTAATTATTAAATCCTCTCTTCTGGTATGCACAACAAAATTGCATGAGTTGTTTTAAGACCACAAAAATTACCCTTCAAATTAGAAAGAGTACAGGCTGTTCTCGTCTAACTACAATTTAACAGTCTTAGCGAAATTAAGATAGCTCACACAAGATGGTGCGACATCTTCATTCATTTCCCTGTGACTAAAGTAGAGAAACATCGGGTTGCCATCGACGATTCGGAAAGATGCGACAACCAAATACTGGTAAATTGTGAGATAAAAACTTAACATATTTGGATGTTATTGTTTGTTTGCCTTAAATATTGTATAGTTCTAATATTGTGACATTTTTTATTGTAAAGCTCTACGAAGTCTGTGTTCGTAAAACTATTGCAGTAAAGTATGCATACGATGAGAATAAATCAGACACGTGTCAAAGCCATCTAACGGAATAGTTCTAAATCTCAAAAAATAAAGAAAGCTTGCAACTAGCGACAAACAAGCAAAGAAGTTAAACCGTACCTACCATAAATATTAAATAGAAGTTATACTATCATAAGTGGTAAATGTATCATGTATGAGTGCACAGCTGAGACAACAAATTTATCTGCTACTGGTGTTGGTTAATAGAATACTCGTAATTTTATTCACAGGTGTTCTGGCGCCTATCATGTGGGGGGAAGAAATCGAGTACAGTGGAGGTTACGTAATCGTCTATAAGTTCAACTGAGTTCACACACACAACACCAGTAAAGAAATGACTGCTCGTTTAGTATAAATCAAAAGGAGGCCGTTACACTGAAGTCACAGCTGCTCAGTTGTACTTTAGTGCTGTCGTCATGGCCACCTGTAGCGGCATCACTTTCGATATCCTTTATCTCGAGGCTTGTCTTTAACATCAAACATTGACTTTGACGACAATGAAACTATTCAGATTCATCGTGTTATTTAATTTTATTAACTTTGTTTTGATTTTAAAACAAATCATTTTAGATATATATCTTATTTCCCATTTTTTCCCTATTTTACATTCTTTCTCTAAATAGTTTTCTCGATAACTAAAATTTTAAAACTGTACATAATCAGTTCGGGTACAGAAGTTGCTATTACAAAGTATCAGTTCATTTAAGAATTATTTTGTCTGTACGTATAAAGTTCCTTTTATTTTAATAACGAGTAAAAGGCCTGACATAATCTGTTGGTTAGGACTTTCGACTCGCAATATGAGGATTACGAATTCGAATTACCGTTACCAACATGCTCGCTCTTTCACCCATGGGGGCGTTATAATGTACAGTTAATCCCACTATTCGTTGATAAAAGAGTAGCCCAAGAGTTGGCGGTAGGTGGTGATGATTAGCTGCCCTCCCTCTAGACTTACTGTGCCAAATTAGAGACGGCTGGCGCAGATAGCTCTCGTGTAGCTTTGCGCGAAATTCAAAACAAACCAAACCAAACCAAATGTCATTTGATAATTCTTTTTTCCATGTATCCCTGGCATGAAGAAATGTTTATATTTTATTTACCTACTAGTCAAAATGCCTTTTGACAATGTGTGTCCCTCTGTGTAGTATTACAAAATGTTAATATCAAAATCGAAACAAATTGTAGTTGGTAGTTGCACAGATCGTGTTACATTTGTAAGTTTTTAAATGTATTATTAAAATAGTCTCATACCGAGTTTTAACAAAGACATGTCAGTATTAAATACTACTTTAGTGTACGTTATTATTTTAGCTCAAAGTTGTGGTTTGTTTCTAGTCATGGCGCAAAGCTACACAATAAATTATCTGTTGTCTGTCCACCTTGGGGAAACGAACCCTGGATCTTAGTGTTGTAAATCGGCAAACTTACCTCCGTCTCACCGTGGGATAATTAGAATGTAGTCTTGAATTCAGCTGTTGACTAACTTTACTAGCAATTAGAGGCCTGGTTGGAAGAACGTTCGACTCAGAATATGAGGGTCGTGGGTTCGAATCACCATCGATGAACTTACCTTTTCAGTTGTGAGGACGTTACAGGTCTGGCATAGCCAGTTGGTTAGAAAACTACTCGTAATCTGAGGGTTGCGGGTTAGAAGCCTTGTCACCAAATATGTTGCCCTTTCAGCCGTTAGGGCGTTATAATGCACAGTCAATCTCACTATTCATTAGTAAAAAAGTAGCCCAAGAGTTGATGGTGAGCGGTGAAGACTAGCTGTTGTCCCTCTAGTCTTACACTGCTAAATTAGGGACGACTAGCGCAGATAGCCCTCGTGTAGCTTTCGCGAAATTCAAAAGAATCAATCATTAACTTTCAGTTACCGATACTGTAATAATACTCTCACATTCCTGTTCCCTAGGCGACCTGAAGATCTGCCATGGAAACCAAACAATGAAGGAACACCTCACGTGTACATGAGTAGATAACCGCGTGTGGTTGTTACAGTTTGGCAACAGTGTGATGAAGCTAAGCTGAACGCTATGTAGTCATTGATTTCGGTGTGATGCATAGCACCAAAATATAATGACGTAATTTTTTTTTCCTTTTTTACAAACTGTCACTGATACGCGCTCAGTTATGAGCAAACTAACAAATACAACTGAACTTCTGACTGTGAGTTGACACGTTTCAAACCCTATTTTTTACTAAATAAAAACAAGGTAACATTAGTTTCTCTTTTTGTTGTTGACTATACACTGATATGATTGTACAGAAAGTGTCTGGAATCCCTGATTGATAAGTTAGTGGTGATTTAGGGATCACCAAACTTTAAATAATTAGTGGCCAGGCTAGAGGGGTTTCGAACCCTCGTTACTCCAATAGAGGAGGACAACTTTCCACCACTGGTTGCCGTCAATTCGTCAGTAAAGGAGATAACTTGTAGCCCTAAATTAGTCCAGTGAAAGTCATCAACAATCTAAAACATATTCCTATACAATAAGGAGGACTAAAGCTTCGAAGTGTTTCATATACCGCTGGATCGATGGCACAGTTGTTCTAAATATTCAAAAAAGATTTTAAATTATCCATGGTGGTGTAATTTCAAAATATATTTGAAACTTTTTTTTTAATCTCAGAGTCTTCTTCATGGTATAATTTCAAGCTTTATTTCTTAGCTTTGTGTATATCTTTCATGATGGTATAATTTTCTAGGTAGTTATATTTTTTGTTGCTATACACCGGGCTGCACAATAAACTTTCTGTGCTTTGCCCTTCGCGAGTATCGAAATCTAATCTTTAATGTTACATGTTTCAAGACTGGGCCACCAAAGGGCATGTATGTCTGTATGTCTGCAAATTTTGAGTTTGGGATTTCATAATGGTATAACGTTTAAGGCATCTCTGCAGATTTTGTCCTGAAATGTTCATGAGGGTATAGCTTTCAAAGCAAGTACTTAGCAGTGGTGTAGTTGGGGGGGGCAAGGGGGGATACATCTGTCCCCGGGCGCTGAAAACCCTAGCTACGCCACGCCACTGGTACTCAGACTTTTTTCTAAGAATGTCTGTGCATGTTACACCTACTAATTCAGAAACAGTGTTGTGGAATAAATTAGAAATGTTTAAAACACAAGGCTAATCGGATTATTACAATGTATATAAAAGGCCTGGCATGGCCTAGCGCGTTAAGGCGTGCGCTTCGTAACCTGAGGGTCGCGGGTTCGCGCCCGAGTCGTGCTAAAACATGCTCGCCCTCCCAGCCGTGGGGGCGTTATAATGTGACGGTAAATCCCACTATTCGTTGGTAAAAGAGTAGCCCAAGAGTTGGCGGTGGGTGGTGATGACTAGCTGCCTTCCCTCTAGTCTTACACTGCTAAATTAGGGACGGCTAGCACAGATAGCCCTCGAGTTGCTTTGTGCGAAATTCCAAAACAAACAAACAAAACAATGTATATAATTCAAAACCTAAGCATAAGAGGGCTATATTATTTAGTAGATGAGCTTATAAAAGAATGAGAAAGACGACATCGTTGTCAAAAATAATTATTAACAGAGAACGCTGCAGATGAGAGGGCAAGCACTAAATAGTAGACTACGTAAACCAATACGAAGTGATGAGCCTCCCAGAGTTTGAAGGTATATCACCAAGGCAACTGTGAATTATAGAGGAGCTTAGGGTATTTCAGACCAATGAATAATGTAATAATGAAAAATAATTGCTCTACTACCTTGAACTATGGATTGACTATTTGAACAAGAGGAGGAGTACTGCCGAATGCTCACAACAAAGTGTCATAAGGTTATGGTCAGGGAGTCATAAGAGAGAAGTTCTATACATGATTATGGTTCTTTATGAACTAGATGAAGCAGAGCACCCTCCAAACCTTCAAGGATGCATCAAAGGAGCACTTAGACCTTCATGTGAAACATTTCAGGCAGGTAATTGCATGAATGACTGAATTTCAGAGTACACTGTATAAAGATTGGTATTTAGTTTAGATGGTTCAGTCCTATGTTTCACGAATCACTTGAACAAGGAACAACTTTAAAATTGTTAAAGAGTCATTGATGAATTGCACTAATAGTTTAACTCAATGGAAAATAATCTAATTCATGAGGTTAAATTCAAAGTTTGGACAATAGATACCACAAAAACTTACCATTTACAATGATGATCTGAACTGTTTGCATAATGAGGTTTACCATGCAATAACCTCAGCATACCACGAGGTTATCTTCATAAACAGTTTTGTGGAAAGGCTACCCAGTGAAATGATGAGGTACCAGCTGCGTGTGAGAGACCTTATCATTCTTACTAAGGTAGCTTCTGTGGCATTGCAGTATGAAGTATTCAAACCAGTTACAAGAGAGGAAGAACGCCTGTAATGAATGATTTCATTTTGGACATATCATGTTACCCATACACCAACATTATGCCAGGTTCAAGTCCAGCCAACTGTTAAACAACCACTCACATAATCTGGCATTGTAATGCAACCATATTGGTATACAGTGAATGAGCTGGGCTGTCCCAGTTCTCCCATAATTTACTTTTTGGGACCTATGTTGCTGAGGCCTCTACATAGATGTTGTTCTGGAAGGAAGAAGCAAAGTATTTTTTTTGCCTATGGATTTCACTGGTTCACTTTCAAGTTAAATACTCATGCCATGTTTAGCAGCACGGTAGAAAAGGCTACAAGTTTTTATCAATAGCTTAGCAGTTGCAGGAAAATTAGGAACATGTTGGGAATTCTGCTACTACACCTAAATAAAAACCACAGGACCAAAGTTGATACTAATCACCAAATTGGGGTAATACAATGAACAACTTAAACCACTATGTATGGTGGTAAGAGCAGCTCTCTTAGAGATAGTTGTGACTTGATATGTGCTTCTCAGAGTACAAGAGTGAGAGACAGAGCTTTTGGTTACATAGAAGTGGCTATAACACCGTAGATCTTGTGGTATATCAGATGCTTCAGTCAGGCCTCTCGACACAAACTTCTTTCTAATAAATTGAGAGAAAATAGATGTTTATAAAGAGGTCACGCTATGATTGTGTTTAAGAGATATCACTTACGAAATGTATTTATCACAGATCTCAGTTTTGATACTGCCAACCTTGTAACGAACATACAATAAAGGCTATGTTTTATGGGAAAGTTATTCAATGTTGATAGATAAAACCCAGGAACAGTGACCTACACAAATGCATATATGAGAAGAACGTGCAGAACCCAAAAGTACAAAAATCTGTTATAATGTTTGCTATAAAAAAAGGTCTATTGCTTTGGTGTAATATAACATGTTACTAGAAACCATGCATGTAATAATCTGTTCTTTGTATAGAAAGTGAGAAGTAAGCAGTTGTCTGTCAAATGGGAAATAAAATTCTGGTGTTGTTCCGCATTTATGAACTGTCAGTTATCCAGTTATGGTAAAACAACAGCAGTGCACAATTAACCTTAACTGGTGACTAAATGAAAAGTCTAAAGTTTCCTTAGTTTGCATTGTATTACCAATGGTTTGTGGCCAACTTATTGAAGACACCATAACTATTATTGGCTCTCACTAAATTTCAGGCACAGATTAGACGGAGTGAGGAATATAAGTAGAAGTTTCAGTGTTGATGTATCCATGACTAGAGTGCGAGTGGGATTCGAGCAGTGTTATTATAGTTTTAGAATAGAAAAGAATGCGTAATCACATACGCTAGTCCCTTTTTGGTGATTCTTGAAAACAGATAATGTATGACAAAGAAGGAAATACTTGGAGTTGTTTTCATTTCTATAGAATACTTTCAACACCACTTGTATGTTAGAAAGTTCACTGTTTAAGTGGACCATGCTTCATTGAAATGATCGACGAAGTTTATAAACTAACTGCTTGTGTTTGATTTACTTATGTGTTATTCGCCAGACTTATAACATGGAATTACAAATGGTTTGTCTAGCCATGTGGTGAGACCCTATTTCTTCATTAAATGCCCTAATACTGGACACTATGTGAGGGTTGAAACAATTTATAACATAATAACAATAAGCCATACACTAAGAGACTGCAACATTAACAGAAGGGAAAAAGAAATCGAGACGGATGTCACAGCATGAAGAAATCCTTTGGGAGTGTCCTACTGAAAAGTGTTTAATTATCACCCTCCCTTGTAAGGTCACTTCTACCTCTCAAAACCAAAGTAGACCTTCCTAGAGATTAGGTTGCTACGACTAGTTTCTAAATGACAAGGAAGACAGAGACAAAAAAATTGCTAAAGTTCAGCCAACACAATATTCACTTATGGTGGAAATTTTAACAGCTAATGTCACCAACAGTGGGATTACCACTTTTAGGATTCAATTAGCTGCAAAGACCACATCATACTCAATGTCACCATCCTTAATGGTAGTGAGGATCATGGTGATAAAAGAAATGACCGCCACTTCAACAGTCGGCCGGAAACACCACGAAAAACCACTGTGTAGAAATTCATACAAACAATATATGTTTGTATTATATGTAGTTTTATTGCTAATGTTTTTGTTTGTTTTTTATTGTGTGATAAAACGTAACTTTGTATTTTTATCTTTTTGTGCCTTTTCTTTGTTAAAGGGTAGGGTGGGTGTTTTGTTATACTAAAGCCACATCGGGCTATCTGTTGAGTCCATCGAGGAGAATCAAACCCCTGATTTTAGCATTGTAAATCTATAGACTTAGCGCTGTACTAGCGGAGACATCTTTTCTAAAGGGCCTTATTGTTGTATAATTATTGATTGTAATGAGTATTTTATTTGTTAAACACATTTACTGTTTGTGCGTTCATCTTTGTTATGACGTTCATATTTTTGTTTGATATTATTGTATATTTCTTAGTTTAAGAAAATTTTGACATAACTTAAGCACGGTAGTTCTTTGTTTAATGTTTATATTGACCATACTAATGTGTGAGAGTTTAGATGAAGGCGAGAAACTTGATGCACTCCTTGATATGGGCAAAAGTACGAATTTTATTGGTTTTAAAGTTAAGCGTCAACTTGAGGACAAGCCTGAAGTTGAAAAGTAGGATATATGAATATACTACATATTTTGATATAGTGTTATTTTCAATATATCATTAATTTTAAATGTAAACGATATGCACATAAGACGTGGTCAAGAAAGTTATTAAATGATATTCAAGTTGTATTTGTTTCTTGTTTTTTTAATTTCACGCAAAGCTACACGAGGGCTATCTGCGCTAGCTGTTCCTAATTTAGCAGTGTAATACTCTTTGGCTGCTCTTTTATCAACGAATAGTGGGATTAATTGAAACATTATAACGCACCCACGGCTGAAAGGCCAAGGATGTTTTGGTGCGACGGGGATTCGAACCCGCGATCCTCAGATTACGCCGGTTTTATTATTCTCGTAACTAACGTCTTCTGCATTAAGATAATAATGTACTGAATAAAAATTTAAGTACTGCAATTTTTGTACTTTCGGCTTCTGAAAGCTTATTATATTTTAAACCAAATAATAACAAACTGTGATTCATTTAGGATTTTCAGATTTAATTTTTAAACTAACAGTTAATCCGTAAAATTTGTTTGTTTGTTTCGAATATCGCTCAAAACTATACGAGAGCTATACTCTTGAGCCACTCTTTTACCAAGAAATAGTGGAATAGATTAATACATGTAACGCCCCCATGGCTGAAAGAGCGAGCATGTTTGGTACAATGGGATTCGTACCCGCGCCCCTCAGATTACGAGTCGAGCACCCTAGTTACCTAGCCATGCTGGTCCATTTTGTAAAGTACTTCATGCAGAAAATACATCATTGTATTTTGGTATCAAAGGACGATAAACCTGTGTTATCAATTTAATTGCATTATTTAAAAAAAAGTAAAATTTGAGTTATTTTACAAAATGTATCCGTATTTTAAGAAGTTATATTATGAGCAATAACCCAGTGACAGAAAACAAACCAACATATTGCACTTTTAATTTCTAAAGGGATTAATGACATTTGACACAAACATCACAAAAATATCACTTTTCTTGATGCTCATTTGTTGCATCTTACGTCACACGTGACCCATTTCATCGGCTTCACTTTTATATCCGGGACATTGGGATGGCTGCTGTCACTAAAATAAGCGTAAAATGTGCACCCTTTCTGAACCAAGTATAAAAAAAGACGGGTAAGTGGATTTTCAACAAAAATGTTTTTTGCTTATATATGGATATATAAATCAGGGTAAGTATATTAATGTATTGTCAGTTTAACATTCCACGTACATGTTGATATTATCTAGCACAAAGTTCCAATTTAGAATTTAGCATAGTATTTGTACTTGACAAATCAGCTTAGGCCTATTATTTATCAAGAAAATTGTCCAAAGTTAAGTGTAATTCGTAAGAATTTTTTCCCCAGTATTTTTGTGTTTAAGTGAACTGAGCTTATATTCATGTCACAACTATGATGAAAGTACAAGTGAGACTTAAGAGCTTCGTCAATGTCAGTTGCCAAGGTGTAGTTTATAAGTATTTATACCATCACTAACGCACTAGGAGAATAACATCTAACACAGTAATACTTAACAAGAAAAAAGAATATTGTTTGCCGTTTTCATTTCACGTGTATTTGAATTAAGCTAGTTTGTATTATATATTGCGTATTGTATTTGAATGTTGTGTTGCTAATGGTTTCACGAAATACATATAATTTATTTTGTCATTTAAGTATTTTCGAAAAATATAATTATGTAAATGTAAAAATAGTGATAATTAATCACTACTTTGATCGGTATTTAATTCGCCTGTAAAGTATTTAGCCTGTTGTGAAGCAGAGGCGGTGTGTTTTGTACAGTAATTTTAAGTATAAAGGTATATTCATATATCGTTTTCCACTTGACTGTTTCATGAATATCACTTAATAGGTTTGCAGAGCTCACACACTTTAAGAACTTTTAGGTTTCCTTTTTATCAATCATAAAACTTAAAAGACTTTAACCTGAACTCTTCTAAACAGCTAATTTTTAGTGTTGAGGGTTCTATTTGTCAAAGAATTGTTTTAATTTTCTTAGTGAAAATAATATAAAACAAGTATGCTTAATACTAATAGTGATATTATTATACTTTCATTATGGTCAATATAAGCATTGTAATAGGTAAGATAATAGGATTAATATGTTTGAACCTAGTTAATTAGAAGTTTCTAGTTGTTTAGTGTTTTATCCATGAAAGTAAAATCTGGATAAATTTAAAGTTAATTAATTTGATAAAAGAGAACATTTGCTGTCTGTGTATTTCTAGTAGATTTAGGTTTCATTTTTTAAAATAGTGGCTTTAGTATGTGCTACTCTTTAGCAGAATTGCACTGCTTAGTGTTGGTTGGTGAAGGAGTGGCTAGTTTGTTATGAAATCTAGAAACCTTCCTGCCAAGTCTCGTAAACTGTCGAATTTTATTCTTAAGGTAAACTTGCAACCATTTTTATGTATTGTGCAGTTGAGAATAATGTTGATTGCTATGATGTTGAAAGTGAATATACAGTCAATTAAAAGTGTTATTATGGAATTCTTTTATGCTTTTACATTGTACTGTAAATGTTTGGATAAAATCCTGTAACATTTCCTAGGCATTTATTACCTAATAGGCATTTTCATATAGGATTGACTTGTTATTTTTGAGCATGAATGAATTTATATTAAATATTTGCAGAGCTTTGTATCACTATTAGTATGTACTGATATTTGATTGTTTTTAAAATTTGCTTTATTGAAATACTCTGAGGTGAGATTTGTTATTAAAACATTAATAAACCAACTGTTAAAACATGTGTCTATTTTCTGTAACCTCACTCAAATGTTTTGTGAATTTTATACTCAAAACAATGTGAAATTAATAACCAAATACATTATGCTGTTTTGTATGTTTTGATAAATTGTATAAGAACCATAGTATTAGCTGTATGTATTAATAGTGTCATTGTGTGTGATATTCTGGTATGAGTGTAGATCATTTTGAAGATCTGTAGTACTAAATATACAAACTTTCTTTTTTATAAATAATTAGGAAGTGTACTGGACTTAAGTAATTAGGTAAATGGTAGTATGAGTCACAGTGCACAAGCCATGTGTTTAATGTGAACTTTGTGACATGAAATTTCTCTTACACTTGGCATCAACTTTTTTATTTTGCTGCTAAATTCCAAACTTGAACTGTTTTATTTAATTTATTATCCATCTAGACTTGAAATTTTGGGGGCCCAACCAGCTTCTCGCAACATTTTGTGGCTATAGACTGACATGTACACGACTCTGGTTTATTTATATATAGATGTATTTTAGTTAGTCTCTTTCAACATTTGTTTCATGTTGGCTTCACATTGTGTGTTCTGTGTTAGTTTCTTGACTAAATTTCATTTGTTGAGAGTGTACTGTTAAATTGGTTCAGGTTAAAAGTTGTGCTTCACCTGATGTTATGAAGCACAAACTTCTAAAACACATTGTTAAAATAGATTAAATGAAGCAGATCCTTGTAGTGAAAATAAGAGTTGTAGTTTTACTTAAGAGCAAATTAGAATAAACTCAAATCTGGAACGTAATTCATGAAAAATCCTGTTCTTTGCTAAATCCCTTTTTATTGGAGAATATAAAATATTGTGACCATTTTTTCTCCTTAACAATCTTGAACACTGGGATATAACTACTTGTTATATGAAGAAAATTGTAAGTTGCCTTAAATACATAGCTTGCTATGATAATTAATTAATAAGATATATTAATCTATAAGTTTCTGTAAAACATTTAACCAGCTGCCAATGTGTTCTTTCCTACAAAGTGTACCTGCTGTTAGCCCTTAAAAACAAGTGATCAAGAAAAATCATATGAATAATGTTATTTGTTATTTATACAAGTTTTAAGTCATTTCTCTGACTGAAATAGTCTTTTGAAAAAAAAAAAATGTTTGTGATAGGAAACTACTGCAACGAAGAGAATAACAATTAATCGGTGTACTTCAGACTGACCTGAGATAGGTATATATCAGCTAGTCTGTAATCAGTTGTTCAGTTAGAAAACAAGTTCATTGGAATCGACAGATTATCAGAAAAAGATGAATTTTGAGTGTTTTAATTTTTATAACGTGTAAAAATGTATGGTGATGTGTGTTTTGAAGTAATTTGTTTTACACACGTTTCCTGCAGATCGCAAAAACATTTTGCACCCTTTCGTTAAAAATTTACATTTGTTCCAGTTTTTTGTACTTACTCTAGAGTGATCTCGAATGACATCAATATCAAATTGTTATGTCACTTTAGCAAAAGCTTTAGATGGCAATAAAATACATCACAGAAGAAGATAACAGTTGAACCTGCATTCACTTCTTCATTTTGATAAAACTTCAGTAGAAGTGCTGGATATTTTATCATTATTTGGTTGAGATACTGATTGTGCTCATCAAATCACTGGGCCCGGCATGGTTAAGTGTGTTAAGGCGTTCAACTTGTAATCCGAGGGTTGCAGGTTCAAATCACGGTCGCACCACACATGCCCTTTCAGCAGTGGAGGTGTTATAATGTGACAGTCAATCCCACTATTCGTTGATAGAAGAGTAGCCCAAGAGTTGGCAGTGGGTGGTGATGACTAGTCTTACACTGCTAAATTAGGGATGGCTAGCACAGATAGCCCTTGAGTAGCTTTATGCAAAATTCAAAACAAACAAACAAACATCAATCACTAATTTATGTCTAGACTTAACACAGTCGACAAAGTTCACTGTTTTCTACAGTTGTGAAGGTGGGTGGTTTATTGTACCTCAAACTCTCTCTAGCAATATCTTGAAGGAATTATACAATTTGAAGAAAAGTAAATTAACTCCTGATTTATCCGAATAGAGTGATTTAATATTATTAAATGTTAATCTACTAGTAGAGATTCTTGTAGTTGCTCATCCTTATTCTGTGACCGAAATTGATGTTAAAGCATTGCCTGTTGAAGATAGAATCGAAGAGGGCCTGCAAAGATTAAAGCTGAACACATTTATATGCAAAAACGGCTCGTTTGGGTTGAGAAAATATTTTACATAGAAGAGCGAACAACGTTTCGACCTTCTTCGGTCATCATCAGGTTCACAAAGAAAGAGGTAACTGACCGGGAGCTGACCACATGTTTGAAAGGGGTTGTGTAACTGAGTGTCGGAATGTAGAGGGCGGTGTTAGATGTTTGAATATATAATTTTATTTATTTTATTATATTAATATAGGTATAAAGGCATTTCTTTATATTGGTTTATTTTGGGTATAAGTCGTTGTATAAGTAAGGCTTCTTTAATTTTGCGTTTGTTTATGTTTGTTTCTTTACTTAGTATTTGAGTGTTTTCTATGGTTATGTTGTGTTTATTTGACTTGCAGTGTTCGAAAACGTGTGAAGGTGACTTTTTACGTTCTTTGAATCTGGTTTCCATTTTTCTACTTGTTTCTCCAATATAGAAGTCGTGGCAGTTATCAAATTGTATTTTGTAAATAATGTTGGTGTGGTGTTTGTCAGTGTAGTTTTTACATAGTATAGACCTCAGTTTTGTGCCTGGTTTTTGAATAAATTTGGTATTAACTGGAATGTCATATTTTGTTACTAGTTTTTGCTAAATGTTGGTTATTTGTCTGCTGATGTCAGGAATATATGGTATACAGCAGTATATGGTTTTGTAATTTTTTGATTCGTGAGATATATTTACTTTAGTTGGTTGATTTTGCTTTCTGTCTAGGTTTGTACGTATGCTGTTTTCTACGGTTTGTGGAGGAAACTTATTGATGTTGATGAAGTATTGTATAATATTGTCTAATTCATCGATAATTTTATTTGGTGAGCATAGTTTTATGGCTGTGTTTACTTGGTTTCTTAGTATGTTGTGTTTTTGTTTTGTTTCATGTGTTGAGTCCCAAGGAATGTATAGTCCAGTATGGGTGATTTTTTGATGGATTTCTGTCTTGAATTGTGTGTCGGTTATTGTAATTTTGAGGTTAAGAAATGATATTTGATTGCTTCCTTCTTGTTTACATGTGAAGTTGATGTTGGGATGTATAGTGTTAATGTGATTGAAAAAATTAAGTGTGTGTTCTGTAGATGTGAATCCCGCAACCGTGTCATCTACATATCTGTATTAGTGTTGTTGTGGATGTAATGCCATGTTACTTGCTTGTGTTTCAACTTGTGTCATAAAAATATTGGCTAGAACTGGTGATACTGGGTTGCCCATGCTTAGGCCATTTGTTTGTATATAGTTTTCTCAACCCAAACGAGCCGTTTTTGCCTATAAATTTCTCAACAAGTGGGTTTCTCGACATCACTGAAAGCTGAACACAGTACCACAGGCATAGCCTGTAGCTTCAGATATGCCCTCCAGAGATTATAGATGGACACGGTGCCGTCCAGTAAAAGCTCACTTATGTCCAGGAATGTAAGAAGAAACAATTCAAAGCAGACTTCTTAAGTTTCAAGTCGCATATTTGTGAACGTTTGCAGTTGTGATAATTACTTGATTTTTAACGTTTTATTCCACAGGCCTGTATTACAGAGTATCGTATATGTTTTTGCATAAATAGATTTTATTTATCACTCGTTATTATTCATATAGATTTATTGACTTGTACGTTCATTTTTAGTACTTCAATGTAATGAAACATAACTGGTAAAAGGCTTTACTTTATCTTGCAAATATTTTTATCATTTGAACGTCTTGTAAAGAAGTGAGAAGATAATTTGTAATGGAATTTTAGGGCTTGGTTTCCGTTTTTGTTTTCTTTGAATAAGTTTTAGATCATTAAGATTTGACCCTGCGTACGTGATGTGGATACTGATCTAATTAAAGTGGTAACTTTTAACGAATTTCATTTGGGTTATAACATTTTGAATGACTCATGCTTGTAATAGCTGTGATTAACACCAAGAAGTGTTCCATCTGGTGTCAGTTGTTTGTAACTAGGTTAGTATCGATCAGTGGAAAATTATCCTAATGCTTTAAACGAATCGTTATTGGGAAATAATAATAATTCGTTTTGATAATGTGAGCACTAAAAATCATTATCTGTAAATTGTCATAATAAGGTTTTGCAGAAAATCATATTTGTGTATTACGGACAAAGGTGTGTATTACAAGTGTTTTTGTGGTCGTCGGTGGTAATAAATTATATTATCCTTGGCAATCAGTAATAGATTCGCTTTCTGTATCAGCAGTCTAGAATGACTGTTCACGACTGTGCCTCCTGGACAGCAGCTGTTATTCAGTTTTTAACCTGTATCTCGAGGCGTGAAACCTCTGTAACCTTGGCAACCGCCAGGCAGCCTCGTCTCGACGTTAGAATAACCTACAAGTAACAAGTCTGTGTTGGGACACACGTGTGGTCAGTGACGCCAGTGGTGAAAGATTACCACGTGACTCCCCCGTATCGATGTTATGTTGATTTCAAGTACACCAATTTCACGTGAACTTACGAAACTTGTGATGGTTAAATGTTCGCATTGTTTCGGTACTATGTTACAGTACGTTTTATAAGGTGTGGTTCGAGAATTTATTTTGATATACTTTGAAACAAAATGGTGGATAGTAGCTTGTGCACGTGTTTTATATATCGTTATTACGCATATTCAGTTTCATTCAGTCGAACCGATGTAGTATTAATTTCTGGAAAATGTACGTTGATGTTTTTCTGTTTAACAAAAAAAAACAAACAAAAAAACAAACTCGCTGTGGTATTGGTATTGTAAGCGTTACAAAAATAATAGCGATATTTGTAAAGCAACTTGACATTGAAATAAAAATCATAATTCTGTTCTGGTAACAGATTTTTATGTAAGGTTAACCGTCTAGATTCATAAGCCTTTGATTGGGGGAAAGGTCTCGTCCGCACTACATACAGCAGATTTCATGTGGTTGACATGTCATTACGTTATTATTTCATTCAAATTGTTATAATTAAAACAATTTATGTAACATACACATTAAAAAATGAATCGGGATGTATGCATATGTTTAGATTGGTAGTTGATTTTTAACTTACTTTTTATAGTTCTCAGAATGTGTTAAGGTATTTGCTGCACATTGTATTTCTTATGTTTATCGTATTACGTTAGCGTTTCGTAGAGAAACTTAGCAATTCAATACTTGGAAAAAAGAAGTTAGGATTTTAATATTTATGTGTACGCATTCCGAAAGACAAGTGATAGGCCGGTTGACTTTTGACCCATATTTTTCATTACTGTATGAACTAATGTGTTAAAAATGGGCGCTGGCTCATCGTTTGAAGAGATTCAGGGTAGCGTATAAACAAACATACACCATATGGACGGGAAAGAGGTGAGTTTTTTTAGGCCTAACGAAAGAGGTTAAGACTTGTATATCCCACATTACATTCTGTAGTAATTCTATCGAAATAAATACCGAGTTGAATCAGGCAACTTGCTTTTAGAGTCTTTTCTGCAGAAAACTCTTTCAATATTTTATCTCACCATTTCTTTAGATAGATTGGGGAGGAATTTGTCAGGGTGGAGCATACGCTAGTTGTATCGTGATTGTCGTACTCATGACCTCGATAGTGAGGCCTTGCGTAGGACGTTACATTGTAGTTACCTTCACCACATGGGCAGAAGATGCTCACGTATGTCACTGTTGAATTGACAGTCAAGATATTGAGTGATGGACAGTGTGAGCATGTTCGTAAATTGTCAGATGAAACTTTTTATACTCAGAAACCAATGTTCCAATACTCTTCCTTGTATCATACACACAACTTCCTGCTAAGTGTGATTGGTGTGTAATGTAACAACTTTTCTACAAATGCGTTCGTTTGTATACAAGAGATTAAAAGTTAGTGTTAATGTTTTAGCCTTTATGCATGTTTTTCGAATTCAGACATCTGTTGTATGTATTTAGGAAAACTGACATGGTGTCTTGTAACATACATTCTGTCTGTTGCATGTAGTGAGGAAAACTGACATGGTAGGTTGTAGTATACATTCTTTCTGTCTGAATGTACATTTTTACTTCAAGTGGGTTTCTTGTCATCATGAATGCATTCTATTTGTTGTATATTATGAGGAGAACTGACATGGTGTCTTGTAGGACACATTCTGTCTGATATATGTCATGGAAGTATTTTCTGCCATAATTCCAATGCGTGTGTGTTTTTTGTTATAGGAAACCCACATTGGGCTATCTGCTGAGTCCACCGAGTGGAATCAAACCCCTAATTTTAGCATTGTAAATCTGTAGAATTACCCTGTACCAGTGGGGAACATAATCCCAGTATTATATCACAAAGTTTGACTAGGTTAAAATGTTTAGGTTAGTTCTAAATCTATGTATTAAGTTAACAGTGCAACATAAAAAGAGATACAGTGCTACTTCTGTTACACATAACCTATCTGCACATTTTTTGGCCCAGCTGTTTGAGGGACAAAAGGTCATGTCTAACTCCATCTTCCTTTTTCCTCAACAACAATATTTTTCTTGTGAAGACCACTAGAAGGTGAAAGGTAACCTGTCACTTTATTGTTCTCATTATCTAGGTGAAAAAGTTGATTCTAAAGTTGAATTTATTACAGTTAGTAATTGCATGAAACAGGTCTGGGAGCATAGCTCAACAATCTACATGTGGCTGTGAATGGGCATGTGTTTAGTGTAGGTAGCACTAGGTATTAAATATTTTATCAACACTTGATAGAAGTAATATTCAATAAAAAACAACAACAACATAAACACCAGGGTTTGCTTTATGTACTGTTATGCATGTAATGTTTTTGAAGGTTTTTTTAACATTGGTACACACAAAACTCTTAAGCAATTTTCTCTAACAACTTCAAGTGACCAGTGAATACCCATAATGTTGGTTGTACAGTATAACTTCATAGTTGCTTTACTTCTAAGATAAATCAGTTTTAGCTATAGAGCTGAGCTGAAGGACAGTATAAACAATACCTTAGAAACAATATTTGTGAAGATACAAAATAAGATTATTTCAATAACAACAGAAGTGTACAACATGTAACAAAAATATTGTTTCTGTAAGTAAAATATAATTAACCATGTTAGATATAATAACATGAAAACATACTAAATGTAGTTGTGGTGTATGTGTAACATCACTAATTTGACTTAAGTTAATCCATGTCACTTTGTATTTAATAAAAAAGTTAAATTTTAAATTGTAGACATAAAATAAATATAAATCTTATATTTATCTCAAATCTCTCTCAAATCTTGAGAGAGCTCACAATAATTAGGTTTAGAAAAGGGGTTAAAAATTATGAATTATGAAAATCTAATCAGCAAAAAGTAATATATTGTAATTAATGATAGAGTACATTAAATTTGTGAGATTATTATATTGTTAGAGTATTTACTTATGCTGATCACCATACTACATTTGTTTAATTGTTATTATAAGGGATAAAAAGGTGGATATGAAATATTGAAAAGGTTGGTTTAGTCTATAAAGGTGTGAAGTATATAACTGATAAACAGAATATTTTTGAATTTAGAGTTAAAATATGGTAGGAAAAATCTGTTTTTAAGAAAAATAAGAATGAGGTTGAAAACTGTGAATTGTGTTTTGTTGAACAAACTTTTGAATGTAATAAGCTTTGAGTAGTACACTTTGTAAGATAACATATTTCTAACACTGTGTAACACAAATTTTGTTCCTGGACAGTATGTTATTTCTTAATTGCTTATGTTGTAAAAGTACAGAAAATGGCCATTATATTCTTCAAACTTTGCTTTTGTGACCTGGATAATGAAATTTAGAAATTAACCTATTTTCTATGTAAAAATGGGAAAATTTGCATATTTTCATTTACATAAGGTCTGAATAAAAACAACATATGAATCAAGATTTACATGTTTAGAAGTGAGTAGGTTTTCGAGATTTGTGACTGTAATGTAAATCACTTTCACATATCAGCCCCCAAATATAGTCTCCCATCATGTTTTTATTATATGCTCCTTGGTAGTGGCATTCAAGGTCCAGTATACATTGGTTAAATGCTCACCATGCTCCTCTGAGTATGCTTCCATGTTCTCCTTCAATTTATCAAGATGAGCATCAAGGATATGGACTTTCAGGGACATCCTGCAGCCCATTTTGCCGTAGTTCTTCACCAGAGTCTTGACCAGTTCCACAATTTTCAGCCTTGTGATTGCCCAAGAAGCTGCTAACCACCACGATGAAGCTGCATCAAGCTTTTATTTCCTTCCTACTGAGCTTTTGACTAATAGTAAATAATTAACAGATACAGCAACACTTGTATTTATGTTATAAATACTGTCTCAGTTATTTTAGTTCTGTAGAAATTAATAATCAAGTTGTAAGTATTGTTGGGTTTATTCCTATCAGTTAAACTTAGTTTTACGTGTCATTTGTTTTAAATACTGTGTGAATTCGTTCTGGCATGACCAGGTGGTAAGGACACTTATCTCAGAATCTGAGATTTAAATTCCCATCATACCAAACATGCTTGCCCTTTCAACAATTGGGTTGTTATAAGGTAACAATCAATCCCACTATTTGTTGGTAAGAGTAGTTTTAGTCTTACACTGATAAATGGGAGGTGGCTAGTGCAGATAGACCTCATGTAGCTATATACAGAATTCAAAAACAAATTAAACAAACTCTATGAATTCCTCATGTTTTGTGCTTGGTTATTATGTTTTATTGCTTAAGTACTATTCCACATTTTTTTTCATCCTTATCAGTTTACTTGTGGAAGAAAAATTGATATTTATCCATTCCTAGCTTAATTTTTGTTGTGTGATGTTAGTCATTTTATAAACATCTTGTAGAATTAATGACCACTTAATTTTCTACTGACCAACTAACTGTGAACTTGTGAAAAAAATGTGATTATAAATGTTTGTATATTGTACAAAAGTAATAAGCACTTTACACACTTGTATGTGACAGCAGTGTTAGACTATCAGTTTTACTTGTTCTGTCTCGGAGACATTCAACCCAAACAAAATCATTAGAGTTGATGTTTTTAAGAAGCACTAATTATTATAAAGTTGTAAAAACTATTATTAATTGTCCATGAATGAAGTTACTAAACTTGCATTTTGTTCCTCACCAGCCTATATGAAACATGAAAGGAATGTTTTGTTTGCCCTGTATACATTATTTCTGTTGTTTAAATTACTGAATATCATATTTTACTATTCTAAACTTCTAGTTTATTGAAAGGATACCCTGCTTGTGATGCTGTTGTAAATGTTGCAAGTTTTTAAGTTTAAAATTAAGACATGATGTCCTCAGGAAATAAAAGGTTTTAGTGCTTATATAAGATGTGCAGAGATATACTTCATGCAATGTATTTTGTTTTTAAAATATTTCAAATCCATTCATAATAACTATACTAAAATCCACAGAACACTTGTATCAGTTGTGAAGATAACTTGTTACTAGTTAATTAACATGAGGGATTGTCAGTATATAATAAAAGAGAAAAAAAATCTTAAGAATAAATGCAAGGTTTTTCTGTTACTGACAGATTGCAGTGTTTGTTAAAGTACTGTCTCTGAAGAGCTGTGTACACTGCAAATTATGACGATAATTAACAATTGAATAATCTAGTATCATCAGAAGGGTGTAGATAGAAATAGTGTGGAAGTGAAATTAGAGGTGATATATACATTGTTTTATTTCAGGTTTACTAAATGATAATTGAGTAGAAAAATAAGAGTAATTAGTTCAATGTGTGGTTATAACTGTAGATTGTAAGAGAAATGTTAAAAGTATTTCTCATCAATTTGTCTGTTAAAATACAATCTAGACATGTAGACTGGGGGACTGTTATGTGTAAAGTGATGCCCTGCAGAGTGTAAGTATGTGTGGACTGGGGGTCTATTGTGTGTAAAGTGATGCCCTGCAGAGTGTAAGTATGTGTGGACTGGGGTCTGTTGTGTGTAAAGTGATGCCCTAAAGAATGTAAGTATGCACGTACATGTAGACTGGAGGACTGTTGTGTGTAAAGTGATGCCCTAAAGAATGTAAGTATGCACGTACATGTAGACTGGAGGACTGTTGTGTGTAAAGTGATGCCCTGAAGAATGTAAGTATGCACGTACATGTAGACTGGGGGACTGTTGTGTGTGAAGTGATGCCCTGAAGAGTGTAATATCTGATTTGAGTCCTGTAATGTAGCAGGACGTGAGTTTATAAATAATATGAAATGTGGTGTACAAGTTTGCTTAATATAGTGGTATTTAATGATCAGTCCCATAATAAACAAGTATGAAACAGTTGAATGTAAAAACCATTTAATTAACTGTGTAATCATGTACCATGTAAAGGAAGACAATTCTGTGATATAGACTGTGGGACAATCCATAAATGTGTTGTGAGGACATTACTCATTGTGGTTGATTTTCTGAAGAGATGATAAATATGTAGACATAACAACAGGCAGAAACTGGACCATGTGACAACATAGTAGCAGATAGTTGATTGTCTTGGGCAATGATAACTTGTTTGTGTAAATTTCTAGGAACTTTGCACATGATCAACTGATGTCTCACTAATGAATATCTGCTTCTTATTACATGAAGTAGAGTGTAAAGGTACTTTTTGTTTATTAATTTTTGAATTGAATCTTCTAGAAATTGTGAAATAGCTTTATGTGGTTGAAAATAATGTTGTCTTGTATAGTTAAAGTTGGAATGATATTAAATTAGTTTTATTCTGTATTCAAAGTGTAAGGACCTTGCAAAGTTGTAGAATTATTCAGTTTTCACTTTCTGTATCCATATTATATGAAGTCATTGGAATGCATGCTCATATTGGGATGCCACATGGTGAAGGTAGGATTGTGGGTTTGTTTGATTTGATGTGTGAACAGTGACTTTAAAGTCTAAATGTATAATAATTTTACTGAGTGAACTGTTGAGTAATTCAAAGGACTGGGGTGTGTAGAAGTAAACTTCAGTTTTTATCATGAATCAGTCTGTAGATAATGCTGCATTGAAAATGTTTTCAGAGAAAGTTTTGTATCATTTGTTTTAATTTTAAGAATTTTATATAAGTTAAGTGTGGGTGCAAAATGTCCTTGTTGGTAGGTTTGAGTTTGATTTTTCAGGTAAATATAGGCTGTACATTGTAAAAAGGTTTGAACAGTCTGTTGCATCAAAGCTCTTAAATCAGACATGCCTTTTGAAGCATTCGTTTTCTGGACTTGCTACTTCCACAGACAACTTAGTTTAATTATAAGAGAAACTGTTTAACACTGCAGGTCTTGTTCCTGTAAACAAAAATGTTGAAGTTAGCTGAGTGAGTTATGTGTTAGACACTTGTGCTTTGATGTGTAACTGGATCTTCCTTGGTGTCACAACTTAGCTGCATATTGAAGTTGATTATTTTGTGTAACTGTTTGTTCTGGTCTGGTCATCGAACACCAGAATATGCTTGAAACAACAAATGTTATAATTGATCAAATATACTGATATGTGGACAGTCATGTTGAAAATTGAATTACCACAGATATTTCTGCAATTTCATTAAAGTAACTACAAAGTTGGAGAGTTTACTGAATTAATTAAACTGTTATACAAACATTTACGTGTAAGGTGTGAGATAATATCAGGGAATAAGTAGGTGTACTAGTTACCCTAAAATGTTATACAAGCAGTTATCTGTACAGTAAGACAAGAATGGAGATAAATGGCAATAAGGGAAGTCTACTTCTCCTAGAGAATCAGAAGTAAGATTATGGACTGACAATGATAAAGTTTAGGGATTGGTTCTGTGTGGTAGATAGTGTGCAGATAGCCCATTGTGTAGCACTAAGAAAGTCATAAGATATTTATTCTTAGTAATTCGTGATGAGAAACCCACATGAAGTGAAAACGTATTCTCAAGACAGCTGGTATGGGTATAAGCTGTTTAATTAAAATAAAAGTGTAGAATAACATTTTGATCTTCTTAGGTCATCTTCAGGTTAACAAATTGTTTTGTACTTTATTTTAATTAAAGTGCTAATATCCATGACAGCCATCTTGAAAATACATATTTATTCTTAATTCATAACTTATCAAAATGGTTGTATAATAACATGTTGAAAAGGTTCTAAGTCATTAATTGATCACACAATTTAAATATAACTTAAACATGATCTTGAAACAACTGGAAACATAAGAGATACTATATGTATAGAACATATACTCTTAAGTTGTAATTCAGTACTGTCTTCAGTACAGGATTAGTGTTCTGTGATGTTACAGTACAGAACATTTATTACATTGAAGAGAGTGTGGTGTAAATTTAGCCTATGTATTACGTGTTTAATATTCTGTGATATTACAGTACAGAATGTTTCTGCTGGTGAGTGTGTGATGCAAGTTAAACCCCTGTGTTATATAGTTAATGTTTTGTTGTTATGTAACAACCTGTTTATTATACTGACAAGTGTGATGCAAGTTCATCCTATGTATAACATAGTTAAGGTTCTGTGATGTTACAATACAGCCCATTTAGTACACTGATGAGAGTGTGATGCTATATTGCAGCCTGTTTATTATACCTGAATCTGACAGAGGAACTTTAGCTGAGTATAGAACCCTTTATTATTACTGCAAAATGCAAGACAATATAAAATTATTTGGTATCAAAGTACAGAAAGAATAACCACATTTTATTCATATTTAAATTTGTTGTGAGAAAGTGAAGTAATTAATTGATACAGTTTTGATTTTTATATTCGATGATAAGATTTGTCATTGAGTGAAATCTGCAGTTATTCTCTGCTTTATTAGTAAAAGTGTTAACACCCATACCAGCCATTCTGAGCCATTTCTATTTCAAGTGGATTTCTCATTATCAATGATTAGTGGAATCTTTGACATTTGTGTGAAACCTTTAGCCTGAAGTTCATACACAGTTACCTGCAGATTACACTCAATGACATAAATCTTATTGAATATAAAAATCATTAAAATCATGTCAGTTAATTACTTCACTTTCTCACAACAAACTTAAAATATGATTATGAGACCAGTTGGCATTAAAACCATGAGTATCTTGTATCATATAAATTCCCTTCCAGTAAAAATTAAAACCTAAACTGACATAAGCATTAGTTTTTACTTTGTTGTTGTCTTGAGGTATCACTGTTCCTTAAAACTTGTAAAATTTCCAAGCTGAGGAAACTATTACATGTAATAAATGCCCACGTTTAGTAATAGCTTTACTGATATATTGAAGAAAAACGGCTATTTTCTGAAAACCCAGTCTTCACTGGGGTCACCAATCTGTTAGCATGATAACTTCACCATTAAAGCCAATATCAGCATGAAATTTAGCACAGTTGTTGATATTGCACACTTCCATAGCTTGATTTTTTTAATTTAAAAATCTTTACCAGTTGTCTTTTTGCAAGTCTAATTACCACTAATGAAGGCATTAATTAAAATTATTTGCCCTTAGCTTGGTAATGTTGCAGAAAATTTTGTTTTAATTCAAGCTATGAGGATTTTTCTGAAGAGCATGTGTATCATTTTAATGTTATCTTTTCTTTTTTTTATTACCCCTCCAGTACGTCGTAATCCGATGGTCGCAGGTTTGAATCACCGTCACACCAAACAGGCTCGCCCTTTCAGCTGTGGGGACGTTATAATGGCACAATCAATCCCACTATTTGTCGGTAAAAGAGTAGCCTAAGAGTTGGCGGTGGGTGGTGATGACTAGCTGCCTTCCCTCTAGTGTTACACTGCTAAATTGGGATGGGCTAGCGCAGATAGCCCTCTTGTAGCTTTACGCGAAATTCAAAACAAACCAAACCCTGCAATATGAACAATGTGTATCGCAAACGATTGAAAGCACACTGTCAGTGTTACTTTTGTTTGATGCTCGCTTGAACATTGTGTCTTAACAGTATTTCCTCACTAAATAAATTTGTCGAGTCTTTAGGGTCAGTGCTACCTTAAAGTAAAAATAATTAAATCGCTTTTTACGTTTATTATGAAGTTTTAATGTATAAGTTTATTGTCAATATATTTTTATTAATTCAATTTTTGATTTTATATAATATTCAAATTATTGTTTTGTTTTCAGAGAGTGTGTGTGTATATTGTTGGTTTAATATTGCATTTTGTAGCCTTCATTGGTTAATGAAAAGTAATTTTACTGAAGTTTTATATCAGGTTGTTTCCCAAACGTTCAAGAAAGTTCTACTCGTTAACTCAAGCGTGACGCTAAAAACGATACAAATATGTGAATTGAAAAAACTGGACAACAACATTTATATTTCGCTAATTAAACAAAAAAGCTACATTTGAAAAACAGCTAAGTAAAAAAGAATACATTGGGACTGATATACGGGTGGTGCATACGTGTACTGTACCAGGGTCATTCTAAGCCCTGTCCACCCACATGCAACTCAGGTAGATGCGCTTGTTTTTTCCACGAATTTAAACAATTTGTAGGCTTAACATTGTTGTGGTGAAGGATGTATATAAAATCAACACTTGCAACATAACACTATGTATAGGGTTTTGTTATGTTTTTTGTTTACATCGGATACAAGGAATGAAAATAGGGACTAGCTTCCATTCTAATTTTGTGTCGTTCCTTTGCGAATTGAATTAAGCGAATGTTTGCTTTAAAATACAGTATTTTTATAAGCTAACATAACGACTTATAAAAAACGGGTTGGAATTATTCATAGCCACGTTTGTAGTAGTTTTTAAAACCGTAATTTAAATGTTTAGACAAAATAATCTAATTCAGTTTTATTCACGTGAGCAGCAAGCGAGATTTATGATTCGTTTATACGTGTTATTAGTTGAATAACATTAAGGTATTTATCGTACCATTCTTCCACATTTTGTGATAAAAACAACATTCTTAATTATTATTATTATTACCACTGTTTGTTTGCGTACATGAAGTTTATATGGCAATATAATGAGAACTGATACATCTTTCTGTGTGGCGCAGGCCTGTTAAAAGGTGCCAGTGTACTACAAAGTTATTGCACTGTTAAAAAATAGTCCGGCCGAGAGCTTATCGCTTGAAGTGATTTGTTTCGTGTTGGTTACTTAATCTTGCTAAATCGAGAAACGAAAAATTTATTGATGTGAATGAAATATTTTAAACGTTGGATTTCGTTATACGACAGCAACAAGCGTAGACTTTTAACTGTCACTGAAACGTTTATAAGTGAAGGAAACGGTAACAAGTTGTTTTGAACGACTTATTTATGGGACTGGACGATCCACCTACAAACCTGTGGTTGTCCTTGTCTGTATGGTAAATATTATTGTGCTTCAAAACTGCATAGTATGACATAAACGGAAACGCAGTATCTAGAGAGGAGAAAAACAAACAAACATTATACAGAATATTGGGGAACAGTAGGCATTATTTGTTTTGTTTTTAATATTAATACAGACCTATCTTACATATACAGCTAATAATATCAAGGAACCATATTTTATGACATAGCCCTCTATTAGTGAATGTCTTACAATATAACACAGTTCATTACAATTGTTGAACGTGTTTCTTTTCTTCTAATGATTAAGTGGTTCCAACTAAGAGAATAGGTAGAGCAAGTGTGTTAATGTACTCCTATATTCTGTTATTAGAGTACTGCATTGTGTCTTTTGACACACTACCATCTTGTATTATTGGAACATCATGTTCTGTATGTGTTTTGCTCTATTCTTTTTTGGTGCCATGTTTAGTTATTGAAACATCTTTTTCTGTAATGCACCATCTTCTGATACTAAAATACCTTGTGTTGTGCATGTTCTAGTGTTCTCTCTGTTGTCGTGCACCATCTTCTAATACTAAAATATCTTGAATTGTACATGTTCTGGTGTACTCTCTGTTGTCGCTGTTCTCTCTGTTGTCATGCACCATTTAGACTGAATGTAGTCACTACAAAATATAAAGAACTTGTAGTATCATAACCTTACACAAGCCTAACTACTTTACATTAAAACTATTATCTCTACTCAAATAATATTCTAACTTTTATTTTTTCATTTTTCAGAACTTGTCAACTTTTGTTTTCGTTCAAGTATGTCCATTGGGCAGATCCACTTTAATAAGGTTATCATGAATATAAAACCTGTAGGTCTTGTGCAGTAGTATTAGAAGTTGTGTACAGAAGCTGTGCTGTCATTCTTGGCAGAACTTCTGTCATATGAAATAAGATACAAATTTATGTATGATTATGTTGGTTATAGTTATAAAATGTAATTAATACAGTATGTATTTGAATAATTTATAGTATTAGATACATTTAATATATAGCTGTGTAGTAACTACATTAACCAAATGTAATTGACATGATACATGAAGTTTTATGTGCAGTATATGGCCACAGGGATATGTGAAGCTCTACATGTGATAGTACTGGTTTGATACTTGATAATTCACTATAAAGGCCTAACTTTATCAGGTGTTCTCAGGATAAAAGCCAAAAACAGCAAGGATACTCAACAGATTCACAAACAGAAAACATTAATGGTGAATGGTACAATATTGAAAGATTCACTAAATGTGTTGTTTGTTTCTGTGTTTGTTGTTTGTTATGCAGATATCCCATGACTTAAGACAGAATGGGTATAGAAGTTTCTTGATTTGCTTGTCACATATTATTTAGACTAATTATTATTCAATGTAGTTTTTATTGAAGATTTTGTGCTAGCAAATATGTATAATCGTATTTTGCTAAACCTTGTTTGTGTTCATGAGGGAAGTTACTTTGTATATGCACTGCACTAATTGTGTGTATGCTTAAGATATTTTCTACATGTGTTGTCTTGCATGCTGTGTGTGTTCTTAAGAAATATTATCCCATGTTTACATTGCCCTATGTTCTGTATGTGTACTATACAGTTCTAAATAATAGTAGAGAGTGGAAAATGGCAGATTTTTTTTTTTTTAATCTTCTTACTTCATGTTCATTATTTTTATGTTCTTATGTTTGTAGTGGTGGGTAGTATTGATACTACCACATTTATTTGTGCAAAGCACAAAAGAAAATTGAAATGATAGCTATCTTTTAAACAAATTTATTTGGAGCATTTTTGGCTAAAGTTGAATCTTTGCTGATTAATAAAATAAACATATAATGATAATTTTATCAACCGTCTAAGCAGACTGGCTAGTTACAGACTAGTAGCCTGCCAAGTTCCCTTACATTCAATAGAAAAAACTGAATAGATTAAATATTTTTAGCAAGGAAAACAATGGTGAATAAAATTTCTGTACATTGACAGTAAAATAATTTTTAACAAATATTGATAATAATAACAAATAAAGATATTAAAATCATTTCTTTTGTGAAAAATAGTACAATCAAAATTTTGATCACAAAAGAAAATATTTAGTTACTGGTTCACTGTTCCAAGATTGTCCAGTCACCATATATTATGGTAGTTTTCCTTATAGTACCTTGTGGTGCTAAAACAGGATGTCCTTTTGTTTTTTAACCTTCTGTTTTCTCACTGACAGATGTCATGTAGATGGCTGAGAGCATATACTGGTATTTCCATCCATGTTTATGCTGTGCAAGTGGTCTTGACATCAGTACTTAACTCTTTGGTGGGTCTATTTCTCTCAGGTGAAGTGTTCTCTGAAGTTTCTAATTGGCCATTCTTTCTTTTAAAGGTGATCATTGTGAATGCCATAGGACGTCTGTCATTGTGGATGCTATAAACCACATCATTTTTTTTTTCTTTCTTTTACAACACCATAGTGGTCGTACTAATATCTAAGTAATTTTGAAGGCCATCTTCTCTTGCAGCATGGATTATATAGTTGTACTGTGCTGCCAGTCTTATCATTTACATCATAACTTTTAATTTTATCACTGACTGATGCAAACTGAAATAAATCCATGTATGGTATTGATGGTGTTTCATGGCCTCATTTCGTGCTCGTATGCCAGGAATGGCGTCGGTGATGTTCCGTAGTCCCATTTTTCGCTACACAAGCAAAAGGACCTATTTGCAGTGATGGGAAGGTTTAAGTTAACTTACCAATTTATTTCATGGACTTTAAAGAGATTAATTGTGTTGTATTCTTGGTTTCATTTGGAGTCAAAGCTCTGACCTACTTTTACCATCCATTACAAAAAGTAATTGTCAAGCATTTCAGTCATGCTAAGAGCCACTTAACAGTAACATGTGGTAAATCCACATTTTTATTCTTTAAAACGCATGACATTTTGAAATGATAGTGTAATTAGTTCCAAACAATTTTGTGTATGATATTGTTCTCAAAATTTGATATCAACATTATTCATAACTTTTTCTATCATTTCAAAAGTGACTGTTGAGTTTTGCTTCCATATGCTTCTTTTAAAACACAGTATGGAAAGCACAGCCATCATAAACGGGATAGAGTAATACTCAGATAAACACCATGGTTGACAGTATATATAATATGTAAGATTACTGAGTGATAATGCTCTCGGGTGGTACTCCAACCCAATGATGAACTGGTTGCTCGTGTTGTTTTCTTCATGGAATTTTCTGCATGCAAGCACAGTTCATACGATCTGCCCCAATCTTTTAGAGATTTCTAACATCCTACCTAGTAGGAGCATGTATGTTATTCTTTCCAATGTCATCTTTTTTTTCTGTATACATAATTATTCTTTATCTCTGGGCTGCATTGAGCCACTATGGGGGCCATATTTCATCATTCCTTATAAACTCTGTAATTTGATTGACTTAATAGTTGCACATTTTATGTAACAAGTTTTCAGTTTAGGGTTTGACTGTATTAGTTTATCTGTGGATGTCTTGTATTTGACATTGCACTGTTGCATTTTAGGTTGACATGCTAATTATCATGCACCTCTTTTTATTTATTTTTCAACAGTATTAATATTCTTTGGTTATATGAGATTTCTGTGATGATGAACCAGCATTTCCATAGCTTGATCTGGGTAATATTGAAGATTCTGGAGCCCCTGGCTATCTGACCTTCCAGATTGTACTGATTCATCAGCCTCTGCATTGGTACTTCAACTGTCAGGAGTGTAAGCTTTTGTTCATGTTGGTAGTAATGGAAATGACTCAGGGTTAAACAAGATTTAGTACTTTTTTCTGAGTTGTACATTTCCTTTTTTTTTCTTGGTGAAGTAGGTGATCACATGTACTTATAAGATTGTAACATTTCTTATATCTGTGTTTTTAGAGTTTGGTTTGTTAATGCACATGCACTTGCTAGTTGTATTGTGAGTTTGTTAATAATCAACTTTAGTTTTTCTAACAGTTTGCACAGAGGATGAGGTATGTTTAAAGAATGATTTTTGAAAATGATATTAACAGGAGAAAAGTCCAAAAAATACTCTTACCTTGAGTAATTTCTATGGTTTTCACCAATTTCAGACTTAATGATTCTTGGTTGAGATTGTAGATGTACCTTCTTCACTGATCATTTGTTTTTTGACGAAACAGCTTACACTTGTTGTGATTTGGTATAAGTGTCTATTTCCCAACTGATTGAGTACTTTTCTTAGCCAATTTCAAGCATCACTGATGTAATGATGTCATGCAGGAAGATGAGAAACAAACATCACAGGATACTCCATAAAGAACATCCTACATTAATTGTCCAAATGTAGAATGTTCTTTAAAAAAACATAAATGTTAATAAGTTACTACAGCTCATTTCTTGAACTTAAAGCCAACTTTTCTTCATTTGTATTACACTATGTAACACAAATTTTGTTCCTTAATAGTATGTGTTATTTCTTAATTGCTTATGTTGTAAAAGTACAGAAAATGGCCATTATTCCCTTCAAACTTTGCTTTTGTGACCTGGATAATGAAATTTAGAAATTAACCCATTTTCTATGTAAAAACAGGTAAATTTGCACATTTTTGTTTATGTAAGGTATGAGTAAAGCAACATATGAATCAAGATTTACATGTATTTATACTAAAGTTATACAAAAATGTTTTAAAAGTGATAGTTTTTTGAGATTTGCAACTGTAAGGTAAATCACATCATGTTTTCATTATGCACTACTTGATAGCGGCATTCAGAGTCCAGTATATCTTGATGGAAATGCTCGCCTTGCTCCTCAGAGTATGCTTTTATGTTCTTGAATTTATCAAGATTAGCATCAAGGATCTGGATTTTCAGGGACATCCTGCAGCCCATTTTGCTGTAGTTCTTCACCAGAGCCTCAACCAGTTCCACATTAATTTTCAGCCTTGTGATTGCTCAATAAGCCCCAAACCACTGCAACAATGCTGCCCCAAGGTTTTTTTCCTTCTTACTGACCTTCTTGTGAAATTTTGTGCACTCCAACATTTTCTTTATTTGTGGTCCAAAGAAGACACCTGCTTTGACCTATGCCTCAGACAGCTTAAGGAAGAAGTCTTGTAGATACTTGAAGGCTGTAGATTCTTTATCAAGAGCTGTGACAAATTGTTTCATAAGACCCAGTTTTATGTGCAATGGTGGGAACAACACCTTCTGGAGGTCCACTAGTGGCTCACACGTGACATTGTGCCTCCCCACAGAGAACTCAGTCCTTTGGGGTCAGTGATAACTGTTGTAGTGCTCTGCAGTGCCCCTGTTGTCCCAAAGGCAAAGGTAACAGGGAAACTTGGTAAAGACTCATTGGAGACCCATCAGGAATGCCACTATTTTGAAGTCTTCAATAACCTCCCAGCTATAAGGTTTTTGAAAATTATCACAAGTTCTACAGCATTTTAGAACTTCTTGAAAATTCTTGTCAGTTCAAGATAATTCTCTATCAGCTACTCAGTGCTGAATCTACCTGGAATGTTCTGGAAAATGAGTAAATTTGAAAATTTCATTACCTAGGTCACAAAAGCAAAGTTTGAAGAGAATAATAGGTCTTTTCCATTTACTTCAGGCATAAGCAATTGAGAAATAACACTTTTCTGCCCAGGAACAAGAAAATGTAAAAATTTTGTTAAACAGCATTATCAATGTACACTTATCATCATCTGCTCATCAGGTACAATGTTGAATATAATTTTGACCTAGATAAAGCATTCAAAGTAAAGTCCATTCTCAGCATTTGGTATGCATCCTTATCTGTGATTTCATTCACCTTATAGTAGTCCATGCAGAAACTTGTGGATTCTGTTTCCTATATAAGTGTAATAGGCAAGTCCATGGACCTGTACTAAGTTTTATTACTCCTTGAGCTTTTGTGGCTTCTGTTCTGTAGAAAGCCTGAGTTTGTCTTCCAACTTAGTCATCTGTGTCAACTGAATAATTGGAGCTGCATTTCTAATATCAGTTTTATGGGGTGTTTTTCTGTATAAATTGTGAGGTCAGCTAGAGAAGATATCCTAGTATAAAAAAAAAAAGATCTTTTAACAAGAAAACAAACTACAATACACCCAGAAGGTGCACATATTCTGTAACTACCACTTAAGAAACATGCTGGTGGATGTAGGCAGCTCAGCTTGAATGCCATTTGTTATCAGGATATAAACATAGTTTTAATTCTCTCTAAACTTTTGGTAAGGAAGAAAGCCGTATACAGTGAAAAGTTAGATTAGAAATGTCTGAAGTAAATACCAGTGTATATTTGCTGTAGATGTTTAGAACAGAAGTAATATTTGCATGATGCAAACCAAGATGTTTGTTTTGTGTTTGAGCCGAGATTCTCAACTTTGAAGGTAAGCCTAAACCTTGATGATATTAACCTAGTGGTTTCACTAAATAATTATAGTTCTCACTTGACAGCTGTTTCATAAACTTATGAGAGGTCTGACTTTCAGTTAGAGAATTGACAATAGAGAAATATTTCTTCCAGGCATAACTGAAATTTTTAGCATTATTATCCCAGAAAGGCTATTGTAATGTAATTTGATGTGAAAGATGATTATTATGTATCAATTGTGTAATATTTTTTAATAATTTTGCAGCATTTTTAAAATAAAATATTACGTAACAGTTTTTACCACAAAACTATAGACAGATGTTATGGACTTCATGTTTTAATCTCCTGTTTAGGTGTTCACTGTTAGGTAATTCTTTTCATGTATGGTTATGTACTCTCAATCATTTTTGAGTATGTAAGATCAGTTAAATTCATTTTAAAAGATTTCGAATCCTTTGTACTAGAATCGAAGTATATCTCTATATTATAATTAATTTCTTTGTACTAAACATCTGCAAGTACCTGGCTGTAATTTTGTCTGTCTTGTCAGTGATTTATATTTGTAATAGTTTATCTGTCAGCTTCTTTTATACACTAGTATTTTTAAATTTTAGTGTGTATTAGTCATATGTTGAATAAGCTTTCAGCAGCTTGAACTATCTTAGTATTAAGGAGGAAATAACTGTGTAACAAGATTACATAGAAACTGCTGGTATGTCACGTAAATTCAAACATTCACATGTAAAAACTATAAGAGAAGACTGAAGCCTGATTTTGATTTTTGTATTTTCTTCTTATGTTTGTTTACTGTTGCTTTCTCCAGTTCAACAAAGTTTGGAACCAGTGGTACAGGTTACAATAGGAGTTAACAGTTGAGAGGAAAGTTTGCCAGTGGTATAGGTTACAGTATGGGTTAATGGTTTAGAAGAAGGTGTGATCCCACTGTTACTACCATGAGATTATATCAGCATTTGTGTATTTTTATCATAAGTACTTTGATTAGTCCTTTGTCAAATAATTTACAAACCATGTGATTCAGTAATCAACAAAGTTTTGTAGAAGTACTGCAACAAACTTTTGTATAACAAAATTATTGTTGAAGCAATACATGTTAGAATTAACTTCTGATGGTATTATGTTTCATAAGTTTAGGATTTTAATGAACAAGTAAAGTCCTATGTTAAAGAAGTTAGATAAAGTAATAGGAAAAAGATGATTTATTGTTTGTTCTGCTCTTCTGAAGTCAAAGTTTCCATTATTTTGCTACATTCAAACAGGTGGTTTTGTTTATAAAGTAGTCTAGTTTTCTTGCTGACAATATTTTCAAAAGGTAATTTTTTTAAACTTGTCTTCATCTCTCAAATCTTAAATATTAATGTAATCTCTAAAACCTCTTAAAATACATTTCAAATGCTTGTTGTAAGCAAGGCTTTATATTCTATTTTTATACTATGACTTTGTGGGGTCTGTCAATCATCATGAAAAATTAGGAAATGCATATATTTTTTTTTTCTTGCTAGAATGAAAACATAACACAACAATACAAATGTTTAGTTCAAGTCTCCTAATGCTATGTATTTATACGTATGTTTATCATTTTTTATTATATTAACCTTCCAGTCATGTAATGTTAGCTAGGCATAACTTACATTGATGTGGTGCACATGCACTAGTGTTACATATTCAGTAACTGATCTTTAGTCTTCCCCATCTTGGTTGTGTTTTAGTGGATTAGTATTTTGTAATAAACAGTCACATTTCGATTAATATATAGATTATTACTATTTAAAAGTAAATTATTAAATTTAATTTGCTTAAAATATAGAACAATAAATCGAGAGGTAAAGCAAACAATTATCTTTTCCTGCTTCAACCTTTGTATTCTGTTGCTGGACAAAGGTTGCTAAGCCTTTTTAAATTTTGCATGTGGAGGATATCAAAAAATTTTAACATTTTACATATACAGTTGAATAACCACAAAAAGTTGTAAATAACTACACTAATATAGAATTACACTAATTTATTAAGTTTTTAGTAACTAAGATTTATTTAAATTTTAAAAAGTATGAAACTTCAAGCAGACTAAAGACACAACCTACTTCATTGAAAACTTAGATCAAAAAATGCAGTAGCTTTTTCAAAGATTACAATAGCTGAGAAAACCTCTGTAGACATTCTAAGCCGTTTATTGGTTATTCACATAGTAAGAGTATGTAAGGAACCTTTCAAAAAATGGAAAAGTTGAATGGGACCACCGTATTTTATTCGGTATTAAGTGATATTTTGGCAAAATAAAAAGATATGAGGTTATTATTTTATATTCTAGCTGGATAATTTTATTAATTTGAGTTCCTAATTTGTTTGAAATTATAGATGTAATATTTTGATATTATAAACATCTAATTTTAAACAGTGCTGCACTCAACATACCACTAAAGTCAATGTTTGGATATGTTCTTTTGATATTTACTTTTCACTTAATAAATTAACTCATATATAATATTAAGTTTGAATTATGATCTTCAATTTAATTCTGAACTTACAGAATTTCACAAAATAGTAGTTCAATAAAATTTTGAATAAGTCAACAAACGTGATGACGTGGCTTTTGAACCCTAACCAGTTGCTAAATGGTAAATGTATATTTTAGAACAAAGAGTCATTATGTTAACATAAGGAAACAAAACCATCAGTAACGTAAGTAGCAGATGGATCTTGTACATGCCATTTTATTAATCGATATTGTAAAACAAGCAGAAAAATTATTAGAAAGGGAATGGTTATATGATTTGGAGGTATTTTTCATTGAACTGGCACTTTTCAAGATTAGTCTCTGTTTAAGTTTGTAGATACATGTTTGTATTGATACTTCTTAGGCAACCTAGCATTCTTTGTATACTAAATTGTTTTCAAAGTAGTGATAGTTTCATTTCACATTGGCTCTTGTTGTTCTCTTTACATAACTTATTCGGTAGATTTATTATTCATATGAATGCGAGATATTTATTTTGATTTATATAAACTTCTAATTAATTTTTTCCCTTATGGATACCTGAGACCTGTTGTATGATTTCTAAGTTTTCTCACCTCACTGAAATGGTACTTTTATGATTCCTACAAATTCTTCACAAGAGTTTTCTTTTTTTTTTGTTTACTTCATTGAGACTTGCATACCTTTTTATAATTTATCATATGAGAAATGTTCCTTATTTCATAAACTAAAATAGTTTAATGACTTAATATGAGACAGTTTCCTTTCATTATTTCAATAGAATGGGTTTTTTTTATTTGTATAATCTCAGAGTGTGGGAGCTGTGGATATGTTTACTAATTGTTTTATCATTTACATAAATGTACTTTATGAGAAGTTTTTGCCTGCTTGCTTCTTTGAGATCTGGAAAGGACAGCAATGCAGTTTTTATTGTATGAGAACAAATTACACAAGGATTTTTAACTTTCTGCAATAAATATAGAGGGCAGCAAAGAAACAAAAAATATACTGTACTGTGGAAAATTTAGTGTATCAAAATTTACTTTCATGTGACACTGTTTAAAGTAAACCAGAACAAAATTATTTTAAAGTTTATAAAATAAAATATTCCAGGTATTTCACTTTTTTTGTATTTTGTGAAAACATCCAGCAAATCGTACAACAGTAAAGAAAAAATATTCTAGAACCAAATGTCTTTACTATACCACTATAAAATACACAAGTGATAAATATAATAAACAGAATATATAAAAGCCATCAAATATAGTGTTTGTTATAGTAAAAACCTCGTCACAAAAATAAAGATTTGTTTTGCAGTTTGGTTTGTTTCAAATTTCCTGCAGTTTAAAACTAGAGGGATGGCAGCTAGTCATCACCACCCACTGCCAACTCTTGAGCTACTGTTTCACCAATGAATAGTAGGATTGACCGTCACCTTATAACACCCCCATGGCTGAAAGGACAAGCATGTTTGGTGTGATGAGGATTCAAACCTGTGTCCCTCGAATTACTATTCGAGTGCTTGAACCACCTGGCCATGCCAGGACATTTTGCAGTTTGTCTATAATTTGTATATAGTATTAACCTGAATCCTTCCTGAGGTGGCTAAACCTCATGAGGTATTATTGGGATTATGACCAAATGTACCATTTACAGTGATAGTTCTTCACTGATGACACAATGCAGTTTAATGTTTATAAATATAGACATGAATAAAAAGTATATTTAGTTAACTTTATTGATTGCCAGGTTAAATTTTTCTATAAATACATAGATTATTCTTATTGAAAGTTATTATTTTATCATTGTACCTACATTATTTTATAGAATCGTGTGTAATGATTTTTGTAGTTTTTAAGTTTTTATACATGTTCTGACATGTACATCTACTATAGATTGGATACTTATGTTTGAAGTGAAGTACATGTAACTAACAAACACTGCAGTGGTTTTGTGTGTATTAGTTTCAGTTTCAGTCTCTTCTTAACCTTCTGCAGACATTCACTTAGATTCATCATTTTACAGGACTGCAACATAGAACTTACACTGCACAACAGTCAGTGTTCCAATTGATTGATTGGTGCACAGAATGGAAGATTGGATAGTTTCATCTGTTAACCCCACTGGGATGGCTGAAGTAGATGAAGGATCACTTCAAAAGTCCATGGATAAGAACAAGGAATGTATGTTTATCTTGATTCAATGCTTATGTGTGGTTTAATATCTTACCAGTGATAGTTCCTGCTATAGCAGCTAAATTTGTCTGCTGTTTTTATGTATTTAACCAGTTATACAAAGTAAAATTATACATTTTTGTTCTGTTATATATCATGTTCAAATTGGTAGAAATATATTTCCAAAATGTAAGTATTCTTTAGGTTACTACTTGTTCATACACATTCACATTATTTATAAATAACCATGCCTGTTACTGCTTAGAGTATCTTCAAACATTTAATGGACTTTGACATTTGAGTGACTAAGACTTTCTAATGCAAGTAATGTCTTTGGAATTCCTTTCTGTAACTCATTCTTCATGTGAAAACTATTCATTTACATTAGTTTCTAGTTCACAAAAACAACAATTCACTGTATATCATAACTTTCCCCTCGGTGTGAATTCCTGTACGTGGTGAGGGGACCTCCCAGGGAAGGTTCTGTTCTATCTGGTTACCTTCTCTGGGATCTAAACATCCACCCATGTGTTTGCCGTGTGTGGCGACCCGTGAAGGGGAGGAGAGGATCCTGGTGGTTGAGGGGTCCAACCCTAACACACCACTTTGGCCTCGAATTCCTGTAGACGGGCGGCCTTTGGGTGGCCACCCTTGGGTGGCCACCCTTGGGTCAATCAGCTGGTCCACTTGGGCTAGAGTCAACCAAATACCAGTGTTGGAAGTTCTCAACGGGTGTTGTGGACATTGTGCCTGATGCTGGTGTTTGGGTATAGTGCTCACGAAACCCTGGCGTTGCTGCATAACTTTGTAGTGGGTCCCCTTGTAGGGCTCCATGGTGGGTGGGGTCAGTGGGTACCGAATTTTTTCTTTTCCTATGGATCCTCCAAAAAATTTAAATAAAATTGTAAAAAACAGTCAATGGGTAGCGACCACGCCTTGAATACTCAGAACAGCAATCTTCAACATCAGTAACACACGTACCTCATTTTCTCATATTACATTCTCTTCCGGAAAAACCTTTAGGGCAAATGTCCCCTTTTTTTATTCAACAGGGACTTGCTTGCTCTCCAAAGTCAGTAAAGAAACTTCGATCTGGTGACATATTGGTTGAAACATCCACATCCCAACACAGTGAACTCCTCTTGAATTCAAAGGCAATTGGGGATATACCTATTGAGGTTACACCCCATGCTACCTTGAATTCTTCACGAGGAGTTATTGTTGAAAGGGATTTGAAGAACGTTCCTGAGTCAGAGATTCTTGCTGGTCTCTCCACTCAAGGAGTTTCTGCAGTGAGGCGCATCTCCACTCGCAAAGATGGAGTTACACTGCCAATAAATACCCTTGTTTTAACATTTACTTCACCATGTGCACCTGCCACCATCAAGGCAGGTTATCTTATTTGCAGGGTTCGGCCATACATACCAAACCCTCTTCGATGTTTCCAATGTCAGAGATTCAGCCACTCAAAGACATCTTGTCATGGTTCCCTGACATGTGTTCGTTGTGGAGGCAAGGACCACGATGCCTATGACTGTGACATGAACCCACATTGCGTAAACTGCAATGGTTCTCACCCCTCTTACTTTCATTCTTGCCCAAAATGGTTGGAGGAAAAAGAGCTGCAGCGTTTGAAAACGACACATAACATTAGTTATCCTGAGGCTCGGAAATTGCTGTCCACAACTCCATCTCGGACATATGCTGCTGCACTTCATTCCACAACTACAGTGGGAGTGCAGACAGATCTCTCTGTGCCTCCAAGAGAATCATTTTCAAAACAAATGAAAAGCCTTTTGACCTCCGTGGTTAAAAAGGTTGATGAATCGACTTCCACGCCCATCTCTGTTCCTCCCATACCTTCCAACAAACCTCAAGATCCACGCCCTTCAGTTTCAAATACAAGCATTTCTTCTGATACATCTTTTTCTCCAACCCCATGATGCAAAACAATTATTCGTTCGCGTCCTCAGTCACTGGATTCCCCTTCCAATAACAAAAACCTGCCCACCCGACCCAGAGCAGGATCCATGGAGGTTGATAGACCTCCTCCGAATAAAGACAGTAAAGAAAAAAGATGTGGTCGTAAACCGAAGGGTTCTCCAGCCACTTCACCTACCCATTCTTAAAAATGGCCACCTTGATACAATGGAACTGTCGAGGTTTACGTTCTAATCTGGATGATATCAAAACGCTGATTGCTTCCTACCATCCTGTTTGTCTTTCTTTACAAGAAACATTTCTCAAAACTGCTGATACTGTCTCCATTCGGCAGTTTTCTCTGTTCAGAAATGACAGGTTGTGTGATGGTCGAGTACATGGAGGGGTGGCACTGTTGGTTGATCAACACGTGCCCACCCTGTCTTTGTCACTCAACACACCCTTGGAGGCTGTAACCATCCGTGTTTCCTTGGGTCATACCATCACTGTTTATTCTCTGTACCTGTCCCCTGGAGAGACATATGATCAATCAGATCTTGATGCTCTTGTTGAACAGTTGCCATCTCCATTTCTAATCCTAGGGATTTTAATGGACATCATCCCCTCTGGGAAGTGCTATTATTGATGGGAGGGGCGATCTGTAGAGCGGATGCTCTCTGATCACAATCTTTCTCTTTTCAATACTGGTTCTTCCACTTACTTTCATGCACCTAGTCAGTCCTTTACCGCTATTGATCTCTCAGTTTGCTCCCCTTCATTATTCTCCCATTTTTCATGGAGGGTTGACAGTAATCCACTAGGCAGTGATCCTTTTGAGAGAGACTGGCCGTGGTCGATGCCACCCTACCCGCGTGCCCCGGTGGAAGCTGGATCAGGCAGACTGGTACACTTTCACTGCTCTCGCAGAAATTGATCCTGCAATCATAAATCAGCCATCAATAGACGACTGTGTAGCAGCGGTAACTGACTGTATTACACATGCAGCTGCTCAGTGTATTCCTAAAACCTCGATACGTTTTCCACGATATCCTCGTCCGTGGTGGAATCCTGCTTGCCACTTAGCACGGAAGGCTCAAAAGCGGGCCTGGGATACTTTTCGTAGATATCCCACACTTTCAAACCGGGTTGCTTTCCAACGGGCTCGTGCACATGCTAGGTGGGTAAGACGTCAAAGCCAGAAGGAATCTTGGATTAAGTTCACAACCAGCATATCTTCTACCACCAGTTCCAAGATCATATGGGACAGGATTCGAAAGGTTAATGGGCACTACAATTCTGTCCCCCTCTCGATCTTACTTTCTGATGGTCAGGAGGTGACTGATGTTCTGAACATCGCTAACACTCTAGATGAAAGCTTTTGCCGGGTATCTAGCACTTCTGCTTGTTCCTCCACCTTCCTGGCCATCAAGACTCGGGCAGAGTGATCACCTCTTTCCTTTAGAACTGACTGTTTCTTTGACTATAATTGTCCCTTTACCCTGATGGAACTAAAAATGGCCCTTCATCGGTCTGCCAGTACGTTTGTTGGACCTGATGATATTCATTATGACATGCTGCACCATCTATCTCCTGCTTCTCTTGATGTCCTTCTGATTGTTTTCAACCAGATCTGGCAGGAGAATGTTTTTCCTGATGCCTGGTGCCAGGCTATTATTTTACCTTTCTCTAAGCCAGGGAAAGATCCCAAGATTCCTTCAAACTACCGTCCAATTGCTTTGACGAGCTGTCTCTGTAAGACATTAGAAAGGATGGTTAATGCTCGTCTTGTTTGGTTCCTTGAATCAAACAACCTCCTCTCGCCACCCAGTGTGGGTTCCGTCGACAGCACTCCACCACAGACCACCTAATTGCCTTGAAACATCTATCAGAGAAGCCTTTCTTAACTGCCAACATCTTGTATCAATATTCTTTGACATAGAGAAGGCTTACGACACAACATGGAGGTATGGCGTTTTGCGAGACCTCCATACATATGGGATACTTGGCCATCTACCCATGTTTATTAAAAATTTTTTAATGGACAGGAGATTCCAAGTTCGTGTGGGTTCGACACTTTCCCCGTTCTTTTGTACAGGAACTTGGAGTCCCACAAGGCTGTGTATTGAGTGTTACACTCTTCAGTATAAAGATAAATGCCATCACTGAACAACTCCCTCTCACTGTTGCGAATGGGCTGTATGTTGACGACTTTCACATCTCATGTCAGTCGTCAAACATGAGATATATTGAGCGGCAACTACAAACTGCCCTCAATTGTGTACGGAAGTGGACTCTGGTGAACGGCTTTAATTTCTCTCTCTCCAAAACTGTATGCATGCACTTTTGCTGTCGACGGGATATTCACCCTGATCCTGAACTTCGGTGAAGTTTTGCTGCCAGTGGTCCCGGAGACCAAGTTCTTGGGGCTTATCTTTATACCACACTTAAAGCAGCTTCGGGTCAAATGCACAAGAGCACTGAACATCCTCCGTGTTCTCTCTTCTACCAGTTGGGGGACAGATCGCTGTTCAATGTTAAAGGTATATCGTGCTCTTATTAGATCGAAACTCGATTATGGATCAATGGTCTATGGCTCTGCCAGACCCTTGGCCTTAAAGATGCTGGATCCCATTCATCACCAAGGACTTCGACTCTGCACTGGGGCTTTCCGTACCTCTCCAGTTCAAAGTATATACATTGAATCTCGTGAACCTTCTCTACACCTTCGCCGTTTGCAACTATCTTTACAATATACTTCGAAACTTCATTCCTTACCAAAGCATCCCACCTGGAAATGTGTTTTCCTTCCTCGGTGGGCAATACTTTTTTCAGAACAGACGATCTGTCATTGCTCCGTTTGGCCTTCACATCCGGGAGCAATTGGATGAATTGGGTCTGTCCTTGGATAACATTGCAGATTCCACAGGTCAGCCCATCCCACCATGGCTTATTACAGCCCCCAAATGTGACCTTTTTTTCAGTCACCTAAAAAAGGCAGATACTCCAGATTGGAAGTGCCGTCTTTTATTCAATGAATATCTTTCAAACAATTATTCAGTTCCCATTTATACAGATGGTTCCAAATCAGGTAACTCAGTGGGCTCTGCTATGGTTTGCTATGGGTCAGTAGTTGCACGCAGAATCCCTTCTACAGCTTCTGTGTTCACTGCTGAACTGTATGCCATATCTCTTGCCCTGGATCATATTGCAGCTGAGCAGTACTCCAACTGCACTATTTATACTGATTCGCTTAGTTCTATACTTGCCTTGGAATCGCTACATGTTAGCTCACATCCTATTTTCGCTGATATTCGAAACCGACTGGCCCATTTCTCATTAGCAGCTACTTCAATCCAGTTTTTCTGGATACCAGGCCATGTTGGTATTCATGGAACGAGCTTGCAGACATGGCAGCTAAATATGTCTGCTTCAGCACCATCACTCCTATGCCTATTCCGTACATGGACTATGGTGTTATCTTCAAGGCTCGGCTTCGTGCCAGCTGGCAGTCCACTTGGAGTGAGCAACGCGACAACAAACTTTTTCAAATCAAACTCAAAATTGGACTTTGGCCATCTAGCTTCCGTAAAGTTCGGAAGGAGGAAGTTGTTCTCACTAGGCTATGCATTGGTCACAGTTTTTTAACTCATCATTTTCTTTTATCTGGAACTGATGCACCAATGTGTAGTTTGTGTAACACTCAAATCATTATCAGCCACGTTTTACTTTCTTGCCATCGTTACAATTCTCAACGACGGCAATATTTTAATCATATTTTTTCCCAGGGTCAGTCTGTAACATTGGACAGAGTTATTAGTGATGGTGACTCTGTCCACCTTGATAATGTTTTTAATTTTGTAATGGCCATTAATCTTTTTAATCTCATTTAAGTGTTGCATATTTATTCATTACACCTTTTTAATTGTGGTTCCTTTTTTACAGTTTTAATCTCTCTCATTCAATTTGACATTTGACAATGGCCAGAACGTTAAATAACTCGACACCAGGACTGGAAAGGCCAACTTCAGGTGTCTAACGCTACTGTTTGAACTATCCGTTTAAACTACTCGTTAGTCGTCCTGGCGAGTTGTTATTATACTTTTGCTGCATATCATTTCACACTTTTACTACTTTACTTTTTAGTACTGGCCATATTGACTCATAACCCGGAACCAGGACTGGAAAGACCAACTTCAGGTGACTGACGGTGGTTTTTATACATACCTGTTAGTCTTCCTGGCGGTTTATGATCATTACCATTCTGCTACAGGAAGTCCTTTACAACTTTATAAATTGGATGTCAACATCGGTTTTATGCAATTTTCTGTTTTTAATTGCTGTTTTGTTTTTACCTTCATTTACTTTTACAAATTTTACTACACTTACTTTACTTTTACCTTTTTACTGGACATTTGGCTACTCATTATTACGATTTTGCAGAGTGTCTATTAAAACTTTTATTCTTTTACATTTTGATAATAGCTGCTATGACACATAACCTGGAACCAGGACTGGAAAGGCCAACTTCAGGTGATTGACGGTGGTTCTTGAACTTACCTGTTAGTCTTCCTGGCGGGTTATGATCATTAACTTTTTGCTAGAGTAAATACCTTACAACTTCTTATACTCTGCCTTCTATCTTAACATTGTAGACTAGGTGTCAACATTGGTTTTATACTTTTTTGTTTTACTTTCATTTCCATTTATGTCTATTACTACATTTATTTATTTATTTTTATTTTTTTTACATTCTTACAGAATGTCTGGCGCAGATAGCCTCGCTGCTTTGTGCCATAAAACACTAAATCAGTCAATCAATCATAACTTTAAGTATGGACAGTTAGAGTTTTATGAAGGTAATTTAAAGACAGAGATAATTTAAAATCAATTGTTGTTTCTTCCTTTACGTTATGTGAGTTAGATAACCTGTAAGTGAACATGTAGGTGTTTGTAATTCTTCACTAATTGTGAGTTAGATAATCCTGTAAGTGAACACGCAGTTGTTTGTAATTGTTCACTATTTGTGAGTTAGATAATCCTGTAAGTGAACATGTAGGTGTTTGTAATTCTTCACTAATTGTGAGTTAGATAATCCTGTAAGTGAACACGCAGTTGTTTGTAATTGTTCACTATTTGTGAGTTAGATAATCCTGTAAGTGAACATGTAGTTGTTTGTAATTGCTCACTATTCATAAGTTAGATAATCCTGCAAGTGAACATGCAGTTGTTTGTAATTGCTCACTATTTGTGAGTCAGATAATCCTGTAAGTGAACACGCAGTTGTTTGTAATTGTTCACTATTTGTGAGTTAGATAATCCTGTAAGTGAACACGCAGTTGTTTGTAATTGTTCACTATTTGTGAGTTAGATAATCCTGTAAGTGAACACGCAGTTGTTTGTAATTGTTCACTATTTGTGAGTTAGATAATCCTGTAAGTGAACACGCAGTTGTTTGTAATTGTTCACTATTTGTGAGTTAGATAATCCTGTAAGTGAACATGTAGTTGTTTGTAATTGCTCACTATTCGTGAGCTAGATAATCCTGTAAGTGAACATGCAGTTGTTTCTCTTTCTTTTTTGCTGATATTACTTCCTTCAGTGAATTATAGCTTCATTTATGATACTATTCTGTGGTGGTATTTTTTTGTTTTCGAAATCTATTTTAATGGTAAAACATCATGAAAGTTCTATTTTATTAATTTATAATTATAATCCAGCCATAAACCACTATTTACTAGTCTAACTTCTAAGGAGAATATTACCCTGTTAGATGTTTTTCTTCTGTATTAAATAACCATTAGTCTAGAAGTTGTTTAACCCTACTGACTTCTGTGTACAAAGTAAGCAACCAAGATAAGAGTAACGATAATATCGGAACAACACTGTGAGGAACAGTAACTTTTAACAATGTGTGGTATCTAATTTGATCAAAACAATCTTCTAAATAAATACATTTGTCACTTTTCCTCTTACAGCTTTACAGAAGAAGCTACTGCTTCGAAGACCAATTAATCAGCTAGTTGAGCAAGGAATAATGCCACGTAAGTTTTCAGATGAGAATTTCTTGCTGTTAGTTTATTAACTGCAAGTGCACTCATTTTGATACTGAGCATGATGTGAAATAATGTCTGAGAGTTTTGTTTTTATGATAAACTGATACAGCGATTTAATAAGATATTTTTGTCCCAGCTTTAAACACTCCACCTGCATTCCACGAGCAGCGTCAGAAGCTGGAGCGAGCAAAGGTAATTTTAAACAAGTTCTTAAGTTTGTGTATTTATGAATACAAACATTTAGTTGTGCTTCATTTAATATTTTATATTAAATTTAGTACAGAGTTTTGTAGCTGCTAAGTAATAAGAAAAATCCTTTTTAGTTCAAAAATGAAAAACATTTCACTTGGTGATTTAAAAAAAAAAAAATTGAAATAGAGATAAAAATATCACTTTGAATTTCATGTTCTTTGAAATTGTAACAAGATTTGCCTACAAGTTATGATAACAATGGTTATTTTTAAATAGTTAGTGATATTATTGATTGTTTTTTCTTAGTATTTATTTTCATTCAAGTCAATCTGATTTGTATATGTTTTATACTTTTCAAGACTCATTTTTATAAAGTATATCTATTTGTTATATTGTGTTATCACTGTCTGGAAAGTATTTTTATATGCTGAAAGAGAAACTTGGACTCTGTAATAAAAGGTGTTTGAATTACAATAGACTCCAGAATGGTGTAAAGATTCACGTTACTCACTACCTATAGTGTTGTTTGTACTTGGAGCATTTCTTTCTAATGTTATTCAGTCACATTTAAGAACATATTTCATTGTAATTAAGGTAATACTTGAACAACTTTTATATATAGTTGCTAGATTTACATTTTTATATGGAACTGTCCTAGATGGGAGATTTTCTCAAGAGCAAGATTCAGAAACGACCAGAACGACAAGAACTCATCCAACAACATATTCTGGAAGGTGCGTGCTTCAATAATTACATTTATATATGTTATTTCAAGGTTTCTTATTTTACAGTATCAGTCTTACACAGAAAGACTGTTCTGTAAATGCTGTACATTTTTAGGTATAAGGTAACAGTATATAAATGTTTCTGGTATTTAGATATGTTCGTTTTAATGTTTTCTGTTCTGCATTTACATATGTTATTACTATGTCATAGAAATTTCTAATATCCAGAAATATTTCTTTACTGTGGTTGTTACACTGTAGACACCAAGGTAGATCGAAGCCTGCAAGAGAAACAAAGACAACTGAAAAAGGCACACTTGGCAGATGACTTGAATGACCGTATTTCTCATCGACCAGGACCCTTGGAACTTATTAAAGGCAACATTCTTCAAGCTGATGAAATGTTAACACAGGCAGTGAAAGGTGAGGGTGACTGTGTGTTTTATGTGAATGTTATTGTAAGCATTGACAAAAGTTGTAATAAGTGCTATTATGTGTAAATAGTGATTTGGTACTGTGGAGCAAATAAATGTTTTCATAACTGGAACCAGCAAGTTTTAAAAAGTTCTCTTGACATTTTCTCACAGATGCTTGCATATTCTAACAACCAGACTCTTGATAGTCAGTTTGCTTCTTCTCTGTTGACAAGCCAGTATCCTACAGAGGTCACACTTAGGTTTCAAGCTGCACCTTCCTGTTATATATCCGTGTATGTGAGTAAAGGAAGCCAAAAGACACAAAATGAAACTAGAAGGAAACTCAGTAAAGTGCATGCTTTTGCTATGAAGCTTTGATCATATTTAGGTCTCAAAAAATACAAAAATATGTTTGTTGTTATCAATGGACATGAATAATGTTTGGAAGAACAATAAGGAATAATATTCTGTATGAGTTCACCACATTTTATCAAAATACAGTAATTTCTGATTGAGTTATAGAGCAAATACAATGTCAAAAATTAGTCTACATGGCAGGAGATGTAGATTATTTGGACATTTGTAAACTTTCTGTAACCTTGATCTTGTTCATATAAAAACTAGTCACATCTAAGTTTGGTCATAGTCGAAACATATACAGACTTCTGTTTGAATACATTTTATAGGGGCAAAACATAGCTACTGTTCACCTTTTGGTATTTTCATGTCTGTGTATGTATGGATGTTGAAATTTAAACAGATTATACAGTGCCTTGCGTAAACTACTAATGAGCAATATATACATATAAGTACTGTTCAAATGAACTACAAGTAAATAGACAACAAAAGGACACTGAATGGTATTATGGGCTGTAAATTCATAAACATATGGTATGAAAATATAAAATTTTGATGTAAGGTCAAAGTGCATAAGTTTTTATACTGTCTGTCGGTGACAGTGGTGTTTTATCCAGCATAGAATGATTGAGACTGATGTGATATGTTTTTTTACCAGTCATGCACATTCAGTTTTTATGCAACCAACATGACGTTTAAGAGACATTTTGCACAAGACACATCAATTTTGCCCTCTGAATACATATAAACATTACTGAAAGTCACAAACTTTTATCTTGTGGTACATATAAAAATTTAAGGAGAAAGTTGGTCATGTACTGTATCTAAACATTAGTGAAAGTTGAGAAATCTGACACTGTGGTAAATGTAAACATTAGTGAAAGGTGAGAAAGGTTGCCTTTAACAAAGATGACGGCAGTGTTTTTATGTTACATTTCCACTGAAAGTAGATATTATTATCTCATGCCTGAGTGTTAAAAATTTAGTACTTGATGTTTACATAAAAATGATATAAAGTCATTGTAATGTGGTGGAGGTAGTTTCCTAGTTTCTGTTAATTCCCAGTGTACTGTAACTTATTGTAATGTTTTAAATTATACAAAATAATATTCCAGAAGAGACAATATATTTTTATAGGTCTTTATGCATTTTGTAACACTAATTTGGTATGGAGGCTCATTGGATCCCCCAGGAAATACATAAAAATTTTCTGCTTTGCATTTTTATGGGTGTTTTTGGTTGTTGTTTTTTGTTTGTTTTTTTTACCACTACTTTGCTCTTTGTTGATGGATCTTCTGCAAATTTGTCATGAAGGTTTGTTGGGTTTGTGAGAAAATATGAACAAATGTACAGTTTTGCTTATTGTGTTTTACAATTTTTATGGGAATTTTTCTTGCAATTGCATAGAAGGGAAGCGGCTTTTCATATTCGAAGATAACCTTTCATTAATCATGAACTTGCATAACTTCTTTCCAGGATATTGGTAATCTAGCTACTAATAAAATGTTGAGAGGTAAGCATAATTAATATTTGTTTGCTTTGTGAATACTTACAGAGGGACAGATTCCATTCAAAAAAACATCTGAAGGTGAAATTTGCAAGCACCCACCAACAAGATTTGTGTTGGAAGAAGACAATAGTAGTGAAGGAGCCTTATCTCCTCTTCAGGATGTGAATGACCAGTCGCAGCATAGGTAGGAATATGGTTTTGTGACTAGTCTTTGGCACTATTAGGCTATGGCTGTGATTGTATATAATACTTACTCTAAGACTAGTCAGAAGAGTTACAAACATGGTGATTAGTGTCTTAGGAGGTTAGAAAAAATTTCTTAGTGGCTACCTTTCCTGTGACTTAATTCAAGTAAAGACAAGAAAATATTTGATTTAACTTTAAAATTATCTGATAAGTTATTTCTGAACTAGATAACTTAAGTTTACCTTCATAAGGCACAATAAAAATTCCAGATTCATACTTCATGGACCTACAGTTATCTTTGTTAACTTTGTAATTGATGATTGATGAATCTGTAAATTAAACGGTAATAAATTCTTTATTTCAAAGGTTAGTTTGGAAAATGCTTGATGAAGGAGTATTTTGACATAATATGTCAATTTATGTCTGGTTGCAAGACGGTGTAGTAGTTGTTGTGTTTCTTTTTTTCTAAGACACCTAAACTATTTTTCTGTATACAAGCATTGAACTTTTAAATTTTGGTTGTTCTTAAATCAAAATTCAGTTGTAGCTTATTTTTTTTCATAGTTTTACATCCATCGAGACTAGACGGACTTCCCCTATTCCAGTTTTGGAATCTCCTAGCTCTTACACTGACACTCGGACAGCATCTTTCTCCTCACCTCCAAGCTCAGTTTCATCCCCAGCATGGAGTCAGACCTTAAGTCCACCAGCCAGCCAGGTCAAATCTCCCTCTCAGGCAAGCACAGCCATTACTGGTCAAGATCACGCTCAGACCCGAGAGCTGAGTGGAGGCACTAGTAGTTCCAGCAGAAGCCGTAAGAAGTCAAAGTCTAAAATTCAACCTAAGACAAAGACTATTAAATTTCACGAGTACAAGGTATAGCATTTTGTGTCTGCCTCTTTATTTGTGGTTGTGAAACAAAGTTTGAAGTCATTACTCAGACAAGATATAAATAAATGTATATTATCTTAAATAATTAAGAACTGATTTGCTAAACTTTTAATAAGTCTATATTCTAAATGCTTCTTTCATGTGTATTTTATCTGAAAAAAAAAAAAAAAAGACAAATTACAGGGTGTAATTGATGAAGAGAAAAATTCAGAAAAACTAATGTTCTGGTTTAGGGTCCACCTAGTGCTCAGAAACCACCAGCCACATTGCCAGCTAATTCTGAAAACTCTTATGAATTATTGCTCCAACAGCAACAGCTGTTCTTGCAGTGGCAACTTGAGTGGAAGCAGAAGTACCCCCAGATTGTTCTCTCCTCGGCACAAGTAATGGTTTATTCTCTGAAACATTTATTTTGAAAAATAAAGTTGTCTGCTCAGCCTCTCAACACTAATTGTTTCATCTTTTGTAAATTATAATTTGTTTTCCTCATAAATTTCTATTTGTATGAATTATATTTCCTTCTTAGGTTATCATTTGTTCTCATTGAGTGTAATTTATTTTTAACAAATTATGTCCATTTCCCAAGCTGTCGTTTATTGATTTGTTGTATTATCACACTATATCCCTTTTCTCACTATATCTTATTTCCTCTGTAATAGAAACCACATGAAGATCAAACTCAGTTTCTGACCAGTGGGCATACTTCCATTCAAGAAAATAATCCTTCTAACCAACAGTCACTAACCAAGTTAGAGGAAATGAAAGGTGGGTATACATTTATCAGATAATTTTTGTTCAGCATTATGCTAATAATAGTGAATCAAGTGCAATGAGAACAAATACTATTCACTACTTTGAAATTTTTAGTGTCTGACATTTTAAAGTACAAAAGAAGTCAAACATTATATTGATTGTCTGTGTACTTCCATGAAATGTACACATAAAGTTTACTTTTAGGTGGAACATGATTTTGAGGAATGGAATATTTTTTCCCATTATTCTTTTATCATTTTCTAGAATCAGTTAATTTAGTCAATGATTCCCAAAATAATGCGTGTTTTATCTACACCAGTGAGTGACCTGAAAGCAGAACTTAAGAGACGAAACCTCCCTGTGTCGGGGTCCAAGCCTCATCTTATTGAGCGACTTAAGTCGTATTTTGATGGAAGCTCTCAGATGACAACGTCTGCTCCAGTAGAAGTTCTTGCCACAAGAAGTAACAGTGCTCCATCTTTGCCAATAAGTGTTGGGGGTATTATCCTAGATACTATATCAACAATTCCCCAGCAAAGTCCAGACAATGACCTGGCTCCAATTTCTCCAGTAGTTGCTATGGACACCTCCCTCTCAGTGTTATCAAGTCCAGAAACTTCCCTGACCCTCTACAACTCACCAGCTAGCGTGGAACAGGCATCATTATCTTCTCCTGCTTCTGTTGTACCGATGGAGGTGGACAACTCTTCATTAGATGTTGGGAACAATATAACAAATGAAGACATTGTGAAGATTCAACAAAGAAAAATCCAGGAGTTGCAGTGGGAGCTACAGAAGTAAGATATTCAGACTTAATTTATCTGTTATGTTTAATTTACTCAGCTGCACTTACAATGGGAATGAAAGGGAAATGTGCAATTTGTTTTCTGATTCTTTTTGATAGCATTATATATAAAGAACAATAAGCTGAAAGAGAATTGATCATTTTGTAAATAAATAAATAAATATAATAATGATATAAAAAAATGCTGAATTATACATAAATGATTCCTTGTGATTTCAACCTAATCTTGCATCCAGTCACGTAGGTGTTCTTCTAAAACAATGTAACAAGCTTTTAAGACTCATCTTGTTGAGTGACTAAATTTTTATTTTGATGGATGTAGTCAGATGGCAACATCTGTGATCGTATGGCAGCCAGAAGTGACAGACCCTCATTTAATCTGATCAGTTAATTGTTTTTGTGAAATTTATGAGTAACTGTCTGAGTTATGTATTTGTCCTTGTAAAATGGACTTATGAATCTCGTATTTAAGGTGTGTATCAGTTGAAATAGGTAAATGTATATATTAAATTGTATAGGTTATTAATTTCAATTAACATATACAATTGTGGGAAACTGTGGTCTTCAGAAAGAGATGTTCTAGTTTTAATTATATTTATATGCTGAAATATCTTTTTTTACACTTGATTTTGATGTCAAAGAGTGCAATGTGAAGTTTTGACTGTACTGTTCTGCTCCTTAGTTGAAGTTGGAGCTGCTGTGAAATCAGTCAAGAAACTGTGGTTGAAGTTCTGGAAGAATTTATTTGTGGTTCAAATATTGTTACTGTTTTCATGTGACTTCTCTGTTATCATGTATTTGACATCGAAATTAAAACTGTGAGGTATTTGAATAGAGAAATATGAATAAAACTAGTAAGTCTTTTTCTGAAGACCCTATATTATTGTCACAGAGAAACAAACAAATAATAGTTAATAAATGGTAGATAAACCTTTGTTCCAGATCTAAACTCCAGCTGCAGCACCAACAGTCACTAATGCATCACCAGCAGGCTGTTCTCCCTACAGTAGCAACTGCTGTAGCTATTCCAATAACCAATTCCCAGATTTCTTCGACAGTCGTAACTACAGTGGCTTTACCTGGAGGTAGCGTGCCAACTTCTGGAGACACTGGAAGTACAGTGACTCGGAACTTGAGTCAGTGTCGACAGCCACAGGAGCAGCGTAAGATTTAGCAATTTCTATTTTTCTTGCTACTTTTTTAGTCCTGTAATACTGTTTAACTGTAACTATAGTTGACTGAAAGTCCTCCATTGTAAACTAAGAGGCTGGACATTGTTCATTTATAATGACCTATTCTACTTGGAAGTAAAAAGTACACTATCTCAGTAAACCTGGAAATAATCTTTGTCCTGTGATTAACATGTTTGTAAAATACTTTTTGGTGCTACTACAGTATGTGGTCTACACAGTTACTAGCATCATCACTGTTTTGATTTTAATTTATTTACAGTTGATGTCAGTAATTTCAAATAATGCTTTTAAGTTGATAAAGTACAAAAAAAAATTACATGACATTTTTGATGCAAATACAGTCGGAATGAAGTAAGCTCCAACAACCAAAGCTAGCACAGTTTTATTACCTAAATTTAAGGTGGTTGTTCAAAAAAAAAAACATTAAATTATTTGCTCAATGAAAACATGGATAGGTGTAAGTCACTTAGCAAGAAATTGTTTTAGTGAATCGTGAAAACAGTGGTTATGATAATATCTGTGTAGACTGTATGCCATAATGTACACATCTTTGTAGACTATTTGCTATAGTAGCACCAACTCTTCCCTAATATCAGTGTATTTATAATTATTGACTTTATTGCTATCTGATTGTGCAATCACTGTCTGTAATGTATATTTGTTTAGTACGTGAGAGTTATATTTACATGAAACTTATAATTATTTTAGGAATAATGATTCTCAGGTCAGCCAGTTAATTGTAATTTGTTATATTAAAAATAATACCATGTGTACATAATTTAAAAAGTAGATTGAGAATTGTGATTATCTCTTTGTACTTAGGTTTTATGTAAGTGTGTAAGATACAGTACTGTATAAGTTGACAGTAGAACAAAGTTTTTAAAAAGGTTTAACTTAAATGTTGTTGTATATGTCTGTATATGAACAGGGGTGTATTTGAGGTCCATAATGACAAAAAAACCGAAGTTGGCCTGAGGAGGTCAAAAGGTTGTCGCATATCGCTGTATACGAACAAGGGTGTATCTGAGGTTCGCGATGACAAAAAAACAAACAAAAAACAACAACAAACAACTAAGTTGGCCTGAGGAGGTCAAAAGGTTGTTCTGTACTTTATTTTAATTAAAGTTCTTATATCCATACCAGCCACCTTAAAAATACATGTATCGAAGTGTATTGAACTTCACACCTAACAGTTTTTAAGTAAATGATACATTGAAGATTGTTTACATACAGGATTGTATTAAGTTCTGAAATAGATGAAATCCAATGTAATGAAGTTTTATTTTAGGAGAATCAAACATTCTTCCTGCTACCTCTACCACAAACTTGAGAACATTCCTCCATTCTAACCAGCCAGTGTGCACAGTGGTTTCCACCGATCATCAGAATCAAGCTGTCACGGCTCAGTTAGTCTCATCTCCTCAAGTTTCCAGCTCTGAACCTAGCAAGTCATTCCCTGGCATCATTTTCTGTCAAACTAATCCTGTCATCAACAAGCATTGTGTAATTTCAGCTTCCAATGGATTTGGCCACCAGAGGTGAGTTAAACGATACATTCAAGAACAGATGAATTATTTGTGAAACATTTTCTACAGGACAGAGCAACTCGTATAAATATTTTTCAACAGTTGCTTGGTCAACTCCTACTCTGTATGAATTGTATGATTTTACTGTTTTCCAAGAACAGATGGGATAACTTTAATTTTCACCTGACCATAATTTGTAGTTAGTTATTATGATGGTTCTTTTTAGTATGGAATGAAAAAAAAATTCTTTAGTTTGTGCTTATAAATGTATTTTAAACAGGTGTTGGTGTTCTTAGTGTAGCTTAGGTGATGTTCTGTTGTTGTGGATGGACAAAAGTAGTTTGAATTTGGGACTTTCCACCTTTTAATGTAAGTTACTCTCTTTTCAGGACTGGATCACTTCCTAACTTTAATTCCACTAGGAGTGCCAAATGTGGACCTGTAAGGACTGCAACAGAACCCCAGTTCTTTCTGACTCGGCCTCCACCAGATTATAAAGAAGTTTCCAAGCAGGTCAGTTGTTTAGATAAAATGATTAAAGTAAAACTTTAGAAACCATGACGTTTTTGTCAAAGATTCAAGCAATACTTAGTCTAAAATTATTGTTATAATTAAGGTGATCAAGGAAACCATTTAATTGTGACTGTATTCATTCTTTTGAAGAACAGAGGTTTCTATCATATATAATATTTGCAAAGAAATAGAAAATATCAAGGATACCACACTTTTGTTTCAGTAGTTTTAGTTTTTTCATTTGATCATTAATTTTAATTTCTTTTTGTGATATTCATCTATACCTAACACCTAAACCAGAAAATTCCCTGCAATCCTTGCTTTGTTACACCTGTTATTAAATATGCTTCTTGTAGTGCTTAGGATTGTTTTATTTGTACCATCTGAAAAATGTCCAATAGGTTGTCAAGTAAGAGTAACGTCAAGACCTTTGTACTTATACAGTGACACACAAACTACTCAGTAAAAGTCATCTCACAAAATATTATTTTTCATGATGACCCAAATGTTGAAATGAACATCATGACTTTTAGAATAGGAAACTGTGATTGAAACCAGATAAGAAGTAAAGATTTTTGTTATGTTACATAACCATCAGAAATGGTGATAGAGCTTGGCTTACTTTATACGTTTGTGTGTGTTTACTGGAACATTACTGTCTTGAAACTCCATAATTATACATGACAAATCTCTTCGAAATAATGATGAATATTGTTTTCAAATATAAACACACTATTCTATTCAGAATGTTCTGTGAAACAGGGTTGTGGGTTCAGTGTTGCTTGAGTCCCTGGCTTGTAAGTCATGGTGAAATATAATGGCTTCAGGGGATATCCATTGTTTTTTGTTTCACTCATTTGTCATGAGCACAAAATTTCATTTTGCTCTGAAAATCTAATCTTTCACAAAAATAGCTTTTAATTAGTTTTGTTTCTAGCATTTATTTTAATAGATCTTAAATTTAGTGTCTGTTATTATAAGCAAGTGGGAAGGATATACAGTAACCAAACGTAGTGCTGAACATTCCTTTATCAGAGAAGTCAACAACTAAAATAAATATTCAATAAACTATTGAAAAACTGTGTACATTTGTAAAAGAAATTGTACTATTGAATACAATATGTAAATATTTAGGAAGTGTAAAATGTTCATAAATTGAGTTTTTCCAAATACAGAATTTAAGTATGTGATAATCTTTGTATCCAGTTAGGTTTTCACCAAAACCAAAATTTATTGAAACTAAATGATTGAAACTTAATTAGCTAAAGAAAAGATCATACAAACAATTTTTCCATCTTCAGACTTTTTATTTTACAAATTTCATCTATGTTGCCATAATGTTCAGACTCAGGTAGTGTCATGCATGTTTCTATGAATATTGGCTCATGAAAAAACATTATTTCAAGTACCTTTCTCAAATAATGAACTTGCAATACAGATTATTATTTTCAGTGTTGTAATACTTGCTGAAGTAATGTATTAAAGCCATATTTTGTTGTTTTTTTCATAACAGAAAACTTTGCCAGCAATCCATATCAGTAATAATGATAACCAACGAAAGTCAAAGTCTATTAAAAGTCAAGCTGTCGATGACGTGTTGGAAATATTAATCAAAAATGGAGGTAAAGTTTCTTGAGATATCATGTTAATGTGTATTATAGTGAAATTGAATACATGAAGCTCCAGTGTGTTATCTTATAGGGTCTGTAAAAGTTAATTTGTTTTCACTAGCACTGTGTATGTAGCTGGGGGTCAAAGTGAACATATCTGGATATTTTATTGAGCTATGTTTGAATTTAATTAAACAATTCTCAATGTTTTTATCAGTAAACTCAGCACCAGATGATAGTTTTTAATTGAAACATCCATATTATCTGTGTTTAGTTTCAAAACAAAATACTTAAATATCAATCTTCTTTGTTTCACATGTCATTTCTTTACTTCATATTGTCCATTTTGTATTTCTTCTTCTTTTATACCTACTATTTCTTGAATAATGTAGAGTACACACTTACAGCATATATATTTTTAGAATGTAATAAAAAACCTTCACTTTTCTTGCATTAGTGAGTTATAACCCAGAAAGTGAAATCCACGTGTCAAACTTTCCTAACACATCCCATGTTTCTAAAATGTCAGTAACTCTCTGAAATTTTGCTATTGGCTTGCATATAAGGTAATGTAATGAGAAGGTTTTATTGTAATGAATGTAAGGCTTGCCAATTTTAATCGCAGTTTATGAATTATTTGCCATATGGTTTCATTGACTCCAGTGGCTCAGCAGTAAGCCTCAAGGTTTATAATACTAGAAACTGGATGATGTTGGTTGTGGTGAGGACAACATCAATAGCCATTGCATATAGCTTTGTGCTTAACAGCAAATAAACAAAAACAGTCTCATTCTTTGATATTGATGAATCATCTCAAGTCTTGAATTTCTACAAAGACTATAAAAGTGGAAATTCCTTTTCCAACTTTTCAAATTTCCACCATTTTCTGCAGCTAATGCATACATCACTGTTTATGGCAGGATTTCGTAAACCTATTATTTTGTTTAAATTCAGTTTCTGTATCAGAGAATAAGTGTCATTTTACATGCTGATTTATGATGTTTGTATTAGAAGTAAATATATTTTGGTTATTCAAACTTTCAGTTATGGTTTACCCACTGATTGTTGTACAAAGTACGAGTTGGATGTCTATGTCAATGTGAGAGCTGAAAATACTGCCAAATTACTAATGCTATTTCTTCGTATTTGTTGTAAGACATAGTACTATGTAAAGAATGTAGTATTTAAATATTTAATAGGCCTAATAATAATGTCTTAAATTCTTCATTGCTTATAAAAATACACAAATAATGTAACAGTTTGTTCAGTTATTGTGGTAATTAGTTTACAAAATAATATTGGCTCTTTCTAAGCTCACCAAGGCTACTGTAGTGTTATAGAATTGTTAATTAGGTGTAGTTTCAGAAAGTATTTCTCATTCAACTCACTGCAATAGTTCCCTTAAATAACTGAATGTTTTATTGCAAACTGTTAAGTTTTGTATTTTTTCTTCTTAAAAGTGTCACCACCACTTCAGACAATACAAGTTAATATTTATTGTTCAGAAGAAATAAATTGTTTATACTTGAGGACTAAAATCTATAAAATTACAAGAATATTAATGTTCCACGACCTGATTCTATGTATATCTGAATATGGTGTTATCTCTTCTAATCATGGAAGTACCTCACTAATGCTGTGATGTTTATAAAGCATAGTTACACCCTTCTTCACCACAGGAGGGTGTTTAGAACATCTGCTGTTACTAATCCCATGACCTTGTGGACAAAGGTGTTTTGGCCCATGCCCCATTTCTGTGTGATAGTACTTCAAATCCCTAGTTCATGTCTTGAAAAAAACAAAATAAGACCATATTCAATATCATACTGAAATACCAAAAATTCCCATGCCTATCAACCTAACTCTGAATCTTTTTCAGTATGTAGCATGCCTGCACTTGTGTCCATTTTTTAATAAGGGATTTTTACACTGATTTTAATAATATATGGTTTCTGGGATCTTCAGTGAAATTATATAATAAGTCATTAAATGTAAACCTTCTTGGCACTTCATGATATTTCCCATCTTTCTGTGAATACATAGTGACTGGTCATTTGTAATGACGACAATAAAATTTAACATGGTTGTGTATGTTTAGTCTAAGTCAACATTATAAATATTATTATTGCGATGTTTGTTATCTTGTACACAACAATATAATCTAACATCGTTATGTAACTTTAGTGTTACTTTATGGCACTGTATTCTTTATTTCAGAACTCTCTCCTAGTGCAGCACATGAGCCTGCCACACCTACTACTCCAGAAACACAGACTTCTAGCAGTCATTATGATGGTCCAGTTTTTCCCACTCAGTTAGTTCTTAGTCCACCATCAACAATGCTGAATGAGTGTGACCATGGGAGTCAGTCTAATTTGGAATTAGATTTTCACCTAGATTTGGAAAATCTTGAGGCTATGGACTTGGGAGGAGTACTTGCCAATGAAGATGGTCATCGTGCAGGAGGAAATTGTCAGCTGTCAAACATGGCCCAATCTAATGATCAGGAAATGGACCTGGAATTGACAGAACTGTTGAACGTCATACTGCCACACTCTTCAAGTGGTAGCACTTCTAGTGATTCACAGCCATATTACTGTGGTTCAAATGACCACGACCCTTTGTTGTCTACTCTTGGGACCAATCAGGATACCCTGGACCTCTTTTCACTTGAAGAAATTGAAACGCGACCACCACCAGCTCTTGCGTGGGACTTTGCCACTTAGTGATACTTCTGCAATAGTTAAGTGACGTGAACAACTTCAACAAACCTGTTTGTTGTAAAACGTAACTTGACATCATTCAATTATATTGATAACCAAGAACTAAAGAAATAGGGTTAGATTAACTACTGAGTTTACTGTTAACTCTGAAGGGTTGTGTTTGATACCTGGTTCTTCAGTTATTCTACGTGCAAATCATCAACAAGAATAAATCAGATCTGGTTGATGAGATTATAGTTTTGTTAGACTTTTAGGGTTGGGGACCCGTAAGTACTTATGTGTTGATCGTTAGGCTTTTTGCAACCCACCTATGCTGTAGTTTCATACATTCCCTTGTAACCCATGTGTTAAGAGGGTCATTATGACCCATCTTGTACTTGTGGTGTTAAGTACCTTTCATTTTCATTGCTTAGTGTGCTAGTAATTCTTATGTTACCAGTGTGTGAGTGTGTAACATTAGCTCCATTGTTATCAGCAGGTTAATGTTATTAGACTTGTGTGTGTTAGTGTGTCATAACATCTTTAAAGACCTATGTGTTAAATTAAGTTTTTCTTGTTATCCTGCTTTCCATAACCAACATGGGTTTAAAGGTCATTATATTCTTTGTAGCATTTCGTGTCAGTGTATCATTTGTCCACTTGTAACCATGTGTTAATGTGTTATAAATCCACTTTAACCTATGTGTACTTTATCATTGGTTGCTTTGTAAATGTTGTGTTAGGATGTCATTTGTCCATTTATAAACCACATTTATTGTATCATTAGTACACTTGTAAACCACATATTACCCTACTATTAGTCCATTGTAACTCGTGTTATTGCATAATAAATCCACTTTTAACATAGTGTACTTTATAATTGGTTCCATTGTAACCCTTGTGTTCAGAAGTCACTTCTCCATTTGTCACTGTACCATTAGTCCATTGTAACCAGTGTTAGTATGTAATTAGTCAAAACTTGCATATTACTAGACCACTGTCCACTGCTTAGTGCCTTAATGTTAGTTTTCCTTCTGCATTGTAGAAATACATGCTGACGTAATTACATTAATAATTATATTTAGTTGATCATTGTTTTTTCAAACTTATTTTGGAAGCTATAAAGTTTAGTTCACTTTTAACCCCCACATGGCAGTCCTGTGGGAAGTCCCACTTCTTCAGGTTACACGTATATTGTAACAAATATCTGGTTTCCCTGTTTTCCTAACATCATATTGTAATATGAGTAGATCCTGAGAATAGGTTCATGTCACTGTAACACATCAGACTAATATCAGGAAAATTAAAAATAAAGTTTATCAGATGAACTGCTAGTAATTATCAAGTATTGGAAACTATTGAACTCTCAGTAAGTTGACTTCCATGGTCAGACTACGAGCTAGATCACACTTTAAAACCAAGGATGTTACTAACAGATAGTTGATTTGCAGAAATCGGTGAAAATAGTGGCTTAGACTATTGAACATTTTAAAGTTTCTTGTAAAACGTGATTTTTTTTTCTGCTAAGGTCTAACATGGTATATATAAAACTAACTTCTTGTTAAACAGCCATTTTGTCTGTGAAAGAATTTGGTAATACAGTACAAGTATACCAAAATGTATTAACTGAAAAGTATTTATATGAATACACCATACTTTAATTCTCAGAAACCAGTGTATTTTGTGATTTTTCATTGTGGTATGAACTTTTTAGAAGAATTGGCTGTAGTTAGGGTTTTCTCCTAATTCATTGGGAGCAACAGACAAGTAAGAACCCTGGATATTCTTTAACATTCAGTCAACTGACTTTTATCCTTTTGTTTTTCCAAAAACTTTTTTATATAATTTCATATCTTAAACTTACAATAAGTTTTCTCTTGATATTGGTATGATCAGTGCCATTTTTATTTGTCTTGTAATTATGAAAGAACAAAGATAAGGTTATTGAGTGTTAACCACACAAATGAGTAGTTAGTTATTTTCCGTTGCTACATTTGTATGAAGGCATATTTGAACAGGAACCATGTTTTGTACCTTGTAATAAGTCAGTTATTTCATAGAACAAAGATGAATGTTAATTCCACTTAGTTGTTTCTTAACCAACTGAATTTTGAATATAGTTAAGAATTTCTCTAAACCTTTACTAATCAAGACAAAATATTCCCAAGATATGAATGGTATTTGGATATTATAAATCACCTTATCATTCTTGACCTAAGTGCTAGCCCATTTTAACATACAGTGATGATAATAAAGCTGTAGTTAGTATATAAATATCTATAAAACTTTGTAATACTTGGTGGTCAGAAAGTTATTCTGGACTTAATTTTATTTTCCTTTATATTTGGGGTTCATCTTGCATGGGTAAAGTTATCTGGTGTGTAGTTAAATGCAAGTTCAAGCCATTATCACTAGTGAGAGGGTTAATTTTCCAGTTTGACATTTCTATTAGGGTGACCAACGCTGTCTGAGTCGTGTGCCAGAGGTTCATTTGAACTAAACTGTTTACTACTTTGGGTTCTTCTAGGGTGACCAAAGCTTTCTGATGATTGGTTCATCTGGAATTCTGAGATTTGGTTTAATGATTTTCCTACTCTGGATGTGTCTGGGGGTTGAAGAGTATTACTCTAAACAGTACTTCTTTCAGTGTGATTCCTAATTTACATTAATCTTTTTTTCCTTTCTGTGTCAGTTTGTTGAGGGTGAGTAAAACCCACCTAATATGTAGGGGAATACTGTGAACTATGCATTGAAAAATTCATTCCATTCAGCCATTCCTTGCTCACTGGATGTGTATATAAATTGATTCACAGTTTGCCTGAAACTAATTGGTTAGGTCAACTTTTATTCCTTAAGTAACCTTCTGCAGTGAACAGGTTTGAATATTTACTTTGTCAGCAAATCCATGGTTGGGATGCTTAGAATAGAGTAATATATCAATCTCTTTGTATTAGATGTCTTCCACTTGTGCTCAAGTTAGGTAGGACCTTGTAATAATAGAACAAATTGGAAAGCCTAAGTGATCTATCTTGTAATTATGTAGTGGAACTCTGCTTAACAACTGTTACTGACATTTCATTCCTTCTGTAATACAATTACAAAAATTGCTTTTTCTATACCAGTTTAAAAAAGAAAATGACAACAACAAAAATAACCTGTTATGTTAGATCAGTCAGTTACCATTTTACCATTATGTTTATCTTAATAATACTGTGTTTTTTTTGTTTGAAGGTCTTTCTCTTTCATATGATATTAAACTTGCAACAAAAACTAGTTTATAATATAAATGCTACATTTTCATTGTTGGTAAGGTTATATTCTTACATATATAGTGATGACAAAAACAGTTGACCTGTTACTTTCCAAACAGAAGTGATAAGAATTTTTACCAAGTAACTTACTGTATAAAAAGGTTGCATTTATTTTTTTTTTGGTTGGTTATGTGTGTATAATGTTCTCTAGGGTAAAGTAAAAAAAGGTGGTGTAGTTTTTAAGTAAATGAACTGTTTATCAGTAAAAAGACACAGAACAAGGATTGGTAAAGAAACCTTCAGTGGAAATGTTTATTTTTTATAAGAGAGGCACCTGAACTAGACATTTGAGAGTTCTGTTGATGAAATGAGGAAGAGGAGATGTGATATGCATTGTGACAGTTGGTGAAAATACCCAAGAAATGAAAAATGGTGGTTGATATTCAGTGGAAAGGTTCCTCAAATAGAAATTGAAAGTGATTTATAAGAGACAGTGCTCTTAAAAACAATTTGATTAAAGAGTCTTATAACAGAAAATGCCAGTGAAAAAATTTACTTTAGAAAGAATGTTGTACAAGATAGGAACAGTATCTTTGTATATAAGTGGGGGCTTTACATTTGGAGTAAAAGCTAAAACTGTATATGATGGTTGTGTGAGTTATTCAAAGCACATTTATTACTAATAATTAAAATGAGGCTCTTCTAACTGAATACGGACTCTTCTCACTTTTCTAAGCTATTTGTGGGCAATGGCATCCATAATATTGCACACAAAAAAGTGAATATTTCATAATCATGCACTTAGTGGTCACTGGAGTGAAGAAATAACCAAGTTTCCTCATTGTAGTAATTTTAACAATTGGTGCAAAAATTAGAAGAGAAAATTCTTTATTCAAAGTACATGCTCAATGATGTAAGAGCAATATTTAGTAAAAACACAATCAAATCTGTAAATATATTGCACTCTAAACAAATTTCTTCAAAGTAAGTAGTTATGGTAACATACATCAAAGGAATTCTTATAAAGATCAATGATTTACAAATAGATAATTCTGTATTTTTTTTTTTTCCAAAGTAAAATTTCTACAAATCTATTTGGCACATGTAAAGAACCATTTGTGATCTATCAGCCTGACCTTTTAAATTTTGTTATTGTAGATATTTGATTTACTTACTAAAAACATCATTAAAAGACCTTAACCTTAATCTATAAGTATAGTAGTCCAAGATATTCACACACTTTTTATTAACTTACATGTAGTTCTAGCCATATCCTTTTCTTGAAACAACGGCTAAGTACTCTAAGAATTTATTACAGTTTACAACCAGGTAAGTACTTTTACTGGGTAAGGATTCTCTTATCCTTCCATGAAGACAGAACCAGATAGGTACTGTCACTAAGAATGAGTTGTATCTTATCCCTCCATTAAGGTACAGCCAGATAACCATTGTCAGCAGGTGCATTTTGTGCATTATTCCTTCATTGGTTACACTCACAGTCTGGAATTTATTTCATAACAGATGAAAACTGATTCTTCCACTTTACAGCTAACTAATTCCATTATAACATTTACATCACGTAGATGAATAAAGTTTTGAAAATGGGTATTATGTAGCACAATAAGCACTAACATAATAATAGGAAGCATTTATTAAATGTTTTAGAATCTTTAAAATTCCATACTCAATAACCATGATTGTAATTATACCAGAACCATTTACAATTTAAATATAAACTGTAGAACAAGAGAAATATCCACTCTATCTACCCAAGTTTCCTCTATTCACCTGTTTAACATACCTTCAAAGACAGAGCTCTCTTATCATAAACATATCTTTTCTGTTAGAAAGATGTCGTAGCTGTTACTGACTGTTCACGTGATGGTCACTGTATGGCTTCCTATAATTGGTGTAGCCACAGATATGTTTCAATGCTTACACTTCAAGGTAGACATATCTGTCAAAACTGAAGGGTCACAAACTCTCCTAATAGAATACAGAAATGGGGCATCCAGTTTATCTGAACAACCAAGCATGATACTGAACTTCTACCCCTGGTTTAATTGTGCTACCTCTTTTTCTTATTCAAATTATACAATATTTCTGTTGTAACTACGACTGTGCAAATTGTATCAAGAATTTTGAAGATTCTGAGACGTTTAATAAATGCTTTATTATTATGTTCCCCTGAAAAAAACCCAAAAAACTAACGCATAACAGTGTTTCACTCTGGTAATTTGGATTGGTAAATGAGAAAAATAAACCTCATATACCTACTTTGGTGTTCTCTCTGTTGTGCAACATACCACATAATCAACATCATTTGTAGTAGATGTGGGATGTATGAAGAAAAGAAAATGACAATTATTTCATATATGCTATACCATATATGAAGAGATACTGGGTGGATAATAAATGTACAAAGTATACTGATGTAGTTGACGATAGATACAAGGTTGAGTCAAATTGTGTAGTAATCAGTAAATCTAATGAAATAAGCTATAGAACTGTGTTTTACAATAGCAAAATATGACTACAATTGTAACCTGCTATCAAGTTGGAAGAACTGTGTCTGACAGTAACAACAAGTAACACATGTAATTGATATAAACAGCTGACATATTTATCTAGAAATGTGGCTATAATCCCATGCTGCTATCAAGTTGGAAGAACTGGTTTTACAATAGCAATGTGTGAAATTGATATAAACAGCTAATGGTGGTCTATCTAGAAACAGTTAATTATAATCCTAACCTGCTATCAAGTTGGAAGAACTGGTTTTACAATAATAATGTGAGTAACTGATATAAACAGCTGATGCTGATACATCTAGAAACAGTTAACTATAATCCTGACCTGCTATCAAGTTGGAAGAACTGGCTTTACAAAACCAATGTATGTAAATGATATAAACAGCTAATATTGATATATCTAGAAACAGTTAACAATAATCCTAACCTGCTATCAAGTTGGAAGAACTGGTTTTACAAAACCAATGTACGTAATTAATATAAACAGCTAATGCTGATATATAACTATAATCCTAACCTGCTAATGAACAGGAAAAAACTGTTTTATAATATCATGGTACTACAACTGATATAAGAAACTTTTGACCACAAATCTAACCTACTGTTTTGTTATGAAAAACTATGAACCTAACAAAACATTCCAAACCAAATTATACCGTTGTTAATGAAATAACACACAGTACGAGAGGTCACAAGATGTGGAAAAATAATGAAAAAAATGTGTTCAAATAAATAAAAACATTTCTAGAACAAAAACCTTTTTCTGAGTAACACAGTTTAAGGTTAGACAGAACTGTTGAAGGGTTGGAATGCAGTGATTCTAAATTATGTATATAATGCATGGAACACTTATTGCAGTAGGTAATTTACTTGTTTTTACTTATTTTGAACACATTGTTATTTTCATTATTTCATTAAATTGTTGTTAATGTCCAGTACCAAGAAATTCACCTATAACACAAACATTCATATCTGTTTGGTTGCATAAAGCATGCAAAAATACATAGTCACACAAAGTACTTTAGAATAAAACCACAATATATTACTGAAAAAAAAACAGTTCTGATTAAGCCACAAGGATGTACTTTATCACCCAAGTAATAACAAAAACCCTCTAACTTTTGGTGAGTTAATTATTAAATGACAATGCTATTTTCAATAAAGACTTTAAATCACTAAATATTTACAGGCAGAAGAAATAAACTCCATGTATTGGATGGTTTTAAACTTTTATATCTTTTGCCAGAGCTGTAAGATAGTGTTTCTTCTAGTTGAGGGTTTAAAATAATGAAAACATACCTAAAACCTGTGTAATAATTCATTAAAATTAACAAAAAACATTTACTCTACCATTTTATTCAGTAAACAGAACTTGTAAGTAATGGGTGTGGTCTGTCAAGCCATCAGCTACTGACTGCCTTGCTGGTCTTTTTAGCAAACACATCTTTAACAGCTTTCTGTACTGCAGTGAGAGCAACATCTAATCTGTCCTCATCTTCTCCAGGAAAAAGGTCCTCTGGCGTTGGAATGAGAGCCAACTGTTCTAAACGACAAATGTGGCCTCGCAAGACAGACTGGATCAAATCAATGGCCTACAGTAAAAAGTTACTTTCTGTTATTAGTAGATATTACTTTGTCAAATATAAAAATATTGTCTCTATGAAATAAGTAAAAATCTTATAAAAAATTCTTAATTAAGTACAAACAAAACCACAAAGACTTTTCAAAATCAAAACTGTATCATGATGTTTCTTCTTAAAGCAAAACGTATTAAAAGCTCAAAAGACAAACAGCACACAGAAATCGTTCCTTAAGATGTTTCCACAACATCTTAGAGCACCAGTCCCAGCTGATACTGACAGAAAACATATCAATCTAATATTATACTGATGCTAGACTAATGGTTAACAAGATACAAGTTTAATAGCACACACTGACATCATACTAAAGATAAGGTTAAGATGATACTGAAAGAAATATATTAGTATAATATCATAGGAATATTAACATTTAGGTTCGGACAACACTAAAAGAAAATATATTTGTCTCACCACATATGCTGATGTAATGCTGGTAAAGAAATGGTTCATTCTACAATACTCGGAGATAACAATGTTAACATGATATAGAACATTGGAATGACATCAAATACAAAACACAATAGCAAATTAACACTAACCACAGCATAAGCTTGATGTGAGTAACCACAATGGACTAATGAAATATTTTATGCTCGAGGTAACAGGATACCATGTTTACTGGTGGATGATTTATTTCATTAACCACCAGCAACAATTACATCAGTTAGTGTATAGAACATTATTAAATAATAGAAATTTGTGTTTTCCACAATCGATTTATCAAAACTAGGCCTAAATTAAGTGTTATGAAAATAATCACCTGATAGAAATAAGAATTTATGATGTATTGTTGTTGATTTTCACAACAAACAAAATGTTCCCATTATGTTCATTTGTTATTGGGCATCCTAAGCACACGGCTGTATAACTAGAAGTTCCCTGTGATGTGAGGATCTCTAGTTCAGTTACTCCTGCCAATAAACTTTGCCCTCTTTGTTATTACAAAGCTATTACAGGTATATTTTATTCTTATCAACTTTTAACTGCTGGTTAGAGAGAAGGAAACCAACTAACAATACTCACCATCAACTCTCTGGCTATTTAAATGTAAAATGAAGAGTAAATTTAATGGCTTTTTTATTTTGTGCTATGTTGGTATTGCATAAGCAGGGATAAATTTAGGGAAGGGTCCAGGATGTTTGTACCTTCCATCTAGTTTTTCAGGAATTAATAACTGTGTTCCTTAAAGTTTTATAAGTAAGAACAGATCTAAGTGATGGGCCATCACCCCTTCCCCATCCATTGTTTTTAGAAATAAATAATTATATTCTTTTACATTGTATATAAGTTTAAGTTTTTTATAGTTTCTGTAAACATTCCTTGTGAATTATTAAATTATTTTTTGCTAAGTAATACCTATTTGAAAGCTACAGACATTTCCTCCAATTGGAAGACATTAAATAAGTTGAGATAAGGTAACCTTACACAGTTTAGACAGGTTGAATGGGTAACAAAGACACCTTTATTACAAGTTTAACACAATGCAGTAAGAAGTAAAGTCACATGACTGCAGATAACTTAATAAAACTATTTTTTTGTTAATATTTGGTTTTGTTTAAAATTTAAGTCTTATTAAGTTACAATGTTTGTAAACATAAATTATTAAATAAAGTAAAATATTTATCAAATCTGATGTGATTAGTTAAAACTACTGTTTAGTAAGTGAAATAAGAATCTGTTGAACCAAATCTTTAATAAATATTTTGTTTATATTTATCCTATTCAATAACACAGATAAACAAATTGGCTAGCTGGCTGTTTAATTATTTCTAATGGAACCATGATACAGTTTAAATATAGACATAATTACATATAGTAACCACAGTGAAACATTTTTTTTATTATTTTATTAATTTATTTAATTTACAGAAGATCAATGTGGCATAGTTGTAATTTAAAAACAAATGTAATGAGGACAACTTGGCAGTATTTAGTCAACATTTGTGATTTAGAGTATCTCAGAATGAGATTTAGAGTAAAATTATTTTGGTCAAAATGACTACTATCATGATATTAATCCATTGTTTGAAACAGTTGTGAAAATAGGACACACCCATTTGTCTGCATGACTATAGGGTGCTTACACTGATTCCGAGTACTGAAGATTGTTCAGTTTTGATCATATTGATATCGGTTTGATGCAAGTAACAATTAGTGTTAAGTGTGATCAACTATACTGTAGGTAACATGATTTAGTTAACAGCTTAAGGATTCAGTTTTATTCATTATAACAAAAGATATTACCTCTTCTTGACTGTTAATGGCATCTGGTTTTTTTTCAGTCAGAGTCTGCAAAAGGAATTTTTTTCTGAGCTTTTACAAAATAAGCACAGATATGTTACTTTATAAAGTATCTGAACATAAACTCACTTTGTTTTCACAAGCAATCAGGTGAAAGGAATACAAGACATTCTCAAATTTGGAAATGACTTAGTACAGATTAAAGACATAAAATTCAATATACACAACATTTAAACTAGTTCATTGTGTATCATCATTTTAATATTATTTTTTTCTGGTCCCTATTTATCTGTTTCAATTCAAGGGTAAACCAGCCTCAACACTGCTTGTTCTTTTTAAATAAGTGAATCCATTCTTCTCAAACAAAAATGTTTAACTTTCAGACTCATAGAAATTCTTTTATCAGGAGTTGTGACCAAACATTACTCAGTTCAACATGTAATAACCCAAAGTATCATTAGAAAGTGATTAAAATATGTACCATTTAATTTGAAATTCCCAAGATTAATTAAAAGCACAGCTCTGAACTACATTTACAATATATATATATATATATATATACACACACACACACATATATATATATGCTACATGGCTAAAATTATGTGGATGCCCGACCATCACACCAATATGTGCTTGTTGAATATCTGATCCCAAAACATGGGCATCAATATGGAGTTGGTCCCCTCTTTGCTGCCACAACAGCCTACATTCTTCTGGGAAAGCTTTTCACTACATTTTGGAACATGGTTGCAGGGATTTGCTCCCATTCAGCCACAAGAGCATTATAGAGGTTGAGCACTGATGTCAGGCGAGAAGACCTGGCTCACAGTCACCATTCCAATTCATCCCAAAGGTGTTCAATGAGGTTGAGGTCAGGGCTCTGTGCAAGCCAGTCAAGTTCTTTCACACCATGTTTTTATGGAACTTTGTGTACAGGGGAATTGTCATGTTGAAACAAAAAAGGGCCTTCCCCAAACTGTTGCCACAAAGTTGGAAGCACATAATTCTCTGGAATGTTATTATATGCTGTAGCATTAAAATTTCTCATCATTGGAGCTAAAGAGCCTAGATTAAACCATGAAAAACAGCCTCAGACCATTATTTCTCTTCCACAAGACTTTACAGTTGGCACTATGCATTCAGACAGGTTGCATTCTTTTGGCATCTGCCAAACCCAGATTCATCCATCAGACTGCCAGACAGTGAATCATGATTCATCATTCCAGAGAACATGTTTCCACTGCTTCAGAGTCCAATGACAGTGTGCTTTACACTACTCCAGCTGACGCTTCTCATTGTGTTCTTAGGCTTGTGTGTGACTACTTGGCCATGGAAACCCATTCCATGAAGCTCCTGACAAACAGTTCTTGTGCTGACGTTGCTTCCAGAGGCAGTTTGGAACTCGGTAGTGTGTGTTGCAACTGTGGACAGATGATTTTTACGCTTTTCAACACTTGGAGGTCCCTTCTGTGAGCTTGTGTGGCCTACTGCTTCATGGCTGAATGTTGTTGCTCCTAGACATTTCCACTTCACAATAACAGCACTTACAATTGACTGGGGCAGTTCTAACAGGGCAGAAATTTGATAAACTGACTTGTTGGAAAGATGGCATTCTATGACAGTACTAAGTTAAAAGCCACCAAGCTCTTCAGTACAACCCATTCTACTGTTAATGTTTGTCTATGGAGATTGCATGGCTGTATGCTTGATTTTAAGCACCTGCTAGCAATGGGTGTGGCTGAAATAACTGAACCCACTAATTAGAAGGGGTGTCCACATACTTTTGGCCATGTAGTGTATATATGCATATGAAAAAAGAAAACATATATGGAAGGTCTGTTAGCACAATTGCAAAAAGTGTATGTCATTAGCTAAAAAAACAAATTTTGTTTGGTTATGAGATAAAGTAAGATGTAACTGATATTTTAAGTCAGGTCATAAGGTTAAAATGTTTTCACACACACACACATGTATTAGGTGTATATATATATCAGATAAACTTTAAAAATAAATTTTTAAGAGTCCATTGTCATTTTCAGTAACGATCTAAAATTTATAGCAAAAATTACCCATGGTGATAGTACCCAAAAATGTTGGAGATATTCCATCTATCAGATAAAATCCAAGCACAGATGAAAAACTCATCAGCAAACAGGAAAATCAATTAAGCATGCAGAACTGAACATTTATAACAATAACATCTCAACCCTTCACTGTCTGTAGCCAACTGTCCTTAAAAGTTCATGTGATGTTAAAAGTATAAACAATATAAAACCACCCTAAAATATTCCTACTAACAAATTCTTATTACCAACCACCACCGTCAGAAATTCTAATATTTCCTAAAGTAAACAAAATACCTAATCCATCTTAATCATTCTACTATAGATTACCCCATCCTTTTATAAAAAGACAATATTTTTAGCAAACATTTAAAAGATTTTAAAACAAACTATATATCTCACCTCAAATTGTGTGTAGTTTATTTTCCTTCTATTATTCTTTAGTAAAATTATTCAAGTTTAACTTGGAATAGCTGAGACAGGCCAGCTACTGGAAGTTTGTCTTTACAGTCTCAGCTGTATTGAATATTTTCATTTTAACCCTTTAAAGATAATTAACTACCTCTAGTGTCAAAGATACATTTTTCTTGTTGAAATTTTTTTAAAATAATTTTGTATCCACTATAAAACAGTGTGAAAATTTTTCTCAACAGTCAATATTTGTAACCATTACTTTCTAGTTTAGTTATTGTAAAAATAGCAGTTCTTTTATGTACTGCAACCCCCTGTTTTGAAAAGAGAATGACCCTGATTTATTCAATCAAAGGGATGGACAAAAATCTCCTTATGGTTTACTCATGAAGTCAATGAGTGATGGTCCACTATTGAGTGAAATTTATTGATATCTGGAAACATGTATCACTGGGTATCCCACCAGTGGTCTTACAAATCACCCCATCTCTACAGTGAGTATTATAGTGCAGTCAGTAAGTAGTGAGGGTTGAGGTAAACCATACCTGATCAGACAACACATGCCAAACAACGGGGTCACACTATCAGTGGTAAAAACCTGAAAATTAAAAACATATATGAAAGGAAGTGGTAAGACCTTAGTTAAAGGCAAATAGACGTGTAGAACTGCCACAGGAGGAAGACAATATCCACCTGAAGGAGATAAAGCCAGATCATTCAGATAATTGATGAATGTAATTGGAGTTCTCCATATTCCAGCCTGAATTATCTCCTCCAAATTATGATAAAGGCAAAGAGCTAAAGGCATGGCAAAGTGATGAACTTAGGAGAAGAAATGTTGTGGAGATAGAAACCTTTCATAGGTAAGTCTTAATATGCCAGTCTAACAAATTGATAAACCCAACAAATTGGCCTGACAAATGATAGATTACAGTAAATGGAAGTAAAAAGTTAGGTAAGTAAAATAAATGAGCCCCAAAAGGAGGTAGTAAATATCAGGTAACACTAGAGGAGTGAACCTGACGAAGATGCCAATCAGGATAAGAATGGGAGTACAAGTGGGAGATGGAAGGTAAGAAAAGGAGAGTTAAAGTCAAAGCACATTCACAGACAGCATAGGTTTCAGGAAAGAAGGACCAGGAAGGATAATGGATGACATAAGAAACAGTAGAGAATACAGGTAATGTTAACAGCATAAATATCTGATTAATTATGTCTACAAACATGGAGAAGGAAAGATGATATGTGGAACATATAGACAAAGGTTCAAAGGAAGGGTGGGAAAGGAAAAGATAAAGGACCATACTGAGATCCCAATCAGGCAAATCAACAGGATGAGGAAGACACGACTTGAAAGGAGCAGAAAATGAGAGAAATGACAGAGGAAATCAAAAACCTTATGATACTTGGAAATATGGAATGTGTTCCACATGGCAGCCTGATAACTATACATAACCAAAGTGTCAAACAACCAGGTGAAGAATTGGGAATCATGAGGAACAAAAGAGTAGGAAGGATGGAAGCCATATTGAATAGATCAGAGGCAGTACGTAGACCAATGATTTTGGTAAATAAACATGGTTTGGTTTGTTTTGAATTTTGTGCAAAACTACACGAGGGTTATCTGCACTAGCTTTCCCTAGTTTAGCAGTGTAAGACTAGAGGGAAAGGCAGCTAGTCATCACACCCACTGCCAACTCTTGGACTACTCTTTCACCAACGAATAGTGGGATTGACTGTTGCATTATAACACACCCATGGCTGAAAGGGCGAGCATGTTTAGTTTGATGGGGGTTCGAACCTGCAACCTTTGGATTACAAGTCATTTGCCTTAACCACCTGGCCAAGCCGGGCCAAAATGAACATGGAAGAAGGCCCAATGAATTGGGAAAAAGGCATAACGTGGAGTCAGTTCCTGGGCTAAGTCAGTGGACCTGGCAAAAACCATAGTTGAAGAGGGAGCATAAATAACATCTGACTGAGGTTGATATGATACAGTAAAGGTGGGGAGGTTGTACAAGTAAAGACTGAAGCAGTGAAAACTATGCATGCACTGGCCGATATGGAACCATAAGACTAGACAGAGAGTAGTTTGGATTAGAGATAGAACTCTGGAGAGAAATCTAATAGCAGAGTCTGAAAGCAAAGAGGCCTGGATTTGGTACCCCCTTGCTTGGTTGTATAAGTAACCACTTTGGAGGAACAGATGAGTGTGCTCTCTGGATAGTGAACAGGAAGAACCTAGTAGAAACAGATGAGTGTGCTCTCTGGACATGAAATGGAAGAAACTGGCAGGAACCAATTATACATATGATGATGAGTACAAAGATCCATCAAATGAAAATTTCAGGCAAAAGTTCTTACTGCTTGACAAAACATGTAAGGAGCCAATGGTAGAATCCTAAACTGGAATATTTGACTTATAGCTATAAATAACTACCAATGAGAGGATACAGCAAGGATGAACTTTGAATTGTTGAGTATGAGAGAAGTGATTGGACTCTAGCATCAAGAACATAGGAAATGTAGCTGAAGCAAAGCTCAACCCTACAAACTGGAAAAAACAAACAAACACATCAATGATGTAGCAATACAAAAAAATTAAATCCCACATTGACAAAAATTAAGAATGTAAGGCATATATTTAACAATGATGAAAAATATTAATTAGATAGAACAATAAATTCAATATTACAAGTAGGAATGATATAATAATTACAAACTATCTAAACGTACCTAGTTAACAAAGTACTCACTGAGATTGAACTGACAAAAATTTACCTAGTTTACAAGGTATGTAATAAAACAAACAGACTAAATGTACCTAGAAAACAAAGCCATTATCAATATCAAATCTACAATGAATTTAAATTAACTGCAACAACAAAGAACACATCAATATCCAACTTACTAAAGTTTGAGCACTGATAATGTGAAATACTTAATCCTTCCATGTTTAAGGCATGACAAAGCCCCACAAAAACATCTGAGCTGTGCCTACCATAGTAACTAGATGCAAGGTATACAAGTCAAAAACTTACCATCAGTACACTTGGAGATCTGGAAGCAATAGTAAGAAAGCAGAAGAACAAACCTCCACCAAAGGGGATGACATGGAGAAGTGGCAACAGGAACAAGAAAAAGGAAACTAGTGGAATCATCCTGGTCGTGAACATATATATAAAATGAATATATATTGACAATTGATTTGAGTAACCAGCTGTAAAAAAGGGTGTGGAAGTAGAAATCTCCTGAAAAGATGTAGTGTTTGACAGATGCAAATAAGAAGGTGCTGGAAAAAAAATTGCCTTCTACTTGATTGTACTCTTCCTCATGAACATTGTCAGGTTGAAAATAAGAGAAGAAATTGTCAGTAGAATATATGAATCTTGCTTCCTTTAAATTGAGGCCTGTGCCTCCTCTGAAGATAAAGTTTGAACCCAATTCCTGGAAAGTTATACCAATGGCACTGTCAACTGTAATGGGAACTACTGTAGTCAAAATACTGAATTGTGAATTCATACAAATTTCTTGTATACTTCTATAACAAGAAACATGTGCAAAAACAAATGTTGTTGAAACAACTGTATGTAAGTACAAAAAATGTTAAACAAAAATTGAAATGACAAATAAACACTATCATAAATGGTAGCCACATTTAAAAAACACATCTAAATGAAGCCATGAAAATCAAAAAAGGGAAAATTGAATTGGAATAGCAGAAGAAACTAGCTGTACCTGCACAGGTTGTGCAATACTATTGGTGGAGAGTAGTCACATGATATGCTCATGTTAAGAAATGACAAATTGATGGTGCACTGAGCATAATTTTTTAGCAATGTTTAGGAGGCAGAAATAAAATCGAGATAGCCTTGTGTGAGAAGATGAGACTGTACTGGAATAATAAATGAAAATAAGAATCATTCAAGAAAATTCAACAATAATACTGACTTTCAAAGGAAAATTACAACAGTCAGAAATGAAAGTATGCAATAAAAACTATTGTAACTTAACTAATGAGTGATGTCATAAACACACACCCACATAAATGAATAAATAGCAATAATACAGAAGAGCTCTCACTGTTGGTCATAGCTGTGAATTTGATATCATGAGGGATAAAGTCTGTTATAATAGCTCTCAAATGCATTTGGTATATCCTATGCATCAGATAGTATTTAAATGCTCATCACAACTAACTAGCTATCATGGAAAATCAATTAAGGGTATAAAGCTGAGGGCTTACACCAACAACAAATCAACTCATACTGCAGTTGTGGGTAGGAAGTTACCTTAAAGTTCTCAAAGTAGAAATGAAATCACCCTAAAACTTCTACTATATGTAACTCCCATGTTATACATTATTTAATTTCTTAATTTAAAGGTAATTATTTAAAAAACACACCTAAGCATGGATTTGTGAGTGCCACATGGTATGTAGAATGCAGTACTATTTCAAATTAAATATTTGTAATGTTGAAATACAAAATCTATGATTTTGTACGAATTAGAAACTCCATTAACAATATTGACAAGATACAATATAAAATAAAAATATTTTATCTTTTCTATTTGTTGAGCTATCACTATACTGAATCAAACATAGTGCCCCCCCCCATTCACTATTTCCATTTTTGGAAATGGTTCCTTATATACACTTCTATACATGATATGTGAATAACCAATTGATAGCTAGCTTAGAATTTTTCCTTAGTGATTTTCTCAGCTATTTTAAATTATAATAGCATCCTCTCTTTCTTTCAAGACAAACCTTTATTCTGATAAGTTGAGTCTTTGCCCTGTTTGAAATTTCATATTTTTTTAGATACAAATTCAGCTTAGTTATTAAACTTGATAAACTATAATATGATTTGGTGGTATTGATATAATAATTTATGATTTGTTTGGTTATTTTAAATACATGTAAAAACCTAAAAAAGATTATTTTGTTTCACATCCTACACATGCAAATATTTTTACGGCTTAGCAACCTATGACAAGCAGCAAACAAGTACAAAGGTTGTAACTCAAAGATATAATTGTCTGCTTTATTTCTTTATTTATTGTTTTATATTCTAAGAAAAGTAAGTTCAAGAAATTATTTGTAAATAGTAATAACCTATATATGTATATAACATATTACAATTGAAATGTGATTGTATTTCACCAAACTAATCCACTAAAACACAGCCAAGACAGGTCAGTTTGTAAAAAGTAAAGGTCAGTTTTATATTATCCAATATGGTAACATGAGCACATTTGCACCAAGTAATTTTAACAACTGTAATGTTAACCAGTTACAGCTGAAAGGTCAATATAATAAAAATAATAAATAAATATGTACATATATATGCATATGTGCAATGTTATGAGATGCAAGCTATTTAGTCTAAACATGCATGTTTCCATGTTATAATATGCAGTTATTCCAGAATAAAAAAAAAAAAATTTATATTTATTTCCTAAATTTAAGTTATGAGAATGGTCAAATAGACTGAACCTATACAAAGATTTGTTAGTGAAAATAACATGAAGTTCTTTTTTTTATTTGATAAAACTATCTAAACCCAATAATAATTTCATATGTTAAAGTTGAAACATTTCTGATGCACAACAGTATTTTTAATCTTAAAATACAAATTACTTTGTATGTTGCTCAGCAACATGTTAAAATAAGAGGCATCAGAAAAACATTGCTTAATAAATGTTAAGACTTAATAAAAAATCTGATATTTTGTTAGTGAAAGAATTGTATTGTTTATTAATAACCTGCCAAATTTCATGAACATGTGCCTACTGACCTAAGTGTAATAGCATTAAAATTATAACAAACACAAAATAGTTAAAACATTTGTCACAGGGACTGAGATTGTGCTATAAAAGCAATACAGCTGACTTAAGCAAAACAAATCTTTATTCATCAGTCACAGTTTTATATAAGGTTCACAGTTTTTTTAGCATAAAACTGTTGATTAATTAAATGCATTTAATGAACATAATAATAAATACCCAGCACAGACTAGACATTCAATACATGTTACTGATTTACTTATTTCCTATTTACAATACAGTATATTTGAATATATATATATATATATATATATGGCATAAAACAGATATGATGGAAGAATAGGGTCACATGCAGGATATATAATGTAGTACTACATGTATATACTGCATTTTTGAGAATCTGTTGTTTCTAATCACTCAGTCCAACTGACTAGTTTTGGTACTGACTAAAAGACCTCTTTCATAGTCACTTGTGAGAGACAAAATACAGATTTGAAATGCTATTCTTTGTGGTTATGATTTTGAATATGAAATGGACACATCAAAAGGAATGTAGAGTGAAACATTTGTGGAATTTTAATTACATATGTTAGGCCTATTTGCTTCAGATGCTTTGCTAACTTTCAGTATTTAAACCAAAACTTAATGATCTTTTCATTATTAAGAATCCACTGATTATTTATAAGGAGACAAAATCCTACTCGTGAACTGATTTAAAAAGAACTAATGTTGTAAACTTACTGATTCTTTATACAGTCTCCAAGAACGCTGGATTTTCCGAGCTGCTACTTTTTCTCTAAATGACTTAATCTCAGAGTTGGTGCTACAAGCAGAGTTTGGTAAACTAACAGTTTTATGAGTTTTGGTAATTACAAAGGTTTTACTCGATTGAGGACTTGGCTTACTCTGTACAGACTGCACTGTCTTTTGATTGGTTAGCTGAAGAAAAGATCAAAATCCACTTTAAAAAAATTTTAAAATGATTACAGGTGTTTCAAGGATTTGAATACAAAACAATTTAAATATTGTTAAGTAATGAAACAATTATCAACCTTTAAAACAGCACAACAGGCTCAGCTCACTTTGTTAACCTTCCCATTACAGGTATCCTTTTCTGCACGTCACAAGGTTTTTAGTGAGTTATATTCAACATTTAATTAAAGAACTTTTGTTTATGTTATAACAATTAGTACAGCATAAATTCATAGCAAATAATTCATATTTTATTAATATATAAATTTTAAGTTTTTGATTTTATAAGACAATACTTTAAAAAATCCTCAATTTTTTTCTAGTGAGAGAGATGTGGCATTTTTTCTCCAGGTATCCCCTCTACTCTAATTTATTAACCACCTCTCCCATAAGTATGAATTTAATGTAAATTACTTACTATAATATCATCATTGCTCAGAAAAGTATAATTTTCATAGCCTTCAATCTTGTTTGGTCACACAGCCATGATTTTCATCTATCAAATGACATATGTATAATGATATGTTATAAATAGACAGTTGTCAATTTTTTTTCTTTCAGTACAAGCTTTGTTCTCATGGGAATCATATTGACTAGCTTGGATGAATTTGTAACAGCTTTTGTCATACAGTTATAAAGATAAATTGTGATAATTATGAGATACCCTCTGCTTTTTGCATGTTATTATTCTACGTTCTTTGATGTATTATTTAATTAAATAAAAGTTATTTATTGCACTACTACCATTAGTAACTGACAGCAAGAACAACGGAGGTGCAGGTACACATCATATTCCTTGTTTTTCATGTACATTATTTATTTATTGTTATAAAAGTAGCTAAAATGTAAACATGTAAACAATTTATGCTGGTTAGGTTAAATAAATAATAATATGATAAAAGTTTTTCACAAGACATGTATGTGAGTACCAGGAGCAGCTTGTGAGTAATGTAATTTTATAGCTATCATGAGTCACACATTCCCCAAGTGATTTATAACTTATATTGACACAAATAGTAGTTATACATGGTGTAAGTGTGTGTGTGTGTTTTCTTATAGCAAAGCCACATCAAGCTACCTGCTGAGCCCACCAAGGGGAATCAAGCCCCTGATTTTAGCGTTGCAAATGCGTAGACTTATTGCTGCAGTAGCAGGGGGCATCATACATGGTTAAAAAATAATAAAACAATTAAAGCTACTTAAGATAAAAAAATTTAGTTTCATGTTTCAATATTTAAGTTGTTACTGAAAGAGAACAATGGTATTTATATTTATTTAAATTTAGTTTTGGTGGCTACAAAGTTATTTAAATTGACAAACCTCGTGTAGCAGAAGGGTTGAGAAATGTATTTAGGGCATTTTAGAGATTATGAAAATTACATTTGAGGTGAAGAAAAGTATTTTTAATTTAACATTAGAATCACTTTATCAATAGAAAGCCTCAATACATCCCCAGACAATTCTTTCAAGTTTATTAAAATACTTCAATTAAAATCCAATTTGTGTATGTAAAAGATTTATAAAATTTACTGCAAGTCTGTCAAATGTTTTGAAGCTAGTAGCATAAAAATTATAATGATTTTTAATGAGTACACAGTGGTCACATGGTCAGTCAGTTTGATTGAGCCCATGTAGAGAGAATTATGTAGTTTCAGCTTTAATACATGTCTATACTAACATGGGAATCTCACAGAGAAGTTGGTCATGGCCGGGCATTTATCAGATGTGCTTCCTCCAAACCTTTTCTTAATGAAAGACATATTTCTGATATTTATGTCAGGTCATCTTTTGCACTCTAATTCTTACCTGTGGTGGAGGATTGTGAGTTGGAATGTTGGAACTGTTCTTTAGAGTGAAGTTCTCAGGCTTGTCAACTCCAGTCTTCATGAAGGTCTTTGCTTGGTTGGACAGAGGTTGGTTTCCAGTTGGTTTCCTCAGAGTTGGAGTCTTCCCCTGTTTCGGTGTAGTGGTCTTAGCCAGGAACTCTGAGGTGTTTTTTCCGTGGTGTTGTAAACTGGATTTATGGGTATGGGGAGTTGGATGTCGAGCTATACCAGTTCTGCCTGCCTGTTTTTGAAGTTTCTGTTTCAGGTCTTGTATCTCCTGACTAGTTAAAGAAGTATGAGTCAGCCATTGACACAACAGCATTTTTTTTCAGCAACAAATTAATAAAATTTATAAAAGTAAGTCAATTATCTGTTTGGCTACACAAGTTAGTTTGATGTAATGTTATTAATTACTTGAAGTACAAGAAAGCATTACTGACTGGACATCAATAGTCCATCAATAAATATATTGACAACTCAAAATACACAGATTATCAAGTAATGATTTTCCTTCAGAATCATTAAATAAAGTAGCCTTTTTTGTACTGATATAGTTTTTGTTTCCAGACAACATGCAAAATATGACATGTCTAACAGTTTTTTTTCTAATTAAAACTTTTACAAGTCTAAAAACATACTTCCTTTCATTTAGTTACTGTTGGAGGTTTTGTTTCTGTTTTAGTTTTATCAAATTACCGTAGTTACAGCCACTCTAAGAACTTACTCCCTTTCTTTTAGTTGTTGCTGTAGGTTTTGGTTTTGTTTCTGTTGCTTTCTCATGTTTTCTCGAAGTCTTGTAACTTCCTGGTTTGAAGTTCCCTCAACAGGGTGGTTATGAACTGTAAAAAATCAACTTTATCATCAGATTCAAAATTTTAGAATAAAAGAGTTAAACAAATCTTTAAGTCGTTTTAGCAACTGTTAACTTACTTTCCATTAAACAACTTCAACTCTAAATGATTACAGATCTGTTGTTAGTTTTTATTTAATACAACACTAGAAGTGATAGTTACAAATCTGTTGTTAGCTATAATTTACTACTACATCACAAGTGATGATTACAGATCTGTTGTTCACTACAACGTAATACCACACTAAAAGTGATGGTTACAGATCTATTGTTAGCTATGATTTACTACTACATCACAAGTGATGATTACAGATCTGTTGTTCACTACAACTTAATACCACACTAAAAGTGATGGTTACAGACCTATTGTTAGGTATGATTTACTACTATACCACAAGTAAGGGTCACAGATTTGTTGTTAGAGCCAATTTACTACTACACCACAAGTGAGTTACAGATCTGTTGTTAGCTATGATTTACTACTGCACAAGTGATGGTTACAGACCTGTTGTTAACTATGATTTACTACTACACTGCAAGTGATGGTTACAGATTTGTTGTTAGCAATGATTTAATACCACACCACAAGTAAGGGTTACAGATCTGTTGTTGGCTATGATTTAATACCACACCACAAGTAAGGGTTACAGATCTGTTGTTGGCTATGATTTAATACCACACCACAAGTAAGGGTTACAGATCTGTTGTTAGCTGTGATTTACTACCACACCACAAGTGATAGTTACAGATCTGTTGTTAGTCGTGACTTAATTAATACCACACTAGAAGTGATAGTTACAGATCTGTTGTTAGCTATGATTTACTACTACACTACAAGTGATGGTTACAGATCTGTTGTTCGCTACAACTTAATACCACACTAAAAGTGATGGTTACAGACCTATTGTTAGCTATAATTTACTACTACACCACAAGTGATGGTTACAGACCTATTGTTAGCTATAATTTACTACAACACCACAAGTGATGATTACAGATCTGTTGTTCACTACGACTTAATACCACACGAAAAGTGATGGTTACAGACCTGTTGTTGGGTATGATTTACTACTACACCACAAGTGATGATTACAGATCTGTTGTTGGCTATGATTTACTACTACACTACAAGTGATGATTACAGATCTGTTGTTCACTACGACTTAATACCACACGAAAAGTGATGGTTACAGACCTGTTGTTAGGTATGATTTACTACTACACCACAAGTGATGATTACAGATCTGTTGTTAGCTATGATTTAATACTACACCACAAGTGATGATTACAGATCTGTTGTTAGCTATGATTTACTACTACACTACAAGTGATGGTTACAGACCTATTGTTAACTATAATTTATTACGACACCACAAGTGATGATTACAGATCTGTTGTTAGGTATGATTTAATACCACACCACAAAGTGATGGTTACAGATCTGTTGTTAGGTATGATTTACTACTACACCACAAGTAATGGTTACCAGATTTGTTGTTAACTATAATTTATTACAACACCAAAAGTGATGGTTACAGACCTATTGTTAGCTATAATTTACTACTACACCACAAGTGATGGTTACAGACCTGTTGTTAGGTATGATTTACTACTACACCACAAGTAAGGGTACCAGATTTGTTGTTCGCTACAACTTAATACCACACGAAAAGTGATGGTTACAGACCTATTGTTAGCTATAATTTACTACTACACCACAAGTGATGGTACCAGATTTGTTGTTCGCTACAACTTAATACCACACGAAAAGTGATGGTTACAGACCTATTGTTAGCTATAATTTACTACTACACCACAAGTGATGGTTACAGACCTATTGTTAGGTATGATTTACTACTACACCACAAGTAAGGGTACCAGATTTGTTGTTCACTACGACTTAATACCACACGAAAAGTGATGGTTACAGACCTGTTGTTAGGTATGATTTACTACTACACTACAAGTGATGATTACAGACCTATTGTTAGCTATAATTTACTACGACACCACAAGTGATGATTACAGATCTGTTGTTCACTACGACTTAATACCACACGAAAAGTGATGGTTACAGACCTGTTGTTAGGTATGATTTACTACTACACTACAAGTGATGGTTACAGACCTATTGTTAACTATAATTTATTACGACACCACAAGTGATGATTACAGATCTGTTGTTCGCTACGACTTAATACCACACGAAAAGTGATGGTTACAGACCTGTTGTTAGGTATGATTTACTACTACACCACAAGTAAGGGTACCAGATTTGTTGTTAGCTACAATTTAATACCACACTAGAAGTAATGGTTACAGATATACTGTTACCTATTATCTACTACTGCTACAAGTAATGGTTACAGATATGCTGTTACCTGTTATCTACTACTATGACAAGTAATGGTTACAGATATGTTGTTACCTGTTATCTACTACTACAAGTAATGGTTACAGATATGTTATTAACTGTATACTTCAAGTAAAATCTTTTCACACTGCCCATAGACAAAATGTACATACAAGAAGATACTTCAACAGTATAACAGGGATCTCAAACATCGGCTGAGAAATTGTCCTTCAATGATATTGTACAAACTTGCAGTGTTTGAACTTGTGAAAGATATTTTCATTAACTGGTATCATATTTTATTTCTTATTATTTGATTAATTCTTTTATAATTGTAATATTGTTATTAGGTAAACTAGTACACTACTTCTGAGACACTTGTGTAACCATAGAATTCTGTAATATTACATGCTCAGATGGTTATTCTCCTTTTCCCAGCTGAATTTTCAACAGTTTTCAGTGCACCTGAGGCCTGTGTTTTGATCATTTTTGCAACTTTAATCATAAAATAAATCAATATGTGTCATTTAAGAAAAATACTGTTAAATACTGTCTAACACTTAAAGTTGTCTTGAAAAGTCTGAAAAACAGATAGTTAAACCTTTCTGCTCCTTCTGTCAGTTCTCCAACTGAGTGTAAATTACAATTAAAATCATGTAACTACACACTGTTATGGAAGATGTTTATTTCTCCATAAGAGTATCTTGTTTCTGTGAGTTTAGCAATAGTCACATTATACTTACCTATTTTGGAAGGAGAAGATTTTGTACGTCTCTGGTTAATGCTGGTAGATGGCAACTTGGCTGTGGATGTGATGTTTGGTAATTTGTGATTGTTTCCCTTCAATGTGATTAGCTGTTGAAAGATTAAAAGAATTATGAACTTCCACAGCAAACTTTCGTCCAAATTGCAAAATAATAAAAGTGTAGAGTGTACAATGCATTAATCTTATAATTTATCACATACTGACATACGTACCTCATGATGGTACGCTTCCAGAAGTGTCTTCATCTCTTGAACTTTCACTGCTCTGGTGTCACTCTGAAGTCTCCTGTAAAGTCAAATCACCACAATTAATTTAATACTGAATGTTGGTTCAGCTCATCCCAAGAAGTAAAATGTACATTGATTTCAACTACCAAGTATAAAAATTACTCAAATGTTTATAATGTTGTCAGATATACTTCAAAATGTATTTACTTTAAACCTAATCACAAGGATTTGCTGCACAAAGAGCAATTCATTCAATAACAGGTTCTGGTATTAATACATAATGAGAAAATGAATGGGAAGATTAGGGATCAAAAGTCACCATCAAGTACCATCTAAATCAAGTTCATGGAAAAAATGGAATTTTTTGACAAAACTTCAAGTCACAGGGGTCAATCAAAACAAAATTGTCAATATTTACTATTTGTTCCAAGCAGTTGATATTGTGTATAAAAAAAACAGATTTGCATCTATATAAATAAAATAGTACTGTCTGTTGTATGTCCATGTAACTACTTATTGATATAAATATTATAGCATTGTCTGTTGTATGTCTGTGTAACTACTTATGATAAAAATATAATAGTACTGTCTGTTGTATGTCCATGTAACTACTTATCTATATAAATATAATAGCACTGTCTGTAATATGTCCATGTAACTATTTATCTAAATAAACATAATAGTACTGTCTGTTGTCTGTCCATGTAACTACTTTGTAGAGTATGAATGGATTTTCACCAAAATTGGTAAGGAGGTTCATTAGGTTTACAGGGAGATAGGAACAAATTTCAGTTTTACATATTGAAGTTTTTACAACTACTGAAAAGTTGTTCTCCTCATATGTAATTGTAAACAATGGAACAATTCCTATAAAAACTGCACAACATAAAATGCTAAGTATGAAGATCTATTAACAGTGGGTGAAGTACTAAGAGATTTGAAGACTTGATGGTTTCTGATCCCCAACCTCAAAGTTATGATCTGAAGTGAATTAATGTGACAGATACTTCCTAATATCCAATAACAGGATTACTGTGACAAATACTTCCTAATATTCAATAGCAAGATTACTGTGACAGATACTTCCTAATATCCAATAGCAGGATTACTGTGACAAATACTTCCTAATATCCAATAACAGGATTACTGTGACAAATACTTCCTAATATTCAATAGGAGGATTAGAAATTACAAATTTCATAACATCTTACTGATAACCATTATAAAAATGATACATTTAAAAGCTTTAATACACATTATAGACATTAATGTCATAAAATATATTTAAATACCTCAGTGATGCATCCTTATCTCTTAACATTTGTTCAAGACGAGCTATCTTTTGCTTTAATGTTACTACAGATTCCTGAAAAACAACCATATAAAGCATCAGCAACCACAAAAGAGAAACATTACAATGCTCTTTACTAAATCTACTTTGATGTTTAAATAATTCATAATTCATTAGAAACATCACTTGTCTACTCAAGAACATTTCAGTATTGGAAACATTTCCCTTATCTTTAACTCTTAGTACAACATTTCAAATAAAAATGTATATCCTTCAATGGTCTTTGAAAATATTTATAAAAATACAGAATATACTTTAATTTACTTTCTTATGAACACCCATTTAATGGGTCAGAGAAGCATTTTTGATGGGTTTGTTTCAAAACAAAGCTTTTTGCACCCTCTTTTTAAATTTTGAATAGCAACTTGAATTCCTTGCAATACCTGGAAGCTAAACTGTCATCCAGTGTGGCTGAAATTTTCACAAGTTTCCAGGCTATGAAGGAGTAAAACTTAAAAATTACACAACTACAATATATAGTTTTTCAGCTCTATCATGAGGTTTGAAAGAAAGTGTAAACAAAACATATTTTTCTTACCTGAAAATGTACTTTAAATAGATACTTACTCCTCTCTGTCGTTAGGAACTATTACCTTACACATAACTGTCATGGGATTTCCTGCACAAGCCTTGATCAAGCTCCTACTTCTACACATCTACTTGTGTTGCACCAGTCTATGTTGTAGCCTTCAACCAATGAGAAGGTGCCTTGACCTTCTTGCATACTCTTTGTGAGCAATGGCACATGACCATGAATTCATTCTTGATGAAGCAAACAAAGTGTAGTAGGTGTGTGGAGGAAGGTAGTGCATACATCTGAAACTCTGGAATTGGATTACCTTCAAGAGACAGTGCTATGGGTTATTAACACCAAGGACAACACACAAGAGCCAGGCAGGTGCAGACTCTCACATTATGTTTTCATAAATGTTACCAAAACAGCCCAGTCAAATATATGGATATACCAGTCTTGCAGAAAACATCACCTCAACAGTGGGTAATATGCAGGGACAGATGGGTTTAACACTTTCTGTACTTCTCTGCTAGATGCTGATTTCAGTTAATTATATCCTGTAAGGTAATGCCAACCACATGACAGAATTCAATGACACAAAATATAATCAAAATAATGCTTATTTCAACATGTTATGTGAGCATTTAGTTAGTTTTTTTTACTGTTTTACCTCCTTTTTGAAAAGATTAGACACATGCATAATGGTGTCATAAAATGTAATAGGAACATTGATAACTTATAAGATTAGTGATGGAGCGGGAAACTAAAATCAACAGAAAAACAACACTGGAACCTCTGAGTAGATTGGAAAATGGCAGTCAGAGAGAGGGGAAAACACATGAAAATATCCAGTGATGGAAACCAAAGAAGATGAATCTGTTACATAAAACCCACATACAAGTCTGCAAGACTTCCTCCATTGAAAAGTGATAAAAATGAGCATGAAAAGATGGAGTATGTTCAATATGATAAGAGGTGATACTAAGAAACATTTAGTGGACTCACCCCAAAATGAATATGCTAGTTGGATGAACTAACAGACCTAATCATTGACACTGGTAGTAAATAAGTTCTAAGAAAAGGAAATGTAAGTCAATAACGAGAAGCAGGTAATGACAATGTCCAAAAAAGGGCAGCCTGAGTGAATAGCAGTAAACAGCCTTAATTGGACACAACAAAACACAAGGAAAAATAAAAACATTAATGTAATGAGGAATCAGAAGGGTTAGTTGGTTGGTTGATTTAGTGTTTTATAGCACAAAGCTGCAAGACTATATGCGCCAAATGTCTGGTAAAAAGGTAAAAGTAAACTCAGTAAAATTCATAAAAGGAACTTAAGGTGAAACAAAACAAAGTTAAAAAATAAATAAATAGCATAAAACCAATATTTACATCTAGTCTACAATATCAAGAGAAAAACTACAGTAATTCAAGTTCAGGACTTTCTGTAGCGTGACTGTAATAATCATAACTCACCAGGAAGACCAACAGGTAAGTACAAAAACCACCGTCAGTCACCTGAAGGTGGCCTTTCCAGTCCTGGTTTCGAGTTACTTAATGTTATGGTCAGTTTCTAATTTCAAATTGAACTAGATGAACTGCAATTTTAAAAGGGAGCTGCATTAAAAAGGTATAAAGTATATATTAAAAAACTTAAATGGCAATAAAAAAATAAAAACATCACCAAGGTGGAGAGTGTCACCATCACCAATAACACTAATGTTATGGACAAACCTTGGGACAGAACATGCTTAAAATGGTGCTGTCGTTGTGAATCATAACAATGACAAGAAAGTGAAATGTGGCTTATTGTGACGTGACAGTCACACAGATAACACACTGGTGCATCAGTTCCAAATAAAGGAAGTCAATGAGTTAAAAAACTGTAACCAATGCATAGTCTAGTTAGAACAACTTCCACTTTTCAAACCTTATGGTAACAAGATGACCAAATTCAAATTTAGAGTTTTATTTGGAAAAGCTTGTTTTCGCACTGCTCACTCCAGGTCGACTGCCAGCTGGCAGGGAGTTGAGCCTTGAATACAGGACCATAGTCCATGTATAGTATAGACACAGCAGTGATAGTGCCAGAGCAGATAGACTTAGCTGTAGTGTCGGCGAGCTCATTCCCACAAATTCCAACGTGGCCTAGTATCCAGAAGAACTGGATAGAAGTAGATGTTAAAGAGAAATGGGTCAGTCGTTTTTGAATATCAGCGAGAACAGGGTGTGAACCAACGTGAAGCAATTCCAGAACCAGTAGAGAACTAAGCGAGTCAGTATAAATCATGCAGTTCAAGTACTGCTTAGCTTCTATGTGATCCAGGACAAGAGAAATGGCATACAGTTCAGCAGTGAACACAGAAGCTGTAGAGGGGATTCTGCACGCAACCACCAAACCACAACAAACCATGGCAGAGCCCACACAGTCACCTAATTTCGAACCATCTGTATAAATAGAAATGGATGGATGGTTTGAAAGATGTTCAGCAAATAGCAGTCAGTATTTCCAATCGAGAGTGTCTACTTTTCTCAGATGACTTAAAGATAGGTCACAAATGGTGACTGTAAGAAGCCATGGTGGGATGGGCTGTGTTATCCAAGGACAGACCCAATTCATCTAACTGTGCCTGGATACGAAGGCCAAAAGGAGCAATGGCAGACTGTCTGGTGTGAAAAAGCATGGTCCATCGAGGAAGGAAAACACAACCCCAGGTGGGATGCTTTGGTAAGGAACGAAGTTTTGAAGCATATAGTAAAGACAGCTGCAAATGGCAGAGGTGCAAAAAGGATCATGAGACTCTTTGTATAAGCTCTGAACTGGGGAAGTGCAGAAAGAGAGCTGACGTCCTTTATGATGAATGGAGACAATCATCTTTAAGGCCGATGGTCTGGCAGAGCTATAGACCAGTGATCCACAGTGAAGTTTCGATCGAATAAGAGCATGATATATCTTTAGCATAGAACGTTGATCTGCTCCCCAAGTGGTGGTAGAGAGGACATGGAGGATGTTCAGTGCTCTTGTACATTTGACCCGTAGTTGCTTAATGTGTGGTATAAAGGTCAGCTAATGGCCAAAGATAAACCCCAAGAACTTGTTCTCAAGGACCACAGGCAGTGCAACTTAACCAATACGGAGTTCAGGATCAAGGTGAATACCCCGTTGGTGGCAAAAGTGCATGCAAATGGTTTTAGAGAGAGAGAAATTAAAGCCCTCTGCTGTGGTCCACTTCAGTAAACAATTGAGGGCAGCCTACAGCTGCTGCTTAATATACCTCATGTTCAATGACTGACACAAGATGTGAAAGTCATCTACATAGAGCCTGTTTGCAACAGTGAGAGGGAGTTGTTCAGCATTGGTATTAATTTTTATACTGAAAAGTGTGACACTCAAAACACAACCCTGAGAGACTCCAAGTTCCTGTAGAAAAGAACAGGAAAGTGTTGAACCCACACAAACTCAGATTCTCCTGTCCATTAAAATATTTTCAATAAAAATGGGCAAATGGCCACGTAACCCATATATATGGAGGTCTTGCAAAATGCCATACCTCCATGTTGTATCATAAGCCTTCTTAATGTCAAAAATACTGATACAAGATGTCGTTTGAGAGAGATTTCTCTGACTGATGTTTCAAGTCAAATCAGGTGGTCCATGGTAGAGCACTGTCATCGGAACCCACACTGGGTGGGCAAGAGGAGGTTGTTTCATTCAAGAAACCAAACAAGATGAGCATTAACCATCCTCTCTAAGGTCTTATAGAAACAGCTCATCAAAGCAATTGGACGATAGTTTGAAGGAATCTTGGGACCCTTACCAGGCTTGGAGAAAAGCAGAACAATAGCCTGGTGCCAGGCATCAGTGAAAACATTCTCCTGCCAGATGCAGTTAAAAAAAACCAGAAGGATAGCAAGAGAAGCAGGAGATAAATGACACATCATCTCATAGTATATATCATCAGGTCCAACTGATGTACTGCCAGACCGATGAAGGCCCAGTTTGAGTTCCACCAGTGTAATGGGACGATTAGAGTCATGAAAACAATCAGCTCAAAAGGAAAGAAGTGATTGCTCTGCCCAAGTCTTGAAGGCTAAGAAGGTGGAAGAAGAGACAGAAGTGCTAGATACCCAGCAAAAGCATTCACTTCGAGTATAGGCGATGCTCTGGGTATCAGTTACTTCTTGGCCATCAGAGAGTAAGATTGAGAGGGGACCAAGTGATATTGCCCACTGACCTTTCGAACTTTGTCCCAAATGACTTTAAAACTGGTGGTAGAGGATATGCTGGTTGTGAACATAATCCAAGATTACTTCTGGCTTTGATGTCTTACCCATCAAGCATGTGCATGGGCCTGCTGGAAAGTGATGCAATTCAAGAGTGTGGGATATTACGGAAAGTACCCCAGGCTCTTTTTTGAGCCTTCCATGCCATGTGGCAGGCAGGATTTCACCATGGACAAGGATATAGTGGGAAACATGTCAAGGTTTTAGGAATACATTGAGCAGCTGCTTGTATAATACAGTCAGTTATTACTGCCACACAGTGGTCTATTGATGGCTTACAGACAATGGCAGGATCAAGTTCTGTGAGAGCAGTCAAAGAGGGCCAGTTTGCCTGATCCAGCTTTCACCGGGACACACGGGTCGGGTGGCATCAACCATGACCAGTCTCTCTCAAAATTATAAGAAAATGATCACTGCATTGTGGATTATTTTCAACCCTCTAGAAAAATGGTAAAATAATGAAGGGAAGCAAATTGAGGGATCAACAGCAGTAAAGGACTGACTAGGCACATGGAAATAAGTAGAAGAACCAGTATTGAAAAGAGAAAGGTTGTGATCAGAGAGCATACACTCTACAGAATGATCCCTTCTATCAATATAAGCACTTCCCAAGAGGGGATGATGTCCATTAAAGTCCTCAGGATTAAAAAGGGAGATGGCAACTGTTCAATGAGAGGACAAAGGTCTGATCGATCATATATCTTTCCAGGTGACAGATAGAGAGAACAAACAGTGATGGTATGACCCAAGGAAACACGGATAGCTATGGCCTCCAAGGGTGTGTCAAGTGGCAAAGACAGGGTGGGCACATGATGATCAACCAACAGTGCCACCCTTCCATGCATTCGTCCATCATACAGCCTGTCATTTCTGTATAAAGAAAACTACCAAAAGGTGACTGTATTGGCAGATTTCAGAAATGTTTCTTGTAAAGAGAGACAAACAGGATGGTAGGAAACAATCAGTGTTTTGATGTCATCCAGATTAGAATGTAACCCTCAACAGTTCCATTGTATCAGGGTGGCCATTTTTACTTATGTGTAGGTGAATTGGGTGGAGAACCCTTCTGTTTACAATATCTTTTTTTTCCTTACTTTCCTTATTCAAGGTAAGTCTATTGACCTCCACGGATCCTGCCCTGGGTTGATTGGGCAGGTCATTCTTGTGGGAAGGGAATTCCAGAGACTGAGGACATAAAAAAATAATTGATTGTTTTGCATCTTAGGGTGAGAGAGGAAGATAGATCTGAGGAAATACCTCTACCTGGAACAAAAGGATGTGGATCTTGGGGTTTGGTGGAATGTATATCAGAGACAGAGATAGGTGTCAAAGTTGATCTATCAACTTTTTTTAACCATGGAGGTCAAAAGACTTTTCATTTGTTTGGAGAACTATTCTTTAGGAGGCACAGAGAGATCTGTCTGCACTCTCACAGTCGCTGTGAGACTCAGGAGACCTATCCAGACTCAGGATAGGTAATGTTATGAATCATTTTCAAACGCAGCACCTCTTTTTCTTCCAATCATTTAGGGCAAGAACAAAAGTATTAGGAGTGAGAGACATTGCAATCGATGCAATAAGGGTCTGTTTCACACTCATAGGCATCATGGTCCTTGTCACTGCAACAAGCACACGTCAAGGAATCATGACATGACGTCTTCAAGTGATCGAACCGTTAACACTGGAAACATTCGAGAGGGTTTGGAATGTATGGCCATACTATGCAATTAAGATAACCTGCCTTGATGGTGGCAGGCAGACATGGTGACATAAATGTCAGAATGAGGACATTGGTCAGCACCATAATTCCATCTTTGCGAATGGAAATACACCTCACTGCAAAAACTCCTTGGGTGGAGAAACCAGTGAGAATCTCTGACTCTGGGATGTTTTCAAGTCCCTTTCAACAATAACTCCTTGTGATGAATTCAGAGTAGCATGAGCTGTAACCTCTATAGGTATATCACCAATTGCCTTTGAATGCAACAGGAATTCACTGTGTTGAGATGTGGATGTTTCTGCCAATATGTCACCAGATCAAAGCTTTTTTACTGACTTTGGAGAGCTAGCAAGTCCCTCTAGTCCATTCTGAATGAAAAAGGGAGACATTTGCCCTTAAGGTTTGTCTGAAAGTGAGTACAATATAAGAAAATGAGGTACAACAAGTGGTATGGATGGTGAGGATTGCTGCTCAGAATCTTCAAGATGTGGTCATTTACCTATAGACTGTTTTTTCACTATTTTATTAAGATTTTTAATTGGAGTATCCATAATAAAGAAAGGGAAATTTCGGTGCCCACTGACCCCACCCACCATGAAGCCCTATGGGGGACGCACTACAATGTCAAACAAGGACACTGTAACCATGACAGGGTTTCATGAGCACTATACCCAAACACAAGCATCAGATATAATGTCCACAACACCTGTTGAGAACATCTAACACTGGTACTTGGTTGACTTTAGCCTGAGTGGACCAGCTGACTGACCCAAGGGGGGCCACCCCAAGTCCACCTGTCTACAGGAATTCAAGGCCAATGTGGTGTGTTAGGGTTGGACCCCTCAACCACCAGGATCCCGTCTTCCCCTTCATGGGTTGCCACGCACAGCAAACACGTGGGTGGATGTTAACATCCCAGAGAAGGTAAACTGAAAGAACAGAACATTCCCTGGGAGGTCCCCTCACCACGTACAGGAATCCACACCGAGGGAAATCAGAAGGGAAATAGTTGTGAGAAAACAACTGATCACCTTTACAGGCAGTATAAACCTTTGGAAAAAGTGTCAGAGAATAAATTGACCAGTTCTTATGACACAGTAAGGGAGGTGACAGGGCATGAATGTAAAAACAATGAGGCCACCAAAATAAAGAAGGTTAAAACAGGTGAAATAAATGGAATTAAGCCAGTTGGTAACTAGCAAATGTAACAGGAAGGTAGTAGTAATAGAATAATGAACAGAAAACAAGATAGCCCCACAGGACTCTATAGGTCCTGTAAACAACAAGGTATCATAGTCTAGTGTGACAAGAAACCAGGAAAACAAAGAAATATTGTTAGCAAGCACCCCCATAGATTATTAGAGTGAGATAAATGGGCAAGACTTAGGTCAAGAATAGGAGAAAAAGAGGTTGATACCCAAAAGTAGAGCATTCAGACCAAGGAGATCCAAAAAGAGATAAAACAAGTAAAAACAGAGAAAGCAGACAAAGAAGTAAAAGCTAAAGGAGCAAAAGATTAAGAACAGATGTTCCAATCAAAGCTATTGAGGACATGATGAAGACCCATAGCAAAGGGGTGATGGATGGAAATATGGCAAGGGAATAAAGATAAGACAGACAAGCAGATTACAGAAAATAAAAACACAAAGAAGAGAGAAAGAGACACAAGAAAGTGGGGGTTCAAAACATTCAAAATGGTCATGACCTTAGGCCATAGCAAAAAGGTAAAAAAGGCAAGAAAGACAATGGTCAATGTGGAGTAATGAGGGTTCATGAAGTACAGCAATGCAAGAGTCGGTAGGATATAGAGGTGAAAGATAGCCATACAACCAAGTTAGGAACATATCAACAGAACAGAAAGAAGTACCCATTCCTCATCAGACAGAGAAGAGTCAGGAACAAAGGCTGGAGGTGAAAAAGCTGACCAAAACCATCCATAGATGAGGCAAGTTTCATATAAAATAATGAAACCAAATGATGTCAGTTTTAAAATGGAGAATTAGCAGGTAGAAGGAAACCAGCCACATGATGCATGATAGAGGATACAAAAGATTTGAAAATCATCAGCAATAAAGATATACAGTGTTATGGTATGGTCCACAATGACTGTGGTAATGTAATATTTCTAGGAGATCTTCAGCATCATGCCAAAAATTGAGATATGAGATAATACGCTATAATACTCACAGATAACACTGCACAAGTAAGTGTGCTACCTTCTTATTGGTGGAGAATTGCAGCATTAAGATGATTAAGTCTCAGGCTGGTGTAATACAAATAGACAGTTGTAGGAATGGGAGGTTCATCAAGGCTTGTGGCACAATAAGGAAATTCTACAGGACTTACTTCTAAAACAAACACTTCTACTATTTTGTACAAGAGGGTTTGTTTGTTTGAAGTCAAGCACAAAGCAACACATGGGCTATCTGTGACTTGTCCACCACAGGTATCAAAACTTAGGTTTTTGCATTGTAAGTCTGCACACATACTGATGTGCTATTGGGGAGTTGAACAAGAGGAACAAAATCTAGCAGTAATCCAGAAACTTTGCTTGAAAGGTTTCTTTTGCAATAAAGTGTGAAATTTTCATGTTAACAGATCAAAGTCCTATATCACAACACATTTTTTTGGTCTAGCTTGAATAGCTCACCCCATCCTCCAAATTTAGACTCACAGACTGGCTACAAAAGCTTACTTCCTTTATCATGTTTGTGACTTATAATTTTAACTGTATAAATGGCAGACATTATAAGTGTCTACATATATTTTATTATTTTATACACTATGTAACTAAAGTTTACAAAAGAAATACCGGTAATTGCTTAATGAAACAAAGTTTTCGTACAATAATTTAGGAATGAGACACTACTCTATGTCATGTAGTGCACAGTAACTTTTACACATATCAAATAACAAAACAATACAAACCTAAACCTCCTTGTGCTCATAATATATATTACCAGTTTTACACATATCAAATAAGAGTAATTAGTAATTATACTGTGATTTTTAATAATGTTTGTGTGTCAATACAAACCAGAATATCAACCTTTTTTTTTTTTGTATATTAACTATCCAACATGCAAAACAAAAATTTTAATTTTAAGATAAAAAATACTTTTATGCATCAGAGCTTTTCACATTTCACATGTGAAATCTCTAAAACATCCAGATAATAATCAAATGCATTTTAATGAAAACTTTGTTATTTTCACAATCAAATGTGTGTTTTTCTTACAGCAAAGCCACATTGGGCTACCTGCTGTGTCCACCGAGGGAATTGAACCCCTGATTTTAGTGTTGTAAATCTGGAGACTTATCACTGTCCCAGCAGGGGACTTTCACTATTGAACTGGAATATCTGTGTGTGTTTGTAAGAGATAACTAATCCCATAACTGTCATAAAAATATTAAGAAATACAAAACATTTTTTTTTTTCTCTAAAATAACTACAAATTATAACTTGAAAACACAAATATTTAATCTAAATAACTTCAGTGTCATAATATTATATATATATTATTTCTTTGTACTGACTTTTCAGCCATTGGTGACTAACTTGGTAGAAGTTGCAATGAGGTGGTGCATGTGCACTCATGTTATTGTATCCAAATATACAAAATTGTCTTTAACAAAGTGACCTGTCTTGGATGTGTTTTAGAGGACTAGTATTTTAATAATGTATTACATTACATATGTACAATCATTATTATCATTTATAAATAATTTTTTAACCTTATTTTTCTTAATATATAGAACAGTAAATAAAAAAGTACAGCAAACAATTACTTTCTTGATGACAAGAAATCCACTTTAAATAAAAATGTCTCTCAGAATGGCTGGTATGGGTATTAATATTTTTACCGATAAGGAGAGAACAACGCTTCGACCTTCCTAGGTCATCTTTAGGTTAAGAAACTTTTCTTACATGCTATAGATTACATGTGGAGAATGTAAAAAGAAAAAAAACTTTCTTAGGTTTTATATATACACTTTGAAATAACAAAAAATCATAAATAACTCTATAATATATCAGTACCATAGAAGTCCATAGTAACTTATCAAGCTCAGTATCTAAGCTGTATTTGGGTATAAACAAATATCAAACTTCAAGCTCACTAAAGTCTTACTTTATTGCTTGAAATATGCTACAAAAAAAGAAAAAAAAAAGTTTCTCTCATAAATAGTTTGCCAAGGCTCAGAGAACATATGGGAGACATTATGAGCTTTCGACCAATCATTCATGTCTAAGATAGAAGTAGATGTATGTTAGCATTTCCAAAACTGGAAAGAGGTGGGTGGGGCCACTGTATTTGATTCAGTAAGTGTAGTGATATCTCAGTAAACAGAAAAAATAGGAGGTTCTTATTTTAGATTCTACCTTGTCAATATCAGTAATTTGAGTTCCTAATTCATAAGAAACTATGCTTGTATTTGGACATTGCAAACATCTAATTTGCACTAATGCTACATTCAACATACCATGTGACACACAAAAAGCAATATTTAGAATTTATTTTTTAATATTTACTTTCAAATTAAAAAATTAACTATTACATCATACTAGGATTTGAATTATAATCTACTATTTGAAACCAAACTTATTGACATACAGTTACAAAATATTAGTCCAATAAAATTTCCATTGTGAGTCAACAACAGCAATATGAAGTAGCCTTTAACTTGTGACCTGTAGTGATAGGGTTAACCTTCTTGCTATGGGCATCCTTTTCTGTGCATGTCATGCGATTTTATTAAGTTACATTCAAAATTTAATTAAAGTACTTTATCATCGTGCCATACAAATAATCTTAGCTACAAAATGTAGCTAATAAACCAAGTTCTAATATTATATAAGGAATTATTTTCAGAAAAAATCTGTTTATGCTAGTGTGAGAATTGCAACATTTGTTCTCTTGGTATCCCCTCTTCTCTAATTTATTTACCACTCTTCCAAGAAGTACAAAACTGAATAAAAGTTGCTCATTATAATTTTGTCTTCACTCAGGCAAAGTATAATTTTTATAGCCTTCATTCTTATTTGGTTACAAAGCCATAAACTAGAATATCAGTCCCCTCTTGACACATCCTCTCTTTTACAAATTACCAATAGTTCTCTCTGACATTTAATATTATATCATTTAGAATCAGCAAAAGATAAAGTTTTAACATGTCAAATATTACTTTGTTTTCTGTACATAAAATTTCTACTTCATTTCCAGTTCAAAGTTTATTCCCATAAGAAAACTATCAACAAGTTTTGCTGAAATTATAACAGCTCTTGTCACATAGGTAGAAAGACTAATAAAAATTGTAACTGTTACAGGACATTGACTGCCTTTTGTGAATTATTCTGTGTTATTAGGTGTATTATTAAAGTAAATAAAAAATTATTTAAGGTGGTATTTCAAGAAAATAGGATTAAGTTTCATTAATAGCTGACAGCAAAAAAAAAAGTTATTGTTTTTGAGGTGCATTCTTTATTTATAACTATAAATGTAACTAAAATGTAAAAAAATCAAAAACTTTTCAGGCTACATTATGTAAAATAAATAATTTTTCATGAGGTATGCTCACGAGTAGCTTATGCATTACATAGTTTAAGGGGGTAATGTGAGCAACACATTTGCTGAACGGCTTGTGTTTAAGGAATATTAGCAAGACATGATTCACCAAATCAATACGTTTTAAGTAGAAACAAATGTAAAACATGACAAGTTTAAAGTTTTTTGGAATAAACATATGCAGTTTCATGCTACAATTTGAAGACATGCTGGAAATTAAAAAAGGTTAATTTAGACTTATTTCATAATTTTTAAGGCATTTTAAAAGTTAGGGTAGAAAAAATAACATATAAATTTCAACTAAAAAGGAAATGTTTGAAATTTATTCTGGAGGTTTTAAGAGATTACACAAATAAAATCTGAAAATTTTGAGATGAAGAAAAGTATTTTTAATGTTAACATGTAAAAACAAACTTTCCACTCCAAGCAGTCAACACCCTTGACTTCATTTAGTACAAATACTTTATCAAAATTTGTAATTTTTTTGTCTACTACCAGCTTCTAATGTTTACTGAAAGCTTGGAAAGTTTTGTGAAAGTGCACAAACTATTCTAGAATTTACTAGTATGGAAACTCTAAAGGTCTATATGGAAACAGTTTTAGGTCGAGTTGATCAAGCCCAATGTGAGAGAGTTAAATATTATATAATAACATCAAAACAAAAAATAACCTGTATCACTTGGTGTCAATAATTTACACCACTAGTTTATACATTAAATAACAAAAATAAAACAATAACCTGTATCACCTGGTGTCCATAATTTACACCACTAGTTTGAACATTAAATAACAAAAACAAAACAATGAGAACCCACATCATCTGCTATCCATAATTTACATTGCCAGTTTGAACATCTCAAATGCAATAAAAAACCATATCATCTTGTGTCAATAACATAGACACTACACTGACAATAATAAATAAAAACCAAACTTCTATGTAGTTGTCACTAAATAGGAACCCATATTACTACATAATACATACTCTACCCTTCACTCAAAAAATAAGAATCCACATGTCACAAAGTACTCACCAACCTGTAACTTGTGCCATCACTGTTTTGGTATTGTTTCTAAGAACCATTTTCTATTCCCTAACATTATGTTGTTTTATATCAATTACACTTTTAAGATTTAGTTATTTTTAATCAAGGAAACATACTGATGTGATTGTTTTTCTTCTCTCTCCATTTCTGTCTTCATTCTGTAATGAAGATAAAACAATAAATAGTTTTGTCATCCAAAAACAGACAATATCTAAGTGAAAGTGTATACAAAAAAATCAATTCTGTATATAAGCCCTTAGATTACCACAGACTACTTCCTATGAAAATATACTAATTACAGTCACCACAAGGAATGCAATGATCAAATCAGTACATACACATGTATGTATGTGATAAATTTATATTTGGGAAAGAAATCTTCTTTTAAAATTGGAAAACTTTAAAATAATGAAAGGAATAGAAATATAAATTAGAAGAGTGAGACACCCCACATCTATATCATTCTTCACTGCCTGCAGACAGTTGTGGGTAGGTTACTGCTCTTAAAAGTAAAGAATAAAATTATAATAATAGTAAATAATAATAATAAGGTACTACCACTTGAGGATACGTAAGTTAAATAAACTTACTTCCAGAAGTTGGCATTCCAGTCTCCCATATGGTGGTAATGCACTAATTAGTAGCCCAGTAGACAAATTATACTAGTATAAAGGGTCCCAACCAGTTATCTAAATTAACTTGTATAATTCTCAACCACCACCTATTAAGCCCACAGTAACTACAACTTTTCAGACTCTAAACAGGCTTTTATATCCAATGAGGTGTTCATCTGCATAATGTAGTGTGTCAAGTTGTTTAAATTACCTTATTAACAACTAATATAAACACACACACACACATACATTAATACTTCTTTATGAAAGGAAAATAATATAAAACTGATAAAGATATTAAACTTTCCTTATGTCAAGTAAAGCATATGAAACCTAGTCAGAATAGATACTTATCAGTAAAGGAAATTTCTGAAATCACACATACCGTTCCTCAGTATTTACCACAAGTTTGTGAATGAAACAAAGTTACTGTTCTGTGTTTGAGAAAAAATATTTTGAAGCATTTTTCTTTCTACTCAAATTAAGAATTCAGTTAATAATAAAAGTAAAAAATTATTTGGATCATTTAGTATTGTGAACATTAACTTTTAAGTTCATTTTCTTGTCTGTTACTAACTGATATCTACAAGGTTCATGGAGTACATTTCATATCCCTATTTTTAGCTATTACTGGTTTATATTTGTAACATGTTATTAGCATTTAAACATAGTTCATAATGTAATTTTAAATACCTGTTTTAATTACATTCACCAAATAAAATCACCATAAAATCAGGTAAGTTTAATTAAAGTTACTGTTTGGTGGGTGACTGTAAAATGTTTTGATGATTTAAATATTTGATGAATATTAATTGTATGTTTATCCTATTCAAAAACATACACACATAAATCAGCTTACTGACAACTCAATTATAAATATGACTTGTTTTTAAACAATTTACTGCCCTAACAAAATTAACCAGGTCATCACTATCATCCCATACTAAGGATATTTTTGTTCACTTTTTATGGCAAAACCACATCAGGTTATCTGCCTTGTCCAGTGTACAAAATTGGGCCCTGGATTTTAGGATTGTAAGTCCACTGACTTACTACTGGTTACTAGGGGAGGGGACCCCACTAGAGGACCTAGTAAAAAAAAAACAACATAATATATTGATACTAGCATATATACTGAGCTAACAGCACAGCTGATGAAAATACAAACAACATTTCTGACCCTTCACTGTTGTGATTACAGGAAATGTTCCTTCCCACTTACCTGTGCATTTGACAATATCAACTTTTCTAACTGTCTGGCTTTCTTAACATTTTCTTCATCAGTTCTTCTGAGTCTTGCTTTCAAAAATACATTTTCTTCTTTAAGTTGAGAGAGTTCCTAAGTTACCAGAAAACAGTTGTCACATTAATGTTACATAACATTTAATACAATGTTCGAACACAAACTCAATGTGTATTACTACAATTTACATACATTTAAATTTCAGGTGTTGAAATGCAAAAGAAAAACATTTTGTGTACATGTATAAGGGAGACCATACAGTATATTCTCATGTTATCAGGGAATAGAACCCAGTTTTTGCACATAGTTTCAGGCTGATATGTATTCACTCTATCACTCACAGCAGAACTTTTAGGAAGATCTATCATTTTGTTGGAGCTTTAACATCAAAATGGCAATGTACTGAGGTGCACAGCTGTTATTATGAGTAAACTGGGTAGGAAGCTCCAGAAGAAAAGAAGTTTAGACAGCCATTCAAGGTCAGGAACATTCTGGGGTGGTGAACACCATGAAATCTTTCTTACAAGTTCCATCCATACTACAAGCAGTGTCTGGGACATGGTGAGTCAAGACTAATTTACCACAGTCAAATAAAAAAAAGAATTTTTTCCATATGATCCTTAACACTATCCAGCATGTATAGAAGTTAAAGGTTACATAATTATGTATCCCTAAACATTTTTACATTGATTGTTTCAGAGTCATTCGTACAAAATTTCATAGACTACATTTTCCAAATATCTTAGCTCATACTCTTTTTACAGAAACAACTTCAATTTTGGTCATTTGGTGGTAAAATCAAAAACCTTTCAATGAAGTCTTGTGCCTTAAAACAAGAATCAATCAAATACTTACTTACTGTTTTCACTATAGACTCTGAGAGGTTTATCCACACCTCCATATATGTTTTACTTACTGCCTAGAATGTAAACTTCCTAAAATTTTTCCACACACTCTAATATTTTTTACTATCTCGACTGTAGGCTCTGTAAGATTTTTCCATATATCTAAACATGTTTTACTTATGGTCTTGACTATAAACATTGTGACCTTTACCCATACCCCCAAATATTTCTTTCTTACTCTATCAACTGTGGATGCCATGAGATTCTTTCACACCCTCAAATATTTTTAATACTGTCTAGAATGTAGAAGTTGTAAGACTTTTCCACACCTCTAAATGTATCTTACTTACTACACTGACTGTACTCAGTGATATTTGTTCATATTCCAAAACATTTATTACTTACTGTCTTGACTACAGCCATGTGATATTTTTCCATATTCCCAAATATTTCTTCTGGTTACAGACAACTAATATCTTAAATGTGAAGAATATGTTCTTTAAACATGCACTGCACTGTAATATCCATCATTCTGTTCAATAGCCAAACTCTTATATCCAATTAAGAGATTGGCTGGTTGGTCATCTTTAGCATTATCTGAAGATATGTACTTATTGTGTGCTGAATGACAGGCTGGTAGTTCCTCTTGTAGTTTTCCCAGCATATGAAACTGCCTGTTGTTTCCCCCATACTCTTTCAGTGCTTTAAGACATCTGTACCTTCAATCTGTAGACACCTTTAACACTCCTACGAAAAGTGGGGCCTAATAGGCCCCAGAGCAACTTGAAAGGTTATTAATATTAGGCTAATAATTTTGTATTTAAATGAAATTGCCATTTAAATCCATTAATGAATGGATTAACGAGATTCCCACTGTCCCTATCTACTATCTAGCGAAACCATAGCCAGGGGAACGGGCTTGGAGAAATCAGGACTAGAAACGTCTTTTCGTAGGAGTGTTAAAGGTGTATAATTGACTGGAAAAGTCACAATGGAACACAAAATTGAAAATAGTCATAATACTTAAACGAAGCTTCTGTAAATGTTACGGACTTTATACCTTGTCCCTGCTTTGAAGTTTTCAGAAATGTACTGGTCCTGTACCATCAGCAAATTTCCACTCACATGGCTTATCATTCAAGCTAATTGAAGTCAACATTTTCCTACATAAAAACATATTTATGATAGGTACTTAGATCCTCTCACCAAAAGCAATCTCAACCTTGATTTGCCCTCTAAGCATTATTAACATTTTTTTTCACTAATAGCATATTAGTCTATCACACATTTTAATTTTGTGCCATTTCAGAACATGTATATATCACGTGACTACCCTCCATTAAACATACTGCACCATTTATACAAACTTATGCTTATACAGGGCTATTATTTTAGCACAACCCTCACTTTTGAGAATTGGCAGTTACAAACTAAAACACCAGCATATTAGTGGAGAGGAATACATTTTTAGTGTTGGAAAACATTAACTTCCAAAATGTTACTTCCTCCACTCACTTCAAATCTATAATCCTACATTAAAAGGTTTGAGGGGCTGGTGAAGGTGTGACAGTATTCAGATAAGCAGATAACAATCACATGAAAATAATGGGTGTGCAAGAAAAAGACAGTAAAACATACCAGTTGGATTCAGCATTACTTCTGTAACAGCTCTGCTCCTCATGCAGTAATGAAACAGTAAATTACATAGGGCAGAATGTATGAGGCAAGCACCATATATTCAAGAAAAAGACTTATAGCACTTTGTTTTGGAGCAATATGATTTAACTATGACATAAATCACCATAGAGGATATACAAAATGTCTAGTATACAATCAACAATGGGCCTAAAGAAATAAGTGCCAAGGGAAGACTCCTGGGTCACATGGGAGCAAGTCCCCTGATGTCTTGTCAAGGATACTGGTGGCAGCACCTTGCATAAAATACAGAGTTTAACAACTGTGGTCTGCCCACTTGAATGATCTCCTTCAAATTTTGACAAATTCATGCAGCTAAAGACATAGTTAAATGATGGATTTAATATAATGAAACATTGTGCATGCTAAAATGGTTAAATTGTAATCGTGGGCTCAGTATAGGAGGTTGAGTACGTGAAAACACAGAAACCATAACAGGGTTTCCCCTTGTTTGCTGGTATAGCTGATGACAATAGAAGTGTTGGAGTAAATCATCATCACCTGCCCCTAGAGAAGCAGGATAAAATGAGACATAACCCAAAAAACAACCAAGAAAAGTTTGATAAGGTTGATATGGAATGTAGTTTTCACAATTAGCCAATCCCAAAATCTTCCTGAAGAATCTCCACAACCTTTATCAATGAATAGGAGAACTTCAGGATGAGACAGAGGAATGGGAACCACTCCATATCCCCAAGCCAAAGTTGAAAAGGCTGGGTCCAAATGAAATGGAAATTGAAGAGAACCCCAAATGAATAAGATATTATGTATGGGTTAGAAGGAAATTCTACAACCTGATAAGAAATCCTACCTGAGCAATTTCCTGAAGAAATAATCAGACCTGAGATGAAGGAAGCAAAAGCCAGTCATCCATGTAATGATGAGTCCAAAAACCTAATGAGTGAAAATGACACACAAATCAGTGAACAACTAAAAAAAACCCAAAGAAGCTAAAATTAAATCGAAAGACAGTGTATGGAAATGAAAGACACAGCCCTTGTGGACAAACTGAAAAAAACCAATGTGACTCTGGAACTGTCAGTATATGAAAATAGGCACCTGTCACAACAAATTTGATCATCCAGAGTCCTGTGGAAAAAAAACCCACTGAAGGGAAAGGTAGTAACCGGAGTGTCTACAGAAAGGTATTCAGTCGAGACAGATCTGTGATGGGTATCCAATATCCTGAGGAGTGACTATGACCTGTTCAATAGCTCCTTCATGCAGGAGGTCCCAAACTGATTCATGGCCTTGAAATAAAGGGAAGAAAGCCAGGAAAATTGATAGAGGGAGAATACCTGAACCAAAAGCACAGACCCAATTACTGAACATGAAGAATCTACAGATTTGTCATAAAGATAAGTTAAATGGTTGAGAACTGTTGCAACCTGGCCCTCACTTGCACTTGAAAATACACCCTGCCACCTATACTGCTGACCCCTGGAGGAACAGAAAAAATGAGAGTAAGAAGAGGAATGTCTGTAATAAGGTATGGGACAGAGAGAGGAAGAAGTGTGGGAAACTTGAATTGGTGAAGCTTTGGTAAAAACAGCCAGATGTGACAAACAAGATGCCAGGGAAGAAAGCGAAATGAGAAATATAGCTTTCCCACATCAACTGTACATTCCAAAAAACTCAAGACAACCACTCAAACCATTTCATGCATAAACTAGGTACAATAGAGGTCCCTCAAAACAAATGTGGGAGACTCACCCCCCCCTCTAGTAAAATACCTATTTCCAATCAAATACCAACAACATAATAACCATGTGTTAAGAAACAGCACCAAATAAGAAAATTGATCAAATGATGGTAAAAGGCTTGAAACAACAACTGTAATGAGAAAATAACACATAAAAGGGTGGTCTGGGCAAGACAAATCCAAGAAAATTGGGACCAATTAAAATTAATCAAAGCTTTAGGATTCAAGCCACACAAAGGAAGAAGAGGATTTAGATACTGAATTCAAACAGGTATTTGAGGTACAGCAAATGAAAACTGGTACAACAGATGAGGGGGACAATACATATACACACCTAACAGCAACTGATCAAGATGTTGAACATAAAAACAATTTTAGGTGAAGGAGGAAAAGATAATAATCAGATTGAGGTTCTTCACCTAAAAAATTAAAATGAAGAATGAAGGATTAAGGGTGATGGCATAGGAATGACAAAGTTGGCAAACTCTCCTGACCATCAACATTATGTGACTGACCAAACAAAACTGAGGTTGACAAAACAGAATCCAAATTATCATCATCCTGAATAATTCTTCCTCATAAGCTTGTTCAAGGGGTAGGGGAGAATGAAGCAACTGCTGAAACAAAAAAGTGTCCACCTCCTTGTGAGTTAAAGCTTGAACTTCTTTGGTTGATATAATCAACCTACCTTGCTGAAGACTAGTGACATTACTATCCTTAATATTGGAAGGAAATTCATCATCCACCACCATAAAATTTGAATTAATCTTTCAGATTTGAATTCCAATTATAGAAAAATTCTTCAAAAATCAAAATATTTAAAACCATTTATTTTAAGTTCAAATTGGTGAAGGTCTGAAACACTATAACAATAAAAAATACAAACATATGGAGCAAATTAAACATGCATTTATGCATTGTAATACCAGTCAAGAAAGTGAAGATTGAAGTTGAACCAAGCTCAAAACCTACAAGTACCACTTTGTCCACTTCAAGGTCACAACATCATGATGTCGTTGAGGTGTCACAGGCTGGCTTAACTGGCACTAGTCTTACAAGTGATCTCACTTTGCCTGTAAATTCTCCTGATATCTCTAGTGTTAATTGATGCAAGTTGCTCTAGAAGACAGTCTGAAGTTGAAATAATTGCTGAAAATGAAAATCAACTGAACTATGGTAAAAAGCTTCATTTTACAAAAGATGAAGAAACTAAAGCAAAAGATCCAGGATTGTGGCTTGATTTCTCTGCTGATGATATGGCTTATTGGATTGCTTGTGGATCCACTGACTGTCAACACCACAATGGGCCATTGGCAAATCTTGCCAAACTTACAATAATGGCAAACCAACGAGATACTGTTTGCAAAAACTTTTCTTTTGGGTAAAAGCCAATGGTGAGCAATATAAGAGAAAGTTATTGTATTCACCATCAACAGGGTCAGTTTACTGCTTTGTTTGTAAACTTTTGCCCCTAAATTTCCTCGCATTTTGTTGAAAGAAAAGGGTTCAGTGTCTGGCGAAATACTACTGTAATTAATCATCATGAAAGAAACATTACTCACCGAGACTCTATGCTAACATACTTAACTCACAGACAAGGTTTATGCTTGCAACAAGAGCTGGAAAAACAAATTAAAGAAGAGTTCAATTACTGGAAACATGTCTTGGAGCGTGTAATAGATGTTATTTGTATGTTAGCTGAACGTGGCCTGGCTTTTCGAGGAACAGATGAAAAATTTGGTTCACTGCAGAATGGAAATTTTTAAGGGTTCCTTGAGTTCACAAGTCAGTTTGATCCATTTTTAGCAGGGCACATTTTGAAATATGGAAATCTGGAAAAGGAAATCCTTCTTGCTTGTCCAATACCACCTGTGAAGAACTCATTGAAACAATAGCTCAGGAGGTCCATCCGTTCATTGTTAATGAAGTAAATTCTTCTGGTTATTTTAGCTGGTCAGTTGATTCGACGCCAGATCTATCCCATATAGATCAGTTAAGTGTTGTACTTGATACATAAAGATGGGCAGCCTATTGAACGCTTTTTAACCTTTCTGGAACTGACAAGTCATACTGGTGAGGAAGTGACAAACCAGGTATTGCAGTACTTATGTGAAGTTTGCAAACTTAATTTTTCAAAATGTAGGGGTCATTCTTACGGTAATGCTGCTAACATGTCTGGGCGTTATGAGGGGATGCAGCAAAAGATTTTAGAAGAAAATTAATTTGCCATATTTATGCCCTGTGCAGCCCATTCACTAAATCTGGTAGATCAAAATGCTGTTGACTGCTGTCAAGTGACAGTTAATTTTTTCTCTACAATGCATTTGCTCTATACACTTTTCTCAGCCTCAACCAGCCGATGGAAGATTCTTAAAGCTTGTTTTGGAAATGAAAGTGTGTTAAAATCCCTCTCTGACACCAGATGGGAGGTACATGCTTTGGCAGCAACAGCATTTTTGAAGTCTTTCTTTAATATTTTGGAAGCTTTAGAATGTCCAGTTGAAAGTCAGTCACAAAAGGGAGACACTTGAAGAGAAACAGACAATAGTGCAGATAAGATGCAAGAGCTAGAATTTATTTTTATGTTAATCATGTGGGATGAAATTTTGCAAAGTTTCATAAAGCAAGTCAAGTTCTGCAAAATGAGGATGTGAACTTAAAAACGTGTGCAGATCTGTACGGGCCAATAGCTGACCAACTACGCACTTTAAGGGATGACTTTGAAAAATATGAAGCAGTTGCAAAGGAAATATTACCAGATTTTGATTACAATGCAGCTCACTCTCGCAAACGTGTCAGAAAGAAGATACTCAGTGACTGAGGTGCACAAGAAGTAGATTTGAATGCTAGAGATAAATTTCGTGTCACCACTTTCTACACAATTGTTGACAAACTAGAATCCCAGATGAGAGAGGAGAGGTGTACAAAGAAATAGCAAACAGATTTTCTTTCCTAAGTGATGTGCTAAATGATGTCACTTCATCTGCTGAAACTGAAAGGTACTCTCAGTGTTCCTAAAAGCAAATTGATGCTTACTCAAAGGACTTGGACATTAAGTTTTCTGGGAATTCAAACAGGGATTTGAGGTACAGCAAATGAATACTGGTACAACAGATGAGGGGGACAATACGTATACACATCTAACAGCAACTGATCAAGATGTTGAACATAAAAACAATTTTAGGTGAAGGAGGAAAAAATAATAATCAGATTGAGGTTCTACACCTAAAAAATTAAAATGAAGAATGAAGGATTAAGGGTGATGGCATAGGAATGACAAAGTTGGCAAACTCTCCTGACCATCAACATTATGTGACTGACCAAACAAAACTGAGGTTGACAAAACAGAATCCAAATTATCATCATCCTGAATAAATTCTTCCTCATAAGCTTGTTCAAGGGGTAGGGGAGAATGAAGCAACTGCTGAAACAAAAAAGTGTCCACCTCCTTGTGAGTTAAAGCTTGAACTTCTTTGGTTGATATAATCAACCTACCTTGCTGAAGACTAGTGACATTACTATCCTTAATATTGGAAGGAAATTCATCATCCACCACCATAAAATTTGAATTAATCTTTCAGATTTGAATTCCAATTATAGAAGAATCCTTCAAAAATCGAAATATTTAAAACCATTTTTTTTAAGTTTAAATTGGTGAAGGTCTGAAACACTATAACAATAAAAAATACAAGCACATGGAGCAAATTAAACATGCATTTATGCATTGTAATGCCAGTCAAGAAAGTGAAGATTGTGCTGGAATAGTAGAAAGAACTACCTGCATCAGTATAGGTAGTGCACTATGATTGGTAGAGGGTAGTCACATGATATGCACATATTATGAAATGGGACAACAATAAAAGGACATAGTCTAGTATGCAGTTTGTGAAAAATGTTTAGCAATGGTTAAAGGGCAAATCAAGGTTGAGATAGCTTAGTTAGAATAGGTAGTACCATTTTGTAATTAAGCTCAGTTACTAAGAGTTGGAAAATATTGTCTGTTGAAATGTAATTAATCAAACTAATAAGGCATCCCTGTACTCATCTATCACAAAGCTGAACATTGATCATTCACTGTCTCATCTTTAGCTGTGACCTGCTGTATAGAAAGCATACTAGCTTCATTGATTTTTACACAAATTGCTTACCTGATCAAGTTCCTAATTAAAATAGCTACAAAATTAACCATTGTCTTCTTCAAATAAGCCTCTTATGGCTTTTCCTGAAATGTCCAACTTTTTCAAGACTAGCTTCATCTGTTGCAATAAGTCTCACAAAATGCAGCATCAAATTTACCAAGCAGTTTCAATAATTCCAGCAAAGTTATGATAATGTATTCTCTAGAAGATGTAGATATGAATCATCTCAACTCTCCCACACAGGTGTGATTCTAATTAGAGAACATTATCTCAGCTCTCCCAGAGAAGTATGAGGCTAATTACAGTACATTATCTCAACTCTCCCACACAGGTATGATACCAATTAGATTACATTATATCAACTCTCCCACACATGTATGATACCAATTAGAATACATTATCTCAACTTTCCCACACAGGTATGATACCAATTAAGAGTACATTATCTCAACTCTCCCACACAGGTATGATACCAATTAGAGCACATTATCTCAACTCTCCCACACAGGTATGATACCAATTAGAGCACATTATCTCAACTCTCCCATACAGGTATGATACCAATTAGAGCACATTATCTCAACTCTCCCATACATGTATAATACCGATCAGAGTACATTATCTCAACTCTCCCACACAGGTATGATATCAATTAGAATACATTGTCTCAACTCTCCCACACAGGTATGATACCAATTAGAATACATTGTCTCAACTCTCCCACACAGGTATGATACCAATTAAGAGTATATTATCTCAACTCTCCCACACAGGTACATAGAGTACATTATCTTAACTGCTGAAAGCTCACAGTATTCCAAAGCACGGATTGATATTTAAAGGATGCCCTATTCATGCATTTTCGAACATTCAAACTGACTTTATAACCTTGTATTCTGCTCAACAAACTAGAATTTTTGACATATTTTGTAATAGTTATTGTTGGCTAAATGTATACAATTTTATTCCACTAACACAGTTACAAGTTAAATTATCACTGATAAACTTTATTGACATTATTCTTTCTCTTATAATTATGTTTCCATTTCTCATTTAATAGTTACAGAATTAATTACCTTTTTCAGAGTAACCACCTCCAGTTGTAAGTCCTCCTTCGTTTTACTACTGTTTCCTCGTGAACTTATTCTGTCTGTTGGGGAAGTTTTACTTTTTGAAATCATTCTCATGTCAAACATGTTGTTTAATAACACAAAAATACATTAAGAATTAAGTTGTATGTATGATAAAAGTGTTCATATAGACATCATAATTAATAACACATTTTGACTTAAGAATTAACTTGTATGTGTGATGACAGAATTCATATAGACATCATAACTAATAACACATTTTGACTTAAGAATTAACTTGTATGTGTGATGACAGTGTTCATATAGACATCATAACTGATAACACATTTTGACTTAAGAATTAACTTGTATGTGTGATGACAATGACTATATAGACAACATTATTAATAATGCATTTTTACTTAAGAATTAACTTGTATTTATGATGACAATGTTCACACAGATATCATAATTAATAAACACATTTTAACTTAAGAATTAACTTGTATGTGTTATGACAATGATTATATAGACAGCATAATTAATAACACATTTTGACTTAAGAATTAACTTGTATGTACAATGACAGTGTTCATACAGACATAATTAATAACATCTATTGACCTAAAGAGAGTGAACTGAAGCATCTTTGACTGGCAGAAATTCCCAGGTGTGAAAAGAAGAATACCTTTCATCTTTAGTCAACTGATTTGAAGCCTATAGCTGATAAAACCACATCCCCAATCCTTAGATACCAACATCAGGAAAGAGGAAAAATCCAGAAGAGGTGAGGAAGCAGTAAACCTAATGTCTTAGGGTATATATTCAACTGTCAACAAAGGAAGAAAGGACGAAAATTAAGATAGAAAATTCCTTCAAATGGATACAGGAGGAAAATGAATGATTTTAACAAAGGGACAATTTATATAATCAGGCAAATTATATAGCATGAAGCATGTCTAGTAAAGATCAGTGATGATGAGAAAACCCACTTATAGAGAAAAATATATACGTAAAAATGGCTCGTTTGGATTGAGAACATTTTTATGTAGAGGAGCGAACAACGTTTTGACCTTCTTCAGTCATCGTCAAGTTCACAATGAAAGAGGTAACTGACCAATAGCTGACCACATGTTTGAAGGGGGTTGTGTATCTGAGTTTAGGAATGTAGAGGGCATGCTTAGATGTTTGAATATAGAATAAGTCTGGAAAAAAAAAAGAAAAAAAAGAGTTCAGCCATAATAGGAGGAAGGAGAGGAACACTGGGAACAGATAATGTACTCTGGCTCCCAGGTGCCTTCACAAATGAAATTAATTGTAAGAAGTATAAACTATAAAGAAAGATGAAAATGAAATATTCGATACACTGGAAATGTTAAGAAATTGTGTAGAGAAATATATGTTTGTGATATTATTTGTTGAAGAGAAGATATTAAACAAAAAATAAAACTTGTTAAGCCTTATCAAACAATACAGAACAAAGAATATTATTAAGTACCAGAATCAAATCTTAACCTAGCAATAAATATATAATATAATATCAGGAGAAGTTTGTGTGGACCCCAGATCAATTCCAGAACAACAGAAGATAAATAATTATGAAAATGAAATAGACATGTTTTTTTAATATTAAGTAAGTGTGTATTAACAATAATATATGCATGACACATGATGTAGAAAAAAAACAACCCAGGTAAACTAATGGCTAATATACCAGCAAGTTGAATTACAGGTAATTCTAAATTAACAATGGCCACAGTAAGCTTAAGAAAATGGTATAGGAGAAAAAGTACAACTAACATTAATTGCTAACCTGAAATTTAATATGTGTATTAACCAATTTAACAAAACTTATGTTATAAAATCCAAATAACTATATACAAAAGTAAAATAGTTCAAACAGCATAACATCTTATCTCTTCAAAGTCGACAGACTGTATGTCGAAATGCAAGAGCCCCTAAACTCGAGGCATTGAATAATCAATCTCCTGATGAAATAAAGCCAAATATCTTCCTGTGGAGAACTGCCACCTGAAACCTGTGTAAATGTGTTGATAGGACATATAACCTCTGAAGTGGTAATGTAGAATTAATAATGCAAAATGAATAAAGAAACACAACTGTATTGGTAGAAATAAATAAAAAGTACTTCTAAAAAAGTAATAAATTCCATAACTGGATAAAAATATAAAATAATTCAACAACAAAATAATTCAGTAAATTACAAATATCACTTCTGTTTTCAATAAAAAGCAAACTTCTTGAAAGAAATTAATACAAAGATATGAAAAGATAAAAAATAAATACTTCTGAAGAACACAAACCAAACATTACAATACTAGTACTGCAGAATGGCAAGTGATAATTTGGTAGAATTGAATAGAAGGAGTCATACGCATCAAGAGAGTATCACAATCTTATTGATGGAGGTTTGATGAATGATGACTTGCATGCAAGATGCATTTAAATGAGTTGAATCAAAATGGGTGGGAGCTTCAAGGCTTGCAGCTTGCAAAAAATATTTTTGCATACAAAGAGCAGCACTCAATGAGAATACCTATTTACCTAAGAAGAGGTACTGTACTGTACTGTATTGGAAAATGTATTATAAAACATTAAAATTTATGTTGAAAAATAACTGGAAGTATTCTAATGTCACTGTTTAGGATTAACTGTCACATGATAATGACATTTAGAGTCTACCTTGGAAGGAATACTGTCCATCTTTTGTTTTTTTAACAATGTTCTGTTTTAACCGTGCATCATGAAAAATCACAATTTCTTACTTTTGTTATGAAATGCATATTTATTTAATTATTTTCATTCATCCATTATCAGTATGATATCAGATGAAACTGATTTCCTCCTAAGAGTAATGGGAAATTTGAACAAATTAATTAAACAATTGTTCTAAATTTGCCCAAAATTGACTGGGTTCACAAAAAGAAAACAGAGAGACCAGACATAGTGAACAATCTAAATTTCATTACTCAGAACATGAACATAGTGTGTGTCTTCCCTTTAGATACTGGACAGTTGTTTTTACTGGACCTAAGCTGTTCTTTCTCCAAACTGCACTCAGAGAAGATTTCTACCAAACTGACTAAAGTTATTTAAATAACACAATAAGATCAGACAAACTCAGAGTGACTAGTGCTACTCACGTGACTTGTCTTACCTAACTGAACTTAACAAACACATCACCTGATCTACCTTTGGAGAACATTGCTTTGGACATTAATCTCAAACAAAGAACAAAGGTAGTTCAAATAAAAGTAACTGAACGTTTTAACTATATCTTATGTGAAAATTGAACAAACACAGGATGACTGACAAATTCTAAAAAAATGCTACTTTAAAAAGAGAAGGCAGAAAATGCATAATATGCTTATATACATACCACAAGAGTATCAGGTAGCCTAAAAACAGCATTGTAACATTTGTTCACAGAACTCTATTTAGAATAAAGATCACCATTTTAAATAAGAGAATATTGAAGTTGTTTGTTTTTGAATTTCATGCAAAGCTACAAGAGGGCTATCTACACTAGCCATTCCTAATATAAGTGTAACTCTAGTCATCATCACCCACTGCCAACTGCAAGTCAGCTACTCTTTTACCAATGAATAGTGGGATTATCCATCACATTATAATGTCCTCACAGATGAAAGAGCAAACAGTTTTACTGTAAAGGGGATTCAAACCTGTGACCTTTAGATCACAAGTAAAGCACCCTAACCACCTGATACTGAAGTAACAGCTAACAAGTATCTTATCAATGGAGAGAGTAAAACTTCAGGAAATGTCTACCTGACACTCTGAGCCCATTTCGTCGAAGATCATTTGTTCCTGCCCACTTTTTTCTCCCTCCACCTACTGAAGTAGCTGCCTTATCTCGTACAACTTGGGAAAGTGTCACTGTCATCTTAGAAGCAGACTTGACAGGGGGTGGAGGCATCGTTGTTTTAACAGTCGATGGAGGTAAAGGGCCATGCCATCCATGTGGTAGTGAAGCCACTAATTTATTGAAATAAAAGATTTTATACAAAATATATTGTGTAACACTAATAAACAAATATCTTTAAACTATTTAAACAGAAAAATTATAGATTGTTATCAAACGAGCTGGCAAAAACCATACTACCAGCTGCTATCTGCACAATGACAAAAATATACCATCAGCTATCATCTGTACACTGACAAAAACCATACCATCAGCTGCCATATACACAATGACAAAAATCATACCATCAAATGCCATCTGCACAATGAAAATTAACTTCTTCCAAAAGAAAAAACTTGACAGGACTTTAAAATATGTTAATCAACTTTGCAAGTTATTGTTTATAAACATTTTTACTGCAAAACTCTTGCTGAACTGGTCCTAGCACTTCAACTATCCCTAAAACTAAATGTTTTCATTTCTACTGACTTTTAATTTGTGCTCTTAATATTTTATCTGTAATAATATCCAATAGTTACAGTGCAGAGATTTTATAACAGTTTCTTATAATAATTCCATTTTGATGTACCACAATTAATAACATAAGAAAAAGTAAGATAACAAAAGATCATATTGTCCGCTAAAGCCAAAAACAACCTACCAAACAATCTAATTCAAATTCAATACATCCACTTAGATAAACAACAAAAGTGTAAAAAAAATCAAGTTAACAATATTAAACTCTACATCATCCAATAAAACATTCTATAAAATTATTAATATGAACACCGTTGATAAAAATTTCTGTATTTAGGCCTTCAAAACCAAAGCCTGATACCATTTGTATTCAGATTCATGATACTTTCATCTATCATCACACTATGGCAGTTAACTACATCATCTGCAACAGTATATTATCACATTGCCCATCAGTTGTATAGTGGTATGTCTTCAGAGCTACAATGCTAGAAACTGGGTTTTGATAACCATGGTAAACAAAGTATTGACAGCCCATTGTGCAGCTATGTGCTGAATTACAAACAACAACATATTACACTACAGTAGTTAACTAAATTATCTGTGGCAGTGTATTATCACACTGTGGTGGTTACCACATCTTCTGTGATGGTATTATATGACACTCTGGTGGTTACCACATCTTCTGTAACAGTATATTATCACACTACAGTGGTTACCACATCTTCTGTGATGGTATGTTATCACACTATGGTAGTTAACTAGATCATATGTGAGAAAATAAGAAATAAAATAATTAGGCTAAAAAGTCTCTGTATGTGTATAATAATACATTTCTGAAATAAATCTAATGGAACAAACAGATTGATTACTTTGATATCCTGTGAAGAAATAATTAAACAATTTATAAGTTTGTTGGTGCTTATTCCAGGATGTATAAAAAATGAAGGGTTTCAAGACCCACTTTTTTTAATACTTCATACAACACTCAACTGTAAATCAGCAATTATACTTATGTCTGTAATCATATATTCAATCCTGCTAGTACACTTATAAAGTTTTCAGTTTATTTACAGGCATAAATATTTTGAACTTCAGTTTATAAGTAACAGAGGTAAAAACTACAAGCTTAAAAACCACATTTGGTAAAATTTAAACTGCATATTAGTCTTACTACGACTTTTACTCATTGTTGGCTTGTAAAGCAAATTATCTGATGTTTTTTATTTAGAATATTCCAAATTTTTTCAGTTTCCTTATGCAAATTGTTTAGTAATCTGTAATGGTGTTTATTATTTATTCATTCTTAATCATTAAAATCAAACTGCAAGATTAAACTGTGTGGGCTTGTTCACATTGTAATTTTGAAAACTACAACATTTATTAAAAATAAAAGCTAGATCTTAGTAGAACAACAGAACTGGGGCTAGGGTACCTAATGTTCAACTTAGTTCTGAAGCCTTATCAATAGCATTAGTTACTACACTTTCATCATTAAACGCACATATTATATATAAAAAGATGCCATTAATTACACATACTTGAGAACAAAAGCTTGATTTCTTAAAAACTGGCAAAATAAACACGCAAGTTTCAAATCATTTACTGATTACACAATCTTGATAACCGGCAAAAATAATACTGATGATAGGCCTTACATCCATTCTTAAAAATTTGAACGAGCTACAACTAATATCGGTATCACTCTCGCTTTCGTTAGTTTGTAAGCAAAAAAAAAACACCACCACCAAAAAAAGGAGTGGGGATGAATAACGAAAATCAAAGTTATTACATAAACAGCCTTAACTACAATAAATTTGAGTGTTTCAATTCACTTGACGCATCTAAACCAGACTGTTTTCTTTAATATGGGCTTATCATTAAGTACATTTTCAAGTATCAAAATTACCGCTTCTTTTAAATTTATAATGGCTTACAACTTATCACGTATTGATATTATTGAGATTGCGTTTAGTTTTTATATTTTCACAATGTTCGAAAAATCTGGTTATCTAACGGGAAGTTGTCGCAAATACCTCACGACACTGGCTGTCCCATTCATCGAATTCACAAGAAACCAACGATTTTACCATTTCAGATAAAAAGTTGTCTTAGTACTATTGTAACATTATTCTTAAAAAATAATATATTTCTTTGAAAAGTATAATGGAATCAGTTTTTACATAAGTGTAAAATAAACAAGACAAATCATTTTTTTAAAGATCAGTAATTTGCATGTGCTAATACAGTGGCATTTATTCATATAAATGAGTTGTTGAATCCCTGGCTACGTATTTGATATTTATATACTTAGTTCAGGGCGAAATTTTAACTTTTTTGGCAGCGCAGTGCTGTTAAGGTAAACTTCAAAAACGAAGAATCATGTGTTAAGCTTCTCAGGTAAAGATATATCTACAGTGAGATTATTAAATAATAAAAACCCATGAAAAGCCGTATTTCAAATATTCAATTATTTTGTTTTTTAATTTCGCGCAAAGCTACACGAGGGCTATCTGCGCTAACCGTTCCTAATTTTGCAGTGTAAGACTAGAGGGAAGGTAGCTAGTCATTACCACCCACTGTCAACTCTTGGGTTATTATTTTACGAACGAATAATGGGATTAACAGAAACATCCTAACTCCCCATGGCTCGGGACAGCTCTTTCAGTAGGATACCCTAATTAACTTTCAACATCTTATTATTTATTCGTTGTTAATCATTAAAATCAAACTGTAATTAGTTTAGTGTAAGGACACTGGAAATACTACTGTAACCTGGAATAATAAAGTGGACTATTTCCAATTTAAGGCTGTCGTTTTGAATTTGCCTTTGCATCCAGACATGCAGATAAAGTTTCAGACATATGCATATTTTGTTGATGTATGGTTTGTTGGCTCATCTAAAGTCTCCAGGTCAAAAATGAGCTCAAAGTTGAGGTTACAACTGATTCTTCAGATATCTAATTAGGATTAAGGTACTCTAGCCTAGGCCTAACCCAGTATTTAGTAGTTCAATGTGCAGTACAGTTTACAATTGATTATATTTAATGTATGTGTACCAGTACAGAATGATCACTGTGTATATAGGCTACTTCAGTATGTGTTGTTGATCACAACTTGTTTTGGATTACTTTTTGGCTCACTATGGATTTACATATTACCACTAATATTGCTTCTTCCATACAGCTACCATAGCAACAACCTTAATGAAACCTTTGCAATGACTGAAAACTAATTCTCCTTAAACGGAATGAAGCCAGTCTCGAATGTTTTTCAACCAATCAGAATGCAGCAAACCAATAAAGGTATTTATGAATTCATGTTTACGTGTTGATGGACCTTGGTCTTAGGGTAACTTTCTGACAATCTCTGTCCAAATGTAGAACTAGAGTTTAGTATGTTTGACTGTCTTAGCGCTTTTCTTTATGAATTTCAGTGGTTTTCTAATCATTATAACTATATATGATCCATATTCTTTTGTGTTTTTTATTTTTGTTTCAGTATTTTTCAGACTGCAAGATAAAATGTGCTCAATTAAGTGGTGCACAAAAGAGAAAACTGGCAAAAAAGAACCAAAAAAGGCTTTGGATTTAGTGATCAAGACTGGAAAGCTGACTAATTTTTTCACTCAATTTACACAACATGATCTTCCATATCAAAAGCCATCTCCGCCATCAGAAGTCAGTTGTACTGCACCTGACTCTGAAAAGATTGAAGTTGAACCAAGCTCTAAATCTACAAGTACTACTTTGTCCACTTCAAGGTCAGAACATCATGATGTCGTTGAGGTGTCACAGGCTGGCTTAACTGGCACTAGTCTTACAAGCGATCTCACTTTGCCTGTAAATTATCCTGATATCTCTAGTGTTAATTGATGCAAGTTGCTCTAGAAGACAGTCTGAAGTTGAAATAATTGCTGAAAATGAAAATCAACTGAACTATGGTAAAAAGCTTCATTTTACAAAAGATGAAGAAACTAAAGCAAAAGATCCAGGGTTGTGGCTTGATTTCTCTGCTGATGATATGGCTTATTGTATTGCTTGTGGATCCACTGACTGTCAACACCACAATGGGCCATTGGCAAATCTTGCCAAACTTACAATAATGGCAAACCAACGAGATACTGTTCGCAAAAACTTTTCTTTTGTGTAAAAGCCAATGGTGAGCAATATAAGAGAGAGTTATTGTATTCACCATCAACAGGGTCAGTTTACTGCTTTGTTTGTAAACTTTTGCCCCTAAATTTCCTCGCATTTTGTTGAAAGAAAAGGGTTCAGTGTCTGGCGAAATACTACTGTAATTAATCATCATGAAAGAAACATTACTCACCGAGACTCTATGCTAACATACTTAACTCGCAGACAAGGTTTATGCTTGCGACAAGAGCTGGAAAAACAAATTAAAGAAGAGTTCAATTACTGGAAACATGTCTTGGAGCGTGTAATAGATGTTATTTGTATGTTAGCTGAACGTGGCCTGGCTTTTCGAGGAACAGATGAAAAATTTGGTTCACTGCAGAATGGGAATTTTTAGGGCTCCTTGAGTTCACAAGTCAGTTTGATCCATTTTTAGCAGGGCACATTTTGAAATATGGAAATCTGGAAAAGGAAATCCTTCTTGCTTGTCCAATACCACCTGTGAAGAACTCATTGAAACAATAGCTCAGGAGGTCCATCCGTTCATTGTTAATGAAGTAAATTCTTCTGGTTATTTTAGCTGGTCAGTTGATTCGACGCCAGATCTATCACATATAGATCAGTTAAGTGTTGTACTTCGATACATAAAAGATGGGCAGCCTATTGAACGCTTTTTAACCTTTCTGGAACTGACAAGCCATACTGGTGAGGAAGTGACAAACCAGGTATTGCAGTACTTATGTGAAGTTTGCAAACTTAATTTTTCAAAATGTAGGGGTCAGTCTTACGACAATGCTGCTAACATGTCTGGGCGTTATGAGGGGATGCAGCAAAAGATTGTAGAAGAAAATTAATTTGCCATATTTATGCCCTGTGCAGCCCATTCACTAAATCTGGTAGATCAAAATGCTGTTGACTGCTGTCAAGTGACAGTTAATTTTTTCTCTACAATGCATTTGCTCTATACACTTTTCTCAGCCTCAACCAGCCGATGGAAGATTCTTAAAGCTTGTTTTGGAAACGAAAGTGTGTTAAAATCCCTCTCTGACACCAGATGGGAGGTACATGCTTTGGCAGCAACAGCATTTTTGAAGTCTTTCTTTAATATTTTGAAAGCTTTAGAATGTCTAGTTGAAAGTCAGTCACAAAAGAGAGACACTAGAAGAGAAACAGACAATAGTGCAGATAAGATGCAAGAGCTAGAATTTATTTTTATGTTAATCATGTGGGATGAAATTTTGCAAAGTTTCATAAAGCAAGTCAAGTTCTGCAAAATGAGGATGTGAACTTAAAAACGTGTGCAGATCTGTACAGGCCATTAGCTGACCAACTACGCACTTTAAAGGATGACTTTGAAAAATATGAAGCAGTTGCAAAGGAAATACTACCAGATTTTGATTACAATGCAGCTCAAACTCGCAAACGTGTCAGAAAGAAGGTACTCAGTGACTGAGGTGCACAAGAAGTAGATTTGAATGCTAGAGATAAATTTCGTATCACCACTTTCTACACAATTGTTGACAAACTAGAATCCCAGATGAGGAGAAGAGGAGAGGTGTGCAAAGAAATAGCAAACGGATTTTCTTTCCTAAGTGATGTGCTAAATGATGTCACTTCATCTGCTGAAACTGAAAGGTACTCTCAGTGTTCCCAAAAGCTAATTGATGCTTACTCAAAGGACTTGGACATTAATTTTTCTGTCAAGCTTCAGCAGTTTTACTTATATGCGCGCCATAATTTCAGTGCAACAACAACTGTGAAAACCAGATTTAGTCATGCTGAACTTTATAAAATAATTTCAGGACATAAAACTGAGTGTGCGTTTCCAAATGTAGACATTGCATTGCATATATTTTTAACATGAGTAGTTACAAATTGCACAGCTGAGCGCTAATTTTCTCAACTCAAGCAAATTAAAAATCCCAACATAACAACTATGCGACAAAAAAGGCTGGATGCCTTGTCTTTGCTAAGTGTAGAAGCAGATTTCTTACGCCAAATTAGTTCTGAGGATTTGATCAAAGACTTTGCAATTAAAAATCTAGAAGAAAACTTTTTTGAAATTTAAATAAATATTCAGGTATAAGTAAATAATTTGCTTACAGGGATTTAAGTTCAAAGTGAGAATTTTTTGAATAAAAGGGTTTTGAATATTTTTTTCATTTTTGTTAATATCAAAGTGAGAATTTTTAATAACGAAGTGTGACTTTGTTAACATCAAAGTGAGGTTGTTAACTCAGAGTGAAAACAAATATACAGTAAAAATAATTCTTTTTAATTATCATTAATCAAACAAGTGATTTACCTCATCATTTCTAAATAAAAGGCCTCAGTCATTGCTTGATTTTGATCCATGCCTAATCTGTTAAATAAATAAATAAAAAATTATTTAATATAGTTGTGAGGATTTACCTGGAAGAAAACTGAAGAAGGGTCATAAATTTTCAAACTTTTGTTTCACTTTCAGCACTTATTGACTCTTAATGTCTTGTCAGTTAAGCAATGGAGGTGCCGAGGGGAGCAACATTGTTGGGCTATGTTTAGGACATCAGTTGCCCTTAATCCGGCTACGAGAATACCAAGTCTGTAAGTAAGCTAAATTCCAGGGGTAAAGACAACATAACTTACACTAGAATTATGATTTTGTTCAGTCTATGTAAAATATAGAAGAAACAAATAGACTTTTCAATACTCCTACGACCTTCACAGTACCTTATTTAGTATTCTCTCAAAGGTTGTGTACAATATACCACGCTGTTTTTGTTGTAGACTGGTAATAACACAACAACAATAATACTAATAATTACAAATGGGTTGTTTTAAGAGGATTTTTTTTGTAATCCTAACGTGTGTTTTTGTGCATTTTTATATGTGTACATTTTTATCAGTTAATAGTGGAAGCTCTAAAGTGTTGTTTGAACTGAATCTTTACTGTTTAGGGTGCTTTTTGTCAGAAAGTTCTATTAGGGATTTGTGCAATTCTTTGTAATCAATATTTTGAACCAATATTGTGGTTCATGATAGTATAGACTATTGGATTAATAGACCTCATGACGGAAGAAATAGTTTCAAAGACATACGGGACCTAGATATATGATTATTATACGATTAATCCTAGGTGTTTGCTTTTCACTGCATTCAGACTCAGATCCAAACAGAAATATTTCTTAAATTTAGTTTAATCAATGCTTAGTGTAAGTATTCTAAAAGTAGATAATACATAAAGTATTTATAAAAGACCCACATTTAACTTACGACATTTAGATACAGCTTACATCATTGTTCCCCTTCCTGGATTGTTAAGTTAATTGAAGAACCCTAATACAGAAAATAAGACACTACTATAAGCTGTTCATTCACTAAGTCTTTCTTAGAGATTTTCTCTTCTAAAACCAATGATGTACAAAGGGTTTGATTTTTGTTATCACAGGTCAATAGGGTGCTATTGCTATAGAAGTTCTTAGTTGGTAGGTGGTTGGATGAATCCATTGACTCTTCTAAATTTGATAATACCCTAGAAGTAGTCTCAACAAGAACTCTCTGCTCTTCAGCAGGTTGAAGTTCTGCTTACACCTTCTTCTCTGCAGTTACTTGGTTGTCGTTTTCCCTCACTGATAGAGTTCCAACAATGATAACAGTCAATGATCTGGGCTTGAATAACTTCTTTTACAAACATCAACTGAATATTTTGGTTTCATAAAGTCGTGTACAACATATTTATTCTTCACATCTAAGAAAACTCTTCCAATCCCCAATCGTTCATGACAAACTGGAGTATTCGATTCCACAATGCACTACTCACTAGATGAATAATTATTGCTGTCGGCTTCTTACATCGGTATTCCATTTCTTGATTGTACAATGGTGAATGTCACTGTTTCTACTCGGTATTTAACTTCTAGCATAATAATTGCAATGTAATGTATGGGGATTTCCTGATCGTAGAATAGAAAGCTATTTGAAACTAGCATGAAATAATTTCCAAAAAATGTACCTTTTTTCAAGATAATTTACCCAAATGACATGAAGTTTTCTACAATAAAGGTAATTTTCCTTTTCCCTAAAGTTTATGTACACTTACTTTTTGCACCAATCTTGTTTTTTTTTTCTTGAACTCTGTAAGCAATTTCTTATCTTTCATTAACCTTTTCTCAACGGGTAAAAGTTCAAATGCCATGTCATTGCTTTTGTTGACTTGCTTTCAAAATTTTATTGAACTACTATTTTATGAATTAATGACATTAAGTTTAGAACCAAACTGTAGATTATAATTCAAAATTTAATATTATATATGAATCAGTTTCTTCATTTAGAAGTAAATATTAAAGAATATATCTAAATATAGATTAGTCAGTCACGTGGTATGTTGAATGTAGGCCTGTCTAGAATTAGATGTTTGTGATGTCAAAATACTAATACTTGGACAATCAATTACACGTGTGTAACCATTGTATATACTGCAAGTTTCCTCATCAACAAGTCCAATGATAACATAACATGTTTTTTATTCATAGTAGATGGAACATTTCCAGCTAAATTTCTTCACATAAGTCCAACTCATTCTCTTTTATTCATGTCCCATTAGCTTTGTGTTCTTCTTTTGATTTGTTCGGGCTCTGTCTTTTTAGTTTGTTAGCAATTGATGTTTCCATACAGTCTCGACTGTAATGATCTGGTTTCATACATTTATAACAATTACTTATTTCTGATATCACTTGAGAACTCTTATTCCATACATACATTTACCTACAGCTCTTAGAAATACTCTCTTTAGCTCTTCTCTTAAATCCCTGTGTCTGTTTTCTATTTTTTTTCTCTTTCTTTGTGGTCTTCTTTCATTTTTCTCAGTCCACTTTTAGTTTTGTGTATTTTTTTGGTTTTCTTTATTTTTTGTCTGTTTCTCTTTATCTTAATAGTTAATAATTTAATAAGTTCTAATAACACATTGCGTCTAATCACAGTTCTAGGTCTTGTTGTCACTATCTTCCCAGTTGTTCTATTTTATTACATTCTTACATTCGTGTTTGATATTGTTCTTTTGTTGGAGTGTTCTTTCAAGCCATCGCGTGAAAACAACTACAAGTTCAGTCCACGAAAAAAGAGCAGATTAATTTAATTCTTCCCTGACATATATGCAAGCTTGAACATTGTGGAATTTGTAGGTCACTTTTATAAACAACGCTACATGTATTCTACTAATGTAGTGAGTAAATTGACATGCAGCTCTTTATGGCTAAAACGATAAACACTTTGAATTGTACATCTTACCCGTTAGGAACAACTCTACAGTCTTCTTAATGCTTTACTGGAACTTGTACTTATAATTCCGAATTTACCAAAAAATTGCCGTTAAAACTTTTGGAATTTTCCTTGGTTTAATACCTCCCCTTTAGTGGTACAGCAGTAAGTCTGCAGACCCACACTACCAGAAACCAGGTTTTGATACCCCTGGTGGGCAGAGCACAGATAAACCATTGTGTAGCTTTGTGCTTAATTCCAAACAAACAAATTCTAGGCCTAATCTTTTCGGTCTTGACATAGCGTTTATTTGAACTTAGTTTTCATGAAGTTTGGTTTGATTTGAATTTTGCGCAACAGTGGCGGCGCCAAGGGGGCTTACCCTCCAAATGAGCCAAGCCCCCCTCAGTCCCCAATATTGTTACATACATATATTCATAAAATATGGAAAACACAATCGTCGTTGTTGCTTGACAATTAATATCAAAGAGACATATATCTAGAACTCAACGTCATGTGTCCCATAGCAACGTACTGAATGCACTGAAACTCATGCACTGTATTGCCGCTCCCTGTGTAATGCTATACTATCTTGAGCTTTGACGAAGATTAGACAACCACGTTGATTTCAAGTTATAACAGATCATCAGGGATTTCACTTGATAAACCAAAGATTTCACAGGTATTTACCCATTAATTTCATTCATCTTTTATTGAAAAGTAAAACGTAGCATGCATGTATAAGTGTATTGTGTATTGGTCAAAACTATGAAGCATTTAGCTGGTGTTGTGTCCTCTGTGACATCATTTTGCATTGTGTATCAGCCATCCAAAAGTGTACTGATGATTGTGGCATACACTTAAAATTGTGACTTACAATCCAATTAATGTTATACTTATGATTATATAATAACCTAACATGTTAACTGACCAAATAATATTTCTAAGCAATTCTAGAATGAATTTTAAATTGTCATTAGGCTATTTAGAAGTGCCTAATTTAATGTAATGTAGTAGTTACATTATTGTAACAGGTGCTTGTCACACTTATGATAATAAGAACAATATCACAATCATACAGGCCAAACTGTGATTTGGCCTAAATTCCCTAAATTCCACCCAGTTGAGCTTACTCTTTTACATATACTCATATTTTCATAAACGGATTATTTCTAATTTGTAATAATGAATTATTAATCAGAGTATGAGTTTCCAATGAAAACTGCATTGAAAACGCAGTACAAAATAGCACACCTTTCTGAAATGTACCTTGGTATTTACATTATTATAATTTACCATCTATACTTCATATTGATGGCATTTTGGGAAGCCCCTTCACAGTTTACCTCAGCCCCCCCCCCAACGAAAATATCCTGGCGCCGCCACTGTCGCCCAAAGCTACATGAGAGCTATCTGCACTATCCGTCCCTAATTTAGCAGTGTAAGACTAGGGAGAGGAAGCAACTAGCCATCACCACCCACCGTCAACTCTTGCTCTTGGGCTACTCTTTCACCAATGAATAATGGGATTGACCGAGAGTATAACGCCCCCCACGGCTGAAAGGGCTAGCATGTTTGGTGTGACGGGGATTCGAACTCGCGCCCCTCAGATTACGAGTCGAATGCCTTAATCACCTGGCCATGCCGGGCCGTTTTCATGAAGAGTAAATACCTTCCTTACTTGGTTAAAAGCTGTTCAACCGAAACGATAATATATGCTTATTAGATATGATGGAGGCATCTGAACTTCAGATTTAATTAATTTTATTACTTTTTTCTTTTAAATGCATCTTTTATTATTTTTACTTACAATTTCATCACTTGATGTGCCACATCTGAAAAAAAAAAGTATTTGCCAAAACGAAGTTCTTTTTAGACCTGGTGCAGGTTTTTGATGAAAGCGACATCTTTTATTCAAAAAAATATTATAAAGTATTCAGTACTGTTTATATCTTAATTGCTTCAAGTAAACGTGGTATTTGTTGAAGCTACATCTCTAACTGGTGAAAATTATGTTAAGTACGATAATTATAAAACTATATTGAATCAAATATATTACGTGTTGATTCTCAAAGAAATCCTGTTGTAATTTTTTTCAATCACACAAAATACCAGTTCATCTCAGACTTTTATGTGAGTTGGAAGGAAAACTTGAAATACATTTTATACAACAACAAACAACTAACACCATTAAAACACAAATTAAAGTGGTTATAAACTTTTAAGATTTACAAGACTTACTAAGCTAAAAATATTTTCCCATCACAGCACAGAGTGAAAACAATTCAAAATCAGTGCAAAATAAATATCTGATTTTCAATATTACAATAACGATTGTTTTCCTTTGTTAATGTAACATGCATCTACAGTGGTCTAGGTATGCTACGTTTGGAGCTGCTATAGCACAGGTCGAAATGTAGTTTTCACGGTATGACGGCTAGATCAACCTCGTAGCATAATCCATCCAAAACGAACCATTACTATCCACTAATATATCGTTGTTTTCCTTTCAAGTCATAACCGTTGGGATTCTGGGAGTGCCACCGCCACGCGTCTTGACCTATAATGCATGGTAAATTGATTTTAGCTTTCACGTACTGAAATACAAATACTCGTATTAAAAAATAATATTAATTGATAAATAAACAAATAATGATCCAAACGTACATATCTTGAAAATATCTGTGATTTAATTTCTTCTTTGACAAATTCAGATGTTTATTGAAATGTTTTTAAGCAATTAAATTGAAGACAAAAGATTAGAAAGCGTGATTGATAACTGGGTAACGGTCACGTTAATCTGTAGAATGTTGAGCACATTATTTTAAAAACGATTTTAAATATGGAGATCAGCACATCACCTGACAAATGTAGCCAAATAAAGCCGCGGTGGAACGAAATGTATAAAAACTGCATTTTGACATTGTCTTTTTGTCATGATATAATACACTATATAGTGTAGATGCTACTGATTTAGTTGTTTTGTGAATGAATATTTTATGATTGTTTAGTTTTGTTCATAACGAGAGTTTATTTTAACGTTAATGTTGTGACAAGTTTAGTTACGTAAATCGGTAGCAGTTGTATGTTATGTTTGTAACTTACTGATGTCCAGATTATCGGAAGTCGCGTGAACGTTATTGATGCCTAGGATATAGCAAGTAGACAAGTGAAAACATATAAATATTATGTGATGAGCGGGAAAAATACGTAAGTGATAAACGTGTAAATAGTGTGTGGTAAGTGAGAAATGCAGAGACAATGACAGAAAAGAGGAGAAACATATGTGGGAGAGAGACCACTTTTGTTGAAAGTTAAGAAGAATAGTTCATTTCGTCAAAGAGTATTCTAAAGTAATTGAACCTGCCTGTGTGGACTTTGACAAAAAGTAAACATTTATTGTAAGTAAGCCTGAATACAAAAATAAGCAGACGATTTTATAAATATAGTATAGAAAAGTTTAAGTGAACTATGCTCGAATAATTTGGCTTTTTAGCCCTAAGTGGACCTTTGACAACAAGAAGAGAAGTATATAGTGTTTATGGTATGTTTATGATCAACTATAGTATAAAAAACTTGCTGTACATGTTTAACTTGTTCTGAATTTATATATTATTTTGAAAACGAGTGAAGTGAGCGATGTTTTTTTAAATTTACTTCCAACAAGTCAGACATTTTTCTTTAAAAGAAACCTAAAACCAACAACAACAACACAGTACATAATTATACTATTAAGACGGTATAAGCAAAAGTCTTTAATAAATTGACAGTTGTCAAACACAACATCTGACACTTTTCCAATGTAGCGAAATACCAGTAATAAGTGATCGGTTTCCCTTAATTGTATATAACAGCCTGTTCTGACGCAAAATATTCACACATCCAGACAATAAAGAGTTAAAATTGAGGATCCGGAATTTCTATAAATGTGGGTGTTCAGGCGCTAGTTATAAGCTCACTTGGCTGTTTTACTTCGCTTAAGGTGTTATAGATTCCTACAAACAAACTTAAATTTCTGAGTTAATTTCGAAACTTAGCAAAACCACCTGAGCACTATACTATAGCTTGAATCTCACACGAGTATAGTTTTATTGGTCTTTCAGAATAAATAAAATTGTCTAAGAATAATCACAGCCGGTCCTATTTATTTGTTTGTTTCGAATTTTGCACAAAGAAGGGTTATTTGTTACTAATTTAGGAGTGATAGAAAGTTAGTCAGTACACCTCTTGTCAGTTTAGTATTCACTTATTGTGTTTTATGTTTTTACCTGTTACAACACTAAATTGAAAACCAGATTAAAATTACTCATCATCTATGGAAAATAGAACTCCACGAGTAAATTTCATATTTAAAAACTATATTATTTTAAATAATTTTGTTTTGTAACCAATAGTCATATACCCATAATCAACTTAGCACATAAATAGTTTGGGAAATATGTTTAAAAAAGCCGACTGGAACAAAATTATTAGAGTTGATTAAAACTACTTACACATCTTCTCCAAACCCCGTTCAGCTTTCCATCCAAGTTCTTTTTCAGCTAAAGTAATATCTGCGTAAGATGCGACGGCGTCGCCCGACCGGCGCGGCACAATGCGTTTGGAAATTATTTTTCCTGAGGTTTTCTCAAGAGTTTCTATTACCTCAGTAACAGTATATCCTTTACCAGATCCTAGATTATAAGCCTAGTAAAAAAGTTATTACGAGTTAGGCTGTTATATCAATAGCATATTTGACAATAAAACACACACATATATATGTATATCACATTTAGAACTTTTAAAGGTATCGGCATAGGTTTCCAAAAATTCAGAAATTTCCATTTTAAAGTGTTTATTTTTAAATGCATTTCTGTTTTTTTGATGGTTTGATATTAACATATAGTGAAGTCCATCACGTGTGCGATTTTGTGGATATGCATATAAGTAAATGAAAATTAACACACCCATGAAAACCAGTTAATTAGGAATTATTTGGTCAATATATTATATGTGAAAACATTAACCAGGAGGTGTTTGTTTATTAGATTATCTTCGTTGTATATTGTCTGTTTATTCCGAATGTTTGCGCGAAGCTTCCCAAAGGTTATCTGCTTATTAATGTCTGATTTTGAACTCATGTAGCGGAGGAAAAACAGTCAGTAATCAACTCCTGGTCTTGTTGAATAATAAGATGTCATTGTACCAATTGTGACGCATCCACGGCTTCAAGGTGTAGGTTGTTTTTTAGTGGCAGTGGGACCGTTTGATCCGCAGTCTAGCATGCTAACCACTAAGACTCCCGGTTCCTTCTTTAAGAAAAACTATTAATTAGTGGATATTTGGTTGGCAGTTCATCTTCATTGTGTACAGTCTTTAATTACACTTGCTTGTTTGTTTGGAATATTTTGTTTAAAATTACACAAGCGCTACCTCTGCTTAGTCCCTATACTAGAGGGAAAGAGGCTGGCCAACGGTGTCCACTACAACTAGACGGGAAGAGGCTGGTCAATGGTATTCACCACCACTGGAGGGAATGATGCTGGTCAACGGTATCTACCACCAACTCATACCTACTCTATCTTTACCTAATAAATAGCTGAATTTTACTGCCACTTTTATAACATGACTACAGTTCCAAAAACGCAAGGTGCATTTCTGCAGCAACATATGGGGAACCACGGCTCCTCCATTATGTACTGACTGAATTACTTGGCACCTAAAGTAATTAAAACAAAGTGCAACTCTGTTACCAGTGGACTCCTCAAATTAGAAGTATGGGTATAAAGAAGTAATAGACAAAACTAATATCTTAAACAAAACGTACTAACAATGCTTTGATATTTTAATCAAAGCCCCACCTATTGATTTCAGTTATAATTATATAGATTAACTCAACAGCAAGACATAAGTGCTTCGGAACTGTTGGGGTCACGGTTTCCTAGACAACTTGTCTTCGATTAATGTGTAAAATATGTGGTGTATTTGTTGTTACTGTTATATTGGCTACCTGTCTTATATCATTTTAAACTGAGTATAGATGCAAACTTATGAAGAAAAATAAGATGTGTCCAAAATAAGACTCACCATTTGATAATAGGTTTAATTTGATATATGACAACAACATGCAGTATTCTCACCTTCCAGCCTGAGAAATTAGAATAGAAAAGTTTGTTAAGAGCGTTAAGATGACAAGAAGCAAGGTCACTGATGTGGACGTAATCTCTCATGGCTGAAATAAAAGAAATATGACAAATTTCACTAAAAACTGCATCAAAGTATGGAGGGAGAGGTATTTGTGTATTAATATAAATATAGAACTAACTTTAGCTTCAAAAACACTGTATATTAAAAATAACTTTAACTCAAATCTTCAACTCAGGTACAAACCAACACCCATTCTTAACACACACTATCCATAGATAAACTCAAACAAAATCACCCTTAACACAAACATCAAGTAAAACCATCCAGACATACATCTTTAACTTAAATTTTCTACAGAAAAAATCGAACAAAACCATGTAAACTCCTGCCCTTAACACACATTATAGTTGAAACTCAATAAAAATCCCAGACATCCATCCTTAATACACATACATACTCCATAGATAAACTCGAACAAAGCTATGCAGATTCCCACCCTTAACACACATTATAGTTGAAACTCAATAAAAATCCCAGACATCCATCCTTAATACACATACATACTCCATAGATAAACTCGAACAAAGCTATGCAGATTCCCACCCTTAACATACACTATAGTTGAAACCCAATAAAACCACCCAGACATCCATCCTTAACAGTTACACATATACTCCTTAGATAAATTTAAATGAAACCATGCCGACTCCCACCCTCGACACACACTGTAGTTGAAACCCAATGAAGCCACACTAACATCCACTCCTTAACAAAAAACAGCGTGTAATACAGCCCCAAGAAAACTATCCTGATGCCAGTCTTTAATACAAAGACAGAATCACCTATTCCTATAAAGAACTAAAAAACGGTCACGTGTAAACACACTATCTCATTAAAGCCTTAACCTGTTCCGTCACGTGTCTCGAAGTCGTTTCCAAATATCTGCACTTCTGGTTGTAATCCTAACGCCACAAAGCAAGCAAGAGGAATAAGAATTGAAGGAACTCCATTTGGATATTCTCCTATCATACCAGATTCATGAGAGCCCACTGGGTTGAAGTAACGTAGAGACAAAACTTTCCACTCCTGTGATTAATGAACATTATTAATTATCATCGAACATTTACCACTTGAGAAAACTGTTAATTTAAACTTAATATTAACAAATCACACACGAATTACTTCTACACTTAAAACTGACTTTAAATCAATGTAGTAACATAAAACAGTTTCTCAGGAATAGTCAGTGTTCAGTTGTAAGATATCTGTAGAGCTAAGACTAAGATGATTTATAACCATTCTTACACCAGATAGAAAACATAACTTTAGATAGAACAAACATAATTATTCACCTTAAATACTCGTAACCAGGCCCACATAGATCAAACAGAAATACCAATCAGATAATGTCAGAAAGATCCAAAAGAACAGGTAAAAAGTATCCAGATAAAGTACTATTAGCCATCTCCAGACAGAATAGACAACAAGCATCCAGATCAAATACACCAAACAAGATATATATGGGAAAAAAAGCCTCCAGATAATGCATACCATATAAATACTGTCAGTCAGATATAAATAGGACAAATCTCCGGATAATATACTGTCAAACAGATCCAGATAGAAAAGACGAGTATCCTCCAGATAGAAAAAACGAGTATTCTCCAGATAAAATACTGCTAACAATATTTAAATAGAACAGACAGACGTATCCAGAAAAGGTGTTGTCAGCCAGCTCCAGTTAGAACAGATAAATGTCTTGAGATAAAGCACTATCAATCAGGTCCAGATAGAAATCACATGAAGGTTCCAAATACAATGTTGTCAAAAATCTCCAAATATAACGAGAAAAATCTCCAGTTACATAATTGTTAGTTAGCTAAGGATAAACATTTCCAGATCAAGTACTGTCACTTGTATGCATACTGGATAGACAGAAATTTCCAGATAACTTCATTGAACTATGACATTATGGTTTCCTATCATGACAGCCTAGAATCACATTATCTTTTTCGTAGAATGATTACATCATGTCTATCTGTCTGGTATCAAACTATAATCTCAATCTTTTCTAAGATAGCTGTGCCTTTTGGCGATCATTTGTAAAGCTATGACGTCATATCTGTTTGCTATGGCGTTCTAGCAACGAGTTCTTAACAATGCGTCTTCTGGTGACAATTTGTGGAATTATTACATAATTTTCCCTCATGGCAGCCTTTCAACGAGTTTTTAACAGCGTACTTTATGGTAACAATTTATGGAACTATGACGTCATCGTATTTGGTAACATCATTCCCCTGTAATCCTCAATCCGACAAATATGTTGAACTCTCTGACAGCGTAGCATGCGGGTGGGGCTCTAACTGCCGTGCAAGAAGTCTCAAATAAAACCAACAATCTCTAAGCGAAACTTGTAAATAGAAGAAGACTGTTAACTAGATCCTAACGGAACATACAGAGGTCTACAGATAGAATACTGTTATACAGCTCCAAAAGTAACAGAAACAATTCTTCAGCTAAATGTCAGACAGAAGAGACAGAGGTCTCCATCCAGATAAAATACTATCAACCAGCTCCAGATATGACAGGCAGAAATCTTAAGTTAAAGTAGTATTAACCAACTCCAGGTAGATCTGTGAACAAGATTCAGAAAGAAAGAGCAGAAAGACTCCAGATGAAATGCTATTATGTAGTTATGGACAGAAAAGGAAGTCTCCACATAGAGTACTACCAACAAGTACATACAGTACAGACAGCAAGTACATAGATAAGATTCTCTAACCTAGCTCGAAACATAACAAGTATGAAATCTTCAAAAATGCTCCAAAACAGCTTCATATGGAACACAAAAGAATTATTCAAATAGAATATTGCCAAACATTTCAATATAGTCTTCAGATAAAATGTTACAAATCGGCTATAAATAGATTAGGTAGAAAATTCTAGATAAATACCATTAATTAGCTTCAGGTCGAACAGGCAATAATTTGCTTAAAATGTTGTAAACCAGCTCCATATAGAATAAATCACAAGTCTTCAGATAGAATAATATTACTCAGTTGCAGAAAGCGCACGTATTTAATATTTAGATATAATAGTGTTAACCAGCTTTAAATCGAATAGGCAATAAGTCACCAAAAATGTTGTCTTCTAGATCTAAATACAAACGAAAGTCATGAAGTATTGAAATGAAATGCTGTCAACCAACTTCAGATACTAAAGATATAAGGCGCCCATTTAAAGCTGATCTACAGTTTCAAGTTGTAAAGTAAATCATTTATGCTTACATTCATGTCAGGTTTTATACTGTTCATACAACGAATTGCAATTTATCAGTAGGAAAGTTTCTGAAAAATAGTTGCAAATAAAGAGAACAAGATTTTAATTTTGAACGTAATGAGAATGGTTGAAAAATTTGTATATCCACGAAATATACAAGAAATAATTCATTGCTCATTACTTCACCCAGATTATAGCTTTTCCAGAATAAATCTACTTTATCCTGGGTCTGATTTAATTCGTTTATTGTTATAACGTGTTCTATTACTTCTGCCATTCAGCCAATTGTTTTAAATTATCTGGCGAAAATAGCTTAAAGTTCAAAAATTGTTTTTATTCTTTAACGTTTACATTAGGTTACTTTCATTTGTACACAGTGGTAGGCCTAACTTCAGAAATAACATTTTCATTTTCAACAGAAATTCATTTTGTAATGGCAACAAGTACTACGACTGATGTGCAAATAAACATGCTTGGACAATTTCACAGCTGAACTAACATTTATTTGATTGGTTCATTAACTTTTCAATTACTGAACGAACTGAAAAACTACATTGGTTCTTAACTGGTCATCGTATTTATAACCTATCCTTGTTTTTAGGCATTTTTCAAAATCTCTCGATGAAGATATTATTGACATTTTCAAGTAGTAGTTCTAGAATTTCTATATTTACTTTTTTCTACGCGTTCAGAATGTCTTCACCGTCAGTTCACCAGCTTTCTCTAGTAAACAACTATACTAAAACAAAAAATATGGCTTACAGGTTCATATTAAATATTAAAAGAGAGAAAAATACCGATAAGTTTTGATAAAAATGAAATAGAAACCCTATAACCCAAGCGCTTTCGAAAGGTAGGCATTTCTTCTTCAGGGGCAAAGTGGTAGTGTGATTGAATGAGTGATATAGATAAAGGGTGTTTAGTAACATCATGGGAATCATCAGTTTTCATATTTTGGTGACTTGATTTTAGAATATTAAAACTGTGACGCAGTTATTTCATACAATTACAATCAGGCTATATATATCATAAATTATGTAATGACTGCTGTGAGAGAAAATTTGTTTTTCTATTTTGTGTTTAATTGTATAGATGTACAAATCGGGAGTTTCGAGCCTTAAATTTTATTGTTATTAGTCTCAAAGTTTCCAATTAGTTGAGAAATAGGAGTCGGATTCAGTTTATACGCTTGCTCTCACCTTATTAGAAGAACAGATATCTTTTAAAATTTCCTCACAAAACACTTTCGTTCGACTGTACGGCGAAATACGGCTAATCATCACTGGATGGCGCTCGTCCATTGGTAAGTACTCTGGGTTTCCGTACATGGTGCATGTGGAAGCAAACAGTATTTTCCGCACCCTTGCTTCTTCCATCACCTAATAATTAATAAACTAAATGAAAAAAATGTATTTTTTGACAATAAAAATTTCATTAGAACCTTAAAAGCTGTTATTCATAAAGAAGTACTCTTAATATTTTTAAAAAAATAACTGTTGTATTCTCTGTATTACCATCAAAACGTACCATTCTTTTTCAAGCTGCATACAAAATTATATATATATATATAAAATTAATAATTATACATTTTGATAATTACCACTAAGGTTTTAAAATGTTTATTAATTTTTGGTAAAACATTAAAACAAACATAATATCAGATAATCCTTAACATAGCTTTAGAATAAAAATACTTCAATAATTTTGTATTTATTATTTTTGTAGATCATGTTTTTCATTTGAAATTCAGCGTTGTAACTTTAGTATGATAAATAATACAAAAAATGCTATCATTGTATGATAATTTTGTCATATTGTTACACTGAAAACAGTTCACGCCTTCACAGTTTTTATGTGTCACATATGGTAAATCTTTTGTTCATTTTCTTCACATTGGCCTGGCATGGCCAAGCGCGTAAGGCGTGCGACTCGTAATCCGAGGGTCGCGGGTTCGCGCCCGCGTCGCGCTAAACATGCTTGCCCTCCCAGCCGTGGGGTGTATAATGTGACGGTCAATCCCACTATTCGTTGGTAAAAGAGTAGCCCAAGAGTTGGCGGTGGGTGGTGATGACTAGCTGCCCCTTCCCTTCTTACACTGCTAAATTAGGGACGGCTAGCACAGATAGTCCTCGAGTAGCTTTGTGCGAAATTCCAAAAACAAACAAAATATTTTATTCACAACATTTCACCAACTTTACTTATCATCAGGTGGCGCTCAAAAACTGTGTCTAATAGTATCTAATTTAATAAAAAAGAATGACGTGAAAACCTGTAACAGTACTGACAACTGCAAAAAATAAAATTATCAATGAACTGTCAAATTTTGATATAATAAATAAAACTTTTAGGCCTAACTACTGAAATATGTTCTACATACAAACTAGAAAGGAAATAAAATAAATATATAAATGAACATCCTTGTATTTGTTGAGAAGAGGATTATATATTTTTTATTAATAAGGCTTCTTTTGTTTTTCGTCTGAAAATGTCCTTTCTGCTGAGGATTTTATCTAAGAATAATCAAAATAATGATTTTTCCTATACACATGTTGAAAAAAATAAGTTGTAGAATTTAAATGTTCTTCTAAACGAATATTGTCTTGCCAATATAATAGATTTTGCAATATATACATTCAATTGCATATATATTTTTGAATTATTGTTATTTGGATAGCAGTTGATCTCCTGAAACATTGTGAAAAAATAAACGAAAGTCTTACAATGTACAACAGATAAAAACTTGTGTGAATTAATACAAAAACACAGCTCCTTCTAATATGTAATCTTATTACCTTGTTATACCAAGGGGTTAGCCAAATAATAATACACGTTCTTGTAGCATAGGTTTTCCACAGTTCGGAGACGTTGCGGAACTTCTTGATCATGTGATCTGGTGTTTGTATATTATCACAACGTTCAATTCTAACCGTCTTAGCACGGTGTTGTAAAATAAATGCGCGAGAAATAAAACTGTTGTATTCGTTGTCTACCGTAAAGTTAGGCTTATTTACGAACATTCGTTGAGCTAACTTCTAGAAATTGTACTTGAATATATAAAGATTGTCGTAATGATTAAATGGGATTTTCCACTATTCTTTTCTTATTGAATAATTCTACACTACCTCCACCACAAAAATAAACCGTTATAACATTGATTTCAATGTAAGATTATTTTAATAAAACTAAAATACAATATACGCTAAAGTTCTGCTACTACCAGTTTTAAACAACAAATGCACTTAAAACAAGGCTGAAATTTTTAACAGAAAGGATGATACCATATTATAAAATAGAGGAAGAAAAACATTATTACATTCAACAGGTTAATCGTTCCTTCTAAGTTGTTCTGGTAAAACTTCAATGGAGATTCGTAGGACTCCCTCACGCCTTTCACTCCGGCACAATGGATCACACAGTCAATCTTGTGCTGGATAACGACATAATAACTTTTATTTTGACCTCTATAACACATTAAATAAATCTATGATATAGCCCATATTACATTGGATAACTCGGCAAATTTTGTAACTTCATGTAAGATAAAAATACCACGTGTTAAATGAAATATTTTGTAAACATTAAAATCAAACTAATGAGTGTGTAAATTTTAATTAGTGTATGATATCGTCATTTGTAGGATGATATACATATGAATGATCAGGAAATTTAATTGACTGATGAATTAGTGTTTTAAACTGATTAATTATAGTAACATTAATCAAATTTAAGCTTCTTCAATTAAACTCTGATGTTATGGCTGCCTACCATGGTGTAACAGGTTGCTTTTATCTTGGGAAAGAGAGGGAGTAGCGGCATCTCTCAAGTGCGACAAGACATCCATTGCAACATATGTAGGTAAAATCTTAGATATGTGGCAACACAAGTCAACCAATTCTGAGGACGTTTACAAGTGAAGTGAGGAATAAATGATACTAAGTTTAATTCTACACCAAAAAATATACATTTTATTAAGATAAAGAAATGAAGACTTAAAATTAATGAGAAACAATAACACTGAATACATAAGAGTTTACACTTTCAGTAACTTATATTAGTTCCATAATGTTTCTAACACTATCAACATTAGTTATATAACTTTAATGACTTTTGTATTATATATCACACTTCCACCTGGCAATATTATTGATGAAAGAAGAGTTGCAATTAGAAATTTACATGTAGCTAGTGTGCTGCAAGTCTTACACGTATAGATGTTGAAGACAACCAACTACTTTTGGTCCAAAGATATACATTTTTATATGGTATTGCAGCGTACGTAATTCATTCAAAACGCGTAGGGTAGACTTTGAGGTGATTGGTCTATCAGTTAGAGTGGATTCATCTCTTTTTAGTGATTTGTGTCTAGTGACCCAAGATTGGACGTCAGTCGATGTAAATGGTTACGGAAAAGGTTACCTGTGTACACAATTTTTTTACCCCGTCTTGTATGAACATCTTTCCAACCAGATTACAGTTCTTGTTATATTACTGGTAACCCTTATGGATATTTTTCTGTCGTTGGCTCGTGTGAAAGAGTAGTTGTGAAGCATTTGTTTATTTTAGGCGTTCAATGACGGCCAAGTAATGCGTCCCTAACAAAGCACCTTCTGGTGACAATTTATTGGAGCTATGACGTCATCATCCTCCCTTCCCTGGGGCAGCCAATCAGCCTACGTGTCCAAATTTGGGGAATAACTAATAAAACATTAAACAATCGATCACATGATTGATCTTGTGTTGGATAACTCGTAACAAATTTTAATTTGACATCTTAGTACATTAAATAATCGCTCACACAGTCGATCTTGTGTTGCAAATTATATAGTTTACTTTGTTCTGCTTATCATTAAATGAATGTCACAGTGAAATTGGTATCGTAATCCAATTTGGAGTTTAAACATGTTTAAAAGAAAATAGGCAGTTCCTTGTTCTTTAAAAACTTTTGGAATGAGTTCATATCTGAGAACACATATAGGTTTATTTGTGCAACCTAGTAGTTGTTCTAATGAAAGTCCTGAAAAAGACCCATCGCGAAACGTCTAGGCATAAGTGAATGAAGCGTGAGTTGTTAAATCTGCTGTGTTACATTAGATGTGTCTTAAAAATGAACATAATTTTACTTGTTTGATTTTGCTCTAAAATATTTATAATATTTTAATTTGGCTTGTGAGAGATCGGGTAGCTGTTGTTGAAAGGAGATTAATCGATTAAAGTTTTTGCTTGTTTGTTTGTGTTGAATTTTGTGCAAAGTGACACGAGGTCTATGTGCACTAGCCGTCCCTAATTTAGCAGTATAAAACTAGAGGGAAGCCTACTAGTCCTCATCACCCACTTCCAACTTTTGGGCTACTCTTTTACCAATGAATAGTCAAATTGACCATTACATTATAACGTTCCTACGGCTCAAAGGACGAGCATATTTGATGTGACAGGGATTCGAACCCGCGACCTTCAGAATACGAATCAAGCGCGCTAAGCATAGGATTATACCGAGCCTGAAAGAAGGTGTGTATTTGTGTGTTTTCTTATAGCAAAGCCACATCGAGCTATCTGCTGAGCCCACCGAGGGGAATCGAACCCCTGGTTTCGCATTGTAAATCCGCAGACTTACCGCTGTACCAGCAGTGGGTCTGAAAGAAGGATGCAAAATATATAAAGCAGAAATAAGAACAAAAATAAATCTGATTGAAGACAAGAGTGATGAAGCTATTGGTGATGTATATAGTTTGCAACAATAAGTTTTAAAATCACAGATAGAAATCAACAAAAACTGTCATGACAAAATCGAAGAAATACGAAAATAGATAAAACAGAACATTAGTGACAAAATGAAATATCAGGAAAATGAAATACTTAAAGTCGCCATATCTATTTCTATATCTGTTGAGAATACTCCATCTGTTCCAAATGAGATAAGAAGTTCATTAATCATACAAAACTGTCCAAAAGTACATGTGTTTATTGATGGAAAGTCTAACAGGATGTTTACCACTATTGGTACTACATCAATTGTGTGGCCCAGTTTGGTAATGAAAGGTGGGAATGCAATGATTAAGAGAAAAGGTGTATTGATGTAAGAGTAAAGTTGGAGGTTAACATTGCTGTTAGAAATCTCGTTACATCTTATGATGTGTGTGAGGGATTGAAATCGAGAAACAGTAACAACATGCAGAGGTACAGATGCAAGGTTAATTTAACTTCAAGCTATGTCACAGTTACTATGCATTACAAAACAATTCCAAAACCAGAATTTTAATTTCGAAAAACAACAAGAAGAGAAGTCACGTTATTTTAACTTCGAATGACAACAAGTCATTGTATTCTACCTTCGAGTGACATCAAGTCATTGTGTTATAACTTTGAGTGACAATAAGTCATTGCATTCTAGCTTCGAGTGACATCAAGTCATTCTATTATAACTTCGAGAGCCAACATGTCATTGTATATTAATTGCGAGTAACAACAAGTCATTGCATCTTAATTTCGAGTGACAACAAGTCATTGTATTTCAATTGCGAGTGACAACAAGTCACTGTATTATATTTTCTAGTGACAAGCTATTGTATTATAACTTCGAGTGACAACAAGTCACTGTATTTTAGCTTCAAGTGACATCAAGTCATTGTATTATAACTTCGAGTGGCAACAAGTCATTTTATTCTAGCTTCGAGTGACATCAAGTCATTGTATTTTAATTTCGAGTGACAACAAGTCATTGTATTTTAATTTCGAGAGATAACAATTCATTGTATTATAACTTCGAGTGACAATAAGTAACTGTATTATAATTTCGAGTGACATCAAGTCATTGTATATTAATTTCGAGTGACAACAAGTCATTGTATTATAACTTCGAGTGACAATAAGTCATTGTATTTTAATTGCGAGTGACAACAAGTTACTGTATTATAACTTCGAGTGACATCAAGTCATTGTATAATAACATCGAGAGGCAACAAATCACTGTATTCTAGCTTCGAGTGACATCAAGTCATTGTATTTTAATTTCGAGTAGCAACAAGTCATTGTATTATAACTTCGAGTGATAATAAGTAACTGTATTATAATTTCGAGTGACATCAAGTCATTGTATTATAACTTCGAGAGGCAACAAGTCACTGTATTCTAGCTTCGAGTAACATCAAGTCATTGTGCAAAAACTTCGAGTGGCAACAAGTCATTGTATTATAACTTCGAGTGACAACAAGTCATTGTATTTCAATTGCGAGTGACAACAAATCACTGTATTATAATTTCGAGTGACAACAAGCCAATGTATTATAACTTCGAGTGGCAACAAGTCATTTTATTTTAGCTTCGAGTGATATTAAGTCATTGTATTTTAATTTCGAGTGACAACAAGTCATTGTATTTTAATTGCGAGTGACAACAAGTCACTGTATTATAATTTCGAGTGACATCAAGTCATTGTATTATAACTTCAAGAGGTAACAAGTCACTGTATTCTAGCTTCGAGTGACATCAAGTCATTGTATTATAACTTCGAGTGGCAACAAGTTATTGTATTCTAGCTTCGAGTGACATCAAGTCATTGTATTTTAATTTCGAGTAGCAATAATTCATGGTATTATAACTTCGAGTGGCAACAAGTCATTGTATTATTACTTCGAGTGACAACAAGTCATTGTATTTTAATTGCGAGGGACAACAAGTCACTGTTTTATAATTTCGAGTGACATCAAGTCATTGTATTATAACTTCAAGAGGTAACAAGTCACTGTATTCTAGCTTCGAGTGACATCAACTCATTGTATTATAACTTCGAGTGGCAACAAGTTATTGTATTCTAGCTTCGAGTGACATCAAGTCATTGTATTTTAATTTCGAGTAGCAATAAGTCATTGTAGTTTAATTTCGAGTGACAACAAGTCATTGTAGTTTAATTTCGAGTGGCAACAAGTCATTGTATTATTACTTCGAGTGACAACAAGTCATTGTATTTTAATTGCGAGTAACTACAAGACACTGTATTCCACCTTCGACTGGCATCAAGTCATTGAATTGTAACTTCGAGTGGCAACAAGTCTTTGTATTCAAGCTTCGAGTGACATCAAGTCATTGAATTTTAATTTCGAGTAGCAACAAGTCATTGTATTTTAATTTCGAGTGACATCAAGCCATTGTATTATAACTTCGAGTGGCAACAAGTCATTGTATTTTAATTGCGAGTGACAATAAGTAACTGTATTGTAATGTCGAGTGACATCAAGTCATTGTATTATAACTTCAAGAGGTAACAAGTCATTGTATTTTAATTTCGAGTGACATCAAGCCATTGTATTATAACTTCGAGTGGCAATAAGTAACTGTATTATAATTTCGAGTGACATCAAGTCATTGTATTTTAATTTCGAGTAGCAATAAGTCATTGTATTATAACTTCGAGTGGCAACAAGTCATTGTATTCTAGCTTCGAGTGACATCAAGTCATTGTATTTTAATTTCGAGTGACAACAAGTCATTGTAGTTTAATTACGAGTGGCAACAAGTCATTGTATTATTACTTCGAGTGACAACAAGTCATTGTATTTTAATTGCGAGTAATTACAAGACACTGTATTCCACCTTCGACTGACATCAAGTCATTGAATTTTAATTTCGAGTAGCAACAAGTCATTGTATTTTAATTTCGAGTGACATCAACTCATTGTATTATAACTTCGAGAGGCAACAAGTCACTGTATTCTAGCTTCGAGTGACATCAAGTGATTGTATTATAACTTCGAGAGGCAACAAGTCACTGTATTCTAGCTTCGAGTGACATCAAATCATTGTATTTTAATTTCGAGTGAGAACAAGTCATTGTATTATAACCTCGAGTAACAACAAGTCATTGTATTTCATTTGCGAGGGACAACAAGTCACTGTATTATAATTTCGAGTGACAACAAGCCATTGTATTATAACTTCCAGTGAAAATAAGTCATTGTATTTTAATTGCGAGTGACAATAAGTAACTGTATTATAATGTCGAGTGACATCAAGTCATTGTATTATAACTTCGAGTGACAACAGGTCATTGTATTTTACTTGCGAGGGATAACATGTTATTGTATTATAACTTCGAGTGAGAACAAGTCATTGTATTTTAATTGCGAGTAACAACAAGTCATTGTATTATAACTTCGAGTGACATCAAGTCATTGTATTATATTTCGAGGGGCAACAAGTCACTGTATTCTAGCTTCGAGTGATATCATGTCATTGTATTATAACTTCGATTGGCAACAAGTCATTGTATTCTAGCTTCGAGTGACATCAAGTCATTGTATTTTAATTTCGAATGACAAAAAGTCGTTGTATTTTAATTGCGAGTGACAATAAGTAACTGTATTATAATGGCGAGTGACATCAAGTCATCCTATTTTAATTTCGAGTAGCAACAAGTCATTGTGTTATAACTTTGAGTGACAATAAGTCATTGCATTCTAGCTTCGAGTGACATCAAGTCATTCTATTATAACTTCGAGAGCCAACATGTCATTGTATATTAATTGCGAGTAACAACAAGTCATTGTATTATAACTTCGAGTGACAACAAGCCATTGTATCTTAATTTCGAGTACCAAAAAGTCACTGTATTCTAACTTCGAGTGACATTAAGTCATTATATTGTAACTTCGAGTGCAAACAAGTCATTGTATTCTAGCTTCGAGTGGCAACAAGTCATTGCATCTTAATTTCGAGTGACAACAAGTCACTGTATTATATTTTCGAGTGAGGAGCTATTGTATTATATCTTCGAGTGACAACAAGTCATTGTATTGTAATTGCGAGTGACAACAAGTCACTGTATTATATTTTGGAGTGACATCAAGTCATTGTATTATAACTTCGAGTGGCAACAAGTCACTGTATTTTAGCTTCAAGTGACATCAAGTCATTGTATTATAACTTCGAGTGGCAACAAGCCATTTTATTCTAGCTTCGAGTGACATCAAGTCATTGTATTTTAATTTCGAGTGACAACAAGTCATTGTATTTTAATTTCGAGAGATAACAATTCATTGTATTATAACTTCGAGTGACAATAAGTAACTGTATTATAATTTCGAGTGACATCAAGTCATTGTATATTAATTTCGAGTGACAACAAGTCATTGTATTATAACTTCGAGTGACAATAAGTCATTGTATTTTAATTGCGAGTAACAAAAAGTTACTGTATTATAAATTCGAGTGACATCAAGTCATTGTATAATAACATCGAGAGGCAACAAATCACTGTATTTTAACTTCGAGTGACATCAAGTCATTGTATTTTAATTTCGAGTAGCAACAAGTCATTGTATTATAACTTCGAGTGATAATAAGTAACTGTATTATAATTTCGAGTGACATCAAGTCATTGTATTATACCTTCGAGAGGCAACAAGTCACTGTATTCTAGCTTCGAGTAACATCAAGTCATTGTTTAAAAACTTCGAGTGGTAACAAGTCATTGTATTATAACTTCGAGTGACAACAAGTCATTGTATGTCAATTGCGAGTGACAACAAATCACTGTATTATAATTTCGAGTGACAACAAGCCAATGTATTATAACTTCGAGTGGCAACAAGTAACTGCATTCTAGCTTCGAGTGACATCAAGTCATTCTATTTTAATTTCGAGTAACAACAAGTCATTGTATTATAACTTCGAGTGACAATAAGTCATTGTATTTTAATTGCGAGTGACAACAAGTCATTGTATTTTAATTGCGAGTGACAATAAGTAACTGTATTATAATGTCGAGTGACATCAAGTCATTGTATAATAACTTCGAGAGGCAACAAGTCACTGTATTCAAGCTTCGAGTGACATCAAGTCATTGAATTTTAATTTCGAGTAGCAACAAGTCATTGTATTTTAATTTCGAGTGACAACATTCATTGTATTTTAATTGCGAGTGACAACAAGTCACTGTATTATAATTTCGAGTGACATCAAGTCATTGTATTATAACTTCGAGTGGCAACAAGTTATTGTATTCTAGCTTCGAGTGACATCAAGTCATTGTATTTTAATTTCGAGTAGCAATAATTCATGGTATTATAACTTCGAGTGGCAACAAGTCATTGTATTATTACTTCGAGTGACAACAAGTCATTGTATTTTAATTGCGAGGGACAACAAGTCACTGTTTTATAATTTCGAGTGACATCAAGTCATTGTATTATAACTTCAAGAGGTAACAAGTCACTGTATTCTAGCTTCGAGTGACATCAACTCATTGTATTATAACTTCGAGTAGCAACAAGTTATTGTATTCTAGCTTCGAGTGACATCAAGTCATTGTATTTTAATTTCGAGTAGCAATAAGTCATTGTAGTTTAATTTCGAGTGACAACAAGTCATTGTAGTTTAATTTCGAGTGGCAACAAGTCATTGTATTATTACTTCGAGTGACAACAAGTCATTGTATTTTAATTGCGAGTAACTACAAGACACTGTATTCCACCTTCGACTGACATCAAGTCATTGAATTGTAACTTCGAGTGGCAACAAGTCTTTGTATTCAAGCTTCGAGTGACATCAAGTCATTGAATTTTAATTTCGAGTGACATCAAGCCATTGTATTATAACTTCGAGCGGCAACAAGTCCTTGTATTTTAATTGCGAGTGACAATAAGTAACTGTATTGTAATGTCGAGTGACATCAAGTCATTGTATTATAACTTGAAGAGGTAACAAGTCACTGTATTCTAGCTTCGAGTGAGATCAAGTCATTGTATTATAACTTCGAGTGGCAACAAGTTATTGCATTCTAGCTTCGAGTGACATCAAGTCATTGTATTTTAATTTCGAGTAGCAACAAGTCATTGTATTTTAATTTCGAGTGACATCAAGCCATTGTATTATAACTTCGAGTGGCAATAAGTAACTGTATTATAATTTCGAGTGACATCAAGTCATTGTATATTAATTTCGAGTGACAACAAGTCATTGTATTATAACTTCGAGTGACAACAAGTCATTGTATTTTAATTGCGAGTGACAACAAGTTACTGTATTATAACTTCGAATGACATCAAGTCATTGTATAATAACATCGAGAGGCAACAAATCACTGTATTCTAGCTTCGAGTGACATCAAGTCATTGTGCAAAAACTTCGAGTGGCAACAAGTCATTGTATTATAACTTCGAGTGACAACAAGTCATTGTATTTCAATTGCGAGTGACAACAAATCACTGTATTATAATTTCGAGTGACAACAAGTCATTTTATTCTAGCTTCGAGTGATATTAAGTCATTGTATTTTAATTTCGAGTGACAACATGTCATTGTATTTTAATTTCGATTGACAACAAGTCATTGTATTATAACTTCGAGTGACAACAAGTCATTCTATTTTAATTGCGAGTGACAATAAGTAACTGTATTATAATGTCGAGTGACATCAAGTCATTGTATAATAACTTCGAGAGGCAACAAGTCACTGTATTCTAGCTTCGAGTAACATCAAGTCATTGTAATTTAATTTCGAGTAGCAACAAGTCATTCTATTATAGCTTCGAGTGACAACAAGTCATTGTATTTTAATTGCGAGTGAAAACAAGTCACTGTATTATAATTTCGAGTGACATCAAGTCATTGTATTATAACTTCAAGAGGTAACAAGTCACTGTATTCTAGCTTCGAGTGACATCAAGTCATTGTATTATAACTTCGATTGGCAACAAGTTATTGTATTCTAGCTTCGAGTGACAACAAGTCATTGTATTTTAATTTCGAGTAGCAATAATTCATGGTATTATAACTTCGAGTGGCAACAAGTCATTGTATTATTACTTCGAGTGACAACAAGTCATTGTATTTTAATTGCGAGGGACAACAAGTCACTGTTTTATAATTTCGAGTGACATCAAGTCATTGTATTATAACTTCAAGAGGTAACAAGTCACTGTATTCTAGCTTCGAGTGACATCAACTCATTGTATTTTAATTTCGAGTGACAACAAGTCATTGTATTTTACTTGCAAGGGATAACATGTTATTGTATTATAACTTCGAGTGAGAACAAGTCATTGTATTTTAATTGCGAGTAACAACAAGTCATTGTATTATAACTTCGAGTGACATCAAGTCATTGTATTATATTTCGAGGGGCAACAAGTCATTGTATTATAACTTCGAGTGACATCAAGTCATTGTATTATATTTCGAGGGGCAACAAGTACCTGTATTCTAGCTTCGAGTGATATCATGTCATTGTATTATAACTTCGATTGGCAACAAGTCATTGTATTCTAGCTTCGAGTGACATCAAGTCATTGTATTTTAATTTCGAATGACAAAAAGTCGTTGTATTTTAATTGCGAGTGACAATAAGTAACTGTATTATAATGGCGAGTGACATCAAATCATTCTATTATGATTTCGAGAGGCAACAAGTAACTGCATTCTAGCTTCGAGTGACATCAAGTCATTCTATTTTAATTTCGAATAGCAACAAGTCATTGTATTATAACTTCGAGTGACAATAAGTCATTGTATTTTAATTGCGAGTAACAACAAGTCACTGTGTTATAATTTCGAGTGACATCACGTCATTGTATTATAACTTCAAGTGGTAACAAGTCATTGTATTCTAACTTCGAGTGACATCAAGTCATTGTATTTTAATTTCGAGTAGCAATAAATCATTGTATTATAACTTCGAGTGGCAACAAGTCATTGTATTCTAGCTTCGAGTGACATCAAGTCATTGTATTTTAATTTCGAGTGACAACAAGTCATTGTAGTTTAATTACGAGTGGCAACAAGTCATTGTATTATTACTTCGAGTGACAACAAGTCATTGTATTTTAATTGCGAGTAACTACAAGACACTGTATTCTAGCTTCGACTGACATCAAGTTATTGAATTGTAACTTCGAGTGGCAACAAATCTTTGTATTCAAGCTTCGAGTGACATCAAGTCATTGAATTTTAATTTCGAGTGACATCAAGCCATTGTATTATAACTTCGAGCGGCAACAAGTCCTTGTATTTTAATTGCGAGTGACAATAAGTAACTGTATTGTAATGTCGAGTGACATCAAGTCATTGTATTATAACTTTAAGAGGTAACAAGTCACTGTATTCTAGCTTCGAGTGAGATCAAGTCATTGTATTATAACTTCGAGTGGCAACAAGTTATTGTATTCTAGCTTCGAGTGACATCAAGTCATTGTATTATAACTTCGAGTGGCAACAAGTCATTGTATTTTAATTGCGAGTGACAATAAGTAACTGTATTTTAATGTCGAGTGACATCAAGTGATTGTATTATAACTTCCAGAGGCAAAAAGTCATTGTATTTTAATTTCGAGTGACAACAAGTCATTGTATTCTAGCTTCGAGTGACATCAAGTCATTGTATTATAACTTCGAGTGATAATAAGTCATTGTATTTTAATTGCGAGTGACAACAAGACACTGTATTATAATTTCGAGTGACAACAAGTCATTGTATTACAACATCGAGTGACAACAAATCATTGTATTTTAATTGCGAGTGACAACAAGTCACTGTATTCTAGCTTCGAGTAACATCAAGTCATTGTATTTTAATTTCGAGTAGCAACAAGTCATTGTATTTTAACTTCGAGTGACAACAAGTCATTGTATTATAACTTCCAGTGACTATAAGTCATTGTCTTTTAATTGCGAGTAACTACAAGACACTGTATTCTAGCTTCGACTGACATCAAGTCATTGAATTGTAACTTCGAGAGGCAAGAAGTCTTTGTATTCAAGCTTCGAGTGACATCAAGTCATTGAATTTTAATTTCGAGTAGCAACAAGTCATTGTATTTTAATTTCGAGTGGCAACAAGTCATTGTATTTTAATTGCGAGTGACAATAAGTAACTGTATTTTAATGTCGAGTGACATCAAGTCATTGTATTATAACTTCCAGAGGCAAAAAGTCATTGTATTTTAATTTCGAGTGACAACAAGTCATTGTATTCTAGCTTCGAGTGACATCAAGTCATTGTATTATAACTTCGAGTGATAATAAGTCATTGTATTTTAATTGCGAGTGACAACAAGACACTGTATTATAATTTCGAGTGACAACAAGTCATTGTATTACAACATCGAGTGACAACAAATCATTGTATTTTAATTGCGAGTGACAACAAGTCACTGTATTATAATTTCAAATGTCATGACGTCATTGTATTATAACTTCAAGAGGTAACAAGTCACTGTATTCTAGCTTCGAGTGACATCAAGTCATTGTATTATAACTTCGAGTGACATCAAGTCATTGTATTTTAATTTGGAGTGACAACAAGTCGTATTTTAATTTCGAGTAGCAATAAGTCTTTGTATTATAACTTCGAGAGGCAACAAGTCACTGTATTCTAGCTTCGAGTGACATCAAGTCTTTGTATTTTAATTTCGAATAGCAAGATGTCATTGTATTATAACTTCGAGTGACAAGTCATTGTATTTTAATTGCGAGTGACAACAAGTGACTGTATTATAATTTCGAGAGACATCAACTCATTGTATTATAACTTCGAGAGGCAACAAGTCACAGTATTCTAGCTTTGAGTGACATCAAGTCATTGTATTATAACTTCGAGTGGCAACAAGTTATTGTATTATAACTTCGAGAGGCAACAAGTCACTGTATTCTAGCTTCGAGTGACATCAAGTGATTGTATTATAACTTCGAGTGGCAATAAGTCATTGTATTCTAGCTTCGAGTGACATCAAGTCATTGTATTTTAATTTCGAGTGACATCAAGTGATTGTATTATAACTTCGAGTGACAACAAGCCATTGTATTATAACTTCCTGTGAAAATAAGTCATTGTATTTTAATTGCGAGCCACAATAAGTAACTGTATTATAATGTCGAGTGACATCAAGTCATTGTATTATAACTTCGAGTGACAACAGGTCATTGTATTTTACTTGCGAGGGATAACATGTTATTGTATTATAACTTCGAGTGAGAACAAGTCATTGTATTTTAATTGCGAGTGACAACAAGTCACTGTATTATAGATTTCGAGTGACATCAAGTCATTGTATTATAACTTCGAGGGGCAACAAGTCATTGTATTCTAGCTTCGAGTGACATCAAGTCATTGTATTTTAATTTCGAGTGACAACAAGTCATTGTATTATAACTTCGAGTGACGACAAGTCATTGTATTTTAATCGCGAGTGACAACAAGGCACTGTATTATAATTTCGACTGACAACAAGTCATTGTATTTTAATTTCGAGTAACGACAAGTCATTGTATTATAACTTTGAATGACAACAAGCCATTGTATCTTAATTTCGAGTGCCAACACATCACTGTATTCTACCTTGGAGTGACATTAAGTCATTGTATTATAACTTCGAGTGAGAACAAGTCATTGTATTTTACTTGCGAGGGATAACATGTTATTGTATTATAATTTCGAGTGAAAACAAGTCATTGTATTTTAATTGCGAGTAACAACAAGTCAATGTATTATACCTTCGAGTGAGAACTAGTCATTGTATTTTAATTGCGAGTGACAACACGTAACTGTATTATAATTTCGAGTGGCAACAAGTCATTATATTCTAGCTTCGAGTGACATCAAGTCATTGTATTATAACTTCGAGTGACAACAGGTCATTGTATTTTACTTGCGAGGGATAACATGTTATTGTATTATAACTTCGAGTGAGAACAAGTCATTGTATTTTAATTGCGAGTGACAACAAGCCATTGTGTTATAACTTCGAGTGACAACAAGTCATTCTATTTTAATTGCGAGTGACAATAAGTAACTGTATTATAATGTCGAGTGACATCAAGTCATTGTATAATAACTTCGAGAGGCAACAAGTCACTGTATTCTAGCTTCGAGTGACATCAAGTCATTGTAATTTAATTTCGAGTAGCAACAAGTCATACTATTATAGCTTCGAGTGACAACAAGTCATTGTATTTTAATTGCGAGTGACAACAAGTCACTGTATTATAATTTCGAGTGACATCAAGTCATTGTATTATAACTTCAAGAGGTAACAAGTCACTGTATTCTAGCTTCGAGTGACATCAACTCATTGTATTATAACTTCGAGTGGCAACAAGTTATTGTATTCTAGCTTCGAGTGACATCAAATCATTGTATTTTAATTTCGAGTAGCAATAAGTCATTGTAGTTTAATTTCGAGTGACAACAAGTCATTGTAGTTTAATTTCGAGTAGCAACAAGTCATTGTATTTTAATTTCGAGTGACATCAAGCCATTGTATTATGACTTCGAGTGGCAACAAGTCATTGTATTTTAATTGCGAGTGACAATAAGTAACTGTATTATAATGTCGAGTGACATCAAGTCATTGTATTATAACTTCGAGTGACAACAGGTCATTGTATTTTACTTGCGAGGGATAACATGTTATTGTATTATAACTTCGAGTGAGAACAAGTCATTGTATTTTAATTGCGAGTAACAACAAGTCATTGTATTATAACTTCGAGTGACATCAAGTCATTGTATTATATTTCGAGGGGCAACAAGTCACTGTATTCTAGCTTCGAGTGATATCATGTCATTGTATTATAACTTCGATTGGCAACAAGTCATTGTATTCTAGCTTCGAGTGACATCAAGTCATTGTATTTTAATTTCGAATGACAAAAAGTCGTTGTATTTTAATTGCGAGTGACAATAAGTAACTGTATTATAATGGCGAGTGACATCAAGTCATCCTATTTTAATTTCGAGTAGCAACAAGTCATTGTGTTATAACTTTGAGTGACAATAAGTCATTGCATTCTAGCTTCGAGTGACATCAAGTCATTCTATTATAACTTCGAGAGCCAACATGTCATTGTATATTAATTGCGAGAAACAACATGTCATTGTATATTAATTGCGAGTAACAACAAGTCATTGTATTATAACTTCGAGTGACAACAAGCCATTGTATCTTAATTTCGAGTACCAAAAAGTCACTGTATTCTAGCTTCGAGTGACATTAAGTCATTATATTGTAACTTCGAGTGCAAACAAGTCATTGTATTCTAGCTTCGAGTGGCAACAAGTCATTGCATCTTAATTTCGAGTGACAACAAGTCACTGTATTATATTTTCGAGTGAGGAGCTATTGTATTATAACTTCGAGTGACAACAAGTCATTGTATTATATTTTGGAGTGACATCAAGTCATTGTATTATAACTTCGAGTGGCAACAAGTCATTTTATTCTAGCTTCGAGTGACATCAAGTCATTGTATTTTAATTTCGAGTGACAACAAGTCATTGTATTTTAATTTCGAGAGATAACAATTCATTGTATTATAACTTCGAGTGACAATAAGTAACTGTATTATAATTTCGAGTGACATCAAGTCATTGTATATTAATTTCGAGTGACAACAAGTCATTGTATTATAACTTCGAGTGACAATAAGTCATTGTATTTTAATTGCGAGTGACAACAAGTTACTGTATTATAAATTCGAGTGACATCAAGTCATTGTATAATAACATCGAGAGGCAACAAATCACTGTATTTTAACTTCGAGTGACATCAAGTCATTGTATTTTAATTTCGAGTAGCAACAAGTCATTGTATTATAACTTCGAGTGATAATAAGTAACTGTATTATAATTTCGAGTGACATCAAGTCATTGTATTATAACTTCGAGAGGCAACAAGTCACTGTATTCTAGCTTCGAGTAACATCAAGTCATTGTTTAAAAACTTCGAGTGGCAACAAGTCATTGTATTATAACTTCGAGTGACAATAAGTCATTGTATTTTAATTGCGAGTGATAACAAGTCACTGTGTTATAATTTCGAGTGACATCACGTCATTGTATTATAACTTCAAGAGGTAACAAGTCATTGTATTCTAGCTTCAAGTGACATCAAGTCATTGTATTATAACTTCGAGTGGAAACAAATTATTGTATTCTAGCTTCGAGTGACATCAAGTCATTGTATTTTAATTTCGAGTGACAACAAGTCATTGTAGTTTAATTTCGAGTGGCAACAAGTCATTGTATTATTACTTCGAGTGACAACAAGTCATTGTATTTTAATTGCGAGTAACTACAAGACAATGTATTCCACCTTCGACTGACATCAAGTCATTGAATTGTAACTTCGAGTGGAAACAAGTCATTGTATTTTAATTGCGAGTGACAATAAGTAACTGTATTGTAATGTCGAGTGACATCAAGTCATTGTATTATAACTTCAAGAGGTAACAAGTCACTGTATTCTAGCTTCGAGTGACATCAAGTCATTGTATTATAACTTCGAGTGGCAACAAGTCATTGTATTCTAGCTTCGAGTTACATCAAGTCATTGTATTTTAATTTCGAGTGACAACAAGTCATTGTAGTTTAATTTCGAGTGGCAACAAGTCATTGTATTATAACATCGAGTGTCTATAAGTCATTGTATTTTAATTGCGAGTGACAACAAGTCACTGTATTATAACTTCGAGTGGCAACAAGTCATTGTATTTTAGCTTCGAGTGATATCAAGTCATTGTATTTTAATTTCGAGTGACAACAACTTATTGTATTTTAATTTCGAGTGACAACAAGTCGTATTTTAATTTCGAGTAGCAATAAGTCATTGTATTATAACTTCGAGAGGCAACAAGTCACTGTATTCTAGCTTCGAGTGACATCAAGTCTTTGTATTTTAATTTCGAATAGCAACATGTCATTGTATTATAACTTCGAGTGACAAGTCATTGTATTTTAATTGCGAGTGACAACAAGTGACTGTATTATAATTTCGAGAGACATCAACTCATTGTATTATAACTTCGAGAGGCAACAAGTCACTGTATTCTAGCTTCGAGTGACATCAAGTGATTGTATTATAACTTCGAGAGGCAACAAGTCACTGTATTCTAGTTTCGAGTGACATCAAATCATTGTATTTTAATTTCGAGTGAGAACAGGTCATTGTATTATAACCTCGAGTAACAACAAGTCATTGTATTTCATTTGCGAGGGACAACAAGTCACTGTATTATAATTTCGAGTGACAACAAGCCATTGTATTATAACTTCCAGTGAAAATAAGTCATTGTATTTTAATTGCGAGTGACAATAAGTAACTGTATTATAATGTCGAGTGACATCAAGTCATTGTATTATAACTTCGAGTGACAACAAGTCATTGTATTTCAATTGCGAGTGACAACAAATCACTGTATTATAATTTCGAGTGACAACAAGCCAATGTATTATAACTTCGAGTGGCAACAAGTCATTTTATTTTAGCTTCGAGTGATATTAAGTCATTGTATTATAACTTCGAGTGAGAACAAGTCATTGTATTTTAATTGCGAGTAACAACAAGTCATTGTATTATAACTTCGAGTGTCATCAAGTCATTGTATTATATTTCGAGGGGCAACAAGTCACTGTATTCTAGCTTCGAGTGATATCATGTCATTGTATTATAACTTCGATTGGCAACAAGTCATTGTATTCTAGCTTCGAGTGGCAACAAGTCATTTTATTCTAGCTTCGAGTGACATCAAGTCATTGTATTTTAATTTCGAGTGATAACAAGTCATTGTATTTTAATTTCGAGAGATAACAATTCATTGTATTATAACTTCGAGTGACAATAAGTAACTGTATTATAATTTCGAGTGACATCAAGTCATTGTATATTAATTTCGAGTGGCAACAAGTCATTGTATTATAATTTCGAGTGACAGCAAGTCATTGTATGTCAATTGCGAGTGACAACAAATCACTGTATTATAATTTCGAGTGAGAACAAGCCAATGTATTATAACTTCGAGTGGCAACAAGTAACTGCATTCTAGCTTCGAGTGACATCAAGTCATTCTATTTTAATTTCGAGTAGCAACAAGTCATTGTTTTATAACTTCGAGTGACAATAAGTCATTGTATTTTAATTGCGAGTGATAACAAGTCACTGTGTTATAATTTCGAGTGACATCACGTCATTGTATTATAACTTCGAGTGGCAACAAGTCATTGTATTCTAGCTTCGAGTGACATCAAGTCATTGTATTTTAATTTCGAGTGACAACAAGTCATTGTAGTTTAATTACGAGAGGCAACAAGTCATTGTATTATTACTTCGAGTGACAATAAGTCATTGTATTTTAATTGCGAGTAACTACAAGACACTGTATTCTAGCTTCGACTGACATCAAGTTATTGAATTGTAACTTCGAGTGGCAACAAGTCTTTGTATTCAAGCTTCGAGTGACATCAAGTCATTGAATTTTAATTTCGAGTGACATCAAGTCATTGTATTATAACTTCGAGTGGCAACAAGTCATTGTATTTTAATTGCGAGTGACAATAAGTAACTGTATTGTAATGTCGAGTGACATCAAGTCATTGTATTATAACTTTAAGAGGTAACAAGTCACTGTATTCTAGCTTCGAGTGAGATCAAGTCATTGTATTATAACTTCGAGTGGCAACAAATTATTGTATTCTAGCTTCGAGTGACATCAAGTCATTGTATTTTAATTTCGAGTGACAACAAGTCATTGTAGTTTAAATTCGAGTGGCAACAAGTCATTGTATTATTACTTCGAGTGACAACAAGTCATTGTATTTTAATTGCGAGTAACTACAAGACACTGTATTCCACCTTCGACTGACATCAAGTCATTGAATTGTAACTTCGAGTGGAAACAAGTCTTTGTATTTAAGCTTCGAGTGACATCAAGTCATTGAATTTTAATTTCGAGTAGCAACAAGTCATTGTATTTTAATTTCGAGTGACATCAAGCCATTGTATTATAACTTCGAGTGGCAACAAGTCATTGTATTTTAATTGCGAGTGACAATAAGTAACTGTATTGTAATGTCGAGTGACATCAAGTCATTGTATTATAACTTCAAGAGGTAACAAGTCACTGTATTCTAGCTTCGAGTGATATCAAGTCATTGTATTATAACTTCGAGTGGCAACAAGTCATTGTATTCTAGCTTCGAGTTACATCAAGTCATTGTATTTTAATTTCGAGTGACAACAAGTCATTGTAGTTTAATTTCGAGTGGCAACAAGTCATTGTATTATAACATCGAGTGACTATAAGTCATTGTATTTTAATTGCGAGTGACAACAAGTCACTGTATTATAATTTCGAATGACATCAAGTCATTGTATTATAACTTCGAGTGGCAACAAGTCATTGTATTCTAGCTTCGAGTGATATCAAGTCATTGTATTTTAATTTCGAGTGACAACAACTCATTGTATTTTAATTTCGAGTGACATCACGTCATTGTATTATAACTTCAAGAGGTAACAAGTCACTGTATTCTAGCTTCGAGTGACATCAAGTCATTGTATTATAACTTCGAGTGACATCAAGTCATTGTATTTTAATTTCGAGTGACAACAAGTCGTATTTTAATTTCGAGTAGCAATAAGTCATTGTATTATAACTTCGAGAGGCAACAAGTCACTGTATTCTAGCTTCGAGTGACATCAAGTCTTTGTATTTTAATTTCGAATAGCAACATGTCATTGTATTATAACTTCGAGTGACAAGTCATTGTATTTTAATTGGGAGTGACAACAAGTGACTGTATTATAATTTCGAGAGACATCAACTCATTGTATTATAACTTCGAGAGGCAACAAGTCACTGTATTCTAGCTTCGAGTGACATCAAGTGATTGTATTATAACTTCGAGAGGCAACAAGTCACTGTATTCTAGCTTCGAGTGACATCAAATCATTGTATTTTAATTTCGAGTGAGAACAGGTCATTGTATTACAACCTCGAGTAACAACAAGTCATTGTATTTCATTTGCGAGGGACAAAAATTCACTGTATTATAATTTCGATGGACAACAAGCCATTGTATTATAACTTCCAGTGAAAATAAGTCATTGTATTTTAATTGCGAGTGACAATAAGTAACTGTATTATAATGTCGAGTGACATCAAGTCATTGTATTATAACTTCGAGTGACAACAGGTCATTGTATTTTACTTGCGAGGGATAACATGTTATTGTATTATAACTTCGAGTGAGAACAAGTCATTGTATTTTAATTGCGAGTAACAACAAGTCATTGTATTATAACTTCGAGTGACATCAAGTCATTGTATTATATTTCGAGGGGCAACAAGTCACTGTATTCTAGCTTCGAGTGATATCATGTCATTGTATTATAACTTCGATTGGCAACAAGTCATTGTATTCTAGCTTCGAGTGACATCAAGTCATTGTATTTTAATTTCGAATGATAAAAAGTCGTTGTATTTTAATTGCGAGTGACAATAAGTAACTGTATTATAATGGCGAGTGACATCAAGTCATCCTATTTTAATTTCGAGTAGCAACAAGTCATTGTCTTATAACTTTGAGTGACAATAAGTCATTGCATTCTAGCTTCGAGTGACATCAAGTCATTCTATTATAACTTCGAGAGCCAACATGTCATTGTATATTAATTGCGAGTAACAACATGTCATTATATCTTAATTTCGAGTACCAAAAAGTCACTGTATTCTAGCTTCGAGTGACATTAAGTCATTATATTGTAACTTCGAGTGCAAACAAGTCATTGTATTCTAGCTTCGAGTGGCAACAAGTCATTGCATCTTAATTTCGAGTGACAACAAGTCACTGTATTATATTTTCGAGTGAGGAGCTATTGTATTATAACTTCGAGTGATAACAAGTCATTGTATTATATTTTGGAGTGACATCAAGTCATTGTATTATAACTTCGAGTGGCAACAAGTCACTGTATTTTAGCTTCAAGTGACATCAAGTCATTGTATTATAACTTCGAGTGGCAACAAGTCATTTTATTCTAGCTTCGAATGACATCAAGTCATTGTATTTTAATTTCGAGTGACAACAAGTCATTGTATTTTAATTTCGAGAGATAACAATTCATTGTATTATAACTTCGAGTGACAATAAGTAACTGTATTATAATTTCGAGTGACATCAAGTCATTGTATATTAATTTCGAGTGACAACAAGTCATTGTATTATAACTTCGAGTGACAATAAGTCATTGTATTTTAATTGCGAGTGACAACAAGTTACTGTATTATAAATTCGAGTGACATCAAGTCATTGTATAATAACATCGAGAGGCAACAAATCACTGTATTTTAACTTCGAGTGACATCAAGTCATTGTATTTTAATTTCGAGTAGCAACAAGTCATTGTATTATAACTTCGAGTGATAATAAGTAACTGTATTATAATTTCGAGTGACATCAAGTCATTGTATTATAACTTCGAGAGGCAACAAGTCACTGTATTCTAGCTTCGAGTAACATCAAGTCATTGTTTAAAAACTTCGAGTGGCAACAAGTCATTGTATTATAACTTCGAGTGACAACAAGTCATTGTATGTCAATTGCGAGTGACAACAAATCACTGTATTATAATTTCGAGTGACAACAAGCCAATGTATTATAACTTCGAGTGGCAACAAGTAACTGCATTCTAGCTTCGAGTGACATCAAGTCATTGTATTTTAATTTCGAGTAGCAACAAGTCATTGTATTATAACTTCGAGTGACAATAAGTCATTGTATTTTAATTGCGAGTGATAACAAGTCACTGTGTTATAATTTCGAGTGACATCACGTCATTGTATTATAACTTCAAGAGGTAACAAGTCATTGTATTCTAGCTTCGAGTGACATCAAGTCATTGTATTATAACTTCGAGTGGCAACAAGTTATTGTATTCTAGCTTCGAGTGACATCAAGTCATTGTATTTTAATTTCGAGTAGCAATAAGTCATTGTATTATAACTTCGAGTGGCAACAAGTCATTGTTTTCTAGCTTCGAGTGACATCAAGTCATTGTATTTTAATTTCGAGTGACAACAAGTCATTGTAGTTTAATTACGAGTGGCAACAAGTCATTGTATTTTAATTGCGAGTAACTACAAGACACTGTATTCTATCTTCGACTGACATCTAGTTATTGAATTGTAACTTCGAGTGGCAACAAGTCTTTGTATTCAAGCTTCGAGTGACATCAAGTCATTGAATTTTAATTTCGAGTGACATCAAGCCATTGTATTATAACTTCGAGCGGCAACAAGTCCTTGTATTTTAATTGCGAGTGACAATAAGTAACTGTATTGTAATGTCGAGTGACATCAAGTCATTGTATTATAACTTTAAGAGGTAACAAGTCACTGTATTCTAGCTTCGAGTGAGATCAAGTCATTGTATTATAACTTCGATTGGCAACAAATTATTGTATTCTAGCTTCGAGTGACATCAAGTCATTGTATTTTAATTTCGAGTGACAACAAGTCATTGTAGTTTAACTTCGAGTGGCAACAAGTCATTGTATTATTACTTCGAGTGACAACAAGTCATTGTCTTTTAATTGCGAGTAACTACAAGACACTGTATTCTAGCTTCGACTGACATCAAGTCATTGAATTGTAACTTCGAGAGGCAACAAGTCTTTGTATTCAAGCTTCGAGTGACATCAAGTCATTGAATTTTAATTTCGAGTAGCAACAAGTCATTGTATTTTAATTTCGAGTGACATCAAGCCATTGTATTATAACTTCGAGTGGCAACAAGTCATTGTATTTTAATTGCGAGTGACAATAAGTAACTCTATTTTAATGTCGAGTGACATCAAGTCATTATATTATAACTTCCAGAGGCAAAAAGTCATTGTATTTTAATTTCGAGTGACAACAAGTCACTCTATTCTAGCTTCGAGTAACATCAAGTCATTGTATTTTAATTTCGAGTAGAAACAAGTCATTGTATTTTAACTTCGAGTGACAACAAGTCATTGTATTATAACTTCGAGTGACTATAAGTCATTGTATTTTAATTGCGAGTGCCAACAAGTCACTGTATTATAATTTCAAATGACATGACGTCATTGTATTATAACTTCAAGAGGTAACAAGTCACTGTATTCTAGCTTCGAGTGACATCAAGTCATTGTATTATAACTTCGAGTGACATCAAGTCATTGTATTTTAATTTGGAGTGACAACAAGTCGTATTTTAATTTCGAGTAGCAATAAGTCTTTGTATTATAACTTCGAGAGGCAACAAGTCACTGTATTCTAGCTTCGAGTGACATCAAGTCTTTGTATTTTAATTTCGAATAACAAGATGTCATTGTATTATAACTTCGAGTGACAAGTCATTGTATTTTAATTGCGAGTGACAACAAGTGACTGTATTATAATTTCGAGAGACATCAACTCATTGTATTATAACTTCGAGAGGCAACAAGTCACTGTATTCTAGCTTTGAGTGACATCAAGTGATTGTATTATAACTTCGAGAGGCAACAAGTCACTGTATTCTAGCTTCGAGTGACATCAAATCATTGTATTTTAATTTCGAGTGACAACAAGTCATTGTATTATAACCTCGAGTAACAACAAGTCATTGTATTTCATTTGCGAGGGACAACAAGTCACTGTATTATAATTTCGAGTGACAACAAGCCATTGTATTATAACTTCCAGTGAAAATAAGTCATTGTATTTTAATTGCGAGTGACAATAAGTAACTGTATTATAATGTCGAGTGACATCAAGTCATTGTATTATAACTTCGAGTGACAACAGGTCATTGTATTTTACTTGCGAGGGATAACATGTTATTGTATTATAACTTCGAGTGAGAACAAGTCATTGTATTTTAATTGCGAGTAACAATAAGTCATTGTATTATAACTTCGAGTGACATCAAGTCATTGTATTATATATCGAGGGGCAACAAGTCACTGTATTCTAGCTTCGAGTGATATCATGTCATTGTATTATAACTTCGATTGGCAACAAGTCATTGTATTCTAGCTTCGAGTGACATCAAGTCATTGTATTATAACTTCGAGTGGCAACAAGTTATTGTATTATAACTTCGAGAGGCAACAAGTCACTGTATTCTAGCTTCGAGTGACATCAAGTGATTGTATTATAACTTCGAGTGGCAATAAGTCATTGTATTCTTGCTTCGAGTGACATCAAGTCATTGTATTTTAATTTCGAGTGACATCAAGTGATTGTATTATAACTTCAAGTGACAACAAGCCATTGTATTATAACTTCCTGTGAAAAGAAGTCATTGTATTTTAATTGCGAGTGACAATAAGTAACTGTATTATAATGTCGAGTGACATCAAGTCATTGTATTATAATTTCGAGTGACAACAGATCATTGTATTTTACTTGCGAGGGATAACATGTTATTGTATTATAACTTCGAGTGAGATTAACTCATTGTATTTTAATTGCGAGTGACAACAAGTCACTGTATTATAGATTTCGAGTGACATCAAGTCATTGTATTATTACTTCGAGGGGCAACAAGTCATTGTATTCTAGCTTCGAGTGACATCAAGTCATTGTATTTTAATTTCGAGTGACAACAAGTCATTGTATTATAACTTCGAGTGATAACAAGTCATTGTATTTTAATCGCGAGTGACAACAAGGCACTGTATTATAATTTCGAGTGACAACAAGTCATTGTATTTTAATTTCGAGTAACGACAAGTCATTGTATTATAACTTCGAATGACAACAAGCCATTGTATCTTAATTTCGAGTGCCAACACATCACTGTATTCTAGCTTGGAGTGACATTAAGTCATTGTATTATAACTTCGAGTGAGAACAAGTCATTGTATTTTACTTGCGAGGGATAACATGTTATTGTATTATAACTTCGAGTGAGAACAAGTCATTGTATTTTAATTGCGAGTAACAACAAGTCAATGTATTATACCTTCGAGTGAGAACTAGTCATTGTATTTTAATTGCGAGTGACAACACGTAACTGTATTATAATTTCGAGTGGCAACAAGTCATTATATTCTAGCTTCGAGTGACATCAAGTCATTGTATTATAACTTCGAGTGACAACAGGTCATTGTATTTTACTTGCGAGGGATAACATGTTATTGTATTATAACTTCGAGTGAGAACAAGTCATTGTATTTTAATTGCGAGTGACAATAAGTAACTGTATTATAATGTCGAGTGACATCAAGTCATTGTATTATAACTTCGAAAGGCAAGAAGTCACTGTATTCTAGCTTCGAGTGACATCAAGTCATTGTATTATAACTTCGAGTGGTAACAAGTCACTGTATTCTAGCTTCATGTGACATCAAGTCATTGTATTTTAATTTCGAGTGAGAACACGTCATTGTATTTTAATTTGGAGTGACAACAAGTCATTGTATTTTAATTGCGAGTGACAACAAGTCACTGTATTATAATTTCGAGTGACATCAAGTCATTGTATTATAACTTCAAGAGGTAACAAGTCATTGTATTCTAGCTTCGAGTGACATCAAGTCATTGTATTATAACTTCGAGTGGCAACAAGTTATTGTATTATAACTTCGAGAGGCAACAAGTCACTGTATTCTAGCTTCGAGTGACATCAAGTGATTGTATTATAACTTCGAGTGGCAATAAGTCATTGTATTCTTGCTTCGAGTGACATCAAGTCATTGTATTTTAATTTCGAGTGACATCAAGTCATTGTATTATAACTTCGAGTGACAACAAGTCATTGTATTATAACTTCGAGTGACAATAAGTCATTGTATTTTAATTGCGAGTGACAATAAGTAACTGTATTGTAATGTCGAGTGACATCAAGTCATTGTATTATAACTTCAAGAGGTAACAAGTCACTGTATTCTAGCTTCGAGTGACATCAAGTCATTGTATTATAACTTTGAGTGGCAACAAGTCATTGTATTCTAGCTTCGAGTGACATCAAGTCATTGTATTTTAATTTCGAGTGACAACAAGTCATTGTATTTTAATTGCGAGTGACAATAAGTAACTGTATTATAATGTCGAGTGACATCAAGTCATTGTATTATAACTTCGAGTGACATCAAGTCATTGTATTTTAATTTCGAGTGACAACAAGTCATTGTATTATAACTTCGAGTGACAACAAGTCATTGTATTTTAATCGCGAGTGACAACAAGGCACTGTATTATAATTTCGAGTGACAACAAGTCATTGTATTTTAATTTCGAGTAACGACAAGTTATTGTATTATAACTTCGAATGACATTAAGCCATTGTATCTTAATTTCGAGTTCCAACACATCACTGTATTCTAGCTTGGAGTGACATTAAGTCATTGTATTATAACTTCGAGTGAGAACAAGTCATTGTATTTTACTTGCGAGGGATAACATGTTATTGTATTATAACTTCGAGTGAGAACAAGTCATTGTATTTTAATTGCGAGTAACAACAAGTCAATGTATTATACCTTCGAGTGAGAACTAGTCATTGTATTTTAATTGCGAGTGACAACACGTAACTGTATTATAATTTCGAGTGGCAACAAGTCATTATATTCTAGCTTCGAGTGACATCAAGTGATTGTATTATAACTTCGAGAGGCAACAAGTCACTGTATTCTAGCTTCGAGTGACATCAAATCATTGTATTTTAATTTCGAGTGACAACAAGTCCTTGTATTATAACCTCGAGTAACAACAAGTCATTGTATTTCATTTGCGAGGGACAACAAGTCACTGTATTATAATTTCGAGTGACAACAAGTCATTGTATTTTAATTTCGAGTAACGACAAGTCATTGTATTATAACTTCGAATGACAACAAGCCATTGTATCTTAATTTCGAGTGCCAACACATCACTGTATTCTAGCTTGGAGTGACATTAAGTCATTGTATTATAACTTCGAGTGAGAACAAGTCATTGTATTTTACTTGCGAGGGATAACATGTTATTGTATTATAACTTCGAGTGAGAACAAGTCATTGTATTTTAATTGCGAGTAACAACAAGTCAATGTATTATACCTTCGAGTGAGAACTAGTCATTGTATTTTAATTGCGAGTGACAACACGTAATTGTAGTATAATTTCGAGTGGCAACAAGTCATTATATTCTAGCTTCGAGTGACATCAAGTCATTGTATTATAACTTCGAGTGACAACAGGTCATTGTATTTTACTTGCGAGGGATAACATGTTATTGTATTATAACTTCGAGTGAGAACAAGTCATTGTATTTTAATTGCGAGTGACAACAAGCCATTGTGTTATAACTTCGAGTGACAACAAGTCATTGTATTTTAATTGCGAGTGACAAGTCACTGTATTATATTTTCGAGTGACATCAAGTCATTGTATTATAACTTCGAGTGGCAACAAGTCATTTTATTCTAGCTTCAAGTGATATCAAGTCATTGTATTTTAATTTCGAGTGAGAACACGTCATTGTATTTTAATTTGGAGTGACAACAAGTCATTGTGTTATAACTTCGAATGGTAACAAGTCATTGTATTTTAATTGCGAGGGACAATAAGTAACTGTATTATAATGTCGAGTGACATCAAGTCATTGTATTATAACTTCGAAAGGCAAGAAGTCACTGTATTCTAGCTTCGAGTGACATCAAGTCATTGTATTATAACTTCGAGTGACATCAAGTCATTGTATTTTAATTTGGAGTGACAGCAAGTCGTATTTTAATTTCGAGTAGCAATAAGTCTTTGTATTATAACTTCGAGAGGCAACAAGTCACTGTATTCTAGCTTCGAGTGACATCAAGTCTTTGTATTTTAATTTCGAATAGCAAGATGTCATTGTATTATAACTTCGAGTGACAAGTCATTGTATTTTAATTGCGAGTGACAACAAGTGACTGTATTATAATTTCGAGAGACATCAACTCATTGTATTATAACTTCGAGAGGCAACAAGTCACTGTATTCTAGCTTTGAGTGACATCAAGTGATTGTATTATAACTTCGAGAGGCAACAAGTCACTGTATTCTAGCTTCGAGTGACATCAAATCATTGTATTTTAATTTCGAGTGACAACAAGTCATTGTATTATAACCTCGAGTAACAACAAGTCATTGTATTTCATTTGCGAGGGACAACAAGTCACTGTATTATAATTTCGAGTGACAACAAGCCATTGTATTATAACTTCCAGTGAAAATAAGTCATTGTATTTTAATTGCGAGTGACAATAAGTAACTGTATTATAATGTCGAGTGACATCAAGTCATTGTATTATAACTTCGAGTGACAACAGGTCATTGTATTTTACTTGCGAGGGATAACATGTTATTGTATTATAACTTCGAGTGAGAACAAGTCATTGTATTTTAATTGCGAGTAACAACAAGTCATTGTATTATAACTTCGAGTGACATCAAGTCATTGTATTATATTTCGAGGGGCAACAAGTCACTGTATTCTAGCTTCGAGTGATATCATGTCATTGTATTATAACTTCGATTGGCAACAAGTCATTGTATTCTGGCTTCGAGTGACATCAAGTCATTGTATTTTAATTTCGAATGACAAAAAGTCGTTGTATTTTAATTGCGAGTGACAATAAGTAACTGTATTATAATGGCGAGTGACATCAAATCATTCTATTATGATTTCGAGAGGCAACAAGTAACTGCATTCTAGCTTCGAGTGACATCAAGTCATTCTATTTTAATTTCGAGTAGCAACAAGTCATTGTATTATAACTTCGAGTGACAATAAGTCATTGTATTTTAATTGCGAGTGACAACAAGTCACTGTGTTATAATTTCGAGTGACATCACGTCATTGTATTATAACTTCAAAAGGTAACAAGTCATTGTATTCTAGCTTCGAGTGACATCAAGTCATTGTATTATAACTTCGAGTGGCAACAAGTTATTGTATTATAACTTCGAGAGGCAACAAGTCACTGTATTCTAGCTTCGAGTGACATCAAGTGATTGTATTATAACTTCGAGTGGCAATAAGTCATTGTATTCTAGCTTCGAGTGACATCAAGTCATTGTATTTTAATTTCGAGTGACATCAAGTGATTGTATTATAACTTCGAGTGACAACAAGCCATTGTATTATAACTTCCTGTGAAAATAAGTCATTGTATTTTAATTGCGAGTGACAATAAGTAACTGTATTATAATGTCGAGTGACATCAAGTCATTGTATTATAACTTCGAGTGACATCAAGTCATTGTATTATAACTTCGAGTGACAACAAGTCATTGTATTTTACTTGCGAGGGATAACATGTCATTGTATTATAACTTCGAGTGAGAACAAGTCATTGTATTTTAATTGCGAGTGACAACAAGTCATTGTATTATAACTTCGAGTGACAACAAGTCATTGTATTTTTCGAATTGCGAGTGACAAGTCACTGTATTATATTTTCGAGTGACATCAAGTCATTGTATTATAACTTCGAGTGGCAACAAGTCATTGTATTCTAGCTTCGAGTGATATCAAGTCATTGTATTTTAATTTCGAGTGAGAACAAGTCATTGTATTTTAATTTGGAGTGACAACAAGTCATTGTATTATAACTTCGAGTGGTAACAAGTCATTGTATTTTAATTGCGAGTGACAACAAGTAACTGTATTATAATGTCGAGTGACATCAAGTCATTGTATTATAACTTCGAAAGGCAACAAGTCACTGTATTCTAGCTTCGAGTGACATCAAGTCATTGTATTATAACTTCGAGTGGTAAACAAGTCATTGTATTCTAGCTTCAGTGACATCAAGTCATTGTATTTTAATTTCGAGTGAGAACAAGTCATTGTATTTTAATTTGGAGTGACAACAAGTCATTGTATTTTAATTTCGAGTGACAACAAGTCACTGTATTATAATTTCGAGTGACATCAAGTCATTGTATTATAACTTCAAGAGGTAACAAGTCATTGTATTCTAGCTTCGAGTGACATCAAGTCATTGTATTATAACTTCGAGTGGCAACAAGTCATTGTAGTTATTGTATTATAACTTCGAGAGGCAACAAGTCATTGTATTCTAGCTTCGAGTGACATCAAGTCATTGTATTATAACTTCGAGTGGCAACAAGTCATTGTATTCTAGCTTCGAGTGACATCAAGTCATTGTATTTTAATTTCGAGTGACATCAAGTGATTGTATTATAACTTCGAGTGACAACAAGTCATTGTATTATAACTTCGAGTGACAACAAGTCATTGTATTTTAATTGCGAGTGACAATAAGTCACTGTATTATAATGTCGAGTGACATCAAGTCATTGTATTATAACTTCAAGAGGTAACAAGTCACTGTATTCTAGCTTCGAGTGACATCAAGTCATTGTATTATAACTTTGAGTGGCAACAAGTCATTGTATTTTAATTTCGAGTGACATCAAGTCATTGTATTATAACTTCGAGTGACATCAAGTCATTGTATTTTAATTTCGAGTGACAACAAGTCATTGTATTATAACTTCGAGTGACAACAAGTCATTGTATTTTAATCGCGAGTGACAACAAGTCACTGTATTATAATTTCGAGTGACAACAAGTCATTGTATTTTAATTTCGAGTAACGACAAGTCATTGTATTATAACTTCGAATGACAACAAGCCATTGTATCTTAATTTCGAGTGCCAACACATCACTGTATTCTAGCTTGGAGTGACATTAAGTCATTGTATTATAACTTCGAGTGAGAACAAGTCATTGTATTTTACTTGCGAGGGATAACATGTTATTGTATTATAACTTCGAGTGAGAACAAGTCATTGTATTTTAATTGCGAGTAACAACAAGTCAATGTATTATACCTTCGAGTGAGAACTAGTCATTGTATTTTAATTGCGAGTGACAACACGTAACTGTATTATAATTTCGAGTGGCAACAAGTCATTATATTCTAGTTTCGAGTGACATCAAGTCATTGTATTATAACTTCGAGTGACAACAGGTCATTGTATTTTACTTGCGAGGGATAACATGTTATTGTATTATAACTTCGAGTGAGAACAAGTCATTGTATTTTAATTGCGAGTGACAACAAGTCATTGTATTATAACTTCGAGTGACAACAAGTCATTGTATTTTAATTGCGAGTGACAAGTCACTGTATTATATTTTCGAGTGACATCAAGTCATTGTATTATAACTTCGAGTGGCAACAAGTCATTGTATTATATTTCGAGGGGCAACAAGTCACTGTATTCTAGCTTCGAGTGATATCATGTCATTGTATTATAACTTCGATTGGCAACAAGTCATTGTATTCTGGCTTCGAGTGACATCAAGTCATTGTATTTTAATTTCGAATGACAAAAAGTCGTTGTATTTTAATTGCGAGTGACAATAAGTAACTGTATTATAATGGCGAGTGACATCAAATCATTCTATTATGATTTCGAGAGGCAACAAGTAACTGCATTCTAGCTTCGAGTGACATCAAGTCATTCTATTTTAATTTCGAGTAGCAACAAGTCATTGTATTATAACTTCGAGTGACAATAAGTCATTGTATTTTAATTGCGAGTGACAACAAGTCACTGTGTTATAATTTCGAGTGACATCACGTCATTGTATTATAACTTCAAAAGGTAACAAGTCATTGTATTCTAGCTTCGAGTGACATCAAGTCATTGTATTATAACTTCGAGTGGCAACATGTTATTGTATTATAACTTCGAGAGGCAACAAGTCACTGTATTCTAGCTTCGAGTGACATCAAGTGATTGTATTATAACTTCGAGTGGCAATAAGTCATTGTATTCTAGCTTCGAGTGACATCAAGTCATTGTATTTTAATTTCGAGTGACATCAAGTGATTGTATTATAACTTCGAGTGACAACAAGCCATTGTATTATAACTTCCTGTGAAAATAAGTCATTGTATTTTAATTGCGAGTGACAATAAGTAACTGTATTATAATGTCGAGTGACATCAAGTCATTATATTCTAGCTTCGAGTGACATCAAGTCATTGTATTATAACTTCGAGTGACAACAGGTCATTGTATTTTACTTGCGAGGGATAACATGTTATTGTATTATAACTTCGAGTGAGAACAAGTCATTGTATTTTAATTGCGAGTGACAACAAGCCATTGTGTTATAACTTCGAGTGACAACAAGTCATTGTATTTTAATTGCGAGTGACAAGTCACTGTATTATATTTTCGAGTGACATCAAGTCATTGTATTATAACTTCGAGTGGCAACAAGTCATTTTATTCTAGCTTCAAGTGATATCAAGTCATTGTATTTTAATTTCGAGTGAGAACACGTAATTGTATTTTAATTTGGAGTGACAACAAGTCATTGTGTTATAACTTCGAATGGTAACAAGTCATTGTATTTTAATTGCGAGTGACAATAAGTAACTGTATTATAATGTCGAGTGACATCAAGTCATTGTATTATAACTTCGAAAGGCAAGAAGTCACTGTATTCTAGCTTCGAGTGACATCAAGTCATTGTAGTATAACTTCGAGTGGTAACATGTCACTGTATTCTAGCTTCATGTGACATCAAGTCATTGTATTTTAATTTCGAGTGAGAACACGTCATTGTATTTTAATTTGGAGTGACAACAAGTCATTGTATTTTAATTGCGAGTGACAACAAGTCACTGTGTTATAATTTCGAGTGACATCACGTCATTGTATTATAACTTCAAGAGGTAACAAGTCATTGTATTCTAGCTTCGAGTGACATCAAGTCATTGTATTATAACTTCGAGTGGCAACAAGTTATTGTATTATAACTTCGAGAGGCAACAAGTCACTGTATTCTAGCTTCGAGTGACATCAAGTGATTGTATTATAACTTCGAGTGGCAATAAGTCATTGTATTCTAGCTTCGAGTGACATCAAGTCATTGTATTTTAATTTCGAGTGACATCAAGTGATTGTATTATAACTTCGAGTGACAACAAGCCATTGTATTATAACTTCGAGTGACAATAAGTCATTGTATTTTAATTGCGAGTGACAATAAGTAACTGTATTGTAATGTCGAGTGACATCAAGTCATTGTATTATAACTTCAAGAGGTAACAAGTCACTGTATTCTAGCTTCGAGTGACATCAAGTCATTGTATTATAACTTTGAGTGGCAACAAGTCATTGTATTCTAGCTTCGAGTTACATCAAGTCATTGTATTTTAATTTCGAGTGACAACAAGTCATTGTATTTTAATTGCGAGTGACAATAAGTAACTGTATTATAATGTCGAGTGACATCAAGTCATTGTATTATAACTTCGAGTGACATCAAGTCATTGTATTTTAATTTCGAGTGACAACAAGTCATTGTATTATAACTTCGAGTGACAACAAGTCATTGTATTTTAATCGCGAGTGACAACAAGGCACTGTATTATAATTTCGAGTGACAACAAGTCATTGTATTTTAATTTCGAGTAACGACAAGTCATTGTATTATAACTTCGAATGACAACAAGCCATTGTATCTTAATTTCGAGTGCCAACACATCACTGTATTCTAGCTTGGAGTGACATTAAGTCATTGTATTATAACTTCGAGTGAGAACAAGTCATTGTATTTTACTTGCGAGGGATAACATGTTATTGTATTATAACTTCGAGTGAGAACAAGTCATTGTATTTTAATTGCGAGTAACAACAAGTCAATGTATTATACCTTCGAGTGAGAACTAGTCATTGTATTTTAATTGCGAGTGACAACACGTAACTGTATTATAATTTCGAGTGGCAACAAGTCATTATATTCTAGTTTCGAGTGACATCAAGTCATTGTATTATAACTTCGAGTGACAACAGGTCATTGTATTTTACTTGCGAGGGATAACATGTTATTGTATTATAACTTCGAGTGAGAACAAGTCATTGTATTTTAATTGCGAGTGACAACAAGCCATTGTGTTATAACTTCGAGTGACAACAAGTCATTGTATTTTAATTGCGAGTGACAAGTCACTGTATTATATTTTCGAGTGACATCAAGTCATTGTATTATAACTTCGAGTGGCAACAAGTCATTTTATTCTAGCTTCAAGTGATATCAAGTCATTGTATTTTAATTTCGAGTGAGAACACGTAATTGTATTTTAATTTCGAGTGACAACAAGTCATTGTGTTATAACTTCGAATGGTAACAAGTCATTGTATTTTAATTGCGAGTGACAATAAGTAACTGTATTATAATGTCGAGTGACATCAAGTCATTGTATTATAACTTCGAAAGGCAAGAAGTCACTGTATTCTAGCTTCGAGTGACATCAAGTCATTGTAGTATAACTTCGAGTGGTAACATGTCACTGTATTCTAGCTTCATGTGACATCAAGTCATTGTATTTTAATTTCGAGTGAGAACACGTCATTGTATTTTAATTTGGAGTGACAACAAGTCATTGTATTATAACTTCGAATGGTAACAAGTCATTGTATTTTAATTGCGAGTGACAATAAGTAACTGTATTATAATGTCGAGTGACATCAAGTCATTGTATTATAACTTCGAGAGGCAAGAAGTCACTGTATTCTAGCTTCGAATGACATCAAGTCATTGTAGTATAACTTCGAGTGGCAACAAGTCACTGTATTCTAGCTTCATGTGACATCAAGTCATTGTATTTTAATTTCGAGTGAGAACACGTCATTGTATTTTACTTTGGAGTGACAACAAGTCATTGTGTTATAACTTCGAATGGTAACAAGTCATTGTATTTTAATTGCGAGTGACAACAAGTCACTGTATTATATTTTCGAGTGACATCAAGTCATTGTGTTATAACTTCGAGTGACAATAAGTCATTGTATTTTAATTGCGAGTGACAACAAGTCACTGTATTATATTTTGGAGTGACATCAAGTCATTGTAGTATAACTTCGAGTGGCAACAAGTCACTGTATTTTAGCTTCAAGTGACATCAAGTCATTGTATTATAACTTCATGTGGCAACAAGTCATTTTATTCTAGCTTCAAGTGATATCAAGTCATTGTATTTTAATTTCGAGTGAGAACACGTCATTGTATTTTAATTTCGAGTGACAACAAGTCATTGTGTTATAACTTCGAATGGTAACATGTCATTGTATGTTAATTGCGAGTGACAATAAGTAACTGTATTATAATGTCGAGTGACATCAAGTCATTGTATTATAACTTCGAGGGATAACATGGTATTATAACAACATCAAGTCAAGTCACAACAAGTGTATTCTAGCTTCGAGTGACATGACAACAACAACAAGTCACTGTATTTTAATTTCGAGTGACAACAAGTTACTGTATTATATTTTCGAGTGACATCAAGTCATTGTATTATAACTTCGAGTGACAATAAGTCATTGTAACACCAAAATGTTGAATACTCATACTTGGATTAAGCTGTATTAAAACCAACTAATCCATTACACGATTTGACAGCTTAATGGTTGATATATCTTTTATAAATCTGAAGAATAAAGACGATATTTAAAAAAACAACTGTTGTCAGCAACGAAATTGTGAAGGTGAATGATATTCGGGTCTTGAATTTAATTGTAGGAGACATGTATTTTCCTCCCGCCTCGATTTCTGTGATTGTACATAAAATCTGATTGATGATCGCGTGTGTGTATGTATTTTCAACAGGATGTATACAACATGTCTCACAGGTGGTCAATATTGTCTTCAGATGGCAAATTCACGTTATACCTAAATATAACTCTACAGGTGTTGAACGCAGTTATCTTTCTGTAAATAAAGTTAAAAATAGTGGTGTATATGTATATATATTGAGGTTACATTGTGTATTCGATAGGAGTAAATTATCATAGTTGTCCAGTTTTGCCATTAGTGCCAGTATACAGTTTGCTTGTTGTTAGCACATAAACACAAAGACGCACATTGGGTTTTCTGTGATATATCCACTACGAATATCAAAACCCGGTTTTTAGTGTCTGTTAAAACTTTTAACTTCTAATAACATCAGTTAGAACTCATGGCTTGTAACAATATCAGTTATCATAATGCATTTATAATAAATCAGAGAAATATCTCTCGTAGTTCCACCTGAATACCAAAATACTAAATATTCATATTCAATTTCAATTTCTCACGGATTCTCACCTGTTTGAAGACACTAGTCAAAGTTCCAGAGTCCAGCAGATCAACCATATGAAAGCTTATTGGGCGATTGGTCAGTTTGTGAACACGTTCTAAGCTGGGAGGAAGAGATCCTTTTCGTTCTGAAAATCGTTCGTATAACAAACAAATCTCATTTAATCTGTTACAACTTGTCTCCCTCTTCTATATACATTTGCCCTTATTTGAAAATTTTATAAAAAATGCTTATGCTACACATAGTTTGTAGATTAATCCTTTAGAGAAGTTGCTTAGAAAAATAAAAACACAAAAACATTGTTTTGTAATAATTAAGAATGCAATCCTGTGAGAAAAGAAGTGTAGGTGAGACCGTGGAAAGTGTTGGCACGATAAGTTCTGAACGTAAAAAAAGGCATTAAATATAGAACTTAAAAGAATTCGAGCTTTCGAGGTCACGTAGACGTTGTTGACCAGTTTTCCTGTCAGAAGACAACGTGAGAATGTAGAGAACGCATGAATATTTCGAAGAAAACTAGTTTTTCTAATCAATAGTTTGCTCCACTGACTGTGTATTTTTACTAATTACACCGTCCTTTAAATTTTGCCACAAGTTATGGACGCCAAATTCTGGAAGTTGTTGGGAAATGAATTACAGTAGATCATATTTATCATCCCTTTTCATCCCAATCTGTTAGTTTCTAGATTGTTTTCTATTGATCTTTTAACTAAATTCTGGAATTGAACTTGCTAAGTTCATGGTTAGAGTAATCCAGGAAAGTCCTTCAGTTATAAATGGTACAGTAGTAATGGTAATAGGTGTAGTCAAAATATTTCATATTTTGTTGTCGATAGTTCTCAGGTTAAAATTCTTGAGCCAATGTAGAAAGAGGTGTAGCTGGTTTAGGCTAATAATTTAATATTCCATATGTGTTATTTTGAGACTGCTGCTACTTTCTAACTCGATTATTTATTTCTTTGCTTCTTCTAGTTTGTCATTACAATTTTTCTTTACTTCAGTCTTGTTGTTGTAATCTTTCTACACATTTCCAGTAGTTTCGTCATGCTAGCCTTAAATGATTTATAGTTTTGATATACATTATTATTACTTTCTGACCTTTTTCAAAATTATTTAATCTCTTAACTCTCGATTTAAAAAAAAAATCAGTTTTTTTCTAATTGATCCTTTTTTAATTGTTTCGTTATTTCTAGCAAAGTTTTGATCCTTTCTCAAGATCTGATTATCATGTTGAAGTCGAGCCAAATCATATTCTACCAAAATAATACATTTCTGATACCAGTGTTGTAATATTGCTCAATTATATAACACCAAAATAATCCATTTCTGATAGCAGTGTTGTAACATTGCTCTGTTATATTATATCAAAATAATTCATTTCTGATACCAGTGTTGTAACATTGCTCTATTATATTACACCAAAATAATCCATTTCTGATAGCAGTGTTGTAACATTGCTCTATTATATTACACCAAAATAATCCATTTCTGTTACCAGTGTTATAACATTGCTCTGTTATATTACACCAAAATAATCCAGAAATGTCACCCATACTGGATTATACATTCCCTGGGACTTAGCACATGAAACAAAACAAAAACTAACATATTAAGGGACCAAATAAACATAAAACTCACCCGATAAAAGTAACGGTGAAATCAACAAAATAAAACAGTACTTCATGAACATCAACAAATTTCCTCAAAAAACCGTGGAAAAACTTTACGCACATACCTAGAACAACAGTAAATCCCGAGATACAAGCAACTATAATACCTTATACTGTTGCATACCATATGTTCCCGTTATTAGCGAAACAAATAACCAACACTTGAAAGAAAAAAATTTATAACAAAACACAACATTCCAATAAACACTAAATTTATTTAAAAAACAGGTACAAAATTAAAGTCCATACTACGTAAAAACTACACTGATAAACACAACACCAACATAATTTATAAAACACAATGCAACAACTGTCACGACTTCTATATTGTAGAAACAAGCAGAAAAATGGAAACTAGATTCAAAGAACATAAAAAAAACACTTTCACACGTTTTTGAACACTACAAGTCAAATAAACACAACATAACCATAGAAAACACCCAGATACTAAGTAGGAACACAAATATAAACAAACGCAAAAAATTAAAGAAGACTTACTTATACAACAACTAAAACCAAAATTAAACCAATATAAATAAACACCTTAAAACCTATACTAATTAATAACCTAACATCCAACTGCAACGTCCCCTACAATCCCGTATCCATTTATACTCTCGTCCCTAAAACGTGTCTGGCAACGGTCAGTTGCAAACTCTGTTTTTGTTAAGCTAAAGATAACCTAAAAAACTTTAAACGTTGTTCTGTACTTTATTTTAATTAAAGTGTTAATACGCATATCAGCCGTATTAAGATATATTTTTATGTTGTAAGACTGTTCTTTCAATGAGTAGGTTCTTTTAAATTATCCAGTGAAAATAATTGGCGGTCCAGTTCACGTTACTTTATTTCTTCCCTAACATTTGTTAAAGGTGATTTATACTGTCACTTATTCACAGTTGTACTTTTAGGCCTAAGCCCACCAGTAAAGTTTTCACTGTAATTTACTCGCTGATAATACCATGACTAAAAGTACAGGTTATTTGTGGACTAAGAGTTTGCAATGTTATAACACGGGATCGTTTAATTTGGAAATGTGTGAAGCTACGGTTTTATTAGCCCTTTTATGATATTACTGACAGAATAACATCAATTGTTTTAAACGTACCTGTTTTTTGTGAAGTTATGAAACTGTCAATCGCAACAATGTCGTATTCGGACTGGAGAAGCTCCAGCACCACGTGACATCCTATATATCCAGCCGCTCCAGTCACCAGGACTGTTATAGTGTTGGAAGTCATCTTTAGAAAAAAGAATGTGAAACAGTGAGTAGATTGAAAACTTTTTCCTGCTATCGATTTACTTATCTCGTTTATTTTTTAATTTTTCTTTACTATTGCGAACATCTAACTTAACCTCAACTGTTTCTTTTATTCTCATTCTTCTATCTGACTTTTACAACCGTGTTTTAATAATTTTCTTTCTGTGTTGTGGTAAAGCCACATCGGGCTATTTGCTGTAATCACGGGGGTATTCGAACCCCTGATTTTAGAGTTGTAAATCCGAAGACTTACCACTGTCCTAGCGCAGGAATATTTGAATTGAATAAACTTTCTTTTACAATAGTATTGGATAAAAAAGAATTGTAACTAAATTAATTATCTCGTTTAAAACATTTTAAAGTCAAGATTACAACTGCGAGATAACGTTCAATTGTATAACAAGCCAAACCAGTTTTTCTTTGACAAAAGTTAAGAAACTTAAAGTTCTAGATATTGAACTTAGAAGAACAACTTATAGTCTTTCTAATTATACTGAAGTTAGTCATAAAATCTGATCAGAATCTGAATTTTGTAGTTATAAAGGAGTATTAAATAATGTTTGTGTTGGAGTACGACTATTTGATCTGATATAATGAATTGTGGGTGAAATATACAAAAACTGTGTCGTATTCCACTTATAGACAAAATCTGAATATTATAAACTTAATTTCAAATAATTAGTTCATTTAAGAATTTCTTTTTTTTTTATGCTCTACTAGTGAAAACAGAGCTTTTTATTAATACAAACACGAGTTTTAGAGCTCTAAATATTAAATACCTACCGTTAAGAAATGTAAAAATATGTCTAACATATCCTTTTCTACAAATCGCTGCTTCAGGAATTTCCTAGTTCCAGCATGGCTAGTTGGTTAAAGTACTCGATTGGTAATCACGTCACACCAAACATGCTCGCCCCTCTCAGCCGTGGGGGCTATATAATGCTACGATCAATCACAATATTCGTTGGTAGCCCAAGAGTTGGCGGTGGATGGTGATGACTAGCTGCCTTCCCTCTAGTCTTACACCGCAAAATTAAGGGCGGATAGCGCAAATAGCCCGAGTGTAGCTTTGCGCGAAATTGAAAAACAGACAAACAAACAATCAATAATTTCTACTATCTTGCGGCCATGGTGTTAACTTGATGAACTAAATTATTAGGTAGTTGGAAAGACTTAACAAATTATCAACAATATTTAATCATCTCATCTATAGGCAACGTAATGAACTTCTTAAAGAATCGTAAGTCAAATTATCCATTAAAAATAATTCAGAAACTTACTAAAGCCATGTTTGAAATTTCACCATTTAAATAAACACAAGACAGAGAATAACATGTGGAAGGTTATTATCATAAAATAGATAATGTGAAGGGTAAAATAAATTATTTCGAAGAAAGCTATTCGAACTTCACACAGTGATGTACAAATGAAATTCACATAAAGAAAACAAAAAATACTAATCGAATCTGAAGATGTTTCAAGTCTATAGACGCACCTACACGTACAGTATTAAACGTGCCTAAACAGTGACCACTAATAAAACCAGAAAAAATATTGTCCTAAGTAATGGACTAACCGAAATACACACAAACACACGATATATACTGGTCAAAAAAAAATTAAAGGAACAAGTACCCATTTCAGTATATTTTTGTCATAACTAAATTTATGTGTGAGAAACATATCCGTTCGTCTACAAGTGTATTTTTTAGGCTTGCGAGTGAAGGTTGAAGCAGCTTAAACGAAACTCACCTCACTCAAGGAGAATACAACTCAAGGTACCCTATATAAGGCTGTTACGTGAAACTATGCATTCCTTATTAATTCTCGAAACAAACACCAACATGGATCTTATATGGCTAGTTTTGTCAGTGTGTACATTCATCTTGTGTACGCAAGCAGTCAGGCGAGGTGGCCAGGGCAGTCCAGATGCTGGAGGATGTCCAGACTCAAAGGAGGGTGACACAGCGCGTCAATGTGTTACCAAGCGTCATCAATCGACCTTGGCGACGCTACCAGGAGACGAACTCTTACGGCAGGAGATCAGGTCAAGACCGTCATCACTGCACAACAGCCGGAGAGGAAGCGCTACATCGTGACTACCGCTCTGCGGGACTGTTAGCTATGGCTCGGTCACTGTGAAATGACCTTCAGTATTCCACTGGAACCCTTATGACGATCCAAACAGTTCGTAATCGTCTGCACGAACCCTGCCTTAGGGCCAGACGGCCTGCAAGAGGCTCATTCTGACAGCGCGACAACTGGACTGGGAACTTTGTCAGTGGGCCACTGTGCTGGGAACAGACGAGAGCAGATTCACTGTACAAAGTCGACAGGGATACTTTGAACGCACAATGATATAGATACGTAATTCTGGAACCCATTGTGAGGCCTTTTGCCGGTGCTGTCGGCGATGGGTTCATTTTCATGCAGGTTAACGTTCGAGCCCACGTCGCCAAACTGTGTATGGACTTCCTTGACTAGGAAGGAATAGCGACTTTTGAGTGGCCCCCAGGGCTCCAGATTTAAATCTGATTTAACATTGTTGGGATATGTTGTCGAGGCGTGTTAGTGAACGTCAGCACCCTCCTCAGAATGTACAGGAACTCCGACAAGCCCTCGTAGATAAGTGGGCTGCCATACCTCAAGATAACATCGATAGACTGATTCGAAGTGTGCCAAATCGGTGTCAGGAGTGTGTCACAGTCTGTGGAGGCCACACCAGATATTGAATGTTTCAAACACTTATTGAATAAACGCATGTAAACCGTTTAAAGTATTGTTTTATATGGGATATTAGTTTTGGTGATGTTGGTCATTTAAAAAAAAATTATTTCTCCATATTTTACACTTCATCACACATTAAAATATGGATACAGATGGAACCTAAACAAATAAAAATATCACATTTGGAACACAGAGATAAATTATATAAGAAAACGTACTTATTCCTTTAATTTTTGAGTTTAAAAATTGAGCAGTTTAGCTATAAACAAAAAGACAGACTACAAGAAAAACACATAAGAAGAATTCAGAATCAATAAAAGTGAGCAGTTGAAAAAAAACTATGAAAATATCACTTTAACACAAAATCTGTCTTCATAACCTTCCGCAACATCAAATATGTACATGCAAATGAAACACCTTTTTATTGGAGACTACAAAACGTTAGCAGGTTAAGCATGGGGCATAAAATAATTAGTATAGAGATAATAATTTAAAAGTAGTAAATAATTCATAGTTAAACTTATATGATCGTATATACTAGTAATAATGCCCGTACTAAATGTATAGTACGTGTTGTTAATTTATCTGTGATCCCATTTACATACGAAGCCCTTAATTTTATAATGTTCCACTTGTATTGTAGCCCAAGAGCTGGCGGTGGGTGGTGATGACTAGTTTCTTTGCGCAAAATTCAAAGCAAACCAAACCAGTCCATTTCTAGTCTTCGATGTTAAATAAGTCAACCTGTCTTAAGTGTTACTATCCTCTATAAATCTAATCTATGTTAATATCATTTACCACAAATGTTTCTAAAAGAAAGGTAAATCATATATAGCTTTATTTAAGCAAAAATAGAAAATCAGATTTTTTCTCAATCAAGCAGTTAAAAAGTGACGATATTCAAGGTTTTTAAGGAAAATTAAACTTAAAACATTTCACTATCGGCTACTTCTCTAACACTGGAACAAATACGTATTTCCTGTTGTACGTGAAAGAGATACAGTTGTTACAGAAGTTGAACTTTTCCATTTGTTTTCTGTAAACGTACCGTCGACCAGTGGCATATATTTTAACTGCCGTTTATAAACAGTGTTGTTAGGCTTAATAAAAGACATAAAAATGTTTTTTATTATTTATACACGTCGATATTACTTTAACTGAAAATAGCAGAATATTTTAGTTGCTAGTTGTTCAAAAATATTAAGGAAAAACGATACTTACTGTCTGTTGATATCCTGGAATGTTCTATAATGTTAAAAGATGAAGCCTCTTGGTCTTCACTTCTTAATGAATGTGACAAGTTAACAGATTGTGCACTGCTTTATGCTACTTTTATTTCAATGATATTGGAGAAACAATAAGTTGAGGAAAAGCTATATTTTCTATATGATATCATCTTAACAGATGGTATGCCTTCATTTAATATTTCCATAAGCTGTGCTCATTAAATGGCTGAACTCTAAATGTCCGGGGTCGCACAGTTACTTCTCAGGTTTCAATACATGTGGTGGGAACAGCACGTTATCACAAAGTTTGGTTGGTGCTAAGTAACAAACAAATTACAAGCTGTCGCACGCGATTTCTAGTTCAATCATAGGATGACATTTTCTAAATTTACTGATTTTTATATCAGTCATCTATCACTTTCCATGGTCATTCATATATTGGATCTACTATATCGTGATTCTATTTGTGTCATAATAATTTTAAGAAATAGATACATCAAGGTTGTTTCCTAACACTCATCTGGAGTTTCAAACTCCACAATGGACTATCTGTGCTCTGCCCACCACCAGTATTAAAAACATGTTTCCAGCATTATAAGTCTAGACATACTGTTCAGCCAGTGGGGAGGAGGGTGTATCAATGTCCTTAACACTTAAAATGTTAGGTGACAGGTAGTTATTCAAAGGAGTACTGGCATGAAATTTGGACACCATCGTTCAATAGAGTTCATTTGTTTGGTTTTGAATTTCGTGCAAAGCTAAACTAGGGCTGTCTGTGCTGGCCATTCTTAATCTAGTAGTGTAAGACAAGAGGGAAGGCAGCTAGTCATCACCACCCATTGTCAACTCTTGGGTTATTCTTTTACAAACGAATAATGGGATTGACAGTAACATCCTATCTCCCCCATGGCTGAAATTGTGAGCATATTTGGTGTAACAAGGGTTTGAACCTGTGACCCTCAGATTACGAGTCGAGCGCCCTAACCACCTGGCCATGCCAGACCACCAGTTCTTTAATAGACTGTGTTCCCTGTTCTCTACATTCTTTCAATTTAGTATCATATTATAACCTTCCATATTTGATCCTTCATCTAGCTATATCTTGTAAGTTGTGATAATAGCTTAAAGACAAAATGAGACAGTAATGAATTTTGATGTAGTAGATGATCTGCTCGTGACTAGACAATAAAGACCCTTTATCTAAATTACAGTAGTATATAGTAGTTGGGCTGATAAATCCAGCAGTATGCCAAAGTAAAAACCTGGAGTTTGGACTGAAACAGGATGTCTACCAAGAAATCGTTTACAAGTTGAAATTTTAATTTTTTGTATATTTTGGGGAAAGCAAATATCTAAATCTGTTGACAGTCGTGAATTAAAAGCAACTTTTACAAAGAATCTGTTGTTGTGTTGGTAGGTCGAGAAAACATTTCTCTTTAACCTTTGTTTCTTCTCGTTATACTACTCGATGTTTTTGCAGAGTTACAGCACACACCGAGCTTAAAGTGAAATATATATTCCTGACAAATATTGATTGGCTACTTATGAGTTAAGCTCGTATTTATGCTGTTAAAAAGTAAATTAAATATGGCAGTGTTTATTTATTTGTGTGAATATCGCGCAAAGGTATTCGAGAGCTACGTGCACTAGCCGTCCCTAATTTAGCAGTGTAACACTAGAGGGAAGGCAGATAATCATCATGACCCACTGCCAACTTTTGGAATAATCTTTTACCAACGAACAGTAGAGTTGACTGTCACATTATAACGCCCACACAGAACTAATACAACTAGAAATGTATACAGACTATCATTGTCCTCTATTACTCCTTCTTCAAGCATCTCTCTTACTTACTCATTTATTTCAACCTTGTGCTCCTCTGGCACTCTATAAAGGCTCTGTACTATAGGCTTATACCACATGTTTCGGAAGTATTAGTTTTTCTTCATTTACAATTAATACCTTTTTAGGTACTGTGTCTCTCTCAGACATTTTACTAATACAAGCAGCTATATAAACTCCTGTTTCTTCTAACTCAATAGGTTCAGTCAATTGTTCTTCATTGTATTTAAATTCCCCTACTTTAGCTCCAACAATAAATTGACTTCTCACAGGTACTTCAATTATTTTAACTAGTCTCACAGGCTAGTGTTTTTCAAACACTCCTGCTGGGATGCTCTGTTCCTTATGTTATTCGTAAGTGTAGGGTCATCTGAGAAGTTTGAATTATTGTTTCCCTGTTTTAAAGCTCTATTTTCTATCTTAATTCTGTCTTACTCTGTTACCACGTACTCTACTCTTTACCTTAGTATTACTGTCACAACTATCACTCCTGCTAGGGTTAGAACTACATACGTTCTTATTCACCGAATTTCTATTCTAACACCCCCTGTTCTTACCTTTCCAACGTTTCTAATGCTTTAGAAAATTAGTGCTTTTGTAATTTGATGGCTGATTCTTAGCCTTGCTAATATTAGCATTAGGCATCTGACTGTTAGCTTCAGTCAGTGGGAAGGTATTATTTGTCTCAAGTTTTGCACATAAGTTTAGAGGTTCTAGCCCTTCAGAATGTAAGATTTCCGTTTCTATGCGTAGCTTACCTGATGTAACGGATATTTCAGTGTCATAAACCCTCAATGAATCCTATCCGATAACATCATCTGTTTCCAGACCTGTCTGCTTTCAGATGTAAAATGATTGTTCTCTCTATAAATCTTTTATTCTCATTAGAACACTATATTTACATAGGATGTTATAGAAGTTAAAATACACTTAGACATTTTCTTCCAAACACTATTCAACAATGTCAGATTTTTATACACAAACTTTCCATTTAACAAGGAAGATCAGTCATCTTTGTCTACCGATAACTGACATTCTGTACCTTCTATTTATACTAGAACTACTGGTGACACTTATTAACATTATAGACATTCAGTCTTTTACTCCATGCCGACTGGAACTACCTCTAATTGCGGTCCATAATACTGGAAAGGATTATGTTAGAGATAGAGCTATGAATACTTCTAGGGAACATTCCTCTGAAACTTCCAACCTTTTGGGCTTTTCTGTTTTCAGCCTGCTATGGACGTCTGCAATGTTGAACTATAGTGTGTGATACCACAACTAGAACATGATATGCATTCATTTCTCTCCTTGTCACGCTCATTTTGCTTACCTCGCCAGTTTACTTTTCCAGTTCTACCCTTGCTTACTACACTTACTAAAGAGTGTTGAGACTTGTATATCTGTTTTTCACAAGTAGCTACCTTGATTAAATCTAGCAATGTTGCATCAAGTGTCTTTGCTTCACTTACATTGCTAGAAACTGCATTACTGAGCAAACTTCACTCATAACCAGATTTTAATGTGTCTTGAATAAATATTTTATTTTGGTGCATGTAAGCTCTTTGTAATATATTTCCCAATTCTCTCAATTTATACTTAAACACTCGGATTGACTCTTCCACTGCTGAGATAAATTACGTATTTGTGTCAACTTCATTTAAAGCATATATACAGTTCTTGACACCCAAGTTAATCCTACCATGAAATATAGGTATTGTGCCCAGTAAGTGCATAGCACCATGTAAACCTAGTTGTGTGGGTTGATCTGCCAAAGCTTCAATATTAATATCAGCCTTTCTATCAATTCTAGGGCGTGCACAACTCTTCACCAGCAGTGGCCATACTCACTTATATAGCCTTATATTATATTTATACTACTTACAGTACCTTAGGCTACCTTTTCTACTGTAACTTCTTTCTTTACTCTAACCAACCTGTTATTAGTTACCCTAAAACTCCTGTTAGCTCCAAGATGTGATAGACAAGCTGGGTAGGCTAGTAATTGCAGTTTCTACTAATTCATCCAGTCACACTTTTATTTGTATTAATTGAGGAATGCAGTGGCGAATGGAGCACACAAGCTCTAACTCTAGGAATTTACAGTTAAAATAAGGAATCTGACTCTAAGACTGAGTTTCACACAATAAAACAATTTAATATGCTTTCAGAATATTATATGTTACAATCAATTTAAAACTTTGAATATTTTGATTAAACTAACAAAACTCAGTACAACTAGCAAAATTTTCCATAACATTACTAAATGTATCAACTCAACTATATATAGGTATTGTATTATTTTAACTGTGTTATGTGATGCTAGGAATAGCGGCAATAAGTTACTTACAGAGAGCTTAGGCGAGAAACATTTGGTAGATTCATCATCAAAGTATTCACGGCTCTTCTTTCAGCTTCACAGATTCAGCTGGCGATAGTTGCGACTAGATGGGAACTCACTTCTGAGCTTCAAACACGAGTTTTTATACAAACTCGTTCTGGTATTCTTACAATCTTCCAAATAGTGTACACAACTACCGGCAAGTAGATTTGACACTTAACTGGTTATTTTTCCTTGATCGTTTCACAATTCTCAAAACCAGAAGCAAAACCACTTACAGATAAAACTGGTAAATTGACAGTCTTTTTTAATTTTATCCATACACACAATTTTGAAATGGATACTACATCAAAGTCTCGACTTACTTCTTTTTTGGCAGTTTTATGCATGATAATGTAAAGCTTCACTGTTGCTTCCCCAGTGCAACGGCGCTAGTTTGTAGAGAACAATCCAAGTCTCGTCTCTCTAATAAGGCCTTCATAGCTCTTCTTGTGCCTTAATAGCGTCGCTTGTACTTAGCATAAACAGGAAAGTTTTTCAACATGTCTATTTTCTTAGGCAATGGCCGTTATATAATAATTTTTATACTTTTGTGAATATACATTACATTTCTTCTTACTGCATATATTTGCTCAGTACTTGAGGCATTTGAAATTCTTAAAATACCACAAATTGCTTCAATATTATTCAACAATTTCTGTTAAAATATGAAGTAGATAATGTAAAAAGAATAAACATTAACATTAAGAGCACCATGAAAGTACGGGTTGCAGATTCTGAAAGTTTAATGACTCCCAACTTGTGCTTGAATTGAACAATTTTATTTTTTGATAGCTCTGTATGGCCAGGTTGGATAAGGCGTTCGGCTCGTTATCCTAGGGTTGCGGGTTCGAATCCCCGTCGCACCAAACATGTTCGCCCTTTCAGCCATGGGTACGTTATAATGTGATGGTCAATCCCACTATTTGTTAGTAAAAGAGTAGCCCAAGAGTTGGCGGTGGGTGGTGATGACTAGCTGCCTTCCCTCTAGTCTTACACTGATAAATTAGGGACGGCTAGCACAGATAGCCCTCGAGTAGCTTTGTGCGAAATTCAAAAAACAAACAAACAATTTTTGATATTACATGTATGGAAAATTATAAAGTTAATGAAACAAAATACGAAATATGCTAAACCTTGGAGTAGAAAATTAGCACCGAAAGTAGACTGTTGTTATTTTTCAAAGTAAAGCCATCTTGCAGTTTATACATAACCTTCTGTTTCCTGCTCTTAAACCAAACCTAAGAACAGTTTTCATTACATGATCACTTATAGTTCACCTAAAACTTTTCAAAATGCTCGTGCATAGATAGGTTTAAAAGTAAAACATTAATCAATGAATATTGCTGAGGCTCTTTTTCTTTAATTACTTATTGTTCTGGGTTACTCTCATGGAAAAAAAAAATTATTGCAAAGTAGAAAGCACAGTGAGAAGACAGGTAGATTAGATGATATCATGAGGTGCCTCTTGAATGGCTGGTCTCCTGTTTTCTTATACCTTAACTGTTTAAGCTCATTCCACCATTTTCCATTGTCTCAGTTCCTTCCCTAAAGCATCACATATTCATTATTCCGTCGACTGGATGCAGAGTTGTATTTTTAACATTATACAAAAAAAAATCAAAATTGAACCCAATGCTGTTATTAGCCACCCAGAAAATACATTAAGTGTACCCTTAAAGCAGGTTGGATTTTTACTGAAAATATATTTCACGATGTCTATTTAACAGTATAACAGTTAGGTGTTTAACATTAGAGGATCAGTAGTGACTGTTCAGATGTGACAAGGTGGCTTGTTTGACGTAGGGTAAAGCCACATTGGGTTATCTTCTGTGTTCAGTGTGGGGAATAAAATAACATATTTTAATGTTGTAAATCTGTAAACTTACTCATGTGTCAAGATAATATTCTCTCTAAATGCTCAGTGTTGTAATATTGTGATGCCCCTCAGTGCCACAGTGGTATGTAAGCGGACTTACATACTAAAAACCGGGCTTCGATACCCGTGGTGGGCAGAATATATATATCCTAGTGTGTAGCTTTGTGCTTAATTCTAAACAAACAAACAATTATTGTGATTAAAAATATGGCAATTATGTATTAAAGTCTTTTTGATAGACAACATGTGACATACTCAAGCCCACATATTGGTAGTTTGAAGTCTTGGGACACTTATTTTCTGAGACCCCTTGAATAAGGTACAACAAAATTTGAAGTTAATTATAATTAATACATACTGAGTTAATTACAGAATGTGAGCTAATTATTCAAAGTAAATTAGCATATGATGCACCTAACTTTTAAGAATGATATATTAAAATATTTTTTTCTACGAGCTACACTCACTAGAACTAAAAGCTCATAAGTAACTCAACCTTTAAGTACCTTGATTAGTGTTACATTTGTTTCATGTTAACGTATATTTTACACTTCTTATGATAGATTTTAAGAATCATAGCCCAAAAGGCAATAAAACAGTAACATTTAATTATAAACATTTGCATAAGGTTAAGAAGTTTTAAACTATTTAGTGTAAAGAAATGTTTTCTAATACAGTTTGAAGTAACTCTAGGGAAAAAAGATAATTTTGATTTGTTTTGTATTTTGTTTGGTGGTTACGAGGTGGGTTAAATTAATCCAGTCTGTGTTGTGTAAGAATATAGCAAACAACAGTTAAAATAGAGAAATTTATCGAAAAGAGAGAGAGAGTTAAACTGATGGTTTGGATCGTCAGTAGGGACCTCTCACCACTTTAGAAGCTGGTACAACTGCACCATGGTTAATATGGCCCTAGGCATACCACATAAGTTATTATTTGTATAATGGCCCGGCATGGCCAAGCGCGTTAAGGCGTGCGACTCGTAATCTGAGGGTTGCAGGTTCGAATCCACGTTACACCAGACATGCTCGCCCTTTCAGCCGTGGAGGCATTATAATTTTACGGTCAATCCCACTATTCGTTGGTAAAAGAGCAGCCCAAGAGTTGGCAGTGGGTGGTAATGACTAGCTGCCCTCCCTCTAGTCTTACACTGCTAAATTAGGGACGGCTAGAGCAGATAGCCCTCGAGTAGCTTTGCGTGAACTTTAAAACAAAGTAAAAACCGTCAAGTCTTTTTATTTAATAAAAAAGGAAGCTACAATAGTTTTAGTACTATGTAATTATTTTAGGCTTCAAACATTTGAATATTAGTTTTATACATATGTAAAAAAAAAAAGTAAGGGTAGCATGTTTTTGCTACAGAATTACTGGAACCTATGTATAAATATATAAATAAAAATAACAGGATGTTTTCATATTAGGAGATGAAAACAATTTGCTAATAAACTGAAATTTGTAGAACTGTTTCAAGTAATATATTAATGTTATAATAATTTGTTTATAAACTAGAGGGGCATAATTTTAAGATCAAGTACGTTCATGGAAATAGGCCTAGAACTTTCTAAACCCTTAAAGGCAGATTTTCTAGTAATTTGAGGAATAGATAAAAAATATCCACAGTGAAGCGTCAAGAAAAAAAAAGACAAAGTAGTTTCAAAACATGTTGTTAGCTTGTAGATTTACAAGTTATAATAGTGTACCAGCAAAGATAGCTTAAGTAAACCGCCAACGATAAAATATCACACCAATAGCCTCAAACTTTCAGTATGTTTATGCTAAAACGTTAATTCTATGTCTACGTCCTTTTTTAACTTTTAATTTTTCGAGCAACTTCTTGGCTGCGTTTTTTCCTGTTTGCAGTGAAAACAACATTCATGTTTCTTTGTTATATTTCGCGCAAATCTTCTTTAGGCTTTCCGCGATTGACGTCATTAAATTCAAGTGTTAGATCAGAGGGAAGACAAGCTAGTAAATACCGATAATTCTTGGGCTTCTCTTTTTACTAGTGATAAGTGGAATTGACTGTCATATTATAATTCTTCTTCCTATATGTTAAAGAACGAAGATGTACAGCAAAGAGTTTCAGTCCCGCGTCCCCCTAGATTGCAACATTCTGGTCACCCCATAATCTTTCGAAAGATGTTCAAACCACACTGGTTTTATATGTAAGCTTCTAATTAATACAGATTTGTAATTTTCCATTTCCCCTGTGTTTCTGACCGTGTGTTGTGGTGCCTTCTCACACATGCATATTCTCTAACGAACCACTACAAGTACTGTGTGCATCCATTGTTGACAGAGAGGTCATAATGGTTGAGTTCAGCCACGTGATGAAATTCTTTGATACAGAAAATTAGTACTTGGTGTATATAAACCGCAATACTGACCTGGTGGTTGGGGCATATGAACTGACATTTTTGTTTGTCTTTGACGAACTATGATCTTTACGTTTGAATTTTGTTAGGTGATTAGAAATCGATTCGTTGTTTTGTTGTTTCAACAGTTATTTACGTTCCTTGTATTCTTTTCTACTTTTGTTTGTTTTTGTATTTCGCGTATAGCTACATTAAGGCTACCTGCGTTAACCGTCCCTAATTTTGCAGTGTAAGACAAGAGGGAAGGCAGCTAGTCATCACCACCCGCCACCAACTCTTGGGCTACTCTTTGACCAACTAATAGTTGGATTGACCGTTACATTATAACGCTCCCACGGCTGAAATGGCGAGCATGTTTGGGTAACGTGCATTCGAACTCGCAACCCTCGGGTTACGAGTCAAGTGCCTTAACCACCTGGCTATGCCGGGCCCTTTTCTACTTTTAATTAAAATTACTTTTATGTGACATCTAAATAACTATAAAAATCTATGCATAATTCTGTGGACATAAAAACACAGATAATCAATAAACTTGTTATTCTACACTGTTTGTTACAGCAATCTTGATTTCAACGCTTAATAATACAAAAACAAATTCAGCTTAATGATTTAATGAGAACGCAATTATAAAAACAGTGACTACTTGACGAATGGTGTTTGCTGGTCTTGGAACATATAGAGAAACACAATTAATATTTTTAGAAATATTCTAGAAGACTACAAAACAGAAAATGGAAATATAGTTCAGAAATGTATTTTTATTGTGGATGATAAATCGGAATTCTTGTACTTTTTTTTTTTACTAGGATCCACAAAATCAAAATCTTTGGAGTTATAACATTGAAACTTGGCATCTATTTTTTCAAAGTTAACACTAGATGGCAAACCAATCTGAAAAGACAGAAAATACATTACTTACTCTTGTTCAATTAACTAAAATTTTCAAGACCAATGTCTCCGGAATTGTATATCGTAATTTCAAGGGATTCTTGTATCGTTATCATACAAATTGGTTTCTTACATTGACACCAGATAGCACTTCGATACTGCAGAAGAATAAATTAACTATCGATTTTACGGAAGGTGTTGATTTGTTTGTTTTTCAGTTTCGCGCATAGCTACACGAGAGCTATCTGCGCTAGCTGTCCCTAATTTTGCAGTGTAAAACTACAGAGGGAAGGCAGGTACTGCACCAAGTTATTGTATTAAACAAACTGGAAATTCACTTTGAGTGTAACTATCATTTATTTGGACAAATTGTATAGTTATTCATGATGATATTTGAAACAGTGAATTACATCAATAATTTATGTGCATCACATAAAAGTTCCATCTTGCTTTACGTCAAAACATAAATCAACAAAAATAAATTCATTCATTTCAAACTGCAGACTTTGCTTGGATAAATGTGATTTTAAAACCATCATCCGAACCAAAGTTTGTTTTCCTCAGTTAACAATTCATAATCTTACAAAATCACTCTGCTATAACAGAAGAAGAAAGGTGATTTGAAAAAATAGTGGTTTGAAAAATTATTCCTATTTAACTGTGCAATAGGTTTTGCTTGATTTAAAACTATTAATGTAACTTATCAAGAACAGTTTTGTTTGTATTTTTATGGTTTCATTGTAAATTTCAACTCTGTCTTCACACGTTTGTCGGAATCCATGACTTAAGAGTGCATTATAAACGAGCCCGGCATGGCCTGATGGGTTAAGGCGTTCGACTTGTAATCTGAGGGTCGCGGGTTCGAATCACGGTCGCACCAAACATGCTCGCCCTTTCAGCCGTGGGGGCGTTATAGTGTGACGGTCAATCCCACTATTCGTTGGTAAAAGAGTAGCCCAATATTTGGAGGTGGGTGGTGATGACTAGCTGTCTTTTCTATAGCATTACACTGCTGAATTAGGAACGGCTAGTGCAAATAGCCCTCGTTTAGCTTTGTGCAAAATAAAAAAAAAAACAAGCGTTATAAATGAATTCAATCTAAAGACGATTTGAAATATGAAATTACTTCCACACATCTCGTTTTAACACAGATCTCATGACATAGTTGGCTTACATCTACCTACTTCTGGATTGGCCATTCTGATTTGATTTGTATGTTAATTAGCTATAATATTTAACTTTATGCTGCTAAACATTAATTTAAAGTTATTTATTAATTGTACTTGTGAATTTCGATCTGAATTATGTAGTAGTTGTATGAAATTTATGCGTTGTGAATGTAGATCCTCGGCATTTTAAGTTACGTGAAATTATTTGATTTGTTGTGAAATTCGCGCAAAGCTACACGAGAGTTATCTGCGCTAGTTGTCCCTCAATTAGCAGTGTAAGGCTAGAGGGAAGACAGCTTTTCATCACCACCCACCGCCAACTCTTGGGCTACTCTTTTACCAACGAATAGTGAAATTGACCGTCACATTATAACGACCCTTCCATGGCTGAAAGGGCGAGCATGTTTCGTGCGACGATGATTCGAACCCGCGACCCTCAGATTACGAGTCCAGCGCCCCTAACCACCTTGGCCATACCATTAATTGAGTCTAACGTAAATGTGTTTTTAATTTATTGGTTAAAAGTTTTCATATTTTTATTATATATGGTATTAACAACTGTTTACAGTGAAAAACCTAAAACTAAAGATATTCAACGCATCACACATTAACGAAATTGGTTGCGTTGTATCCAGCCATACAAGTTAGTTCATTCTACGCTACGTTAGCCCAATCAGTCCTATTGTAATAAAAATCAATAGAACAGTCGCGTAAAATGAATCAAACAGGATTTCTAAGCATAATCATATACAAGAAAATCGGTATTCCCGCTTTGGAATGTCCATAACGGTTAAAACGTTTCAAAGATACTGTGTTTTTAAATATATATATATATATGCAATTGTTCATTTCAAAAGTAACACGAAATGCATCTGTCATGAAAAAAACAGGGGTTGGTTCAATACCTTACGTTATAATAAGAATCGTCATAAAACGTGTTGATTTGAATGAAGAAACGTCTAAAAGATTTTTTTTATGTTGTTGCATGCATTGTTTGAAAGAAAGCTTTGTGTAACGTGATGTGTCAACATTTTCTCACCAATACGTGTTTGGTTAAAGCTGTCCGTTGATAACATGATGTGTTAACAAGTTCTCGCCAATACGTGTTTGGTTAAAGCTGTCCGTTGATAACATGATGTGTTAACAAGTTCTCGCCAATACGTGTTTGGTTAAAGATGTCTGTTGATAACATGATGTGTCAACATGTTCTGATTACTATGTGTTTGGTTAAAGCTGTCCGTTGGTAATATGATATGTCAATATGTTCTGATCAGTATGTGTTTGGTTAAAGATGTCCATTGATAACGTGATATGTCAACATTTTCTCACCAATATGTTTGGTTAAAGCTGTCCGTTGATAATGTGATGTGTCAATATGTTCTGATCAGTATGTGTTTGGTTAAAGATGTCCATTGATAACGTGATGTGTTAACAAGTTCTCGCCAATATGTGTTTGGTTAAAGATGTCTGTTGATAACATGATGTGTCAACATGTTCTGATTACTATGTGTTTGGTTAAAGCTGTCCGTTGGTAATATGATGAGTCAATATGTTCTGATCAGTATATGTTTGGTTAAAGATGTCCATTGATAACGTGATGTGTCAACAAGCTATCACTAATATGTGTTTGGTTAAAGATGTCCATTGATAACGTGATGTGTCAACAAGCTATCACTAATATGTGTTTGGTTAAAGCTGTCCGTTGATAACGTGATGTGTCAACATTTTCTCACCAATATGTTTGGTTAAAGCTGTCCGTTGATAACATGATGTGTCAACAAGTTCTCACCCATATGGGTTTGATTAAAGCTGTCCATTGATTGTTGACTTATCATTGTTGGTACCCCATGGGATTCTGGGATTGCCAGCGCCAAGCATCTCGACCTGCAGAAGAATATAAAAACACCAACTTTAGCGTGATAAATTGGTAGACTTACTGTTATCCAACTGATGACAAGTTGAGATAGTGTCTTTAAAACAACTAAGTAAATACTTACAATCGTTACAAAATAATATTATAATATAGAAGTGTATATTTTAGAGAACTTTGAAAAACAATATTAGAATATTAAAATATAGAAACTGGCATAAAACATTGTAAAAATATTATAATAATATAATATAGATTCTAATATTGTCTTAAAATATTAGAATATTATAATGTATGGACTAATATATACATTGTAAAGCAATATTAGAATATTAAAATATAGAATCAGAACACTGTAAAACAAGTTAGTAGAAACTAATATATTATAATGTAGAAACTGATATGATATGAAACATTCTATCTCAACCCCCGGTCAACAGAAATGGACATGAGTTGAGTGATATATGATACTTTTATATAACGAACTGCAAATATCATCACAATAACACTTACACATTTCCATCAGTCCCCGTGTAGCTTTCCATCCAAGTTCCTTTTCTGCTAGAATAGGATCTGCATAAACTGCGACAGCGTCACCCGATCGACGCGCCACCAGGTGGCGAGGTATTGTTTTTCCAGAAACTTTTTCGAAGGTTTCCAAAACCTCCATCACAGTATATCCTTTTCCTGTACCCAGATTGTAGGCCTAGCAATTGAAAACAAAATTCAAAATAACAATGATTAGGCTTAATTCTTTAGAATTGTATATCATTCGCTGTTTAATTATTCACCCATAATTATACACCCAGGAAAGCATCTATTCCCACAAGATAAAATTAAGCCAAGGACAGAAAAATATTAATAAAATAAATGTCGGAGAAAGGAAAATTAAAAGCGTTTAAGGCTCATATATCATGAAGTAATATCTACAAATAAACCTTACTTTTCTCTCAACTGATGTGACAGACCTGTAAATAGCAAGAGAATCGAGCAGAAACGTTTATGAGGGTAAAACTAGATTTCCTGATTTTGACCTGAGTTAAGATTAAACAACGAGAATGGACACAATATATAAACACCGTAAAAAATTTTATTTGTTGCAAAAAACAGTCAAAACAGTGAGCATGTAGATAGAGGACACAGCACCTTTATTGGAGATCGAAGGCTAGTGAAAACCTGTTCCAGACTAAGAAAACATGGTATTATAAATACATGTACACTGCTGGCCAAAATCTTAAGGCCAATGAACATAAAGACAAAATATGCATTTTGCGTTGTTAAACTTAACCACTTATTTGAGTAGAGCATCGAAAGATGAAAATAAGAAAAGAGAAAATAAAAATAAATTTTTTTAGCACGTAATAGAGAAAATATGAACACTGTTAAATTAGCCTAAATACTAGCTGATCAAAAGTTTAAGACCACGCTGAAACGAAGCGTTAATCGGTAAACACGTAACTAAATTTAGTCATTTGTGTTCAAGCATTAGCGTTGTCAACACCTCCCACTGACATCTCCTGTGCTACATTGGGTAAAAACATGGCAAAGGCTAAAAAGAAAATTTCAAGTGGTCGGTACAAGAAAATTTCGACGGCGTTCAGCAGGAGGATTCGAAGGGTTGTCCGACAAGACATCAGCTCATGGTCAAACCAGATTAAGGCCCTTACGGACGCAGAATGCAGCTCAAGAACAATAAGACGGCATCTACGAGAGAAAGTCTTTAAAAACCGTAAACGTCTTCAAAGGCCACGCCTCTTTCCACACCACGAAACAGTTCGGTTAAACTTTGCTGAGAAGCACCAAATATGGGACATAGAAAAGTGGAAGAAGGTTTTGTTCTCTGATGAGAAAAATTTTAACCTGGACGGTCCAGATGGCTTCCAACGTTACTGGCATGATAAGGATATCCCACCGGAGACATTTTTTACACGACACAGTGGAGGAGTTTCCATCATGACCTGAGGTGCTTTCTCCTTCTATGGAACAATGGAGCTTCAGATTATACAGGGGCGTCAAACAGCAGCTGGCTATATTGGCATGTTGGAGAGAGCATCCTTATTGACTGAAGGCCCTCGCTTATGTGGAAATGACTGGATTTTGAGTTTGTAAATCTACAATGTCCGCAGGACAAAATACTTTTCATGGCGAATAACGTGATTCTTTTGGACCATCCAGCGTGTTTGCCCGAACTGAACCCCATTGAAAATGTTTGGGGGTAGATGGCAAAGGAAGTCTATAGAAATGGACGTCAATTCCAAACAGTGCATGATCTTTGTTCGTGAAGCCATCTTCACCACTTGGAATAACATTCCAGCCAGCCTTCTGCAAACGCTTATATCGACCATGTCAAAGCGAATGTTTGCAGTTATTCGCAATGACGGCCGTGCAACTCACTACTGAGACCTCATGTTGGGCATTTCCTACCCTGTTTAGGACTTCTTTTTGGTATAGTCTTAAACTATTGACCAGCTAGTATTTAGGCTAATTTCATAATGTTCACATTTTCCCTATTAAATGCTAATTTTTTTTTATTATTATTTTCCATTTTCTTATCATTTTTCGAAGCTCTACTCAAATAAGTGGTTGAGTCTAACAACGCAAAATGCATATTTTTTCTTTATGTTTATTGGTTTTAAGATTTTGGCCAGCATTGTATATACAATTATACAATGCTATTCTTCTCAGTTTATATTTCCTAAATATCTTCTATAACCCGACCTGTAAGTGGAAAAGGTAATCTATCTATACTGAGAGAATTTACTGCTGTGTATTATGTGCGCGTGTAGACCTATAAAGGTATTGGGACAAGAATATTTATCATTTCTAAATCCTACTGACTTTATGCTTTTAAAGAATAAAGTGAAATATAACACGAATAAACAAATTTTCTGGGTGTAATAATACGACTGATTTGTGTGTGTGGGGAGGAGAAGGGATGTGAGAGGCCTCTAGTTCTCGAGTCGTAGTGGGCCTAAAACATTGCTCAACTAGTCTTGTTCACAAGTGGGGCTATCACGAGTTGTAACTGTGTATCACATGGGCTTCAGGGTTTCAAAAGTGCTAATTTTGTACATTATATAATTAGATCTTCTGTTTGCTGAAAACTAGTATCATCAGACAGACTCTGGGCACATAAAGTATTAACGTTATACGTTTCACAAGTTGACCTCTCATGACCTGGGCCAGTTGCTCTATCTATATGTATACTGAAGAACATATTAACACAAGTCTAAGGAAATAATATCCAAAGGACAAAATAACCTTGACAATGTAATTTAGTTACAAAATAGTCATTATAATCGAAATATTGTTAAGTACTTGTAACATTTATTACAAATGAGTCAAGAAATAACATTTTGAAGTTTAAAAAATTCGATGAAAAAATAATGTTCACTTTCCTTATCGATGAGAAAAATAAGCAGTGGAAAATATCACAAACAGCTATATATAGTTTAAACTTGCACTGATTTTCTAGTTCCAAGACATGGTATTCCTCAAAGAAACATTTTCTTTCAGGTGAGTGTCTTAAAATAAACTTCTATCTGATAAACTTTGAGATAAAAAATAAGTTCTCAACATTTAGTGTCACCGATCAGTATTATTCGAAAATCAGGAGAGTTTGTTTGTTTTTTGAATTTCGCGCAAAGCTACACGAGGGCAATCTGCGCTAGCCGCCCCGAATTTTGCGATGTAAGACTAGAGGGAAGGCAGTTAGTAATCACCACCCACCGCCAACTCTTGGACTACTCTATTACCAACGAATAGTGGGATTTACCATCACATTATAAAGCCCCCACGGCTGAAAGGGCGAGCAATGTTGGTGCGACCGGGATTCGAACCAGCGACTCTCAGATTACGAGTTGAACGTCTTAACCCACCTGGCCATACCGGGCCTAAACATGAGAGACGTTTAAATGTAACGTTCCTGTTACTGACGTCACCAAAGATTTTTCGTCTGATAACTTAAATGGATTCACCTTCCAGCCTGAGAAGTCAGTACTCAAAAGCTTATTAAGTGCGTTAAGATGACCAGATGCGATGTCAACGATGTGGATGTAGTCACGTATTGCTGGAAGAAAAATTAAATATCAAAACCTGTCTAACGTTATTGAAAATTTCAAAACCTAACATTATTGAAAACATTAAAACCTGTTTAACACTGTTGAAAATATCAAAACATGTTTAGTAATACTGAAATCATCAAAACCTGTCTAAAATTATTCAAAAATCAAAGTCTGTTTAACATTATAGAAAACATCAAAACCTGTTTAACGTCATTAAAAATATTAAAACATGTTTAATAATACTGAAAACATCAAAACCTGTTTTATATTATTGAAAACATCAAAACCTGTTTCACATTATTGAAAACATCAAAACCTGTTTCACATTATTGAAAACATCAAAACCTGTCTGACATTATTGAAAATATCAAAACCTGTTTCACATTATTGAAAACATCAAAACCTGTCTGACATTATTGAAAATATCAAAACCTGTTTCACATTATTGAAAACATCAAAACCTGTTTCACATTATTGATACCATTTTACGAATATTACCAAGATATTTTCCCCTTAATATAATTCAAATTTGTATAAAAAATTAAATTACCATTCACGCTTGATAAGTTTGTTAATTTTGCAGCAAAGCCAAAGTGTCGCTACCTGCTGTGTTCATCACAGAGATTCGAACTCCAGATGAAAGCAGTGTTCAAAAGCTTACCGTTATCCCTCTTGGAGAACTGTGCCATAAGTTGAAAATAAATAAACTTTATTCACTGTTGGCAGTTATGGGATAGTTACTAATTTAAATTTCGACTTAAAAAATAGCCAGTGACAGAGTGATTTGTAATCTCAATAACTTATAAGCAATATTTCATAAATTTTTGTTACAGTATTTCAGTTTTCCTTCTTTGTTTATTGAATTTCTCAAATTTGAATAATTAGTATTACCTGTTCCGTCTCGTGTGTCATAGTCGTTCCCGAACACTTTAACATTCGGGTGTCTTCCAACAGCCACGTGACAGATGAAAGGAAGTAGTTGTGTGGGAACACCTTTTGGGTCGTCTCCTATTTGGCCGGATTCGTGTGCCCCGACTGGATTGAAATAGCGTAAAAACAACATTTTCCAGGACTGCTACGAGTAAAGAACAATAATACAAATCAATTAATACAAATATACGGTACTGGACGAAATTTTTATGATGAACTAAATATTTTGGAAACTTGTTACAGAAATTATTCAGATGAAATGTAAAGTTATGATAACAAAACAATGTTGGGTCTTACCATTAAAATAATAATAATAAATTTTATCATTCGTGATGGAGAACTTCTTCTAATAATATAATCGAAAAACTTGAAGAGTCTCGATTTTTTAATTTGTAACAATAAGTTGGTGTACAATTAAATATTTGTAGCCATGGTCTTGATAAGTAAGTGTATAATTAAAAATTTGTAACCATGATCGAAATATGTAGGTCTATATATAAGTAAAAATTTGTAACCATTATCCTGGTAAGTAGGTGTATAATTAACGATTTTTAAACATGTTCTTTATAAAAATGTAAATATTATTCACTTGTTAACATGCTTCATATGAGTAAGTATATATTATTAGATTGTAACCACGATCCAGATAAGTATAAAATATTATTAACATGTACCCATGCACCAGATAACTATGTAACTATTATTATGTAACCATTATCTGTCCATTTTTTGTGTGCATAAAATTACCTCACAAAGAGATATATATTTTTGTTCTTAAAACCTTTTTTTGAAACTGACCTACCGGTGTTGATATCGATATAAAATGTTAGTAATAAGAAAACATTTCATAATTGTCCCGTAATGTACTCCTGAAAGGAGGCATTTTGCTATATATATGTTTTTTTATACGATTATATAGGGCGTGAGAAGTAGACCAACATCTGACTATTATATATCTATATACACACACATAGATAGATAACCATACTCCAGATAAAAACGTATAAGATACAAATTTCTTTCAATGGAATAGTAAAATAATTCTTTCGTGAACTATGGCGAGAATGAAGACTTTCCGAATCATACAGGTCATCAGCTGTGGGGCTGATACAATTAACAATGTTACATGTTCTGACGTCGAGTACACTGGTAGTACGTATTTAAATTGAGTTTGGGATCAAAGGCTTTAACAACAATCAGATACACTGTGCAGTTATTAAACGTGCAACTTTTGTTGTGAAAAGGGACGTCCAAAGTTCAACTCCCAATTTAACTAGATCATTTTTGATCTACGGCTCAGTAAAATTTGGTAACCACGGGGGCTGTTTTCCAAACTTCTTGTTGGATACGTAATGGGATGGATTGGATTTTAATCACAGCTTCTTCAAACGCTGGATATCAGATTAGCATGATCTCTAAGATAAAAGAAAAATGTACATCAAGTTAGCATGGCTTCTTGGATCCAAGAAAAATGTATAACAAGTTAGTATTGCCTCTTGGATCTACGTAAAATGCATAGCGAGTTAGCATAGCCTCTTGAATCCAAGTAAAATGTATATCAAGTTAGCATGGCCTCTTGGATCCACGAAAAAATGTATAACAAGTTAACACGCCCTCTTGGATCCAAGAAAAATGTATGGCCCCTTGGTTGGTTGGTTTGGTGTTTTATGGCACAAAGCAGCTCGGCTATCTGCGCCAAACATCCAGTAAAAAGTTAAAATTGAAATAAATTTAGTAAAATTCATAAAAGAAAATTTAGGTAAAACAAAACAAAGTTTTAAAAAAACATAAATAGCATTAAAACCAATGTTTACATCCAGTCTACAGTGGTATGAGAAAAGCTACAGTAATTTCTGTAGCATAACTGTAATTATCATAACACACCAGGAAGACTAACAGGTAAGTTCAAAAACCACCGTCAGTCACATGAAGTTGGCCTTTCTAGTCCTAGTTCCAAGTTATTTGACATTGTGGCCATTTTCAGAAAGTAAAGTAAAGTAAAAGTTTTAAAAGGCTTGCAGCAAATTTTTAAAAATAACTCTCCAGGATGACTAACGGGAACTTCAGACAGCAGTGTTAGTCACCTGAAGTTGGCCTTTCCAGTTCTGGTTTCGAGTTACTTAATGTTATGGCCATTTTCTAATTTCAAATCGAACCATATGGACTTTGATTCTTAAAAGAGGATCACATTGAAAAAGTCTAATGTATCAGTTAAAAAACTTAAATAGCATTAAAAATATTAATAGTCTTTAAAAAACTAAAAACATTTCCAAGGTGGACAGCGCCACTATCACCAATAACACTGTCTAACTTTATGGATAAATTTTGGGACAGAACATGTTTAAAATGGTGCCGTCGTTGAGAGTCATAACGTCGGAAAGACAATAAAATGTGGCTCAATGTGACCTGAGTGTTACACAGACAACACATTGGTGCATCAGTCCAAGATAAAAGAAAACGATGAGTTAAGAAACTGTGACTAATGCATAGTCGAGTTAAAACAACTTCCTATTTCTCATCCTTACGGAAGCAAGACAACCAGTCCAATTTAGAGTTTTATTTAGAAAAGCTTGTTGTCACGTTGCTCATTCCAAGTCCGCTGCCAACTAGCACGGAACCGAGCCTTGAATACAGGACCATAGTCCATGTATGGAACAAGCACAGCAGCGATAGTGCCAGAGCAGACAGATTTTGCTGCAGCGTCAGCAAGCTCGTTCCCACGAATACCAGCATGCCCTGGTATCCAGAAAAACTGGATAGAAGTAGATGTTAAAGATAATTGGGTCAGTCGGTTTTAAATATCGGCGAAAACAGAGTGTGAACTACCGTGAAGCGATTCCAGGGCCAGTTGAGAACTAAGCGACTCAGTATAAATAGTGCAGTTTGAATACTGCTTAGCTTCTATGTGATCCAGGGCAAGATAAATGGCGTACAGTTCAGCAGTGAACACAGAAACTGTGGAGAGGATTCTGCGTGCAACCACCGAATCACATCAAATCATGGCAGAGCTCACACAATCACCTGTTTTTGAACAATCTGAAAAATAGGAATGGAATGATCATTCGAAAGATGTTCAGCAAATAGCAGACAGTATTTCTAATTTGGAGTGTCTGCTTTTCTCAGATGACTTAAAGACAGGTCACATTTGGGGACTGTAACAAGCCATGGTGGGATGGGCTGACCAGTGGATACAGCAATGTTATCCAAGAACAGACCCAATTCACCCAACTGCACCTGGATACAAAGGAAAAAGGAGCAAAGGCAGATCGTCTGTTCTTAAAAAGTATGGCCCATCAAGGAAAAAACACAACCCCAAGTGGAAGGCTTTGATAAGGAACGAAGTTTCGAAGCATATAGTAAAGACAGTTCCAAATGGTGGAGGTGTAAAGAAGGTTCATGAGACTCTATGTATAAGCTCTGAACTGGGGAGGTGCAGAAAGACCCAGTGAAGAGCCGACGTCCTTGATGATGAATGGAGTCCATCATCTTTAAGGCCGAGGTCCTGACAAAACCATACACCAGTGATCCATAGTCGAGTTTCGATTTAATAAGAGCACGATATATCTTTAGCATAGAACATAGATCCACTCCCACAATGGTGGAAGAGAGGACATGGAGGATGTTCAGTGCTCTTGTACATTTGACCCATAGCTGCTTGATGTGTGGTATAAAGGTCAGCCCCAAGAACAATGCCTCAGAGACCACAGGCAGCACAACTTCACCAATACAGAGTTCAGGATCAGGGTGAATATACCATTGGCGGCAAAAGTGCATGCAAACAATTCAGTAAACACTTTAGGAAAGTCCGTAGCTCCCACTCAATATACCTCATGTTCGATGACTGACATGAAATGTGGAAGTTGTCAACAAAGAGCCCATTTTCAACAGTGAGAGGGAGTTGTTCAGTGATGGCAGTAATCTTTATACTGAAAATTGTGACACTCAAAACACAGCCCTGAATTCCTGTAGAAAAGAATGGGAAAGTGTTGAACCCACGCGAACTTCGAATCTCCTGTCTATTAAAAATATTTTAATGAAAATGGGTAAATGGCCACATAACCCATATATATGGAAGTCTCACAAAATGTCATATCTCCATGTTGTATCATTAGCCTTCTCAATGTCAAAGAATATTGATACAAGATCTTGTCATTTGAGAAAGGTTTCTCTGATTGACGTTTCAAGTCGAATCAGGTGGTCCATGGTGGAGTGCTGTCGTTGGAACCCACACTGGGTGGGCGAGAGGAGGTTGTTTGATTCGAGGAACCAAACAAGACGAGCATTAACCATCCTCTTTGAGGTCTTACAGAGTCAGTTCGTCAGAGCATTTGGATGGTAGTTTGAAGGAATCTTGGAATATTTCCCAGGCTTAGAGAAAGGTAGAACAATAGTCTGGCACCAGGCATCAGGAAAGACATTCTCCTGCCAGATCTGGTTAAACACAATCAGAAGAATAGCAAGAGAAGCAGGAGATAGATGGCGCAGCATGTCACAGTGTACATCATCTGGTCCAACCGATGTACTGCCAGATAGACAGATGTACTGAGTTCCACCAGTGTAAATTGACGATTATAGTCAGAGAGAGAATCAGCTCGAAAGGAAAGGGGTGATCACTCTGCCAGAGTCTTGATGGTGAAAAGGTGGAGGAAGAAGCAGAAGTGCTAGAAACCCAGCAAAAGCTTTCACCTAGAGTATCGATGATGCTCTGGGTATCAACTACTTCCTGGCCATCAGAGAGCAAGATCGAGAGGGGGACAGAATTATATTGCCTACTGACCTTCCGAATCTTGTCCCATATGACTTTGGAACTGGTGATAGAAGATATTCTGGTTGTGAACATAATCTAAGATTCCTTCTGGCTTTGATGTCTTACCCATCGAGAATGTGCATGGGCCTGCTGGAAAGTGATGCGGTGTGAGAGTGTGGGATACCGATGAAAAGTATCCCAGGCCCGTTTTTGGGCTTTCTGTGCTATGTGGCAGGCGCGACTTCACCATGAATGAGGATATCGTGGAAAATGTGTCGAGGTTTTACGAACACATTGAGCAGCTGCTTGTGTAATACAGTCACTTACTGCTGCCACACAGTCATCTATTGATGGCTTACAGAAGATGACAGGATCAAGTTCTGTGAGAGCAGTGAAAGAGGGCCAGTTTGTTTGATCCAGCTTCCACCAGGGCACGCGGGTCGGGTGGCATCGACTACGGCCAGTCTCTCTCAAAATTATAGGAAAATGATCACTGCCTGGTGGATTATTGTCAACCCTCCATGAAAAATGGGAGAATAATGAAGGGGAGTAAACTGAGAGATCAATAGCAGTAAAGGACTGACTAGGTGCATGAAAATACGTAGAAGAGCCAGTATTGAAATGAGAAAGGTTGTGATCAGAGAGCATACACTCTATGGAGCGACCCCCTCCTATCAAAATCAGCACTTCCCCAGAGGGGATGATGTCCATTAAAGTCCCCCAGGATTAAAAAGGGAGACAGCAACTGTTCAATGAGAGCATCAAGGTCTGATTAATCATACGTCTCTCCAGGTGATAGGTAGAGAGAACAAACAATAATGGTACGACCCAAGGAAACACGGATAGCTGTGGCCTCCAAGTGTGTGTCAAGTGGCAAAGACAGGGTGGGCACATGCTGATCAACCAACAGTGCCACTTCATGTACTCTTTCATCACACGGCCTGTCATTTCTATATAAAGAAAACCGCCGAAAGGTGACTGTATCGGCAGGTTTCAGAAATGTTTCCTGCAAGGAAAGACACACAGGATGGTATGAAGCAATCAGTGTTTTGATGTCATCCAGATTATAATGTAAATCTCAACAGTTCCATTATATCAATGTGGCCATTTTTATTTATGTGTAGGCGAATTTGGTGGAGAACCCTTCTGTTTACGACCACGTCTTTTTTTTACTGTCTTTATTCGAGGGAGGTCTATCAACCTCCATGGATCCTGCTCTGGATCAATTGGGCAGGTGTTTGCTGTTGGAATAGGATTCCAGCGACTGAAGACGTGAACGAATGATCGTTTTGCATCTTGGGGTGGGAGAAGAAGATGTACCCGATGAAATGCCTGTACCTGAAACCAAAGGATGTGGATCTTGGGATTTGCTGGAATGTATGTTAGGGACAGAGATGGGTGTTGAATTTGATTCATCAACTTTTTTAGCCATGGAGGTCAAAAGACTTTTCATTTGGTTTGAGAACAATTGTTTTGGAGGCACAGAGAGATCCGTCTGCACTCCCACTGTAGTAGTGGAATGAAGTGCAACAGCATACATTCAAGAGGAAGTGGTGGACAGCAACTTTCGAGACTCAGGATAAGTAATGTTATGAATCATTTTCAAACGCTGCACCCCCTTTTTCTTCCAACCATTTCGGGCAAGAACAAATATAGGATAGGTGAGAGCAATTGTACTTGACGCAATGAGGGCCCTTTTCACACTTATAGGCATCGTGGTCCTTCCCACCACAACAAGCACACGTCAAGGAACCATGACATGACGTCCTCGAGCGACGAAATTGCTGACACTGGAAACATCTGAGAGGGTTTGGAATCTATGCCAGTACCCTGCAAACAAGATAATCTGCCTTGATGGTGGCAGGTTGACGTGATGATGTAAATGTCAAAACGAGGATGTTGGTCGGCATCATAATTCCATCTTTGCGAGTGGAGATACGCCTTACTGCAGAAACTCCTTGGGTGGAAAAACCAGCGAGAATCTCTGACTCTTGGATGTTCTTCAAATCCCTCTCAACAATAACTCATGATGAATTCAACGTAGCATGAGGTGTAACCTCAATTGGTATATCCCCAATCGCCTTTGAATGCAAGAGGAATACACTGTGTTGAGATGTGGACGTTTCCACCAATATGTCACCAAAACGAAGCATCTTTACTGACTTTGGAGAGCTAGCAAGTCCCTCTAGTCTCTTCTGAATGAAAAATGGAGACATCTGCCCTAGAGGTTTGTCTGAAAGAGAATTTAGTGTAAGAAAATGAAGTACAACAGGTGTTACAGATGTTGAAAATTGCTGTTCAGAATCTTCAAGACGTGGTTGTTTACCTATGGACGGATTTTTCATTATTTTATTAAAGTTTCTATTTGGAGAGTGCATAATAAAAAGGAATATTTCAATGCCCACTGACCCTACTTATCATGGAGCCCTACGAGGGGACGCACTACAATGCCAAACAAGGACATTGCAGACCGCCAGGGTTTCGTGAGCACTATACCCACACACAAGCATCAGATACAATGTCTACAACACCTGTTGAGAACATCCAACACTGGTACTTGGTTGACCCTAGCCCAAGTGGACCAGCCAATTGACCCAAGGGAGCCACCCAAAGGCCGCTCATCTACAGGAATTTAAGGCCAAAGCAGTGTGCTAGGGTTGGACTCCTCAACCACCAGGATCCTCTCCTCTCAGAGGAGGTAAACTGAAAGAACAGAACCTTCACTGGGAGGTCCTCTTACCACGTACAGGAATCCACACCGAGGAGTGGCCTCTTGGATTCAAGAAAAATGTATAAAAATGTGAGCATAGCCTCTTGGATCCAAGAAAAATGCATAACAGGTTTAGCATGGTCTCTTGGATCCAAGAAAAATGTATATCAAGTTAGCATGGCCTCTTCGATCCAAGAAAAATGTATATCAATGTAGCCTAGCCTCTTGAATCCAAGAAAAATGTATATCACGTTAGCCTAGCCTCTTGGATCCAAGAAAAATGTATATCAAGTTAACATGGCCTCTTGAATAAAAAAAAACGTATAAAATGTTAGCATGGCCTCTTGCATCCACGAAAAATGTATAACAACTTAATATGACCTCTTGGATCCAAAATAAATGTATATCAAGTTACCATGGCCTCTTGGATAAAAAAAAAAAAAAAAACGTATAAGAACTTAGCATGACCCCTTGCATCCACGAAAAATGTATTGCAAGTTATCATGGCTTCTTGGATCCAAGAAAAATATATATCAAGGTAACATGGCTACTTGGATTTTAAAAATTGGTATCAAATTGGTATGACTTATTAGATTGAGAAACGTGGATATCAAATTAGCATGTTCTCTTGAATTTAAAAATTAAATAACAAATTAGCATGGCTTTTTGGACTCAAATTCGTTAAAATTGTTGAAAGCTGAATGGCTATCTTCGTTAGCCGTCCCTCATTTAGAACCGACTAAAGACTAAAGGAAAGGAAGATAATCAACACTACTCATCACCAATTCTTGTTCTACACTTTTACCAAGAAAAAATGTGTATCAACTTATATTATTGCCACTTTATAATGTCTCTAAGACTATACGAGCAAGCATATTAGGTGGTGGGAATTCGAACTCGCAACCCTCAAAATTCGAATCTGGGAGTCGAACCAGCAACCCATGCGACACCTAAATGATAACACTTAACTACTGCACATGCTCTATTGAAGCATATATGAACACAATCTTTAATGCAATGCTCATCACACAAATTATAATAATAAAGCTACACAAAGGGTAAGTATATACACCATTCAAATGTTATAGAAATGAAGAAAGGCAACAGTACACACCTCTAACTCATGAGCTATTTTTACTCAAATGATCTTACAGAGGGCTTTGCCCATTACTGTTATAGTACAGTCACAGTCCCAAAGAACAGAAAACACTTTTGTAGTAAATGAAAAGAGGTTTGAACTCAAAGACTCACATTTTGGTCTATCCACTCAATATCCCACGATCGCACTAATGATACAAAGTTAACGACTACGTTATTACTCCACATCTGTCAAACAAATAACTTCACATTTCAGTAATCACTCAAGATGTCACTATTGTTTTTAAGATTATTATTAATTGTATATCACCTCGTCAGAGAGACATTTGTCTTTCATAATCTCCTCACAAAGCACTTTAGTTCTTCCATAGGGTGAAGTACAAGTTCTCCCTATAGGATGCCGCTCGTCCATTGGTAAATATTCTGGGTTACCATAAACTGTACAGGAGGAAGAAAATAGAATCTTCTTTACGTCAGCTTTTTCCATTGCCTGATTTTCAAAAAATATTAGAAGCAATTATAACCGTTGTCTACCCATGCAAATATGACGTCATATAACATAAAATCTCTAACGAAGATATTAACTGACAGTAGGTATTAGTTGTAAAACAATAGTTAGTAGACAGTGGTATACAGAATATGTTGTAGAGTGGTAAATATTAGTTCGCTAAATATGTTGTTAGTACACAGTGGTATATATAGTAGATGTTGTAAAGTAGCAAATATTAATTCACAAGATAAGTTCTTCGTAGACAAGTGGTATATAGGAGATGTAGAGTAGTAAATATTAGCTCACAAGATAAGTTGTTAGTAGAGAGTAGAAAGTGTAGTGTAGTAGATATTAGTTATCAGGATAAGTTGTTAGTAGACAGTAGAAGGTGTAATGTAGTAGATATTTGTTATTAGGATAAGTTGTTAGTAGACATTTATATGCAAAAACGGCTCGTTTGGGTTGAGAAAATATTTTACACAGAAGAGCGAACAACGTTTCGACCTTCTTCGGGCATCGTCAGGTTCACAAAGAAAGAGGTAACTGACCGGAAGCTGACCACATGTTTGTGTAACTGAGTGTCGGAATGTAGAGGGCGGTATTAGATGTTTGAATATATAAATTTATTTATTTTATTATATTAATATAGGTATAAAGGCGTTCCTTTATATTGGTTTATTTTGGGTTTAAGTTGTTGTATAAGTAAGACTTCTTTAATTTTGCGTTTGTTTATGTTTGTTTCTTTATTTAGTATTTGAATGTTTTCTATGGTTATGTTGTGTTTATTTGACTTGCAGTGTTCGAAAACGTGTGTAGGTGACTTTTTTATGTTCTTTGAATCTGGTTTCCATTTTTCTACTTGTTTCTCCAATATAGAAGTCGTGGCAGTTATCACATTGTATTTTGTAAATAATGTTGGTGTGGTGTTTGGACCATATAATCTATGCTATAGTGTAGTTTTTACATAGTATAGACCTCAGTTTTGTGCCTGGTTTTTGAATAAATTTGGTATTAACTGGAATGTCATATTTTGTTACTAATTTTTTGCCAAATGTTGGTTATTTGTCTGCTGATGTCAGGAATATATGGTATACAGCAGTATATGGTTTCGTGATTTTTTGATTTGTGAGATATATTTACTTTTGTTGGTTGATTTTGCTTTCTGTCTAGATGTGTACGTTTAATGTTTTCTACGGTTTGTGGAGGAAACTTATTGATGTTGATGAAGTATTGTTTTATTTTGTCTAATTCATCGTTAATTTTATCTGGTGAGCATACATTTATGGCTGTGTTTATTTGGTTTCTTAGTATGTTGAGTATTTGTTTTGTTTCATGTGCTGAGTCCCAAGGAATGTATAGTCCAGTATGGGTGATTTTTTGGTGGATTTCTGTTTTGAATTGTGTGTTGGTTCTTGTAATTTTGAGGTTAAGAAATGATATTTGATTGCTTTCTTCCTGTTCACATGTGAAGTTAATGTTGGGATGTATAGAGTTAATGTGATTGAAAAAATTAAGTATGTGTTCTGTAGATTTGAATCCCGCAACCGTGTCATCTACATATCTGTACCAGTATAGTGGTGGATGTAATGCTGTGTTAATTGCTTGTGTTTCAACTTGTGTCATAAAAATATTGGCTAGAACTGGTGATACTGGGTTGCCCATGCTTAGGCCGTTTGTTTGTATATAGTTTTGGTTGTTGAACATGAAGTTTGTCTTTATCGTGGTGAATTCTATGAGGGATGCTAACTGGTTACTGGGAATGTCTATAGTTGGGTTGGGTTAAAACAAGACAAAAACATAAAAATTCTAAAAGCAGATAAAGGTAACGCTATGGTCATAATGAACACGAATGAATACATCCAAAAAATGAATAACATTCTATCAGACACGAACAAATTTAAATCAATACACACAAATCCAACAAAGACACACGAGACGCAACTGAACAAATTGCTACTACAAATGAAAAAAGCCAACACAATTTCACAAACACTTTATTCCTACCTACGTAAACCCGACTCACGCACACCGCAACTATACGGCATCCCCAAACCTCATAAACCAGATTGTCCATTACGACCAATAATGTCCACATATGAATCGTTTAATTACAATCTTGGTAAATACATAGCATGGGCATTCTCCAAATATGTAACATCAGCCAGCTCATTCATCAAAGACTCTTTTAATTTCAAGTCTAATCTAAAGCAACTTAATCATAAAGCCTTAATGGCCAGTTTCGATGTTATATCCCTCTTTACAGAATTTCCAACCACTGAAACCTGCAAGATAGCCTTAGAACTCTATATCCGAGACCCTAACCCAACTATAGACATTCCCAGTAACCAGTTAGCAACCCTCATAGAATTCACCACGATAAAGACAAACTTCATGTTCAACAACCAAAACTATATACAAACAAATGGCCTAAGCATGGGCAACCTAGTATCACCAGTTCTAGCCAATATTTTTATGACACAAGTTGAAACACAAGCAATTAACACAGCATTACATCCACCACTATACTGGTACAGATATGTAGATGACACGGTTGCGCGATTCAAATCTACAGAACACATACTTAATTTTTTAAATCACATTAACTCTATACATCCCAACATTAACTTCACATGTGAACAGGAAGAAAGCAATCAAATATCATTTCCTAACCTCAAAATTACAAGAACCGACACACAATTCAAAACAGAAGTCCACCGAAAAATCACCCATACTGGACTATACATTCCTTGGGACTCAGCACATGAAACAAAACAAAAACTCAACATACTAAGAAACCAAATAAACACAGCCATAAAACTATGCTCACCAGATAAAATTAACGATGAATTAGACAAAATAAAACAATACTTCATCAACATCAATAAGTTTCCTCCACAAACCGTAGAAAACATTATACGCACATACCTAGACAGAAAGCAAAATCAACCAACAAAAGTAAATATATCTCACGAATCAAAAAATCACGAAACCATATACTGCTGCATACCATATATTCCTGACATCAGCAAACAAATAACCAACATTTGGCAAATACTAATAACAAAATATGACATTCCAGTTAATACCAAATTTATTCAAAAACCAGGCACAAAACTGAGGTCTATACTATGTAAAAACTACACTGACAAACACCACACCAACATTATTTACAAAATACAATGTGATAACTGCCACGACTTCTATATTGGAGAAACAAGTAGAAAAATGGAAACCAGATTCAAAGAACATAAAAAGTCACCTTCACACGTTTTCGAACACTGCAAGTCAAATAAACACAACATAACCATAGAAAACACTCAAATACTAAATAAAGAAACAAACATAAACAAACGCAAAATTAAAGAAGTCTTACTTATACAACAACTTAAACCCAAAATAAACCAATATAAAGGAACGCCTTTATACCTATATTAATATAATAAAATAAATAAATTTATATATTCAAACATCTAATACCGCCCTCTATACATTCCGACACTCAGTTACACAAACATGTGGTCAGCTTCCGGTCAGTTACCTCTTTCTTTGTGAACCTGACGATGCCCGAAGAAGGTCGAAACGTTGTTCGCTCTTCTATGTAAAATATTTTCTCAACCCAAACGAGCCGTTTTTGCATATAAATTTCTCAACAAGTCGGTTTCTCGACATCACTGATCGTTAGTAGACAGTAGAAGGTGTAGTGTAGTATATATGAGCTCTATAATAGTAGTTAGTAGACAGTAGTATATAATATAGTAAAATAAATTCATTTCAGATATTTTTGAATGATTCTGTTAATCTTACCTCCAATAGGTTGATCATACCAAAGACATTGTTTCTGTAGAATGTAAGAGGTATTTGACATGATGTCCCAACTTCCTTCAGAGCTGCACAATGGATCACACAGTGAATCTCGTACTGTAAGATACAACAGAGTAACGTGTGAAACTAATCAATGTCCACCATATAACTAGCAGCTGCTTATAGATACAGTGTTTGTGTATTCTATTGTTATGTTTGTTTTGGTGTGTTTATAAGTGTGGTGTGTTTTATATATTTTGTGATTGTGTTTGTTCTGATGTTGATAAATATGGTCTAATTTGTATTTTTAATTATGTTTCTTTTCTTCTTAGTATTGATAAATATACGGTGTGTTTTATGTATCTTGTGATTATATTTTTATGTTTTAGTGGTGATAAATATGGTGTGGTTTATGTATTTTGTGGTGCGTTTGTTATGATATTGATAAATATGCAGTATTTTATGATCACGTAATTTGTTTTGGTTTTGATAAGTATGGTGTATATTGTATTATGTAGTAATATTTCTCGTTTGAAAGACACGCAAGCAGTAATTGCAGCGCTGTGTTCTTACCTTAATCACTTAATGTTAAGTATAATTAAGTAAAATTACAGTGCACACTTTACCGTTGATCTAAAAAATAGACCGAAGAAGCATTGACATCTATCAAAGATAAATAAGTGAATTATGTTTATGTATATTAAGTTGGATCAGACGTGACTGTTAAATACACCAAGTGCAAGCTATTTTCTTCTCTTTTATCAGCTTCGAGCTATTTTCCATCGTGTTACTAAATACAAGATATTTACACTTCCGTTACTAATTATAAATGATTTTTCCTTCTTGTTACGAAGTTCAAGCTATTTCCCTTCCATTACGAAGTTAAAACTATTTCTCCTTCTGTTACAAAGTTCAGGTTATCTTCTGTTTTTTACCAATTTCAAGCTATTTTCCCTTCTGTTACAAAACTCAAGCTATTTTCCTTTTTGTTACCAAGTTCAAACTAATTCACCTTCTTTTACAAAGTGGAAGCTATCTTCTGTTCTGTGTATTACCAAATTCAAGCTATTTTCCCCTCTATTTCCAACTGCAAGTTATTTTCCCCTCTATTACCAACTGCAAATTATTTTCCCTTCCGTTACCAATGAGCAACAACAAAAACTCCACTTACCCGCTTAAAAATATTCGTCAAGGATGGAAAGTCCAGCAGGTCAAGTTGGTGAAAACTTATTGGACGGTTGGTTAGTTCCTGCACTCGCTCTAAACTTGGCGGTAGAAAATTTTCCTTCCCTGGTTTCAAAAATTAGAATATGTTCTAAACATTTCACTTTCCTGAGATTATCCAAGATTATGTATCAAAACACACAGATGTTGTGTGTGCTTATTAAAATGCACATAAATAAACACACAGATGTGTATTGTGAATACTTAAACCTACAGATATGTGGTGTAAGTACTTAAACATATATAAATAAACATGTAGCTGTGTGGTGTGTATACTTAAACCTATATATATAACCATATAGATGTGTAGTGCTAATACTTAAACCTATATAAGTAAATATGTAGATATGTAATGTGAATATTTAAACCTGCGGTCATGTGAAAAAAGTTGGGACACCCAATGAAAGCCTGTGTATTTTTGTAACATTTTGGATATATAGATATTTAATCTCAATTTTAACAATACTGAGAGATTATAGGAATATAACTAAACAATTAAAACTGAAGAAAAGACTTTTCAAGATCTTCTGTAAAATGTAATTCTACAAAAATGTATATTCTAACTGAGGAAAAAGTTAGGACACCCACACATTTGTTCCCACTTAAAATGGCTCAACTCACACATAGGTGTATCACACCAGATGCACATGATTAGAAGATCGTTACTCAGAATTTTGAATGAGGCTTGCCCTATTTAAACCTCAGACATTTAGTTTGGTGTGCTCCTGACTGTTGAAGTGAGAGTGAGCACCATGGTGAGAGCAAAATAGCTGTCTGAGGCCTTCAGAAAGAAAATTGTAGCAGCTTATGAGTCTGGTAAGGGATTTAAAAAAGATCCCACAAGATTTTGAAATCAGCCATTCCACTGTCCAGAAAATAGTCAACAAGTGGAGGTCTTTCAAAACAACTGCCAACAGGCCCAGGTCTGGTCGTACAAGCAAGTTCACCCCTAGAGCAGACCGCAAAATGCTATAAGATGTCTCCAAACACCCTAACATGTCATCATTGGACCTACAGCAGGCTCCGGCTACTGTTGATGTGAAAGTGCACGCCTCTACAATCAGAAAAAGACTGCACAAGTTTAACTTGCATGGGAGGTGTGCAAGGAGGAAACCTTTTGCTTTCTAAGAGAAACATCAAGGCCAGACTGAAGTTTGCCAGAGAGAATGTAGACAAAGACCAGGACTTCTGGAATAATGTTATTTGAACAGATGAGTCCAAAATTGAATTATTTGGACACCAGAACAGAAGACATGTTTGGCATAAACCAAATACAGCATTCCAAGAAAAGAACCTCATACCAACTGTGAAGCATGAAGGTGGAAGTGTCATGGTTTGGGGCTGCTTTGCTGCAGTGGGACCTGGACAGCTCACAATCATAGAATCCACCATGAATTCTACTGTGTATCAGAGGATGCTTGAGGATCATGTGAGACCATCTGTACGAAAATTAAAGCTGAAGCGGAACTGGACCACCAACATGACAATGACCCAAAACATACCAGTAAATCCACCAAGGACTAGCTGAAAACTAAGAAATGGAGAGTCCTGGAATGGTCGAGTCAAAGCCCAGATCTTAATCCCATGGAGATGCTGTGGGGTGACTTGAAACGGGCTGTACATGCAAGAAACCCCTCAAACATCTCATAGCTGAAAGAATTCTGCATTGAGGAGTGGGGCAAACATTCTTCAGACCGATGTCAAAGACTGGTAGATGGCTACAAGAAGCTTCTGACTGCAAAAGGGGGTAACACTAGCTATTAGGGGGTAGGGTATTCTAACTTTTTCCTCAGAATATGCATTTTTGTAGAATTACATTTACAGAAGATATTAAAAAGTCTTTTCTTCAGTTTTAATTGTTTAGTTATATTCCTATAATCTCTCAGTATTGTTGAAATTGAGATTAAATATTTATATATCCAAAAATGTTACAAAAATACACAGGCTTTCATAGGGTGCCCTAACTTTTTCACATGACTGTATATAAATAAACATGTAGCTGTGTAGTATTAATACTTAAACCTATATAAATAAACATATTGATGTCTAGTGTTAACACTTAAGCCTATATAAATAAACATATAGATGTGTAGTGTTAATATTTAAACATATATAAATAAACATGTAGATGTGTGGTGTGTCACTCTATAATAAACGTACACTAATAAACATACTGGGTCCCAGAATGGCAGAGCGGTATGTCTGAGGACTTTATAACGCTAAAAACCGAGTTTCAATAGTCGTGGTTGACAGAGCACAGATAGCCCTTTCTGTAGCTTTGTGCTCAGTTACAAAGAACAACAAACTTGTGGGTGTGTGGTGTAACTATTTAAGTATACACAGATATAAAAAATATATAAATGGTGAGTGAATACTTGAATCTGAGGAAGTAAACTGACACATATGTCGTGTAATTGTTTAAACCTAAACAAACCAATATATATACATATGTAGGGTAACTATTTAAATCTACATATATAATGAGAAAATACTGTATGTAACATTAAACTTACCCAACTAATAATATGGAGGCGTATATTGACTACTTAATCATACACACATTCAGTTTAGTGTATGGCTGTATAAATGTATACAAATTAAGTAGACATGACGTGTGATAATTTAAGTTGCTCGGATAAACGTATATATACATAATTTACGCGTCTGTTTAGTCAAACAACACAAATAAACAGATATAATTTTCGGTAAGACCAGTTAAGTCTACATAGGTACAGAAACATATGTACAGTGTTTGATTTCTTAATTCTATACAAGTAAACTTGCTGCAAGTGAATCTGTAAAGTTAACTAAGTTGTCTCTTATCGTAATTCATAGTTTCTCCTGGTGATGGCGCTGTAGAACATCTAAACATATAGCCTGTTGAAAATGTCTGAGAGAGTTTAATATCCTTTTCATAAATATTATCTTTTACAAAGTGTTTAATGTTCAAGTGCGGTCATAGCTCAAAATAATAAGTTTTGTAGCCCTAACATGAAAATGTTTGGACACCGAGACAAACAACCTTTCAGTATTCTGTTGTATCTACATTGACGATGTTAGAACAACTTTTATCAGGTGCAATCGAAAATCTTCATCAAACAAAAGGGTGGTGGTTTTTATGACACAAAGCAGCTAGGCTATCTGTGCCAAACAAAAGGGATTTAATAAGATTTGTTTGTATAATTAAGGTGAGATAATATTACTGCTTTTGCACATATTAATGAAACTGGTAAAAAAGAAAAAAAATGAGTAAAAACAAGAACTTGTAACGAAATTCCATTAAATGAACATAAAAAAATCTGTCTGATTTTGAGTCAATTTTACTTCACCATATAGTAACCAAAGTTAATATTAGTTAACTGAATAATATCGATATGTACTTCAGAACGGCTGGAATGGGTATTAGCATTTTTATTGATATGCAGAGAACAAAGTTTCGACCTTCCTAGGTGATCTTCAGGTTAACAAAGAATGACCTAGTAAGATCGAAACGTGTTCTCTGCTTATCAATAAATATTAGTGTTACTACCCATACCAGCCATTCTGAGATACATTCTTATTTCAAGTGAGTTTTTCGTTATATGCAAACATATAAAGATCCATCCTGAGAAATATTATCAATCTTAATGCCGATTTATTTTCACACTCACCAGAAACCGAATTTAGAAAATTATCAATTGCCACTACATCATATCCGGCATTGAGTAACTCCAACACTACGTGGCAACCCACGTATCCGGCGGCACCCGTTACAAGGACGGTACAAGAACTCTCACTCATGGTTTCTTGAACAATAAACAGAAATGTAACGTTTCACTGTTAGAATAAAGGCTTTATTGTACCTGAAGTACTAAATATAGCAGTCCATCTGTGTGGAAAGATGGTCTGTTGTCATACCCAAATGTATTATAACAGTGCGCATGCGAGTGACACCTGTTGGTCATGACGACATCACTCTTGGATTATCGCTCAGGCCCTCCGCTGTCACTTTAATTTATTCTAAATGTTTTATTGCTAGAAGCCATATTTTCAATATTTTAATTTTGATATTTGCTAGAGAGTGCATTTCTCGAAAGCAAGAAAGTTCGTGCAATACCAAATATGATGAATCAGTTAGTTCTGGTGTTGGAAGAGTTGTTACGTGTATTTTGCTATTTATTGAGTTCATAAGTTAAGTGTTTGTTTATCGATGAAATCTATGTAAATTAGGTTTACAAATTAACGTGGCTGCAGAAAACGTTAACTGAAGAATGAATAAATTGTTTATCACTAGGTGGACTGAATATGGTATATACAAGTATATCTAAAGCAGTTCAAAATAACCTACCCAACGATGGAACACATCATAAAAATATGTAACAAACTGTATAGCAAAGAACAATGTTGACTAATAACAGAAGCATGACCACATGGTAAGGGCACTCCACTCGTAATCTTAGGGTCGCGGGTTCAAATCTCTGTCCCATCAAACATGCTTACTCGTTCAGTCGTGAGTTTGTTATAGTGTTATGATTAATCCCACTACTTGTTGGTAAAAAATAGCGCAAGAGTTGACTGTGGATGGTGGTCACTAGCCGTATTTCCTCTGGTCTTACGCTGCTAAATTAGAGACAGCTAGCGCATATACTCCTCGTGTAGCTTTGTGCGAAATTCAAAAGACAAACATCGATGTTGCAGTCCTAATCACCTGGCCATGTCGATCCCGATGTTAGCGTATCATGCGTTTTGTATAACACTGCAGTTGTATCTGCCATAGGCCTAACTGCTTAATAAATTAGTTCCGTTAGGTTTGTTTGATTTTTGTTTATTTTAATTTCGCGCAAAGCGACACGAGAGCTATCTGCGTTAGCCTTCCCTAATTTTGTAGTGCAAGACTAAAGGGAAGGCAGCTAGTCATCATCACCACCGCTAACTCTTGGGCTACTCTTTTACCAACGAATGGTGGAATTGATCGTCACATTATAATACCCCCACGGCTGAAAGGGCGAGCATCTTTGGTGTGACGGGGATTCGAACTCGCGACCCTTAGATTACGAGTCGGCTGCCTTAACCACCTGGTCATGTTGGGTCAAGGCCTTGTATGGAGGGACAGTTCTAAACACTGATAATGTGAAGAAAGAGGGAACTGTATATCCCCCAGTGGTGGCTTAAGAGGACAGATCCCGTTGGTATATGTTATACACAATTTCAACATCAAAATTTAGGATTTCCTCCAGTGTTAAACCATCTCTAAATATTATCTGTGGTTTTGATGGAAGTGATAAACATAGACAGAAGTAATAAATCAATATACTTTTTGTGAATTATATAAGAAACAGCATCTTTTTCGTTTTGTCTACTACAAATTTAGAACGTAAGTTTCCGATGGAAATTCATCAACTACTTTGCTAGAATCCTGAAGTCCATTCTCGTCCTGCCAAAACAAAGAGTTTTCTTATCTATGGTTTACGTCTGAATGTTTAGTTTGTTAATTATGACTGTAAACTAAACACAAATGTAATTATTAAACTGAAAAGTTTGGAGGGATAAAAAGCCTGTACTACAGCACAGAATAAACGGCTTTAAATAACATTACTAAACTTCATTTATTAAAACAAGAGTTGCAATAAATATAACAAAACATTTAAAAAAGATACATATAAGAAATAAGACATAATTAAATCCTATATGTTGAACCACATAGATTAAATAAAAATTTTAATACCAAAACAGGGAAGCATAAATACTGAAGCATACTAAACATACAAACTATAACCTTCATTATAAGTGAAAGTAAATTATCATTAAAGTGTCAACATAAACACATCAATAAAAACATATGTACGTAAAATTCACAAACAGAATGGCTACTTTATGAATGTCCTGATAATAGTAGTGGATTTTCTGTGGATCACGATAGTATGGCGATGAATCTCTCGAGTTTATGCTAGAGACTTCCGAGTCTTTACCAGTTAATCTTGAAACCAATGCACTTCTTCCTCAACTGCATTGAACCTCATCATTTAACCAATTATCTTCCTTGTAATTATAATGTGACCAGATCTCCGTTCACCGGCTGCTTGCTGGGAATGGCACTTAACAATGGTATTTGCTGCAATGTAAGTTGCTTTAATACTTGTTTCGAAGAGCGTAGGGAAGATCCACTTTTGTCTTCAGCAAGTTCCTTGTCCATAGTGGCTCCATTACTGCTGTCCAGTTACTGGGGTACAGACACCATCACTGATGAGAGTAGGAAGATCTGTTGACGTGTGGTGGATCATCTTCCACTGGTGGATTGATTTCCTGGTGTTTATATTTACAGTAATTATTACAGGAGTAGAAATATCTTGGACTTCTCTACCCTACAACCTTGCAGGCTGCACTTGTAGTTTGGACATTGGTTGCTGCTTAAATCTCAGACTTCATCTCTGATGATGGTTTTACTGGTTGGGAGACAAGGAAGACGGTCATAAACTGTCTATCTGACCAACATCCCCTAATACCCTCCCTTGGGAATGCTGTGTCGGGTAGTGTTTACCAGGTTTTCGTCAGCAACTGTGGGGATTTCAGAGTGAAACCAGTGTAAGATCTCTCATATCAGATGCACAGACTGCAGCATGTTGATTATAAAGTTCTAAGTTACTTAACACATTCAAATGTTGAATGTTGAGCCTTTTCACATCTGTTTATTTTATTTTATTATTGTACTTTGGACCCACTGGAAGTGTAATCCTCCTGTCAAACACAATAAACCACAGTGGGAGTCCATGAAATATTTACACACCATATTTAATCTGAGCTTGTGAAGTTCTAGCTGTTTAATTTAACTGAACTTTTGTTGGGCTAAGCTGAGAAACTCTCATTTTTTAAACTTTAAATACCTTTGTTAAAACATCCATAATAATAAATAAAAATGTACATAAAAACGAGAGACGCAGCACTCTGTGTAACTAAACTCATTTATACTCAAGTAAAAACTGAAGCCCTTATTCACAAAGCCTTGTTCTAGCCATTAATTTATTGATGTTTGAAAACAGATTCACATATTTTAGAACAAAGAATCTCAAAACCACTATAACTTGCCTGGTTTTCCAAATAAGCTTTAATTGGGCAGAGAAAATTACGTTAAATATTTGTAGCACAAATATAATGTTTACAGGCAGTTAAACTATGACGAATTGTTAATCTATGGGCATCAAAACTAAATAAATGTACTGTTATGGAGGAGAGAACCTGCTCTTTTTTATTGGCTACAGATATTTTCATTAGCCAAGTAAAATTGATTTGCAAAACAATATCAAAAGTCAGAGAGATTAGGAGGATGTCTGATGGGTCTAATAAATTTACCTTCACAAATTAAGAATGTAAGAGGTGCAGATTTTGATTCGTGCTTGTTAATTATCTTCAGTTCTCGTTTCAAAAAACTTGGTCATAATTGTGACTTACCAATTACTTCCTGTCAAAGATGTTGCTAAGATTTGCTAGAGTCAACTGAAATTCGTACAGGCTTATGTGTACGTATTCATATATTACATGTAAACATTGGATCCCTATCAACTGAGGATGTCCCAGTCCATTTGGGCTTCACAGAGACTCATATTTCATCAACTTATCTGGGACTCTGTGATCCTCCCTACTAGTACGACTCTATACCCACTTTACAGTTAGTAGCACAGAAAACTATATGAAAATCCAATGGAATAAGACCTATTCCGTTCAGTTTCATTACAACTTAACTTCCATTCCGAGAGAACTCTCACTGGCTGTACAAGATGTTATACAACAACACGCGAGTACTGCACAATGGTTCAAGATAACTTTTATTAGATAATAAGCACCACCTGACGGTTTCGTAAGAGAAATGCAGTCAGTCGCTTAGAAATTGTCACACCACTCTTGCCAGCCGAGTTTTTCAATTCCTTACCGATATATCCAGTTGTGTAGGCATTACATCTACCAAACGCCAGCCATCCTAATTGTGGAGTAAGCAGCTATCAGTTAATACAGTGTGGATATTATGTAATACCACCGTTGGATGGTTCAGAGAATTAAGGTTATAAAGCCCTTTCAAACACTGATTTCTAGATGAAATAATTGTTCTACTTGCTGATCTGACAGTTAATACCAACCATGCTGATCAGGAAAGCATCAATCCAGAACTTTCACTGATGTGTACAGTTACGTAACTTCTTTTCATCAGTCAGTCTCAACCTCTGATTTTTTCATCAAGCCGGAACAGAACGGGAACACTACTATATTTTTACACCTTTTCTACCTTTATAATTATACCTACAGTTATGGTTTAGGGTGGACCATACCTCACATCTTCAAACAGCAGTGCTTTGCTACCAAATATGAATATTTCTCGTGAACAACCAGTCAAACTGATCATTGCAAACTATACCATCGTGCTATACAACATATATTTGTCTTAACTAGTTTAGAAATGGATTGACAAACTTTTGAATCACCTACAGTATATATAAGAAACACATCACTAAGTTGAATCCAGACTGCATGTGTAACCCTCAACAACCAATCTCGGATACATCAGTAACCGTGAACTTGCTCACAAACATGGTGAAATTTATGCAACCTTTGTGTCACCACTAATCTTGTTCAACTCTACTTTGTTGAGTATTCTGATGACTATCCAGTGGGTATTTGGATAGCTGATTGCAGACCAATATAACCTGAAAATATTAGTGCATAAGATGGTGCTGTCTGTGCATGACACCATCACATTCAATGTTGTCAGTAGACATACTCTGATGATGAGAGACCCACTGGAAGTAAAAATGTATTCTCAAGGCAGCTGGTACGGGCATTAAAACTTTAATTAAAATAAAGTACAGAATAACGTTTTGACCTTCTTATGTAATTTTCAGTTTAACAAAGAGAATTTTCAACTTGCTGTTGCCAGGCGCATATCGTAGGGCCAAGAGTGTAAATGGGTAAGGAATTGTAGGAAACACCTTTCTACCTATACTAATTAATAACCCCATCTAACTGCAACGCCCCCTACAGTATCACACCCATTTATACTCTCGTCCCTAAGATGTGCCCAGCAACGATCAGTTGCAAACTCTCTCTGTTAACCTGAAGATGACCTAAGAAGGTTTAAACGTTGTTCTGTACTTTATTTCAATTAGTTTTAATAGTTATACCAGTCATCTTAAGAACCACATACTGTGATTCCCTTTGTTATATACACTGATGCTGTCCATTGTTCTTGGTTTTGTGACTGGGACTGGATGGTATTCTTGTGAAAACTTAGTTCTCCTGTTGCATGGATGAAAATGGTAATCAACATTCCTAATACATCCATTCCAAGAGTTCCTAGGTCAGAACTTAGATTCAACAATGCCAATTTACATCCTGTAATTCATGCAACTTAGTTGTAGTTAAAGGTGTACTTCTCTACTCATAGTTAGCATGTCAAAATTTGTTTTGATAGTCTGAATTAACTGATCAATGGATGTCTTCACCCAGAGTACCTGATATACTGTGATGTCTACTAGTGCTCAGGAACTTCATTTGTCATCTAGCTAGGGTAAAGCTGACAACCACACCATGTGGTGCAAGTTACATGCTGCACCTCTCCAAGTCAGTGGCCAACTTTGCTAACATGTTATGGATTAGAGGTGGCAAAAGCTACAATTCATTGCTTCTACACCTGTTGTGAAGTCAGACAAAAACTGGTATTTTTGTCTACCTTATTTCATATATGGGCAGTTCATCCTAAAATGAGGTACAGCGAAAAGGTTATTAGTACTGGTTACAGAATATGCATCATGGAAGGATCAGGATAGTGCTGTCCAATCACAGTTCAACTGCAACCACAATGTGGCAGATATTGTCACAGTCAAGTCTCTCACTCCCAAGTGGTACTATATAATTTCTCTCAGTAGTCACAGTTCCTAGAGGTTTTCCAGCATGGCTGATACCTAAGCTCTCAGAAAAACTCTTCTTTAAGCTTTGAACTTGGCTCAGTGGATGATTCAGTTTTACACAGGGTTAAAATGTCCCTGTAGCTCGGTTGGGAATGTGTTTCAGGATTTTGATATCAACGATAGCTAGAACATCCAATCTCAAGATCATGCAGTGCACTTACCTGTTCCACAGTCTATTTAATGCAGGAAATGACATGCCTGATGAAACAGTTCATCTTATTTTTCACTGTTCCCTTATAAGTAGGAAGAAAATTCTGCTTTGTCTCCCTCCCAAGTGCCTGGGATCTTGGTGCAATTATTTCACCTAATGGTTCTTTATAATTCTAGGCTCCTACATGACAAGCAATAGTCTTGGCAATAGGTGTTCATACTTGGAGAGAGTTAAAACTGCCCAACAGATGACCACTTTCATGTTTCGCATGCTAATGAAATAACTTTTGCTGGTGAACTCATCCCCCAGTGGCACCTGTGGACTCCTGACCACAACCAGAATGGTTCTATATTTCCTGATAATTGTCTGAAAAGTCTTTAACTAATCAGTTTCAGATCCACTAGGATGCACACCCCCATAATGATCCTAAGTGGACTGTCTCCTACACACACTGAGGTCAAATCTTATAGAGAATTATGTTGGTCACTTTGGGTGTTTCAACAAATAATGACAAATCTCTTTTCATGGGCTGCAGGGAGATGTTTGTCAGTAACCTTCACAACGTCAGTTAAAGTCTAATGTCCAGCAGAGAACATCTTCTAGACTGACAATCACTAACTTCCAGCAACTGTCTCTTTCTTCTATCTACAAGTCCTCCTCTATGCAGAATATTTCATTGCCTAGCACTACAGATGATTGAAAGAGCAAGAAAACAAGACACTCATTCTCCTGTTTCCACTGTGGGAATGACTCCAAATTTTAGCACTGTAAATCTGTAAACACAGTACTGTACCACCAGCTGGTAACTAGTGAAAGCTATATTTACACTCTCTTCAATACAACTATAATGCTTTTATGCAACTATAAATGCTGATAAACAGCCTGAAAATCTAGCATACAAACAAACTGTACTGCAATCTCTGTTTCAAACAAAGAACGTGGTAATACATACAAAGTTCTCTCTTCCTAAGTGCAAGTGGCATCCATGTAGCAAAGTGCTACAATATTAAAAAAGGGTGTCATATCTTTAGGTAGTCACATAGATCACTGCAAGAACAGACCAATTCTTATATTTGTAGCATCATTTGTGCTGCAGTAAGCATGTTTAATAGAAAACACAAGAGATGACCATTGTGACTCATACAGACCAATGATAATCAAGGTGAGAAAAACCTAACACTTCTCTTGACAAATGTCCTATCCTAATGAGAAATCCAGAAACATATAGAAATTTGAAAAACTATCAAGTAAATAAGGGGTAAAAAATTTATGGTTTACCCAAATATCATCATTTGGATCATTAATTTAAGACATTTAGAAATTTATAGCTGTATAGTGCTAATGTTTCAGCTTTTACCTAACTTTGACAAAATAGTATGGGACTAAGGAAAATTCACTTAAATATCTCATTAGCAAATAATGCACAACAGGCAAAGTATTATGAAAAATCAATCTAAATAGATGCAAAATAAATGATACAGTGACAACCTAAGTATATTCAACATAACTTTTTTGACAATAAATAAAATGTGCATGTACCTTGTTTGAGGACAAGACACTCCTGATGACGTATCTCAGAATGGCTGATATGGGTATTAACACTTTTATTGATAAGGAGAGAACAACGTTTTGACCTTCCTAGGTTATCTTAACCTTTTCAATAAAAGTGTTAATACCCATATCAGCCATTCTGAGATACATTTTTATTGCAAGTGGATTTCTCGTCATCAATAGACACTCCTGATGAATGTCATCATCACATCTACCACAGGGTCATAGTTCAAAGAGTTATGTCAAATTAATTAGAAAATATGAATAAAATACCCTATAGCTTGAGCACTTTCAAAAGGTAAATCTTTGCCCCTGAAGAAGAAAGGTTCACCTTTGGAAAATGCTTGAGTTATAGATTGTTTTTTGTTTATTAATTTCCACCCAGACTTCTTGAACCTACATGTTTTCCAACATAAAGGATAACTCAGAAAACATTTAGACATTTTTTTTTGTAGTATCTGTTTTCCTTATTTTCTTGTATACATAAGTGCTACAAAAAATATTTCTAACAACCTGTGTTTATATAAATTGTTGTACTATGGGACATTTTTATCAATAAATTGAATCCTTAAGGAAATTAATTTGCAAGGTGGATATTCTGTATTTAATGATAATCTCATGGAACATAATTTATATCAAAACTTACAACCAGATACACTGAAACACAACTCTTAAAAACTTGCATGTAAATAGAAGCTTGAAGGAATTAGACAAACCAAACCTGAAACCTAATTCTTCTTTGGTGTGTTTTTCATTAATGGAAAGTTTTTAACTTTCTTTGCAGATATAGAAATTTTTATGCACTTCCACAATGTTAATTTATTTCAGAAAAACATGTTAAATATGTATTAATTATTCTAAGTTATTTCTAATTTGTAGAAAATTCTCCAGAGTAAAAAATTCACTGTTTGAAGGTCTTGTAGTCTTTTAAATGTCAAACTCATTATTGGGTGTTAATTTTTATTTATTTTTTTTTAAATTCAGAGTGATGAACTTTACATTTAGAAAGAAAAAACTTTAAAATAATACTCAGTATTCTTTAATAGTCATAAATATACAAACAAGTTCTTACTTTCACATAAACTGCAATCACAGTCTTTCAGACACTTGATAAATTTAAGGAGAAATCCAAAAACAATAAACTTCACAAACACACGAAAACATGGAAAAATAAACACAAAATACAAATTACTACGTAAATGTGTTTTGCTGGTCTATGTGCTATGGAGAGGAATTAGTAAAAGTTGTTTATATTTAGAAAGACAGAAAAGCCGACTGTTTCTAAGAAAAACATTTAAAATAAATTATAATGGAAAAATTCACACATCCTAAAATATCAATCAGAATAATAAAAAAAGGTCATTTTAAACAAAAACTAACAGCACATCAATGGTATTATTAACTCTTTCCTATCCTGACACGATTAATATTAAATATTTTGCCTTTTATTGACATTGACTGAACACTTAATTCTTTAATAGTCAATTCATTTTACAAATTCAATACAATGAAGCATACTCATAAAACAGAACAATAGCAGCATAATGACAGGAAACATTTCAAATCCTTTACAGTCAACTGGACAGCATGTTAACTTTCTCTCCAGGAAATAAATCAGAGAACAAACTTCTTTAATGATTCTCCAGGAGTTTTAAAACTTAAAACTGTCTCACCCTCTATAAACCACATACACCAACTAAACACCTTGTTTTATAATGTACTAATTTTCAGTGTGTTTAGTAGATGAATTACCAAAATATATCAATCAATGACAAATGTTTTTAATTAATGAATTCACTTAATTAGGTAGGTACTGGTTAGGAAAGATTACTGTTATTGACAGAACACCTGTGGCTCAAACATATCTGTCATACAAAGTCTAATTCCACATTTCAACCTTAATTTTCATTGTGTATTTTTCACACGTGTTTCAGAAATACATGATAATCATTATTTAATTCCTTAACTCATTTTTACAAGAAAATATGAACAAAAATCTTCTCCCATACATAAACTTTAAACACCCCACATTCCTCACCTCATACATCAAGGGTGGCTAAACCACAGCTTGCGAGCCACTTGCAGCTCTGTGACATATAATGTGCAGTTTGCAGAGATATGTTGGCTTTTTGCATCATAATTAATATAAAAGATAAATAAAAAATGTTCAAGCTTTATAATTATTTACCAGGTATAAACTGAGAGTCCACTGGATTAAAACGTAAGTTTAATGTTCATAATGAGTAAATATATTTAATAATTTAAATTCTAATTTTAATGCTACATTTGAGTCAGGGATTAAAGAAATTTTAGATCAATAAGAATTACAGAGGAATTGTACTGCAGAAGCCAGTGATGACGATGTTAGTTTTAGTGGGCGCAACTTGCGATCGCATGTGGTTGTGTTGCGGGCAGTGATATTAGCGGAGTGTTAGTGTGACACTGTGCTCGGCAGAGTTTGGTTGTGTTGCGGGCAGTGATATTAGCAGAGTGTTAGTGTGACACTGTGCCGCAGAGTTTGGTTGTGTTGCGGGCAGTGATATTAGCGGAGTGTTAGTGTGACACTGTGCGCCGCAGAGTTTGGTTGTGTTGCGGGCAGTGATATTAGCAGAGTGTTAGTGTGACACTGCGCCGGTAGAGTTTGGTTGTGTTGCGGGCAGTGATATTAGCGAGTGTTAGTGTGACACTGTGCCGGCAGAGTTTGTTTGTGTTGCGCGGCAGTATTAGCGCGCGTTAGTGCGACAACTGCGCCGCGGTAGAGTTTGGTTGTGTTGCGGGCAGTGATATTAGCGGAGTGTTAGTGTGACACTGAGCGCGGTAGAGTTTGGTTGTGTTGCGGGCAGTGATATTAGCGGAGTGTTAGTGTGACACTGTGCGCGGCAGAGTTTGGTTGTGTTGCGGGCAGTGATATTAGCGGAGTGTTAGTGACACTGAGCCGGTAGAGTTTGGTTGTGTTGCGGGCAGTGATATTAGCGGAGTGTTAGTGTGACACTGTGCCGGCAGAGTTTGGTTGTGTTGCGGGCAGTGATATTAGCGGAGTGTTAGTGTGACACTGTGCTCGGTAGAGTTTGGTTGTGTTGCGGGCAGTGATATTAGCGGAGTGTTAGTGTGACACTGTGCTCGGTAGAGTTTGGTTGTGTTGCACATGTTGGAGCTTATTGTTTCTTTTCACTTCAATTTTTTAGAAGTGTCTGTGAAAATATCGTGAAAGAAGATGGCGTCATCGAATCATAAGAAGATGAAAACAGAAATTTTAAACCAGAGTGGGAGGAAGATTTTGAATTAAAGTAAACCTTTGTGTCTTATCTGCAATGTGTTAGTCATTACAAAGCCAGTAACTTGAAATGTCACTATGAAACAAATCACAAAATGTTTTTGTCTGATTATCCACCTAAATCAGAATTACAGAAAAACAAGTTAACTGTGTTGAAATCACCACTAAATAGTCAATAGACACTGTTGACAACGTTCAGTAAGGAAGTTGACACAACAATTGAAATTAGTTTTGTTATATCATGGAAAATTGCTTGTGCTATTTGTGCACCCTATTTGTGTTTCACTATGAAACAAATCACAAAAGCTTTTTGTCTGATTATCCACCTAAATCAGAATTACAGAAAAACAAGTTAACTGTGTTGAAATCACCACTAAATAGTCAATAGACACTGTTGACAACGTTCAGTAAGGAAGTTGACAACAATTGAAATTGTTTTGTTATATCATGGAAAATTGCTTGTGCTATTTGTGCACCCACATTCTGATGGTGAATTGGTTGAGAAGAATACAGCTGAAGTTGTTGCAGTGTTAGATCCAAATAACACAAAACTTCAGTGACTAATAGCACAAACACCAGCTTCACGCCACACTACAGAGATACATATATCTCCCAGATCAGTGCTGATGTTGCAAGCAAAATGCAAAATGATTTAAAGAATTCTTTTGCATTCAGCTTAGCACTCAATAAATCTACAGATATAAAAGACAACCCACAACTGGCAGTATTTGTTCATTATGTTTCCTCTGATGTAACTGTGAAAGAAGAGATGTTGGACTCAGTGGCACTAAAAGAAACAACATGTGGTGTTGACATTAAAAATGCACTTGACAGAGCTTTAACAACTGCTGATATTCCACTGGATAAACTTGTCAGTGTTTCAACAGATGGAGCACCTGCAATGGTGGGGGAAAAATGCAGGAATAATTGCACTTATGAAAAGCGATCCCAGCTTTCCAGAGTTTCTCCCAGTTCATTGCATTATTCATCGTGAACAGCTGGCATCCAGATACTTCAGGTATAAAGAGGTTATGAAATCTGTTCTTGAAATTGTCAATTTCATATGCTTAAATGGGAAGACCCACTGATAGTTCAAAAATTTTATTGAAGTACTGGAGCATGAAGATAAACCCAGTGATGTCTCTTTCTACTGCATTATGAAGTAGTTGTCAACTTTTGAAGAAAGGAAAATATTCTATCCTCAACTGGGAAATGATGAATGTATGCAAAATCTAACGTTCCTCACTGATATAATGAATCATCTACAAACTCTCAACTTCATACTCCAGGGGAAGGATAAAATTGTTTATCTTACTTGGAGAATTTTCAGCTTTCAGAATAAAACAAGACTTTTTCAAAGAGACACATTATCAAGAAACTTCAGTTACTTTTCCAATCTCGAAAGGAGAGAGTAAATACATTCCCTTATATTGAAATGAAAGACCACAAACTGGAATAATACATAGATAAATTACAAGGGCTGCTTGATAATTTCCTAGACAGGTTTTAGGACTTGCAGAAGCTGAAGCCCTAATTTGCCCTTTTTGTAAATCCCTTCATGGTTGATGTGAACACTGATGGTTGTCCAATTCTCGAACCTCTGGTTACAGAATCATCTGTTGTGAAAATGGAACTAATAGAACTACAGGAAGACCTAGGTCTCAAGATGATCTATAAATTCCATTCTTGGCAGTCTCATTTAATGTTAATGAAATGCAAGTTTGGATATTTTTGTTGTTCATTACTGTATTAAATATGCTCAATATAGTTAAAACAATAATCAGCCAAGATTTTGAAAACATTTGGTGTGTGTGTGTGTGTGTGGGTGTACTTTATGATTATTCAAACCAATACAAATTAATGGTTTAAAAACTACATACATGAATAAATATTATGTAGATGTATTTCTTAATATTTATATAAAATGTATGTAACAAAATGTCCATCTAGCAATAGAAACGTGTGTGTAATATTTGTTCATGTCTTGCAGCTCTCAAACATCTGAAATCTATTGTATGTGGCTCTTATGTTCAGCAAGTTTGGCCACCCCTGTTATACATAAACTTTAAACATACTACATTTCTAACTGTATAGTGATGTTGACAGTGAAGAAACAGAGATGTTAGAGCTATTTAAAAATTGTCACAATTTCTCATCGGTAGAAATATAAACATTGCACTGTTGAATTAACTAAGCCTTTACCTGGTAAGATATTGGAAGCTGAGTGGACTTAAGGTGAGAGAAAAGAGTAGTTGACCATATGAACATTGTCAAAAATAAAAACCTATTTTAAATCTAAGAAGCCTGAATATGTACTTGTAAGATTATGAAAACTAGTAATCTTTTTTTATTACAAAAATTGGACAAAAATATAAAGATGGTGTTATTCATTAATCAACTTAGAAAAAAAAAAAAAAAAAGGGAAAATCTACTTAATATTTGTAATAAAATTATACTATTCTATATTAATCAGATTTACGAATTGCAGGTATCTGTTTACCAGAAAATGTACTCTCAACAAAAACTGCATGAAACAAGTTTTAGTAACTGGTTGAGAGAGGTATACCTCCACTGTTGGAACATTTAACATTGTGTAAAGAACAGTGAGTTAAAACACAATTAATATATTTCTGTGTGTAACTGTAATGCTTAACAATTAATCCACAAAATCAAATACTTCTATGAATCAAACTACAGTTTTTATACAAAGAAAAAAATTTCACAGAATTAATGCAAAAGCTTAGCTTTTTAAACCATCAAAAAATTTCCAAACAAGAATTTAAAAATGTTAAAATTCATAATTAAAATGTTTCATACTTTAAAAACTCAGCCTTTTTTTAATGTACAAAAACATTTCACAGCTTCAAACCAAAAAAACATTTTTATTTTACTTCCACTCTTTCAGACAATATCCTAAGCTCTTTACAAATTTTACAGAAATCTAAGCGATTATTTCAAAAGTTATGCTCCTGTTAATCCTAACTACTCGGCCCAGCAGTAAACTGTAACCATATTATACTGTATCGAATATGGTACTTTACTACTGACAAAAAAAATCTTTATTCAAAGGGTATATTTCAACTGTTCTCTTATTGTTTGAAAGGTGTAAACAGACATCCTTTATAATCTGAAAAACATTCAGTGGATTTACTTAAGATTCTTTAAGATGTGATGAAATCTTTAAACAAATTTACAAGACAGAGTACAAACTTACACTCTTAGGTAACTTTGTTCAATAACCCATAAGTGCTCTAAACTAACTTTTTAACAGTTTAAGATCAGGGTAGGTGTTGAAGTTGGATCAAGTCTAAAAGACCAATTATGTCTTATGACCTGTTTCCTCTTTCATAGGTCATTTCAGTTCTTGTTAGTAACACAAGTACTATATTGTTTCTGAAGAATTTAACTTTTATGTTGATTTTTAAAAATACTTATACAGTAAAACCTGTTTAAGGCGGAATCGCACGGGATGGAGTAAAATTTCCAGCTTAAGAGGTTTTCTGGCTTAGACAGTGAACATGAATATCCTTAATTATATATAATGTTTTAGTGGAACATTATACATACTTGACTCAAGGGAAGTAAGATGTTTGTAAATGGTTATTATACTGTTTATGCCATACTTATTAAAATAAGAACAAAAATAGACATTCAAAATATACATAAGCACACAAAATCTTAATGTAATTAAAAGAGAACGCCAATTCTATGGCTTTTTCATGAAGTTCATTTTCCCCCTTCATTTTTGCATACAATTTGTTAGCATTAATATAACTTAATACATTTGCAATGAAGTAGGAATTTCTATTTCCTCACTATCTTTTCCATTTTGTTCATCTTCTGAATCTCTCACACTGTTACCATCTTGCAATTCTATTATAGATTTTAAATCAATTTCATCAGTTTCTTTTAAAACATTCTTGTCAACATACACAAAATCATCTGCATCAATCTTCTCAAAGTTTGGATTTCACTAGAATCATCATAACAAACAACTTCTCCACAATCTCCAACATTATCAAGAATAAATCCACATTTTGCAAAAGTACTTTATTATGTCATTCATCTTTTATGTATTTGATTGAACGACTTCAAAATGCAATTGCATCTAAACATGTCAATTTTCATGGTCATTTCAGATGCTCTCTCACAGTCATCCATGTTTGCAATAATATGCTGAAACATTAATTTTCTGTAGTTAAATTTTATACACTGTATAATTCCATTATCTAGTGGCTGTAGAGCTAATGTTATACATGGAGGTAGAAAGACTAAATTAACATTTAAAGAAATGATTAATTAAATAAGAAATTAATATTTAATCAAAAACATCTTTTCTGCCTTACTCAGGTTCTAATCCTACTTGTTGATAGATGAGGTAGTTGAAAGATAGTTTTCCATCTGCATTACACAGGTTCTGCCATATAGAGGGCCTATTATAAGAGAAATCTTAGGATAATGCTACAAAAGTTTGATATTTCTGGCTTGTACAGGTTTTACTGTATCAACAAAAATATATGTTAAGATAAAGTTGAATGAAAAATAATACAAGTCTTCTTGGACAGCCAGTTCACTCCACAACTATTTTGTACTGCAGCTAAAAATCTTTGTTATTTTATTCATATGCAAGTATTTTCCCCATTTCTTGAATAACTATAAAATGATACATTTCACAGGTTATAGAAACATGTATCTTTCTACTCGTTTTGTACTTGATAAATTATTACTGCTACTTACATTTTAGTCAGTTGAATTTCACAAACATACTACGATTTGGTCTTCCAACAGTTCAATGGTATGTTATAAAAGGATAGAAACAATCAGTTATGATGGTTTTTTTAGATTCATAATTCATTGTCATGACTCCTCTGCATCATCAAACTGGCCTTCGGTTACTCCCAAAAAGAGATAGAAACGTTCAATGGGCTTGGCGTGGATATCTGATGGAATGAAACTTCCTTCTGGTGTAGGAAGTCTCAAACTGACTGGATCCAGAGTAAGATGTCTATATATTGGCCGAACCTCTGGAAATATTAATGGTCAAGTAAGGGGGAAGTCATAATTTTCCTATACTGAAAATGTATTTCTGATAGGTATTTACTTTCTCTCACAATATTAGTTATTTCTGTTCAGTGCTACCCTCTATATACAAACTTTTTATACATACCACAAACCTTGTGTACTTGTTGGAACTAGTACAACTCCTGCATTATCTGTCAACCAATAGTAGCATAGTATGCTCATATGACTCCCTCAACACTCCTCGATCAAACCTTCACTTTAACGTTTGGCAGATGTGAGCACCAAAAGTGTGACAGGAGGCAAGTACCTATCACAAATATATTTTAAGTTTAGGAAAATTATAATTATTCTATTAGCTACTATCCCATACTGAGAAGAAGGAAGGGATACTGCAAGGGGATAACAGAAGCACCCTTGGAAGCATTTGAAGGATACCTCTGAGCATGAGAGAAAGAGATCCAGAGATCAGAGGAGGGAAACAGTGCCACTACTGAGCTAGGAATATTCTTAGCCTATGTAGAAATTTGAAAAAACAAGGGCAGAAACTGCAAAGTGTAGTGTGGTTAGGGCACATCAAACCATACTTGGGAAGTTGATTACATTCAAAACTTCCACAATTGGGATACCAACATCCACACAAGGGTAGAATGAGGATTATATTGCCTCCAGCCCACGAATTGGGGATTAAGATATACACCAATTCCTGGGAACAACACAAGAATCAACACCCTACAGCAATCCAGGACTGACCATCTGGCATCAAGAGGATGGAATCAAATTGTGCAAGGACTTATGTTGATTGATTGACTTGAATTCAACACCTCATCACTATGAACCGATGTCCACATGAAGGTAAAACAAGGGCTCCCAATTAAAATGCATGAACTGCATGTGTGATGGATCAACTCCAGGTGTTATGGAATATGTGATAGAAAGCCACATCAACCTGAAGACAGCAGATCAACTTCATGTTAGTATATATAAGATAAAGAGGCCACATGAAACTGTAAGGTGATGAATCAACTCCAGTGGTTGTGGGTATTGTAAAATATGTAAATAGTACAGGAAGCCACTTTATCTAAGTATGTGACAGATCAACTCCTGTGATAGTGTAATTAGTATCAGGAGGCCAAACCCACTAGTAATGGAATGGATCAACTCCAGTATAAGTCACTTTGCATCTGCACCAGCAGAATACCACCACCATACTCTCGAGTGAATGGCTATAGCCAATGTTTTAGTGAAAACAATTTAGGAGGGTGTCTCCATGGTCTACCACCATATTAACTTTAAACTGTAATAAGAACTCCCATACAATACTCAGTAAAGGAATGAAAATACATTGGAGAGTCTAGAAGACCATCATAATCAGAAATACTGCAATGGATGACCATAATACCCTATTTTGAAAAGTGGACCATACTGAGTTCTTCACTCAAGGTATGGTAGGGATGGGCAGCTATCCCCTTCTGCTTTACCCATGCATTCCATGGGTGGTACAGTCCAGAACAGACAAATTTATAAAGTAACCATCAGAAGAACAAAACAAAGTTATAACAAAGTATGGAGCATGGTCACTGGTGGAAGGTAAGAACTAAAGTGGGCAAAAGTATAATGTGATGAAGATAACGTGAGACAAATGTACTGGGTGTGGTACACAGGCCAGCTTGGAAAATTCTTTAATGGATGGCAAAGACAGGAAGTGAGGGAAATTTGAGATAATGACAAACAGAACAAAGTATGGAATGAAGAAGGTAGAAAGGAGTAGACCAAATGCACCAGAAGGCATACCCAATTTGTAAGGGAAGAAAAGGAAAGACCATGAATAGAGGAGAACTGCCATGAAATGAAAAGATGGTTATATGCACCCCAGAGGGTAGTTTTGCCTGCAATATAACACTGACAGGACATGACAGATACTCTAGGTCCAAATGAAGGCAGACATGAAAGACAAAAGATAGTGAAATAGGAGGAACAATCTTCTTGAACTGCTGCAGTCTCAGGAAGAAAGGAATGATCAAGACAAAGAAAAAGATAGGTAGGATTAAAAAAAAAAAAAAAGAGTACAGGAGACATCAATAGCAAATAAATCAGTTAACTGATGTCTGCATGTAAAAAGAAGGAAATAGGTCCTAAGAGACAAAACAAGAATCATGAAGAAATTGGTTCAAATGGAAAGAGAGTCAGGATGTGGAGGACCACATTAAAGTCCCAATTTAGAAGAAGAAGAAGCCCAGAAAGCCTCTAAATACAAGAGTGAATTAGTATAAAGAGAACAAGTGAACTAAAAACTGTATGGTATCTGGAAAATGGAAGATGTGGGAGAGGGCAGTCCTATATTCAGAAATAAGAGACCAAAGATACACAAGCCAAAAAACCAGGTGAGAAGTTCCACCACATACACTAATAAAGGCCTAGCAGCAGGAGGTTCCCTGTCAACAAACCAACAGCAGAAGACCTTCCACATGCACTGGTAAAATACCATGGAAGACAAACAAATGGAAATAGCTAATAGGAAGGAGATGATATATGTGAAGCCAGATCTCCTTGCCAAGAACCAAACAAAAGCCATGCAAGAAGATGTAAGACAGGAAAACTGGGATGAAGAAAGGGGGATCAAAGTTGAGTCAGAAAAGGAATACAGAGGAAGAGAGACCAGAAAGAATAGGAATTGATTTTGGAGTCTAAGAAACTGGGGCTGTGCAGGCCAATGGGGTACAATTTGGACAACCTAACATGAAGTGAAGTGTACCAGAGAAATCATCTGATAAAGCAAACATATGGGAGGGTACACAAAAAGGTATTTGTAAGACCAATACTGGTTGAAGGCATTGACAGCCAGAGCCTGTGAATGTAGGACAGGGGACCAAAAGAGGGGCAACTTGGTATTGAAGACTGTAGCAAATGCATTCATTTGGGGGGGATCTCAAAGAATGCAAATATCTCTGAAAATAATTAGATCTAATGACAACTGCATGGGAAAGATTAGGTCCAGATGTGAAATACAATCCACTAACAGATTCTAAGCACCCAGCACGTGACAAAGGAAAAGACGAATATGATGTGCCTGGGCACAATATAGAAGATTGAGAGTCTAGAAAGAAAGGTCCCTAGATTGGCTGCCCCCTTGGTGGTTGATATGAGCCACCATCACAGAGTTGTTGGAATGAACTATCACCACACAGTGACAGACAAGAGAAAGAAACTTATATATGCCAGATGAACAACCAGAAGTTAAAAAACACTGATATGTAAGACAAGTTTGTATGCAGACCCATGACCCAAAGCTTTGTGATTATCAAACCAACCCCCCCTCCATCCCTAAATGGAAGCATCTCTGAACAGATAGGAATTTGGGCACAAGGGAGACAGAGGCACACTTGTAAATATGTGGGTTTTGTTGAGCCATCAGAGCAGGTCAACTATCAGAAAAGGCAGAAGGGAAGTGATAGCAAAAAGAGGATCTCATACAAGGTTCATTGTTCATAAAGTATTCACAGCAGGAATCTTATGTGGAACTATGAGAGAAAATACAAGTGGAACCAAGGGAAATCTAAAGGAAAGAGCCTGAAATTGGTAAACCACCTGAGATCAGAAAACCAAACATGAAGTCAGGAGTGAAGGATTATCAGGATGTATAGACATCCATTTGTGTCATCCATAATCCTAGGAAAAATGCCTATCTCAGAGTGAGAAAAGACTCCATAATGAACTTAGGAAGTAAATAAGTAAATCCAACAATTAAGTTCCAACTGGCCTCAAACTCACACAGTAGTTATTGGTACTGGAGATAATGGACAATACATCAGCAACAACCTTGAAGAGAGGAAGTATACAGATTGGAAGACATCAGTAAATGGTGGAAGAATGAAAGGCAATGCTCAGATTGAGACAAAATTGCCACAAAAGTCAAAAGGGTAGACCGTCATCGGAGAACATTACCTATGGCTCAATATTATCAGGAACTGTCAAAGACATAAAAACAAAGAAAAAGAGCAAGACTTAAGTCCCTTAGAGAAGTGAAAAGCAAATTAATTCAAGCCAGAATAGAGTCTCTACTAATAAAATCCCAACAACAAAGAAACCATGTATGTAATAACAGAGCAAAGGAGGAAATACAGGCCAAAGGGAAGACAGAAGCTAAATGGTACAAGTACAAAACCTTCGAATTTATATAAAGAACTTCCAAAAGAAGATGTATGGAAGACAGATACCAGAGGAGGGTAAGTAAGGGTAACAAGAAGGCAAGAATATTGGGCAAGTGTGATGCTAACATTAAATTTATTAGCTAACCCTAAAAAGGTAACAAGGAATTTAACAAGAGGTGTTCTAACAACTGAAATTCAGCCCTGATGGTAAACCAAGACATATAGATCAGAGGTTCTTGGGGAGAGAAGCATAAACTGATCTCATCACTCAACAAGGAGAATAAAACTGATTAGCATGGATATGAATATCAGGAGATGGAAGAAAGCCAAAAGAGGTTGAAAAGAATGCTCATGCAACAATATAAGGACAAGGGGAATAAGAAAAAAAATCATAAACCTGAGATACAAAATCCATGAAAGTCAAAAAAAGGCCTACTGGAATCTTCAGTATAAAACTAGGAAGGAACAGCATACACACAGGAGAAAAAAAGAGAAGATGAAAATTGTCATCATGGTGAAGAATATTAGCTCTTGTGACTTCAAGAGACAAAAGATGACCCAAGTATCATTCAATCTCACGACAGATGAAAACAGCTTCAAGGGACTAAAGATGACCCAATTTTCAGTTAATCTCACGACGGACAAGAGCAACATCAAGGGACAAACAATGGCCCAAGTATTATTAAATCTCATGATGGAAATAATCAGAAAGATCCACCACTGGGTTGCCAGTACCTGAGACTGAAACTTTGTCATTGGTGTGACCAATAAAGAAACAACATTGATTTTGAAATTCATAACTTACTAAACTGTACCAAAAAACCTTGTGCAGAAAAGCAACAACAATAAACTGGGAGAAAAGATATAAAGTAGAAACAAAACTAAAACTACTTCAACGAAAAAATGAGAATGTGTGACACAAAGTTGCAAAGCACAAAAAAAAAAAAACATCTGTACTGAACAATTGATAAATGAGAAGTGAAGGTTTGATAAGGAGTGCAGAGAAAGTCACTTGTGTCACGTAAGCATACTATGCTCCTATTGGTCAATAGGTGATGAATGATGATTTGCATGAGACATATGTTGGAATGTATTTATTCTGACAAGGGAATTGCACAAGGCTTGTAGCATGTGTAAAATACAAGTTTGCATACAGAGGGCAGCACTAAATGAGAATAGCTAATCTTCTGACTGTAGGCAAGCATTATATTAGAAGAAAAAGTTTTATAAACTAACAATCATTGATCAGATAAAACATGATTTTACAATTACCAGATATCCAAGTGGCAAAATTTTTACATCAAATCTATAATGGCAATGCTGTAACCCAAAGTTCTACACTGAGTCTTGTATGTCTCTAACACTGGGTTTTCTCCCTTACATTTATAATTATTACACAGAGCCACTGACATGTATGTAGCATCACTTTCCTCTGTAAACACAATGTTAACAGGATAACTTTCCTTAACATTATAACAACCAAAGTACACGCTACACAACTTACCATATGGGTTGTTGCTTATCTCACTTTCCCAGTCTTCTTCAGGTGCAGCAGCATTGGTCTTTTCAGAGTTCCAACCAGCTGTATAAAACACAGTACCTAAATTTGTATCAAATATTGATTCTCTTATATTAAATTTTGTTTATTTTAGCACCATATTTTCTGAAGGAAGTACACACAATAATAAAATTATTTTGGTCATGAGCTATATAAGATACTCATATTGTCTGTAAATGTTTGAAGAATGACAAACATTACACTTCAGAAGCTCTTCAGTACACTGTTGTAAATTTTGTTCACACTGAGCACAAACATAGCAACAAACAACTTAGCAACATAGAAGTTTGAATGTATATCAAGTTGGCTGGTATGGGTATTAAAACTTTTATTAAAATAAAGCAGAAAACAACATTTTGGCCTTCTAGGTCATCTTCAGGTTAACAAAAGTTGAAACATTCTCTACTTTATTTTAATAAAAGTTTTAATACCCATACCAGCCATCTCGAGATGCAGTTTTACTTCAAGTGGTTTCTTGTCATCACGTACACAGAAGTTTCTTAATCCTTTCATTTATCGTGAAAATGTTTTCATTTCCCAACTTTCATTTTAAAGCTGTACACACTGAAATCTGTAGATGGTATGATTTTAAGATGTATTGTATCTTATTTATCAGAACACAACTATCTTTACCCACAAATAGAAAAGTATATCACATGAAAGTATGGGCATATCACAACTTACTTTACACAGTACCAACCTCATAACCATTTGTGCTTGTTATAGTTTTCTGATTATCAGTAAATATTATAAGGTTTTCATACAAAAAATATCACATATTTTATAAAATCTTAAAGTATGTTAAACAATTTTTTTTTCTCTTTTCTTATGCCTTTTTTATTTTGGCATGTTGTCTTTCTGACATGCAAAGTAATTTTCATTTTAAGGTTAAAAATAGTTTTGTGTAACATTTTCAATTTCATATACAACAGCCTTATGATATCCAGAGAGTTTTATCTTTAAAAAAAAAAAATTACACTTTGTATTATTTTTACTAACAAATTTCTGTATGGGTTCAGTCAATCTGACTAATCTTGTAACCATCATGTAAAGTTAGGAAATGAATATAAATATGTCTTTTTTATTCTGGAATGACTACAGATTATAAAACAAAAACTAATTTTATTTAACAATACAGAAGTTACAATGATGAAGCACTCATGTACTTATGTTACTGTATTAAATAATATAAAACTGACCTTTAGTTTTAACAAAGTGACCAATCTGGGTTGTGTTTTAGTTGGCCACTATTCGACAAATTCCAATCACATTTCAATTATTATAAATTGTATATGTATATTGATTATTATTATTTCTTAAGACTTAGAACAGTAAGCACACAATTATCTCTTCTAGTTATGACCCTTGTACTTGTTGCTGCTTGTCCTAGATTGCTAAGCCTTGAGAAATTTTGCACATGGACAGCATGAAAGAATATTTTTAAGGTTTTATATAAACATGATAACCAAAAAATAAGTTAATTCACTGATACCATACAGTTCCATTATAATTTATCAAATTTAGTAATTAATCTGTATTTGTATCTAAATAATATGAAATCATGAAGAGACCAAAAACTCAACTTTCTAGCTTTCTGTCTTGAAAGAAAGAGAGGATGTCATAATATTCTGAGCTTCTGATTGGTTATTCACATCATATATAGAAATAAGTAAATATAAGGTACTGTTTCCAAAAATAAAAAGGAGGTGAACATGAGCCATGTGTTTGATTCACTAAATATAGTAATAGCTTTGCAAATAGAAAAGATAAAAAGGTATTTATTTTATATTCTAGCTCATCAATATCAGTAACTCAATTTTTTAATTCATACAAAATACACTTTGTAAATTTGATATTAAAAACATTTATTTCAAGCTAGTGCTGCATACAACATAACACACAAAACTAGATGTTTAGGTATTTGTTTAATATTTATTTTTAAATTAAGAAATTAAACAATGTATAATGTTTAAGTTATAATTTACAGTTTTATACCAGACTTAAGGAGATAAATGCATAAAATAGTAGTTCAATAAACTTTTGAATGCAAGTCAAAACGTGTGATAGACTGCAACTCATGTGAAAAGGGTTAACCAACCAAAATAAAAACAAAAACATGCCGACAGTGGTTAAAACATGTTTTGAAAGCATTACTCTTCATGTCTTTATTCAATAAAACAAACAAGGTCCTGCCAACGTGTACTATACAACACATCCCTCCTTGAGGAACTCACCTGAACAAATGTCATCATTTCCATTTTTGTCACTAAATTCTTCACAGCTGGCCCTTCTAGAATTTACAACCCTGCAAGTTGCTTTTATTCTTGACCTTTTCTGACCATTACCATGTCTCAATGATGCTCCCACAGCTAAAGCTGATCTTAGTCTCCTCCAGGAATACGGCAACTTGTGAACATCTCCATTAATTCTTATTTCTTGAACTTCAAACTATACCCCACAGAGATAAATGCATACTTTACCTAAACACATCACAGCTACAATATTTTTGTATTAAGATTTGAGACAACTGGATGAAACAAACTACACCTAACAGCACTCATTTATTACCATTTGTACAACAAAATAAACATGAGATGTCTTAGAACATCGACTGAATCTTTTTATTACAGCAAAGTCAATGAATAAATTTGGACAATGGAACTAAAACTAGTTAACTTGTTAACTCTAAAATAAAAAATGCATTTTCACACAGACATCTTTTTAATCTTTTTAAAATGTAAAATTATGAAAAATAAGTGAGTAATTAATTTATAGCAGTTAATAAATCAAAAACCCATAAAAAGTTTAAATACAAATATATATAAAAGCATCTGAGAAGTGTTGAAGTTGCCTATGGTTCAACAAATTTTACAAAGCATACTCAACATTTTATCCTTGTAATTTCAAACTAATTTCAATTAATTCGACTTTCGGATGCTTTGAAAGCACCATAATCAGCCTGAAATTAAGAATAGCTACAAATTACCCACTGTTTCACACTTTTCAGACAAATTTATGCTGAAGTGGTTAATTTATTTATTCCAAAAGCACTCCATTTGAAACAAGTAAATTCTGACTTGTAATTTAATTATTCTATTATTATACCTAACATACTGCTAAGAATGTTACAAACATCAATGTTATCTGTTTTCTTCCAGTTGTCTTGAGAGAGTGGAACTGTTAGGTCAGAGGGTGTCTTGAAGGAGGTATCTGATAATTCATTTACAGAAAAGCCAAAACTATTCTGAAATTAAAAGCATTATGAATGTGTCAAGTCTTTGATTTCAAGTAATACATACAACATATTAATAATAATCTTAAAGACTAAAATAAAAAATTTATTCACTTAATCCTAAAGTCCCCCTCACAAAAAAAAAAGGCTCCTCAATAACCATAGCGTTGTGTTAAATGACTGTTTATATATTCAACTTTCAAGGACATCTGTGCAGCCAATCCTCAACCCCTACACTATTGTAAAAATGAAATTGTTATGAGTTATAATATGCAATTACTACCAAGTAAAACTAGAAAATTCAATCATTTATGAAAACAACACTTGAGTGTAAAAGTTACATACTGCTATCATAGTTTATGTTGTGTATCAATAAATATTCAATAATCCTAACAAAACTCAAAGTTCACCACTTAAACATCCTTGACTTGTTAGATTTGATAGTTTTACCCTTGGGAATGAAATCATAATGCTCTCAGTTACAAGATGAATTACCTTTTCCAAATCCAATTTGTTCAAACTGGACAGCTTTAACAAAGACAATGGGAAGGCTGTCAGTTTGTTGTTGTACAGGTCAAGATTCTTGAGAGCCTGAAGATTGTTGAAGGATTCTGGCAGCTCCAGCAGCTAAAAACAAAAAAGTATGTTTAACTGTGGACTTAGATCAGAGTTTTGTTCTCTGCGTAAACAACTCTATAAACAAATGTTAAAAAGTTCACCTCTCTGCACCACTAAGAACTATCGCCTTTCACACAACTGCCATGGAATTTTCTGCACTTATTATAAGCTTCAAATAACCTCAATGTTGTAGCCCTCCACCAACAGTAGAATGACACAACCTCCAAGCACAGTAATCTCAAAGAGCACTAGCATATTACCATAACCTCATTCTTGAGGAGGTAAGGAATATGCATCACAAACTGGAAGAAAGAATAGGAAGGTGGTGCTGAGAGGTATCTATGTACCTTACACACACTTTCAGACAAGGGGAATATTAACTTTAGGCTTTACTTCTCCACAGACTAAAATGGTGTAGATCAGTTACAGAGAAAAGCTCCTCTCTGCAATGTTGTCAGGAAAGTCCATGTCTATAAGAGTGGGGTGTTTAATGTAGCAGCACTAGGTGGGAGTTAGCATTCTTTTGAGAATGTATAGTGTGGAAATAGTATTGGGCCATTCCATCGAGGTGAAATATTCATGAGACATACACAGTAATGACAGATGGAGGGCAGAGAAGAAGGAGCTTTCACATGCAGCCCAAAACAAATCAAGTATTATCTGGTTCGGCATGTATGGACATGCTTGGAAAATACTCTAATGAGGTGCCTTGTACTACACTGGTGTAAAAATAAAATAAAAAGGAAAAATTCTGAGAATATGTGATTGGAAGTAAAATTAAAAGCTGGTAAAAACTCATATAAACAAAAAATGGCCAATGGTCCATAAAAAGGTTCAAATTACAATGACAGTGTCATCATTGTCAATGGTGCATCCCAACATCAGGGGTAGACCAACAGAAAGTACATGTCTGAAATGGTGCTACCATTGATGATCGTAACAACAGTATTGTGACTTGAGTATCACAAAGGCCACACATTGGTAGATCAGTTTCAGATAAAAGAAAATGAAGAGCTAAAAAACTGTGAGCAATGTCTAGCCAAACATGTCCTCCTTCTGATCGTCATAGAAACTAGACAGCCATATAGCAGTAGTTTTAATCAGAAAAAGCTTGGTATAAAGCTGCTCTCCCCAAGCCTACTGTCAAATGATGTAAAGCAATGCCTTAATCACAGGACTAGAGTCCCTAACTGGAACAAGCAAGGCAGTGGCACAGCCAGAGCAAATTAACTTAGTTGTGATATAAGCAAGCTCGTTCCTTCAAATACCTACATGGCCACGTATACAAAAACACTGGATTGAAAAAGAAGACAGCAAGCCAGTTGTTGTTGAATATTGAGGAGAATAGGGTAAGAACTAATTTTAAGTGATTCCAAAGCCAGTAGAGAGTTATGAGAGTCAGCAAAATGGTAAAATCTGTGTACTGTATACTTTCTACATGATCCAGGGCAAGAGAACACAAAAACTGTAGAGGGGATCCTGCAAGCAACCAATCAATCACCTAGCCACAAAAAACCATAGTAGAGACCACAGAGTCACTTGATTTCGAACTATCCATATAAATGGGGATGGAAGAATGGTTCTAAAGATGTTCGACAAAGAGAAAATGGTACTTACAGTTCAAGATATCAGCTTTTCCCAGATTACTCACAGAATGGTCACAGGTGGAGAATGGTATAACCCCTGGTAGGATGAGCTGAACCTTGGAGACAGTTACTCAGTCAGCTGTGGATGGATATGAAGGCAAAAAGGAACAATGGTAAACCTTCCAAAAGAGCATAGCCCACTAAGGAAGGAAGACACAATCCCAGGAGGGATGCTGTGGTAAAGGACCAAAATTTCACAAAATATTACAAAGAAGATTGCAAACAGCCAAAGTTAAGAACAGGTTTGTAAGACTCAGTGTACAAACTCAGGACTGGAGAAATGTAAAAATCCCTGATGCAGAGCTAAAGCCCAAGATAGTGAATGATGCTCTTGTTGAACCATAGACCAGAGACCCATAAATCTTTAGAACAGAACATTTATTTGCTCCCCAAAACACAAAATGCAGGACAAGGAGGATGTTCAATGCCCTTATACACTTGACACACAGCTGCTTGCTGTAAGAAATGGAAGTAAAATTATGGTAAAAAATAAACTTCAAGAGCTTTGCCTCAGGTACCATGAGAAGAACAACTCTATTGTGAAGGAGCTCTGAATCAGGGTGTAAAACCTGTTAGTGGCAAAAATGCATACAAACAGTTTCTGAGAAAGAAAATGTAAAACCATTTGCTGTGGTCTACTTCAACAAGTGATTGAGAGTAGACTGAAGCTGCCACTCAATAAACCTCATATTGAATGACTGACATGAGTTGTGGAACTCACACAGATTTGGAATTGCCTGTCCTGTAAAAAGTTATGAATAAAAATGGGTAAGTGGCCATACAACCCATATGAATGGAGGTCCTGCAAAATGCTGTACCTCCATATAGTGTGATAAGCCTTCTCAAGATCAAAGAAGACAGAAGCTAGTTGTTCTCTCTTCAGGAATGCTTCCCTGATCGATGTTTCAAGTAGAACTAGGTGATCTATGGTGGAGTGCTCTCAATGAAAATCCACATTGGGTGGGTGACAGGGGGTTGGTTGATCCAAGGAACCAAACAAGATGTGTATTAACCATCCTCTCTAAAACCTTACACAGATAGACAGTGAAAGCAGTTGGACAATAATTTGAGGGAATCTTGAGATCTTTCCCAAGCTTTGAAAAAAAGTAGAATAGTTATATACCACAAAGGAAAAATGTTCTCCTGGTAGATCTGGTCTTCGAGAACCAGAAAAAAACAATAGAGGCAGGAGATAGATGGTGCAGCAAATTATAGTGAATGTAATCAGGCCAAACTGATGTAGAGCCAAACCAATGAAGAGCAAGCTTAAGTTCCATGTGTGATAAGTAAAACTCTCCACAGGAATATCAGCAATACTCAGTATATCAGCAACTTCCTGGCTACTGAAGAGCAAAATAGAAAGATGATGAAAGGCATACTTCCCTTTGACCTTCCAGATGACATTGGAACTTGTGGTAGAAGATTCCTTTTGGCCTTAACATCTGACCTGTCAAGCATGGGCATAAGCCTTCTGGAAAACAATGCAGTTGTAAAGAGTGGGATACTAGCAAACGGTATCCCATGCCTGTTTCTGAGCCTTCCGTGCCTGCTGGCAGGCAGGAGACCACCATGAATGAGGATACAATGGGAAACATGTCAAGAATATATGGACAGAAGAAATGGCTGCTTGAATGATGCAAACCATTACTGCTTCCATGTCGGCATTAATAGATGGAAGACTAATAACAGCAGAATCAAGATCCAAGAGACAAGCAAAAGAGACCCAGTCAGCCTACTCCAACTCCAACAATAGTATTTACGTTTGGTACCTTTTACTATGGCCAATCTTCCTGAACACTATGGGAAAATGATCACTGAAGTGTGGGACAGTCAACCCTCCAAGAAAAATGAGAAAAAGTGAAGTGGAACAGACAGTTCAATAGCAGTAAAAGATTGACTAGGTAAAACCACCATTACTGAAGAAAGAAAGGTTATGAAAGCATACACTCCACAGAATGATCCTTCTCATTAATATCAGCACCACTCAAGGGGAGATTGTGTTCATTAAAATCTCCCAGGGTTAAAAAGGGGAGCAGCAACTACATTAAGGTCAATTGATTGTAAATCTTTTCAGAAGGCATGAAGAGAGAACAAATAGTGATGGTACAACCCATGGAAATACATGGAGGCAACAACCTCCAAGGGTGTATTGAGTGGTATAAACAACGTTGGAAACAGGTGGATAAAACAAAAGTGTTACAAGGACATAAATGTTGCTTTTAAGAAGGAAAAACACTCAATTAATGCAATTAGAAAACAAAAAAACTGCAGAAAATATTTGTAAACACAAGTAATGTCAAAACAGAATTAGCTTATGATGACATGCTATTCATTACGGGGATTTACTGTACAATAGAAGTCATGACAACCTCCTGTTGATAGAGTACTACAGAATTATTACAATTACATCACATGTTGGTGTAACATACGTAGACACATCTGTTCAAGAATTGTGGCATGCAAAAGAAATTCTACATCAGTTGTTCAAGAGGTAAGAGTTCTCAGAGGTATGTAGAGATAAGTATCATTCCTGAATTTCAATGGTAAAATATTCTGGTACCTTTTAAACTAGGTACAAAACTACATTTAGACTTTAAACATACAGTTGAAAAGTAGCATAGCAAATGAAAATTAGTGTGTCTCATTTGCATATCAGTGATGCTCCAGGGCAATTTATATTTAGAATAAGAAGTAGCTATTGAAGTTACAACAAAAAATATAACTTTCAAAATAACAGCAAAAGTGAAACTAATTTACGTAACATTTTGACCACACATTAAACAATGTTTCAAGACAGTATACACACAAGGACAATATTACTTTAACAATATTCATTATTTTCTTTTGAAATACATAAAAATATTATTTGATTTACTGTGATAAACTATGTGATTAACAAATAAATTGAACACTTCAGAACTTGAACAACTCAGCTCTTTTCCTTAGAATAATACTATACTAGAAACAATTCTACATTCAGGTTGAGGAAAGCACACATATGATAGAACAGTTGTCATTACAGAAAAAAAGTGAAGTCATATCCCGAAATTAACTCACTCTGTTACATGAAATAAAGTAAATCACATTATATTAACAAGTAACACAACACCTACTATAACAAGCTTACAACAGGCAAGAGCATTCTCAGATACATACCAACAGAGCTTGATATGGCCCAATATGTTTTCCAATAGAAAATACATGTACTTAACTTTCTGTTTTAACTTCTACAGAAAGCTTATTCATATTTTTTCTAAACAGCCAGTGAAAGGAGAAAACATCTTACTTCAGTTCTAAGAAATACTATAAATTAAATCATACTCAAACAAATAGAAATATCTCGTGGACATTACCAAGAATAAAATAGTTATGAATGTAACCTAACATAAATATACAGCAATGTTAAGACAGTTACAGGTACAACCAAACATAAATATATAGTTAGGCTAAAACAGATACTAATATAACCCAACATAAAAAATGTGTAGTCAAGGCAGATCCCACACAAAAAGGCACAATCTTTGCAGCTTATTTGTAGAGAACCAGTAGAATAAAAAAGAAACATAAAAGACAATGTAGTATAACAACTTCCCTAACTGAGTAGTCTACCTATACATCCATCTCTACAACAACGAGTATGTTGTGTATTTACCTGGGGATACGAATATTACAAAATGATATGATCAGCCATTCACTGACACATATCTTAATTCTTCTTCTCAGGAGGCAAACTGACAAGAAACCATACTATTCTGGTAAAAGCCAAAAATGTTCAAGATAGTACAATGTTCCTTTGTGAATAATACCAACAATTATATGAACAAAGAATATAGCAACATTCCTGTTGTCTCTCAGTTCTATAATTTGTATTAAAGCTTTCCCATGCTTTGTGTAGTCCTTTGTACCAATAACCCTTGTACTTTTACCAGGCACTGTCTGGGTATTCTGTTTAGCCCTCCTCTATTGGAATCATAGATTCCAGTATGTCTCTCCTGCAAATCATCATACATCATCTCTCCACAAACAGAAGAGCAGTACTATCACATGACTTCTTATATGTGCTACTACCTACCTATCATAATTTTGAAGTTTGGCAGAAGACATAAGTACCAGAAAATAGTGGGTAAGAGTGGGAACTGTTAGTGGAGGAAAGTACCGATTGGAAATACATTTTCAGTATAGAAAAATTACAACTTTCAATATAGTATTTCCAACCACTCTCAAGATTAGCTAGAATTCTGTGTTGAAAAGGAGGAGGAACAAGTACGGGGGAAGAACAGACGTACCCCTTCCCCTAAAGCATCTGATGAATATTTCTGTAGATGAGAGAAAGAGATCAAATAATTGTATGATGGGTACTACACCACTTCTCAACCAGCTATTTCCTTGCCATGACCACCCAGGAACAAACATGACAGAAAATGAAGGAAGCAGAATGGGAGAGGATAAATCAGGACAGTGATCCCAACAGATAAATATGGAAACTCAATCCTGTAAAAGTAAAGTAGGTAATAAAGGATGTGTCCCATGGTGTAGAATGGCTAGGACACAGCAGACTATACTCATTAAGTCAACTATATTAAAAACCTTTTTGGTGGGTTCCAATACCCACGTAATGATTGAATGAGAATCATACACTGACTCCAGAGATCCAGGAATGTGTCATCTGGTGTTCATGGGAAGTCCAACACATGCAATCAACTCCGACACTTGTGAGAGAGGCCTGAAACATCTAAATGTCAATAACATTCCTGTTGCAAGACAGAATGAGGAAGTGCCCAGGACAGAAACATTGCACATATACCTTCTGTGACCCACTATGTGGAATGAAGAATCAAGGGAGGAAGATGGACAAACCCAAGCATGTGCAAGGCCTTAAGTTGACTGGTTCATTCAAACCCAGTCCACTAAGTACTGACATCCGTGAGAGGGTAGGGATGAGGGTACTCAAGCAAAAGGGTGAACTGCATTGAAACATCTCTCTCCATGGCATGTGTCATTCAATGCAGTGGATGGTATGACTTCCTCACTGGCAGAACACCATCACCTGTGTAAAACCCATCCAGTAGGATGCCTTCATCATCAGCCACCCCAGAGCCCTGGAACTGGAAAGTGGTAAGAACTCTCATACTCCACCGGAAGAAAGGGATGAAAAGAGCTTTGAAGAGTCCAGAGGAATGGTTAAACCTGAGACAGTAGAACAGGTGATCAAGAAACCCTATTTTGAAAAACAGACCATACTGATTTATTCAATTGAGGCATGGCAAGGATGGGCAGCATTCCCCTTCTGCTTCACCCATGCCTCCAAAATACATTCCAGGATGGACCTATTTATGAAGCAAATATAACGAGGTTATTAGCCATTCAAAGAAAGAGTGCACAAATCAGCATGGTTTACTGTGCAGATTTGTTTTTATATGTAAAGAATACCTGGTTAGGCACCATTTGCCACAGAATGGGGTGCAAGAGATAAACTTCAAAGCAAGGGCCCTAAAAGAAAGAAAGCATTAATAAAGACTTACCCAGTGTCATAGTTGCACCAAAGCCTGACATATAGCCATAGATGTTAAGTTATATTCCACAGAAGCAAAAATTGTGACAGGACGTAAGTAACGGGAGATGAACAGCTAAGGGGTGGTTAACATACCCAACTGCAAAAATCTCTGCCAAAGGCCTACAAACACAAGAAGCAAGGGGAAAAGTGATATATCACATCTGATGGGAGGTAATAAAACAAAGCACATTGGGAAGGAGACAAAGAGGAATAGGTAAACTGGATTAAATGACAAAACAAATTGGTAAGGGTAAAAGAGAAAGATTCTAAGAAGACAAAAGTTGCTGAAGGGCACATACAGTGTATAAAAGTTTATCCAAATCAGTATGAGGGTAAAGGTAAGAAACAGAGGGAAAGAAAGTGGACAATAAAGAGGAGTTACCCTTGTAATCCATTGAGGTATTAGGAAAGAAGGAGTGATCAAAATAAAAGATACATTTGGTGGTACAGTGTGCAAGTGATGTCAACTGTAAACAGACCTGAACGACACCACCTGTAGGTCTTAAGGGATAGATGAAACAAAGAGCATGAGGGAATACTTTCAGAGGTAAATTGAAGGAATGGAGTACCATGTCAATATCCCAATCTGGCAGTACAGGATGTCTAGTGCTCTCCTATTGGTGGAGAAAAAGCTTGTGGCATGCATAATAAAAAGGGTTTGGATATAGAGGGCAACACAAAATGAGAAAAGCTAATCTTGTAAAAAAAAAGAGTACCATATAAGAATATAAAAACATTTCACTGAGTCATGCTTTAAAAAAAAACAATTAAAAGTGCTTATCTTTATTTTAGATTTCAATTACTTATTTTTACATTTTTTAAAAATTTCCAGTACAAGGCTAAATTTAATTTTTGTTTTGATTAAAAAAAAACTAAATGCAATTTCACTGTGCTTGTGATCATGTGCATGGAATATAAATAATTTTCTCACCATATTTAAACTGTTTATCATAAGGTTTTATTTGATATACATGTCTTAAGCTCTCTTTATAATTTTTTAAAAAAAGTCAACATTATTTCATTTCGTGAAGAACTTTTATTTTTCAGTAATATTGCATATAAATGAAGTATAAAATAAAGATTTCCACATTTTCAGAAATCAGGTCTGTAATTCTTCACAAACAGTTTTTCTTCGAGCAACATGACATCTAGCTAAGCATTAGCATTGCTCTATGGTGTCTGTACGTAACTGAAAGTCATTCTGGCTTACATCATAAAACAAAAGAAGGAAAAATATTTCTGATTATGTGTACAGATGATAAGCCTATGAATTCTCAAAGCAAGGAAACAGGCAATTACATCACACTGTGATAATGTTGAGAAACAGTGATTCACTAAAATGGATAAAACACTTTTATTTAAAGTTGAAAGTTTATAATGGGTGCAATTTATTCAAACTATTACAATTTTCTTCCAGAGGGCTTTGAGTGTTGTATTAACCTCATGAAAGAAAAAATCAAAATTACAAACACTAAAGATTTTGTTAAAATATAAACTTTTTTTATTGAATAAATTTCAACTCTGAAAATTTTCATTAAATGTGTAGGAGAATGATACATGTTTATTCTCTCTAACCTTTTAATTTAATGATGCAATTTTCCTCTAAGAGCAAAGTGGATACATCTAGACAAAACAAAGAAAGGTTCAGCATCAATCAAGTTCTGTAGCAAGGTAGAAACCTGAGAATTCAGAAGTGAGAATATACCTGTAGTTCAAACAATAGGCTCCTGATTTTAAATAACTGACGATGAAGCACCTCCAAAAACAAACAAACAAACAAACAAGTCCTCAACTTTGACAGAAGGATAAATAATCATAGATGGTATTAGATGCCAAACAGGAATGTCTCTAGAAACCATCTCAACACTAGGATAACTGGAACTAGCTACACTGGTCTGTAGCATCTAGATCAAAATGCAAGACCAGAGATTACATACAGACCAGTAGTCCTTAAGTAACAGATAAGAAACTTGTGAAACTTTAGGTCTGTCAACATGTAAAAATAAATTTCATACCTGACAGCACTATATGAAACTAAGATACAGTAGAAGAAAAATATTCATATCAAAAAGACAAACATTTAGATTCTTGATTGTCAAGAGTTTAACAACTAATCAGAGAACAGAACTAGAAAAGCAATACCACCTCATGAAATAATAAACAGATCTCACAGGTTAAACAAAAAGACAGAAGTTAATAAAAAGTTAATATTACATTAATTTTGGGAAAGAATTAACTACACAGAAATTCAGGCCAAAAGCAGTTTGGAAATCATTCAATGTTAAAAAGTTGCTACAATGAACACGAAAGGACAGTGCAACCTAGTAGATGTACTACAATTCACATTAATAGTACAGAGGCATTTTGTGAACTTTAGAAACAATGAAGACTATAATTATCATGAGGTTTAAATTTAAGTAGCAACAGCTCACTGAAGAAAAAATATTTTATCAAAGTATCTTGGCCAAAAGTAAAAAGATCAATAGAAACATGAAAAAACAACTGACTTCAGATAGTTGTTTGTCTGTACAAAATATACCAAATATTTAATCACTTCTAGAATAGATCATTATTAAATTACTTACTAAAATAAATACCAACAAACAAACATTACAAAGATCATAAACACACCATCCAACCTGATTGTTATCTAAATGCAAGTCTTCCAAGCACCGGAGTAGTCCAAAGTTCACAGGAATAAATTTAAGATAATTAATGGACAACATACAAATTCGCAGAAATTCCAGATGACAAAAGCTATCTGGAAGGGATGTCAGTTTATTATTACTCAGGTCCAAAATTTCAAGGTTCTTCAAATTTCCAAAGGTTTCTGGTAAGCATTCAAGCTGATTCTCATCCAAATGTAATTCTGTCAAATGATGAAGATCCCCAAACCCTGAGGGGAGAGATTTTAGTAAGTTGCCATTCTTAAGGTTTCGGTTTTGTTGCAGGTGAAACAAATGACTCCCCATGTCTATGAATTCCAGTTTTTGGATAAATCCAAATGTACTAGGAAGAGCTTCAATGTTATTTCCACCAAAATCAAAATGTTTCAATTTGGAACACTTAATGCAAAAATCATCTGAAAAAGGATTTCCACTGATGTTATTGCCTTTCATGGACAATTCCTCAACACTGGTCATGCAGGTAAACCAAGCAGGGAAACTACAAATGTAATTGTAGTCTAGAACCAGCCTTACTATTATTTCTGCTGAAACAAGTGTCTCAGGCAATGCCACCAGATTATTATGTGACAAATCAATGTATTTGAGACTTGACAAATAACTGAATGAATTAGGAAGTTCACTGATGTTGTTATCATTGAATTTTAGTGTGTGAAGCTTGGTCAGATAACCAAACATCTCAGGCAACTCAGTTATCATGTTCTTGCTAGCTTCTAGAACTTCTAAATTTTTTAAATGGCAAAAGCTGTCTGGGAGAGACTGGATGTTATTTTCATCAAGAAAGAGCTCTCTAAGATTTTGGAGACAACTGATATTCTCAGGTATGCGCATGATTTGATTCCCAGTCAAACTAAGCTTCTCTAAATGAACAAGTTGACAAACACTAACAGGCAAATCTTGAATGTAGTTTTTTCTTGCCAATAGTTCTACTAGATTCTTCAAGTTTCCAAGATTCTGTGGAAGAGAAGCAACCTCGTTGCTATTAAGGGACAAGTGGTGAAGATTCACGAGGCGATCACACATGTCCAATGGGAGACTGCAAAGACCATTGTGATCTAAATTTAGATTAACAAGACATGAGAGGCCTAACACTACTCCTGGTAATTCTTTGATGTTGAAAGAAGTCAGAATCAAGGTGCAATTGTTTGACACATGACTTGAGTCTCGAAGATGAACTTCTTCATAGTCCTTCAGTAATGTTTTTAGATTCATAGTTCCTGTAATAAATTATTTAAAAAAATCTGATATACCAAAAAGGATTTCACAAAGAAAACAAAATTACTTCCATACAAATCTACTGTAACATCAAACAGAAAGTAACTCTAACATTTTTTGTTGATGCAATGTCATTTCCTAAAACATTGGCTCATATTATTTGTGAACATAATAATAATAATAGGCATACAACCAACAATTCATAAGCATAAAGAAAAGTTTTAATGTTTGCAAAATATACTACATGACAGAACATTGGTCTGTCTTCTTCAGGTATGATCAATGTATTTTTACAAAAACAAGAGGGATTAATTTTGATGGAAATGGTGTTAGCAGATGATAGGATACAGGTAGAGGTCAAGTTTAATCAAGTGATGAACAGGAAACAGACCTTGCCAAATGTGTTTGACATTGGTGGGGTCATAACAACAGTTTAGTGACAAGTCATTTCTTTTTATAATTTCTGTAGTTTCTGAACTATCATTATTTCATAGTTTTGGTATAGGAGACTAAGTATTATCTGTGACTGCAAAGTTGTATAGCAGATTTTATGTGGATGATGCAGGAAGATATTTTGTGTGAAAGGTAGCAATTAAAGCTTATGTGTGGTGGAATGGTGGCAGAATGGGGTCCCCTGTATGTACTAGTGGTGGCTTGGTCATTTTATCTTTTCCCATTCACATCTAGAAAAGAGGAACAATTATTGGATTCTATTTCATGTCTAAAAATTATGAGCTTATGTACTCAATAAAATTGAGTAGCATCTCTTACCCATGTGGCCATATACTGAAGATAGTGTCTACTGGTTTCTTCTGTAAAATTTTGCATCCACAAAGAACACTTACTTATTGAATTAACTTAATAATATTGCACCTTCAAGAGGTTTTAACCCAAATATCATAGATAGGGCTTGTGTCAAACTTAAAAACAGTGAAAAAAATTTCGATAACTAACTTATCAACAACACAAAACCCAAAACATTTATTTCATTCCCTTTTGTACCAGAAATTGCTAACAAAATTACTCAACTTTCTAATCATTTGGCCACTAACATATAACCACTATATTCAAACCTTCATGTAAACATAATTTTTTTTTACCTAGCTCAAAAGAATGAAAATGGTGCATATACAGTATCACATGTAAATGTGGAGACAAAAGAGAAATACATAGGAAAAACATCATATTACTCAGAAATGAAATGCAAAGAACACCAAAGTTATGTACGTAAAGGTGATTTCAGCCACCTGCCTTAATATTTTATCATAAGTGTCACAAAATACTTTGGGTTAAATTATTCTCTCACACCAATCCAAGTCTAAAAAAAGAAAGAAACTATAGAAATCATCAAAAGAAATGACCTGTTACTAAACTATTGAAATGATCCTACCAACAGATACATTTGTCAAGGTCTATTCCCTGTTTATACACTTGACCAGACATGACCTCTATCTATATCCTATCACCTGCTGACACCATTTCCATCAAAATTAATAATGTAACAATACATAAGCTTTGGTGTACTTAAATATGTTTCCTTATTCAAGTGTCAACATAGTAAAAATTACAATTTCAAGTCAAACACAATATGTCTAAAGAAAAAATGCATGATTAGAACTGAGCTATTAGTAAAGTTATATGTCTACATTCAACAAATTAGTTAGTATTATGAGATAGTAAAAAAAAAATTCAAAATGGATATAAAGCAAATTCCTGTGCTGAAAAATCAGTTTTGATAATCCAGGTTGACTGAGTAAGGATAACCCATGGTATAACTTTGTAATTAACAACAAACAAAAGTACTGAATGTTTTGATTATTAATATAGTGGATATAACAGTAACAATTACAAACACTAATTTAGATTAGTTTCTTTTTATGAGTCACAAGACTAACTAAATAAGCTGAAAACAAACCTGAATAGTAATAAAAAATCATATTTATTTTGATTATTGAACAGCTAGAATAATCAAAGAAATTAATTACTAATCATCTTTGAGAATGAATTACATCAACTAATCAAGTTAATTGTTCAGCTCCCTCCACAGCTATAAATTTTATCTAATCCTATCATAAAAAGACAATTAAGTTTTTTTATAGAATCCTGTCATCAAAAAACCCATAACTACATGTTTTGTTTACCCAGACCTATAATAAAATAACCCATAACTACATGTTTTGTTTACCCAGACCTATAATAAAATAACCCATAACTACATGTTTTGTTTACCCAGACCTATAATAAAATAACCCATAACTACATGTTTTGTTTACCCAGACCTATAATTAAATAACCCATAATTACATGTTTTGTTTACCCAGACCTATAATTAAATAACCCATAATTACATATTTTGTTTATTCAGGCCGACAATAAAATAACCTATAGGTACACACTTTTTGTTCTTTCCTATCATCAAAAAACACAAATACACATTGTTTATCTAGTTCTACTATGAAAAATGAATGAGTAGTTTTTCCAATATAAATTTTATTGTAATAAATTTTCTTGTAAATTTATTTCAAAGCTACATGAAACAGGTAATAACAGTGATTTATTTCAGCAGGAAAGTTTTATGATTTATATGATTTAAAATTAGGCCTTCATTACAAATTTTCACAAAGAAAAATATATGCACTCAAAGCATGTGTATTTTCATACTACTTTATAAATAGTGTTGTTATTTTCTTGATTGATTCAATAAGAGCACAATTAACAATTCAAAAAAGTAACAGAAAAACTATGCAAATGAAACCCAGGACTTACAGCTAACTAAGTATCTGTAAAAAGCCTTTTCTATCACTGTAATACTAAATTAGTTTATTTTAAGACTGTTGTGTTCGGAATCTGACCCTAGACCTAATTTTAATAAAATTATTTCAGTTTTCCAGCTATCGAGAACAAATGTAAGACATCTTTCTTATGCACATGGTTTGTAAGAGATCACTAATATTCAAGACAAGCAAAATGAATAATCATAATTACAATAATAAAAAAATGTGTTAAATTTTATTTTATTTCTGCAAGGAATAGAAATACTAATATAAGTTTAAGACATTTGTATCATACAAAATCAACACAAAAATATATAAAGCTATGAACATCTGAGCTGTAAGTGAAAGTACATTAGATGCATTTTTTGGTGTTCAATTAATTCTGCAGGTATGGCAGAAAATTTCAAATGTCATACTCATAATCAGTCCAGTGCAAAACATTCAATACTAAATCTTAACAATTTCATTTTATTAATTATTTTGATTACTTGACAACCTTAACAAAATACAACAACAATGAAACGTGCTGCATCACTCAAATAGTTTTACCCTGACACACCTGGTATTATATACTTCTCAAATAAACCAGTGAAATTTTAAAAATTTTCCATAAGCCATAAGTATTTTCACAAGAAAAGACTGCATCTGACATATTTCTTCCACCTGTATCTGATACATTTCACCTTCCAACAAAATGTCTGTATTTGATATGTTCCTTCTATCATTGAAAACTTCTTTCCCATCCAGTCATAAATGGAAAATTTTCCCTCTGCCCACAAATAGTTCAATTTAGAATCCTGTCTACTGCCATCTCCACATAACAGTAGATTTGGATGGGCATGCAAGACAAAGCTAGATAACATTTATACCAAACGGTTCCTAACGAACAGTTTCTCTTCCTCAAAATGCTTGGATCTTTAGTCCTAATGTCACACACTTTTTCCTTTAAGTGAAGAGTTCTGTGCCCGTTTAATGGCAAGTTGATGTCATCTAGAAGTACAAATACATTTAGTCTTGCTTGTACTTAGTTACTTTTTGTGCTCTTGTATGTAAAACAACATGCTTTGTTCCCTGTTTACAGATCCACAGCCACAAACACTCCTAAAACTACATTATGGCAACTTCTTGCCAAATTTACAATCTGGGAAGACAATGATATGCAGTTGTTTGGGTTTTTTATGCAAGCCCAAGTCTCTAGTTTCTCAAAGCCCTAAAAAAGTCTAAATTATTTAGCCTTAAAATAGTTTTTTTTCTTGGTTCACATTTGGTCCTTTAAATGTTGAGTGATTCAGTCTAGAAAGAATCTATAAAATGACATAAGTTTCAATAATGAATCCTAAAATCAGCAGTGGCAGACTTTGAGATGATTAACACTTTTTCAGAAAAATTGTCATAACCTTTTTTTAAAGTGTTGGCCACTATTTTAGCCAATGGCAACTCATTGTGTAAGTTGACGAGATCTCTGAAATTATATTATTTTAAAAGAGTTAGGCAATCTGATTAAGGTGTTTGAAACTGAAAATGGTGATGCATCACTTTACATATCACTTACTTGAAGGTGAGAATGTTAAGACTATGGACTGCAAATGCAAATTTTAACAGCAGAGAAGCAATCTTCAGCTAAGACAGTTTTATTTTACTAATATTATAGATGACCTTAAGAATGGGTTACCTTTCAATAGAAACACTGTAATGATACAAGCTAGCTACCTCTGAGTTTATTTTTATTTTAGTAAAGATCCCTTGAGGATTATAGTTCTTGGTCACAGAAATGTCCAAGTGCAAAGTCACAATTGTGAATATATAAATCTCCCATAATCAAAGTGAAAGAAGTCCATTACACATTTCTCAACCATGTAGCAGTTACCAATGGGTTAATGTTAACACTACAAACAGAGTTTGTGAGTGGGTCCTTGACTAATAACAGTCAGATATATATCAAACAGTAGTTATCTTCATTATTCTTGGAGTTGTTTTCTGTTTTTATATCCAGAAGTATTTTCCATTTGAAAACACACAAATAAAACTTGACAACCATTAATAAATACTTATTAGTTATTTAACATGATAAAACAAAGCAATATTAGGAACTTTGTGGTCCTTATTTCATAATTCATTAGTTGATATACAAGTTGAACTTTAAGCAAACCATATTATATTTTCCTTGAAAACAGTTTGCTTTTCATCATATCAGGTACACACCTAGCAATCACGAAATTACTATAAGTATAAAATCACACCTAAACTAGTGGTAAAGATCTTTTGATTTGCAACCAATATCCTTTTTTTTTTTCAATGATACTATTGGCTGGGTTCCATTTATATGCGATCTAAATTATGATATAATGCATTACCTTGTACATAATTAACTAAAGATCTATCAAACTGTTTAGTAGTGAAACTCGCTATATTATAATTAATAGTAATACTAAATAGTCGGATTGAAATAATCATATTACTAGTTAATATTTATACATTAGAACAAGCGGAACTATTGCATTCAATGTAACCCCTGGATTTCTGTGGAGGACTTCCAGTTGAGAAGCACTATTTTCAACTTAAAGTACATTTTTGTTATAAAATAACAATGTTACAAACAATAAAGTTATTAAATAAGCAAAGTAATATCGCGAACGTAAAAGTAAAACCTACGCCTACGATAATAAGAAAATATAACACTTTAAAACACTTAAATTTTCTTTATAAGTTATTATAAATTAGTATTTCAAAATTAATTATATTAGGATCCCGAACTCTTACCGATGAGGCCTAGAGTTTCCTTTACTACACAACAAAACGCTACTACATCTTTACAATTTGTATAATACGTTTAAACGTTGTACAACCGATCTCAGTGGACAGTTATTCCAAAGTAGTGAAATCTAGTGAACAGAACGAGAATTACTTCATTTCTTATTCTTTCGTTTATTATATTTCACGTAAAACTACACGAGGGCTATCTACGCTAATTGTCCCTAATTTAGCAGTGTAAGACTAGAAAAAAGGTAGCTATTCTTCATCACCCATCGCCAATTTTTGTGCTACTCTTTTACCAACAAAAATTTGTATTAATCTACACGTTATATCATACTCACGGCTAAAGGACAAATATTTTCGATGACAGGATTCGAAATCCCGACCCCAGATTCCAATTTGAGCGTTCTAACCATCGTCGATTCTCCATACGAAAATTTGATTGGCATACACTTTTTAAAGTATTACACCATAAAGTTTCAAATAAAAAATCATTTACTTGTCATTGAACATTAATATTAGGCTTTTTATTATTAGCGCAGTGTTTTTTTTTCTAGTGGTCCCTTTTTTAATTTGATTTGTCTCTATGGCCCTACCCTTAGTAAACGCTGTTAGTTAGGAAAAAGTTACTTTACTTCCACGCTGTTGATTTATAATATATTTATGATATTATCTTTACAATATTGTATTATTTTTAAATATTTTATCAGCTCATCCTATAAGCCCATAAGTAATGTTCGAAAATTTAATACAGAAAATGCATTACCATTTCAGTCTTTGTAGAAGGTTTTAATGACTAAAATAAGAAGTAGGACGTGTATAAAATTGTCCAGATAAATAAAATAAAATAATCCAACTCCATTTTCTCAGATCATTAATTAAATAAGCACTTCTGAAGATGGATATGTCTGACGATGACGAGCACATTAAGCATATAATGCTTTATGAGTTTAAAATACGCAATAGTGCAGCAGAAACTACACGAAACATTCAAGGTTTTTATGGCGCGGAGTCTCTCATTGAAAGAAAATGTCGAAGGTGGTTTCAGAAGTTTAGATCAGGTGACTACAGTTTAAGTGATGCGCCACGTTCAGGTCGTTCTGTTGAGTTTACTATGACTTGCTGTTGGTTGCACTTGATGAAGATTGTGCTGTAACAGTTGAAGAACTAGTAGAGAAGCTTAATTTAACCCATTCAACAGTTCACTGTCATCTGCAATAGCTTGGAAAGGTGTCAAAACTTGGAAAATGGGTCCTCCATGATTTGACATAAGCCGACCTTAGAACAAGAGTGAACATTTGCACTTCTCTGCACTATCGTGGACGTAACTCTCCTTTTTCAGACAGGTTAGTGACTGGAGATGAAAAATGGATATCTCATAAAACGTTAAGCGCCGCAGTCAATGGCTCAGTGCAGGTAAACTGGATAAAGCACAGTCCAAAATGGATCTCCACCATAGGAATGTTTTGTTAAGTGTTTGGTGAGATATTGGTGTGATCCACTTTGAGTTGCTGCCACTCAGTGTAACCATTACATCATACTTCTACTGCCAACAGCTAGAGCGCTTAAATGTTGCACTGAAAGAAAAGAGGCCTGCTTTGGTCAATCCTAAAGGTGTTGTGCTACACTAGGATAATGGACGGCTCCATACAGCAAGGATCACATATGCAGAGATTGAAGGCTAGATTGGGAGAAAAACTTCCTTATTCTCCATACCTTGCCCCATCTGATTATCATCTATTCCGAAGTTTTCGGAATTATCTTGATGGAAAAGAGCTTGGAACACATGAAGATGTCAAAACTACTTTCTCAAAGTTCTTTTCCTTCAAACACCAAGAATTTTATAGAAGTGACATTCAGAAGCTTGTGAATCGTTAGCAGGAAGTAATTAACAATAATGAAACATACATTATTGATTAAATAACATTAAAAGCATTTGAAATCCTTTTTCTTTTTTCAACCTAAAATCGAACATTGCTTAATGGATGACCTGATATTTATAACACACTGATTACCTGAGCAAATAAAATATATTCTGTTAATCATTGACATTTTATTCAGTGTGATTCTTTGACCTGATGAACACTTGAAAGATTTGAATGTCCGGTTGCATTGTGGTAAGTGATAAGCGAAGATCACCTCTCTTCACAACATTAAGGCGGTTATGTATTTTGATAACAAATAAGTCACCCGACTAAAATTAGTTTCAACCAGATATGATGCGGGAAAAGCGATAAAATACAATTTTCCCTCCTCCCAGAGCTGTGGAAACTTATTAGCTATTTCACTACTTATCCAGAAATAATGTTTGTTACGTTTGAATCTAACTTGGGCTGTTATATCACTCTGCAGTTCAATGGAACACTCTTGTAATATTATGTCAGCATCAACCACATTCACTCCAAATGGATCCATCACGCAATCCGGAATATTCACATCAAGTAGGTCACTGAATCAAACTTGCATATCACCATACGAATGCTTTATTGTTCTACATACACAAAAGGTCATCATCTTGCAGTTCAATGTCAACAGCGGCCAAAGAATGAAATTGCGTGAACTCGTGATGTTCACTATTACTCCAATACAGCTTTAGTTTTCCAAGGAAAGCAGTAATGACCTCTTTGCAAGATATAAGATTACAGTTTTTCCATGTAATTGTTTGTTCAACAAATTCATCTTTTCAAAAATATTTGATATATAAAATATGTCACACTTAATAGAAACGTTTTTTCTCCAAGCTGCTTATCACTTTAAAATGACACAATACTGTCCCAAAGTGCAACAAAACAACTAAAATTCCCTTTGATAACCAACATACCTCTGTATGCATTACTAGGTATCCCAAATTGCCTTTATTTTCCTTACAAAGTTGTCAGAAAAGACGATCTTGAAATGCATGAGATTTGGTAAAGTTGACAGCCTTTATTACAATGGCAAGAGAGTCATACAAACGTCCTCCCAAGTTCCTTGAAACACAATGTTGTCAGTAAACTACGCAGTGTATGCAAAAAAACTTCAAGCATAGCATTTTTAAATGAACAATAAATTTTCTGTATGTACCTACCATTGAAGCAGCACCATCATTTGCACAAGCCATTATATTTTCAAGAAATATATTGTTTTATTTGAGAAAACTCGTCACTTCTTCAAAATTTGTTTCACGTTTGGTGTCTGTTGAACGATTTTGAGCAAAAACAATTTCTTCTTTGAGTTGATTATCATCCAAAAGCATATGTCATCAATTTGTCTTCATTACCCTATAAACAGGATTCATCAATTTACAGAGCAAACTTTTTAACTTGTAATTGTGTGACTAATTGTTTTTCAACATCATCTCCCTGGCTCGGCATGGCTAAGTGGGTTAAGGCGATCGACTCGTAATCTGACGGTCGCGGGTTCGAATCCCCGTCGCACCAAACATGCTCGCCCTTTCAGCCGTGGGGGCATTATAATGTGACGGTCAATCCCACTATTCATTGGTAAAAGAGTAGCCCAAGAGTTTGCGGTGGGTGGTGATGACTAGCTGCCTTCCCTCTAGTCTTACACTGCTAAATTAGGGACGGCTAGCGCAGGTAGCACTCGAATAGCTTTGCGCGAAATTAAAAACACAAACAAATATCATCTCCCATTTCATCAATACTGACGAGTTGCTCAAAGGGATGACCTGAATAATTCCACGTGCACTTTGGCTCATGACAGTTGAAGTTACAACAGTTACTGCTGGCAAAATCAAAGTTTCACTTATATTATATGGTTATGTGGCTTGCCAGCTGTCGCTATTTATTTGAAATCTCATAGAATGCAAGTAAACATTTGTCTACTGTAGCTGCTCTTTCACTCAATACTCATTTTACCGTTGTCCTCGTTTGGAAATTATCACGCAGTTTTTGAAGTAATCTAATGGTTTGTAAAACTTGTCCTTGTGTGCTGTCCACAATTTACATGGCCACATACTTTCATTTGAAAGTGTGGTCATACGTATTCAACAGTAATATCCCACTGTCCTGCGGTGATGAAATAAAACCGTGGACAAGATACTCAATGGGATATTGCCAACATTTCTTCTCCGCCGTACTATCCGTGGATAATCTGATATCTAAAAAAATAAATCACGTTAATAATAATGATAATAATAATAGATTTATAGATGAATTAAGGAATATACATCAGCACAATTGTATGACTTTAGAGATAAGTTCTTGAAGCCGAATTCCTATTTACTGTATTGTACTAAATATAAACTGCGCTTGAATGTAAGCCCCACAGATAATAGTTGACATGATTATTGAAAACTCCCTCTCCGCTCAAACATACGCTGCAATCCAATAATAAGAAAGATATATGGTAAACTTACTTTTTCTTTATAATCTGTATTTTCTATCCAGTTAAGTTTACAAAAGACAAATTACGCCTGTGTCATCAGAATGGTGGCTGTACCCTCTCTAGTATTTCTCATTCGGAACCATTGGTGAATGTTAACAGTATTCAGAGGAAAAAAAATTCATCTGTCACGCTGTGATACCACGAGGAGTTTTTTAAATAAATAATGTGTTGTTTTTTTACCATGTATTTATTGTATTTAGTACTTTGAACTTCTAGTAATTTTTCTTAACTGAGAATTGCGTGGGTAGAACCGAGACCATTATTAAAGTAAGTTCATGAGCTGTTTGCAGAACATGATATGAATAATTTTGAATTCATTTATAATATATGTGAACAATTTCGTCCAAAAAAGCCGTGACATCAATGGTACAGTGCGCTGTTCTCTAACAAGAAACATTGAAGACATTTTGCAAAATAATGTTACACATGAAATTGAACATCCACAAGAGACGTGAAAAGAAAAAGTTCTGCCTTTTTTTTCCACCCAAGAAGAGAATAATGACAAGGTTTCACTGCGTAATTCTTCATGTCCCGGCAACATCAAGGAAAGTATGTGTATGATGCAGCTCAAAGAATTATGTGTTTATGTATGTATAGTTTTATTCTTCACATGTGTTTCCGTCGGATAATTTTATTCTTTTCAATAAAATAATTTATTTTGAAATATATTAATTTTTCCTCACATAATCTAACAGACGTGTGTTTTAGAATAGTGTCAGTCTCAAAGAACTTTATGAATCCAGAGTTAACATGTTTTGAGGAAAAAATGAAAATTAGCGGTATCAGAGACCTCACCTCACGGTTCGTATGACAAAAAGTCATCACGCAGATTAAGGGCCTTATTTTTTACAAAAACCATGATATTTCAAATGAGAAAATTAAAACAGTATTTATTAAAAGGACGAATTACACTTCCTTACATAAAAATCACCACTGACTTTCAGATTGTACTGATTTGATTTGTTTTGAATTTCGCGCAAAGCTACACGAGGGCAATTTGCGCTAGCCATCCTTAATTTAGCAGTGAGAGACTAAAGAGAAGGCATCTTGTCATTACCACCCAACGCCAACTCTGGGGTTACTCTTTTACCAACAAATAGTGGGATTGACCGTCACATTATTACGCTCCCAAGGATGAAAGGGGGAGCATGTTTGGTGTGACGTGAATTTTAGCTCGCGACCCTCAGATTACGAGTCGAGCGCCTTAACCTCCTGGCCAAGCCGGCCAGGGCCACACACTAACATTTATATTTAAACCCTACTTAAGCTTATAGAAGAAACAATAACCCGACACAACAATCAGGCTCTGATGCATATGAATGTTTTAATATTGTTGAAAGGATGAGCTCAACAATAACATCTTCGACGTTTAGGTTTACACAATAACAATGATAAACAAACAGTAACTAGAACAATTTTTAAAACTTTTTATTTTTATTTCAAGATTATTGTGTTTTTTTTTGCGCTTAATCAGACTCCGTTTCCCTTTCGGACCCACAGGCTAAATTGTGTATAATGTACACCCAATGAATGTCCACTGTACATTAATGTTCCATCACTTTTTTTCCTGTCATGTACTAGAGAATGTCTTGAGGATTACTGTTCTCGTTTTTTTTTTATGTTCTTTGATCGATTGTTATAGACATATATTGCTCAACGATGCAAGGAAGAGCTATTTTCACACTCAGTTATTACAAAAAAAATGCTGTCAAAAATAATTCGGGTTTGAAAGGGAGAGTACAGAGTGAGTTACAGTTTCTTTTCTAACCCTATGTGAAGTGAGAATCAACTGTAGAGATCATTAAATGGTGTGGTAGCATTTGTCCTTGGTTGATGGAGTGGCGCGCCGCACAACGATAGTCTTGGTATTGTTGAGGATCAGTCGAAAACGTTCACAGATACCAGACAAACATTTTGATTGTTACTCTAGCACTAGTCTCGTCTAGTAACTTGACTTCTGAGCTGTGGGGGAGAAGGGGAGAAAGGAACCTTTGATTCAATTCTAAATATTTTATTCGGGCAGTGAAGGTTTGATGGCCCATCATAATTTACTCTGACCTTCTAATTTTCCGTCATTCACATGTGGCTCCTTAGAAATATGGCGTGGCCTCTCATATGGCCAACGTTGAGAATCATTGCCTTAGGGAGTTTTAGAAATGGAAGTGTATATAACAATACTATTTCAATCACACTACGTAAGCAAATTAATTATAATCATGCTCCACCAGCTTGAAAAAGACATTCACAACAAAATAAATGCTGTTGTAGAAATTGGCTATATAAGTAGTGTTCCAACCGTTGCTCCCCGCTAGTACAGCGGTATGTCTTCGGATTTACAACGCTAAAATCAGGGGTTCGATTCTCCTCAGTGGATTCAGCAGATAGCCCGATGTGGCTTTGTTATAAGAAAACACACACACACACACACACTCCAACCGCTAATGTGTTTGTTATGTCCTAGCGACCTGGTGAGCTCTGGCCTCGGAGAAACGCGTCGTCTGCAATATTTTTATTACACATTCTTCTGGTTTTTGAAAGTCTCTAAGCGACAAGAATACAACGTTAATAAATATAAATAGGCCAAACTTATGTCTAATGATAAATAAATAAATTTTAATTATGCTTCGACAGCTTAAAAAAGGGGTTTACATCACTATAATTTAAATTGAGAATGTCTAAAATCAAATTGTACCCAAACAGTCGACAATGAATACCGTGTAAACCTTGTTAGCCAGTCTTTAGCATCAACTTTAGGCGTAGAAGAATCTTTACCTCACAAATCAAAGTACACACCTATGAAGACATTTGAAATTTTTATCCTCAGTCGTAAACAGAGTAGGGCAATAGGGGTAGTTGCCTAGGGCGCAGCCAGAAGGGGAGCACAGTCCGAGCGCTAAGTCTGTTATTCAATAATTTATTCAGAACTATACAACTTGGAAACTTACACAGAGCGCAAAAAATTACTTTTTATAGTTCTGGTTTTGTTTGATATTAAGCACAAAGGTATACAAAGAGCTATCTGTGCTCTGCCCACCACGCGTAGTGAAACCTATTTTCTAGTGTTAGAAGTCAGCAAACATACCACTGTATAACTGGGGGAACACTGGTTCCATTCCATGATATATATAACTTCTTGAAATAAAAGTGTGGAATAACATGGTTATACCCCATCGATCACGAATTAATAAGTGTTTAAAGGGGATTTAAATATCTGAAGTAATTGTAACATTTCAGTGTCCAAATACATCCCCATACACACATTAAAAAATGTGCCAGAACAAACTAACTCACTTCTAAAAAATAAAATAGCATGTTAATTAAATACAAAATAAAACTAAAATATATTTTAAAACTTTTGACGTTAAACAACTATGGTTTCTACTCTGAAAACAGTTTTTTCAATATGTTATTCAATGTTATTATAGCAAAACTTATCAGCCGATCACATTGTGAGCTATAAAGGCGAAAATAAGAAACAAAGAGATACATAGTTAGCCACTTCGGCGACAAATGTATCGAAATTGTATGTGCGTGTACTTACTTGTAGGTGTGTTTGTTTGTTTTTTTAATTTCGCACAAAGCTACTCGAGGGCTATCTGCGCTAGCCGTCCCAAATTTAGCAGTGTAAGACTAGAGGGAAGGCAGCTAGTCATCACCACCCACCGCCAACTCTTGGGCTACTCTTTTACCAACGAATAGTGGGATTGACCGTAACACTATAACGCCTCCACGGCTGAAAGGGCGAGCATGTTTGGCGCGATGAGGATGCAAACCCGCGACCCTCAGATTACGAGTCGCATGCCTTAACACGCTTGGCCATGCCGGGCCTTTGCTTGTAAGAAAGCCACATCGGGCTATCTGCTGTGCCCACCGAGAGGAATCGAACCTCTTATTTTAGCGTTGTAAATCCGTAGATTTACCGATGTACTAGCGAGGGAGAGCTCGAAATTGTAAGCTCTATGACCTGACAATGAGTGTTAGCTCGAAAGATCATCCTTTTAAAATAAAAATATAAAACTTGGCGGCTGTTCTATTCTTTACTTTCTTAAATAATAAAACCTAACGTGCTTCATGTGTAACAGAATATTAAAGAAATAATAATAAATAAAGGGAACTATACACTGTAAAGATTTGTCGTTTGGTTCACGGAAGTTAAATTTCAGTTAACACAACATAATAGGATCGTTTATCATTTGTTCCTTTCACATGGGCCCGGCGCTCGACTCGCAATCTGAGGGTCGCGGGTTCGCATCCCCATCGCGTCAAACATGCTCGCCCTTTCAGCCGTGGGGGCGTTATAATGTTACGGTCAATTCCACTATTCGTTGGTGTAAGAATAGCGCAAGAGTTGGCGGTGGGTGGTGATGACTAGCTCGCTTCCCTCCAGTCTTACACTGCTAAATTAGGGATGGCGAGCACAAATAGCCCTCGAGTAGCTTTGTGCGAAACTAAAAAAAACAAACAGAAACAAACAAACCTTTCACATGTGGTGTTTATGAACCCTAAAAATAAATGTAAATTGAATCATTTCTATGGCAAATCTGCAGGCATAGAATCAAACTTTAAATATGCCTGATATTTCAATCCGCTTTCGCAGCGTATCGTCAGCCCTTGACAACAATATTGTTTACAGTTTCCTTCAAAAAGATGTTTAGTCAAAAATCGAGGAATGTGAGTGTAGTTGGTACAAATGCCTGAGCCCAATTAAACAACAACATTAGTCGAAAACATCAGTAACTCGAAGTTTGAGGTGTATAATCGTTAAAATAATCTATATCATTGATTAAATACAATTTGAAGTATATTATAAAGTAGCATAAGCTATTATGATTGAATTATGTTATAAAGTTATCTTAAAAAATAGAAGAGACTATGTTTAGCAAAACAACATAAGAAATTTGGAATAGAAGTTCAAAAAGCTACAACTTTAAGGCAGAAGATTTGTTACTTTATAGCGAAACTGTTAAGTCCTTTATGTTTAAAGGGTTTATACAAATGTATAGTTAGTTCACACTTTTGAGAAATTTAGTTGGAACAAATGACAGTGTTCTGATATAGATTAAGAAACGCTCGATGAGCTAGTAACCATACATATTATACTCTATTTTCACGTATTAGCTGTTTTTTTTCTTTAACTATTTAGAACTATCTATTGACAACAAGGATCGCGTGCATATTCAAACGTTAAGCAAACAACTAAAGCCCTTAGTTTTTCAGCATTTGTTTATATTACTATGAAGCACATAACATTAAATATGGTAATAGAGTCTCTCATTGGCTTATCGGAAGGTCTGCAGACTTACGAAGCTTAAATTCTGGTTTCGATACTTGTGGTGCCTGAAGCACAAATAGTCAATTGTGTAATTTCGTGCTTATTAACAACCAAACTAAAAATGGCAATAAAGCACTTTCCAGTAGATCAGTGGTAAATCTGGTTTTAATTCCATATGTGAACACCACAAATTATGTAACGTTGTCCTTAACAATAAACTCAAAGCTAACAAAGCATGTTTCGTAAACGATTATTCTTCCGAGCTGAATAAATATAAATATCAGTTCTGTAAATTTGCTTTTTATACGTTCTATAATTACTTTAAATACAAAACTATATCGGACCTGTCATGAAATCATTTATGTATGGCAGATAACTTGTTGAAGTTGGTGGACTCTTTGTTTTACTTGTTATTAGGAGATAACAACATCCCAGGCGAAAGTCATACACGAGGCCCCTTGACGTGAGAAAAAATATTAAGTAAAATAAGATATCAGAATAAAGATCACAACGATTTATTAAATACTTAAAATTACAATTGTATTTCAATTTTCTGTATTTGGCTAAATTCATCTATAATAGAGGAATAATTTAATTTTGAACCCAAATTAGTTCAATAGACAGAATAACCAGTTCAGCATGGCCAGGTGGTGAGGGTGCTCGACTCGTAATCTGTCACACCAAACATGCTTGCCCCTTCAGCCATGGGGACGTTATAAACTCATGGTTAATCCCATTATTCGTTAGTAAAACAGTAGTCCAAGAGTTGGCGGTGGGTGGTGATGACTAGCCGCCTTCCCTCTATTCTTACACTGGAAATTAGGGACGGCTAGCGTAGATAACTCTTGAGTAGCTTTGCGTCAAATTCAATACAAAGTAACAGACAGAGCCAATGATGATAACCTTTCTTAACAGACAACAGATGTTAGGTAAGTTTTTATCAAATTCACTTTTGAAAAAGATCTTTCTGCTGGAACAATTGTAATTGGAACAGTTAATATAACACTTAATGATATATAAACATTAGGATAAATTTTAATTAAACTGCCCCCTAGTGGCACATCGGTATATCCGATTGAGCAGACGTGATTTACTTCAGCTCCTGTTTGGGTTTGTGATTGTACTTTATGTGTATTTTCTTGCGTCTTGCGAACTGTTCTTTTGTTCAGTTTTTTTTTAAACTGAAAAAAAAATCCTGGATCTAGTTAGTTATGTCCCAAACCTCGAGCTGGACAGTTCGGTTATTTAGATGTAATTAAGAGAACTATGTTTGTGGGGGCGCTTCACGTTAATCAAGGTGAGGTTATACAAACTGTTATTACTGAGTTTGGTACTGATCTCATTTCTTCCACTGTATCACATCCCGAGGGTTATGAGGTTGCATTTATTTTATCCGAAGACGTTGAATTTGTGGTAGATTCTGGACTGAGTATTCATAGTGAAAACGCAAGGAGTTGAGTGTTTCATATTTCGTGTACTTAAGTACGTTACTGATGACAGTTGTATTTCTAAGTTAAACGACTTTGAGTATGAAGTTAGGAGTGCTATCGTGTGGAAAAAGGGCCAGGAAATTTATAATGGTGTTAGGTTTGTGTGTGTGTCCGTTTGTTGATCCCGTATATCTTTGCCTAATGTGATCAAGTGTTAAATCCTTTGGATAAACGTCTTTATTAAAACAAAACATGACCATCAATGATGTGTGTGTTACGCTGAGGATTATCTGTACAAGGACTGTCTGTCCCCAGCTATACTCTTCAAAAAAAGAAACGCAAAAGGCAAAATATGAGACACATTGTTAACAAGTTTATTCCGGGTAGTTCTGTATGACATGTGTGAAACTTTGCACATTCACTGCTGAACATCCAAAGTCTGCAAAGGCGAAGTCCACGCTTACTAGGTAAAGTTTAACGTCACTCAACGTCAATAACGAGTATGTCCCCCGTGAGCATCAATAACTGCTTGGCATCTCCTGCCCATGGAAGCGATGAGATGACGAATCACATCCTGTGGAATGGTTGTCCACTCAGCCTGCAAAGCTGCTGCAAGCTGAGGTAGAATCTGCGGTTGAGGTTGTCGCCGTCGCAAACGTCGGTCCAACTCGTCCCAAAGATGTTCGATGGGGTTTAAATCTGGTGATCTGGAGGGCCAGGGAAGAACGTTGATGTTGTGGTGTTTCAAGAAGACAGTGGTGAGTCGAGCTGTGTGAGGACGGGCGTTGTCATGTTTAAAAACGTCATTGACGTTCACCATGATGGGTTGTACATGGGGCCTAAGAATCTCGTCGACGGTTGCGTACGGTCTGATCGGAAATCCTACGCAGCCCTGGTATGGTTGAGGCAGTAGTCGTCGCAGTGGTGGTCCTATCCCGAAGGTGACGTAACCGGATGTTGCGATCTTGTGCGGGCGTGGCCACACGAGGTCTGCCAGATCGTGGACGGTCACGAGTTGATCCATGTTGTTGGTGACGATTCCATAGCCTTGTGATGGTGCTTGGGTGGACATTCACAGCTCTGGCAACATCTGATCGAGATTCGCTTGCTTCAAAGCGACCAATGGCGTTGTTGCGTTGTGCTTCAGTTAGTCTTGGCGTAACTGTATTGTGTGTCGGTGGCTTAACACTGAGCTATGGAAACCGAGAACCAGTCACTTTTATAGGGATTTTGCACATGTTGCACTTGCAGAACATGCAGATCTCTCAAACAAATTTATTGGACACGAATGCGTTTTGGCGAAAAATCCAATGTTTTTCTCCGTTTTTAAAGTGCACAACTTTTATTGTCATTTTGGTCTGACAATGAGTGCCTTAACACGTGTAACATCACATACTCTGAGCTTGTAACGTTATTACATATATTTCTCTTTAAAATAACAAAAATATCCCTTTTGCGTTTCTTTTTTTAAAGAGTATATTTTGTCATTGACAAGGTCAAGTTATCGGAGAGTTCAGGAAGATCCTTTAGCCAAGCCAACATTAGGTTCTGAGGTTGTAGGGGTGGACCATACGAAAATGGACCTACTGCCACAGACTCTGGGTTAATCTAGCCATGGTCTTCGTCTATGAACGTTACGAAGAATGTCCTACGGTGGTTCAGAAACAATCTGAAAACTCATATGTTGATTGTAATCTTACATTCCTACCGTTAGGGGAGATTGTTTGTTTTTAATTTCCCACAAAGCTACTCGAAGGCTATCTGTGCTAGCCATCCCTAATTTAGCAGTGTAAGACTAGAGGGAAGGCAGCTAGTCATCACCACCCACCGCTAACTCTTGGGCTACTCTTTTACCAACGAATAGTGGGATTGACCGTAACATTATAACGCCCCCACGGATGAAAGGGCAAGCATGTTTGACGCGACAGGGATGCGAACTCGCGATCCTCAGATTACGAGTCGCATGCCTTAACATGCTTGGCCATGTCGGGCTCACCGTTAGGGGAGAAAACAGAAGGTCATTCAACTTCTTCATTGCTGGACAATGTTAAACATAACGTATCTGCCCCACAGAGTTCGAAATACGCTGAGACAGTTATTATGGAGGAGGAATCTTCACATAGCGGACAGAAACGATGTTTGGAGCTTCCCAGTACTTCACGGTATAGGACTCGTTCATCTTGTGTGAAACAAACTACTGATAGACTGTAACGTTAAGACATACTTCTGTTTAATTTATGACTTTTATATTTAAAATAGGGACGGTGAAGACTAACAAGTTGAGGATGTTCGGTACAAGATATTTAACATATTGTAATTCACCTATTTTATAGTTTGTTTCCAAGAGACTTTTTTTTTTTTTACAAATGATCATATTCAATTAGTTATCAATTGCAGTAGACGATAGACAGGGAGTGTTTGTTTGTTCATTACTCAATTTCTCAGTTTCTATTATGGGGATCAATTGGGTAGAGTTGTTGCTATTAATTGTACATATAACGACTTTTAATTTGTATTGGTTAAAGTGTATGCTTCTTCGAATATTTCTGAGTGGGTTGGATTTCCTGATGGTATAATTACACTTTTTCTAGCAGATGAAAACTTAATAGTAATAGGGGATTTTAATTGTGTTACAGATATTCTGTTAGATAAATATAGGGGAAAGTATTATCGCGATGCTAGCCGTCACAGTTTTAATAAATTGTTAAGTACTTTCTTTTTGTCAGATGTGTTTCGCTTTATTTATGGTGATGCACATAGTTTTACTTGAATGAAGTTGTTGGTTCAATCTTGGATTGATAAAATTCTGGTTATTTCTATGGTGTTGCCTTTTTTGGGTAATGTTGATGGGTCTTGGTCCCCCAGACTGACCATGCTCTCTTGGCGGCTGATTTTCAGTTTAATTGTTTTCGTCGTGGTCTAGTGGCTTCTGGTACTTTTCATGAAATATTATGTTAAAACGTTTTTTTCTTTTAATACAACGCAGTCGAGATTGATCAGTTTATCTTCAGGATATTTGTCAGTGGTATGGAATTTTGAAGGATAATATTGAACGATTTTAGTTTATGGTGCTCGCCGAATTCGTGCTAATAACGAAAGTGTGGTATATTTGAAGAAGGCTGAAGAGCGTGGGCATACTTTGATTATCCTGATCTTCTCGATCCCATCAAAACTCTGGTATAGAGACTGACATGGAGGAATTAGATATGCAAAGGATGGAGGGTATGGTACTAAGGTCTCACGTGAGGTAGTTTGAAGAAGGTGAATGTTACAATAAATATTTTCTACGTATTGAAATGGTTCAGACCTAGCAATTGGAAGTACGACATGTTTTCACTTCAGAGGGTGTGTTAGTTTCTAATTCGAAATATATTGCAGCTGTTCTGTTCAACATTCATAGGACGAAGAATGTGGAAGATTCGAATTTGATAGAGGTATTGTGTTGTGTGTCCACCAAGTTAATGAAGTAAGGAAAGTTTTGTAGCATCTTAAAGAAAACACATCTTCAATGGAAGACGGATTCACTATAAAGCTTTACAGGTGTTTTTTGCCTTCCTTCATTGAGGATTTTGTGCGGGTTTTGCAGGGGGTTTTCTTATTTGATAGTATGAAGTGTGGTATACTTATTTTGCTTCCAGATGATTGACAGGGGGTGGCAATGTTTGTTCATCACTCAGTTTCTAAGTTTCTATTATGGGGATCAATTGGGTAGAGTTGTTGCTATTAATAGATGATAACCTGAGAACTATCGTCTGTTAACGCTTCTGAATGCTGAGAATAAGATTTTCACTAAAATATTAGTCACTAGATTGTCTCATTATTTCTGGTAAGGATGTAGTTGAGATGCCCTTCATTTTGAAGTTGTTGTTGGACTATTTCGACAGAACACAACAGGGAGGAATTCTGTTCAACATTATCAAAAGCCTTCATCTCATAATGTTGAACATGGCTACTTTATTCTTGTTGATTAACTGATGTGGGCTCGAAGATAACTTCCTTAGGTGGATCCTATCTATTTTTCTGGAGTTTCTAGTATTGTTAAATATAATGGATATTTTGCTAAATCTGTTAGTATTACGCGAGGTGTCCGCCAGGGTATCCTCTGTCGCTTTGTTGTACATTATTAGTGTGGAACCTTTCCATGATATGATTATTAAGCATAATGATATTTCTCGTTTTCCATTTTAATCCGGTATTAATCTGGTGTATCACCATGCTGACGATACGACATTGACACTCAGTCATATCACTTCTATAGTTTCAGTTACACAAATCTGTCAACTTGATGGAAGAGCGTTGGGGTATCTGGTTAATTACGATAAGAGTAAGAGTCTGTAGCTGGGTAATTGGGTCTCTCGAGAACTGGAGGTTTTAGAAGGGATTACAGAATCCTCACAACCAGTAAAGGCCCTTGGTATTCAGTTTCATCCTATTAGTGTTATTATGTATCGTGTAAACTGCTATGATATTTGTCGGTGCACCACACGCATTTTAACATCCTGACGTCACAGATTTATCTTTGAAGAGTAGGGTGCTGATGGTTAATTCTTTAGTGGCCTGTATATTATGGTATCCTCCTTAGGTTCTATATCTGTAAGGGTCTACTTTTGCTTTATTACAGAGATGTTTTAAAAGTTTTTATGTGATGGTGGTTTTCACAGTGTTCGTTATGAGGTGTTAGTTAAACAAATTCGCGAGGGTGGGATCGATTTTGTAGGTAATAGGCTTTGTATATATTCTTATAGACTGAAACAGCTTCAAAACTGTTTTTCTGGACAGTGTCATGAGGTACTACAGTCGGGATTGGACTTCTATTTTGGACTATATCGTGATATACAGCTTGATGTTGGTGTTTTATCTGGTCAAGCAGCCCCACGTTTTTTGAGACTTTTGCCTCCATATGTTGCTGAGATCTTTAAAGAATGGGAACTTTTCTCGCGTGGGTTTCATCATCTACCAACTGATAATGTTTTCGATGTTTTGGAACAATCTTTCTTTCTTAATCCTAATCTTGTGAATAGACTTTTTATTTTTCTAAATTCTTTGCTGTGAGAATCACCGAGTCCGACATTTACATTACAAAGTTATACCTCGTATCTCCGGGAATCTGCTGTTATTGAGTAGGTTTCCTCTAACTATAGTGTGCTGCTTACGGAGTTTGTTTGTTTGTTTTGAATTTCACGCAAAGTTACACGAAGGCGATCTGTGCTAGCCGTCCCTAATTTAGCAGTTTAAGGCGATAGAGAAGGCATCTAGTCATCGCCACCCATCGCCAACTCTTGAGCGACTCATTTTACCAACGAATAATAGGGTGAGCATGTTTGGCGTGGCGTGGAATCGAATCCACGAGCGTCATATTACGAGTCGGGCGCCTTAACCACCTGGCCATGCCGGACCACTACGGAGTTTGTAACTAAACGTTTCCGTCAACCACATTCGGCGTCAACCATATTACTCTTAGGTTGGATATCTTACGTCGGGATTACTTTCAGGTGTGTGTAAATCTTCGCGTATTTTGAATTTTACTTTATTTCAGGATTTTTCTGTGAGAAGAATATTGCGTAGATTGCAGAATAATTTTCATCCTCGCGTACCACATTAGTATTGGAGAAAGATTGTATCTGATACTGATTGACCGTCTCTTTGGAAGGGCTGTTTGGATTTTATTTGTCGGTTATCGATACTGTGACTTAAACTATCTTCTTTAACATCATGTGTTGACTACAAATGTTTAATTAGTTCACATATTTGAACCTCCAACAGGGTTATGTTCATTTTGTAGTCGTTTGTTTGTTTTGAATTTCGCGCAAAGTTACTCGAGGGCTATCTGCGCTAGCCGTTCTTCATTTAGCAGTGTAAGACTAAAGGGAAGGCAGTTAGTCATCACCACCCACCGCCAACTCTAGGGCTACTCTTTTACCAACGAATAGTAGGATTGACCGTCACTATACAACGCCCCCACGGCTGAAAGGGCGAGCATGTTTGGGATTCGAACCCGCGACCCTCGGATTACGAGTCGAACGCCATTACGGGGCCTTTTGTAGTTGTACTCGAAAAACTATGGTTCATTTGTTTTTTCAACGTCCCAGTGTACAGGATTTGTGGACTTTGGTGTTTAGTTTGTTGGAGATAGTTATGGGTCGTTTTTTTTTTTAACCGATAGAAACAGTTCGTGGGTTTAGTTTGATATTTACCTGGTCTGAATTCACATCTTAGCAAGCTGTTACACTTTTGTACGTGTTTGGCAAAATTTGTGGTATGTTTCGTACGTAATAAGATTTTGACTTGATCTATTCGTGCATATTTTGTAAAATTCTTTACAGCCCGACTTAAAAATAAAATCTATTTTGCTTTCCTACGATTTAAGTTTAAAAACAATCTATTTGACTTCTATAATATCTATAGGGATCATGGTCATTTGGTGAGTTAGGGTTTACAGGGATATGTACTGTGTGAGAAGTTACAATAATATTTTTTTATGAGTGTTTCCTGACTTGTCATTTGACATTTTTCTTCCGGACAGTGTATCATAATTTGAATCCTGTAATTAGTTGTGTATTTCATTGTTATATAATGTTGTTAACAGCTTCTGTTCTGAGAATATGATGTATTTGTGTTTATATCTCCTCTAGAAACCAGGTTTAAATATTCGTGGTGGAAAGAGCACAAATATCCATTGTGCAACATTGTGCTTATTTCCAAAACGATTAATCAATCAATAAATCAATTAAATTATTGTCTGTAATAAACTGTATTGACTCATGAATATCTGTATTTGGAAGTACATTCCTGGTACACGTGTTTAGTTCCTCAAATAATTCTTTGCCGTTTATATCGAAGATGGACGACTCGGACAGCGGAAATAGCACTTGTAGTTCTTTACAACATTGTAATAGTTCTTCATCGGACCTGCTTCATAAAAAATGAATATTCCAGAAAAAAACAAAATTTGTGTTGTAGATTTTAATCCCTCAGATTAAGGTTCAGTACGAATCATCTCGACGATGACGTTAAAATATTCAGTTCTGAAAATGTCTTCAGAGTTAGCACTAGTTTCGTCTGGACACTCGTAATCAAAATTTATTTTCTTCTTACGTAACCTTATTCCTTTAAAATTCCTCGTGATGTCCATTTAATTAGCTATTTCACTAAAGCAGAGCCAAACCCATTTATTATATAACAATCTAGCCAGCGCATAAATTTCTTAAAATGCTTCAATGCCGTGCCCAACTGTATGTCACAATGTTTCCATATTTTATTAATTAGGTTAATTCTCACTAGAATATCGTATCACACAACTAAAGAAAGTAAAAACTCGTACGACAACTTTTTTTTTTTTTTTGTATTTAACTGCATTCACTATAAATGTTAGATCTCTGCTTATTTCGGACAGTTTTTCTAAGTTATCATCAATATCTTTTAATTGGTATCGGGCAGCCTTCATACTTTCCACTCTACATTCTCATCTGGTTTCTGCTAAAGGCTTGACAGTAATGTTTACTCTTTCTTTTAACACAATCCACCCTTTGGATGAACCAGAAAATAACGTATACAGCCTTTGTAAAACACCAAAAATAAGGTAGCTTTTGTACAAGATGCTGTTCCATCACCAGCCACTAAATTCCATCTGTGACATTTGCAAGGTGCAAGGTGTAAGGAAGGCTAAAAGGATTAATAATTAGTATTCTTGTTTTTGGCACCACTTTTTCCCCCGAATGTTAGCTTCACTATCGTTCACTAGTAGTTTTTGATGTCTAGTTCTACGCCGTTGGTGTACAAAAATACACTAACTGTTGGTTCTTCGACTGTAGTTTTTTTTTTCTACCGCTATAAATCTGGCAAAATGTTCCTCAGTGTCTTCAACTTTACAGCAAAGTGACGTAACATCACCATCATTCCTTCGGTGTGATTTACGTCTGTAGTACAGTCCAGAATTATTACTCAGTGTTTCACTTGATGTATATTTTGAATAATTGCAAGTTTAACACGTTTGGCCATCAATGCTATTAATTCATTTTAAATGCTTTGTTCCCCCCAAATAGAGGCCCGGCATGGCCATGTGGTTAAGGTGCTCGACTCGTAATCTGAGTGTTGCGAGTTTGAATCCCGGTTGCACCAAACAGCTTGCCCTTTCGGCCGTGGGGGCGTTATAATATGATGGTCAAGTCCACTATTCGTTGGTATATTAGGGATGGCTAGTGCAGATAGCCCTCGTCTAGCTTTATGTGAAATTCGAAACAAACCAAATCAGTCCGACATGAAAGTCAGTGGTGATTTTTATGTAAGGAAGTGTAATTCGTCCTTTTGGTAAATACTGTTTTAATTTTCTCATTTAAAATATCATGCATTTTGTAAAAAATAAGGCCCTTAATCTGCATGATGGTTTTTTTTGTCATACTAACCGTGAGGTGAGGTCTCTGATACCGCGAATTTATAAAGTTCTTTGGGACTGACACTATTCTAACGTCTGTTAGATTATGTGAGGAAAAATTAATATATTCCAAAATAAATTATTTTATTGAAAAGAATAAAATTACCCGACGGAAACACATGTGAAGAATAAAACTATACATACATAGCCACATAATTCTTTGAGCTGCATCATACACATATTTTCCTTGATGTTGCCGGGACATGAAGAATTACGCAGTGAAACCTTGTCATTATTCTCTTCTTGGGTGGAAAAGAAAGGCAGAACTTTTTCTTTCCACGTCTCTTGTGGATGTTCAATTTCATGTGTAACATTATTTTGCAAAATGTCTTCAATGTTTCTTGTTAGAGAACAGCGCACTGTACCATTGATGTCATGGCTTTTTTGGACGAAATTGTTCACATATATTATAAATGAATTCAAAATTATTCATATCATGTTCTGCAAACAGCTCATGAACTTACTTTAATAATGGTGTCAGTTCTACCCACTTCCGCAATTCTCAGTTTACAAGCAAAATTACTAGAAGTTCAAAGTACTAGATACAATCAATACATGATAAAAAAAAAAAAAACACCTTATTTATTTGAAATACTTCTCGTGGTGTCACAGCGTGACAGATGAAAACTTATTTCTGAATACTGTCAACGAATGAGAAATACTGAAGAGGGTACAGCCACCATTCTGATGGTACAGACGTAATTTACTTTTTGTTTTGTTTTTGTAAAATTAACTGGATGGAAAATACTGATTGTGAAGAAGTAATTTTACCCCAAGAGTTGGCGGGGGGTGATGATGACTAGCTTCCTTCCATCTAATCTTGCGCCACTAAATTAGAGATTGGTAGCGCAGATAGCCCTCGTGTAGCTTTGCGCGAAATGCAAAGCAAACCAAACTGTAAGGAAACGTTTTTAAAAGCCCTGAATTTCCAATAGTGTTATGGGCGTGACACATTTTCTCAAGGTTTGTTCTCTTTTCTTTTATTATTTCCACTTAAATATTTTCAAAACTTAACGGAAATTGGTCTCTATAAAATCTAATTTACTCAGACAAACCATAATTTTTATCACTGTCAGTTTTTATAGGTCACAGAGCTATCAAATATAAAATCAAATCCCTTCCTACCACACTCATTGGTCTCATCTTTCTCTTTAAGATTTGTTAATAGTTCTTTCTTACGTTTAGTTATAAAGTACCTATAACCAATAGGAAGCAGAGTTTTTCATCCATCAAATGACGTTTTATATTGTTTTGTCCATTGAATACATAATCATTAATCTCAATATGATGGGAAATTTGTTTCCCACGAGAAAAGAACCACAAGCTAGATAAATTTGTAACGGTTCTTGTTGTATAATAAATTATTTGTGGTTAATGGTTAATAATAAAGTAATTATATTATAGCCATCGCAAAAATGTCTAAGTGCAGCACACAACGTAGCAAGGATAGGAAATTTGATTCAGGTTATGTAAAAAGACGAAAACAGGCATCTTTAAAAGAACACAAAGAACAGTTACGTAGTTCAATGATGAAATATTTAGAGACAATAAAAACTAAATCAGTCTCAAGGTGTAGTTGAAAAGATATGAGAAAAGATTTCCAAACCATCGCTTCACTGTGAGTATAATAATGCTCTGATAGAATTCACCTTACGGTTTTGGAGAAAGAAAAGGTAAAAACCGTTTGCTGTGGTTCACTTAAATAAACGGTTGAGGGCAGTCTGAAGTTGCCACTCAATAAACCTTATGCTGGATGACTGATATGAGATGCAACAGCAAAAGTAAGTCGTACAGTGAAAGCATTAATATTTATATTGAAAAGTGTGACACTCAAGACACAGCTCTGAGGGACTCCAACTTCCCGTAGAAAGAAATGGCAAAGCGTCGAGCCCACATGGACTTAGAATCGCAGGTCCATCAAAAACTTCTGAATAAAATGAATAGAGGTTTTGCAAAAAGGCTGTACCTCCAAGTAGTGTCATAAGCTTTCTCAAGGTCAAAGAATATATAACAATATATTATCGCTTTTCTGATCGACGTTTCAAGTCGAATCAGGTGGTCCACAGTTGAGCACTGTCGTCGAAACCCACATTGTGCGGACGAGAGGAGGTTGATTGATTTGAGGAACCAAACAAGACGTGTATTAAGCATTCTCTCTAAGATTTTGCAGAGACAGCTAGTCAAAGCAATTGGAGCATAATTAGAAGGAATCTTGTGATCATTATAATTCTTAGAGTAAGAGAGGGCAATATTCTGGTACCCAGAATTAGAAAGAGCATTCCTCTGCCAAATCTAGATAACAACAACCAGACAAATTGCAAAAGAGGGTGGAGAGAGATGGCACAACATCTCACAGTGAACATCATTAGGTCTGACTGATGTACTGGCAGACCGATGAAGAGCAGGTTTCAGTTCTACCAGTGTAAACGGGCGATTATAGTCGTAGAGACGATCAGCCTGAAAAGAAAGAGGCGATTACTCTGCCCAAAACACGATGGCCTATAAGACGGGGAAGGAAAAAACTGCTAGATCCACGAGAATAATTCTTACTGAGAGTATCGGCGATGCTTCGGGCATCAGTAACTACTATCTGGCCATCAGACAGTAAGATTGAAAGGAGATGGGAAGTATACTGCCCACTGACCTTCCGAATTTTGTCCCATATTTTGGAACCGGTGGTAGAAGAGATGTTAGTTGTGAACGTAATCCAAGATTCCTTCTAGCTTTAATGTCTTACTTGCCAAGACAGGTTTTTCATAAGTATCCCAGGCCTGTTTGTTAATCTTCTGTGGTTTGTTTGTTTTTTTTGGCAGGCAGAACTCCATCACGGACGAGGATATCATAGAAAACGTCTAGAGGTTTCAGGAATAGATCTAACAGCTGTCTGGACAATAGTTAGTCAATGCTACTATGCAGTCATCTATAGATGGCATACAGACGACGGCAGGATCAAGTTTCAAGAGAGCAGTAAAAGAGGGCCAGTTGGCCTGGTCCAACTTCCACCGAGACAGGTGGTTCGGGTGGTATCAGTCAAAGCCAATCTCCCTCAAAATGACAGGAAAATTATCACTGTCAAATGGGTCGCTGTCAACTCTCCAAGAAATGTGAAGGAGAGCATATAGATTAATCAACAGCAGTAAAAAACGGACCAGATGCATGAAAATAAGTATAAGATCCAATATTGAAGAGAGAAAGGTTGTGATCCGAGAGTAAAAGGTCTACAGAACGGACCCTCCCATCGGTATCAGCGCCACCCTAGAGAGGGTTATGTCCATTAAAGCCCCCAGGATTAAAAAGGGAGATGACTATTCTCTAATGAGGACATCAAGGTTTGATTTATCGTAGTCTCTTCAGGAGACAGGTAGAGAGAACAAACAGTGATGGTACTGCACAAGGAAACAAGAATAGTTATGGCTACGGCCTCCAAGGGTGTATCGAGTGGCAAAGACAAAGTAGTCATATGCTAGCCAACCCCTCCATGCACTCGTTCATTACACAGTTTGTCATTCCGGTATTAAGAAAACTGCTTAAAGGTGACTGTACTGGCAGATTTCAGGAATGTTTCCTCTGAAAAAGGACACACAGGATGATAAGAATGAATTGAAGTCTTAATGTCATCCACATTAAAACAGAAACCTCAACAGTTCCACTGTATCAAAGTGGACATTTTTACTTAGGTAAAGGAAAACTAGCCGGAGTCCTTCTGTTTTTGACAACGCAGTTTTCTTTAATAGAAGATCTGTCGACCTCCAAGGATACTGCCCTAGGTCGAGTGGACTAGTCTCTATCGGTGGACGTAGTTTTTAGTGACTGGGGGTATTAACGAGTAATCATTTTGCATCTCAGGGCTAAAGAAGATGGGTCCAAGCAGAAGTCAGAACCGAAAGAAGTGGATCTGAAGAGTTACTGGAAGGAATAGTGGGGAAAAAATAGGAGCATACAGTGACTCGTTAATTCTTTTGACCATGTAGAGCAAATTACACTATATGATTTGATAAAATATCTGTTGGAAGCACAGAAAGATCTGTCTGCACTCCTACTGTAGCAGTTGAATGTAGTGCAGCAACATATGTCCGAGATGGAGTGGAAGAAAATAATTTTCAAGTTTGGGAGTAGGAGATAGTGCTAACAGTTTTTTGTATGTTGTACATCTTTTTCTCCACCTGCTTAGGGTAAGAACGAAAGTAAGAGGGGTGGGAACCACTGAAGTTTGCACTTGTATGCGTCGTAATCTTTGCTACCACAACAAGCACATGTTAACCATGACATGATGACTTTGAGTCACTAAACCGCTGACACTAGAAACATCTGATACGGTTGGGAATGTATGGCTCTACCTTACAATTCAAGTAACCTGTCTTGATAGTGATAGGTGGACGTGGCGATGTAAACGTCAAAATAAGAATACTTTTAAGTAGCATAATTCCATCCTTGCGAGTGGAAATGCAACGCACCACAGAAACGCCCTGGTTAGAGAAATCGGCGAGGATCTCTAACTTGGTAATGTTCTTTAAATTTCTCTCAACAATAACTCCTCTTGAGGAATTCAAGGTACTATGGGAAGAAACTCGATTGGTATATAATACCCTAACGGCCTTTAAGTTCAGGAGGAGTTTGTTGTGTTGATGTTTCCACCAAAATGTTACCAGAGCACCACTTCCTGACTGACTTGGATCAGCCAGCAAACCTCTCTAATCCATTTTTAATAAAAAAGGTGGCATCTGCTCTAAGGATTCCTCAGATAACAAACAAAGGAGGAGAAATCAAGGTACAGAATCGGACTGTAATGGTGAATGTGTAACAGAGTTGTCCACACATGGTCATTTTCAGAGCAGCTGTTTTTTACAGTTTTATTATTTTTTTAAGGATTGAAAAATCCATAATAAATAAAGATTCAGTGCCCACTGACCCTACCACTAATGGAGCCATACGATAGGACACATCACAATGCCAAGCAAGAACATTGCAACAATGCTAAGTTTTCGTGAGCACTATACCCAAACACCAGCATCAGACACAATGTCCACAACACCCGTTGAGAAATCCAACACTGGTGCTCACTTGATCCTGGCCCAAGAGGACCAGATTATTGACCCTGAATGGGTGGCAAATCAAGGCCGCCCGTCTACAAAAATGTAGGGCCAAAGTGGCATGTTGGGGTTAGATCTTTTAACCACTAGGATCCTCTCCTCCCCTTCAAGGGTTGCTACGAACGAGAAACACATGGGTGAAAGTTCAAATCCCAGAGGAGCGAAATTTAAAGTGCAGAATCTTCTCTGGTTGGTTTCCTCACCATGTATAGGAATATACCTCTAAGAGGCCCCTTTTTTATCAGTTCAATGTACCCATCACCAACACATGTATTTGTTTTACTTTTATATTGCATTGGCCCATGTTCATGCTTTGAAAAATACCATAGTTTTGTGTATTTTGTGTATGTATTCCTTCTTTAAGAAGAATTTGGTTATGTTTCAGAGAGATACTAACCCATACTTTGCAACACAGCATTTGTCATACCTCCTGTTTAAGAGGAGAACCTTTTCGTTTATTATGCTTGAATTCCACGCACCAGACTACACAGGATGAGTGTCAACTACACTTGGATTAATTTGAATGATTTTAATTAATAACAAATATAAAACAAGGAATAGTTTGATTCTCAAATACTGCCTCTAATTTAGACATGAAAGACTAGAAAGAAGACAACACTTCAACCCTATATATTTACCACCAACTCTTGAACTAATCTTTACCAACAAAAAGTAAGAATAGCCATAACATTATAGTGCTCATCCCACATTTGGAAAAACAAAAATGTTCAGTAATAGGATTCAAACCCATAGCTCATAGACTTTGAAATAAGCACTTTGACCACTAGGCCACGCTAGACTTAACGAGTAAAAGAGGTGATATTAATCATTTATTAATACAGTTATTTCAGAGAAAGTCAAAACAAATCTTCTATAAGATCTGGAGAGATATATGTGACGTATGTTAATTACTTATTTTCATTAATATTTTTATACACTTTTACCGTCGCCTATCCTTTCATTTTTTGCAAACACCTTCATGTCTACTTTTTAACGATTTTTTTTACCTTTTCGAATTATCGTTTTCCGATCATACAAAGAAATAAAGATGGCTACCGAATAAAGAAATGAGTTGAATACAGTTGATTCATTTTGCCCATTTTCTTTATTTATCATAAATTCTATATCGTTTCAGTAAGAAAACGAGACAAAAAAGGCTTCTGCTTGACGAGAACGTTTCGGAAACACGCAACAATTATAATTATCAGGACAAACCTGGTGAGGGAAGAACTATCTTTCGACAGCACCCAATTACAGGGTTTCTTATGTTTGTTTTTATTTGAACTATTATTCGTTGACCATCTGGTGCCAGCTAACGTAAACAGACTTTAGTATGTTAAAATTAGAGTGTTTGTGAAAATCAATTTTAACAAACGGGTTATATAAATAATGTTCCGGGCACGAATGTGTTTGTTTTTTCCCAGCCAGACTCATGAACTCTTTAGCGAAACACATCATCGGTATTAGGCAGTGTGAATAAGAATCGAATAAATAATTTAGTATCAAAAATATAATAGAAATTAAATTATAGGTTGAACAATAGCCAAGTTTTTTTATAAATTTGTATTTAAAGAAGAATGGTATTCCGTGCTAGCGCTTTTTGTCAGGTCGTACAACTTACAATAAACATATAAAAAACTTAACGATTGTTCAACTTAGTATTTTATTTCGATATCTTTATCGCCTATGCAGTTTCAAGAAAAATTTTATTTTTAGGAATATAATAGACCTAACACTAATGTTTTATAACAAGTCTAATTAATAATAATCGCCAGCTTAGAAAAGTCGTTCACGTTAGAACAATTGACAGTAAAGCTAATTAAATTAAAGTATTAATAATAAATAGAGTTTGAAAAATAAAGTAATAAATAATGTTATGTTATTAATAGTTATCCTAATTCTCACTTATTAATGACTCTAATGAAGTTGACAAAAACTACTGTCTCTTTACATAATCTATAGGTAACTCCATAACAGTCGTTGTTCCTGAGAATTAATGATGTGTGTGTATTATATATAAAATACATATACATATTATTACATTTTCTTTCCTTGTTTGCTTTCGCTCCATATTTTTGGGATTACGTGCGAAATGAGTATTAACTTTTTCACAGTATGTTTGAGGCTAAGTACAATTTGTTATTGACTTTTTTGTTTGTTTGGGAATTTCGCACAAAGCTACTCGAGGGCTATCTGTGCTAGCCGTCCCTAATTTTGCAGTGTAAGACTAGAGGGAAGGCAGCTAGTCATCACCACCCACCGCCAACTCTTGGGCTACTCTTTTACCAACGAATAGTGGGATTGACCGTCACATTATACACCCCCACGGCTGGGAGGGCGAGCATGTTTAGCGCGACGCGGGCTCGAACCCGCGACCCTCGGATTACGAGTCGCACGCCTTACGCGCTTGGCCATGCCAGGCCCCTTGTTATTGACACTAATGTCTGAGCGACATTGAATCAATTATACCGAGATCCTAGCGTTGTAAGTCTGCAGACATACCACTGTGCTACTGGGGGGAATTTACCATTTAATTTTAATTACATTACACAATTCAAAGTAGAAGACTCAAACACACTTTTTATTTACATTGAATCACAGCCTAATGTGTCCCGAAAGGTTATCCATTACCAGAGGTCGTCACTAGTAAGAGTAATAAAGGCACAAATTAAACTGGTACCGGTAATATCACAGAGTGGGAGAAGATTGAAAACCAAGAATAGTACTACTTCTCACACACTCTGAGAAATAAACGCTAAACTGTATGCTTATTACTTTTGAATATTAAAACACTTTTATTACTTATCATTTTTACTGGCGGTATTTTTACTGTATTACTATAACCAGACACAAGGTAGACGTAATGACTGCAGATGAAAGTTTACCGAGACATATTTTGTTTAAGAAGTGAACGATTCTTAAGGCGTCAGTTTTAAATGCTTATAATTGGAGAAGTGATGGAAATTACTAAGCTTAATACATCTATACAAATTACATACAATACGCTGTGTGTTTAATAACCCTATCCAATGAAATTGTCTAAATAGACGTTTTTAAGAATATTGTGTCTAATAAACTGGTTGTTACCTGTGAGATCTTTTTTTAATATTATAAAAATACTGATCTAAATATAGTATTCAAACAAATATAATTTTATGTTATTGAGAGTAACCTTAAAGTATTAAGGTGAACAACAATTTTTGAGTTATCACTGTAACTATGTTCTCCTTCAAATAGTATCACTAAATATAATTAATCCTATATTAATTCAACTTTGTGCGAATTTATTTGTTTGACCTCGAACGTCTCTCACAGTTTTAGAGCTAGCAGGAACCAAAATTGACATGCGGTCTCGGAGTGGCGTTATCTATATAAAATAAGAAAAGGTACAGTGGAGCGCCATTAAGCCGCGGACCAGTAAACCGCGAAATCGCTTAAGCCGCTGAAGCAAGTCTTGTCAGCGATGTGAGCGAGGATTATCGCGGCTCACCGCTAATTTAAGAAAGTGTAAAAACGCGGCTTACGAATTTAATCCTGGCTTTATAACTTCAAGGGGATATTTAAAAAGGATTTGCTTTAATTTGAGAAATAAATAAATTATATTACAATAGAAATCGACCGTTAATCTACCTTATCCGCTCTCTATGTCAGTTTTATGGAGGCCGCCATTGTTATAGAATCACACCTCTCCATACATTAAAGTTAATCCGCGGTAAATCCGTGAAAAAAGTGATCAATAATTAAAGTATCAATTTTTAATTCGATAATCCGATATATTGATCACGCAATGGCCCGGATGAGGCTCCTCGGCGGAGCTGTTGGCGACTTCGGCTTTTCAGTCACAAAGGTTTAAGCCGCGTTAAGCAGGTTGACCCCCCAAATACCGCGGCTTAACGGCGCTCCACTGTATATATATTTTTAAATTTTGGTTGCAATTTGAAGCAAATATTTATCATTTATCTGTTTCTTTTTTTTAAGAGCAAGATTTGTATTTTATATTTTTGTTTTATGTGTTTACTTTAGGTCTGGCATGGCCTAGCGCGTTAAGGCGTGCGCTTCGTAATCTGAGGGTCGCGGGTTCGCGCCCAAGGCGCGCCAAACATGCTCGCCCTCCCAGCCGTGGGGGCGTTGTAATGTGACGGTCAATCCCACTTTTCGTTGTAAAATAGTAGCCCCAGAGTTGGCGGTGGGTGGTGATGACTAGCTGCCGTCTTACACTAGCTGTCTTACACTGATAAATTAGGGACAGATAGCTCTCGAGTAGCTTTGTGCGAAATTCCAAAAAAAAAAAAAAAGTGTTTACTTTAGACTAAGATCACATTGGGCTATCTACTTTGTCCACTAAAACCCTAATTTTAGAATTGTAAGTGCTTAAACTTACCGTTTTCCCACTGGTGGACCTATTTTATTTGGTTTTATTTTCTGCAAGGCTCGATTTTGGAAAGCCTTGACCTTTGCATATCGATACTACTTTTATTATAGAAACAAACAGACAAAAAAGAAAAAAATGCGTTGAAAAGCGTTCAACATTGAATTTAAACCCCTTCTTTTTGATAGTTCTAATTGTTTCGGCTTCTTTGTTCTCTCTCTTACGTGACATATTTGCTTTATAATATCCCATTCAGCGTACTGAGACTATAAATATGTTTATTGTTTGGTTATAATTAGGTACAAGGCTACACAGTGAACTGTCTGCGCTATATTCACCACTGATATTGAAACTCTGTTTTTCGCTTTAGACTTGCTGCTAACTCACAGGAAAGACGGGAGGAGGCAAAGCTGTGGGAGAAGAAAATAACATTCTCAACTTTTATTGCCCCCGGCTAGTACAGCGCTAAGTCTACGGATTTACAACGCTAAAATCAGGGGTACGATTCCACTCGGTGGGCTCAGGAGACAGCCCGATGAGCTTTGCTATAAAAAAAACACAAACACATTCAACTTTCATCAGAAAACAAATTATTCGTTATGAGAACAGCAAGCTAAGAACAATTTTCATATATATATTTTGTATTATTTTTGAAATTAGTTTAACGTATTCAGTTTTGTTAAGTGTTTACTCTTCTTACCTTAAGAACAAATATGCTTTATATACGATCTTTTAACGTAGTCAAGATTTTAAAAGTATTTATTTCAGCATAATGTGTGTCGTGAAATTATGCTATGGAATTTCTATTAAGTAATTTTAGTACCTGATTAACTTTACGTAAAGACATGTATTTAACCGAAGCCGCTGAGCGGTATGAGAATGATATATTTACATCCGTGAGGTTTCTTTACTTTTAAATGATTTTTGAATTTCTTATTTGTCTAACTGTATAAATAAAATATTTATTAGTTACTATTGTTGACATGAGAGGTCACTAAAATCAAACGCCATTGTGGGATATCAAGGGATGGTATGTAAATTTATATGATAATTTACAACTACTCTTTTTTTTTCACCTGTTTTGAGCAAATGAAATTGTTACAAAATGTTTAGAAATCTAGACCATTCAAGGGATAATATTTATTGTTTCCAGTTTTCATATTAAATGTTATAGAAATATAAAACATGTTCAGTCCATCGTCAAAATATCTTTCACTCGGTGTTAAAAAAATTCAGAATTAATTTTACAAAAATTGAATTTCCTCTAATTTAATTTGATAGAATGAAATAATAATTAATGAAGTTAATATAAGTACCAAAAGATAAACTAAAACAAGATTTAATTGTCAGTGTATAAGATGTATGCATAGTAATAATGTATCATGGTATTCGTAACTTTATGAGTAACTTCTTTCGATGACAATTTATTTTAAAAATTGTAAACTGAAAAAAGTATGTGTACTGATTTGTAGACTTTTTCTTCCATGTGCACGTTACGACAATAAAAGTTATACACTTGAAGAATTTTTGTGTGCGCTCGAGTACCATTTGTGATAGCGATTGTGTTAAGTAGTAATTTTGCACTTGTGTTAGGGTATGAAACAGTGAATGACAAAACCTAGTGTATTTTGTACAATACATCCATAAAAGTGCGAAAGAAAAATTCTTCTCTACTTTATTTCGTTTGGTTGCAATTAAATCCTGCAGGTTTGTCTTAATAAAGTACACTCGAATATTAGATGATTTGCAGGTGCGTTTAGAAGACTATAAAACTAATACACGGGATTTGTTGTAGATAGTGAGTGGTACAAGTAATCTACACGGTATTGGTGTGGTGACAAATGTCAAAAACTGTCAGTTGTTTCCTGTTTAACGTTATTATAATTTTAGCGTTCTAATACAAATTTTAAAATCTAATACAGTATTAACTAGTTATAACTGGTGTTCTGTATTAATTATATCGCCATAATAAATCGTAAACGTGCTGTGTCAACAATGTAAACTACTTAGACTAATAAAAGTAAGAATAGTTTACAAAATACAATTTATATCCCAACATAAAAATGTTTAAAGTGGTAAATAATTAAGATAAATATATTTTCAGTATGTCTAACTACTAAATAAAAACTTTACTATAAGTTACCAGTTAGCCACCTTTTATGACTGTATTGGAAACTGATTTTCATTTCGGGAAAAAATAACATTGAATAATTTGAAATTTCGTAAATTATTTTAAAATTTTTATATTTGTTGTTGTTTTTTTCATAGATGACAAGTATCTTTCTGATAAATGAAGGTATTATTTTGTAGTTACTTGTGTTGAATTAACATTTCAAGAATGTGAACGATTGCTGTGCATTTATGTAATAATTTAAAATTTTGAGAGTGATTACATTTCAATAAAACTTGTATTATGCAGGAGATCAAAGAATGAAGACTGATGGTGTTGATTGACTAACTGAGAAAAATTGTGAGTAATAATTTACTCTTTGTGTTTTATAAAATGGAATTTTTTTATTACAAGACACATTTTCCATGGAAAATTTTTTAGAAATGAATAAAAACAGTAGCTGGGTCATTTGTGTAGTTGATCTTTCCCTCTTTTTGTATTTCAAATCATTACTTAGAATACTTAAGATACAAGACTGAGTAATATAGAGATATATGAAAAACAAAACAAACTACAAGTCAGACTGGAGCCACAACAAGAATTGGTTATCCCCACAGTATACTGAAGTATGTGATTGCTTGGAGTTTAAGGGCAGCAAAAGAATTGGTTGGTGTTGGTCCACTTATCTCATTTACTAAATTTAATTGTCAAAGTCAGACATTATTATTCAAATGCTCATCAAAACTCTCAAACTTCTTTAAATTTACCTCATCCATCACAGCTGAAGCTCAACCACTCTGTTAGAAATAATAAATTATTATAGCTGAAAACAACTCCTACCCTACCAAAATGTGTGCTTATATTCCTTAGGCCTACTTTACAAATTTGTAGTGCATACTAGAGGGATTTACACATTTTGATAAAAGTTGAGAAAAGACAACCTTTACACTCCATGTAAATATAAAAGCCTGTATGAATTCTTTAGCATTAATGTACGTAACTGTTTTTATATTAACAGTAATTTATATTAACCCTAGTCCTAGTGTTTTCACTGTTAAATATTGTAAAGATTATCCATCAACACAATCAGTTACCTTAACAATCTTAAACAGCTCAATCAGATCACCTCTCTCTTTCCAAGAGAAAACAATTTCAGATATCTTCACTGTCTTCATATGACAATCTTTTCATCCTAGTTATTCTAATAGCATTTACATGAACTTTTTCCAATAAATCAGTGTCATTCCTAAGGTAAGAAGCCCACGACTGAACATGATATTCCAAATATGGCCTAACTAGTAACGTATACAATGAAACTATAACTTCTTTAGGCTTGTATTCAGTATTTCTGTAGATAGAACTTAAAGTTATATTTGCTCCAACATTGACAACAACACAATGCTTGGATGGCTTAAGAAAATGTTTAACCATTACACCAAGAACTTTTATTTATATAACACTGTTAGAGATATTCCCATCAAAATGATATTTCCATATGCATTACCTTGCATTTATTATAATTAAAACCTGTCTTCTATTTATTCACCTGATTCATCTTTTCTAGAGCTAGAAATACCCCAAACCTTAATATTATCAGCAGTTTCAAGTACTTATTGATCATTCTATCAGTTATCCCTGATGTACCCCACTTGCGATATTAGTCCAATTTGACTAAACTTTTATTTATAACAACTATTATCCTTCTTCTACTAAGTCAATCTTCTATCCAATGACCCAAACTATTCTCCCACACCTAAAAAGAGAATTATTTTAACAAGCTTTTCATGGGGCACCTTCATTTATATAAGGAGTAACTTTTTCCAGAATGTTAAAAGGTCTGAGGTTTGTTCCTGGTGAAATCATACTGGCTATCCAAAAAAAATTTAAAATTTGTTAAATGGCTTCACAAAGAATATTTTATCAAAATATTTCCTACAGTGAATGAAAAACTAACAGCCCTATAATTACAATGATAATTTTATCAACTCTCCTGGAAGGAGAGTAATACTAGCTATCTTTTAATACGTGGGATCTACCTGGCTACTATTCAGTTTATAGAATATAGCAAGTAAACTATATATCCAGTTCTTAACCTCTTTCAAAATTATTTGGTAAATATTATCTGCAGAAGATTTTATCATTCTTTAAACATCTTAATCATCTCAGAATTCGTATGATCATTTCTTCAAACTTCTTTCAGTCTACTAAATGCTCAGGATGAAAAATATTTCTCAAATCTTTGTTAAAGAAAATTGAGTAATTCATAACTGAGAGATATCAGCTTTCCCTTATCAATCTTCAAATGTTAATGTACTTAAAGAAATTATACAATTAATTTTTTACCTTTTCAGCCAATATTTTTTCACAAAACTTTTCAGTTGTTTTTTGTTTCCTGCATTATTTAACAATGTGAGAATTGTGATACTTATTACTGTGTTAAATGTATGTTCTTGTAAGACTGTTTTTCATACTTTTCTATCTGTTTCTCCTTCAAGAAACAGTTTCTTGCACATTCTTTCTTTCTTTTTAAATGAGTGAGGTTAAGTAATAAGATATAATACACATTAAAATACTGTATATGTTGTAGTGATTATTTAGTATTTTCAGTAATAAAAAGTATTAAAATGCCTAATTCTGTATTATTGCAGTATAGACTTTACCTTAATCCCTTGAGCCCCATTCATTTACATGCTCTCTGGAGAGGCATGCCCCACACTTTGGGAAATGTTGATGTAAGAGACATCATGTATCTTACAAAAAGAGTGCCTCACATTTCATAAGAGCTAAGAGGATGAAAATGGAAGCCACACAACAGTAGTGATACAATTTAATACACAAACTATGTTTACGTGAAAGTATATATAATACATATATGATTGGCCATTGTGGCTTTGTTTATAGAATATAGTGTGAGGGTATATTTACTGTGCTTCTTGTTATAATAGAAGTTCAATTGACATATATTTAGCATTTTAAATGTCAATATGGGGTCATGGATATACTACATGTGGTTTAAAATGATGGAATGTACTTAATGTCATAATGGGATTCTGTGTACATAATGTAGTATCGTTTAATGTGATAGTTAATGTCATAGTGGAAGTATATTTATACTACATGATACAGGTTAACATGATAGTGTCTACTTATGTATTTCATACTTCATGACACAATTTTAAAATATCATAAATGCTATTTTTATAATTCAGTATAATACTTAAAATTAAGGAAGTGTTTATTGAATGATTTAATAGATAATATTTTATTATAGAACAAATTTACTTTGTTCAACACATTGGCTGCCATGTGAATATGAGCCACTGTTGGTAATGTGCCCTGTGTCCCCTCAGTGGTTCATAGACCGTTTATTTAATATAAAGTTTCTTTGTGGCCTCTGACTTTAGGACATTGCTTCTTGGAACTTCAGGAATGATTCTTATTTATTTAATAACATAATTTTGCTGCCCTTTGTGAAGCCTAAAATATTTGGAAATGAAAGCAAAATACCATTACCTTTTATTCCATATCCAGTGTATTAGAAAATAATGCATTTTTTGAAGAGAAAATTGTATTATATTAAAGTTATATTATACTTTGAAATTGACAAAAAATAAAGAATAAATATTTTGTAAACTGTTTTCACACCCAAAAGAAAAAAATATATCTTTATGGAAAAAAAAGTCACCTATAGAAAGTTTATTTTACTGCCAAAATAGTAAATATTTTTAGTGGTTTTTACTGAAACATTTCAAGCAGTATGCTGGATTTGCTTCACATTTACCACAGTATGTAAAATCTTTCTTGGTCCTTTTGATGGCTTCTATACAGTCCTGACATCTCCGCTATTGAGTGTAGCATCCTGAGCATTGTTTTTTTTGTTTTTCATTTTGACACATCCCTGATTTCATACGATTATAAACTGTGTTTGCTCATGGAAGATGGCCCCTCAGTGGCACAGTTGTATGTCTGTGGATTCGCATCAGTTTTGACACCTGTGGTTGCCAGATTTAATACACTTTGAATACTCTGCATAGTATCTTATGTAGGTCTTCCTCCATGTCCAGAATTCTCTGTCCCAGGATACATATTACTGGTGTAAGTGTGATCACTGGGGTCACATGACTTGTATATCTTCAAGCTGTATTTGTGGGCTTTTCCTGGATTATACTGTTGAAACAAGAAACAACCACACCATGGCACCAGAGTTTTATCATCTGTTAACACATCACCAGGTATCTTAGCTTCAGTAAATTGTTTTCTGGGATTCCAAGGAAATTTCTAATTTCTCACAGTCAGCCAGTTCCAATAATCTGAGCATCATGAAATGTATGAAGCATAGTAATAACTGAAACTGGTTTCATGACATTATCCTTGGAACAATCTTATACTTGTAAAACTCGTTTCTACTTGAATATAACTCAGTTTTAAGGTACCTTATAACTCTTGTGTTCATGACTATTGCTAGAAATTGGCTCATTTCCATGACATTGATATCTCTTCAGTGTTTTTTTCAGGGTTTGTGATGTACCTGGTGATCATTGAAATTTGTCTGTTTACCAAAATATTACATGTTTTGTCAGTCACCATCAGATTGAAGATATCTATTGGTTTTGTTGGATTTTGCTGCAGGTTACTAAATCCAGGTAGGCTTAGTGTGTCAGTGAATGAGAGTACTTTAAGATGTGTTCTGTTTACTGTATATTACATGCTTGCTGGCACGAGCATATCTTCACTTTCTCTGTCAAAAGTTATTATTATGCTACTGGTCAATTCCTTTTCTTCATTATCTAATATAGTGGAATTACTATTGTTAAACTCTGACCCAGATTCATCTCAATATGGGTCAGAGTTGATAATGTGATGATGTTTCCAATAATTTTCATTTCCTTTGGAAGATCCATAAAATTGTTGTGGTCTCATGTTGACCCACTGATGAACACATACTAAGAACCACTTCAAAAAGTAGATAATTGAACATAGGATTGTCAACTGTGATCATATTATAAACCTGAGTAAAGCGTAAAGGTTTATGTTACAATTGGCACCAAAATATGGATTAATATATTATAAGGTAGCAACCAACGCGCTTATAACGTCTGCGGACGTTTTTTTTATTTTATTTTTTGTACTTCTCAATATATTATATATGATATTCTTCCTTCTATTATAATTTAAAAGCACCGATAGATGGCGATACAACAGCTATTATTCTGTATTGTATTGACATGAATGTGGACATACCAACTTTCGATTTGAGAAATAATTTTTACAACATTTTTGTATATTTTGTATGTTGTGTAAAGCTCCCAATAAAAATGGTAATGTTTTAGCTTTGAAATTATGTAATATTCTTAAATTTTATAACACTTAATGTGATACGTGGTCTACAATGAAAAAAGTATAAAAATATTACTTAAATATTTTAAAAGATACAAATTATTTAGAAATGTCGGTAGTACAAATCGGTTTTCATCATCATAATTTCTTAGCTTAAAATAAGCTTTTGTGAAATTGTAATTTTACTGCGTCTTTAGTTATTAAAGTATTATGCTTAAATGCAGTAGATGGCGTTATATTTGTACTCGGTTATGCTTAAAATATTTAGTGAAAACTTATTTTGATTTTATAAAAGTAACGCCATAGAAAGCTAATGTCCTGTTTTCTGTCGTATTTTAGAGAAATGTAAAAGTTGAAACTGTTTACCATGTCTAATTCAAATTCGTTAGTGACATCAGCGTTGCTAAGAGTGTCAGTTGAGATTCTCATTTATCGTCAAACGAAAGGTCGTATCACGTGACGTCAGAGTTGTTGAATTGTGTCTTTTTAACAGACTACTGTTGTGGAAATTCCGTATCTTGTATTAAATTTAAAAAAAAACTAACTGTAAATGGTAAATGTACTTTGATATTTTTTTAGTTGCAGTAAATATAAAGAAGGTATTCAGGAAATACAACAATTTAATAATCTGTTTACATTGCCTATAATTTGTAATGAGCAATTTAGATAAACATAGAAAAGGAAAAACTGATTATTATAGGTCTAACAGTTTTCATTGTAATACTAGTTAAGGTACGTTGATGTGCCAAAATATTACGTTTGTTTACTTGTTATTAACCTATGTGTTTTCATAATTCTTCGTAAAATAATTGATTGTTTTAATTAAGCGTGGTGAAGAGTAGGGAATACCTAACTTCATAACTTTCGTTGTGAAAGAACTATGAACTCGATAGATGTATCATATAACCCTCCCCAAACTGGAATAAAAACAGTGATTGACGAATTCAGAATATACTTAAATCAACATTTAAGCAGCTCAGTAAACAATGTAGAGGTTTTTTACGTCATAATAATTTTCGTATTTGTATATTCATTAAAACAACAATAAAAACGAGTTTTATGTTGCTACTACTAGGTGGCACTACGTTGAAGCAAACTAAACTTACTAGACATATACCACAGACTTGCAAACGTAATGTATTTAGTACAACCATGTTAAAATATTTAACTTTTACTAGCAATAATTTTTGTGTGTCCTGTTAAAAGCACGATAAGTCATGACTACTGAAGGTTATGCTTAAAAAATTCATACTTCAGGAAGTAAATTGAAATATTCTCTAACTGGAAGGTATTTCAACATCAGACTCAGTTTTCATAGAACTGCACGAGTCATTTATTTAGTAGAAACACACAACGTATTTTAGTTGTTTTTATGAAGGGATGCTTTGGTCGAAAGAATTTGAGAAACAGAGTGAAAAACTAATCTTGGCAAAATGATACCAATAAACCAATCATTAAGTTTATAAATATACAGTACTTTTATATCGTATAAGTTACTGTAGTCCACTTATGCCTTTTTCAGGGCTTTGTTTAGATCAATTAGTATATAGGACGTTTGGTAATCATCCTGGCATTCTTCACACACTGTCCCCATCGATAATCCTGAAAACTTTTAAGGTTAAAACCTGGTGGTGATAACCATGGTGGGTACGCCCCAGATAGACCATTGTTAAGCTATAGAGACTGTACACTGAAGTTGTTACTAAACACAAGGCAACTTTATATATAGACTGAAGAATGAACTTATTCCTAAATATAACCCAAGTACATACAGACTGTAGAACAAAAATGTTAGTAAATACAAGCCAATGATATGTAGATTATACATTAAAATTATTAGTAAATACAAGTCCATTATATATACACTGTACAGTCAAGTTATTACTAAATACAAGCAAATTCTATAGAGATACTACACTAAGGTTATTACTAAATACAAGCAAATTCTATAGAGATACTACACTAAGGTTATTACTAAATACAAGCAAATTCTATAGAGATACTACACTAAGGTTATTACTAGGTACAAGCAAATTCTATAGAGATACTACACTAAGGTTATTACTAGGTACAAGCAAATTCTATAGAGATACTACACTAAGGTTATTACTAGGTACAAGCAAATTCTATAGAGATACTACACTAAGGTTATTACTAGGTACAAGCAAATTCTATAGAGATACTACACTAAGGTTATTACTAGGTACAAGCCAGTTCTATAGAGGTACTACACTAAGGTTATTACTAGATACAAGCCAGTTCTATAGAGGTACTACACTAAGGTTATTACTAGATACAAGCCAACTTTATATAGAATGTATAGTAAAGTTATCACTAAACATAAGACAACTATATATACAGGGTGGCCCGTAAGTCCATACCCATCCATATATTGTGTCTAAACAACGTTATAATACTAATAATGAGTTGAGGGCAGCTGTTACCATGGCATTTGGAACAATAACCCCTGCTATATTAAGGAAAATGTTTCGCAGAACATGGCATCGCATAATATTATGCAGCGAGATGATGCACAGCATACAGATACACTGGATACATAAAATATATGGATGAGTAGGGACTTACGGGCCACCCTGTAGACTGTACAATCAAGTTTTGCTAAATACAAGCCAATTCTACAGAGACTGTAGAATGAAATTAGTAGTAAATACAAGCAAATTACATATACACTATAGATTGAAATTATTACTACATTCAAGGTAACTATATAGACTATAGAATTAAGTTATTAGTAAATGTAACAGAACTATATATTGACTTTAGAATGAAATTATTAGTAAATACAAACCAACTATATAGAGACTAGTATGAAGTTATTACTGAATACAAGCCAACTATATATAGACTGTAGAATGAAATTACTTCTAAATACCAGCCAACTATATAGAGACTGTAGAATGAAGTTATTTCTAAATACCAGCCAACTGTATAGAGACTGTAGGATGAAGTTATTACTAAATACAAGCCAATGGTATGTAGACTGTAGGATCATATTATTAGTAAATTCAAGTCAGCTGCATGTACATTATAGAATAAAACTAATGCTAAGTACAAGCAAACTACATATAGACTGTAGAATGAAGTTGTTATTAAATACAAGCCAACTCTATAGAGACTGAAGAATGATGTTATTGCTAAATACAAGCAAACTATATAGAGAGACTCTATTTTGGAGTTATTACTAAATGCAAACTAAGTATATATACCATAGAATGAAGTTATTACTAAATACATGCCAACTATATGTACTGTAGAATGAAGATATTACTAAATACAAGCCAACTATATTTAGACTGTAGCATGAAGTTATTTTTAAATACCAGCCAACTATATAAGGACTGTAGAATGAAGATATTACTAAATACAAGCCTGCTATATGTAACGTGTAGAATGGTGTTATTACTAAATACAAGACAACGGTACAAAGACTGCAGGATCATCTTACTAATAAATTCAAGTCAAGTGTATGTAGACTATAGAATAAAATTAGTACTAAGTACAAAGAAACTATAGAGAGAGAGTAGAATGAAGTTATTACTAAATACAAGGCAAATATATATAAAGTGTAGAATGATGTTATGACTAAATACATGCTAACTATATGTACTGTGGAATGAAGTTATTACAGAATACAAGCCAAGAATAGATACTGTACAATGAATATACTTCTAAATACAATTCAAATCCATGTACACTACAGAATAAAGGTATTACTAAATACAAGCCAAATATATATAAATTGTATATCGACTGTAGAGTGAAAGTAATACTAATTACAGACTGTACATTGAAGTTACTGCCAAATACATGCCAACTTTGTATAAATTGCTGAATAAAATCACTAGACAAGATAAACCTACATTATATATTTTTCGGAATGAAGTTACTACTAAATACAAGCCATTTCTATAGAGACACTATCTCTAGTTATTAGTAAGTACAATCTAACTATATATAGACTATAGAATGAATTTTTACTAAATATAAACCATCCCTATACACACTGTACAATAAAGATATAAAACACATGGCAAATATGTATAGATTGTACAATGAAGTTATTACTAAATAGAAGCCAATTGTATATAGACTATAGAATGATATTGCAACTAAATACAAGAGATTGTTCAACGAAGTTGATACTAAATACAAGCCAACGATATATAGACTGTAGAATGATGTTATTAGTAAATACAAGGAAACTATATATAGACTATAGAATGAAGTTATTACTAATTACAAGCCAACTGTATGTAGTCTGTACAATGAAGTTAATACTAAATACAAGGAAAATATATATAGACGGTAGAATGAAGTTATTACTAATTACAAGCAAAGTTTATGTAGACTGTACAATGAAGTTATTACTAAATACAAGCAAACTTTATGTAGACTGTACAATGAAGTTATTACTAAATACAAGACTACTATTGAAAGACTGTAGAATGAAGCTATTACTAAACACAACCCAACTATTTAGAGACTGTAGCATAAACTTATTACTAAATACAAGCCTCCTCTATAAAGACTTCAGAATGAAGTTATTACTAAATACAAGCCAATGCTATATAGACTATACAAGGAAATTTTTAATAAATATAAGAGAACCATATATTAACTCTCGAGTGAGGTTTATTACTAAATACAAGCCAGCTATATAGAGACTGTAGAGTGAAGCTATTGTTAACTACAAGCCAAGTATAGAGAATTGTACATTGAAGCTATTACTGAATGCAAGTCAACTATATATAGACTGCACAATGAAATCACTGCTAAATACAAGCCAATTCTACAGAGACACTACCTTCAGTTAGTTGTAAGTACAATATAACTATATATATGGACTATAGAATGAATTTTTTACTAAATACAAGCCAACCTTATACAGATTGTGCAATAACAATATCATTATACACAAGGGAAATATGTATAGATTGTACAATGAAGTTATTACTAAATACAAGCCAACTCTATAGAGACTGTATAATGAAGGTATTACTAAATACAATCTGGTTATGTATATATAGACTGTAGAATGATATTATTACTAAATACAAGTGAACTATATGTAGAATGAAGTTACTACTAAGTACAGCCAAACTATATGTATACTGTAGAATGAAGTTATTACTAAATATAACCCAACCATTTGGAGACTGTAGAATGAAGTTATTACCAAATAACAGTTAACTATATATACTTTAGAATGATGTTATTACTAAATACAGGCGAACAGTACATAGGATCATCTTATCAGTAAATTCAAGTCAACTGCATGTAGACTACAGAATAAAATTAGTACTAAGTACAAGCAAATTATATATAGACTGTACAATGAAGTTATTACTAATACAAGCAAACTATATATAGACTGTACAATGAAGTTACTACTAAATACAAGCTATCTGTATTTAATATCTAATGAAACTACTAAATACAAAGCAACTATATACAGACTGTAGAATGATTTTCCTAGATATATCCCAACTAAATATGGGCTGTAGATTGAAGTTATTACTAAATACCTGCCAACTATATATAAAGTGTAGAATGATGTTATTATTAAATTTATTCCAACTATATGTACTGTAGAATGAATATACTTATAAATTCAATTCTATATACACCACAGAATAATGTTATTAATAAATACAAGCAAACTGTGTATCGACTATACAATGAAGTTGAAACTAAATACAAATCAACATTATATATTGTGTAGAATGAAGTTATTACCAAGTAGAAGGCATTTATCTATAGAGTGTACAATGAAATTTTTGGTAAATACAAGCCAACTGATTAGAAACTGTATATTGAAGTTACTACCAAATAGAAGCCAACTTTATATGGACTGCACAATGAAATCACTACTAAATATAGACCTACATTATATATTCTTTAGAATGAAGTTATTACAAAATACAAGCCATCTGTATGCAGTCCGTACAGTGAAGGTATTACTATATGCAAGCCAATTTTATATATATATACTGTAGAATGATATTATTACTAAATACAAGCCAACTATATATAAACTGCAGAATGATGTTATTACTAAATACAAGTGAACTATATATAGACTGTAGAATGAAGTTATTTCTAATTACAAGCCAAATATAGATACTGTACAATGAATATAGTTATAAATACAATTCAATTCTATATACACCAGAGAATAAATCTACTAATAAATACAAGCCAACTGTGTATTTGCTATATAATGAAGTTAATACTAAATACAAACCAACATTATATATTGTGTAGAATGAAGTTATTACTAATTACAAGCCAATTATCTGTAGACTGTACACTGAAATTTTTAGTAAATACAAGCCAAGTCTATATAGACTGCGCAATGAAATCACAACTAAATACAAACTTCATTCTAAAGAATATACAGGGTGTTTGGAAAGTCGCTGTGCAGTTTTGTCTGTTAATAAATATATAAGTGCACAGTAACTTTCCAAACACCCTGTATATTCTTTAGAATGAAATTACTTCTAAATACAAACCAATTCTATAGAGACACTACCTTGTAGTTATTTGTAAGTACAATTTAACTATATATAGACTACAGAATAAATTTTTTGCTAAATGCAAGATAAACCTGTACAGACTGTACAAAAAAGATATTAAACACAAGGGAAATATGTATAGATTGTACAATGAAGTTATGATTAAATACAAGCCAATTATATATACACTGTAGAATGATATTATTACTAAATACAAGAGACTGTAGAATGATGTTATTAGTAAATACAAGTCAACTACGTATAGAATGTAGAATGAAGTTACGACTATATATAACCCAACTATATGGAGACTGTTGAATGAAGTTATTACTAAATACCAGCCAACTATATGTACATCAGAATGAAGTGATTACTAAATACAAGCCAACTTTATATAGACTTTGCAATGAAGTTATTATTAAATACGAGGAAACAATATACAGACTAGAATGAAGTCATTACAAAATACAAGCCAACTGTATATTGACTATACAATGAAGTTAATACTGAATACAAATCAACATTATATATTGTGTAGAATGAAGTTATTACTAAGTAGAAGCCATTTATCTGTAGACTGTACAATGACATTTTTAGTAAATACAAGCCAACTGATTAGAAACTGCATATTGAAGTTACTAACAAATAGAAGCCAACTTTATATAGACTGCACAATGAAATCACTAGTAAATATAGACCTACATTATATATTCTTTAGAATGAAGTTACTACTAAATACAAGCCAATTCTATAGAGACTACCTTTAGTTATTTGTAAGTACAATCTAACTATATATAGATTATAGAATGAATATTTTACTAAATACAAGCCAACCCTATACAGATTGTAAAATAAAGATATAATTAAACACAAGGGAAATACGTATAGATTGTACAATGAAGTTATTACTAAATACAACCCAACTGTATAGAGACTGTACAATGAAGGTATTACTAAATACAATCCAATTATATATATAGACTTAAGAATGATATTATTAGTATATAGAAGAAACTGTACAATAAAGTTGTCACTAAATACAAGCCAATTATATATAAACTGTTGAATGATGTTATTACAAAATACAAGTAAGCTATATATTGACTGTACAATGATGTTACAAAATACAAGCCATCTGTATACAGACTGTACAATGAAGGTATTACTATATAAAAGCCAAATATATATATATATATATATGCTGTACAATGAAGGTATTACTAAATACAATCCAATTATATATATAGACTTAAGAATGATATTATTAGTATATAGAAGACACTGTACAATGTTGTTATGAAAAACAAGCCAATTACATATAAACTGTTGAATGATGTTATTACTAAATACAAATGAATTACATATAGACTGTAGAATGATGTTATTACTAAATACAAATGAACTATATATAGACTGTAGAATGATGTTATTACTAAATAACAATGAAGTATATATAGACTGTAGATTGATGTTATTACTAAATAAAAATGAACTATATAGACTGTAGAATGATGTTATTACTAAATAACAATGAAGTATATATAGACTGTAGATTGATATTATTACTAAATAAAAATGAACTATATAGACTGTAGAATGATGTTATTACTAAATAACAATGAAGTATATATAGACTGTAGATTGATGTTATTACTAAATAAAAATGAACTATATAGACTGTAGATTGATGTTATTACTAAATAAAAATGAATTATATAGACTGTAGAATGATGTTATTACTAAATAACAATGAAGTATATATAGACTGTAGATTGATGTTATTACTAAATAAAAATGAACTATATAGACTGTAGAATGATGTTATTACTAAATACAAATGAACTATATAGACTGTAGATTGATGTTATTACTAAATAAAAATGAACTATATAGACTGTAGATTGATGTTATTACTAAATAAAAATGAACTATATAGACTGTAGAATGATGTTATTACTAAATAACAATGAAGTATATATAGACTGTAGATTGATGTTATTACTAAATGGCCTGGCATGGCCAAGCGCGTAAGGCGTGCGACTCGTAATCCGAGGGTCGCAGGTTCGCGCCCGCGTCGCTCTAAACACGCTCACCCTCCCAGCTGTAGGGGTGTATAATGTTACAGTCAATCCCTCTATTCGTTGGTAAAAGAGTAGCCCAAGAGTTGGGGGTGGGTGGTGATGACTAGCTGCCTTCCCTCTAGTCTTACACTGCTAAATTAGGGAGGGCTAGCACAGATAGCCCTCGAGTAGCTTTGTGCGAAATTCCAAAACAAAACAAAAACAAACAAAACATATTACTAAATAAAAATGAACTATATATAGACTGTAGAATGATGTTATTAGTAAATACAAGTCAACTACGTATAGAATGTAGAATGAAGTTATTACGAAATACCAGCCAACTATATATACTTTAGAATGATGTTATTACTCTATAAAAGCCAACAGTATATAAACTGTAGGATCATCGTATTAGTAAATTCAAGTCAACTGCATGTAGACTATAGAATAAAATTAGTACTAAGTACAAGCAAATGATATAGAGATTGTAGAATGAAGTTATTAGTAAATACAAGCCAAATATATATAGTGTAGAATGAGGTTATTTCTAACTACAAGTGAACTGTTTTAAGAAAATAAAGTGTGAAGTTATTACTAAATACAAGGCAACTCTATATAGAGTATAAAATGACATTATTACTAATTACAAGCCAACTATGTATAGACTGTAGAATGAAGTTGTTACTAAATGAAAGCCAAATATATATTGGCTGTAGAATGAAGTTATTACAGAATACAAGTTATCTGTCTACAGATTGTGGAATGAAGTTATTATTGAATACAATCCAAATGCATATAAATTATATTTCAACTGTAGAATGAAGTTAATACTAAATGGAAACCAACATTATATATTGGGTAGAATAAAGTTATTACTAAGTAGAAACCATTCCTTCTAGATTGTACAATGAAATTATTAGTAATTATAAGCCAACTGATCAGAGACTGTACATTAAAGTTACTGCCAAATGTAAACCAATTTTCTATGGATTGCTCAAAGAAATCACTACTAAATATAAACCTACATGATATATTCTTTAGTATGAAGTTACTACTAAATACAAGCCAATTATATCTAGACTATAGAATGATATTACTAAATTCAAGCCAACTTTATATACACTGTACAGTAAAGTTATCACTAAATACAAGCCAGTTGTATAGACTGTACAATGAAGTTATTACTAAATACAAACAAACTATATGTGGACTAGAATGAAGTTACTACTTAATAGAAACTCACCTGGTGTATTCTGAAGAATGAAGTTATTACTAATTACAAGCCAACTCTCTAGAGACCATAAAATGAAGCTATTGCTAAATAGAAACAAAGTATATATAGACTGTAAAATGAAGTTACAACTAAATATAAACCTAATTTATATAGACTGTGTAATGAATGTGTTGTTAAATACAAGCCAACTTTGTATGGACTGTAGAATATAATTATTAGTTAATACATTCTAATTATATATAGGCTGTACAGTGAAGTTAGTACTAAATACAAGCCAAATATATGTAGACTGTACAATGATTTTATTACCAAATAGAAGCCGAATATATACACTGTTGGCCAAAATCTTAAGGCCAATGAACATATAGAAAAAATATGTATTTTGCGTTGTTAGACTCAACCACTTATTTGAGTAGAGTTTCGAAAGATGAAAATAAGAAAAGGGAAAATAAAAATAAAAACCTTTTTTTAGCATTTAATAGGTAAAATGTGAACACTATGAAATTAGCATAAATACTAGTTGGTCAAAAGTTTAAGACCATACTGAAACGAAGCGTTAATCGGTAAACACGTAACGGAATTTGGTCATTTATGTTCAAACATTAGCGTTGTCAACATTTCCCCATGACATCTCCTGTGTTACATTGGGTAAAAACATGACAAAGCTAAAAAGTTGACAGAATTTGAACGTGACAGAATTGTCGAGCTGCAAAAGCAAAGTTTCTCTCAAAGTGCCATCGCTGTTGAGATTGGGCGTAGTAAAATTGCTGTGGCAAATTTCTTAAAAGACCCTGAGGGATATGCAACGAGAATTTCAAATGGTGGGCCCAAGAAAATTTCGCCGGCGTTGAGGAGGAGAATTCGACGGGTTGTCCGGCAAGACACCAGCCGATCGTCGAACCAGATTACGGACGCGGAATGCAGCTCAAGAACAATAAGACGGCATCTACAAGAGAAAGGCTTTAAAAACCGAAAATGTCTTTAAAGGCCACGCCTTCTTCCACAACACGAAACAGCTCGGTTAAACGTTGCTGAGAAGCACCAAATATGGAACATAGAAAAGTGGAAGAAGGTTTTGTTCCCTGATGAGAAACAATTTAACCTGGATGGTCCAGCTGGCTTCCAACGTTACTGGCACAATAAGGATATCCCACTGGAGACACTTTCTACACAACACAGTGGAGGAGGTTCCATCATGATCTAGGGTGCTTTCTCCTTCCATGGAACAATGGAGCTTCAGGTTATGTAGGGGCGTCAAACAGCAGCTGGCTACATTGGCATATTGGAGAGAGCATCCTTATTGACTGAAGGATCTCGTTTATATGGAAATAACCGGATCTTTCAGCAGGACAACGCTGCAATCCACAATGCCCGCAGGACAAAGGACTTTCTCATTGTGAATAACGTGATTCTTTTGGACCATCCAACGTGTTTGCCCGAACTGAATCCCATTAAAAATGTTTGGAGGTGGATGGCAAGGTAAGTCTGTAGAAATGGACATCAATTCCAAACAGTGCATAATTTTTGTGAAGCCATCTTCACCACTTGACATAACATTCCAGCCAGCCTTCTTGCAAACGCTTATATCGACCATGCCAAAGCGAATGTTTGCAGTTATTCACAATGACGGTCGTGCAACTCACTACTGAGACCTCTTGTTGGACATTTCCTACCCTGTTTTGGACTTCTTTTTGGTATGGTCTTAAACTTTTGACTAGCTAGTATTTAGTGGAATAATAATTACAAAAAAAAAATATTAGAAATATTTAATACACACACACACACACACACACATATATATATATATATATATAGAGAAAATTAATATTGATAAAGTTAAGTAAAAATTAAAAGGAAGTACTGCGTTAAAAACAGCAAATCCACACCTCTGACTAATTAATTATATTAGTTTGTTATAACATAAAAACAAACAAAAATAAATTAAAAATAATAACGCTGCACTAACTTTGCACTACGGTCTACATACAGTTGGCATGTATTTAACAATAACTTCACACACAGTCTACACATAGTTGGCTTGTGTTGTTGGTTTCCATTAAGTAGTAATTTCACTATACTGTCTATATACACTGCGGGTCAAAATCTTAAGGCCAATGAACATAAAGAAAAAATATGCATTTTGCATTGTTAAACTCAACCACTTATTTGAGTAGAGCTTTGAAAGATGACAATAAGAAAAGGGGAAAACGTTTTTAGCATATAATAGGGAAAATGTGAACACTGAAATTAGCCTAAATACTAGCTGGCCAAAAGTTTAAGACCATACCAAAAAGAAGCCCTAAACAGGGTAGGAAATGCCCAACAAGAGGTCTTAGTAGGGAGTTGCACGACCGTCATTGCGAATAACTGCAAACATTCGCTTTGACATGGTCGATGTAAGCATTTGCAGAAGGCTGGCTGGAATGTTATTCCAAGTGGTGAAGATGGCTTCACGAACGAAGATCATGCACTGTTTGGAATTGACGTCCATTTCTATAGACTTCCTTTGCCATCTACCCCCAAACATTTTCAATGGGGTTCAGTTCGGGCAAACACGCTGGATGGTCCAAAAGAATAACGTTATTCACAATGAAAAAGTCCTTTGTCCTGCGGGCATTGTGGATTGCAGCATTGTCCTGCTGAAAGATCCGGTTATTTCCATATAAACGAGATTCTTCAGTCAATAAGGATGCTCTCTCCAACATGCCAATATAGTCAGCTGCTGTTTGACGCCCCTACATAACCTGAAGCTCCATTGTTCCATGGAAGGAGAAAGCACCCTAGATCATGATGGAACCTCCTCCACTGTGTCGTGTAGAAAATATCTCTGGTGGGATATCCTTATCGTGCAAGTAACGTTGGAAGCCATCTGGACCATCCAGGTTAACTTTTTACTCAGAGAACAAAAACTTCTTCCATGTTTGGTGTTTGTCAGCAAAGTTTAACCGAGCTGTTTCGTGTTGTGGAAGAAGGCGTGGCCTTTAAAGACATTTTCGGTTTTTAAAGCCTTTCTCTTGTAGATGCCGTCTTATTGTTCTTGAGCTGCATTCTGCGTCCGTGAGGGCCTTAATCTGGTTCGACAATCGGCTGGTGTCTTGCCGGACAACCCATCGAATCCTCATGCTTAACGCCGGCGAAATTTTCTTGGACCGATCACTTGATATTCTCGTTCCGTGTCCCTCAAGGTCTTTTAAGAAATTTGCAACATCAGTTTTACTACACCCAATCTCACCAGCGATGGCACGTCGAGAGAGACCTTGCTTTTGCAGCTCGACAATTTTGCCACGTTCAAACTCTGTCAACTCTTTAGCCATGTTTTTACCCAATGTAACACAGGAGATGTCAGTGGGAGATGCTGACAACACTAATGCTTGAACACAAATGACTAAATTTTGTTACGTGTTTACCGATTAATGCTTCGTTTCAGTATGGTCCTAAACTTTTGACCAGCTAGTATTTAGGCTAATTTCATAGTGTTCACATTTTCCTTGTTAGATGCTAAAAACGTTTTTTATTTTTATTTTCCCTTTTCTTATTTTCATCTTTCAAAGCTCTACTCAAATAAGTGGTTGAGTTTAACAACGCAAAATGCATATTTTTTCTTTATGTTCATTGGCCTTAAGATTTTGACCAGCAGTGTATATAGACAGTATAATGAAATTACAACTTAATGGAAACCAACAACACAAGCCAACTATGTGTGGACTGTACAGTAAAGTTATTGTTAAATACATGCCAACTGTATGTAGACCGTAGTGCAAAATTATTGCTAAAGACAAGCGAACTCTGTATACTGTATAGTGAAGTTACTAGAAAAACAATCCAACTGTATAGAGTCTGTACAATGAAGTTATTACTAAAGCCAAGTCAAATATATGTAGACTGCACAATGAAGTTAATACTAAAGACAAGCCATCTCTATAGAGACTGTAAAATGAAGTTATTTCTAAATACAAGCCAACTATATATATATATTGTGCAATGAAGTTATTACTAAATAGAAACGAACTATATATAGACTGTACAATGAAGTTACTACTAAGTACAGGCCAATTCTATATCGACTGTACAAGGAAATTATTACTGAATACAGCCAACTGTATAGTGTTTATAAAGGAGCTATTTCTAAATACTACCCAACTATATATGGACTGTACAATAGGTTATTACTAAATACAAACCAACTCTATATACACTTACAATGAAGTTATTGCTAGGTTCAAGCCAACTGTATATCGAATGCACAATGAAGTTGTTACTAAATATAAGCCAACTATATATATATACAATGTACAAAGAAGGTATTACTAAATACAAGACAACTATATATAGACTGTGCAATTGAGTTATTACTAAATACACTGTAACTATATATAGACTGTACAATGAATTTACTACTAAATAGAAACGAACATTACCAAACATCATTCAATTGTATGTAGACTCTACAATGAAATTATTAGTAAATGCAAGACAACTCAATAGACAACTATATGTAGACTTTACAAAGAAGTTATTACTAAATAGAAACGAACTTTGTAGACTGTACTGTGAAGTTACTACTAAATACAAGCCGACTCTATAGAGACTGTAGAGTTGAGTTAATACTAAAGACGATCCAAATATATGTAGACTGCACAATTAGTATATTACTAAATACCAGAAAACTGTACAGAATCTGTATGATGAAGTTATTACTAAATACAATACAACTGTGTATAGATTTTGCAATGAAGTTATTATTAAATACAATATATATATATATATATCTAGACTGTACTATGAAGATTCTAGTAAATAGAAACCAACATTATATATTCTTTAGAGTGAAATTATTACTAAATACAAGCCAATTCTATATAGACTGGAGAATGAAGTTATCACTAAGTACAAGCCAACTGTATAGAGGCTGTGCAATGAAGTTATTATTAAATACAAGCCAATATTGTAGATACTGTAGAAAGAAGTTAGTACCAGATAGAAACCAATGTTATATAGACTGTAGTGTGACGTTATTTCTAAATACACGCCAATTATATATACACTTAACAATGAATTTATTACTATACACCAGCCAACTGTATGTTGAGTGTACAATGAAATTACAAAATACAAGCCCATTATGTATAGACTGTACAAAGAATGTATCAATAAATGCAAGGCAAACACATGTAGACTGTACAATAAGGCTATTACTAAATCGAAGCTAACTATATATAAACTGTACAAGGAAGTTATTACTGAATATAACAAACTGTATAGAGGCTGCACAATGATGTTATTAATAAAGGGAAGCCAACTATATGTAGTGTGTACAATGAAGTTATTACTAAATACTAGCCAACTATATGTACATTGCACAATAAAGTTATTACTAAATACAAGGCAACGCTGTAGAGACTGTAAAATTAAGTTATTACTAAATAGAAACCAACGTTATATATTCTGTAGAACGAAGTTGTTACTAAATACAAACCAATTGTATATAGAATTTACAATGAAGTTGTTAATAAATACAAGCCAACTCAAAAGAGATCGGTACAATGAAGCTGTTACTAAATACAAGCCAACTGTATATAGAATTTACAATGAAATTGTTAGTAAATACAAGCCAACTCAAAAGAGATTGGTACAATGAAGCTATTACTACATGGAAGCCAACCCAAAAGAGATTGATACAGTGAAGTTATTGCTGAATGGAAGCCAGCTATATATATTGTTTGTACAATGAAGTTATCTCTAAATACTGACCAACTATATGTAGTCTGTACAATGAAGTTACTACTAAATACAAGCCAACTATATATGGACTGTGCAATACAGTTGTTACTAAATACAAACCAATTATATATAGACTGTACAATGAAGGTACTACTAAATAGAAACCAACGTTGTATAGTCTGTAGAATGAAGTTATTACTAAATACAAGCCAACTCTGTATAGACTGTACAGTGAAATTATTAATAAATACAAGCCTACTATATATGGAATGTACAATGAAGTTATTACTAAATACAAGTCAACTACATGCATGCTTGATAATGAATTTATTACTAAATACAAGCCAATAATATAGAGTCTGTACAATTAAGTGTTTACTAAATACAAACCATCTATTTATAGACTGTACAATGAAGTTACTATTAAATACAAACTAACTTTATATTGACTGTAGATTTGAGTTATTACTAAATACAAGCCAACCTTATGTAGACTGTACAATGAAGTTATTACGAAATACTAGTCAACTACATATAGAGTGAATAACGAAGTTTCTACTAAATACAAGCCAACTACCTCTGTAGAGACTGTACAAGGAAGCTATAACTAAACACAAGTCAACTAGATATATAGATTGTTTACGAGGTTACTACTAAATAGAAACCAACTATATATAGAGTTGTATGTTTAGTATTGCTTATGTTCTGTTGTGGCAGAATATCCTGATAAATTCCGAAATACATTTTATATGTGTGTGTGTGTGTGTATATATATATATATATATAGTTATTCTCATGCAGATTTAACTTATAAATATTTTCATGCGCCACCTGTTGACTTGTAATGGAACTACTGTCTTTTCAAGAGCCATACCAGTGTACATGTGGAACGTGTTTACATCTCGAAGAGCAAAGTCGTTCCCTAAAGTAATCTGCTTAGGGCCTTCCAATGGCAGACAGGAAAATTAAACAGGGGTGCTTGCTGAAATACCAAAATGGTACACTACACACCTACCCATCTCCTTGGTTTTGTATGTATGTGTGTGTACGTGAACGTGCTGTTTACTATCGATCGAGGAAACGTGGCTCGTGCCAAGCCCGCTTGCTGTCATGTTCATAAGGGTGACCGTTGCGCCCATGAGAACCCGCCAAAGTAAAGCCTTACAAAATTGATCAGTCTGACGACGTAGAAATCCTACACTAGCCAGCCTTTCCTCCTTGACTGCTAGCTGAACAAAGATTTTAGAACGGGTCAGGTTATATTACTGCCGCCATCTACAACAGTAATACCACCTGCAAAGAAGGCTTCGTGTTCTATATGAACTTAAAATCACGTGCTCTGTATAGAGCTCGTGGATAGTCTTTTACATGTTAAATAAATCCGACTTGTGCACCTCAAAATTAGCAGCCAGGCTCATATTTAGTTACATCAGCTGAAGTTAAACTGGTTGTAAAAGAAAATACGATGTGTGTTTACGTGTGTAGATTTATTAACTCTCATATCCAGACTTTTAAAACAAGTTATGTAAATATACGAAACATAACTACTGTCAAAATTGAAGCTCTAATATAGAAATATTATAGTATGTTTAGTATGTTCAACGACAAACTAAAGAAAACATGGTTTTAGGTCCCATGTAGTATTTGTATTAATCTATAGGAGCTGAACATTTTCACACACACACACACACAGTGATTTTGGTTGCTTCAACTCTCATAAATTCACTGTCACCAGAGCAACAACATGGAACAATTTGTGAAGGCAAGAGCAATAGTGCTTAAGTCGGGAGGTTATTTATACACGTTAGGCCATACCCATACCAGATGACGGCTAGCAAGGGAAATCCGTTGTGTGGAATTATCGACTAGCCGACTGCCGCAGGAAATGAGAAGTCTCGCGCGCCCAACTTCTGGCACTTGTAATATAGCACGCTGACCAGAGAGTGAACCCTTTTTCATTAATAGTAAGGCCAAAAGCCTAGCCAGAGTAAGAGCACAAAATATTGCTTTGTGTGTATGTGTGTGTGTGGACGTGATGTTCGTCGGTAGCGTAGTTGAAGTTGAAAGCTGGTACAAGCAGGCAGCAAGCTGAATAGACAGATAAATAGATTAAGAGAAATAATACAACATTAACAAAAAACACAAATGAAAAAACACGACTAATATCTTCTATTAGCTAACCAAAACCACCGTAGGTTGAATACAATCCAGGAATACACCAAAACGAAACTTTAGATAAGAGTATGAAAAAACACGATAATAGGTTTTGTTACCTGTATTAATTGGTTCTATGACCAATCTCTCTCTCTCTGTCTATCTGTATTTACACACACACAAATACAAATTAAATAGCATACATGCATAAGAATGTAAAGAAACAAAACTACCTTTAAAGTTGCAGGATTGATTTATGTGAGAATGCCTAATTATTATGATAGAAAATAGTGTTCATGTTGTTTGTTTATTAACTCTGTTTAGTTTCTTAACACAAACGTCTTTCTTGTCAAAACTCTCCAGCAGTAGTTGTGTTTTCATTATTTTCAAAGTAAAACAAAACCACCAAGTATTATATTTCAAAAATACACATGTTGTGAACTATACAAACTATAAAAAGTACTGATTCTCAAATTTATAATAATATTGTAATCAACACAAGTATTGATTGTTCAGTTAATGACAATATCGTTATATACATAAGTATTAATTGTTGAATTAATAATAATATTGTAATTTACACAAGTAGTGATTTTTCAGTTACTACCAATATTATAACATCTACTGGTACTGATTGTTGAGTTACTAACAATATTGTAAACTATACAAGTACTGATTGTGAGTTAATATTATAGTCCACACAAGTACTGATTGTTGAATTATTAACAATATTGTAAATAATAGCAGTACTTACTGTTCAGTTGATAACTATTGTGTTCTGCACAAGTTCTGATGGTTGAATTAATAACATACTTTAAACTATAGCAGTAGTTACTGTTCACTTAACAACAATAATGTAAACTAGCAGTTCTTACTTCTCATTTAGTATGAATATTGTGAAGTTCTTACTGTTCAGTTAATAAAAATATTGTAACCTACAGAAATACTGATTTTTGAGTTAATACTAATATTGTAACCTACACAATTACTGATTGTTGAGTTAATACCAACATTGTTACCTGCCAAATACTTATTGTTGAGTTGATAACAGTATTGTAATCTGCATAAGTAGTGCCTGTTGAAATAATAACAAAATTGTAATTTACACTAGTACTGATTGTTGAATTAATAACAATATTGTGTACTGTTGCAGTTTTTACTTTTCAGTTAATACCAATAATATAATTTGCATATGTAATGATTATTAAGTTGATAACAGTATTGTAACCTGCACAAGTACTGATTGTTGAGTTTCTAACAATATTGAAATCTACCCAAGTACTGATTCATCAGTTTAAAACAATATTGTAATTAACACAAGTACTGATTCTTGAGTTTATAACAATATTGTAATCTACATAAATACTGATTGTTGAATTATAATGGAATTATATCTTACACAGGTACTGATTGCTGAGTTAAGAACAATATTGTATTGTACACAAGTACCGATTGTTGAGTTAATAACAATATTGTTATATATACAAGTACCTATGGTTGAATTAATAGCAATATTGTATACTATTGCAGTTTTTACTTTTCAGTTAATACTAATAATACAATTTACACATGTAATGATTATTAAATTGATAACAGTATTGTAACCTGCACAAGTACTGATTGTTGAGTTACTAACAATATTGAAATCTACACAAGTACTTTTTGTTGGGTTAATAACAATATTCAACCCTACACAAGTAGTGATTGTTCAGTTAATTACAATATTGTAGTATACACAAGTACTGATTCATTACTTAACAACAATATTGTAACCTCCACTGGTACTGATTTTTGAGTTCCTAACAATATTTTAAACTATAGTAGTACTTACTGTAGAGTTAATGCCAATATTGTAACACACAAGTGCTGATTGTTGACTTAATAATAGTTTTGTAACCTTCACAAGTACTGATTGTTAAGTTAATAACAATATTGTTACCTACTCAAGTACTGATTGTTGAATTAATAACTGTATTGTAACCTACACAAGTACATATTGTTGAGTTAATAGCAATATTGTAATCTGCATATATACTGAAATTTGAATTATTAACAATATTGTAAACTATAGCAGTACTTACTGTTCACTTAATAACAGTAATGTAAACTATAGCAGTTTTTGCTTTTCAGTTAATACAAATATTCTAATCTACACAGAAACAGATTGTTGGGTTCATAGTATTGTAAACTATGCTGTTCTTACTGTTCAGTTAATAAAAATATTTTAGCATATATATGTACTCATTGTTCAGTTAATAACAATATTGTAACCAGCACAGGTACTAATAACTGAGTTCAAAACAATATCACAATCTACAGTAGTTCTGTTTGTTGACTTAATATCAATATTGTATTGTACACAAGTACTGCTTGTTGAGTTAATAACAATATTGTAATCTACGCTAGAACTGATTGTTCATTTAATAACAGCACTGTAAACTATTGCAGTTTTTACTTTTCAGTTAATACCAATACTTTAACTTACACAAGTACTGACTATTGAGTTAATAACAATATTGTAACCCACACAAGTACTGATTGTTCAGTTAATAAAAATACTGTAATCTATAGCAGTACTTGCTGTTCAGGTAATAACAGTATTGTAACCAACACAAATACTGATTGTTGAATTAATAACAATATTGTTACCTACACAGGTACTTATTGTTGAGTTATTAATAATACTGTATTATACACTACTACTTATTGTTGATTTAATAACAATATTATAGTCTACACAAGTTCTGATTGTTAAATTAATAACATACTGTAAACTATAGCAGTAGTTACTGTTCACTTAACAACAACAATGTAAACAAGCAGTTCTTGTCATTTAGTATGAATATTGTGAAGTTCTTACTGTTCAGTTAATAAAAATATTGTAACCTACAGAAGTACTGATTTTTGAGTTAATACCAATATTGTAACCTACACAATTACTGATTATTGAGTTAATACCAATACTGTTACCTGCCAAATACTTATTGTTGAGTTAACAACAATATTGTAATCTGCACAAGTAGTGACTGTTGAAATAATAACAAAATTGTAATTTACACTAGTGCTGATTGTTGAATTAATAACAATATTGTGTACTGTTGCAGTTTTTACTTTTCAGTTAATACCAATAATATAATTTGCATATGTAATGATTATTAAGTTGATAACAGTATTGTAACCTGCACAAGTACTGATTGTTGAGTTTCTAACAATATTGAAATCTACCCAAGTACTGATTCATCAGTTTAAAACAATATTGTAATTAACACAAGTACTGATTCTTGAGTTAATAACAATATTGTAACCTTCACATATATGGATTTATGAGTTCATGACAATATTGTGACCTACACACTGATTTTTGATTTAGTGACAATATTGTAACCTGCACAAGTACTGATTGTTGAGTTAACAATATTGCAATCTACACAAGTACCAATTATTGAATTAATAACAATATTGCAATCTACACAAGTACCAATTATTGAATTAATAACAATATTGCAATCTACACAAGTACCAATTATTGAATTAATAACAATATTGCAATCTACACAAGTACCAATTATTGAATTAATAACAATATTGTAATCTATACAAGTACTAATTATTGAGTATATAACAATATTTTAATCCAGAAAAGTACTGATTGTTAAATTATTAACAATGTTGTAAACTTTAGCAGTAATTACTGTTCAGTTAATAAGAATATTGTAACTCACACAAGTACCGATTATTCAATGAATACCAATATTGTAACCTCCACTGGTACTGATTGTTGAGTTCCTGACAATATTTTAAACTATAGTAGTACTTACTGTAGAGTTAATACCAATATTGTAATGTACACAAGTACTGATTGTTGACTTAATAACAATATTGTAATATACATAAGTACTTGTTTAATTAATAACAGTTTTGTAACCTATGCAAGTACTGATTGTTGAATTAATAACAATATTGTAACCTACACAAGTACTGATTGTGAACATAATACCAGTATTGTAATCTACACAAGTACTGATTATTGAATTAATAAAAATATCGTAAATTAGAGCAGTATTTACTGTTCAATTAGTAACGATATTGTAACCTACACAAGTACTTACTGTTCACTTAATAACAATATTTTAATATATTGCACTTCTAATTTTTCAGTTAATACCGATATTGTAATATACACAAAAGGTGATTGTTGAGTTACTAACAATATTGTAAACTATAGTAGTACTGACTCTACAGTTAATACCAATATTGTATCTTACACAAGTACTGATTGTTGACTTTATAACAATATTTTAATGTTGAAGTACTGATTTTTCAGTTAATACAATAGTGTTATCTACACAAGTATTCATTGTTGAGTTAAATCAATATTGTAACATACACAAGTACTGACTGTTGAGTTACTAACAATTTTGTAATCTACAGAAGTACTGATTTTTGTATTTATAACAGTATTGTATTCTACACATTGATTGTTCAATTAATAACAGTACTGTTATATACACAAGTACTGATTTTTGAATTAATAACTGTATTGTAACCTACACAAGTACTGATTTTTGAATTATTAATAATATTGTAAACAATAGTAGTACTTACTGTTCAGTTAATAACAACATTGTGAACTGTAGCAGTATTTACTGTTCATTTAATAACAGTAATGTAAACTATAGCAGTTCTTACTTTTCAATTAATACCAATATTCTAATCTACACAAAAAAAATCTATTGTTAGGTTAATAACTATATTGTAACCTACACAAGTTCTAATTGTTCAGTTAATAACTATATTGTAATCTACTCAAGTACTGATTGTTGGGTTAATAACAATATTGTAGCCCACACAAGTTTTGATTGTTCAGTTAGTAATAATATTGTAATCTACACAAATACATATTGTTTAATTAGTAATAATCTACACAAGTACTTGTTGTTTAGTTAATAACAATGTTATAACCTATAGTAGTACTTACTGTTCAGTTAATATCAGTGTTGTATTTTTATGATCGTATTTTTTTCATTGTTTTTGGCTTTTGGGCACTGATAGCTATATTTATTCGTTGTTTATGGTTTTGGGGTACTGATACTTGTATTTTGTTCAAGTTTTATGGCACTTGTGCACTGATATTTGTATTTTGTTCATTCTTTTTTTTTGCTTTTGGGCACTGATAGTCGTATTGTTTTCATTGTTTATGGCTTTTGGGTTCTGATAGTCGTATTTTGTTCATTGTTTATGGTTTCTGTGCACTGATAGCTCAGTATGGCTATACTGATAGCCATATTTTGTTCAAGGTTTATGGCTTTTGGGCACTGAAAGTCATATTTTGTTCATTGTTTATGGCTTTTAGGTTTTATAGTCATATTTTGTTCATTGTTTATAGCTTTTGGGTACTGATGGTCGTATTTTGCTCATATTCATGGCATTTGGGTTCTGATGATCGTATTTTGTTCATTTTTATGGTTTTTTGGCCACTGATAATCGTAATTTGTTCATTCTTTATTGCTTTAGGGCACTTATAGTGGTATTTTGTTCATTATTTATGGCTTTTGGGTATTGATGGTCGTATTTTGTTCGTTGTTTACGTTTCTGGGGTACTGATATTTTGATCATTGTTTAAGGCCTTAGGATACTGATGATTGTATTTTGTTCGTTGTTTATGGCTTTTGTGCACTGATAGATGTATTTTGTTCATTGTTTATAGCTTTTGGGCACTGATAGTCATATTTTGTTCATTATTTATGGCTTTTGGGCACTGATAGTCATATTTTGTTCATTATTTATGGCTTTTGGGCACCGATAGTAATATTTTGTTCATTTTTGGCTTGTGAGCACTGATAGCTATATTTATTCATTGTTTATGGTTTTCAGGTACTAATATTTGTATTTTGTTCAAGTTTTATGGCTCTTGGGCACTGATAGTTGTATTTTGTTCATTGTTTTTTTTTTGCTTTTGGGCACTGATAGTCGTCTTTTTTTCATTATTTATGGCTTTTGAGAACTGATAGTGATATTTTGTTCTTTGTTTATGGATTTGGGGTACTGATAGTCATATTTTGTTTATTATTTATTGCTTTTGGGCACTGATGGTGGTATTTTGTTCAAGATTTATGGCTCTTGGGCACTGATAGTGATATTTTGTTCATTGTTTGTGGATTTGGGGTACTGATAGTGATATTTTGTTCATTGTTTGTGGATTTGGGGTACTGATAGTCATATTTTGTTCATTGTTTATGTCTGTAGGGTACTGATGGTCGTATTTTGCTCGTTTTCATGGCATTTGGGTTCTGATGATCATATTTTGTTCATTTTTATGGTTTTTTGGCCACTGATAATCGTAATTTGTTCATTCTTTATTGCTTTAGGGCACTGATAGTGGTATTTTGTTCATTATTTATGGCTTTTGGGTATTGATGGTCGTATTTTGTTCGTTTACGTTTTTGGGGTACTGATATTTTGATCATTGTTTAAGGCCTTAGGATACTGATGATTGTATTTTGTTCGTTGTTTATGGCTTTTGTGCACTGATAGATGTATTTTGTTCATTGTTTATAGCTTTTGGGCACTGATAGTCATATTTTGTTCATTATTTATGGCTTTTGGGCACCGATAGTAATATTTTGTTCATTTTTGGCTTGTGAGCACTGATAGCTATATTTATTCATTGTTTATGGTTTTCAGGTACTAATATTTGTATTTTGTTCAAGTTTTATGGCTCTTGGGCACTGATAGTTGTATTTTGTTCATTGTTTTTTTTTTTTTCTTTTGGGCACTGATAGTCGTATTTTTTTCATTATTTATGGCTTTTGAGAACTGATAGTGATATTTTGTTCTTTGTTTATGGATTTGGGGTACTGATAGTCATATTTTGTTTATTATTTATTGCTTTTGGGCACTGATGGTGGTATTTTGTTCAAGATTATGGCTCTTGGGCACTGATAGTGATATTTTGTTCATTGTTTGTGGCTTTGGGGTACTGATAGTGATATTTTGTTCATTGTTTGTGGATTTGGGGTACTGATAGTAATATTTTGTTCATTTTTTAAGGCTTGGGAGCACTGATAGTGTTATTTTTATACGTTGTTTATGGCTTTTGGGTACTAATTGTCGTAATTCTTTTTTATGGCTTTTGGGTATTAATAGTCATATTTTGTTCATTGTTTATGGCTTTTTGGTACTGATAGTCGTATTTTGTTCATTGTTTATGGCATTTTGGTACTGATAATCGTATTTTGTTCATTGTTTATGGCGTTTTGGTACTGATAATCGTATTTTGTTCTTTTTTATGGCTGTTTGGTACTGATAGTCATATTTTGTTCATTATTTATGGCTTTTGGGCACTGATAGATATTTTGTTCATTGTATATGGCTTTTGAGTCCTGATTGTCGTATTTTGTTCGTTGTTTATGATTTTGGGGTACTGATACTCATATTTTGTTCATTATTTATGGGTTTAGGGTACTGATGATCGTATTTTTTCCATTTTTTATGACATTTGTTCTCTGATAGTTATATTTATTCATTGTTTATGGTTTTGGGGTACTGATACTTGTATTTTGTTCAAGTTTTATGGCACTTGGACACTGATTGTCGTATTTTGTTCATTTTTTTGTTTTTGGGCACTGACAGTCGTATTTTTTCATTATTTATGGCTTTTGAGAACTGATAGTGATATTTTGTTCTTTGTTTATGGATTTGGGGTATTGGTAGTCATATTTTGTTCATTGTCTATGGTTTTTGTGTTCTGATAGTCGTATTTTGTTAATTGTTTATGCTTTCTGTGCACTGATACCTCTATTTATTCGTTTTTTATGGTTTTGGGGTAGTGATATTTGTATTTTGTTTATTATTTATTGCTTTTGGGCACTGATGGTCGTATTTTGTTCAAGGTTTATGGCTCTTGGACACTGAAAGTCGTATTTTGTTCATTTATTGTGGCTTTTTGGCACTGATAGTCATAATTTGTTTATTGTTTATGGCTTTTTGACACTGATAGTCACATGTTTTGTCCAGTTATCAGTGTTCGAAAACCATAAACAATGAAAATCGTATTTTGTTCTTTGTTTATGGCTTTTAGGCATTGATAGTGATATTTTATTCATTGTTTATGGATTGCGGGCACTGAAACTCGTATTTTGTTCATTATTTATGGCTTTTGGGTACTAATGGTTGTAATTTATTCTTTTTAAAGCCTTTTGGGTATTGATCGTCATATTTTGTTCATTGTTTATGGTTTTGGGGTACTAAGTCATATTTGGTTTATTGTGTATGGCTTTTAGGTACTGATAGTCATATTGTGTTCATTGTTTATGGTTTTCGGGCACTGATACTCGTATTTCGTTCTTTGTTTAAGGCTTTTGGGTACTGATGATCATATTTGTTCATTTCTTATGACTTAGGGGTACTAATAGTCATATTTTGTTCATTGTTTATGGGTTTTGGGGTACTGATGGTCGTATTTTGTTCATTATTTATAGCTTTTTGGCACTGATAGTCATATTTTGTTTATTGTTTATAGCTTTTGGGTACTGATAGTCGTATTTTATCGATTGCTTATGGCTTTAAAGCACTGATGGTTGTATTTTGTTCGTTGTTTATGGCTTTTGAGCACTGGTAATCGAATTTTCTTCATTGTTTGTGGCTTTTGTTCACTGATAGATATATTTTGTTCGTTTATTATGGCTTTTGTTCACTGATAGATATATTTTGTTCGTTTATTATGGCTTTTGGGTACTGATAGTCATATTTTGCTCATTGTTTATGGCTTTTGGGTACTTATAGTGATATTTTGATTGTTGTTTATGGATTTGGAGTACTGATACTTGTATTTTGTTCATTGTTTATGACTTTTGAGTATTGATGGTCGTAATTTATTCTTTTTTATGGGTTTTGGTTACTGATAGTGATATTTTGATTGTTGTTTATTGTTTTTGTTTACTGATAGTCCTACTACGTTCATTGTTTATTACTTTGGGGCACTTATAGTGGTATTTCCTTCATTATTTATGGCTTTCGGGTAATGATGGTCGTATTTTGTTCATTGTTTATGGCATTTTGATACTGATAATCGTATTTTGTTTATTGTTTATAGCGTTTAGGCACTGATAGTCATATTGTATTCATTATTTATAGCTTTCTGGCACTGATAGTCGTATTTTGTCGATTGTTTATGGCTTTAAAGCACTGATGCTTGTATTTTGTTCATTGTTTGTGGCTTTTGGTCACTGACAGATATATTTTGTTCATTGTATATGTCTTTTGGGTTCTGATGGTCGTATTTTGTTCATTGTTTATGATTTTGGGGTACTGATACCCATATTTTGTTAATCATTTATGGGTTCAGAGTACTTATGATCGTATTTTGTTCATTGTCTATGGCTTTTAGGCACTGATGGTCGTATTTTATTCATTGTTTATGGCTTGTGCACTGATAGCTATATTCGTTGTTTATGGTTTTGGGGTACTGATATTTGTATTTTGTTCAAATTTTATGGCTCTTGGGCACTGATAGTTTTATTTTGTTCATTGTTTCTTTTTGCTTATGAGCATTGATAGTCGTATTTTGTCGTTATTTATGACTTTTGAGAACTGATTGTAATATTTTGTTCTTTGTTTATGGATTTGGGGTACTGATAGTCATATTTTGTTCATTGTTTATGGCTTTTGGGTTCTGATAGTCGTATTTTGTTCATTGTTTATGGTTTTTGTGCACTGATAATTCTATTTGTTCATTTTTCATAGTATTGTGGTACTGGTACTTGTATTTTGTTTATTGCTTTTGGGCACTGATGGTCGTATTTTTTATTATTTATGGCTTTTGAGAACTGATAGTGATATTTTGTTCTTTGTTTATGGATTTATGGTACTGATAGTCGTATTTTGTTCATTGTTTATGGTTTTTGTGCACTGATAGCTCTATTTGTTCGTTTTTTATGGTTTTGGGTACTTATACTTGTATTTCGTTTATTGCTTTTGGGCACTGATGGTCGTATTTTGTTCAAGAATTAAGGCTCTTGGGCACTGAAAGTTTTATTTTGTTCATTGTTTATGGTTTTTGGGCACTGATAGTGATATTTTGTTCATTGTTTATGGCTGTAGGGTACTGATGATCGTATTTTGCTCGTTTTCATGGCATTTGGGTTCTGATGATCAAATTAGTTCATTTTTATGGTTTTTTGGCCACTGATAATCGTATTTTATTCTTTGTTTATGGCTTTTAGGCACTGATAGTGATATTTTGTTCGTTGTTTATGGCTTTTGGGTACTGATTGTCATAATTTGTTCGTTGTTTATGGTTTTGGGGTACTAATAGTCTTATTTTGTTCATTGTTTATGGCTTTTTGGTACTGATAGTCGTGTTTTGTTCATTGTTTTTGGCTTTTTGGAACTGATAATCGTATTTTGTTCTTTTTTCTGGCTTTTTGGTACTGATAATCGTATTTTGTTCATTGTTTTTGGCTTTTTGGTACTGATAGTCATATTTTGTTCATTATTTATAGCTTTCTGGCACTGATAGTTATATTTTGTTTATTGTTTATGGCTTTAAAGCACTGATGGTTGTATTTTGTTTATTGTTTATGGCTTTAAAGCGCTGATGGTTGTATTTTGTTCGTTGTTTATGGCTTTTGAGCACTGGTAATCGTATTTTCTTCATTGTTTGTGGCTTTTGGTCACTGATAGATATATTTTGTTAATTTTGTATGTCTTTTGGATTTTGATGGTCGTATTTTGTTCGTTTTTTTATTTTGGGGTACTGATACTCATATTTTGTTCATCATTTATGGCTTTTGGACACTGATAGTTGTATTTTATTCATTGTTTATAGCTTTTGAGTATGGATGGTCGTATTTTGTTCGTTTTTTGTGGCTTTTTGGCACTGATGGTCGTATTTTATTCATTGTTTATGGCTTTAGGGTTCTGATGGCTTTTTTCAATAATTATTGCTTTTGGTTACTGATGGTCATGTTTTGTTTGTTGTTTATGGTTTTGGTGCTCAGATACTTGTATTTTATTTATTGTTTATTGCTTTTGGGCACTGATAGTCGTATTTTGTTCATCGTTTATGGCTTTTGGTACTGATATTCATATTTTCAAATTATATCAGTCACTTGTTTATCGGATCATATTGGTTTTTAGACTTAAGAGTGATATCCAGTCTTATGTCTGATTGCTCATTGATTTTTGTTTTGGGTGTTGTGCTATATCGTATGAGGTGTTATACAACTTTTATAGGCTGTCATTAGCTCTTATTGGCTGTTGTGCTGTACCGTATGAGGTGTTATAGTACGCGTAGTGGCTGTCATTAACTCTTGTTGGTTGTTGTGCTGTACCGTATCAGATGTAATATTCTTACGGGCTGTCATTAGCTCTTGTTGATTGTTGTGTTCTACTTATCAGGTGTTATAGTAGTCCTACAGGCTGTCATTAGCTCTTGTTGGTTGTTATGCTATATTGTATCAGGTTTTATAGTTCTCCTACAGGCTGTCATTAATATTTGTCATTTTTAAGCTGGTCTAAACGCTGACAAGATGATCTCTAAGTAGCTTTCCATAAACTCTAGTTTTCCAAGGCTTTGTTAAGATGGGTGTAACATATGGTTGTTTTCTCTGTAAGCATCTGTACTGGTATTTGGAGATTGACGAAGTAGAGATTTTGTGATTTGGATTGTATTTTTGTCAAGCACCGAATCCACCTAGTGTTGTCACTTTATATTATATAGAGCTTCTGTGTATTAGAATGTCAGGTCAGAACACGGGACTGGATACTGTTTACTTTGGATATATTCTTGTATATTCTGCAGGTCAGCTTTTCGTGGCAGGTGCCAGATTGTCTCGACTCTTAGGATTTTATATCTCATCACAGTAATTTAACTGTTCTGTTCTTGACAAGATAGCTAAAGTTCTTTTAACATCAGAGCGTTTGTTTCTTGTCACAGTACCAGTCAGATAATCAGCATCGCTGTCGTTTTTGCCTTCTGTTCATTAAATTTCTGACCACCATGGAGGATCAACCAACGTTAGTATTGTCTGAGCTTGGACTCGCCTTCTCTGACATTAGGTAAAGACTTAACATTGGATGGTTACAGTAAGCCTTATTAGGTACGTTGTTTGAGGAGTCAGTTGATTAAAAATGAAATTGTATAACAAAGTTTACTATTCGCGGTTTATATATTTTTGGTTAGTAAATGAATCTGTTTACTGTTTTTATATTTTTGTTTGCTAAATGAATTTGTTCGCGGTCTTGATTTGTCATGCTGATTTAGTCGTGTAGATTTTGTGATGTTTAAAACACCAGTTAGCTGATAGTGTTATAAATTTAAGTTGCTTGGTAAAAGAATACTTTTAATTTTCGCGATAAATGAACTGAAATTTGTTTTGTTATTGTAAAATTAATTTGATTGTAATATTTTGAATAAAATTTAGTTTTATGCGCTTCTTTTTAATGTTGCGTTTTTCTCTCGTATTTACTTGTTGTCAGATCTATTTGTTTTGTTTGGGACTTGTGCGAATGATTGATAAGAAATTGTAGGACTTCAGTCGATTGTTACTAATTCGAAATTATAATCACAACACGTCGATTAGACTTACGTTACAACAGTTAGCGTTGGATCAGAATTTATCCTAATTCCTATATAACACACATTATTCGAAGTGTGCAATATATGTCTATAATTAGTTCTAGTTAGCATATACAACGATATATCTTCTAGTATTTTAGGCTAAGAATTTCGAACTGATATAGCCATGAAAGCAGCACAGAACGGCCACGGCAGCTTTTAGTATTTACATATAACAAAAAATTTCTCGAAATCCCTACACCAAGCAGCTGCCTTCAGACGTGTTTTTTATGATTTTTTTTAAGAATCTACACCTCCTCTACTTTTCTTTAGGCAACATTGTACCGTTGTGGATCAATAAGTAGAACACGTTTCTTGACAATCACATTAACCTCTATAGCTGAATTTCCAAATGCAATGAAAGAAATGGTTGGCCTGGTAATATTGCAGAAACTTAGAATATTTTTCTTTAAAATTGTAAACTGTAGCAGCATGCTGTTTGTTCGTGGATATTTGTTTTACTTGGGTTGAAAAGACTGGAGAATTAGTAACTTTCTAAAAGAAAAATTCCATAGTTTAGGTAACTTTATTCAAAATACGCCATCACAATGTCGATAAATGCTAGAAGGAAAAGCTGAGCGACTTTAATCACTTGGATATAGTAATAGTATAGTTGAGCTTGAGGTCCTTAGGACTAGCAATGTGTAGTTCGGTAGTAGAAGACAAAGCTGGTCAGAAATCAATACTCTCGTTCTCGGGAGACTCTGTGCCTGCATCATAGACCAAGACAAGCTTTAACTCTCCGTATCAGCTGGTGCACTTCGATAAGGCTGAAGGGTGGGTACTAAGAAAACCTGATATCTAGAGAATGGGGAGCAACGGAAAATTGCTGGTATGAAACCATCTGATTACCATCTCATCATGATAGAACACAAATAATTCTCGTTAGCAAGGATTTTCCTAAAGTTCATTCAAATTGAAGAACCTGCTAGTCTTCTTATTGTCGTTCCTGTCGATCACCAAGTATTGAAATTATTTATCATTGCTATTATTTTTTTCTTTCAGTATTCATTAAACAATATATAAGATATGTAGGTGTTTCTCTACTGTCAGACAGTCATTCTATCTATTTAATAAAGTTTACATAAGACGCAGTATTAAAACTAAGTTTCGTAGTTTGAAATTATCTTGAAAACTTCTACGATTTTTTTATGCTTCTGTGTCAGCATTGTGTATTTAAAATAGCACGTGCACTTCAGCTGTTAGAATGTCTTGGTAACTTGGCTTAGGTGTATTTAGATAGAGGAATTGTATTTTTTTTAAAGGATTGTTGTGTCACAAAGGATCCGAAGTAGTGTACGTATAACCAAAACATGCATCACTGTGAGATTCATTTAAATAGAAAAAAAACAAGTTTCAGGTTTAGAATTTAAAGTCTGTGTTTAAAAACAGAAGAAAATGTATTTAGAATTTTACAGGGAAGGCCAAACGCCACAGTACAGTTCGTATTAAAGAAAATATGACGAATATAATTGAAACCAATTATTAGGATTAGATAATATATAAAGTATTCGTATGAAGTTGGGATAATTCACAAAATATTGACTTGGTATGGGAAAAATATTCAAACATTACACGGAGATCAAATGAACACTAAAGTGTTTGAATCAGTGTGATAATTAATACAAAGTTGTTGCTCTTTCGTTGGCGTGTTCCTGTAAATTATCTGGTTGAAGTAATTTGACATCCAGACTACGCAACAATCACAAGTTAGGTTATCTCTTCTTTTAACTTTTCTATGATATAAGCCTTAGCCGTTGTACACTGCTTTAAATTGTCGTAGGCCTACGTTGCAGTTGGCGTAAAGTAATAACACTGAGGTTAGATAATATGTAAAGTATTAACAAGGACGGGAGATAATTTACAAAGTGTTGACAAGGTGTGGGTGATAATGTATGAGGCACTGTTGTAGGCGACTTTTTAAAATTTAAACGTTTATATTGTTGTTTCGCCGAAAGGAATGTTGAATTCACGTGATGAGCATGTGTTGTCTAAATTCAGTGTCACGAGTTAGGCCCATCCAAACATGTGCCCTGCAAGTGTTAAGTCAGCAATAACAAACTCTGGAACTGAAACAACAACAAAAAAGGTTGTTGCACATTAGGGGTGGTGCAAAATGTGAAGAGGTCGAACAAATAGTGAACGAGCTGTTAGAATCGTACTTTCTGAGTAAAAGTACTCGTCCCCAGTGAAGGGAAAAGTTTAAGTTAATCTACCAGTTTAAATTATTTCATGGGCATTAAAAAGGTCAATTGTGTTGCACTTTTGGTTTCATTCATAGCTAAAGCTCTGAGTAACACTGCGAAAAGTAACTGTCGAATATTTCAGTCACGTTAAGAGCCGCTCAACAATAACATAACAGTAAATCTACATTTTTATTGTTTTAAGTCACGTCACATTTTGTGTAAATGATAGTGTGATTGATTTCTAACAATTTAGTATAGAATGTCCTGCTTGTGAGATAAAATTTGACATCAGTATTCATACATGTTCTATTGTCATTTCAAAAGTGAATATTGAGCTTTGCTTGAGTGTGCAAATGGAAAACAGATTAATTCTCCGACAGACACCACGATTCTCAATATATCTAAATAAGTTTACAATATTAAGTAAACATTTCTATCTGCACAGAGAGTGGTAACCTTGCTGTACGTTAAAAGTAGTGTTGTTTTGATGCAGTTATATATGGTGTAATGCCAAAAACAAAATAAACAGTGTTAAAATAAATAGTCATGTGCTATTAAGTCTTAATTAAATATATAGTTTCTAAATGACATGGAGAAAATTGGTAATTACTATGATTGTCTCTTTTTTACTCACACCCTAACAGTTAGTTGCTCATGACATCTATTATGTCTGTTGTATTTCAACTTGCCTGATGAGCTCTGTATTTTGTTGAAAGGCCTCTTCACTACTGGATGTGTACAGTTGTAGTGTGTTTGACATGCTTTTCTTCATGTATTCTGATAATTTTACTTTTCTTTGACCACAGATTCCAGCAGGTTCTGCATGCATACATCCACAGAAGGGGACCAGACCAAAGTGATGTCAACAGAGTTAGCATGCTTTGGTGGAGTAACTCTTTAATATCTGCAATTTTCATGGAGATTATAAGTTGATTATGGAGTTAGATTAGTTCATTTCTGCAGTAAACTGAAGATACCAGAGGCATCAGACATGCAAGAGAAGTTGGCAAGTAAGTGACTGTTTAGTGTTATTTGTGAAGTTACATCTTGTGTTTTTTATATAAATTTGTAAAACTTAAAGTGTAAGGAGTAAAACACTTTTGATATTGTTAAGTAGTCCTTTTCATTCTTTTTTAACCAGTAAGGAATAGAACCTGCCCATTAAGTAAAACAGTTCCAACACTGATTACAAAAGTGGGATTGAACCAATAATTAGAACTGTTCCAACACTGATTACAAAAGTGGGATTGAACCAATAATTAGAACTGTTCCAACACTGATTAGAAAAGTGGGATTGTCACAATAATTAAAACAGTTCCAATATTGATTACAAAAGTGGAATTGACCCAATAATTAAAACAGTTCCAATATTGACTACAAAAGTGGAATTGATCCAATAATTAAAACTGTTCCAACATTGATTAGAAAAGTGGGATTGCTTTAATTAAACTGAAATTAAGACTGAAGACCAGAATAGTAACACCTGCTTGAAACAAGTTTGAAAACTTGTGAGAAATAAATTAATGAAGCAGTGGAAAGACTATGAAGAAGAGAAAAAAGACTGAAAATTAAAATTAGATGAAGAAGAGAAAGACAAAATTTAACAATCAAGAAAAAATAGACAGAAGGTTAAAATAATAATTACAGAAATGACAAAATTTATAGAAGAACTGAGAAAATGTTGAAACATTCATAGAAAATGTACAGAAACCAATAACAATATTCAAATAATTACATCACTGAAGTATGGAAGGGCTATAACAAGTTCAACAAAGTTTAGAAAATGAAATACTAAAGATATAAACGAAATTTGAAAAGTAAAAATAGAGATTAATGCCAGAACAAAACATGTGGAAACTGTGTTGATAATTACAAGGATCAAATCGACCACATTTCTACATTTGTTCAAGAATGCTAAATTGAAGCAATATTAACACTGCCATATGGAGTGAGATGATCCATCTTATCTACTCCTGTTACCACCACATCTATGAATCTCATGGACTACTTAAGATACATCATTATTTCATCAAGGTATGGAACTTAGTAGACCAGTCCAACAAGAACAAATGATAGAAAGTTAACATGGGAAGCATGCCAGAGACAATTTGAAATAACTTTCGATATACTTGAATGGAATGATGAAGTTTCCCGTTTTAGTGCAGGTTAGATTGAACCAGTATTAACACATGTAGGACACTTTCCAGAAGAGAGAAGTAAAAACTACCAACCTTATTGACTGGCTTATGAAAGAAATTTTGGGGTGCCAAAGTAAAAAAAAAAAAACTTTTAAAGCAAAATTTAGGTACAGAGTAAGAAGATATGACGGGACCTTAGACAAAGTTACAGAAGATTTAGAAAGACTTGCCATTAAATTGATAGTTAGTTTAAAGAAATTGTGTTTTAAAAGAAACTTTCCCGGTGATGAACCAGTTAGATTTGCAGATAAGCAATAAATACCACACGGAAATTTAAAGATCGTCAGGTGAAATAATGTGGAAGCAAGTAATGACATCTTTCAATATCATCACAGTGGGTGGAGCACTAGTTTTATTCTTTCAGTGATTCACCTGAAGAAAGACCCACCCACCAGTTAGTGATGATAATTAATATGACTTAATGCTATTTTTGTACTATAAGAAAAGAAAACCAATTAAAACCTAGGTAAATACAAATTAATTAAATTATTTGTTTATCAAAATAACTCTTTTACTGTTAAGGATTTACTGATTCGAGTACCCGATTATGAACATTAAAGTTACCTTATCTTTAATTATTGTGTTGTTGAAGGCTATGTTGTTGTTGTTTTTGTTCTTAATATTGAAGATTGTATTATTTAGGTGCTGCTGTCAGGTGATGAGCGCGTGGCTTAATGTAGAAAATTTTCTGAAACTATTAGGAAATTATTCGAAAGTAAAACATCTACAGAGACACAATGTAATGAAGGTACCAGTTTAACCCTGACACAGACACAACGTTATGAAGGTACCAGTTTAGGCCTGACACAGACACAACGTTATGAAGGTACCAGTACAGCCCTGACACAGATACAACGTTATATCGTCAGGGTGCTAGTTTTACGCTGATACGATAATAGAGACAATATTATGAGGATACCAATTTAACCCTAAAACAGACACAACGTTAACATTAAAGCACTCTGCTAAATTACGATAGGAACAATATGAAAGTTTCTTCGTGGAGCCTCTGCGAGAATACACTCTTGTTTTATAATCTGTTTTTGAATATGTTTCATGTATATATTTAATCATATGCAACTGTATATTCTTTCAGCAGAATGATTTTAGGTTTATCCATATACGTCAAAGTTGTTTGAACCATTTTATTTTGTAGTTAACTAATTTTATACTATTTGAATGACTTGTATAAAAATATTGGGCTACTGAAGTTCGGAATGAGGGCAAAATAGTTTATTAATAACAAAGATCCACAAAATGTTTGGGATCAAATCACCATCTTTATTATAATAGTATTTATTTAAATAGAGAATTTCTATCTAAAATAATACAAAATAATTCAAATCGCAAACGCCGAAATCAGTAAGTCCACTTGTTTCAGGCCTGACGTTAGTTAAGCCTTTATTAAATATAGCCTATATTCGATAAAGGAATACATTAACATGTCTACACTTTTTTGTGTTAGTTTAGTTAGGGCTAATCTCTACTATATTTACTACTATTAACAAATAAATGTATAATGTTATTTTACGACCTAACATTAGACCTTTTTATAAATTAGATAAGCTTTTAATATGTTGTACAAAATGTCTCTGACACCCACCGTTTGTTTACATGCGTTGAAATAAGTGCGCGCGCATTTTGAGGACAGACAAAAACTGAGTGTTGTTATGATAGTTTTCTTTTGTGTTTTCACTCCTGATTTTATCCCATCATAACAATTATTGCTAAAAATTAATATTTACATAAAAGTAAAATATTTGCACCCTTTGTTGAACAGCCTGCTACTAGTTCGACTCGCAATCTGTAGGTCTCAAGTTTGAATCCCATCATCGAATTTGCTCGCCCTTCAGTTAATCTCAATTTTCGTTGGTAAAAAGGTAGCCATAGAGTTGGTGGTATTGATTAGCTGCCCTCCTTGTAGTTTGTCACTTCTAAATTAGACACAGCCAGCGTAGGTAGCGCTTGCGTAGCATTGCAGAAAATTTAACAAAGCATTAAACAGCTCGGTTGTTTTTGTGAAGTACAAACTACACAATGTGTTACCTGCGTTGTGCCACCTTGGATATCAAAACTTGGTTTTTAACGTTATAAGTCTTCATCATTATAGATTTAGGTCTCGGTAATTTTCTACTAACACACAGAGAGGGATGGGTTCAGTTCGAGTATATATATATATTTTACGTCACGTGTTTGATACGATTAGTATTTGTTCGAGAATACTACGGACTTGAAATGTAAAAACCAAACTAGGAAATGATTCCTTGGTGACCACTGTTAGATGGAACGTGTATGCGATGCAATAAAAGGTTTCTTTCCGCTCCAAAAGTTTGCAGAGACGGTAGCATTAACAGTGAAGCCTCGCGCGCCCATCTTTTTATTTTTGATGCATGAGATAATTTTTAAAGAGTTACATCTAATTGATTTTCTTTCGTTTGTTTGTTAACATATTTATGTCTGATGTATAACACCCTTGTATGCCTCACGTAGTAGTGGTAAAATGCTTTTTTTTTTCTTTTCTTTGTAGCATGAGCCTACAATGTGCAAGGGAACTTCAGAAATCCATGGGCCCCTGCGTGGCCAGGTGGTTAAGGCATTAGATTCGCAATCTGACTGTCGCGGGTTCGAAATCCGTCACACCAAACATGCCCGCCCTTTCAGCCGTGGAGGTGTTATAATGTTTCGGTCAATCCCATTATTCGTTAGTAAAAGAGTAGTTCAAGAGTTGGTGGTGGTGTATAGCTAGCTGCCTTTTCTCTAGCTCTACACTGCTAAATTAGAAATAGCTAGCGCAGGTAGCCCTCGTTAGGTTTGCACGAAATTCAAACCAACCTATCAAACAAACAGAAACGCATGGTTAGGATCGTTGCATACACTGGCCACGTTTCGTAACTGACATAAGTATAATGTACTCTGCTCATATCTTGAACAATTTAACAACATGATTCAATATTGTGTCGAAAATGAAAGTATATGTAAGTCTTAAAATTAGATCGTATAATCTAATATCCTTAAATTACACACTGTTTGTTTATCAAAATATCATATAATACCAAAGAAGGGTTTAACAACGCTTATAGAAAATAAATAAAAACAGCTCTTCAGATCCTGGAAGGCTGGGAGACTAAACCGCAAATGAAAACAAACTTTTTAGAAGTAGAAGAATTAGAAGATTTTAGCGTAAACGAAATCAAACTTTGAAGATCGGGAACAGTCAGATCTAGAAGCGTAGGGAGATCACTATAGAAGAACCAAACATCCAAATCTAGAAGTGGAGAAAGACCACTATAAATCAAGCTAAATAGTAAGGATGAAAGAACTGGAGACTGTTATAAATGAAACTAAATAATAAGGATCAAAACCGAGTATTCAGATCTAGGAGTGTAGGGAGACCTCTATAAAGTAAAATAATAATGAGGATCAAAAGAGTATGAGATTACTACGAAAGAACCAAGTATTCAGATCCAGCAGTGTAGGAAGACCTCTATAAAGTAAAATAAATAATGAGGATCAAAAGAGTATGAGATTACTACGAAAGAACCGAGTATTCAGATCTAGGAGTGTAGGGAGACCTCTATAAAGTAAAATAATTAATGAGGATCAAATGACTAGGAGATTACTATGAAAGAACCAAGTATTTACATCTAGCAGCGTAGAAAGTAAAATAAATAATGAGGATCAAAAGAGTAGAAGCTTACTATGAAAGAATCAAGTATTCAGATTTAGGAGTATAGGGAAAATACTTTAAAGTAAAAAATGACGGTAAAAATATTAGGAGGCTACTCTAAAAAATCGTTGAGATTTTGCAATATAAAGAGACCACTATCAATTATCTAAATAATGAGAATCAAAAGAGTTGGAGGTCACTTTAAGACCTTACAGTGACACCTAGCCAAAGCAATTCGACTGATCCCTTAAAAACTACCAAAAAGTAGAGAGAGATGGCACATCATCAGATAGTGAATTTCATCAGGTCCAACCAATGTACTGCCAGACCAATGAACAGCAAACTTAAATTCCATCAGTGTAAATGGGCGATTATAGTTTTAGAGGCAATCAGCTCAAAAGGAAAGTTGCAATCACTCTTCTCAAGTTTCGATGACTAAGAAAGCAAGAAAAAAAACAGAAGTGCTAGATGCTCGACAAGAGCTCTTGTCGAGAGTTTGGGCGATGCTATGGACATCAGCAACTTCCTGGCTATTCAAAAGCAAGATGGAAAGGAGACGAGAAGTCTACTTCCTACAGACCTTCCAAATATTTTCTCACATGATTTTGGTATTGGTTGTAGAAAAATGCCAATTGTGAACTTAATCCAAGATTTCTTTTGACATTGTCGTCTAACTACCCTGCACAGACATGTACCCACTGGAAAGCAGTATGGTTCAGAAGAGTGGTGGGAAAAGTGCAAAAGATATCCCAAGCCTGTTTTTGAGCCTTCTGTACATCTTGATAGGCAAACCTCTACCATGGAGAAGGGTACCGTAAATAGCGTGTCGATGTTTTAGGAATCGATAGAACAGTTGTCTTACAAAATACAGTCAGTCACTGCTGCTATGCAGTCATCTGTCGATGGCAGGATAAATTCCGAGAGAGCAGTGAAAGAGGGCCAATTGGCTTGGTCCAATGTCCTCGGAAGGTCGCGTGTTGAGTGGCACCGACCATGCCAATATCCATCAAAATGATAGGAAAAGGATCAGTGCCACGTGGGTCTCCGTCAGCATTCCAGGAAAAACAAGATAAAAGTGAAGGGAAGCAGATATTAGGACCAATAGCAATAAAATACTGGCTATATGCATGAAAATAAGTAGAAGAACTAGTATTGAAAGAGAAAGGTTTTGATCTGAGACCATATTCTTTGTGGAATTACCATTTTCATGTACATCAGCACCACCCCAGTGGGGATTAGAATGAGGCCTATCGACCTCCATGGATTCTACTCTTGGACAAGTGGGTAGGAACTATCAGTAGATGTAGATTCCAGTGATTGAAGGCACCAACGAATAACTTCTCTACATCTTGGGGCTGAAGAAGGTGGAGTCAAGATGACGCCAAAAGCTGGGGCCAAAGGAAGTGGGCCTGGGCAGTCATTGGAAGGAATAATGGAACAGAAAGTGGAGTAGGCACTGACTTCTAAACACGCTTATCCTCGGAGGGCAAAAGGCTCCTCACGTGGTTTGAGAATGCCTCTATTTTAGGAATTGAAAGATTTGTCTGAACTCTCAAAGTAGCAGTGAAACATAGTGCAACAGCATAAGTCCGAGATGGAGTTGGGGACATTGACTTTTGAGCCTTAGAATAAGAAATGCTGTTAATTATTTTTTACACTGTTTCTCTCTCTCCTCCATACATCTGTGGCATAAACGAAACTAAGAGGGAGTGAGAGCCACTACAATTAACACATTGAGGTTCCAGTTTGCACTCATAATCGTCATGGTCTATGACACAGCATCGAGCATGTCAAAGAACCACGTCATGATACCTTTGAGTAACAAAACCACTGATATAGGAAAAATCTGAGAGGGTTGGAAATATATGTCCATACCTTACAGTTCAGATAAACTAAACAATGAGGATGAAAAGAGTAGGATACTACTATAAATGTACCAATTATTCACATGTAGAATGTAGGACAATCATTGTAAGTTAACCTAAATATTGGGGATTTCAAGAGCTGTAGGCTATTATAAACTAACCAAACATTTAGACCTTAGTGTATAGGGAGACCAGTACTTGTTAAATTAAATAATGAAGATCAAAGGTACAGTAGACTATTATAGAGGGACTAAAAATTCAGATCTAGGAGTGTAGAAAGACCGCTATAAATTAAATATTAAGGGTCAAAAGAGGAGGAAACTGCTATTAAAGAATAAAGTATTCAGATCTAGGAGAATAGGAGAAGCACTACAAATTAGTTTAAATATTAAGGATGAATAGTGCAATAAGTAGACTAGTACAAAAGAACCAAGCATTCAGATCTAGGGAGAAAGTATATTAAACTGAATAAAGAGGAATGAAAAGAGTAGGAGACTGTTTTCAAAGAAACAATGATTGAGACCTAAGAGTTTAGGAAGCTCACTATAAAATAAAATAAACATTAAGGATCAAAAGATTAGGATACTACTATAAAAATACCCCTCATTTAGATCTAGGAATATAGGAAGACCGTGATAAATTGAACAAAATATTGAGAATAAAGAGAGTAGAAAATTGTTATAAAGGAATCGACCATTTAGACCTTTAAGAGTAAAGATACCACTATGAATTAAAATAAATTTTGAGGATGGAAAACGCATTGGACTAATATAAAGGATCCAGTCATTTTTACCAAGGAGTGTAGGAATAGAACTATAAATTAGACTAAGTACTGAGGATCAAAAGTGCTGGAGACCACTGTAATGGAGCTGGCATTCAGATCTTGGAGTATGGGGAGACCACAATAAATTAAATAATATGGATCAAAGTAGCAGTAGAATACTATGAAAGAACCGAGCCTTCAGATACAGTAGTTCAGATACGAATGTAAATTAAACTAAATAATGAGGATAAAATGAGTAGAAGAATACTATAAAAGGCCCAATCATTAAGATCTAGGAGTGTAAGGAGAACACTAAAAATTAACCTAAATATTCTTGATAAAAATAATAGAAGACTACTATAAAACAGCCAGATCTAGAAGTGTAAATTAACCTAAGTATTGAGGATCTAAAGGACAGGAGACTACTGTACAAGAACCAATTAATCAAATGCAGTTATGTAGGGAGACCAATTTAAACTAAATCATGAAAATCAAAAGAGGAGGAAAATACTATAAAATAACCAGCCAGTCGGATCTAGAAGTGTAGATACACCACTATAAGTTAAAATAAGTAATGAGGATCCCAAGATGAAAATGCTCCAATAAACAAGTAAAAAATTCAGATATTGTATTGAAGGGAAATCCCTATAAATTAATCTAAATAAGTAGGATAAAAAGAACAGCAGGCTACTATAAATGGGATTTAAGAATTCGGATCTGGGAGTGTAGGGAGACCACTATAAATAAATAAATAAAATAATAAGAATGAAAAGTACAGGAGGCTACTATAAAAGAGCCAAATTTTAAGATACAGGAGAATAGCAAAATCAATATAAGTTCATCTAATTATTGAGGATCAAAAGAGTATAGGACTACTATTAAAGAATCAATCATTCAGATCTAGCAGTATATGGTTAGAACTATAGATTAACCTAATATTCAGGATACTATAAACAATTCAGTCAGACGGATCTAGAAATGTAGAGAGATCTCTTTAGATTAATACTTTGTTATTTGGCGCTTATTGGCGCAAAGGAACTTGACCATCTGCGCCAAACAACTAGTAAAAAGGTAAAAGGAAAAGTATTATAAAAGTTGGATAAAATAAATAAATAAAAACCAATGTCTAAAGTTCAGATGAAAGATCTGAATAGAATTAAAAAGATTTATGGCCTATAACAAGTTAAAAACACAAGATGTTTGAAAGTTTCGCCAATGCCGCTGTCGAACGTCAAAGGTAAATCCTTAGAAAAGACGTGGCAAAAATGATGCTGTCGCTCACGGTCTTAACAACGGCACGACAGTAAAACTTGGTTTATTGTGACTTATATGTCACTAATGCCACACATTGGTATATCAGTCTCAGATTAAAAAACGATTAGTTAAAAAATTCTGACCAGTGCATAGATTAGTTAGGACATCTTCCGAATCTTGTGGAAACAAGATGGCGAAATAACTGCAGAAGGTTTGATCTGGAAAAGTTTGTTATGATGTTGCTCACTCCCCGTCGACTGCCAACTGGCGCTAGACCGAGCCTTCTATAAAAGACTGTAGCTTGTATATAGGATAGGAAAGTCTGTGGTGGCACCAGAGCAGGCAGACTTAGTCGCAGTGTTCGGGAACTCGTTCCCGCGGATACCAACATGGCAAGGTATCCATAAAAACTAGATAGAAACAGAAGATAAAGAAAAATGGGCCAGTCGTTTTACAATATCGAGAAGTACTGGGCGAGATCTAACGCTAAGCGAATCCATGGCCAGTATAGTGCAAAGAGAGTCTGTAAATAATACAGTTGGTGTACTGCATTGCTTCCACATGATCCAAAATAAGAGAAATGGTATACATCTCGAGAGTAGACGCAGAAACTGTAGAGGGGAACCATCGAGCCACTTTAAGTTATGGTAGATCCCACAGAGCTAACATAAATGGAAATGGAAGAATGGTTCGAAAGATGTTGGGCAAAGAAAAGACGGTACCTCCAATTGGGAGTATCTCTTTCCTGAGATGGTTCAAAGTCATTGATGGTCATGGTAATAAACCATAGCAGGATGGGTTGATCAGTGGAGACAACTATATCATCCATTTACACACCCCACTCAGCCAGCTGTTCTTTGATACAAGGTCAAAAGGAAAAATGGCAGACCATCTATTCTGAAAAATAGCCCACTGAGGAAGGAAGACACAACCCCACGTAAGATGTTATGGTAAGGATCGAAGTTTAATGGCATACTGCAAAGAAAGGTGCAAATGTTAGAAGTGAAAACGAGGTTCGTGGGACTCGATATACAAACTCTGGTCTAGAGAAGAGCAGAAAGCTTGTTTGCAGAGCAGAAACCCCAGATGGAGTCCAGCATCCTCAAGGCCAAAGTCCTGGCATAACCATATACCATAGATCCATGATCTAGTTTGGAACAAATGAGGTCACAATAAAGCATATAATATCTATTTGCTCTCTAGGAGGTGGAAGAGAGGACACATAGAGGATATGAGGAATAAATTTCAGCTTATGATCAAAGATAAGCCCCAAGAACTTAGCTTCAAGGACCACCAGAAGAACAAAACACTGAGACGGAGCTCAAGATCAGGGTTTATAACCCATTGGCAGCAAACGTGCATGCAAACAGTTTTAGAGAAAGAAAAGGCGAAAATCTTTGCATTGGTCCACTTTAACAAGTGATTGAGGAAAGACTGAAGCTTCCACTGAGTAAAGATGTTAAAGTCGTTGATGTAGAGGCTATTCGCAATAGTAGAAGGAAGATGTGTAGTGATAGCATTAAGACACAGCCCTAAGGGACTCCAAGTTCCTATGGAAAAGATTGGAAGAGTGTCAAATCCAAATGGGCTTGGAATTTCCTATCCAGTAAAACGTTCCAGATGGAAATGGATAAATGGTTATATAATGCATATGAGTAAAATGTCGTACCTCTTCATAATGACGTAAACCTTCTAATCGTGAAAAAACATGGAATCAAGTTGTACCCCATTGAGAAAGGCTACCCTGATCGATGATATAAGTCAAATCAGGTGGTCCACGGTGAAGCACTGTCAACAGAACCCACACTAGGTGGGCGAGAGGAGATTGTTTGATTCGAGGAACCAAACGAAACGAACATTAACCATTATCTCTAAGACATTACAGAGACAGCTAGTCAAAACAGGTGGATGATACTTAGAAGGAATATTGGGATCCTTCAGGGGTATATAGAAATGGAGAGCAATAGTCCAGTGTCATGTATCAGGAGAAATGTTCTTCTGCTTGATTGAGGTAAAATCTACCAAAATAATAGCAAGAGAGAGAGAGATGGCTCAGCATCACATATGTACTGCCAGACCAATAAACAGCAAACTCGAGTTCCATTAGTGTAAAGGGATTATTATAGTCATAGCGACGATCGTCCTGAAAGGACAGATGGAACTTATTTACCCAAGAAGACAGAAAAATAAACAAGTGCTAGATGCACGAGAAGAGCTTTCACTGAGAGCTTCAGCGATATTCTTTGAACATCAGAAACTTCTTGGCCATTAGAGAGCAAGATGGAAAGGGAATGAGAAATATACTTTCTACTGACCTTCCGCATATTGTTCATGTGATTTTGGTACTGGTGGTAAAAATATGCTAATTGTGAACTTAATCCAAGATTCCTTTTGACTTTGATGTCTAACTGCCATGTACAGACACGAGTCCACTGGAAAGCAATGTGGTTCAGAAGACTGGGATGAGTGCAAAAGGTATTTCAGGTCTGCTTTTGAGCCTTCTGTGCATTCTGAGAGGCAGAACTCTATCGTGGATGAGAATATCGTGTTGAGGTTTTAGGAATAGATGGAGCAGCTATCTGGACAATACAGTCAGTCACTGCTGCCATACAGTCGTCTATCGATGGCAAAATAAAGTTTCGAGGGAGCAATGAAAGAGAATCAGTTGGCTTGGTCCTGTGTTCTCTGAGTCTTGTGGGTTGAATGGCATCGACCATGCCAATATCCATCAAAATGATAGGAAGAGGATCAGTGCTGCGTGGGTCTTCGTCAACATTTCAACAAAAGCAAGAGAAAAGTGAAGGGAAGCAGATAGAAGGATCAATAGCAATAAAAGTCTGACTAGATGCATGAGAGTAAGTAAAAGAACTAGTGTTGAAAGAGAAAGGTTGTGATCTGAGAGCCTAAACACTTAATTTAACTACTCCTTCCATTCGATCAGCATTGCCACCCCTCCATGCACAACTTGTCATTTCGGTATAAAGAAAACTGTTGAAAGATGACTGTAACGAAAGACACATAGGATGATAGGAATCAATCAAGGCTTTAATTATATTCAGATTAGAATGGACACCTGGACAGTTCCACAGTATCAAAGAAGCCATTTTCAGTTCGGTAAAGGGGAACTGGGTGGAGCACCCTTCAGTTTACGATCTCACCGTTTTTATTTATCGACCTCCATTGATACTGTCCTGGATCGAGTGGATGGGTCGCTCGCTGTCTACAGATGATCTCGGGGCCAAAGAAAGTGCACCGGAGAAGACACCAGCAGCTGTGGCCAAAGGAAGCAGACTCGGGCAGTTACTGGAAGGAATGGTGTGGTCAGAAACAGGAGCAGATGTTGACTTCTAAGCTCGCTTATCCATGGAGGGTAAAAGTGACTTCTCGCATGGTTTGAAAACAACTCTATTGGAGGAACTGAAATATCTGTCTACACTTTCACAGTAGCAGTGAAATGTAGTGCAACAGCTTAAAGTCCGAGATGGACTTGGGGTCAATGACTTCTGAGCCTGAGAGTAAGAAATGTTGTTAGTCGTTTTCAAACACCGTCTCTCTTTCTCCTCCACGCACCTGTGGTATAAACAAAAGTAAGAGAGGGTGGGAGCCACTACAATTAACATAGTGAGGATCCAGTTTACATTCATAGTCGTCAAGGTTTTTGACACCGCATCGAGCACATGCTCAAGAACGAAGACGTGATGCTTTCAAATGACCGAACCGTTGGCACTGGAAATATCTGAGAGGGTTGGGAATATGTGTCTATACATTACAGTTCAGATAAATTAAACAATGAGGATCAAAAGAGTAGCATACTACTATAAATGTACCAGTCATTCACATCTAGAATGTAGGACGCTCATTGTAAGTTAACCTAGATATTGAGGATTTCAAGAGCTGAAGACTATTATAAACTAACCACACATTTAGACCTTAGTGTATAGGGAGACCAGTATATGTTAAACTAAATAATGAAGATCAAAAGTACAGTAGACTATTATAGAGGGATCAAACATTCAGATCTAGGAGTGTAAGGAGATCAATATAAATTAGTCTAAGTAATGAGGATCAAAAGAGTAGGAGACAACTATAAAAGAACCAAACATTCTCACCTATGAATGTAGGAAGATTACTATGAAAGGACCCAACATTCTCATGTAACAATGTAGGAAGATTACTATAAAAGGACCCAACATTCTCATATAAGAATGTAGGAAGATTACTATAAAAGAACAAACATTCTCATCTAAGAATGTAAGAAGACTGCAATAAAAGAACCAAACACTCTCATCTAAGAATGTAGAAAAAAGTTGTAAAAGAACCAAACATTCTCATCTAAGATTGTAGGAAGACTACTATAAAAGAACCAAACATTCTCATCTAAGATTGTAGGAAGACTACTATAAAAGAACCAGCCATTCTTGTCTAGGAATGTAGTATACATTCATCTAATTAAGTAGAATTCAGAGTGGCCAAAGTCTCTCTGCTATGACGTTTAATATTAACCTGTTTCTTATTTATTGTGGAAATTTTAAACGAAGTGTGTACACTGTGCGCATTATTGTCATGCCTACAGAATTTCATGATCATACTGCCTTCATTATTTCCCAGTATGGAATCTCCTTTTCATCTACCACCAAATTCAACAAATTCCAACTTATAAAATTTTCTATGTTATTTTCTAATTTAAGGAATCCTTTTTTTATTTATAGTAATCATTTTTTGCACGGTTTAGTTTTCATAACTGTTATTTTAGGGAATAATATATGTCCATCACTGTTGACCCTTTGAACTTAGTTGTAATTAAAAAAACTTACATTCATGTTTCGATAGTCATTATGGTCACAGTACAGTTAGCCCATAGTGTACCTTTGCTCTTAACAGCAAGCAAACAATCTATCACAGTTTTACGTGAAGATGAAGAAAGGAGACTTTTACACGTTACAATTTACAGTTTGTATAAATAAACTAAAGTTCGTATCTTCGAATAGCAGTGTGAAATAAAACACAACTCTAAATAACTTAAAAACCGGTGAGAAATTAAATTTAAGATATTTGGGGTGTTGTGTTATATGAAAGCCACATCGGACTATCTACTGTGTCCATTGAAGAGAATCGAAACCTTTACTTTATCTTGGATACAAAGGCCACTTTCTCACCGGTGTTCACGTCTTTGTGTTTAATGTAACAAACTGACAAGACAGTTATATTCGGGCCACAAAATAAAAACAAATCGAATTTGAGTGGTTGTCTGCACAGACGCTCACGTCATAACTGTGTGTGCTTCCAAAACAACAAACAGCAAGACAAAAAACGTTGGTAATGTTCCATATATCACCAGATATGATACGGATAACCAAAGAAGCATACAACAGAAAATTTAAAAAATGGGGTCATGGGTTAGGGTAATTTATCATCAAAGTAATTTTTGAATATCCATTCTTAATGCCTGCATGTTGTTTAGACCCAACAACCAGTTGGTAAAACAGGGACTCTGAGAGGCTGAAGAAAAAAAACAACAAAAAAGCAAGTGCTGCACTGAATGAAACACGCCACTATGGCCACCCCTATGCTGAGTAGTTGAACTCGTTTTCATGAACTACCTCTACACATAGCCCGAATACTTAAACATGTTTTATATCAAACAACTGTATCTTAATCTCTAGAACCTCTCATTCATAGGGAAACTGGTTGTCTCAGGCTTAAGGTATTCTAGAAATTCTTTCATTAATTTCACAAAAAAAAAAAAAGGAAGAAAGATTGGTAATCTGCAGAAGTGCTTGAATATAGGATGGAGAATATTTTACTTGTATATAGACTGATACATAGTAGTATATAAAGAAATACTAGTATTGTCAGGAGCGTTGGTTATTTACCATTTATACTTGAAACACTTCCTGATTTCATTATTTTCACAGTTTCCACTGAGTGTGTTCTGTAATACCATGCGACATATACTGATGCGACGTGATTTTCACTACTATTCAACTAACATGAACTGATGTGACGTCATTTGCTACTACATTTTCAATTAATATACTGATGTGACGTAACTTTATGCTACATATTCAACTAATGTAGCTTAACGTGACGTCACTTTTTACTGCATATTCAGCTAACATAAACTGATGTAATATCACTTTCTACGACATTTTCAAATAACATATGCCGATGTAGCATTATTTCTACTACATATTTAACCAATACATCCTGATCCTACTGTCTTCATCTTGTTAAGATTCATTTCCTTCCATAGTTTTAACTACACAGACGGGTAACTAGTTATCATGATATAACCAGTATAAAAAGGACACCAAACATATTGTCCTCATCAACTTTGTTCGAAATACAAAAGGTAATACCACGAGACCTGGTCTACCCCTCATCACCCCCGGTGGCTCAGCGGGGGGTGCTTAGGCTTATACCCATAAAATTCGGGTTTTGATACTTGCTTTGAACTGATTACAAGTGGTCTATCATGTAGCTTTATGTTTGTAACAAGAAAGAAACAAGAAGTTTAGAGTTTTATGACTGACATTTTAACATTGACGCGTAGGCTTGGAACAACGCGCACTTTCAACAGCTTTGTAAATTTGCCCAACCAAACCTTTTCCTGTACCATACATATTTTTCCACCATCTATTGTAACGCACATCAGCCGTTCCAGGTTGTACTGAGTTAGTGATTTTTCGACCTCCTTGAAAATGTCCTCACTTGTGGTTGTTTCATGCATACTGTGCACTTCAAAATTAATATTGACTCCACGAATAAACAACAGCAACTGTGAAGTGTCGGACACATCTGTTGACTCATCAAGCGCGTTGGAAAAGCACTTAAACTCTTTGGCCTTGTCTTTCAGCTGAGACACAACATTGCTTCCAATGTACTCAACTTTTCTTCCCTGCTTCAATCATACATAATTTAATTAGCTCACCATCGGTAAAGGCCCGGCATGGTCAGTTGGTTAAGGTACTCGATTCGTAATCCGAGGATTGCGGGTTCGAATCCCTTCGCACCTAGCATACCCTTTCAGCCATGGGGGCGTTATAATGTCATGGCCAATCCCACTATTCGTTGGTAAAAGAGTAACGCAACAGTTGGCAGTGGATGCTGATGACAAACTTTCTCTCTAGTCTCTAGTTAGGGACGGCTAACACAGATAGCCCTCGTATAGCTTTGCGCGAAATTCAGAAAACAAAACAAAAGAACATCGGTAAATGGTTTTCCTCGCTTCACCAATAGGTGTACCACTCAGAAATTTGCTCTTTCTGCAGCATCATTCTAGGCTTTCTTCCCATTAAATACAAACAGTTGTGACGATAAGTAACGTTTCAAGGCTTTGAATTTGTGTGAACGTAGCTTTCCCGTGAACTGAGAATAGTTTCATGAGTGCTTGATTTGGTAATTTCTACGAATGTTCTATTCTTTTATCACTGCGGTAGTCTCGTTACTTATTAATCACAACGTTTTATTATGCGATTCAATAACGAAGTAGTTCACATTACACTGTTCTTTAAGAATACGACATTCAGAATCAACTTTTCTCTTCTTCCCTTGTCATAACATAATACCTAGGAATAGATATGAACTGAAATATAAAATAATCCGAGGGTCGCGGGTTCGAATCCCGGTCGCACCAAACATTCTCCCCTTTCAACCGTAGGGGTGTTATAATGTGATGGACAGTCCCACTATTCGTTAGTAAAAGAGTAGCCCAAGAGTGATGATGACTATCTGCCTTCCCTCTAGTCTTACACTGCTAAATTAGGGACGGCTAGCGCAGATAGCCCTCGTGTAGCTTTGCGCGAACTTCAAAATAAAACAATGGAACATAAAGTAAACAGCAGCATTCACTGACACACGCTGAGATACAAAGGGCATGCGTGGGAAGAAACACGCTGCTTCAGAGCACTGGGATCAATAAGTGAAATGACGTAATACTAAGTAATAGAACGTTTTCCAGCAAATAGAAAAGTGTATCGCACCTAGATTAGCTTTTGTTCAATTTTGTTTTATTTTTTATTTTTATATTATTAAAAATTAAAATGATAGTGAAATAATTTTATTACTTTAATGAACTGTTGGCGGGTCGTATCGCAACTAGATTGGCTTTCACTCGATTACCTTTTTATTTTTTTGTTTTATGATAATAGAAATTATATTATTACTTTAATAAACTGTTGGTGGGTCGTAGTTTGGAGACCACTGAACATCGTCCCCCGAAGGTACAGCGGTAACTCTAAGGAATTTTATTGCTAAAAACAGGGGTTCGATTCCCCTCGGTGGACTCAGCAGATAGCCCGATGTAACTCGTGGGCTCTTAGAAACAATAATGTAATTTTCTCCTGTTTACCTTTTTTTTTTTTGGTGACTAATTGTAAAAATAATTACGATTAATAATATAGAAACGAAATTAATAAATATATAATTAGCTATAATATATAACATTGTGTTATTACCTCTTACTTTAAGTATCTGATGTGTAAAACTGATAATAATTGCAGTTTACTTTCTTTACCTGGTTCACACCTTAATCATCTTTGCCCATAAAAACCTCTTAATTATATAGCAAATGTACCACAGACATGTTTCTTCTAATCCACCTTATCTGATGATCCCTGGTGTCATGCGAAAAACCTCATTGGTACCTGATACGGCAGATGTTGTGTGGTTGGCATATTACTTTCACCTTTGTTTTCAGTAATGGGTTTTTAGACATAGTATGATTATTAACATATTTTATCATAAGTAATATATTCAATCGTGACTTATTTGATTCGGACTGAATAGGCCCTAACAACACAAATATACCACGATATTTAATTGTTACAGAATACATACTCTATTCTGACAGTTGTATCTGACTTAGAATGAACAAGATTGTTAAAGACGAACAGATTCTTTTATTCCACACTGTACAACTGTATTTTAAGCATCGTATTTTCCGGCGTCGAAGACACTCCCCCCCCCCTCATTTTGATTAGCTAAATTTTGAAAAAAAAGATAAACATAAGAATAATGTCCCAGCACTTCCACCAGTCTTACCAAGATGTTTCATGGATTGTTTAGTGACTTACGGTATGTAAATCCTCTTGCCCACTCCTCGTTTTTTGTTAGTTATATGCTTATCATATCTACCTTTGAAAGTGTATACAGGTCCGGCATGGCCAGGTGGTTCAGGCACTCGACTCGTAATCTGAGGGTCGCGGGTTCGCATCGATATCGCGCCAAACATGCTCGCCCTTTCAGCCGTGGAGACGTTATAATGTGACGGTCAAGCCTAATTCGTTGGTAAAGGAGTAGTCCAAGAGTTGGCGGTGGGTATGATGATCAGCTGCCTTCCTTCTAGTCTTACACTGCTAAATTATGGACGGCTAGCGCAGATATCACTCGTTTAGCTTTGCGCGAAATTCAAAACAAACAAATGAAAGTGTGTATCATATATTACCACTGGAATATATGTATTATTACCAGAAATAACGTTATTCTAAACCTGAGGAATTAAATAGAGTGCTGATATTACAGCACCATATGTACGGTAATCTTGTTTATCTATTTATTATTTAATACTAAGTAAATTATACATTTCATTCTGGATCATGTAGAGGGTCTTGGATTACTGTCTAGTATCGAAACGCTTCTTCTAGGCTTAGGTTTAGGCCTATGAGCATCTTAACCTTCGGCCTGGAAGACGCAGGGTAAATTTTTGAGTCTTATTTTGGGGAATAAATAGCATCTTAAATGCCGGGAAATACGGTAACTTATCGGTGTGTGACTAAATCTGTAACTCTATTGATATCATTGCGCAACCTTACACTGTTTTATTTGTTAAGATTTGTTCATAATAATTACTGTCATACATTTTTGTGTTTGTGATGATTAAGATAATTTTAAATTGTACGGTTGCGTTTGAAATACTTATAAGCAATATGCTTGTATTGTATTCATACTAATTATTATCTCACTCCCATTTCGATACTACAGTAACTTAGTTAAATATTATTTACACAACAAACAGTAACTTAGTTCTTTATTGTTTAGTTTGTTTCTTTTTTGATTTCGCGCATTGCTACACGAGGGCTATCTGCGCTAGCCGTCCCTAATTTTGCAATGTAAGACTAGAAGGAAGGCAGCTAGTCATCACCACCCACCGCCAACTTTTGGACTACTCTTTTACCAAAGAATAGTGGGATTGATCGTAACATTATAACACCATCATGGCTGAAAGGGCGAGCATGTTTGATGCGATGGGGTTTCGAATCCGCGGCCTTCAGATTACGAATCGAACGCCTTAACCCACCTGGCCATGCCGGGCCTCATTTATTGTTTAGAAAATCCACTACGATACAATAACTTAATTATTTATTGTCTAAGTAACAAGCACTGAATATAATGATATGACAATAGTAATTATTTTGTTTGGGTATCAAACGCTTTTACGATACTACAATAACTTTGTTCTTTGTTATTTCGGTAAGGTATCTTTATTACTATACTAAAATAATTTAAATATTTATTGTGCAAACAGCAAACGCTCATTACGATATCACAATTAATTAAATCTTTATTTTCTATACAACAAATGTTGAATACATTATTACAACAATAACTATCTTCTTTACACACAATGAATAAAATTGCATTTTTCAGTATTTAGATGACAAAGGCTGGTTACGATACAAAAGTAACTTAATTATTTATTGTTTGGATAATAAATGCTGAATAGAATATCACAATAATTGTTTTTATTGCTCAGTTCTTTATTGTATAGAAACAACACAGTCGTAACGATACGACAAAACATAATTCTTCATTCTCTATACGACAAACAATTACTTTATTTTACCGCCCAGTGGCACAGCAGGATATCTGAGGACTTACAACGCTAGAAACCAGGTGTCGTTACCCGTTGTGGGCAAAGCCCAAATAACCTCTGCGTAGTTTGTGTTTAACTACAAACAAACAAAGCTTGATTTGATACAACACAAATTTAATTATTTCTATTTCAGATAAAAAAAAAACTCCATTATGATACCACAATAACTTAATGCTTTATGACTAAGAAAACAATTGCTGAGTATATTAAAACAATAATTAGTTTTTCTTATTTGGATAACGAATACTTACTACCATAGTACAGTACCTTAGTTCTTTACTGCTTAAAAACAAACACTCATAACGACAACACAATAACTTAATTCCCTATTATTTAGATAGAAAACGCTAAATACAATACCACAGCAATTGTTTAAATAGCCAACACTAAATACAATACCACAGCAATTATTTTATTATTTAAATATCAAACGCTAAATGTAATATCACAGTAATTACTTTATTGTTTAAATAGCAAACACTGAATACAATCTCACAGTAATTATTTCTACTAATAATATAACTATGAATATAGTACAATAATAATTGTTTATTTATTATTTAGTGAACATTAAAATCTCTCTTCATAGTTCCTCTTTATTTAACAAACACTTAATACTTTACTAATAGTAGTGGTAGCAATTTATGTTGTTATTAATGTAACTAAATAACAACGAATATCCTTGTAACAGTTGAGGTTTTTATCAAGTTAACTAACAGGAAATGAATACTTTACAAACAGTTGGCATAATTATCAAATTAACTAATAAACAGTAAATACTTTAGTTATATGTTATCGTGTTAACTAAAAAACAGTGAATATTATAATAGTAGATGATATTGTTTTTAAGTTAACTAACAAACAAGGAATACTTTCGTGAGAGTTGAAGTTGTTATAAACTTAATTAGTTAACAATCAATACTTTAACAGTTGAGGTTGTTATCAAGTTAAGTGATAAAGAGTGAATACTAACAGCTGAGAATGTTATCAAGTTAACTAATAAACAGTGGATACTTTACTAACAGCTGAGAATGTTATCAAGTTAACTAATAAACAGTGGATACTTTACTTACAGTTGTGGTTGTCGTCACGTTAGCTAATAAACAATGAATACTGAATTAACATTTGATAGTAAATTTATGTTCATAATGTGTGGGAGTTTTTCAACGTTTGATAATAAAGTTGAGCTACTGAATAATACATATTCTACTGTTGTAATGTAGGAGAACTTCTAATTACACTATAATTACTGAACACATTTCTTAATTGTTGTTTAGCTAACAATAAACACCTCCATGACAATATTTTTTTGTAGTTCAGTTAAAAACAATGAATACTGCATCTATATATATATTTTTTTTTTTCAATTTTGCGCAAAGCTACACAAGGGGTATTGCGCTAGCCGTTCCTAATTTAGGAGTAAAAAACTAGAAGAAAATAGTCTTCACCACCCACCGCCAACTCTTGGGCTACTCTTTTAAAAACGATAATGGACTGTCCTATTGTGACGCTCGCAAAGCTGAAAGGTCGAGCATATTAGGTGGGAGGATGATTAGAACTCGTGACCTTCAGATTGTAAATCAAACGCCCTAAGTACATCGCCATGTCGGACCGCTCAGTTGCGATTCACTTTCAAAAAAATGAATACTGTACCGACAGTGTTTGGTTGTAATTTAGATAAAAAATAATGAATACTTTACCTCCAACACTTAATTGTAATTCACTTAATAAAAAAAGAACATAGTACCGCCAATATATTGTTATTATTTAGATAATAAACACTCAGTATTCTACAAACGGTATTTGGTTGTTATTTAGATAATAAACATTGAATATTGTAGCGAGAGTTTTTGTTTATTTAATTAATAAACATTGAATATTCTACCGACAGTATTTGGTTGTTATTTAGATAATAAACATTGAATATTGTAGCGACAATTTTGTTTATTTAGTTAATAAACATTGGATATTCTACCGACAGTATTTGGTTGTTATTTAGTTAAGAAACAATGAATATTGTACCAACAGTTTTTATTTGTTATTTAATTAATAAACATTAAATATTCTACCGACAGTATTTGGTTGTTATTTAGTTAAGAAACATTGAATATTGTAGCGAGAGTTTTTGTTTATTTAATTAATAAACATTGAATATTCTACCGACAGTATTTGGTTGTTATTTAGATAATAAACATTGAATATTGTAGCGACAATTTTTGTTTATTTAGTTAATAAACATTGGATATTCTACCGACAGTATTTGGTTGTTATTTAGTTAAGAAACAATGAATATTGTACCAACAGTTTTTATTTGTTATTTAATTAATAAACATTAAATATTCTACCGATAGTATTTGTTTGTTATTTAGTTAATAAATTAAAAACAATGAATGTTTTGCCGACAGCATTTGGTTGTTATTTAGTTAAGAAACACTGAATATTGTACCGTGAAAATTTGATTGTTGTTTTTTAGTCAATAAACAGTGAATATTCTACCAACAGTATTGGCTTATTATTTAGTTAATAAACAATAAATATTCTACCGACAGTCTTTGTTTGTTATTTAATTAATGAACAGTGAGTGTTCTACCGACAGTATTTGGTTGTTATTTAGATAATAAACATTGAATATTGTAGCGACAATTTTTGTTTATTTAGTTAATAAACATTGGATATTCTACCGACAGTATTTGGTTGTTATTTAGTTAAGAAACAATGAATATTGTACCAACAGTTTTTATTTGTTATTTAATTAATAAACATTAAATATTCTACCAACAGTATTGGCTTATTATTTAGTTAATAAACAATAAATATTCTACCGACAGTCTTTGTTTGTTATTTAATTAATGAACAGTGAGTGTTCTACCGACAATATTTGGTTGCTATTTAGTTAACAAATAGTGAATATTGTACCGGCGGTATTTGCTTGTTATTTAGTTAATAAACGGTATATACTCTACCGACAGTTTTTGTTGTTATTTAGTTAATAAACATTAAATATTCTATCCACAGTACTTGGTTGTTATTTAGTCAATAAACATTTAATATTCTCCGACAGCATTTGATTTATTTAGTTAAGAAACACTGAAAATTGTATAACAGTTTCTGTGTGTTATTTAATTAATAAATATTTAATATTCTGCCGACAGTATTTGGTTGTTATTTAGTTAATAAACATTTAATATTTAGTGTTTGGTTGTTATTAAGTTAAGAGTCTCTGAATGTTGTATTGACAGTTTCTGTGTGTTATTTAGTTAATAAACGGTATATACTCTACCGACAGTTTTTGTTGTTATTTATTTAATAAACATTAGATATTCTATCGAGAGTATTTGGTTATTATTTAGTTAATAAACATTTGATATTTTACCGACAGGATTTGGTTGTTATTTGATTAATAAACATTAAATATTCTACCGATAGTATTTTTTGTTAAATACTTAATAAAGTGATAAACAGTGAATATTCTACCAACAGTGTTTGTTTTTTACTTAGTTAATAAATTAATAAACAGTGAATGTTTTATCGGCCGTATTTGGTTGTTGTTTAGTTAAGAAACACTGAATATTGTATCGACAGTATTTGGTTGTTATTTAGTTAATAAATAGAGAAAGTTCTGCTGATAGTATTCGGTTGTTATTTAGTTAATACACATTAAATATTGAACTAGATTGTTTGTTATTTAGTTAATAAATATTTAATATTCTACCAGAGTATTTGATTGTTATTTAATTAGTAAACATTTAATATTCTATTGACAGTATTTGATTGTTATTCAGTTAAGAAAGACTGAATATTTTATCGACAGATTTTGTGTGTTATTTAGTTAATAAACGTTTAATATATTGTTGTTATTTAGTTAATAAACATTAGATTTTCTATCGTCAGTATTTGGTTGTTATTTAATTAATAAACATTAAATATTCCATCAACAGTATTTGGATGTTATTTCGTTAAGAAACAATAAATATTCTATCGATTGTATTTGGTTTTTATTTAGTTAATAAACATTAAATATTCTATCGACTCTATTTGGTTGTTATTTGGTTAATAAACATTTAATATTCTATCAGTGGTGTTGGCGCGGCATGGCGAGGCGGTTAAAGCACTCGACTGGTAATCCGAAGGTTGCGGGTTTGAATCCCTGTCACACCAATCATGCCCACCCTTTCAGCCGTGGGGACGTAATAAGTGAAGATTAATCCACTATTCGTTGGTAAAAGAGTAGCCCAAGAGTTGGCGGTGGGTCGTGTTGACTAGCTGCATTTCCTCTGGTCTTACACTGCTCAATTAGAAACGGCTAGTGCAGATATCCCTCCTGTAGCTTTGCGCGAAATTAAAACCAAACCGACAGTATTTGTTTGTGATTTAGTTAATAAATATTGAATATTCTACCGACAATATTTGATTTTTATTTAATTAATAAACAGTATATATCCAACCAAAAGTTTTTGTTGTTAATTAGTTTATAAACAGGGAATATTCTACTAACAGTATTTGTTTGCTATTTAATTAATAAACAATGAATATTTTAACCACAGTTTTTGTTTGCTATTTAGTTAATAAACACTAAATATTGTACCAGCAGTTTTTGTTTGCAATTTAGTTAATAAACTCTGAATATTGTACCAGCAGTTTTTGTTTGCTATTTAGTTAATAAACACTGAATATTGTACCAGCAGTTTTTGTTTGCTATTTAGTTAATAAACACTGAATATTGTACCAGCAGTTTTTGTTTGCTATTTAGTTAATAAACACTGAATATTGTACCAGCAGTTTTTGTTTGCAATTTAGTTAATAAACACTGAATATTGTACCAGCAGTTTTTTTTTTGTTATTTAGTTAATAAACATTAAATATTCTGCGAACAGTATTTGGTTGTTATTTAGAGTTAATTAACAGTATATATTCTACCGATAGTTTTTGAATGCTATTTAATTAATAAACAATGAATATTTTAACGACAGTTTTTGTTTGTTATTTTGTTAATAAAAGTTAGATATTCTACCGACTAAATAATGTTTTGTTTTTAGGTAATAAACGTCGAATATTGTAACGGCAATATTTGTTTGTTATTTAGTTATTAAACAGTATGTATTGCACCGACAGTTTTTGTTTGTTTTTTAGTTGATAAACATTAAATATTCATTAAGTTTTGTTTTGTTTTTGTTTATACTTAGTAAACAGAATGTGTTGCACCAACAGTTTTTGTTTGTTTTTACTTAGTTAATAAACACTGAATGTTATACAGACAGTATTTGGTTGTTATCTAGTTAACAAACAGTGAATGTTGTACTGAAATGTTTTGGTTATTATTTATTTAAGTGATACTGAATATTCTACTGACAATATTTGTTCCTTATTTAATTAATAAACAGTGAATATTTACCGACAGTTTTGATTGTTACTTGGTTAATGAACACTGGATGTTTCACAGACAATATTTGAACACTTTACTAATAATAGTTGGTTGTTAATTATAATATTTTATTTTTGTTAGCAAACAGTGAACAGTTTGCTTTCAGTAACTGTTTGTTACTTAACGGATAATAATTTGTGTTTTTTAACAAATAATGAACACTCTGCTGACAGTTATTCGTTTTTGCGTAACTGTTGTTAAGCGGTATTTTTTTCTGTTACCAAACTGAGTTAATTTTTTCTGGCGTTAAGTGTTCTCAAAGTGTTTTGAACCGTGATTTATTGTCTGTTGAAGTTATTATGAGCAATAGGCTGGTCTTATTGATTGTTCATATTAATATATTTACAGTGGGAAATAAAAGAAAATGACAGAGATTCACGTGGTTTTTACTTTTTGTGTGTGTAGGTGTGTCAGGTTATAAGAACTAACAGGCTTAAACTATTTACGTTGCTCAAAGAAAATGTTTTCTGTTGAAATATTGGGCTATCCAACAGTGAACAACGATTGAGAGTTGCCAGATAGCTTAGTAATATGGGTGTTTGTCTGTTTGTCCTACCTTGTAAGTGGAGGCAGTATATGCCAGGATAAGGTAGGTGCACGCGCTCTGTGACAGAATTCAACCAGGCAAGTGTTGTCAGACAGGTCCTTGGCTCTTAGGCTGCGTTCCTTTGGCTTTGTTGGCGCAGTGACAGGCGGCGTGTTTATTTCATGTGTGTTTGGTTTTTGCTGCCATCTGTACCTGCTGGTGTTCAAAGTGCTCTCACTTTAGTTATTTTTATGTTACCAGCTCAATTCTTTTGAAATTGTCGTTTCGTCTTTGCCAACAGCGGACTTTGTAGCTTCGTAGTTTGCTTACATTAAAAAAGATTCAACTTTGAAACAGCATCGTGTTGATTAACCCACCGAAGTGGGGCTTGTCTAGGGAGGACTTCAGGAAGATGACATGCACGTTATGACCCCTTCCCCTACACGCGGCTGTCCCCCTCTTCGCCCCTAGCAGTCGATAGTACTCCCGCCGCCTCGCTTCGCATTCCGTTGCTTCTGCAAGATCCGAGCGACCTGCGCGCTGTGCTTGCCGGGAGATGTTCTTGTTGAACAAGGAGAAGGCAAGGTTTCCTTGTGGCTAGGTGTTCACAATAAACTCCTCTAATCAGAGTGAAAGCACAAGAGAGAATCTGTGACGTTTCGATCTGAACTTACACAAGTAGCCGTCTCAAGGTTGGAACCCGAATTTGGCGGGAAACTATCGCAGCTGGCGGCGCAGACTTGACGACGTTCGCCCTCATCTGAAGGGCTAGCTAGGGCTTGGCCGAAGTTGCTGCTATATACTACAGTGTGTAGTGCTTTCTCGTTTGACCGTTAATTGGAAGGACTGTTCGGTCATGTTGGCTTGGTATGGTACGAAACTGTTTTCCTATACTACAGCTATTCAATGTCTGTAATGTCCAAAAGAACTCTAGGCAAGAGAGAAGCACATTTAGTTCGTATAATGACATATACGTGTACCGAGAGATTCCGTCGTTTGCTTGAACCTAACTCTTTGAATAAGACGTACATCTAACCAGTTGTTAAATATTAATACAATATGAGACATGTATCATCTTGGTAAAGGTAGGAGTTGTATTTTGTGAAGGTTTACAGAATTGGTTACCTGACAAACAAATCAAAATAAACATAATAACGACAGAAACTTTTCACGAAGGACAATTGTTTACACTTAGGAACTTTTATTAGTTGTTTATGATTTGTTTGGAGGAGGCAATAGTTAAACAGCCTTTTACCTCACTACTCTGTTCCCATTTTAGTGATGCATGGACAGAAGAATAGAGCGATATTTTCATCTCCTAAGATATACAGTGGTACATGTAGTGGAGATACAGTAGAAATGGACAAACAGTTATTGTTAGTGTAGACTTTCACATTTAGTTAATGTAAATATACTGTTGTTTAGTTACAGTAGAAATGTACTAACAACTATTGTTACTGTAAACTTTCACATATAGTTAATGTAAATATACTGTTGTTTAGTTACAGTAGAAATGGACAAACAACTATTGCTAGTATAGACTTTCATATGTAGTTAATGTAAATATACTGTTGTTTAGTTACAGTAGAAATGGACAAACAGCTATTGTTAGTGTGGTCTTTCACATATAGTTAATGTGAAGATACTGTTGTTTAGTTACAGTAGAAATGGACAAACAACTATTGTTAGTGTAGTCTTTCACATATAGTTAATGTGAAGATACTGTTGTTTAGTTAAAGAAGAAATGAACAAATGACTGTTGTTAGTGTGGACTTTCACATATAGTTAATGTGAAGATACTGTTGTTTAGTTACAGTAGAAATGGACAAACAACTATTGTTAGTGTAGTCTTTCACATGTAATTAATGTAAATATAATGTTGTTTAGTTACAGTAGAAATGGACAAACAGCTATTGTTACTCTAGACTTTCACATGTAGTTAATGTGAATATACTGTTGTTTAGTTACAGTAGAAATGGACAAACAGCTATTGTTAGTGTGGTCTTTCACATATAGTTAATGTAAAAATACTGTTGTTTAGTTACAGTAGAAATGGACAAACAACTATTGTTAGTGTAGTCTCTCACATGTAATTAATATAAATATACTATTATTTAGTTACAGTAGAAATGGACAGACAACTATTGCTAATGTAGTCTTTCACATGTAATTAATGTAAAAATACTGTTGTTTAGTTAAAGTAGAAATGGACAAACAACTGTTGTTACTCTAGACTTTCACATATAGTTAATGTGAAGATACTGTTGTTTAGTTACAATAGAAATGGACAAACAGTTATTGTTAGTGTGGACTTTCATATGTAATTAATGTAAATATACTGTTTAGTTACGGTTGAAATGAACAGACTACTATTGTTACTGTAGACTTTCACATGTAATTAATGTAAATATACTGTTGTTTAGTTACAGTAGAAATGTACAAACAGCTATTGTTAGTGTGGACTTTCACGTATAGTTAATGTAAAAATACTGTTGTTTAGTTAAAGAAGAAATGAACAAATGACTGTTGTTAGTGTGGACTTTCACATATAGTTAATGTGAAGATACTGTTGTTTAGTTACAGTAGAAATGGACAAACAACTATTGTTAGTGTAGTCTTTCACATGTAATTAATGTAAATATAATGTTGTTTAGTTACAGTAGAAATGGACAAACAGCTATTGTTACTCTAGACTTTCACATGTAGTTAATGTGAATATACTGTTGTTTTGTTACAGTAGAAATGGTCAAACAGCTATTGTTAGTGTGGACTTTCATATATAGTTAATGTAAATATACTGTTTAGTTACGGTTGAAATGAACAGACTACTATTGTTACTGTAGACTTTCACATGTAATTAATATAAATATACTGTTGTTTAGTTACAGTAGAAATGTACAAACAGCTATTGCTAGTGTGGACTTTCACGTATAGTTAATGTAAAAATACTGTTGTTTAGTTAAAGAAGAAATGAACAAATGACTGTTGTTAGTGTGGACTTTCACATATAGTTAATGTGAAGATACTGTTGTTTAGTTACAGTAGAAATGGACAAACAACTATTGTTAGTGTAGTCTTTCACATGTAATTAATGTAAATATAATGTTGTTTAGTTACAGTAGAAATGGACAAACAGCTATTGTTACTCTAGACTTTCACATATAGTTAATGTGAAGATACTGTTGTTTTGTTACAGTAGAAATGGTCAAACAGCTATTGTTAGTGTGGACTTTCACATATAGTTAATGTGAATATACTGTTGTTTAGTTACAGTAGAAATGGACAAACAACTATTGTTAGTGTAGTCTTTCACATGTAATTAATGTAAATATAATGTTGTTTAGTTACAGTAGAAATGGACAAACAGCTATTGTTACTGTAGAGGTTTTCATATATAGTAAATGTAAAGGTGAGGTTTAGGTACTGTAGAAGTGGATAAACATATTTTATTGTAGCAATACCTAATATTCTTAATGTATAAGTAACAAAAATTCTTAATGGAACTGTATCCAGGTTTATAATTAGAAAAAGAGACACAAATATTTCTGTTAATTGATTAAAAATGCAAGAAGCAAGAATATATATACCGAGACAGTTTTATAACTGTTGTTAAAAAGAACAACAAAACATAATTAGTCTAAAACTAATACAAATATGGGTGTGAATATTAAAATAAGAGACTGAAAAATGCACTTATTTAAACACAAGCCAAAGTTATAACTAATGATTTCAAGTAATGCAAAGTCATTTTGGTTGAATATCAACCAAAGTAATTAATTTTCAAATGAAACAGATAAATATATTTAAAGACAATTCATAATAAATTGTTTGTTTATATAGTTGTAAAGCACTGCTTAAATAGAATGATTAGTGTAAATGAATAGACCTAGTTTAGAGATGAACTGGTTTAGTTAATTAAGGTTCACAAGTTTAAAATATAGATGAACTGGTGCAACTAATAAAGATTTGTGTATGTAATATACTGATAAACTAGCAGAGTTAAGTATGAAATATACAACCATAAATATAATCTGTTAAACATTTCTGAACATCAGGATCTTATATTAAGTTGACTGTGGGTTCAGGTATAGTAAATAATAAAGCAATAATCTACAATTATTTAATTATTTATGAAAAAGTATCCAAGATATTAATTTTATAATGTGAGAAAAAGAAGTAAATATTTGTGTTTATAACTTTTTCCACCAGGTGTACCTGTTAAACTAACCTGATGAACATTATGTATTTATATTTATAACTTTCTACACCAGGAGTACCTGTTAAGCTAACCTAATGAATTATGTGTTTATATTTTTAATATTCTGTGCCAGAGTTACAGGCTATTTAATATGGACAGAGTATTGAAAAGGGGAGGGGAGAAGTTACTTTATATTTAAAGTTTGAGGTATATCCTGTTGAAGTTGAGAATATTAAGGATAATAATAAGGATAATGAATGAGTATGGGTTTATGTTAGTGGATATCAAGGGAGAAAACTCTTAGTAAGAATTTGTTACAGACCACCAGATTAAACTGGTGAAATTAGTGAGAAACTTTACAGTGAGATTAAGATTTCAGCTGTAAACAAGGTCATAATTATGGGTGATTTTAGTTTAAGACATATAGATTGGAAAATGCTAGAGACAAACCATGAGGGAGAAAGGCTTCTGAAAACTGATGAAACTTTGTAGAATAAACAGCAACTGCCTGTTGTGGAGACACAAGTATAGAGGACGATGTTTCAAAAGTCTTCTACCTTTCATCTTCAGGTCACTGTATGTGTAGTTGTTGTCGGTCTTCTATAGTGTCCTGGTAGACCAACCAATTATAACACGCTCTCCACAATCCACTATAAAAGACTGAGAACACCTACATGTACAGTGAACTGAAGACGAAAGGTAGAAGACTTTTGAAATGTTGTCCTCTACACTTGTGTCTCCACAACAGGCAGTTGCTGTCCATTCTACAAAGTTTCTAAAAACTGTTCAAAATTAATTTCTTAACCAATTGGTCAAGGAACCTACTAGAATCCATGTTATTTTATATTTATAATTTAACTTCAAATACAGAAATCTTTGAGAGGTTGAAAATCAGGGAATATCTTGATACAAATAATTTTTGCTCTATTAGGTTCAATTTTTTTCTATATATAGATAAGGAATAATGACATTTTAGTTACAAATATCAAAGAAGTAGATTTTAAAGGGATGTGACAAAAATTATTTCTTATTTGGGCAGCCAAATTATTTGTGGACACTGATTAGATGGAAAATTTTTAAAGATGCATTTTTTTAAATATTCAAAGTAAATATATTCCTGAAAACAAAACACGTTGGATCACAAATAGTTTAAGAGGTAAAATTAAAGAAAAACATAAAAAAATTGAGAAAGTTAAATTGACTGTTATATTGACAGAGTTACAAGATGAAGAAAGTTTGTGAAATTAGGACATAAAAAAAGATGTATGATGGATGATAAAGGAAGGTTTGTGTCTGATAAATATAAGATGGCTCGTTTGTTTAGTTATGATTTTTTTTCAGTTTTTTACTAATGAAAATTTAAACAGTATTATAGATCTTGAAGGGTTAATAGATGGAACCAAGACTACTACATGAATTCTGAAGTGATTAACAAAAAATTGAAAAGTTTAAAGAATAATAAGGTCATTGAGTAAGATAATACTTCCCCAAAAGTTTTGAAGGAAGGTAAAGATTGGACATGTGTACCACTTGCTACTATTTTTTTGTCAGTCTTTGAATAGAGGACAGGTACCAGATGATTGGAAGTTAGCTAAGGTAACTCCTCTTTTCAAGGGAGATGATAAAAATTGTTCCAGTAACTATGGACCCATTAGTCTTACATCAGTTGTGGGAAATGTTTTAGAAAGTCTGATAAAAGATGTTTTGCAAAGTCATTTAACAATGTTTAAAATTTTATTGTATAGTCAACATGATTTCACTGAGGGAAAACCTTGCCTTAGAAATCTCTTGTTATTCTTTGAAAACATTACTGCTTATGTATATGAAGGCAAGCATGTAAAATTAGTGTATCTGGATTTTCAGAAAGCATTTGTCAAAGTGCTACATAAAAAAGCTTGTATAAAAAATTATCTTTATAGGTGTAGGGAATAAGTTAGTAAACTGGATAGAAGAGTGTCCATATGGAAGAAAGCAGAAGGTTGTTCCAAATGGAGTTTAATCAAACTGGATTAATGTCACAAGTAGGGTACCTCAAAGCTCATTCTTAGGACTTTTGCTCTTTTTGATTTATGTAAATGACATAGGTGAAAGAAAGATTAATAAATTATTTATATTTGTAGATGATATTATGGCCATTGGTGTTGCTATCTATGAAGAGGATGCTGCTGATTTACAAAAGGATTTAGATCATTTAGTGATTTGGGTGAATAAATGACAATTGGGTTTTAATTATAATAAGTTCTAACTAATGCATATGGTCATCGTAATTTGATTTATAAGTGTAATTTGGATGGGAATAACCTAAACAATGTAATAAAAGAAAGGGTTCTTGGTGTAACAGTCAATCAGTCCCTAAAGCCATCCAAGCGGTGTGTTGTTGCTAGTGGTAGGGCAAATAGTATTTTAGGTTGTATCTCATGAAATATTGAATATAAGTTTAAAAAGTTATAATTTCATTATCCAGGCTGCTGCTTTTGAAATATTGTGTTCTGTCTTGTGCTCCTCACTTCAGGAAATACATTTAATTGTTGGAAAGAGTACAGAGTAGGATTACTAGAATGGTACCTAAGATGGAGGGGTTGTCATATAAGGGGAGATTGAGATTCTTAAAATTGTTTTCTCTTGAAAAAAGAAGACTTAAAGGAGATCTGATTCAAGTACTTAAATCGTAAAGGGAATCAATAGTGTTGATTCTTGATTTTGTTTTCATGTTTTAAAGTGAGAATAGTATGATTAAAGAACAGAATTATAAATGTTGGCAGGGTAAGAACCATCTTCAACTAAGACAGTTTCATTTTTCTAACAGGGTGGTTGGCCTTTGGAATAGGTTGCCTTCAGATGTTGTAGAGGCAGTAACTTTAAGTAAATTTATAAAAAAGCTTGATAAGTATGTGAATGATAAGAGCTGGCTTTAAGATTTGTTTTTTTAATTATTTAAATGTAGTTTGTAGGGTGAAACAGTTGAGATGGACCAGTAGGTCCCATGTTCTCCAAAAATATTATTAGATGTTTATATTTTTATTTCCTCTACCAGGAGTACCTGTTAAACTAATCTGATGTTCATTACATATTCATATTTTTTATTTCCTGTATCTTTAATTGTTGTTAAACTAATCTGATGTTCATTACATATTCATATTTTTTATTTCCTGTATCTTTAATTGTCGTTAAACTAATCTGATGTTTATTACATATTTATATTTTTAATTTCTTCTGCCAGAAGTAACTGTTAAACTAACATGATGTTCAATATGTATGTATATTTTTAATTTCCTTTAATAGCTGATAAACTAACATAATGTTAATTACACATATATATTTCTAATTTCCTGTAATATCTGGTAAACTAACAGTGATGTTTACTACATATTTATAGTTTTAATTTCCTATAATATATGGTAAACTAACGTGATGTTTACTACATATTTATAGTTTTAATTTCCTATAATATATGGTAAACTAACGTGATGTTTACTACATATTTATAGTTTTAATTTCCTATAATATATGGTAAACTAACGTGATGTTTATTACGATTGTATATTTTTAATTTCCTGTAATACCTGGTAAACTAACGTTATGTTCATAACACATTTATATTTTTAATTTCCTGTAATATCTGGTAAACTAACGTGATGTTCATAACACATTTATATTTTTAATTTCCTCTAATAGCTGGTAAACTAACCTGATGTTAATTGACTAATGTTATTCCTTAGTGTTTTAAGAACAGGAGTTTGGATCAAACAATGTACATTTCCTTTCGCTATACTTTTTTGACGACATAGTTTTCACACAATTTGAATTTAGCCAATAAGCGTAAGATTGATCATCTGGTGGAGTTTAATTAGAATATGACGTATTATCTTATTGTTAGGTTTTTAATACCTAACCAACTTTCTCCCTAGTTCATGTTCGTATTTAAACTTTATCAGTCTATTTTCCTCTCTAGTTCACCATTTTGTCCACGTCGTCTTAGGTGGACAGTGGTCATCACTCTTTTGTTCATTTCTTTTCACGAGTTTTTCCTACAGCCTTGACGTGGTCTGTGTAAGGCTGTGACATGAAACAAGAAACTACGTTGCCATAGCAACTTAAATCAACATTGTACCCTGAATCTCTTGCGCGCATCTATTGATCTTAGTTTGGGGTTTCCTTGGCAACGGAGGGTGGTCCATTCTTTCGCTTATCCAGTAACTAATAGAAAGAGTCTAATTTGAACTGGAGTTTGATGTAGCAAACCTGTATCTGCCAGCTGGAGTAAGTTGCTAGACCAGTCGACCATTGAGCATTTCTAATTGGACGAACAATATCTTTCTGTACAAGCCATCGTAAGTAGACACTTTGAACAAAGTTCATGAAAATTTGTTTGTTTCATTTGAAATTTTCCTTTCCTTTAGCTGATAAATTATAAGTGTTTAAAAACAAGGAAGAAAAAGGCCAGAATCGTTTTTGAAAACATCAATGACTATATCATAATGAAAGTCCTTTTATTGAAACATGACAACCTTGAGCCTGCTACTAAGAGATTCTTTCAGTTCTTAACAGTCTCACTAAAGTCATGTTTTATATATCCTTTACAAACTAAATCTCACTAGATTGTGAAGCATTATGATGACGTTATATTACCAGGATTCGGTGTACTAGAAAGTTCGTGTCTTGAGCCACGCCTTACCTCCTTATCCAAGGATGCTCAAAGATTCTAACAGAGTCATGGCTTGTTTTTTTTTTAGCAAAGGACTTTATTTTAGTTAAGGAAAAAATATCGGTAAGAAACGGAACAGTAACTGCTTTGGAACAGACGATAAGAGTTTTATGAACGGAATTTTCTAGACTGACATTAGAACAATAAAGGTCAGAAGAGCAAAAGATGTTTGTATGTAGTCAGTCTGATGACTGTTAGAGGCTGTAGCGAGAATGATGTTTATAACACTACGTTTGAGGCTTAAAACAACTCAGTATCCTTAGCAACCGAATTCATCGTCGTGCAGAGAATGGATTTGTGTGTAATTGTTTAGAAAAGAATCTTGAGAACAAACTTTAAAACACCATTATCCTTAAAACAGAAATTGCTACTCTGAAAGAACATAATTCGTTAGAGGCGTTGCTAGGCGCTGGCCGATGGAACCCCTGTCTCGATTCTATTTGACAGTACCCCGAATCCCCAGTTGGTGTCTTGAAAATCAGAATAGAAAACCATGATCGATGCCATACGGAAACGCCGAAAATTCCCGCGCCTGTGTGTCTTAGCCCCGAATATTTTAAACAACTAACGTTGCTTCTGTCACTTATTATTCGAAAAGGAGGTAGGGTGGGGGTGAGAACACTTGCGAAAAGGTGAAGTTTATACAATATTAGTGTAGAAGCTTTTACATTGAGAATCAGTTAATGACTTTGACCTTAAAAACTCAGTTGGAATAATGCCGAGGTTTAGCTTCAAGTTTGGACAAATTATTAATGATTCCCTTCAGACACATTTTATTTATTTCCTCTTTATTCATTTGTGTTGTAGAGTGAAATGATTGGTCTCAAAACGTTGAAAACGCTAAAAGCAAAACAGGGACTGAGAAGCCAGACTAGGGGTGACAATTCTGTTGTTCCAAAGCTGTTTGGGCTGTTTTATATTTGGGATCGCTGCACTTACTTCACAGGTAGGGAAAGTTAAATAGAAAGAGAGACAAAAAATCTTAACACTTGAATAAATCTGGCTTACCCTACACCAAACAGTGTTATTCGAACAAGGAAAAAATCGCCGACAGAATTGAAGTAGATATTGATAAAACACAAACAAGATGTATTTTTAGAAGATTCTGATTTATTTTTAGGCGATTTTGTTTGCAGAAGGACAACCCCTTGACAGAGTAAAATGAAGTTTTAACAATAAAAATACCACTTTGGTCTCTTCAAACTTTTACATACTCGTTGATAGACAAATAATTGTACTCCAGTAAGATGCTGTTTACTGGGTGAAAGTAAAAATTAAAAAGTAACTTTTTTTTCGGTCATTTACTAGGTTTCAATTTGTAGACTCAAGGAAGACCACTGATAGAAAAAACAAACGTAAACCTAGTTCATAACAGATGAACAGAATATTCGACAAGAAATAAGTAAACCTAGTTCGTGTAAGACAGAATATTTTTCTATACGCTGAGCAAAATGGAACACAGTGGTAAGTAAACAGGAGAATATGTCTGAGCATACTCCCAGAGGACATTTCTTGACTTGATAAAAATAAGAATGTTAAGTGAATTCACTTTATGTTTATATATCGAAGATTTTTTAATTTTCATGCGCCCTCTTCAGGAGTGGTCAAACATAACTTGTGAATAATATAATATCATATTGTGTGTTGCCCTTTTCTTCATCCTTTAGAAGCGTAGTAAATGAGACTGGCTATAGATAAACCATAAACTGCTCTGTACACGTAGGTCAAAACGATTTCTTGACAAGAGTAGTGTGTGTTTAAAAACACACCGGAACAAGAACAAACTTAGCGACCATAGCGTGATGTGGTATGTAAATTAGGCCCAAGAAAGGCATGTCAACTTCAGCTGACGTGACACAATTCTAGACCATGATAAATGAGGGCGCTGCGATAAGTCAGGTTGGAGGGTCACGCGACGCAACTCCTTGTCTGCACGCGCATGGTGGGCGGGTAGGCTCTTTGGCACGTCATTGAGGTATGGTCCCTTTGATAAGAGGGGTGAAATTTTGAAGTCGTGTTTTTAAGTAGTTTTTTGTGTCTAGTATTTCGAAAGGGATTTCAGTTTTGATTTTGTGCTTAATTTCATTCGTTTCTGACTGCTTCAAAACTGCCAGTTGGAGGAATAGTCCAGCTAGAGCGACGTATGTGGCCAGTTGTTCAAATTGATGTATTAAAATATAATAATAATAATAAGAGCTGACTAGACGGCTCCAAAGAGACAGATGTTTGAAACACGTCGCGGAAAGGAATTTTATTTTCTTTACTCGAAAAGTCGGAGTAAAGTATGAGAATAAATAAACATCTGGTGTTCTTAGTTTTCCTACCAAATTTACTCAGGTATACTTGTGTATATATGTTTTACTGAAAACACTATTCCGTTTGTCGGTGGGTAAATATTATGCACTGATTTACATATTTAATACTTCCCCCATAAGCCAGCGACAGGTTGAGTGGCTTACAACTGCAGAATTCGGAGTTCCATTCCTCACTGTGGTAACAGCATTTAGACCAACTCGGCTTTGCGCGAAAACAAACAAACATTACTTTTTATACAAGTGAGATGGAGCCTGTAGAAGGGACTTGTATTACAGTAGAACGTAGTTGGTGTGGTTTATTGGTATTCGAGTGACTAAATTAACACTTCAAGTTACGCGTTGCAGTTATTAGATTAATATCATTAACTCACACAATGTTTTGTAGAGGTTCATAGTTTAATGCCTTCATTAACACATTTTTTTTTGTAAAAGTTCATTCTGTAATGTCATTCATTTACACATTTTTTGTAGGAAATGATAGATTGTTCTTATTATAGTGCACAGTTAAACAATAGACTCTCTCCACTCTCTCCAACGATAGATTGTTGTTACTATAGTGCACAGTTAGACAGTAGACTCTCTCCAACAACAGATTGTTGTTACTATAGTGCACAGTTAAACATTAGACTATCTCCACTCTCTCCAACAACAGATTGTTGTTACTATAGTGCACAGTTAGACAGTGGACTCTCTCCACTCTCTCTCCAACAACAGATTGTTGTTACTATAGTGCACAGTTAGACAGTAGACTCTCTCCACTCTCTCTCCAACAACAGATTGTTGTTACTATAGTGCACAGTTAGACAGTAGACTCTCTCCACTCTCTCTCCAACAACAGATTATTGTTACTATAGTGCACAGTTAGACAATAGACTCTCTTCACACTCTACACTAATTTTACCTTTGAAATATATTAAGCTTCCCTCCTTCTCCCTGGAGAGAAAATATTTTTAATTATACTGACTGGTGTTTCTCGTGGAACGCCCACAAAGAATTATCTCATTAAAAATTTATGTCATAGTAGGATTGTCTTGTACGATATAAACTCCATACAACGCAAGAGGATTCATACAACAGAATAAGAATAAGGATAAGGTAATGTGTGAGTTACAACCTGAAGAGTTTTACGACTAATGTTCTTAACTGGTATATTACTTACCCAGTATAACATTTCACTGGTATATTACCTTCCCAGTATAACGTTTCACTGGTATGTTATCAACTCGTAATGGTTAAGTCATATGATACTGTCATCCATATATTGTGGTTATCCAGTATGTTATCTACTCGGTATACTGATTAACTGGTATGTTATCTACTCAGTATACTGATTACCTGGTATGTTATCTACTCAGTATACTGATTAACTGGTATGTTATCTACTCAGAATATTTGTTAACTTGTACCTTATTTACTTGGTATATTGGTTAGTTGTTATATTGTCTACTTATTATATTGGTTAACTGGTATCTTATCTACTCAGTATATTTGTTTAATGGTATGATATTGTTAGTAGCTAACTGATTCGCTCAATAAATTAAATATTGTGGTTGTATTATTCCTAGTGTAGGTATTGCACAATTTGAGAACCACACCGGTCTGTGGATTTGAAACAGATTAGCTATATTTATGGGTTATTTTTACCTTACTAACTAGCGCATAGTTTAGGTATTCTTCGACGTGTCACAAACAAACATACATATACGTAAAAAGAAGAATAGTCAATTATCCCAAAGGGCTCGAACTTCTGAATCTTTTTTTTAAAACCTACTTGAATTTTTTGTAATCCTTTTACCTAACTATTTCACCATGGTGTGAGGCGTTTTGATGTAAATATTTAACATTGGATGTGTTTAATATAGGTACTGTAGTGAAAAGAAAAACAATCGTGTAGATGTGGCGACAGCAATGTGAAGAAGCTAAAAATAGCTTGTTTTACGTATAGTAAAGAGATTGACTAGCCCTAAGTGTAGTATTATGAACTTACAAAACAAAGGAAGGAAAATTATGATTTTTTTTAATATTCAGGCAAGGCGAGTGATATTTATAAATGTTTACAACTGTGTTGAAACTCACTGGATTAGAAGGATGCTCGTGGAGTGTCTTTCAACGTCTACGTCATCGTGTGGCATAAAAGAAATATTTACAAATGATTGATTTTCTTTCAGGAAAGCCCCGTATTAATGAGCCACCACTTCAAGGTCAAATCAGAGTGGAATTTATGTGTAGCATTATTTTAATCATCTCAATCATAAAAATGTATGGATTAGGTAAAGAAAAGAAAGGATAAAACACTTGAATAAAACAGTAAAGTTAAAGATAGTTTTATTATTATTTTAAGGTATATTATTCACCAGATAACTTATTTCATAGGCCAATAATTTTATACTTATGTATTCTGTGTTTAACATAAAGTAAACGTAATTTTAAATTATGTTTTATTAATTCTAGCCTCCAACCCAGACCATAGTGGCAACACTGACTTCGGTTACCCACCACCGTCTTCGCCGTTTCGGCCCAGTATGCAAAGTCCTGGGCCTTCTTACCAAAGTAAGTGATGGCTATAGTATACATGCTCCTTAGTTCTATCTTATATGGTGACAAGTACTGATTGGATTTTACAATATGTCAAACGCTCAGTAGTAGGAAGTCACTAATCTTTATTTGACGTAGACTTTGATGCTCATATTTACAATTACCATTTTCCATCTCTCAGAACTGAATGGTTAGTAAATATGAAGATGTATAATGATACATTTCGTAGTTCGATCCGCGTGATTGGTTTCAGCGGGAATATCCAATTCTGCCGGCCCGAAATCGCCAAGAGGTTAAGGCACTCGACTCCTAATCTGAGGGTAACGGGTTCTAATCTCCGTCGCACCAAACATGCTCGTCCTTTCAGCCGTGGGGACGTTATAATGTTACGGTCAATCCGTAAAAGAGTAGCCCAAGAGTTAGCGGTGGGTGGTGATGACTAGCTGCTTTCCCTCTAATCTTACACTGCTGTATTAGGGACAGCTAGCGCATATAGCCCTCGTGTAGCTTTGCTCGAAATTCGAAATAAACCAAACCTATTCTGCCACTTAAGAAAAAATAGTTTCCAAACTACTTTTATTTCTGTCATTTTGAAATTTTCGTTTTCTTCCTGTTTTTCTTGACTCTCTTTACGTCTTGATTATTTCGTGGTTAATATATTCTGAGGTTCATATCGCTCATTGTTGGTCGGATGCTGTTGAATCCACGGTGATAATTTCAAGCAGTAGTCGAGCTTCTATTTTTGTAAATATTCTGATTCATCCACATAGCAAGGGTGGATCGCCTTACTGCCAACGAGGGTAGTTGTGCTGACGTATATCAGGAGCGGTCATGCTCCTTTCAGTCAGCATGACCGCTCTTTCTGTTGAGTGCTTAAGGTTCTATACAGCCGCGTTTATCAACTTTTTTAACAATGTGACTCAGTTAAACTTAAGAAGTTTCCCGTAAACTATCGCAGAACATTATAGAGGTATGAGGCAGTTTTTTTTTTTCATAGTTACTAGTATATTGGTTAACATGTATTGCAGCATGTTATCTAATACTAAGACTTTTTGTAACTTTCCTCAAACTGCTTTGAACCGCGACACACCGCTTCAGGAACAGTGTTGTGTAACACACTTATTTTAGTACAACTGTTTGTTTGTTTGGAATTTCGCGCAAAGCTACTCGAGGGCTATCTGCACTAGCTGCCCATAATTTAGCAGTGTAAGACTAGAGGGAAGGCAGTTAGTCATCACCATCCACCGCCATCTCTTGCCTACTCTTACTAGCAAATAATGGAATTGATCGTAACTTTATAACACCCCCACGGCTGAAAGGGCGAGCGTGTTTGGTGTGGTGGGGATTCGAACCCGCGACCCTGGGATTACGAGTCGAGTGGCTTGACCATCTGGCCATGCCGGGCCAGTACAACTATTATATGCAGTGTTATAAACAAATTCATGTTTAGTATGAATAACATGTTTATGTATTAGTATTGTTTATAAAGACGTGCAAATGGTGAGTCAAGAAATTATGCGAGATAGAGGCCTAACATTAACCGATTATGTGGTGTAGCGTGAAAGATGCCACATAAATTAAAATATCATTCAAATATAAATTGATAAAAAAACGTAAGACTTACGTTTGGAAGCATTGGTGCCTACTTCATGAGAATTTTACAAAGAAAATTTGAACAGGGTCATGTCTGTTGAATATGTGTCTGTGTGAATTGGTTTGGTTTGGTGTTTTATGGCGCAAATCAACTAGGTTATATGCGCTTTCTGTATGAAATGTGGTTTTGTAGTATAGTAACTACTTGTTCTTTCGTCTTTCGACATGTTTCGCCATGACATGTATTGTGAGTGATACTGTAAAAGTTCGCCTTCAGTCAGAGATGTTTTCATCAGGTTCATCTGAAATAATAATATACACTTTTGTCTGATTGCTGTATCTCGCTGTGCCGTTTTTAAGTTCAGTGGGGTCCATTAATATTATCACAAAAATAACGTTGATATTAGAATTAATTCCAACGAATTTCAAATTTCCGTTTATTCTTCTGTATAAGCAGGGTTTTTCCTGGGGATTTTTCTTCAACTACCTAATACTTGATGACGAGAAATCCATTATAAATAAGGTTAACTGCTTATCAGTACCCATGTCAGCCATTCTGAGATACAACTACACAATTTTTAACTTTATTTTATTTTATATATATACAGGCCTAGTAACTAATAAATCATACCAAAAAGGAAGAATATTCTTGTACATACACATTTTTATTATCTCTGGAATGGAATTTCCTAATCTTAAATACGCTGTTTTAATACTTATTCACATTAAGTTACTTATAGAGGTAAATTTCTAACACATGAATATTTTTACAGTTGCTCACTTTGTGATCAAATGCACTCTAGGAAAACCCCTATGACGAATAGTTTAGTATTCCAAAAGCACTCGAGTTTTGTATGTGTGTTTTCGGAATTCATTTCATCTTTCATGTGTGATCGTGTGTAGAAAATTAGTGATTAAATCCAATTCTTTCTTTTAAAGTAAATTAAAACTTGATTGATGTGTACCCCCACCCAACTGTACATAAACGAGGTTTAAACATGCCTAGATATTGACAGTAAACAAGGGACCTTAAACACATTATTGGTGGTAAACAGGTGAGGGTAAACACGTTGTTGACAGTCAGAGGGTACACCTAAATGTGTTATTAGCAGTAACCATGTGAGGCTAAACGTGTTATAGGCAGTGAACGGGTGAACCTAAATGCGTTATTGGAAGTAAACAGGTAAGGCTAAATGCCTTATCGGCAGTAAACGCCTAAATCTAAATATGTTATTGACAAATGCAAGGTAACCTAAACATACTACTTACTGAAGTTAACCTATGTTAACAGGAAGCATGTTAACATAAGTGCGTTATTGGAATGAAATAAGGTAATCCAAATATCTTATTGACAGGATGTATATCAAACTAAACGCATGATCGGTGGGAAACAAGTTAATTCAAAGGTGTTTGTTATTGGCAGAGACGAAAATCAGAACTTTCGATTGGCAGGATGTGAGAGCAGTTGAATATCTAACAGATGTGTCGTCATCACCAATTATGTGAAGGTTACCATCCATTTTTGTGTTTATTGTTCTTACAATTGTACGCACCAAAAATGGTAATACATTTATAAGGTTAACTAAATTATTATTTGAGTGAGATGATTTGTCGGCGACTGTTTCAAGGACGATTAAATATCATTCAGTAATATAGTGCAGACGAATAAATTCCTGTGTATATTTGTTAAAATAGAGAAAACAAAATTAAAAAAGGGAAACCTTAGCTTTTCAATCTTTTTTTCACTTTTCTATTTATTATATCATATTGTGCATTCGCTTGCAATAAAATGTTCACGAAATTACAAAAGTAACAAAACTAGGGTTAAACGGGAACACTATTTTATACTTCCAAACACAGTATGTTTATTTGTGTAATGCACTGAATACGGCTGGAAGTTGGTAAGGCAGTTAAATATGCATTTAACTAAAACATAATACAAAGGACAAAAAAACAGTATTTTCCTGATTGCCAACAGATGTCTTCAATGAACCGAAAATTTGCCTTTCAATTAACATCAATTCTGCGCATGACAATTTGACAAGAAATTGTTGGTCGATTGAAATGACGTCATGACTCAGGACAACAATTTTTAATGAAGCGTCACATTACGATGGCATAATTAAACCCTAGGGAAAAAACTGTGTTGTTTTGTGATATTTTTCAGAAGCCAGAATCTACTCTATATATCATAGTAATTATCACATGCTTTTCCAGTAGACACTGAAGTGTGAGTTATCTACGCGACAATTGAAATACCATCGAGGGGTTTTATTTTTCCAGCGGTTCAGTGGAGTTTTGAGGTTACAGTAAAAACTGTTTTATTCTCCAAGCTTAGTCCAAAGGGTTTTTTTCTTGCACGACCAATTTACAAATATTGTTGTGAACTGAATTTGTAATAATTTTATACAGAAGTTTGTTACAAGGAGATTCTAATAACGATTGAGATACTTTACAGAATATTGAGAAACAAGGATATAGTTACAAGTTCTAATAAACAGTTTGTTACAAAGATTTTTTTGTGTGACTAATTTAAGATACTGTTATCTTCCCATTTCCTCCAACTGTTTGCGTTTCACTAGTGATGCACGGCCCGGCATGACCATTGTACTCGTAATCCGAGGGACGGGGGTTCGAACCCCCGTCACATCAAACATACTCGCCCTTTAAGCCGTGGGGGCGTTATAATGTTAGGGTTAATCCCACTATTTGTTGGTAAAAAAAATGTCCAAAGAACAGGCGGTGATTGATGATGACTAGGTGTCTTCCCTCTAGTCTTACACTGCTAAATTATGAACGGCTAGCACAGATAGTCCTCGTGTAGCTTTGCGCGAAATCAAAAACAAACAAACAAACAAACCAAACCACAAGTGATGCTATATTCCATTAGATTTCGTTTATCTTGTTTAGGTACTGTAGTTTGTAAGTTTCCTAGTTTAAGGTACTGTTGTCTGTCAGTTTCCTAGTTTAAGGTACTGTGATCTGTCAATTTCCAAGTTTAAGGTACTGTAGTCTGTCAGTTTTCGTGTATAATTTATAAAACCGAATGAATGTTGATCAAAGCTGAGAAAGATATCGATGTTACCGAAAAACCCAAACTTTCACAGAACTAAATATATACTGATTTACACAGAAACTTGAGTGTAGAGGATCTGTCACGTGACAAGTGGAGGAAATTCTCTCATGAATAGGATTAGCAGACATCCCAGTGAAATTGGAATCGTCCCAGTTGTTAAGGGCTTCTTTCCTCTCTCTCTTCTACGTTTACTTAACCTAATATTTCACTGTGATGTGGGAGATATTCACACTTGAATATATGTGCAGCTATTAAATAAATAGATTTGTTTGTTTGTAATTTCGCGCAAAACTACACGTGGTCTATCTGCGCTGCCCGTCCCTAATGTACCAATAAAAGATTAGAGGGAAGGCAGATGGTCATTACCATCCACCGCCAACTCTTGAGATATTCTTTTATCAACGATTTGTGGTATTGACCATCACATAATATTGGCCCCCACGGCTGAAAGAGCGGGCGTGTTTGGTATAACGGGGATTCGAACCAGCGAAACTCAGATTGCAAATCGAGCGCACTAACCACCTTGCTATGGCGGGCCTAAAAAGTAAAAGAGAGAACATTTTTGTGTTGAGAATGTTCGAGAAAACTTAGACGCGATTTTGTGTTGTTTACTTTTTAATTAATAAGCCTCAAACAAAATTTGTGTATGTATGGTTTCAAAATGCAGTGCAATAAACAAGACTATTTAACCAACGTTAAAAGAAGTATTAATGTAATTTGAAATTCGTACTCTGGAAAAACACAGTTCAGTTTTTCACTCTTTGAAATCTGGTAATCCTAGTCACGGGAGCTTTAGAAAAAATCTGAATAACTTTCTTGTAGATAAATAATTAAAAGGTGAGAGATTCTTTATAAAACTATTGCTGGTAGGCCTACATTTGTGTGAACAGCAATTTAGGAATACAATACGCACTCAAAACCAACATCTGTCTTCATTATTGTAAGGCAATAATACACGCTCAGAACCAACATTTATTAGGCAATAATACACACTCTCTCTTATTCTGGAATTACCATACACACTTTAAAACTCAAATTTCATTTTAGGTTATATGTTAAAATTTTCTGTACTTTAAATCAATGAAACTTTAACTTTGTAATAATCACTGGTATTATTTTGATAAGCGATGATATCATGGTATTACTAATATGAAATATAAACTTGGTGTCATGTAAGGATTTGATGATAAACCATAATTGTGTATTTTTCTGGTGGTGATGGTGTTTGGCAATGAACTTTATCAGCACCACAAGCCCTTCTGCTGAATTGTTTTGTTTCACCAATCTCAGACTTGAGTTTTGATGACTTTTATGGGTAAGGTCAGTGTGCACAACAGACTTGATTATAAGTAGATTTGCAGTCCAGGTACACAACTGACTTGGTTATAAGCAGGTGTTAGGCCTAGGTACATTACTGACTTGGTTATAAGCAGGTGTTAGGCCTAGGTACATTACTGACTAGGTTATAAGCAGATATTTGTCCTTGGTACACAACTACTAGGTTGTAAGCAGGTATTAAGTCTAGTTACACAACTGACTAGGTCATAAGCAGATCTTAGACCTAGATACACAACTTATTAAGTTATAAGCAGATGTTAGGCCCAGGTACACAGCTGACTAAGTTATGACAAAGTGTTAGGCCTAGGTACAGAACTGACCAGGTTATAAGCAGATGTTAGTTGTAGGTACACAACTGACTAGGTTATAAGCAGATGTTAGTTGTAGGTACACAACTGACTAGGTTATAAGCAGGTGTTAGGTCTAGGTACACAGCTGACTAGGCTTTAAGCAGATATTAGGCCCAGGTACACAACTGACTTCGAGTGAAAGAAAAAACGGATCAGATATTTGTATGCAAAGTTGTGTTTTCAAGGGAGAATTTCTAGTGATAATTACATCAAGGGGGAAGATTTCTTATTTTTGTTACGTCAGTAGGTAGGTAAGATATTTCTCACGATTAGTATTTCAACAAGGGGTTTTCTCATGATTATTACTTCAATGAAGGGATTTCTTATAATTGTTTAGAGAAACTTTTCATGATTATTACATCAACAAAGGGGAGAATTCTAACGATTATAACTTCAGGGTGGTTTGTCTTGATTATCAACGTACTGAGGAGGGAAACCAAAGGCCATTCCACATTCTAAACATTATTTACTGTTTAATTTGGCCCGGCATGACCAGGTGGGTTAAGGCGTTCGACTCGTAATCTGAGGGTCGCGGGTTCGAATCCACGTCGCACCAAACATTCTCGCCCTTTCAGCCGTGGAGGCATTATAATGTGACTGTCAGTCCCATTATTCGTTGTTAAAAGAGTAGCCCAAGAGTTGGCGGTGGGTGGTGATGTCTAGCTAAATTCCCTCTTGTCTTACACTGCTAAATTAGGGACGGGTAGAGCAGATAGCCCTTGTGTAGTTTTGCGCGAAATTAAAAAAAGAAACAAACTGTTTACTTTAATGCACTTTCCAGTGTAGAATGAAGAGTCTTGGATAACCATTCATGTGAACTTATGTGGAACGTATGTAAAATTGACGAGTGATATATAGAGATTTGTTTGAACGTCTGCAAAACATAAGGAAAAGTGACGAGTCTTCTACATCCATTCCTATGAACTTGTGTGAAACTTAGGGTAAAAATGACGTGTCTTATATAGCCCGATTCATGTGAACTTGTGTCGTACATTGGGAAAAAATGGTGCATCTTGCATCGTGTAAACTTAGGGTAAAAATGACGAGTCTTGTTTAGCCATTTATGGGAAGCTGGTAAAAATTAGTCAAACTGGTAGTTCTTGTACATCAACTCTGAAGCGTTGGAGGGAAACTGAGAGTCGTGTGAGTGAATGGTAAAAACGACCAAGTAAGGAGGTGAACTTTGTAGTATGGAGCGAGTAGTAACTTTCTACACGAACAAATTTCTGTTTCATTACCTTAAAAGAATTCTCGGTCACTTTTCAAACGTGCATGTACTTTTAAAATCAGTTGGCCGATTGAACATCAAGTAGCTAACATTTTTCCAGAGTATGTAGGGCTCAGTGTGTTATATTTAGATATCAGTTTCACATTGATATCCTCGTCATCAGCGAATTCGAAGGATAACCTGAATATGTAAATTTATCTATTAACGTAAGGAAGGAAAAAAGGAGAGAGGAGAAGCGAAAACTCCAAAACCTGACATTTATTTTCGCTATTATTGCCTCTCGTTATTCACACATTGAGTGAAGGAATCTTCCATTCAAAGTCGTTGAATTTGCATTATTTTAAGAATTAATATTTGGACTTCTGTAACATTTAATTTGTTCACAAGATTTTGCTGGTCTGGCTTATGAAGATAACACTAGCATTCGCCTTGGTAGGACTGACAATAATTTACTATAAACACCTGGTGGTCCCGATTGTAACTATCAGTGTGTTAATGCAGCTGCGCCTATGTATGTGTGGTGAAACACATTCTCTTAGAAAGCTAACACCTGGCTGTTGGTGTGATTGTTTGACTTTTACTGTGTTTATTTTCTTTTCTTTTTTTCTCTACTAATCTCCATGTTTCGACTTTTTCTTTCTATGACTAACACAATGTATTTGTTTACTGTTGTTTTTTTATTAATATAAACATAGAATCATTTTCCACTTTCCAAGTGTTTCGTGCAGTAGAGGATAAACCATATTTACAGCCTCTCTACCTGTGTAGGTAAGTAGACATAGACATGTGGTATACAGCAAAAATCACCTGCCGTTTTCTCTTCCGTCTAGATCTGTGTTTTGGTCTCGTTTTAAAACTAGCTTGCGAACTATACAGACTGGTACTCGTAGCACCTTCGTGGAAAATGTGGATTTTTAAAGTTTTTTTATTGGAAATATATTGCGCGTGCGTATTTCTGTGTCTACGATGCAAACTTTTAATTTCAGAAAGTGAAAGAACGCGCTTTTCTGTTTGCGTCCAGTTGTTTGAGTTTCGAGCTATAATTTAAATGTTTATGTCTGTAAAGAGAAAAGAGATGACGCTTTGAAGATCAAACTTTTACACAAACGTGCCTTATCAAAGGCTTTAGAACTAATTCCTTCTCTCTAATGGCTCAGCGGGAAGTCCGAAGGTTCACAACGTCAAGATTCTAGTTTCGATACCCGTGGTGGGCTCAACATAGATGCAAATAGTTCGTTTTGAAGTTTAACAGTTAATATAACTAGTTACTAGAAAGTACTCGTATAATGTTTGTGTGTTCAGTAGTCTTTGCTGATAACCTGCGCGAGCTAATTAGTAATGCCGGTGGTTACCACTTGCTGTCCAGAAAATGACTCTCGATGTGACACTGCTACCATTTTTTAAATCAACAGTGCACTTTGTTAAGTGAAACCAAATCCATCGAGGTCGATTTGCTCTTTATAAATTTTAATGTTTTAGTGTGTAGCTTTATTTATGTTTTGCTGTTCCAGTGCTTAACCCTCAGTGACGGTGTAGACCCATAGCATCTGCTGTCTATAACCTAAACATTCCAGAGAGAAGGGGAAGATCTAGACACTTAATCTTGACTAAATATTTTTACAGAACTGTCGTTGCGTTTATACCTGATTTTCTTGCGGCAAAGACCACAGAAGGTTCAGGATCTACGTGCATATTAAGTTAGGTCTGTTTGTCATAATCACAAAATATTTAAGGGTGCGTACATGTAAAAACAAATAAATTATTTGCTGATTTTTAGTCGCAAAACTTTCAAAGTATTCACAAAAGAATGAAACTTATAAGTTGTTTGGTAATATAATATGTGTTTAAAAATCTTTACTTATTTCGGCAGACTGAAGTGCAGGTTTTCGAGGTTACTGGCCAAATCTTATCGGAAACTGAGACGTACGATGTCCTAGCGGTGAATATAATAAATAATATTTATCACCGTTTATTTCATGCTGCAAGAGGGAGGTTCTGAAGAAATACGATTACCAGTTAAATCGAACAATAAACTTCTAGAAATTACAGTTCTTTTCGTTACCTATTGAATTATTAACTTTATTGTATAGTAAATATACAATATTTCTTACTAAACGTCTTTTTTTTTTTTTAATTCCGTAATTTAAAGCATCGAATTGTAGAAATTAAACCTTGAAAAGCATAACACCAAAAATGCAGTGATGGAGTTCTTTTTTCGCAAGTGCTGAGTTACATTTTCGGTCATTTATACCGTGTTTCTCCGAAAATAAGACAGGGCTTATATTAATATTCACTCCAAAATATGACACTAGGGCTTATTTTCGGGGGGTCTTATTTTGATATATTAAAAAAATGAAGTTACGAAATAAAACTATTAAACTAACCATTTAAAATAAACTATTATTAAACTATTAAACTAACTGATTAATATTTAAACAAACTAATTAACTAACTATTAAACTAATTAATAAATTATTTTTTTTTATTTCTTTCCTCTTCCTGCCACTCTTAACTAGGGCTTATTTTAAGGGTAGGGCTTATATTAAAACTATCCCCAAAAATCACACTATGTCTTATTTTATGGGTAGGTCTTATTATCGGAGAAACACGGTAGTATCTTGAAATTATGACAAGTAGAGTTAGTGGCTCCATGAAACAAATATTTTTAGAGTGTAGAACATGAAGAGTAGATGTGTTTTGAAGCATATTGTTGTTGATTTTATTCAATCTCTTACGCAATAATCAAATTATCATCAAAGTGTAGTACTTTATTATTAACCTTTTTTTTCGCGGAAATATCAAACATATTTTTTATACCTCTTTTAATTGTTTCAAGTGATAAATCTACATCTCATGAATATTTAATTAATCATAATTAGGTGTTGAACGAAAAACGCATCTTAATAAAAAATGTAACCCCATTTTAAAGAAGTGTGGTACTTAATACAATCAAATGAGTTAGGAAATTGATATAAAACCACCATCGTCACAAGTATTAGATTTTTTTTCGTGAAAAAAGACAGTTTATGTTTTTTCTTCAGTAAATGTAAACTAGGTACTAGGTTTTGTATTAAAGGTACGATAGCTTATCAATTTTATAGCATAGATACACAGATAACGGAGTATAATTGTTAAGTCTAATAGGGTTTAATAACGTTAATGCAGTCAATTTAAGTGTTGACAGTAATCGTGTGTATATTAGAGTCGCTACTCGTGAACTGCTTCTTTTAAGATATGCTCTATCATTCTAGTTAAACAAGAGTTTAAACCAACTTTTATTATAACGTGGTTCTTTTAAATGTTCAGTTTATGTAATGGTAACAAACTAATATATTTCATCCTTAACGTTTCTACACTATTGTAACTTGTAGGACTCAGTAATATTGCAAATAACGTTCAAACGAAAATAACTCGCTAATGTTACCAGTTCTAAATTTATTTGTACAGTTACACGGCTTATCAGTTTAATAACTCAATATAAGCTTGACTAAATTTTAATTAACTAAACTGAATGGTTTACACTGATTCACTGCTTGACGATCATTTTGCATTTATAACGTAGACTTGTTTTTAAACGCTTCGCAAAATCTCTCAATCTCTATATTACCAATATTCTAGGGATAATTATCGTCTTGCGCTCTCTAGCTACTATCGAAATTAAAATATTGAAAATAAAGCTTACAACATTGGTATTGGTACGAATAATAAATAGTTTACTTGTATAAGTTCGAAGTTTTTGTAATAAGAAGGTGAATATATTTTTATTTAAATTCTGGGAAGCAAACGAGAAAAACTAAAGTTTTCCGTTGTTTTTCAATTTACTGACTCGCAGTATTCCACGTATTAGCTCTGTTTTGCACGTGGGGAAGCTTCGGAATGGCTGACTGAAGGTGGAGAAATAAATATGATACGCCCACGTGAATGAACTGTCGATCACAGTGTATTGGGGGCGAACGTAGTGTATGAGTAGCGTGCTTTCAACCACTAGCGATGACGTTATTCAAATTTCTGTGTTACGTCAATAGTTTATGTTAAAATGGTAGTAACTTGCTTGTTTTACATAAACCTTTCTATCTAATTCGTCGTTGCTATAAATTACCACAACGGAAAACAGCTAGCCATAACTTTCACTGGGAAGACAATCGTACATCAATATTTTATCTGCAGATTTTACAAATCAACAGTTCAGAGAATGTGGAATTTCGTATTTTTTGTTATCGTGTTGATTGTAACATTCTTGTGCGGTCAGTGACCTTACGTGTGAGTAGGGAGAAATGTATTTGCTGGGAGTATATACAAACATCTTTCAACCATGGGAATTTGTACAAATTTTAGGATAGAGAACTTCTTAGGTAAGATGCTTGTCGACAACAGTGAATGTTCCATGAAGAATTGGCGCTGTTGCGTATAAGTTAAAAAACTGTTTTTAACAGCGTTTTGTTGTAACTTTTTTATTATTTGGGAGGGTCTAGGTTTCTGTAAATTATTTAATGAAAATAATTCAAAGTCGAGTTCATGTAACGATAAAATATTAGTTTATTTCTTCCCTAACTTAACTATAAGGTTATGTTTTTTGTTAACCTTAAGATGACCGAAATTATTCGCCCCCTTAAGAGGGTCGAAACGTTGTTCTGTAAATTAATTGGTGCTAATATCCATACCAGCCGTCGTGAGAATACAGGTTAATTGCACTTGTTGGAACTTTTAAGCCTAACTTCACAAATGATGCTCAAACGAAAATATCTTCCAAATGGTACTAGGACTAACGTAAAAATAAAGTTATTTATACAGTTTCACGACTGATCGATTAAAATAACTTAATCTACACCATATTAACTAGCACTGATTTAAATTTAGTAACTTCATATTCTTTAGTATTTTTCATTCGTGAATAACAGTTTTAGTCATTGACACTTTCCAAGTTGTCTCCATCACTAATGTTCCTGATTACTTTGGATATTTTAGGACTTCCTTGTTGTTAATATCATGCGCCCTCTAGTTAGCATATAAATTACAATATTACAGATGTAACATTTTGAAACATATCAGTGTTTTAATTATTTATTCTTTAAAGACAGAAATGAGAAATAAAAAAATTAATAATTTAAATAGTTCATAAACGATTTATTAGAGTTACAACATTTAATGACGTGGCACACGAGGTAACAGGAAATGTACAGATTAGCGTGATGCGTTTGGTAAAATGTCTCGTCGTTGTACTTTGTCATTGTCTGTAAGTTACGTTTAGAAGTTTCGGGTTGCTGTCACCAGTTACGTTTTATTTAGACTATATGCGAATGTGCAGACTATTTTTTTTACTCATTTCTTTTCAAGTTTGATTGTATTTTCTAATCTTAAATATTTTACGACGTTTACCAAACAGCTATTAAACAAAAGTTATATTTTCTTTGTTGAAGCTTGTGTAAAGCTACACCACGACTATCTGCTTTAGCTGTCCTTAATTTAGATGTGATATACTGGAGGGAAAGCAAGCTAGTCAACACTGCCTACTTTAGGGTTACTCTTTTACTAACGAATATTGGGATTGAACAGACACTATAACGTCCCCACGGCTGAAAGTTTTCTATTATTATTATAGATCTTAGATAATACTTATTTGGGATTCCAATAACTTTATAGTAAATTTTAAAATATTGATTGGTCATTATGAAGAAATAAGTGAAACTTCTTTATAAGAATTTCGATAATTAAGTTAGTCCCTACAAATATATATGTGTGTGTGTCATTTTCATCGTTATTTTATTCCTTTCGTATATCCTTGACGCACAACACACATGGTTGTTGCCAGTAGCTGTAAAACACACAATTCGCGTGTAATCAGTTGCCGCAGTGTTTGTGTATGCGGGCGGACATGTACATTTTTTTAAGCGTTAAGATCACTATTTGAAAGCTTTATCTGGCAATAATAATTGTGATCTGGCGATGAGAACTGATCGTGATTGTTTAAACAGCCATTGGTTAAGGATTAAACTCTCTGTTCGTATTTTTTTTCATCAGCTAATATTTTCACGTATGATTAGCTTGTGATATTCCGTTCGTAAGTCTACTGTTTAAAGTTCGTTAGCGGAATTATCGGGTATTGGACTTAGAACTAGCAACTTTGGTTTGTTTACGCGATATTTTTTAGCTTTGAGATCATCTTGTTACAGTAGCAGTTCACGCAGCATTAACACTAAAGTAGAACACTTTACACGGTTTTGTAATCCCTTCCCTCCAGAATCTGATTTAGTTCTCTTGGAGGAAAATGGACAACGCGATGTAGCTAATCACGTTAAACTTGAATCAAACTGACAGAATGGAAATATTTGTTATATCATAGGGAGTATAATAATGATCACGTGATACGTCAGTATTTCCTATATCTATATCATAGAGAGTATAATAATGATCACGTGATACGTCAGTGGTGGGAAAATGGCTACTTAGAGACGAGTGGATACCAAAAATTGTTGTTAGGGGGAGATTCGTTTAAGCCTCGTGTTCATATCCTCTGATTCGAAATTCACAAAGGTCAGAGTACTATCATCCGCATCTTCTTAATCAACAACAGGATTTACGTTGCTGTTTTTATATTAATAATCATCTTATAGTCACAGGAATCGTCGAAAGCATTCTAGCCACACTAACAATCTCGTCCAAAGTCAGCAATGAAGGCGCCAGTGAACCCTTGTTTTTAGGCTGCTTGTTCATATCACAAGTGACCGACTTGAAATTCTGAACCACAACCGGTTTTGCATTGAAACAGTGATAAGCTGTTTTATTTTTTACACGATTTTATTGTTTGTAAGACGTATTTGTTAGAAAATAAATAAAATATCGTCACATGAGATATAAATATTGTAATACAAACTACAGACAGGAAAATTCACGAGAACCTACAATAACTTTAAAAAGGTGCCAGTAATCAACATTAGAAAATGGTGCAAAGAATCTTCATATAACAGATTTCATCTGATAAGCATGAATTAAACTTTAGTATATCCTACATTTAACAATTTTATTTTTATAATAAAAGCCCGAAAATTATTTAGTACTTACGTATTATCGGGGAGGGGGGGCATTAAAATCACTTGAATGTATGAGAAATTTAAAACATATTAATACAATATTAAATGTATACGGTGTACTAAGATTAATTTTTTGTTTCTTCTTTTCACAACAACAACAAAAACTTAAGAAAACACTAACATAATTAAGAAATTAGTGTCCCCCGTTAATACGTAAGAACAAGCTATTTGTTTTTTTATAGTTTCTACACTTCATATAGTTATTTTATTTCAAAACGCGAAAATTATTCTTTTTGTAACTTCTATATCTGATAGAATTTTTAACTTTTATTTAAAAACGTGAAAAAATTTCTTTTTGCTATTTCAAAATTTGTTACAATTTTGGTTTTTGTTTGTTTGCTGTTAAGTATGTAAACTCGGCTATTTGATGTATTTATAAGCTCTGTCTTGCAGTTGGACAACAAGCGCCTTTTTTGTTAAAACTTTTTTTTTTTCTCGTTAAAACAAAATTTTGTTACGTGAATATGTTTGCCGTGCCACGCCACGCCCACTGTTATTTGATTTGATCAAAAGTTAATATTAATTAACTTGACAAAGAAGGGCTCGGGACTGTTTCTTCGTTGTTAACAGTTGTTTGTTTCAATACGTCACTTGGAATAAAACCATCCATTACCAAGAGAACATTTTTTCGACAACGTGCGTGGTTTTTAGATCGCTAATGATGTTCCATGGGCTTGTAAAGGAAAGCACGAATTTTTCTCTGGAGAAATTGTTAATTTTCCGAGAACGGGAACAGCAGCACAACGTTAATCAACAGACCTGGATTCGCTGCTTGTGTTGAAACTGGCGTTCAGTGCTGGCGGCGTGGATCTTTAATCAGCCGCGCAGCACGTGACATGTGTTCATTCGAGGGTGTCTTAGAAAAGGGCCCTCTGCTGCGCCGTTGCCATAGCAACACTGACTACTTAGTCGGGATCAGCGAAAGGCCTCACGTGCATAGCAGTGGTGATGTAAGCGTGCTTAGTTGCAGGGAGTCTGTGAAGCCTTTTAGAGCTGACATGAGATTTGTTTTTTATTCTTATCAGACTTTTCACCACAGTTTTTACAAACTTCTACATTTTACCACGCGGTACGATAGAAGCTTAATGTTATGTGCATCAATTGAAAGATTTAAAAAAAATCAAAGTTGGCTTTGGGAGGGATAATATAACGTAACTTCTGAAATTAATGTTCGAGCTATCGATTTGACCAAAAGTTTCAAAAACGCAATCAATAAGCAACGTTTAAAACTGGATATAAATAAAGAAATAAACCAGTATAGAAGAAATGCTTAATTATTGAGTCTAGCTTCATATATAGTAGAAAAACCCTATAGAGACTAAACTATATATATGAAAACACGGCCTTGGGGATAGGGGCAGGTGACTTGAGTAGGCATTGTGAATCGGATCGATCGATCGTTAGGAATACACAAGGTCTCCAGTTGATGGTTGAGTGTTCGAAACACAATATTTGTTACTCGTGAACTATTGTAACGCTCTTGTTTTTTTATCTACAAAACTGTTATGGACAATATGAAAATTTTAAACATAATGTATAGATATTTATGCGATGATTCTTTGTTTAACGTTAGTTAGAAATACTTTCAGAATGAACTTTTCACTAGAAACTTGAATGAGACAAAAATAAGCATAGGTAGTGGCTCCATCTATTAGGAAACTGTAGAGTTAACATTACATTATATCTCACTAAAATTAGGTGGATGAATGCATAATGTTTGACTTTGACTGGCACGGTTGTATTGGTACACTTAATGAGTCATCAGCCATTCACTAAACCTCTCAATATTTTTATGTCATATACTCACTGTAAAGTACGCGTTTAAATAATAGTGTCATATTCTCATAATAAAGTGCACATTTAACTTGTTTCATATTTTCATAATAAGGTACATATCTAATAGTGTATTTTTCACTTGATATAGATGTTCATGTATTCAACGCCTGGGTTTTTTGTGTTTCTTATCTAGACGTTTGTATTAATGTTTGTTATAGGGAGTTTTGACGGTATGTTCTGAACATGCGGATTAATGAGTAGGACTTTCTTGAAACCATTTGAACTATAAACTACGTGAGACAAAGCTAGAGTACATTGTTGATTGATTAATGACTCTGTTACAGTAGCTGATTGATTACTAAGTTAGTGAATTTTCTAGCCGATTAGATTGTTAATTTTACTTACATTAAATATGTTTCAACGAAGTACTAAAGCTGCGTTAGTTCATGAAACCATGTAGGAGCTTAGAAGTTGTAGTGAAAGAAATAAAACTCTTTCATTGTCTTGAACTTGAGTAAACTTTGTGTTGTTATTTAGCGAATCATTTAGAAAAAAAACACTTAGAACATTGTCGTACTCGTCACGAGGTTTGTTTTTGAGTTTTGTGCAAAGCAACACGAGGGCTATCTGCGCTAGTCGTGCCTAATTTAGCAGTGTAAGACTAGAGGGAAAGCAAGCTAGTTATTATCACCCACCGCCAACTTTTGGACTACTTTTCTACCAACGAAAATTGGGAGTGACCGTCACTTTATAATCCCCCTACGGCTGAAAGGGCGTGTGTAGAGGATTCGAACCCAAGACCCTCAGATTGCGAATCGAGAGCTCTAACCGCCTGGTTTTGCTGGGCCTATGTCACGACCTATAGATGTAAATAATGATATGTAGTCGTCACGAGGTATATATGTTTAAATAGAATTACAGTCGTCACGAAATACTCGTTTATAAATAGTGTGTTATACTCGTTAGAAATAACTAACTCTTAAATAGCATCATATACTTGTCGCGAGGTACACGCGTTTAAATACTATTATATTCTTGTCACAAGGTATACGTTTTAATATATCGTATGCTTATTATAAGGTCCACGTGTATAAGTAACATGACATGTTTATCAAGAAGTGTCATGTGATAAAAGAAGAAAGCAATAGAAAGTTTGTTTTCAAGACTCTATCATCCATCAGTTCCTCAGGACATGCCTGAGTATTTGGTACAACTAGACGAAAACGTATTCCCAGTAACTTCTAGAATGATACAGATACCCATTATCCCTGTTCTTACTGAAAGTTAAATTTCTAGTATAGTGACTGCCTATTTGTACACATAAACTGCGAAGCTATTTGAAACTAGCATAACCTCACTTCCATGTTTTCAGATGAAATCGGTTCCCAGCATACAGTTTTGCTTTGCCAGTTATCCACATATGATGATATCGACAGAATTGTTCAACAGTAATGGTAACTTCTAACTTTTCTTTTGCTGGTTCTTTATGTCCACCAACTGTTTATATCAACCATCTTCAGTTTCCTAGTCTTTTTCTTATTCTCTCCTTTCATTAACAAACTGCTGAACAATTGCACTATGTAACACAAATTTTGTTCCTGGATAGTATATTATTTTGTAATTGCTTCTGTTGTAAAATTACAGAAACTGGCCATAATTCCCTTCAAACTTTGCTTTTGTGACCTGGATAATAAATTTTGAAATTAACCTATTTTCTATGTAAAAATGGGCAAATTTGCATATTTTTATTTACATAAGGTCTGAATACAACAACATATGAATCAAGATTTACATGCATTTATACTAAAGTTATACAAAAATGAACAAAAATATTTTGAGGTGAGTAGTTTTTCGAGATTTGTGACTGTAATGTAAATCACTTTCACGTATCAGCCCCCAAATATAGTCTCCCATCATGTTTTTGTTATACGCTCCTTGATAGCGGCGTTCAAAGTCCAGTATATCTTGATGGAAACGCTCGCCTTGCTCCTCTGAGTATGCTCTCATGTTCTTGAATTTATCAAGATGATCGTCAAGGATATGGACTTTCAGGGACATCCTGCAACCCATTTTGCTGTAGTTCTTCACCAGAGCCTCAACCAGTTTCACATAATCTTCGGCCTTGTGATTGCTCAAGAAGCCTCGAACCACTGCAACAAAACTGCCCCAAGCGTTTTTCCATCCTACTGACCTTGTGGAATTCTGTGCACTCCAAGATCTTCTTTATTTGTGGTCCAACGAAGACACCTGCTTTGACATTTTCCTCGGACAGCTTAGCGAAGAAGTATTGTAGGTACTTCAAGGCTGCAGACTCCTTATCAAGAGCTGTGACAAATTGTTTCATAAGACCCAATTTTATGTGCAATGGTGGGACCAACACCTGGAGGTCCACAAGTGCCTCACACTTGACATTATGCCTCCCCACAGAGAACTCGGTCCAGTGGCCAGTGCTTCCTGTTGTAGTGCGCTGCGGTGTCTTTGCTGTCCCAAAGGCAAAGATAACAGGGAAACTTGGTAAAGCCTTCTTGGAGACCCATCAGGAATGCCGCCATTTTGAAGTTTTCGATAACCTTCCAGCCATACTCATCATACCTCAAGGTTTCTAGCAAGGTGTTGACGCTGTTGTATTCCTCTTTGAGGGACACCAAATGAGCCAGGGGAAAAGACAGATACTTATTCCCGTTATGGAGCAGCACAGCTTTGAGACTTCTGGTTGTGCTATTAATGAAAAGGTGCCACTTGTTCGGGTTACAGGCAATTCCAATTGCCTTGCACAGACCAGATTCATTGTGGCAGAAACAGAGCCCATCTTGACGAGTGAATAAGCTTGAAAAATGTCTGTGATGCTTCCTCTGACTTGCGACTTGCACACTTTCATTTAACAAATCCCCTTCCTTGAGCCTAGATGTTAAAAACTCGGAATTCGAATTTGTTAGACCAAGATCTCTGATCAAGTCATTGAGATCTCTTTGGTTGGGGTAGTATGAGTTTCTCTCACCAGGTGCACCTCAGAAATTGTAATCTGGATCTTCAACGTCCACCTCCTCTTCTGATATGTTGCTCTCTTTTGAGGATGGCTGCTTTCTCTCTGACAGAGTGGCGACAGGGAGCTCAGGGCAGTGTGGCACTGGGATTGATGGATGATGGAAGGTTCGGATACATGATAGCAGATGCATTCTTGCCATCTCGACGTTTGGAAAGTTCCACCATGCAGAAGCAGCAATTGCTTGAGCGGTCGGTGAGCTCACGCCAAATTCTTGGAATAGTGAACTTCTTTTCCCCTCTGTACCATCCTGCAAAAGAGCAAAATAAAATTATTGTGAAGAATAAATTTATTTCGTCCACAACTGATGTGAAAGAGGGTCATGCAAAATATTTTATATGTAATATTTTTCTATACTATTGGAAATTAAAAACAATAAATTAAAAGATATTTACATTTTAAAAGGTCTAAAATTTGTATAATATAAAATCCTACTATTCAAGTAAGCAAAAACTGCCTGTCTTACTTTCTAGAGTTTTTTTTTTCAGTGCTCGCAGGTAAAATGAGGTTCCCATGGTTTGTCTTGATCCCCGACAGGCATACCGAAATATGCCTGGTACGCTTCACACATTTTAGCAGAGGCTGTCACAGAATGCTTTTTCTCTCTTGTCTTGATAAATTGGCCACATACGAGAGCTGTTCAAAAAATACGCGGACTCTTTGAATTGCGCGGCTCCAGTTGGTTCCAGGGGAATCCGCTTGGTGTCGCTAGGTTTGCACAGATCAGCTGATTACGACGCCATTTCCCGATTGCAGATATCTTCATTTGTGTATTAGCTACGCGGTTTTAAGTGAAGTGCGAGATTTTTTCGTTTGGCGGATTTCAGAATGAATGACCTGAAGGAGCAACGACTTGCTGTGAAATTTTGTGTTAAACTTGGAAAATCTGCGACTGAAACTTTTGCTATGCTTAACACGGCTTACGGTGATGTTGCTATGAATCGTACGGCATGTTTCAAGTGGCATGAACGTTTTAAGGATGGTCGACAGTCCATTGAAGATGATGAGCGTTCTGGACGTCCTTCCACGTCAACTGACGACCCACACGTCGACAAAATCAACACCCTGGTGCGGACAAATCGACGTCTGACTGTCAGGAAGCTTGCTGAAGAGTGTGGGATATCAGTTGGATCTTGTTACGAGATTTTGACCGAAAAAATTGAAGATGCACCGCGTTGCTGCGAAATTCAGCCCTCAGAACTCGTGAGTTTTTGGCCAAACACTCGACCACTGTTCTTTCCCACCCTCCTACTCACCTGACCTGCTCCTTGCGACTTTTCTTGTTCCCCAAACTCAAAAGAACCTTGAAAGGAAGAAGATTTGAGACGATTCCCGAGATTAAAACAAATGCGACGAAGGAGCTGGAGGACATTACAAAAGAAGCCTACCAGGACTGTTTCAACAAGTGGAAACACCGTTGGGATAAGTGTGTGCGTTGGGAAGGAGAGTACTTTGAAGGGGTCCCAGACTTGTAACTTCTAAATAAAGTACATTTTGTTTTATGACGTCAGTTCGCGTAATTTTTTGAACAGACCTCGTACATTGCAGAATGTGTCTGGAGAATGCTTCCAGCTTCTTGATGCCATCTCTGATAAAATCAGATAGATCTATATGTTCACCTCGGCAGCTAGAATTAAACTCATGTGGTGAGCCCCTGTATATATATTACTATGGAAAGTTCTTGAAAATTCTTGCAAGTTCGAGAAAATTCTTTATCAGCTACTCAGCATTCAATCTACCTGGAATGTTCTGGAAAATGGATAAATTTGAAAATTTAAATACCCAGGTTGCAAAAGCAAAGTTTGAAGAGAAAAATAAGTCTTTTCCATTTACTTTTGGCATAAGCAATTGGAAAATAACACTTACTGCCCAGGAACAAGAAAAAGTAAAAATTTTGTTGCATAGTGTTGTATTTTTAGAACCAGTTGTTAACCAGTATTCCATGAGCTTTTTCGTCAGTGAGCTCACGGACTCGTGAACGATTTTCCTCAAATAATGAACTCTTTCCTAATTTGGTGTAGATGGAATTATTCTTAGTTGAATTTTTCCCTGTACGTCCAGCTAAATTCCTGTAATTCTGTTGTCTGTTTCGCCCTTTGTTGTTTTCTCGATCTGGTTGGGTTTGAAGACTCATTTTTACCAACATATTGGTTTAACAACAGCTGTTAATTACTTATTTGTGGCTGTAATGGTCATATTTCTCAGGATTATAACAGTTCAATTATCTCTTTCTAGTATCCTTTAGAAGGAGTTCATATCCCATACAGTTATTAACTAAAGTTTCCTTCAACAGGTCCTTCTAAATATGGTGCGTTTCTTCCAGTTTGTGCAGCTGTCTGATCAGTTATTTTCTTTCTTATAAACTATTGTTAAAGGGTGTTCGTGTTTAAGTACAAGAGCAACATGTACTGATTCGCGTATTTATGATGCAACGTCGCTTCTTGATACTTCTCTAATTCACTAGATTTTCGTAACGTTAGATTTAAAACTTTCGTTTCTACTCCCACAAACTTAATCTTAACGTCATGCGCCATCTTGCTAACATCTGAATTAAAACATTGAGAATATAGCTTACAATTATCTCTCTCTGACCACCTGTAAAACTTGTAGCTTATATATTACTAGCATTTTCTGTTCAACTATAAAAATTATACAAGTGGAGTTTCTATAAGAAGGCGAATGTTTAGTCGTAACTGAAAAGACTGAGAGAAGGAGATATCGTGGAAGACAGTTGACGTATGTCAAGAGTCTGTCTAAATGGATGAATGTATCCACGTTGGAAGTTCTTTTTGCCTTGAGGAGAAAAGATCTGTGTTAGACCATGGTCACTAATGTCCTGTTTGGATGTGATTCATAGAGAGGGAGAGACTTGTGGATGACCATGGTCAGGAACGCCCTGTTTGGATGTGGTACCATATTAACATAGAAGAGCTTCATTGTACGCCAGTAACTGAAGCAGTTAACTTAGTATGTTGAAAACAACAATGGTTACCTGCTAAGTATCAACAACTCGTCGTGAAACAGATATCTTGTCTGTATCAAAACCCGAATTGTAGTGTTATATCAGTGCTTCATCAGGTATAGACTTTCTCTATCGATTGTTTGATTCATTTCCAGTCGAGATTCCATTTATTTTCAGTTGATAAAATGCCTGCAAGTGATCTACTGACTTATCATGTTGACTTAAAAATGCTGAAAAAATTATTTCAGCCCTAAATTGCACTACAATGAATCATTAGCTCTGCTCAAAATCTTTCAGCAAAAACAGAATGTTGAATAAGCCGAGACGAACTGCTCAACTTTGTACCTCTGTTTGACAGGTCATCATGTATCGAGACAAACTGCTGAATTTTGTCCTTCTGTTCGACATGTCATCATGTATCGAGATCAACTGCTGAACTTTGTTCTTCTGTTCGACTGGTCATTGTGGTGTCAGTTTCTGCAGTTGTAGCAATTTCTGTCTGACAGTTGTCATCTCTTCGAATTGGTTTTGGACCATCTAACTGGATCAGCCAAATCATATGCACATTTTTAGTTGCTGTAGAACAAGTTTCTGAGGTGGTGTAATAGGAAGTATAACTGTGGTCTTTGGACTGTAACGTAATTTTGATGCAGTTTTATTTATCGTTTTATAAAAGTGTTACTTGAGAGGTTAACGTGGAATTACTGAAAATGTAAGTAAGAGGTCAAATGATTGATATTTCAAAATATCTTTTATAAGGTTTTTATTATTATTAACTTAAAAATTAGTATGTTTAAAATATATGGCCATAGTAAATTGCATCTTCCATGTTTTCATCAGCCAGTCTGGTTAGACAAGCATTGTGTGAAAGAGTTTTTGAAGTAAATCCGTATTTATCGTACATTTTATCTGCTTATTTATTTGAAAACGTTGTTTGAAGCTTGGTTCCCATTTTCTTCAGAAACTGTTATTGGCGTGTTTTTATTTTGTTTTTTTAGGTGTTGTTGTAGGAAATCTTGTTTGTTGTCTTTTAAAATTTGTAGTGCAAATTGGAGGGATTTACGCACTTCGACAAAAGTTAAGAAAAAACTACCTTTGCACTCCAAATAAATATAAAGGAATATATTTTTTACATAAACTAGTGTTTCGCCTTTGCGGTTTCTTCAGGTCGTTTTTTTTTAAACTTTTATCAAAATGTATGTAACTTTAGCTCTGAAGATACAATTCTACTGTAAATGAAACTTGAGAGTTAGATCTGGTAGGAGGATATTGACCAAAACTTGATTCCCCAGTTTAGATCTGGAGTTTTTTGTTGTGTTTCTGGTAGACGTTTGGCACTCAGGTCAGTATGGATACTAAGATAAATTAATCCAATCATGAAGAAAAGTACGTCTTATTTATTTGTATTATAGGTGTTACAGGACGGAATATTTAATATTTTCATTCTACATGCTCTGTAACACGCCTTCTTATGAATATTTTCACTCTTTGTACTGAAATACACTCGGGTGGCCTGGCATGACCAGGTGGTTAAAGGCTCTTGACTTGCAATATGAGGGTCATGAGTTCGAATCCCCGTTCCTTTCAGCCGTGGGGAATTATAATGTGAGTGTCAATCCCATTATTCGTTGCTAAAAAAAGTAGCCCAAGTTTGTTATTTTAAATGTGTAGCAAGATGAACAGTTTATTGTTCACTTTGTTCCCATCGTGTCTCTCAACCATAGCGTGTTGGTTCCTGATCCATCTCCTAGAGTGTCTCCCAAGCATAGTGTGTTGGTTCCTGATCCATTTCCTAGAGTGTCTCCCAATCATAGCGTGTTGGTTCCTGATCCATTTCCTAGAGTGTCTCACAATCATTGCGTGTTGGTTCTTGATCCATCTATACTGTCTTTCCATCATAGTGTGTATGTAGTGTGTTCTTGAAATAAGCCATTTTGTTCCATATGTTTGTTGTTGTACATGGTGTTTCACGTTGGAACTGATAAGTGGATACAAGAGAGATGTTGTGCAGTATGTTATTCTTGAAACAAGTTCTTCTGTTCCACATGTTTGTTGTTGTATATGGTGTTTCATGTTCGAACTCCAATGTAGATACAAAAGAGGTACTATGTAGTGTGTTCTTCTTGAAATAAGTCATTCTGTTCCGTATGTTGTTGTACATGGTGTTTCATGTTTGAACTGATGTGTAAATACAAGAGATGTTGTGTAGCATGTTCTTTTTATTACTTTTTTAAATTTTTTGCGTTATTTTTTAGTTATTTGAAGCAATATGTTAACATCGCCTTCATGATCAGGTTTTCATTATGAAAATTTATGATAGTGTTTTAATTTCATCAGAATAAGCTCACTTGTGACACAAAGTGTCCTAAACTCAACATCTAAATATACGTCTAGCTTCAAATGTAGTATTTTAATATAAACTGCGAGACGAACGCCTAATGTAAATTAATAACCAACTTTGTTAAATAATCAGTTGCGTAACTCACCAACTAATTAAATAACAAAACTATGTACTATAATGAATACTTCACATTGAATGACAGTGAACTAACTGCTTACTCATATTTATAACTGTGTTCCTGTTTCTCGATATTCCACATATAGTCTCGGTCATTAATTCATCATCATTTGCAGCTCCCTCTTACCAATATTTAAATATCGGCCATCACCAGCGCAGCTAGGCCTGACATTCTTTATAATGTAACTAGCTATACCTATAAGAACTGGATACTACCTGAAACCGTATATCCAAAAGCATCAGGTCATCCTATAAGTAATGTCCAAAACGTTAATACAGAAGTGCATCCTCATTTCTCTCTTTGTAGAAGGCTTTAATGACTAAAATATGTAGTAGAACGTGTATAAAAATGTTGAGACAAATAAAACTAACCCAACTAAACTTTTTCAGATCATTAATCAAATGACCCCTTATGAAGATGGACGTGTCTGAGGAGCACATTAGGCATATAATACTTTATGAGTTTAAAAAAGGCAATAGTGGAGCAAAAACTACACGAAACATTCAAGGTGTTTATGGTGCAGAATCTCTCAATGAAAGTAAATTTCAAAGATGGTTTCAGAAGTTCAGATCAGGTGTCTACAGCTTAAGTGATGCGCCACATTCAGGTTGTCCTGTTGAATTTAATTTGTTGAAAATTGTGCTATAACAGTTGAAGAACTAGCACAGAAGCTTAATTCAACCCATTCAAGAGTCCACCGTCATTTGCAACAGCTTGGAAAGGTGTCAAATCTTGGAAAATGTGTCCCCTATGATTTGACAGAAGCCAACCTGAGAGCAAGAGTGGACATTTGCACTTCTCTGCACTCTCGTGAACGTAACTCACCTTTTTGGACAGGTTAGTGACAAGAAAAGAAAAATGGATATATTATAAAAATGTTAAGCGCCGCAGACAATGGCTCAGTGCAGGTAAACTGGCTAAAGCATAACCCAAAATGGACCTCCACCTTAGGAAAGTATTGTTAAGCGTTTGGTGAGATATTGTTGGTGTGATCCGTTTTGAGTTGCTGCCACTCAATGTAACGATTACATCAGACTTCTGTTGTCAACAGTTAGAACGCTTGAATGTTGCACTGAAAGAAAAGAGGCCTGTTTTGATCAGTCGTAAAGGTGTTGTGTTACACCAGAATAATGCTTGGCCCCGTACAGCAATGATCACATCTGCAAAGATTGAAGAGATATATTGGGAAAAACTTTCTTATTCTCCAGATCTTGCCCCATCTGATTATCATCTATTCCGAAGTTTGCAGAAATATCTTGATGGAAAAAGATCTTGGAACACAAGAGGATGTCAAAACTACCCTCTATACATTCTTTTCCTCCAAACACGAAGAATTGTATAGAAGTGGCATTCAGAAGCTTGTGAATCATTGACAGGAAGTAATTGATAATAATGGAACATACATTATTGATTAAATAACATTAAAAACGTTTGAAATCCTTTCTCATTTTCTGAACCTAAAATCAGACTTCAAGTTTGACTTCATAGTGTGTGTTATTTAAGTTGGGCCATTTATATTCGTCTTTATCGGGCCTCTTCAAATATTCAAATTGTATTTCGTTTGATTTTAAGCAAAGGAGCTGACTGCAGTGCATTATTAGCAAAAATCTTAGGGTTTCAATGCATCCAGTACAAGAGAGCGCTTAGGTTCTACTAAGTAGGTACAGGGACTTTTTATATTTGCTGTCGCTATTCTTTTTATTTCACTGCCTGCAAGAAAATATTGTTACTGAAGTGGGCACTTTTTAACAGTTGTAATTTCTACTAGCCGAGAACTACAAAACATTTGTAGTGGTTTTCGTGAACTTCTATCCTTTTCACACATACCATTGAAGCTACACTTTCTTACAGGAATTGTTTTATCGTTTAATTCTGGTTTATTTGGAAAGTATTTACGTGATCAGACAAACTAACTCGCATAGACAACATTATTAATTAAAACTATATAAGCTGTTTAACACTAGAGGGAAGGCAGTTGGTCATCACCACCCTCCACCAACTCTTGGGCTACTCTTTTACCAACTAATTAATAGTGGGATTGACCGTCACATTATAACACAGCCAGGGTTGAAAAGGCGAGCATGTTCCATGTGACGGGGATTCGAACCTGCGACCCTCGGATTACGAGTCGAGTGCCTTAACCACCTGGCCATGCCGGGCCCTTCACGTAAATAACTGTGTTTAATAAAAGTACATGTAAATTAAACAATAAAATAATTGTATTTGTAATAGTATAAAGAATTTGAAACAGTAAGGGGCATTCAGTGTATGACATGGTTTTACAAGATGACACAAGGAAGCAAAAACGAAGAATAAAACCCATACTGAAGAAAAAGTAGCTAAAGTGTTTATAGCAATCTGTGAAAAGAGTCAAAAGTTAGAGTATCCCAAAGTAAAGCAACTATAAAGTTGTAATGAAAACAAACGTAGGTGAATATGCTGAAACGTCTTAATGCATGTTTACAAAGTGATGAGGCCCGGCATGGCCAGGTAGGTTAAGGCGTGCGACTCGTAATCTGAGGGTCGCGGGTTCGCATCCCCGTCGCACCAAACGTGCTTGCCTTTTCAGCTGTGGGGCGTTATAATGTGACGGTTAATCCCACTATTCGTTGGTAAAAGAATAGCCCAAGAGTTGGCGGTAGGTGGTGATGACTAGCTGCCTTCCCTTTAGTCTTACACTGCTAAAATAGGGACGGATAGCGCTAGATAGCGCTCGAATAGCTTTGCGCGAAATTCAAAAAACAAACTGATGATAATCATATGGTTTTGAACGAACTGCGCATGCACATTTTAGATCTAAATAAGTCGAGAAAACACACATAAATTATATTTTGTGCAATGTTCATTTGTTTTAGGAAATTACCCATGGATTAAGTGTCGTTTGTGTGAAATACTTTACGTATAAAAAAAAACAAAAAACTGAAATCGAAGCCAGTCGTTACGTGATGACAACAACACTGTCCGATCTTGTATCATACTCTTTGCATTAAAAAGTTTGACTTCGCAAAGAAACGGGTAAGGTGATTCTGATTAGAATAGCCAATATGTAATCTGGACGTAACTCGTGTGATGTGAGATTTGTTGCCTTTGATCAAGAAATCTGCGAGAAAAGTTCCGGACAGACAAATTAACAAATTCAAGCGTATTATTTATACAGATAAGAGGTATCAAAAGGGGAGATACCCCTAATTCAAACCAATTTATTCAATATGTTATAGTAAAATGCTGACATTAAAAATATAAATAAAAAGATTACACATAAACCGAACAATAATAAACATATATGCTAACACGTTCTGTTCATGATTTTTTCGACAGTAGAAGTCTCTTTTTTTCGCGAAATTTCCTTCCAAAATTTTTTTTTTTGTTCTTAATAAGTTGTTCTCAGATTTACTGTTCAGCACGTACAGAGACTGACATATGAATGTTGATACGAAATTTGAAAAATTGCCAAAAAATAACAATAGTAATTTTACTGTAATTTATTCTTGAAAATAAACATTTTGACGTGTAAATTTATTTTTTACGACAAACTTTTAAGGAGAAATAAAGCATGGCTGTTATATATATTAAGTTGATAGACAATGATTTATAAGCATAATGAAGTGATTTTATTTTGGGGGAGGAAACAGATCATTGATATATTCAAACATATACTATGTACCTCAACAATAAACCATTGCATTATACTATAAACCATTGTCTACCAGTTTACTAGTAGAGGTAACTGTGAATTAAAACATTAATTACAATAAAGAACTGAAACAGTTTAGGTGGACCTTGTCTGTGATACCACACAAGTAGGGGAGATCTGTCATCACATTTAATAACTTACACCCTGCTGTCAAAGGTATCCCCCCACCCCAAAATAATATAATAAAATCTTTTACAGCTTCTGTGTCAGTGAAATATGTACAAGTGAAGGGAGAGTTGCAGCACCGTCAGATCTGATGTTTCTGATAGATGTGCATATGTATATGTGTGAAACACACTTTCTCTGATAGTTATATCCTCCTTTTTAAACGTCACGACGGTAAAAAGAGAAGATAGAGTTGATAAAAGTTTATGTTACATGTAATGCTTACACTCGAGTATGCATGATTTAAGATTTTTGGAATGGAGGAAAATGCACGTAAAGTTTTAATATTGGAAGCTGATATTAGTGGTTTGTTTTAAAATGTGCACAAAACTACACAATAGTTATTTTTGCCAACCATCCTTAATTTAGCAGTGAAAGATGAGAGAGGCAGTTAGTCATCACTACCAACCACCAACTCTTGGGCTACTCTTTTACTGTTTGTTTTTTAATTTTGCACAAAGCTACACAAGGGCTGTCTGCACTAGCCATCCCTAATTTAGCAGTGTAAGACTAGAGGGAAGGCAGTTAGTCATCACCACTCACTGCCAACTTTTGAGATACTCTTTTACCAATGAATAGTGGGATTAATAGTCACATTATAATGCCCCCACGAGTGAAAGGACGAGCATGTTTGGTGCTATGGATTCGGACCCGCAACCCTTAAATTACGAGTCAAGCGCCTTAACCACTTGGCTAATCTTTTACTACAAATAGTGTGATTGACCATATAATTATAATAACCCCACAGGTGAAAGAGTGAGCATGTTTCACAAAGATGGGGATGTGAATCTATGTTCCTCAGATTGAGAGTCGAGTGCCCTCATCCACCTGGCCCAATATTACTACTAAAGCTAACACTACTGAAATAATGTAAGGATTGTCTAAAAAAGAGGTTTATTGTAGTATGAGAAGTACAACGTGATAATTGCCTTATTATCGGTGATTTACATCTTTTCATGATTTTAAGTACATGAATCATTATGGCATTGCTAATCCAAATTTGTTTTGAATTACATGGACAACATGCAGAATACATTATTTAATATTAGTTGAAGTGACTATGGTTCCAGACTTTGAATACCCCGTAACAATATCAAAAAAGTGGTAGTTAAAAAACTGCATATTCCTATTTTAACTGTTACAAAAAACAGTTAAAATAAGAATAGTTTGTTATTTAATCTTTAACAAAATAAACTTACATTTTCTTGCAAGATACTAAAATAACTGTAAAACAACGGTCTGTGATATTGTATTGAATAACTGTGAAACAACGGTCTGTGATATTGTATTGATATTGAATATATATTAATGATACTCAGGATCTAAACCACACAACATAAACAAATGTATGTAGAAGTATTTTGTTAATGTTTTAATAATAAATATTAACAACACATAGAAAAATAAACTGTTGAATTTCTCATGAACACAGTTAGGCACTGTGAGGTCAAATTTTAGTTTCGAATTTTGTTTTATCCAGGTACGATGGGACCAGCAATGAATTATCCAGAACATCCTTATGAAAATCAAATGGTAAGTTACAAAACTGAAGTTCAACATGAAATTATTTTTGTTTGTTACATGTTCTTGGTTGTTAAAGAATATGAGTAGTTTTCATTTCTTTCTCAGAAAAATATCTGATATATAGATACACACAAGCACTTGCCAAAGTGCACATGAGTAAATAGTGGGAAAGATCCAGCTCTGTGTTTATCAGCTTGTAATAACATCTAACTGAAGTTAATGTAATTTTCAACACTATAAACTAAGCTAATTTTTGGTTACCCTTGTCAAATATTCATCTGACACCTAAGCTAATCCTCGGTTACCCTTTAGAAATATTCATCTGACACCTAAGCTAATCCTCGGTTACCCTTGTGAAATATTCATCTGACACCTAAGCTAATCCTCGGTTACCCTTTAGAAATATTCATCTGACACCTAAGCTAATCCTCGGTTACCCTTGTGAAATATTCATCTGACACATAAGCTGATTCCTGGTTACCATCGTGAAATATTCATCTGACATCTAAGCTAATCCTTGGTTACCTTTGTGAAATATTCATCTGACACCTAAGCTAATCCTTGGTTACCCTTGTGAAATATTCATCTGACACCTAAGCTAATCCTTGGTTACCCTTGTGAAATATTCATCTGACACCTAATCTAATCCTTGGTTACCCTTGTGAAATATTCATCTGACACCTGAGCTAATCCTTGGTTACCCTTGTGAAATATTCATCTGACACCTAAGCTAATCCTTGGTTACCATCATGAAATATTCATCTGACACCTAAGCTAATCCTTGGTTACCCTTGTGAAATATTCATCTGACACCTAAGCTCATCCTTGGTTACCCTTGTGAAATATTCATCTGACACCTAAGCTAATCCTTGGTTACCTTTGTGAAATATTCATCTGACACCTAAGCTAATCCTTGGTTACCTTTGTGAAATATTCATCTGACACCTAAGCTAATCCTTGGTTACCTTTATGAAATATTCATCTGACATCTAAGCTAATCCTTGGTTACCCTATTTCAGGAGTTATCACATTGTGAGTCCTGAAGGAGTTAGAAAGATGAAACAATTCTCTCTTTTTTATCTTTTTTATAAAAACTAACATGTTGAAAGATCTATCTCCTTATTGCATGGTAGTGTAATATGGACAACATTTTTCCATTTGTTCTTTTTAATTTGTTTCAGAGTTATACAAAGGCTATCTGTATAGCTGTCTTTGATTTTGAACTGATAGATTAGTGGGAAAGAAAACAATCAACATCACTAACAGCCAGCTCTTGAACTATTATTGTTTGACTGAATGTGGGGTTTGATAATTGCTCTTTTCATGTATCAGTTCTCCAAAGTAGAAGGATACTTTTGTTTGGTAACAGAAAATAAACCATAAATCCTTTGATTCACAGTCCAGGTTTGGTAACCACTAACCTGTGCCTGAACCTTCTTATTTTTTTATTCTACCACTTTTGTAGCTAAGTGTTTTAAAGTTCTGGAATAATTTAAAAAAAAACTGTGGGCTCAAATTCTGTTACCTTCCACTACTCATTTGTAAAGAGATGGCTGTTGGTGGTGTTCATTACTAGATATATTCCATAGTTAATTATCTCAACATTAGGGACAGTTACTGCAAGTAGCTCTTGAGTAGCTTTGCATGAAATTCAATAAATGAATAAGCAAGATTATTGTACCAGACTTTTTTTAAAATAAAAGTAACTATTATACATTAGTCTTTAGTTACACAACAAGTAGGAGCTCTTAAATGACCTGTCACACAAAGGCGGAGGGGAACTAGACCAAAATCAAGTTTCAGAACCCTTGCCCTAGTTTTTTATGTAGCACAGGCAATAGTGAAACAAAACTAGTAAAGCTCACAAACTACTACAACAATAACTTTGGGTTTATTTTCATATTAAGTAAAAGTAATAAATGTTTATAAAATGAGAATCAATTGGTAACTTTAAATGTTTCCTGATTGCAAATAACTTGAATAATTACCATCTTTGGTAGGTTTTGTAGAACCTATAGCTTGTAGGTTCCTTTACAATTTGGTGTGGGAATTTACCATATTTGGTATGGGAAATTATCATCTCTGTCAGGTTTTAAAGAATTTGGTATGGGAAATTACCATATTTGTTAGGTTTTAAAGAACTTGGTATGGGAAATTACCATATTTGTTAGGTTTTAAAGAACTTGGTATGGGAAATTACCATCTCTGTTAGGTTTTATGGAACTTGGTATGGGAAATTACCATCTCTGTTAGGTTTTGTTGAACATGGTATGGGAAATTTCCATGTTTAGTAGGTTTCTTACAATTTGGTATGGGAAATTACCATCTCTGTTAGGTTTTGTAGAACATGGTATGGGAAATTTCCATGTTTAGTAGGTTTCTTACAATTTGGTATGGGAAATTACCATATTTGTTAGGTTTTAAAGAACTTGGTATGGGAAATTTCCATGTTTAGTAGGTTTCTTACAATTTGGTGTGGGAATTTACCATATTTGTTAAGTTTTATATCACTATAATATGGGAATTTATTCCTCTTTATAAATTTTTATGCAACTTCAGGGTTTTGTGTGATTACATCTTTTAGGTGTTATGCCATTATATTTTCAGAAGCTATGAAGACATTTATAAGTTATGCTTGGGAATCTGTAATTTGTACATCCAGTGAGTTAGAAACTGGCCACAGCTGGTAACATCTTCCGAAGACCTTAAGGTCTTGGAACCTATCAAGATCAGCTTATCCTGTTATATTGTATTTAAGCATATATGATTTTTTTTTCAAAAGAGAATCCTATTTTGTATAGAGATTGTTATTGTATGTTGTTTATATGCATTGGTTCAGTATTTCTAAACTTTCATTATTATTTTTCTGTAATGTTGACATAATAATATCAATATACTCTAGTAGTGTCTTGTATATTTTTACAGTTCTTGAAGTTTTATTTTTTTGAAGCTTATGTAGTACATGAAGTATGTCTGTAAGGATAATGATAAAACAAAGGAAATCTTGAAATATTAATGGTAGCTTCAGTGTGAATGTAGCACTTCCCAGTGTGTTTCTTGAAACTAAGAATGAGTAATGTTATTTTGTTTTAGTTTGTTGGGCCATATTTGTTTAAAGTTATTTGCTGCAAGGTGGTTGGTAGTATTAATGCACATAAGGTAAATATCAAGGTAATATATAAAGTATGTTGCATTAGCGATTTTTGTTTATATGCTTCTGTCCATATCACGTTTTTTGTTCTGCAGGCCTCTCATTGTCAGACTGCTGGTTACCCCACGTACCAGTCTTCATCACCATATCGACCTCATCCTGTCTCTCCACCTGCACATGCTCATCAGTACAATAGTCCTGCTGCTCATCAGATGCACTCTGGGGTTCCTTATGGTGCTACACCACAGATGTCACTATATGGAGTAGCTCAGAGCCCTTATGGACACATGGGTCAAGACATGTATTCAAGTCGTCATTCTCTTTACAGCAGCAGTAGTACTCGAAGCATGCAGCAGGCAAAGTCGGCTTGGGGAGATTCTGGTACTGGCTCTGATATAATGCAGTCGTATGGTCGACCGACAAAGTCAGCCTGGGGAGACTCGAGTACTGGTCCAGAGATAATGCAGTCATACAGTCGACCAACAAAGTCGGCTTGGGGAGATGCAAGTACTGGGCCTGACATAATGCAGCCATACAGTCGACCAGCCTCTCAACCTCCTGTCATGACCACTCCTCCACATATGCCACCACCTCCAATGAGGTCTTCCCCACATGCAACTATTAATAGCACTGGACCGCCTCTTCCTCCTCCTCACTTTAGACAGATACATGTAGGGTCTTCTAGCCCTTCCTCACACCCTTGGCACCAGTCACAGATACCCAGTCCTGGGGTGCTTCCATCCCCTAGAACCACTCCCTCACCTCTACCAGCTCATTCACGTTCTCCTGGACATGGTCAACCCTTCTCTCCACCTCCTGCTGCTCCTTCTCCTCATCATGCAGCTACACATCCACAACCTCAAAAGTCAACTCCTTCCCCTCCAATAGTGGTGTGTTCCACTCCAAATCAGCAACCCTTGTGTAATAGCCCAAACAGTCAGGGGGTGAGTTCTGACCCTTTACAGTCCCTTCAGAAGATGGTGATGTTAGACAATGACTCTGTTGGGTCTCCCATCAGTAGAGCCAGCTATGATATGGCCAACAGTCAGCCCACTACCCCTGTGACCAGCAGGTCTGGTTCCTACTTTTCTTCAGTGGAGCAGTTGGCAGGATGTGAACCAGGGTCTCCTTTTCCCACGTACTACAACCTAGATCAAAACAGGCTATCCACTCCTCCTCATTTAGTGGGATCTACAGCTACCACTTCTCCCTATCGACAAGGTTCAGAAGCAACCTCTCCTGGAGCACGGAGACCACCTATTGGAAATCTCAATCAAGATGATTCCTCTTCAGGTGCCCACATTAATGGTGATTCTCAGTCAACAAGCTCTGATGGGAGTCACCCACCTGGACGTCTGTCTTGTGGCAGTTTAAATGGAAGCCAGCAGTATGATCCTCAGCATCAGGGATTTGTTGATTGTGAGACCACAGACCTTTTAGAACACAAAGGGGACTCGAGCTTGAATCGTAAAGAAAATGGATTTAGTGCTACAGAGGCAACTTTTACTACAGAGGATCAACATTTTGAAAATAGAGAATGTAGTAAAGGCATAGATTCAGACTCAGTAACTCTGGGACCTCAGGATGATGTGAATGAGAAACCACTAGAACTATCGCATGGAAGAAAAAATATGACATTCAGAGAGTCTGAATTTGCTAACGGAGAGCTTGAAGTTAGTGTGGATAACTTAAAACAGTCATCTTTTCTTGCTACCTGCCCAAGGTGGAATAAAACTGTTGATACTTATAACTGTCTCCCAAGAGGAAGAGGCCACTTTCATGGAAGTGGTGTTGGAATTGGTCTTCAACTAAAACGAAGTCCTAGAAGAAGAAGGAGTGCATCAGGCTCTTTGGTTAATGTTATTTCACATTATGAAAGTGATGCAATTCAAAATTCCCCTAGAAGGTCACCTGGAAGGGGTCGTGGTCGTGGCCGTCGCAGGAAATGCAGTGGTGGAGGCACTATTGATAACTTCACAAATGATAACCAGTATGGGTATTATCAAAATTCTTTTATACATGATGATAATAGACATCTAGAACCATGGCATGCCATTAGTGAACAGAATGGTCCTATATCTGTTCACCAGCCTATAAAAGCAGGATTCTTCCCTGGTACCAGCCCAGCTCCTTCTGATTCTCGTGGAGTGCAAAATTCAACAGCTCAGATCTTTTCCAACAATACACCTTCTCCTCACCTTTCAGTTACTCCTGGTGCTCTGCTTCCTCTAGGAAACTCTCTTCAGTTTCCTCCAAAGAAGAAGAGAGGCCGGCCATTTGGTAGCAAAAACAAACCCAAGCCTCCAGGTATGGAAACCAAACGAAAGCCAGGAAGAAAGAAGAAAACAGAAGTTCTTCAGAGTGAAGCTGAGCAGGTTTCCAGAGGATATAAAAGAAGATATTTTAACGGTCCTTACATTCACATTGATGGAACAAAGGAAATGCCTTTATCCATTTCCATTGTTAACATCCCACCAAAAGAGGATATAAAAGAAGTAAAGAATGTAAAACAACGGAGACAAGTCCTGGATAGCAATATTCGCAAGAAACTACTAGTGCACATAAGTGCTCTGTCACCAATGTATGATGCTACCACGAAGGACAAGACCTGGGTTTGCGCCCTATGCCAGCGAGGGAGCCACTCTCGAGGGTTGGGAGATCTATTTGGACCGTACTACATAAATGAAGATCAAAGACCATCCAGTGAAGAAGTTCCCTCAGTTAAACCTTTCAGTGTAATAGCGGAAGCTTGTGAAACAGACCATGAAGAAGAGCTTGAGCTAGCACTTACTGGCAGAATTGAAGGAAAACCAAAGCCAGAAGAAGAGAAAGAAGAGTTCCTTAGAGCAAACATCAGTAAAAAAATAAAACAGGTTCGTACCAAGGTCTTAAAACTCTATATTTACTAACAAGCTCTAAAGTTTTTGTTTCTCATTTCAGTTAAATTATCTTTTCTATTCTTAATTATTAAAAATTGCTATCAAAACAAGATTTAAAACTGATGAAACTTTGTAGAATGGACGGCAACTTTTGTTTTTGATGTCTCGAAAGATGAAAGGCAGAAATCTTTCAAAACGTTGTCCTCTACACTTCTGTCTCCATAACAGGCAGTTGCCATCCATTCTTCAAAGTTTCATCATGAAATACTCTGCATAAACGATATATCATAGAAAATTTAAAGGTATTACAAAGAAAAAAAGCATGTGCTATTGATTACCATTATTTCAAGCTGCACAATCACTGAATTAATAAATGAGCCTAAACTTAGATGAGGTTTACACATGTTGTAAAAGTGCATTAAAATTATTTGACTATATTCATCAGGATGTCTTTTAGTTTTTTTACACCTTTACAAACACTGGAGACATCCAAACCTTTTGAAACTTTTTAGAGTTATTTTTTATCATCATTAAAGAACTATAACTACCACACTAAAATAACTGTGTTATAAGCTACTTTCCAGGGTTCACTGTCTTGCTGTTAATCATTTTAGTGCAAAAAACCCTGCAATGTTTCTGAGACAAGAGAAGATTCAGAACTTTCCCAACCAGACCCTGTTCATACTCCTTCTGAGGAAGAGGTGGAACGAAAGGAGTTTTGGGTGCATGAAGACTGTGCTGTCTGGTCACATGGTGTTTATTTGATGGGGCAAAAAATTCATGGGCTTGCTGGAGCTATTGAAGAAGCATCTGAAACTGTAAGTAGTAATGGTCAACATTGTAACTATAGACAAGTCAAAATATTCAGTTCTGATCTTGAAGAATTTGACACCTTAATTAGACAGTTAAGAGAATACCATTTTGATAACTTCACAAACAGAATAACCTACATTTCATAGTTTGTTACCTGTGTATTGACATAAATACTTGCCAAAAGTATGTTAACTAAGGACTACTTATTTATTTATTTGTACAAAGCATGTTTGTTTGAACTGAGATGTTTTAATTTGTTAGGTGATTGTAAAAAAGTTTTTCTATGATAAACATCACATAAATTATATTTAAAATCTGTCCTGACAAATCATAATAATTTAAATAATAAACATCAACTGGAATAATATCTAACACTTCCTATTTCATATCATATGCCCAATATTCAAATTTCCACAGTCTGTGCATGATTTTAAATGCTTCTGGTGGACAAGTATTGTCCCTATTCAAGTGTATGAATTACAGCAATATAAAACAAGTTACAAAGTTAATTTGCACTGTTTTAGTCATTGAACCTCAATTGAAGTCAGATCAGTTCCCTGTAGTTCATTTTTATTGTTCTCTTTTTTGTAACTTTTAAGTTTTTTTTTACTTACAGGGATATTATACTTATTTTATTTGTGGTTCTTGATGTTGGTGAATGTAACATTAATTTCTTGTTTGCATGTTATTGTATACAAGTTTATAACCGTCTAGTGGTAATGCTGGGAGATCAGTGGTATGTGCTCATTGACTAATCAATGAACTCCTTTGGGGATTATATTTGATTAATCAATTGCTACAGTGCTCCTCAGATTAGAATATGTACAAACAAAATAAGTTTAAAAAATTAGCAGTGGGTGCTGCAGAAAAAGTTGATAGCAAGACCTGATATCCAGTTACGTACTCTTTAGGCAGCAGGTCAGGAAGGAAAGGGAAAAAAGTTGGTAACAGTTACTGCCAGAAAGTTGTCTTTCATCTAGTCAACAGTTCACAAGGGGGGAAATAAAATGTTGATGATAATTCCTAGCAGCCATTTGCCTTCTCTCTAGTCAGTATGTTAAGAAGGTAAGAAAAACATTTGCAACGGGTGCTGCCAAACACTTTAAACATCAGTCCAAAAACTTGTCCGTAGCTATTGCCAACCTGTTGTCTTCCCTCTAAACATCAGTCCAAAAACTTGTCCGTAGCTATTGCCAACCTGTTGTCTTCCCTCTAAACATCAGTCCAAAAACTTGTCCATAACTATTGCTATTGCCAACCTGTTGCCTTCCCTCTAAACATCAGTCCAAAACTTGTCCGTAGCTATTGCCAACCTGTTGTCTTCCCTCTCATCAGTCCAAAACATCAGTCCAAAACTTGTCCGTAAGCTATTGCTATTGCCAACCTGTTGTCTTCCCTCTAAACATCAGTCCAAAACTTGTCCGTAGCTATTGCCAACCTGTTGTCTTCCCTCTAAACATCAGTCCAAAACTTGTCTTCCCTCTAAACATCAGTCCAGCTATTGCCAACCTGTTGTCTTCCCTCTAAACATCAGTCCAAAAACTTGTCCGTAGCTATTGCCAACCTGTTGTCTTCCCTCTAAACATCAGTCCAAAAACTTGTCCGTAGCTATTGCCAACCTGTTGTCTTCCCTCTAAACATCAGTCCAAAAACTTGTCCGTAGCTATTGCCAACCTGTTGTCTTCCCTCTAAACATCAGTCCAAAAACTTGTCCGTAGCTATTGCCAACCTGTTGTCTTCCCTCTAAACATCAGTCCAAAAACTTGTCCATAGCTATTGCCAACCTGTTGCCTTCCCTCTAAACATCAGTCCAAAAACTTGTCCATAGCTATTGCCAACCTGTTGCCTTCCCTCTAAACATCAGGTCAAAATTGGTGGTAGTGTTGGAAAGATTTAGTAAATTTTTTATATCAAAGAAACACTGATCCAATAATTTGTGATGACAAGAAAACCCACTTGTAGAGAAAAATATATATGTAAAAACAGCTGGTATGGCTTCGATGACCATAGAAGGTCGAAAAGTTGTTCGCTCCTCTACATAAAGAATTTTCTCAACTCATACCAGCCATTTTTACATATACAAACACTGATCCAGTCTTTTATTGCTATAGACATCAAACCTGAATCCCTCAAGTCATAAGAACAAAACTTTTGAATGGAGATAGAGCTACTTTCAAGGCTATGTGTAGCTTTATGCTTAACAACAAACAAACATAGAAATAATATTTGAAGTACTTGAATAGTTTGAATAAATGAAAGTGGTAATAATTGGAAACCCTAATTTAAGTTAGTTGTCTATTTTCTTAACAGTTGATTTAATCATAATTTTGATAAATAATAATTTTGGTAAACCAGTTACCTTATGTTACACTAATTGATGCAGTTACTGCTCATATGTAATTCTAATTTGTCTCTAATCACTGCTTTTCCTTTTTCTTTGTTGTGGTGCTACATTTTGGCTTCTGTACTATGTATTTCCAGGTTTGTTCGCTCTGTCAGATGGTTGGAGCAACAATAGGATGTTTAAACAAAGGATGTCCAGAACAGTACCATTACATTTGTGCCACTGAAACAGGTATTAACAGTATAGCTGCTCAAGTACCTTGAGTGAACCATTTCATTGTGAAGCACTGACTTTACTAACCTAAGTTAACGTATAAATACTGTTTACTAATATTGCTTTTTAACGTTCCTAGTCCGATACTAAATGTAAACATATGATACCCAGTCTAAGTTTATTGTATTTATAATATATGCTGGTTTATCAACATCAACATTTATGTCATACCATAACTTAATATGGTTAAAACTTAATTTCAACTTGTAAATTAATCATATCTCACAGATCCATTGATATTTGTTCAAATCATGATGGGTTGAAGTGGGATGTCTAATTTTAGATTGGCCATAATGACTTTTGATTTTAATTGTATTTAACATGTATTTTAATTTTTAAAATTTTTGGGTTTATATTAATATTTCTTTTAGTACTATAAAAATAATATCAGACGTATATATATACATATCTACCATCAAAACTTAGATCACAACTCCTAATCTATGATCTAGTGTTGAAGATAAAACTTTGTATGGATAACTTAATAACTTAGCGAAATATAAAACACTGTTAAAGAAATGTATGTATAAAAGTGTGAAAAAAAATTGGTAAATATAAAGCTGTAGTTCTTGTATGTGTGTGTGTATAACAGTTGTAAAATTGACAGTAGTCAACCAGTTTCTCACAAGTATTGAAGTATTAAAAAAGTGGTTACTACTGTTTCTGTAATCTTTTCCATCTCTCAAAGGAGTTTTGTTGTATTTTTTTGTTATCTTGTACTGAGAGATGGGTTTATAATCTTTGTTATTTTTCTTATGATATAGTGGTTTATTAATTCAAAAATATTTCTTACTAATTCTGTACTACAATTGCTTTAGTAATTTGTTACAATTATATAATTTTATAGAACATTTGATGTTTTTTGTACAGTAAAGTATAATATAAGCCCAGAATTATATTTAAAATGATCAATAATTATTATTATATTTGACAAAACAAGAGTTAACCTGTTAATGGTAATATGTGATAGGGGTTCTTAAAACAACAAATAGTGTGCAGTTTTTCTTCCATAACCAGGAAGATTTCTTTGCAGTAGATTTACCAATTTTTAACAAAGCCTGAAATCTTGTTTCTAATCGACTACGAGTTGCATCATTGAAAAAAATATTTCTTATCTTCTAGGTTGTGAGTTGGATGAAGGCAACTATTCTTTATTCTGTCCTAAACACAAGGTAAAAACCAACATGGAACTGTAACTTTTAACTTAATTTAATGAGGAAATCATAATGTATCTTTAGAGTATAGGAATAATACCTTCTCAAGTAATGAGATCATAAACACTGAATGAATAATCTTCTTAATATCTGATGTGTTTGTGATTTGGTTTTAGAAAGAATAACTGTTCATTCAACACTGTCTTTAATTTAGTAAGTTTTATAAATGCTAATTTTATATGGCCAGAATTTTAAACAAAGGTTTTTTTTTTCCAGAACAAAACTGAAATGCCAGGAGAAAGTTAAACGTTACAAGACTATGCCTGGGTGCTACAACCAACAGGCAAATCTCTGTGTTATGTAACAGTGTGTTACAGGATCAGTGTTGTGTTTATGTGTTTGCCAGTCTTATGGACAAACAGGCATGGCAAGTGGTCAATATTAACTTGATATGGCTGGTGGTCAATTTGTGTTTGTGTTTTTTTTTTTGTGCAGGCCAGAAACTGTACCTCCAAGACAGTGTCTGACCAGTTGAACCTGTGGAACTAGAAGAAGTCATATCATATGCTCTGACTTCCAGAAACTGGGAATAGAAAGTTTTATTACATTCAGTTAAATATCATCATTTAAATGTGAGCAGACATCTTGAAATTCTATTCTGCAGTTTTGTCAACAGTTGTGGAGTTTCATGAATAGAATTCATATGTATCTGCTGCTAATGAACATGTAAGCTGCACTACAGAAGACATGTTTTTGCTACAGTTTTAACAGGACATTTGGATCCTATATTTTGTCCATTTACTAACAACCACTGATGATAAAGTACAGGGATACATTTTCTCCCTTTGACAATTGCTGAGAGTAAAATAAGAATACACTTTGACCATAACACACTGACCATAATGTTTGTATCTCCTGACAACTACTGGGTTGTAGTAGTGGTACACTTTTATAGTTACAAAATGACTGCAATTTTTGTATTTACTGACTTCTATTAGGGTGGAACAGTGGTAAATTTTTACCATAACACTGACCATAATGTTTATATTTATTGACAACTATTAGGGTGGGACAGTGGTAAATTTTTACCATGACACTGACCATAATGTTTGTATTTATTGACAACTATTAGGGTGGGACAGTGGTAAATTTTTACCATGATACTGACCATAATGTTTGTATTTATTGACAAATATTAGGGTGGAACAATGATACAAACTTACTGTGACTTACTGGTTCTAGTGTTTGTATTTTACTAACAACTATACTGGGGATGTTGTGGTTTCTGTGGGGCATTATGTGTAGTTATGAGTACATCTGTTATGGATTGATGCAATTTCATTCCAGACAGACATTTTTAAGAGGTTAACATTCTTATGCTAAGGGATTCCTTGGAACCACATGTTTTAAACGTCTTTTGTGTTTAATTAATGTTACACTGAGACTCACAAGAACCAGCATGAAGTCAGTCAGTGCAATCTTATGGGAAACCAACACAGTAGTTATTGCTTTATTATAAAAGCTTTTGATGAGTGTGATGATGAGTAGCATATAGTTGTAAGAATTCACAGGATTGGACCTCGCTTATTATAGCATATAGTTGTAAGAATTCGCAGGATTGGACCTCGCTTATTATAGCATAAATAAAGTATACACAACATACAAGTTTTATTAGCATAAGTTATTCACTTTTAAATAAAGTATTACATCCATTACAGAAATTATATTTATTTGTTCCAATGAATAACATTATTAGCAATGACTTTCCAGTCTGTCTTTTGAAATGAAGAAAGCTTAAACATGGAGAAAATTTTTAATTTATTGTGAAATACACCTGTTTGGAGTTTTTAAGGTGATAATAACATTAATAGCATTTTGGAAGTCAAAGGATCTTCGTAGAATATCATTGGATACCTTGTTATAGTATATGTGGATGCTTTCTTTACACTGTTAACATAAAGGAAGAAAAACATTTTCTTGGTGGTGAATCTCAAGGATGCAACATACAATGTGTTATGATCTGTTCTGATGCAAAAAACAAGTAAGCTTTATGAACATTTGAAATTTTTGTGTTCCCCTAAAAAATTATACATACTTCCCAAAAAAACAGAATTTGGGATAAAGGATTTTCAACATATACACAATAGAGTGGTTAAGTGACAGAATGAAACAAAAGTATGAAAGGAAATGTTAATCATGTATGGTGGAGGCACATACTTGATGGACAGATCTGATGTGAAATTACTGTGAAGGATAACAAATGTCCAAATGGTCGATTAAGAGAAAACGACAGAATGAAAAGACTTATTAGTTACATAATGGTAGAAATGATTGGATAGAAGATAAATAATCACTGAAAATAGTGTTTAAAACAGAGGATAAATAATTATTAAACATTGAGAAGATAATCATTAGATAAGATGTGTTTTTAAAAGGGTGAGAAAACTCATGATAACTAGATATATTTTAGAAAAGACTGAGGAGAAAGAACATGATAGATTTTAGAAACAGTTGAAGACATTAATGATGAAGAGACATGATGTAGAGAAGAAACCAACTTGACAAGGTTGATCAGACAATGTCTTATTCCCAGAATGGTAAACTGAAGAAAGAGCATAGGTATACAGAAAGAATTTTAATGATAACACAAGAAGGTGGCTGGTCTGTTGTGGAGAAATTTAGTCTTAATTAACATATTTCATAAGTCAAGTAATTAATATCAAATGAAATAAACTGGCAAGACTAAAGGTAAGAGAAATACAGAATAAAATTATATTACAAAAATAAACTTTCATTTATTAGTATCTAGAGCTTGTTCATAAACATGCAAAAAACAGTAGACTAAACGGGGTGGGTTTATTGTTAGCTAGAAATAGAAATTCATATCTAAATCCATAAAACTGGTTTCCCTGGCTTTAGTGGAACCTGTTAGTATGTGTGTTTCTTGGTTATAACAATAGTATAGTGAACCAGAGTCACCTTGACAGGAAGTAGAGGTTTATGCTAGTCTAACCTTCTACTGTTTCTTCCAGCCTGCAGTCAATCGTTGTATGTACATAAAGAATGCTTAACTCAACTAAAAAGAGTAGAACGTGACCTTATCCGTATTTTGTTTTTTGGTCTATGTTGAAAGTAAATAATTGTTGTATAAATGGGTGTAGACTAGTGTGTTGTGTACATATATATATATAAATATATATATAAAGCTCTCTGTCTTCTCATCTTGTATGTTGTGACACTCAGGAGTCTAATAAACATCTGTTTTTTTTTTCTTTACAACCTTGTTTTCTGTCTTTTTCTTGAACCTGTTGTCATTATCTTCCTTCCACAAGGTTAAAAACCTTTGTAAGAAATATGGAAGTTATCCAGTCTTCTTTTTTTTTTTATGTAGTATGTGTGCAACTGGTTTATAAAAACGTTTAAAATTGTTAATTCAAAAATAACAAGTTTTACCAGTAAACCAGAACAGTTAATGGCACCACATAAAAGAAATACTATATTGTATGTGGTCCTCGAGTTTTGGAAGGTTTTGTTACACACAGTGGATTGTTTCTCTTTTGACTATTGTTACAGAAAGTCCTGTTTTCTTTATCCTCCCTCAAAATCAAAATTCCTGTATATCCTTAGGGAAAAATATAATGTAATACCATGTATGACCTTAGTTTAGATTTCACCAAATAAGAACATCAAAACAGCTATAGTTTAACTTTCTAATCCTTGTTTCACATGCCATAAAGAGTTTAAAACTGCAGCTAAATTTAAAAGCATTATTCAATTAATAGACTGTCAGTTATTATGATTAATAATGAAACCATGTTAAGGAAGATGGAGTTACCAATATCAGTGTCCTTGAAAATGCATTTAAAATAAGATCTGAAGGTTTTACCACTGGAAATTTTGGAAAAGCAGCTAATTGTAAACCATTAGATTAATAAAAAATCAAAAGTTTATCACTGAAAATGGCCATTAGATCTCATTCCTCACAAGACCCTAAACTGTTGTAATTTATGCTGGTAGGCACACTTAATAAACAAAAAATGTAACTTAATCTTGTATTATAGAATACAAGAGTTGAATAAATTTAATGGAGTTTTCTTGTGTAGGACCTGTGCAACACTGAATACAAAATAAGCTTTCACACCAAACATGCTTGCCCTTTCAGCCATAAGAGCATTAAAATGTGACAGTCAATCCCACTATTCATTGTTAAAAAAACAGCCTAAGAGTTGGCAGTGGGTGGTGACGACTAGCTGCCTTTCCTCTAGTCTTACACTGTTAAATTAGGGTTGGTTAGCACAGATAGCCCTTGTATAGCTTTGTGCAAAATTCAAAACAAAACAAACTGAACCAATTCAGCTGACTCAGTCTGTTTAATTGCTAACAAAAATCAATTTTTTTTTCAATCAAAGTTAATATTTATATTACATAGACATTTAAAACTTGAACTTGAAGGGGTGTGTTTTCCTACAGCAAAGCCACATCGGGCTATCTGCTGAGTTCACTGAGAGAATCGAACCCCTGATTTTAGCATTGTAAATCTGTAAACTTACCACTGTATCAGTAGGGGATGAACCTAAAGGGAAGTTACCAAACCGTGGCATGATGGGAAATGTTTTTTGCAGCTTCATGTACTTGTTTGTTTAGTTGCTAATAATAATTTAGACAATATGCTGAAGAATAGAGGTTAAAAAAACCTTTTTAATATTTAGTTACTTTAAACGTTTTCTGCCCCAGGGTATAAAGATAGTGTGCATTTAACTTGATAAATACAAGAATGCAGAAAGAGGAACAAGTTTAAAAAAACAAAATCTGTAATAGTTTCAAACATTTCTCAACGTAAAACGTGTTTGGTAACCTGCTGTTCAAAAACATGACATTGATATGCCATTTCATTAATAAACAGCTATATTACATGGTGGACAACACAAGAATATAGAAACTGATTAATTCTCTGCACATCATGTTATCAAACAGCAGAATGACAGAGAAAAAATAGGTTTAACCCTAAATTATATTATACTAGTCTGTCTAAACTTTAAACTTTGAATGTCAACTTTTTAGCATTGTAAGTCTAAATTTACCACTGATCACTAGAGAGATTAAATGCCAGGGAAATGCATTACCAAATAAATTCAGTTACATATAAAAAATTAAATTTTTAATAATGTGATTAATTTTCAAAGCACTGATTTTTTTTATTCCCTAGAAAAAAAAACATGTTTATTGGAAGGGCTAAAGTCCAATAATTTCTTAACACAGTCATCCCCTGTAGGGTAACATAGCATTTATCAAACATTGAAAGTTGATCTTGTAATGATGGAAAATGGTTTTAAAATTTCTTAAATCTTTTTAGAAGGAGCAAAGATATTAAAATTACTTAATATTTACATTATTTATTTCCATTTAAAATCTAAAAATAAATTTTGTACACAACATATGAACCTTTCCCTTAATCCATCTGTGTACTGCGTTTCCTTCTTCGTGTTCCAAGGATGACATAAACAAGTCAAAATAACATTTTTTATCCGTGTTCTGTGATAAGTTTGGTGATCTCTACAGATTTTACTAATGATCCTTTGACAGTAATGTTTGTACTTAGTGATGTAATTTTGTAATGTTTGTATTTACTGGCAACTGTTACATTGGTGTTGTGAAACAATTATAGAATAACAAATTAACCACTATGTTTGTATTTCTGACAATTACAGGAGTGGAGTAGATATACCTTTAGTCTAGAATGTATAGTTATCAGATGTTACATGGTAGTTTAAAAGCATCTATGAATGAAATTAAATAATGTATCAACCATATCCAGCATCAACTGTGCCTTCATAGAGTGATATACAGCAGTGGTGTAGGCACTATTTATGTAACGTAAGAGAATAGTAATGAATGCCATTTTCATCAATTACAGATGAGAAGTTTATGGTAAGGATTAATAACAGTATTATCTATTTATTTCTAACTCATTTTTTTATTTAATTTATTTAATTAATGATATATTGGGAGTATCTTATACAGTTACTAGGTCTGATTGAATACTTTCTTATTACTTGATACTAATTAGTTATTTTACTACATTTCAGTGTAAGTTTCAAAAAAGTAATGATTGGAAGCTAATCTTGGCTCATCTTTAAATAAAGCTGGTAGTCACTTGTTCAGGGTTTCCAGGTTAGGAGTGGAATCAGTTATTCTAATTGCTTCAAAGGCAGGCATCCAGGACTTAGTGATTTCTGTGTTAGGTTGACAGTATGTGTATTACCAGTTAGGTGGTTGGATTGAGTTTCTTTGATCTTTCTTTCTTATGTGCAGGTCATATCTAATTAGGTTAGAGTTCTTATTATTTTTATTGTATGGTCTTCTCCATTACAATGGGCTATTGTAAACAGATTGGTATTACACTGTTGCTGAATTGTATTTCTACAATGTAATGAAGACTACATTCACAATGAAATATAAATGGTGCTTTTGTCTTGGACGGGTCTCGAGATGGTTTCTTGTATACTAACTGTTATAGCTTCTGAAGTTATATTGTTCACATATCTTCTGTACATTTTCAGAGAGACCTTTCATATATACATGTTGTTAAGGCACAACTTCATAAGCACCTTCAGTATTAAATACCTTGTCTGTTCTGGATACTGTGGTAGTTCACAGACACCTGTAACTGTGAGTGCCCTGTTATACAAGTTATGCACCTTGGTAACCATCATGTCAATGATTGGGAGTTTGTTTTCTTCTATTTGTATTGTAAACTGTATCACTGGATGTTGTAAGTTCAGGTGGTGCATCTTACATTTTCAGAAATGATGGTTATCAAAAAAATAAGAAAAGCGAAGAAAACACATATCACACATAACCATAATTTACTATCAATTAATAATTAGACTTAGGTCTCTGTAGAGTCTACTAAACAGTACTTTGTAATACATAACTTTGCTGTAAGCACATTTATAAGTTAAGGGATTTAGAGAGACTTAACCATAAAACAGTTGAAGTCAATTTCATAATTCCTCAATGTCTTAAAGTTAAGTCATCTATCAACAACCCACAATGTTAAAGACTTAAGTCAGAAACTTAAAACTATACTCCATCATATAGACACTAAATAACATTAACAGTCCATATCAAATAATATATCAATCAAGTAAGAATCTAAGAAAATGTATACAATTGGTCAAACTTCACACCAACTTGTATATCACAAAAGTTCATATAAAGAAACTAAATTCACTCATCAGTTCTCTGAACTAGAAATTTAGAGACATATGCAGTAATACATTTGCATAAAATCCATTAACATAACCATAAAAACATATTCTACATAAAGGATTAAACTTTGTTCCTACCTATATATAGCTACAACCACAGTAGACAAATTGGAGCCTACCAGATGGGAAAACAAAAAAGCCAGCTGTCCAAAAGTTATGACAAGTAAAAACATACTAAAACACTAAAAGAAAACATGAAGTTAATAATAACACTATAATAACAGAACTTGAACTGAAGATCCAGTCTGACTCAACAACCAACAGAAAGATAAAAACATGAAAATTACAGGAAACAGAAACAGTCAAACAACTTATAGTACACATCTATGAACCACATAAAAGTCACAAACAGGGTAACCATAGTTACCTCTAGAGATCTACGGTCTTCTCTTAGATAGTTATTTGGTAGATAGGATATCTTTAGTTCAATATACCAAAAAAAAAAAAAAAGACAGACTATTTCTGATGTAATCTAACCTATTCACTAAAATACCAACACAAGAAGCATGGATACTCTTTCGACATTGTGAAGACCCTAACTGTATGCACCTGACAGTGTCAGTGATAACATTTATAACATCCTGAAGACAAACACACACTACCAACAAAAAGAATACTTATCATGTGCTCATTTCAACCAACAATGTTTATTAACTATGACATGGAACATTTGAAAGAAAACACCCTCAAACCAGTTACTCCTGGACCGAAAATCTAGCTTGTGTATATGCAGATATATTGACAAAACATCAATAATATGGCCATACTGCATACAGTATTCCAGGATCACAAACCGGCTGCCACCACCACAGAAATAACACACCTCTGAACCTTCTCAGATGAAACAGTAGATTATAAGCCAACTTGTAGGCTCTAAACTAACTAATAGCTAAATTATTATAAATGTGTAAGTAACTTATTGTGACAATGTAGGATTTGGATTTCAAAACCTTTAAAAACACAGAATGCTGCTTTTTCACTGCACTATTCAGTCTGCTTGGTCTAATCTGTCAAAAACTTTATTGATACACACACACACAAATACCTTAATAAATAAAAATTGTATACAATAATGAAAGAATACTTCAGTATTACAACATCCATACTTGAAATCATAAAAAAATGATTTTATTTTAATATTCTGAAACAAGGAAATACGTCAAACACAAACGACTCACTAACTTGCCTATCATTTAAAGAATTTTCATCAAATGTAGTCTTATCTGGTTATGATCTCTCTCACCTACTAGAAAAGCAATGTCCTAAAACAACATCTGAAAAATTTTACTATTTTATTTTACCAAAAACTTACTGGGAGTTATTATGAATCTCCTTTCTGATAATCAGAAATAGTTTGGTCTTCCCACTCAATATTCATGAAATATACCCTAAATTTTGTTTGCCACTCCAACATGATGTATCTTCAGGTCTTAGATGTGAGGATTAGGGGGTTGGACAAGCGAAAGATACTTGGTAACATACTGGCCAGGCTTGAAAACAACTCCTCAGATATTCCCTAAGAAATTCAAATATCCTGGATTAAAAATAATGCTTAAGACTAATACACATACAAATGTGTAGCTATGAATACACATATTCAATACGTTGGAATAACAAAAACAATTACAAATGTTTAGCAATAAATACACATATTCAATACGTTGTAATAACAAAAACAATTACAAATGTTTAGCTATAAATACACATTCAAAACATTGTAATAACAAAAACAATTACAAATGTTTAGCTATAAATACACATTTAAAACATTGGAATAACAAAAACAATTACAAATGTTTAGCTATAAATACACATTCAAAACATTGGAATAACAAAAACAATTACAAATGTTTAGCTATAAATACACATTCAAAACATTGGAATAACAAAAACAATTACAAATGTTTAGCTATAAATACACATTCAAAACATTGGAATAACAAAAACAATTACAAATGTTTAGCTATAAATACACATTCAAAACATTGGAATAACAAAAACAATTACAAATGTTTAGCTATGAATACACATTCAAAACATTGGAATAACAAAAACAATTACAAATGTTTAGCTATGAATATACATATTCAAAATGTTGGAATAACAAAAACAATTTAATCCTCATCCTGAATCCAGTTACTTGTTACTACATTACATCTCTAACGAAAAGAAGATGGTGTAACCAAGCTGGACTGGATCTACCACAGTATCATAAGAAGTGGCAAGTCTGTGGCCTGACTATATTTTCTTGAGATGTATAGCTACAATTTATGTATTAACACTTGCTTATTTTAACTCAATACACTATATTCTGTGTATGCAGTATTTGTTGTTAAAATGGATCAAAATTCAATCACACAGCATTAAGTTTTCAAAATACTTTTGGGAGGCATTCCCCCCCAAACTACCCCTAGAAATGGCAATTGCCTAAGTCTGAAATTAACTCCTAAAAGAATGTACTAGAAGATATGAACAACTGTGTAAAGTTAAGAAAATTACTGAAATAAAACAAATTGAAATGAAATAAAGACAAGAATCCTAGTTTACTTGTTTTCGTAAGCAAACTTCTTTCAAAATAAACAAGCCAAATTAAAAAACCAAAGTTCTATTAAATGTATCACCTTGTGAGGTAAAAAGCAAGACCACTATTTATAACCGATCATAGCTTTCAAAACTAACCTAAATTGAGTACAAGGCATAAGGCAATTTGGTTGATTATGTGACAAAAAAGCAGTATAAGATACATTTTTTATTTCATTAGAAAAAAAAAACTACCATGAAAAATAAAAATAAAATAAGAAAAGTAAAATGATCACCAAGATTCACTTGGTCTGTTTAAAATATTATAACCACCTACCCTTGGCACTAAAAACTGTACAGTTCTTGTTTCATCACCACCCAGGGAAGCCATCTCAATCATGAACCCCTTTATACACTTAAATACCAGTTCAGCTCTCCTCAGGCACCAGGGAATGGTCATCTCCTAAAATCCATACAACTGATATAAAATTTTACCACCAGGATTCTCAGTTTCCTTTAATGTTTATTGATGAAAAATATGAGTGGTTTATGTTGAAAACCCAAAACTAATTAAAGGAGTTCCTCTAAATATACTCAAGTTTTATAATTGGGTACTTATTTATTTGTTATATAATGTTTTATTTGAAGGAAAAGAGCAAATGGTAATCTGACTCAACCACCTTAGTCCTCCCATTATATTTGTCCCCACTACAACAACATACATAGACCTAAGTTTAGCCTTATCAGTCATCTACAAACCCATAAAATAAAATGATCTTTCTTTTCAATCAAAGTTTAATTTTAAAGATTGTAATTACTGAACTACTGTAACTGTTCTCATGAAATGTTCACACTTTTCCACATGCTTTCTGACTCACTGACATGGATTTGCTGACCATCAAATTAAACCAACTAGACTATAGACCCAACACAAGAATATAGAACTGTTATTGAACTTTCACTGTTTGACTATCAAAGTTAGGAAGTTTGTAATTATTTTGTTACTCTAAGAAATGTAGCCATAGGATTAGCAAAATCTGAATACACAAAGAAATTGTTGAAAAGAATTTGACTCACTTTTCCCTGATCACATCAAAACTTACAGCAAAAAGTCAAAGTCTACTCACCTGTTCCTGATCACTTCAATACTTACATCAACTAGCCAAAGCTTAAATAGTAAATTGTTCTAAATCAGCTTCAAATCTGCTGATTTGCCAACAATACAATGATTTTACACAAGAATGTTAGTAAATGTGAGTCAAATGCTTTACTCGGTACTGAAAGTTGCCTTTTTTCTTCAAAGTTAATATTAAAACCAGAATAATGTACATACTAAGATAGCAACGAGACTTGCAATACTATAACAGGATCTTTATTCTCTCAATGTTTAAACTACAAATCTTTTTCAGGAGTGTGTGGCACTTAATGCTTCTCAAGAATATATATACACAAGTTTTCCCAGATTAGGTTGCTGTGCCATGCCTCTCCCTGATTGGGTCATTATCTTCAACCAATCAGAATCCAGCCCTTGTCTCACTAGACTCGCTGCTGTTTCTGGCCATCAGTAGTCTCCTGCTGTGATGTTTATATTTCAGTTAATCAGACAGAGATACTACCAACATCATGGGCTAGCTGCAGGCTCACAATTAAGTGCTGTTCTAGCTTTCTTAGTTTATATAGGTGAGACCCAACAATCAGAGTAAATGACCATTAAGCATTAAGAAGACATAATACAAACAATGCAATAGTAACACATGCAGAGGAAACAGGAACCCCTGTCCACATGGAAGAAAACAAAAATTGTCAGGAAAATGTGGAAAATCAACAAAGGAAAGCTCTACAAGTTGCTTACATCTTATTAGAAATAAACACCATAGTGGGATCCTACTGGCAGGCAGGAAAAGTAATGAGCCTAGTGAGATACTGACTGGTTGAACGACAGTTGACATATAAAAATAATATACCAATCAGGGACCAAATACAATTTAGGTACAAGTTCCAAATTAAATATAAACAAATATTTACTTTGGATACACCTACAAATAAGAAATGAATGATAAAGCCCTGCTACTGTTTATCATTCTTATCTATATTTGATGTTTTCTTGTTTACTGATTTTAGCCTTTATCATTCACTTTCCATTTTACACATCAGCATATCTTTAAATAATAACTCAGGAACTCGGTGAAGATGGAGATTGGTCATAAAAAAATCTTACCTCAGACATCTCATGAACAAGCAGTAAGGGCAATATAATGTTAACCACATCCTTCTCGTGTGCTACCCTCAGTACGTTTCTAAGACCAAGGATCACTGGATGACGAGAATTGATGTCTGCTGATCGCAGAGAGTCATTAGTGACCATGTGAAACACAACGTGGATGTCAGAAAGATTGGAATGTTTTGTAATGTAGAAATCACCAGGTTTCAAGGATGCATATACCTAGTGACAAAAGATACAGTTAATAACAGATTCATAGAAGGAAAATCTTTATAAATAGACATGTACAGGATGGTTATATAAAGTGAATTGGCATATGAACACAGTGAAGCTTGCACAGGATGGTTATATAAAATGTCTTGGCGTATAAACACAGTGGAGCTTGCACAGGATGGTTATATAAAATGTCTTGGCGTATAAACACAGTGGAGCTTGCACAGGATGGTTATATAAAATGTCTTGGCGTATAAACACAGTGAAGCTTGCACAGGATGGTTATATAAAATGTCTTGGTGTATAAACACAGTGAAGCTTGCACAGGATGGTTATATAAAATGTCTTGGTGTATAAACACAGTGAAGCTTGCACAGGATGGTTATATAAAATGTCTTGGTGTATAAACAGTGAAGCTTGCACAGGATGGTTATATAAAATGTCTTGGTGTATAAACACAGGGAACCTTGTACAGGATGGTTATATAAAATGTACTGATGTATAAACACAGTGAATCTTATACAGGATGGTTATACAAAGTGTATTGATGTATAAACACAGAGAACCTTGTAAAGGATGGTTATACAAAGTGTATTGATGTATAAACACAGAGAACCTTGTAAAGGATGGTTATACAAAGTGTATTGATGTATAAAACACAATGAAGCTTGTAAAGAATGGTTATACAAACTGTATTGATGTATAAACACAGTGAAGCTTGTACAGGATGGTTATACAAAGTGTATTGATGTATAAACACAGAGAACCTTGTATAGGATGGTTATATAAATTATATTGATGTATAAACACAGTGAACCTTGTAAAGGATGGTTATATAAAGTTTATTGATGTAAAAACACAGTGAAGCTTGTACAGGATGGTTATATAAAGTGTCTTCGTGTATAAACACAGTGAAGCTTGTACAGGATGGTTATGTAAAGTGTACTAATGTATAAACACAGGAAACCATGTATGGGATGGTTATATAAAGTGTACTAATGTATAAACACAGTGAGGTGCTTGTACAAAATGGTTATATAAATTATACTGATGTATAAACACAGTGAACCTTGTACAGGATGGTTATATATTGTGTACTGATGTATAAACACAGTGAAGCTGTACAGAATGTTTATATAAAGTGTATTGATGTATATAAACAGAGTGAACCTTGTAAAGGATGGTTATATAAAGTGTATTGATGTATAAACACAGTGAAGTTTGTACAGGATGGTCATATAAAGTGTCTTCGTGTATAAACACAGTGAAGCTTGTACAAGATGGTTATACAAAGTGTATTGAAGTATAAACACAGAGAACCTTGTAAAGAATGGTTATATAAAGTTTATTGATGTAAAAACACAGTGAAGCTTGTACAGGATGGTTATATAAAGTGTATTGATGTATAAACACAGTGAAGCTTGTACAGGATGGTTATGTAAAGCGTATTGATGTATAAACACAGTGAAGCTTGTACAGGATGGTTATGTAAAGCGTATTGATGTATAAACACAGTGAAGCTTGTACAGGATGGTTATGTAAAGCGTATTGATGTATAAACACAGTGAAGCTTGTACAGGATGGTTATGTAAAGCGTATTGATGTGTAAACACAGTAAAGCTTGTACAGGATGGTTATGTAAATTATATTGATGTATAAACAGAGTGAACCTTGAACAGGATGGTTATATAAATTATATTGATGTATAAACACAGTGAACCTTGAACAGGATGGTTATATAAATCATATTGATGTATAAACACAGTGAACCTTGAACAGGATGGTTATATAAATTATACTGATGTATAAACACAGTGAACCTTATAAAGGATGGTAATATAAAATGACTTGATGTAAAAACACAGTGAAGTTGCACAGAATGTTTATATAAAGTGCATTGATGTATATAAACAGAGTGAACCTTGTAAAGGATGGTTATATAAAGTGTAATGATGTATAAACACAGTGAAGTTTGTACAGGATGGTTATATAAAGTGTCTTCATGTATAAACACAGTGAAGCTTGTACAGGATGGTTATGTATAATTTACTGATAAATAAACACAGGAAACCATGTATAGGATGGTTACATAAAGTGTACTGATGTATGAACACAGGAAACCATGTATGGGATGGTTACATAAAATGTACTGGTGTATAAACACAGTGAAGCTTGTGAAAGATGGTTATATAAAGTGTATTGATATATGAACACAGTGAAGCTTGTACTGGGTAATTATAAAGTGTACACTGATTTTACAAAACAATGTTATGGCTCAGGTGAAGTATCTAACTTTCTAATATTTAATGTTTTTAACATTTTAATTACAAACACCAGAGAAATCCTATGTACATTATTTTTAGTGTAATTTTACAAATATATGATCTTATTCTGACATTTCTTCACATCTGTTACCCTCAAGTGGATTTAATTTCACCAGCTTTGACAGAATAATAAACCACTGGAAGTGTGAACTCAGGATCACAATTATAAACCAGTTTATCAGTTTAGCTGGAAGTTCCAACTTAGGGTCACAATCAAAAACTGGTTTATCAGCTTGATTGGAACTTTCAACTCAGGATTTGAAAACTCTTAATACTGTAAGAAACCTGATGTTCTGGTGTAACACTTGAGCGTCCACTACTTCCTTGGCTAGTGTTCTCAGCTTGAGGAAGGTTAGCTGTTCGCCAGTTGGATGCCAATTTTGCTTGCTCACGTATCCCTTCCAGCTGCTCCTCTAAATCTGGGAAGTGGAACTCTGTAGACTGTCCACACACCCTAGCAAAATCTAATACAAATTTTGTTAAAGACCAATGGAACATGTTAAACTGAGTGCAAATATATTTTATTTTTTAAAAACAATGGCTTAGAGTTAATGTTGCTGTTGGTAGACAACATGATCACTTAAGTAAAATAAATAATTAGTTATGAATATATATTTTATAGTTACTATATACTAAATACTTACTGGCTTTTGCCATTCATTTTGGCTCATTTTTAATGACGTGTTCGGGATTTAAAAGTATTATAGAAACAGGTTCGTGGTTAAAATGTAAATTAGGGACGTGTTTTGGGGTTAAGAAGTATCGTAGCGACGTGTTTTGGGGTTAAGAAGTATCGTAGCGACGTGTTTTGGATTAAAAAGGTATTGTAGCGACGTGTTTTGGATTAAAAAGGTATTGTAGCGACGTGTTTTGGATTAAAAAGGTATTGTAGCGACGTGTTTTGGATTAAAAAAGTATTGTAGCGACGTGTTTTGGATTAAAAAAATATTGTAGTGACGTGTTTAGGGTTAAAAAGTATTGTAGTGACGTGTTTAGGATTAAGAAGTATTGTTGTGACATGTTTAGGATTAAGAAATATTGTTGTGACATGTTTTTACCTTCTTCAGTGTTACAACTCTTGTTTTTATTCTTGAAATTAAATGGTTCATGTTGCATATATCCTTATACTGTTTGATTTAAATTCAAAATTTTTACCCATAAATGTTAAGGAATGGGTATTTAACAAGCTACAACCCAATATGGTAACTGTTAGTACATACTTAACTCCCTGATTCTCTATGAATGCGGATTCTAATATTCTGAAGAAACAAACTGACCAATGAAGGCACCAGGAACTTTATAAACATACAAAACTTTATAATATCAAACCATATGTAACAGTCCAACAGAGAAAATGACCAACATTATAATTTGGAATAATGCAGAGAAAATGGCACAAGAATCACAAACATGCCAATGAAATATAAAAGAACTGTTCTACCACCACACAACTGATAACACTCTCATCAATCTAATACAGAAGTCAGAAAAACCTGGATATTAAAACATTCAACTACTTTAGATAATAATTAAGCATTAACCATGGCTACCACCACCAAACAAAGGTTTATCTTACACAGTGCACTGCTTTACACAGTTCACTGATAACAGCAACAAATAAATCAAATCATTCTTTCCTATAAACAGTACCCACATTTAAAGCTCAATGATTTAGTCAATCAGTTGATATAATAATTTCCTGTAAGCAATGAGTACATCAATTAGTGTCATGTAAGCCAACCAGTTAATCAAAATTATCATTGATTTGATTGTCATAAAAAAAATCACTTCATCTAACCAATTATGTTGTTTTTAAGGATAAAACTATATAAGGGGCTATCTATAGTCTATAAAATTTAGCCTTAGAAATTATATTTTCTTCTTACGTCAGGTTTTTTTCAGCTTGTGATTTGTGAGGGGAATGAATGTCACGATTTGAGAATCTAAGGCTTGATTTCTATTGACAGGGTAATGGATGTCACCATTTGAGAATCTAAGGCTTGATTTCCACTAACAGGGGAGAGGATGTCATGATTTTGAGAATCTAAGGTTTGATTTCCACTAACAGGGGAGAGGATGTCATGATTTGAGAATCTAAGGCTTGATTTCCACTGCCATCAAACTTATTCACCTTTTCTTTGTTATGAGAAAGCTATTGAGGCTATGTAAAAGGGAAGACAACTGGTTGGAAATCCCTGCAAACCAATTTTTTTTCTTTCTGTATTATGGTTTGAGAAACAATGAACTAATTGGTTAATCAAATAATTGGCTTTTTGACAAAACACTTTAATAAAGCAGCCACCTCCAGGACTGAGACAAACTGGCCTGATTAGAGGGGTTCCACTGTACATAATTAGGGATTATATAAACAGAAAAAGGGACTGTGATTGAATGACCGCTTTCAAAGGGTGACCGAATCCGAGGGGTGGCTGCTTAGAGGGGTTCCACTGTAACATTAATCACTCAGCTCCACCAACAGTACCAATAAAACAGAACAAAAAGAGAAAACAATTAACCAGGGGTCAGAAATGGAACAAGAAGTGGAACACTCTAACCAGATGTCAGAAATAGAACCTAGAATTAGAACATTCTAACCAGGCTTCATTCCAATGCTGGTGCTAATCTAACTGTCATGAAATAGAAGATGGAAAAAACAAACTAATCTCTCTTAATCCTGTTAAGACACAGAATACAAAAAAAACCACTAACCTCTCTTAATTCCTGTGTAGGAATTAATCCTGTTGTCAACGAGTAGAACAAGGCCACATAAATTACTAGAATAAAGAGACATGGCTGTCTGAAGTCGCTGTGGTTGTGGAACTAAAACTCCTCTGTAAATATAGATAATTCAGCCAAGATCTGTATTATCATGACAACAGCACAGATAATTCAATCCTCTAAAAACTATAATATATATTACATGAAAACTACTCCAAACAATACAATCCTTTAAAATTTACACCATACATACCTTACAACCCAAAACAACTCAACCCTGTCAAAACTACACCATATGTACCCATCTGTAGTAATAATGTTTGGACTAAGTACAACCTCAGCCCATAAAAGCATCCATACCAGACATGTGCTGTAATAAATTTCTGCACATTGTCTGTTAAAAATAATTGTTAAATTAATAACAAGCTGAATGTAAGTTATATGATGGGAAGTAAAGATTTTTTTCTCAAAATTATAATTGTTATATCTAAGTAAATATTTTATAAATATGTCCACTAAAACTTTATCATAATCTAGTAACGATGTATGTAGAGAAAATGACTACCCTATTTCAAGTATTTCATGAAAACATATGTATATTACCATCTGCTGTAAGTATTGTTTAATTAGAAGTTTGCTTTCTGTATATTTTTAACTTGTGGTCAAATGTTCTTGATAAATCCTTATAGACAGAAACATGCAAAAAAAGCTGATTCTCAAAGATATATTTCTACTTGATCAACTGTTTGACCCTCCAAATTATTAACTGTGATTGTAAAGGCAGTGAACTGTACGATGAATTTTGGGATCTTCTCTTTGGACTGTCTTACTAGTTTTGGTTTTGTTAACCTGCTGAGCTGAAGAAGCACCCTTTAATTTGTACATTTTAACAATTGAAATGTGCTGCATGTAAACCTTGTGGCTATTAAAGAGCTATAGCTGAAGGTTCAGATTGAAAAAAATTTGACAATGTTAATGTCTCCTTAACAACCAATCAATCATAATAACGAATTTCAGCTGATGATTATGACATTTCTGCACAAACAAAACTAAGCATGTGGCATACATATACCTTATGCTATTTTATTACTGATCACAATGTCCAACAACCCACCCTTAAATCTGATTGTGTGTCCAGAGTAGTGCATCATCCATTGTACACATGCATGTGTGTTCGAATAAAGTTTTGTTGCCTTATACTATATTACATTTCCCTGTTGTACACTTCCTTATTATTAATAATAATTTTACCATTCTCTGTTGAGCACACTTCCTTATTATTAATAATAATTTTACCATTCTCTGTGGAGCACACTTCATTGTTATTAACAACAACATGACGATTGTCTGACAAACACACTCGTTATTATTAACAAGAATATTATGATTCTCTGACAAACACACTCGTTATTATGAACAAGAATATTATGATTCTCTGACGAACACACTCGTTATTATGAACAAGAATATTGTGATTCTCTGACGAACACTCGTTATTATTAACAAGAATATTGTGATTCTCTGACGAACACTCGTTATTATTAACAAGAATATTATGATTCTCTGACGAACACTCGTTATTATTAACAAGAATATTGTGATTCTCTGACGAACACACTCGTTATTATGAACAAGAATATTATGATTCTCTGACCAACACTCGTTATTATTAACAAGAATATTGTGATTCTCTGGCGAAAACACTCGTTATTATTAACAAGAATATTATGATTCTCTGACGAACACACTCGTTATTATTAACAAGAATATTGTGATTCTCTGACGAACACACTCGTTATTATGAACAAGAATATTATGATTCTCTGACGAACACTCGTTATTATTAACAAGAATATTATGATTCTCTGACGAACACACTCGTTATTATGAACAAGAATATTATGATTCTCTGACGAACACTCGTTATTATTAACAAGAATATTATGATTCTCTGACGAACACTCGTTATTATTAACAAGAATATTATGATTCTCTGATGAACACTCGTTATTATTAACAAGAATATTGTGATTCTCTGATGAACACTCGTTATTATTAACAAGAATATTGTGATTCTCTGACGAACACACTCGTTATTATTAACAAGAATATTGTGATTCTCTGACGAACACACTCGTTATTATGAACAAGAATATTATGATTCTCTGACGAACACACTCGTTATTATGAACAAGAATATTATGATTCTCTGATGAACACATTATTATTATTATTAACAAGAATATTATGATTCTCTGATGAACACATTATTATTATTATTATTAACAAGAATATTATGATTCTCTGATGAACACATTATTATTTACAACAATATTATGGTTCTTTGATGAATGCATTATTATTTACAACAGTATTATACAAGTGTAAACAATAAAAACGTTAATAAAAATGTTTCATATGAAAAAAATGTGAAGTTCCAATACATATAATCACCTTTATTTCCTAATATATACTTGTGATCTGTAATAGACAAATTTCATTCACACACAGAGTCTCTTTTTCAGTAACTCCTAAAAGTATATATTTCATTCCCCAAACATTCTCTTTGCTGGAATATTTTCCCATATTAAAACATAATAACAAGTAACTTTATTTGTTCTTCTGTTTCAGGCACATTTATCACATCCTGTAAGTGTCCCATTAGCAGTTTTTCCAATTCTGAACATCTCAGCTTGTGAAATATTTGCACAAAAAAACATTAATTTAGAACGTATAAACTCTTACCCAACTCTGTTGGGCTTGTGCTGACAGAGCTGAAGTACATCAGCAGCTAAAAGTCTGAGATTGTGCATAGTCTTGAGCTGTGAACCTGGATACAAGATTAAAAATAAAACAGAAACTTAGCATACAGTTAGTCTTATAGTCTGAACTTAGAGATAAGATGAAAACCAACACCTAGCTGAACTCTTCTTTGCTATACATCATAGCTCTCTCCTGAACATTAATATTTTCCTTGTTTAAAACAGTATTTGCAACAGATACTCACCTCTCACACAGAAAGCTATTTTCTTTGTGTATTTGACTTAGGGATTTGAATGCCATTAACCTTTAAGCAACAACCACATAAACTCACATTTCTTGTCCTGATTTCTCCAAGCCTATTCCCTTTGCTGTGGTTTCGCTAGATAGTAGATAGGGACAGTGGGAATCTCGTTTATCAATTCATGCATATCAGTAATTAGATGACGAGGCATTTGGCTACCTTAAGAAAATCATAGTGGCAATCTCATGCAGCAAAGCTCCTCCATTAACCTCATTAGTATGAGTCATGGATTAAAAGTCATGTCATCATGTTTGTCGACTTGCATTCAAAATTTTATTGAACTACTATTTTATGAATTTATTCCCTATATTTGGTATTAAATTCTAGATTGCAATTTATATTTTAGTATTATACAATAGTTAATTTCTTAATTTAAAAGTATATATTAAAAGAACACACCTAAATATCAATTTTTGTGTCATGCTGTATGCTGAATGCAGCGTTAGTTCAAATTAGATGTTTGTGATGTCAAAATACTAAGTCTATAGTTTCATACAAATTAGAAGCTCAAATAAATGACATTAACAAGATAGAATATAAAATATCATATCTTTTTATTTTGCTGAGATATGGCATATGTACTGAATCAAACACAGAGACCTTATTCACCTCTATCTATTTTAGGAAATGGTCCTTCAGATACACTTATTTCAACATATGACATGTTAATAGCCAATAGATAACTTGTAATGTTACACTGATGGATTTCTCAGCCACTTTCATCAATGAAAAGTTACCTCATTCTCTTGAACCAAGAGTTCAAGAAGGCAGGTTGTGTCTTTATTCTGCTCAAAATTTCACATTTTTGTGGACTTAAATTCAGCATAGTAAATACATTTGATAGATTATAATGGTATTCTTTGGCATTTATATAATACTTTATAATTTCTTGATTATTCAACAGTATATAACCTAAAAAGTATTTCATTTCATATCCTCCACAATCAAAATTTTAAAAGGCTTAGCAAGTTACATTCAGCAGCAACCGAGTTCAAAGGTCATAGCTAGAAGAAATAATTGTTTGCTTTCCTTCTTTATTTACTGTTCTATGTTTTAAGAAAAATAAGTTTCATAACTTATTTCTAAATAGTAATAATCTATATACAAATATATAATGTATAATAACTGAAATGTGATTGTATATTACAAAAAACTAGTCTACTGAAACACAGCCAAAGACAGGGTCACTTTATACAGACTAAAGGCCAGTTTTACATTATTGGATATAGTAACACGAGTGCACATGCACTGTGTAATTGCAAGTTATGTAATGTTAGCCAGACACAACTGGAAAGTCAACATACTAAATATAATAAACATATAACCTTATGAGACTTAAGCTATTTAGACTAATCATTTGTATTTTATTTTTATAATCTGCAGTCATTCTAGAAAGATAAAAAGCATAATTTTATTTATTTCCTAATTTTTATGGTGGTTACAAAATTGGTGAAATTGACAGACCTCATATAGTTAGGGTAGAGAAAATAACAGATAAAATATAAAGTCTTACTGAAAACAAACATTTGAAATGTAGTTAGGAGGTTTTATAGATTTCACAAATAATATTTGCACTCAGACTAAAAATGAAACACTCAATATTTTCACAAACAAACTTTAGTAAAACTATTTCATTAACAAATCTGATATTTTCTGTACAAAGAGAAACTTGCAATCTTTACTAAAAGTCTTCTAAATTTTGTGAAGTTACACATACTACACAAAAGTTACAGTATAAATATTTAATGTGTGCGTATACAAACTCATACATATTATACCAAGCTCATCATGAAAGGGTTAATAGAAGGGCAATGTAGCCTCCTAACCCACTACCTCTTTTTGTGTTTTCTGTCCATGATCTTTATCCTATGATGAGAAAAGGAATATGAAGGGTGGGAAGAAGTGATTACCTATCAGAAATACATTTTCAGGTAAAGAAAAAGTTAACTTACAATGCAATACACATATCTTCATACATACAGTTAAGAGTCTCACATTAGTAGGATGGAGGGACTAGTGCAAAATTTACCTAAATGACACCTCTTCAGAAAACACCATGGAGCATGACACCCATTGGTATAGGCTCAAAAGGGGCACACTCACGGAATACTGCATCTCATTTCTTCCAGATTGGAAGAGAAGAAGAGGCAAGCAAGAGGAACTCATACTGTGACAGCTGGGCACTTACAGAATCTTACACAACAGAAAGATCACCAACAACCTCAGTAGCACTGACATAGGGTAGAAGAGGAAGTAATGAATGAAAGAGACAAGGGTCTAATAAGGATAAAGAAGAGGTACAATGGTGGAGGGTAGAGTTGTGAGCAATATTGAAACAACTTATGAAAGCAAGGATTAACTGGGTAGCCTCACCTTGTATGTCAATCAAATCAGGAATAACTTCAAACAACAGGGCAAAGGATGGGGCTAGGCAAAAAATTTGAAAAACAGAAGAAAGAAGTCAAAGTTTGGATAGAAGAGTACCCCTACCTGACAATAACCATTGGCAAGGAGCTAAGTGAGTAAGAAAAGGAGAGGAAATTCTCACAGTGGGAAAGTGAAGGAATTAATAATTACCCACAAAATGCTTTGAGGCACAGACCTGAGGTGTTGGGAAGAAAGAGAAAAAGATAAAGTAAAAAAAGACCAGGGAAAGACAGGAATATTGGGGATTGGAAAGTGAAACCAACACTAACTCCTCCCAATCTTCTCTCTTTTTGTTGCTGATTATCAAGGGCATTTAAACATACTTTTTTTTAATATGAATTATAGTAATACACTAAATAATTCTTATTTAATTAAACACTGCAAGAAAGAACACAGATTAATAACATGCAAAAAGTAAATAATTTCCTATAACTCAAAATCTGTTTCTGACTTTCTAAGTACGTAACAAAAATCTTTAAGATTCATCCAAGCTAGTCATTAAGTTTCTCACAAGAATGTTGCTCTCCGACTATTATCTCTTTAGGACAATGTCATGTCACACACATTTGATAGATGAAAACCTTGACTTTCTATTAGTTATAAGTAATATATAATTTAACGTAAGAGAAAACTATTACCAAATCTTTAAAGACAGAACGTGAGAGGGGGATCTGATTTTCTATTTGATAGCTCTATAACCGAACAAAATTGAAAGCTATAAAAATTATGGTTTTTCTGAGCAATGACAATTTTAAAGTGAGTAATCTGTTTTTAATTTAAAGGGTTAAACTGCGAATTTACCACATAAATCTAAATGATTTTCAAAAATGTTCAAAGGCTATGCTTCTGACAGTTTCATTTTCGAATTATTAATTATTACAAATACATGGTAGAATTGGCCAAAATAATGCCATTGGGCTGGAAAAAGAGTTAAATAAAACAAAGAGGTGTGAATTTTCTAGATAAACCATTTCAAATATAAAATCCAATAAACAGATAAGAGTCTTAAGTACCTAGATGAATAGTAAAGCTTTCTTCCATAGCCATCTGATGAGTTGTCCACAGATCTTCTCGTCCTAGAGGCAAGGCTTCTGAAACTGCTCGAAGTCTACTTTGGCTGTTCAAAGGAAAAGTTAACTCATTATTCATGAATGTCTAACTATCACTGTTGCAGAGATTATAGCATATATAAAGCAGAAGTGTGAAATTAACATACACTTTCAAGAATGCTTCTTGAACACAACTTTTTTTAAACCAACTTTATTTAGTAAATATACACCTTACACCTTGACTCTTTAATGGGATTGTGATGAGCTGAATGTTTATCATGTATGTCCTGATGAAAGAAGTTAAATACAAAACACTTTTTAAGTTTAACAATCTAAATCCCTTTTTTATTTCAACCTCTCTATCCCTGTTAGGCACCAACAATCTGAATCCCTTTTCTATTCTAACCTCTTTATCCCTGTCAGGTACCAACAATCTGAATCCCTTTTGATTCTAACTTCTTAATCCCTTATTTACACTAACCTTTTATTCCTGTCAGGCACCAACAATCTAAATCATTCTTAATCCTAATTTCTGAATCCCTGTCAGGTAAAAAAAAAATCCAAATCCCTTTTTTATTCTAACTTGTGAATACCTGTCAGTTATCAATATTCTCAACCCCTTTCTCATTCTAATATTTTGAAGTTACTTCCAGTTCTAAAATGTTGATCCCCTTCCAATTTTAACATTCTAAAATCCTTTCCAACTTTCATATTCCAAAAACATTCTTTCTAACCAATAAAAGATCTTAGTGCCAACTGAAAAATATGATTATTGATTCCACACACTTTTCCAAATTATTCTTAAACCTCAAATTTTTATTACATTATCCAAGTTATAATGACAAGATATTAGATATAATATCTGCTAACATCATCCCATATACCTGACAATTAAGAAAACAAAATCTTGAGAAGTTTGATTCACACACATCGAAACAATAATAGACAACCTAACACTTGTGATGGTTCCCTGACTAAAGTAGTGCCTTACCCAGCATGTCAGTTGTGACTAAAAAAGCCACATGTATTATGCTAAATATACCTTAAAACACAAACACTCTCAAGAATAAAAGGTACAACTAGTGTTTCTGAAATAGTGGAAATGACTGGCTGGCAAAAAAAAAAAAAAATCCATTGTAACAAAACACAAAAATTACTCAAAAAAAATTATAGAATCAAACAACATTACTTTATATTTATTCTTAAATAACTCCCACAGATCCTCTCTCTATGTTGACTTTTCTAAACCTGAACAATGATCTCATGTCCCACAGATATTCATACATTTTTAAATGAAGCGAGAGTAAAAAAAACCAAACAGGTGATTAGAAAAATGATGGAATTCCTTCAGCATTTAAACATGGCAATTCTTTGTTTGTTTACAAGAATAATGCTTTACATACCCAATGCGATTAATAACCAGGTAGTGACCTCTGGAGTTCAGATGTAGTAACATAAAAGTCGAAAACCATAGAAAAGACAACATATAAGCAGCATATATTACCTGAAATGAACTCTCTTAGCCCTAAAATGACAGTGTGGAGCCACTACAATCCCACACTATCTAGTGTCAATGACTGAAAATTTAACACTAACATTATAGGACAAACCTAATAGTAGGAATGGTTGTTACTTTTATAACACATACACCCAGGAATATTTCATTCACTACTTGAAAGTTGCTATGCTATAGCATAATAAAACCACATTTTGAAATAGGTCTAATATTTAAGTATATGATTTATAGGAGTTATTAGATTTTACAATCTCAAATGGCCAGAGAGCTTCAGCTGTTAATCTCCTTTACACTTCCAATAGATGCACAGAAAATCTCCCTGGAAATTGTTGGTAAAATATTTGAATTTGTAGGAAGGTAATCATAAAAAGGTCTTGTCAAGATTACAGCAGCTATACCTTCATAACTTTTGTCATTTTTAACCCTGCCATCCTTTACTGCATGCCACAAGGGGTAAGAAACTTGCATTCAAATTTGAATTAAACTACTTTTTATGTTATAGCAACTAGTATAACATAAAACTCATAGCTAATAATCCATATTTTAATATTACACAAGATTTAGGTTCTTAATTTTATAAAGACCATATTTTTCACAGTGTAAAAGGTGTGACAATTTCTCTAGGTATTCCTTCTTCTCTATTTTATTTATTAACCTGACAATAAGTATGAAATTTAACCTAAATTACTCACTTTACTCTTCATTGCTCAGACAAACCATAATTTTTATGGGCTTCAATTTTGTTTGGTTACAGAGCTATCAAATAGAAAATCAGATCCCCCCTGCTGCATCCACCTGTCACATCCTAGCTTTCAGGATTTGTTAATAGTTCTCTCTCATGTTTAATTATATATTACTTATAACAAACAGAAAGTCAAGGTTTCCTTCTATCAAATGACATGTTAAATAACATTGTGTTCTGAAAAGATAATAGTAAATTTCACTCAGAGTATAAGCAACATTCCTGTGAGAAACTTAATGAGTAGCTTGGATGAATTGTAAAGGTTTTTGTACATTACTTAAAAAGTCAGAAAAATTTTGAGTTAGGGAAAGTTGTCTACTTTTTGCATGTTATTAATCTATGTTCTTCGGTGCATTGTTTAGTTAAATAAGAATTATTTACTGCCTTACTAATCATCAGTATAAAAAAGTAGGGCTAAGTGTCACTCACAGTTAACAGAAGAAAAAAAAAGAAAGCTTGGGTAAGTACTTTATTTCTTGTTTTCCATGTTTATTCATTATTTATTATAAAAGTAAGTGAAACATAAAAATAGGAATCTCTTTAGGTTAGCTAAGGTTAGATTAGGTAAAATAAATATTATTATATGAGACATACACCCAAAAAACTTGTGAGTAATGTAATTCAACAACATAGCATCAGTACCATTTTCCTCAAATGATTTACAACGTGTAATGGCAGAAACAGCAAACGTTAGACATCATCATTCAAAGAACAATAAAACATAAGTATAAATAAATGTATATTGTTACAAATTTAAAGTTACTTGAGATAAATCAATGTAGTTTCATGTTACAATTTGAAGTAATTCTAGAAAAAATTAAAAGGTAATATAAATTTATTTCTAATTTTTCTTTGTGGTTATGAGATGGATTAAATTGACCAGCATTGTATAGTTTGAACAGAGAAAATCACATAAAATATAAAGTTTTATTGAAAACAAATATCTGAAAATGCATCTAGAAAGTTTTAGAGATTACACAAATGAAATTTGAGATTTTTTTTTTTGAGTTGAAAAAGTATTTTTAATCTTAACACGAAAGCCACTTTACACACAAGAGTATAAAAGATGCTCAATACATCCATGTGCAAATTGTTTTTTGATTTATTAAAAAAACTTCACTAAAAACATATTTTCTTGTATGTGAAAGACTTAAGTTTACTGAAAGCATGTTAAATGTTGTAAAAATATACACACTATATTAAAAGATAATAGTATATAAACTATAAAGACTTTAAATGAGGACAAAGAGGTTGTTTGGTCGGTCAAATGAATGGATATAATGCTGAGTAAAACACCTTTATAATTATATTCCGAGATATATTCGAATCTTTATATTTTTCTCCTCAGCACTAATTCACTGATGTTAGATAAAACCAAATACTGTCTTAATGCTTGTTCTATGTCTGTTCAAACTTTAAAAACAGACTTCCTGACAGGCCTCTTATGATTCCAGCAACTTCAATTCTCTGCCTAAAGCATTTTTAATTAAACATGAATTATCTGCCTAAAACATTTTTAATTAATCAATTTGATAAATCTGAGTGCACAAATAACATCAGTGAATGCAACTATGCTACATCAAGAACGGAATCATTTCTGTCACAGAAAAAAAAAAAAATGAGGAAAATTCAGTTTGTTTATTAACCCTCTCAACTATAATTTAACAAACAACTGAGGTTTTGTTAGATTTTAAAATTTCAGGAATAACTTTAATAAAAACAAAACTAACATTTTTCATTTGCTTCAAGAACACTGAGGTGTAAAATATTACTTCTAAGGCCAATGTGAATCCTAAATAAGTTTGATTTGGGCAGTATTAGGAGAGTGTCACTTCTGTTTTTAAAAAGTATTTTCCCAAATTCAACAATCTAATCTTTCTAAGTATACATCAGTAAATAAAATTATACAACTTCTCAAAGCATGCACTTCTCCAAGTATACAAATAAACAAAAAAAGAAAAGAGAGAGAGAGTTACGTTACATTTTCAGATCACTGGTAAATATTAGAAGTAGAATATACAAATCCTGAAATTAAAACTAGCAGGTGTGCATGTGTATAAGGAAGGGTAAACTTCAAGCAAGACCTTACAGACAAATACAAGTGAGAATACAGACATATTAAACAGGGAAAATTTTTAACTGCAACATGATTTATGCATGTTAGTGAGGAACATGAAATGCACATCCTCACAAAATATTAGGAGGACTTTATATCTGTCTGTCTGTCTGTCTCTCTCTGTGTGTGTGTGTGTGTGTGTGTGTGTGCATATAAAAATATAATCCTGAGGCAAAACACTGGTCAAGTAAAGGTAGTTGAAAAAAACAAATATGGCATTACATTCATCAACTGAAAGTTAAATACACATCAAAGTACTGCAACAGGCCTGTACATTTTATACAACCTTTTAAGCATAGTGGTATACATATTACGACTTCAAAAATGCCTGATACATATTCATGAAAGTTGGCAAGCTTTTAGTGAACAATACAGTTATTTTGCATGATAAAAATTAGACTTTTTAATTAAGGATTTTTCTAAAACTTTCTCCATAATTATATGGTGTCAAAGTGTCAACTTCTTCGAGTGAATAGTGAATTCCATGTTAAGATTTTAAACTAAATTTCTTATTTTGAAAACCTCCTAAGTAAATAAAGTATTTTCTTTGAAAAAAAATTATATTTTACTTATTTTCTGTACTGACCTCATAACTACCAAAATAAAGTTAGAAAATAATTATAAATTACACTTCTTTCTTTCTGGAGAGACCTGCAAATTGTAACAGGAAACCACAGTTGTTCATCCTATATCATATAAAGCTTGTAACAGTATGTGTGTGTTCATACTTAATTGTATTGTTTTATTATGATTTAAACACTGTCTATCTAGTAATAATACCACATAGATTGTACATGACTCAGCAAATGTGTAGATAATGTTACACTACTGAATTACGTAAAACATAGGCTGCTTGTGAGAATACCTCATGAAAACTTATTACTTTTTTTCTTTGTTCTTCTAACCTTATCTAACTTTAAAAAGTTTCCAATTTTAGTCACGTTTACAACAATAATGAAAAGAGGAGATACCAAGAGAACAAATGTCACAATTTTCATACTATGGAAGATTGGAGATTGATTCTATATTTTCTTATAAAATTAGGAACATAAAATTACATAGTATTAAAACTCTGTTTATTAGCCATGTTTTGACACCAGGTTTATTTGTAAGTAGTTTAACTGAATTTTAAATACAACTCTGTAGAAGGCTGTAACATGTACACTTTGATCTACCTGATGTGAATGGATTAAATAAAACTTAAGTATTGTTGATAAAGGAAAGAAGGTAATGGATGATAGTTTTATAGTAGTCAACTGTGCTGAATGAACCATGGGGATACAAATCAAAATAGATATCGTGTACACAAATAACAATGGTCTTAAATAACTAATATTTTGCTCATTTTGTGTTTGAATACTTCCATATTTATATAAACAGTTTTCAACTTACGTGTTTTCTCTAGAACCACCTCCACAATCATAATCTTCATGAACTTTGGTAACCCATTCTCGAAATTCTCGTCGCTGGATTTCTTTTGTTCTAGAAATCCGCTCGTTCCAATCTTCTGTTACTCTCTACCAATAGATATATAAAATTACTGCATTCAAAGTATAAATGTACTACATTTAACAAGACCCATGATGAACAATTAACCCTCTCTTTAATTTCATAAGAAGAAACAAACTTGTCCATAAACACAGCTGTAAACACACTGAACAATTACCACACAAAAAGAAGCCTGTCCATAAACACAGCTGTAAACACACTGAACAATTACCACACAAAAAGGATCCTGTCCATAAACACAGCTGTAAACACACTGAACAATTACCACACAAAAAGGATCCTGTCCATAAACACAGTTGTAAACACACTGAACAATTACCACACAAAAAGGATCCTGTCCATAAACACAATTGTAAACACACTGAACAATTACCACACAAAAAGGATCCTGTCCATAAACACAGTTGTAAACACACTGAACAATTACCACACAAAAAGGATCCTGTCCATAAACACAGTTGTAAACACACTGGACAATTACCACACAATTGAAAATATTGTTTATAAATACAACTATAATCCCTTTTTACCTCAGTTTACTCAGTGTTTCACAACCTCACTCTAGTTTCCTCAGTGTCATGGCCTTATTTTAGTGTCTTAATGTGTCATAGCCTTACCTCAGTTTCCTCAAAGTGTCGAGCTGCCATGCTGTTTATATCTTGATCACTGTAGACAACACCTACTTTCTCTACGGCCATCTCCATTTCTTTAGACTGTCTTCCAATTATAAACATCAAATTTCTTAAGTACAACTTAATGTTAAAATCAATATCACATTTTAATGCTTATCAGACAATGCAAATCCATATTACTAACCTAAACTACCAACAGACTGAGCCTAGTTGCTTCATTGTGACTTAATTATGCATTAAAATAAACATGAATGTTTTTAAGATTCAAACAGTACAGAAGTGTGAATTATCTAGTAATCAGATATGGATATGGGATATCTCACCAGTACAGTTTTCACATTTCAAAGAATTTCCAAAAGTTACACTCTCTAGACACAACATTTTCCATCATTTTCATGCACTTATCAAATATATTATTAAGAAAGCCATTCCATTTAAGTAATTTAGTAAAGACTTATACATGTATTACTAAAGGTGATTCTACCTTCTCAACAGTAATTCAAGGGTTTCTTCCTTTTCCCTCACCATTTCTTCTACTGCCATAGCATATGTGTGTTCTAAATGTAGCATAGTGTCCAATGCAGGAGAATGGATCAGACTGTGATACACCTCGGAAAAGGACGTTTCACTAGACTCTTCATCAGGTTTGGCATACATTGTATGCTCCTGTCCAAATAACATTCATAATTAAGACTGTTTTACGTGGTTTTGTGTTTTACAAAAGATGAAGCCTGTAGCAAGGTGTTCTATTAACCCTAATTTAACTTTATATCATTGTTGTATTTAACTCAGTATTAACATTCATCCACCAAGGTTCTAGTACACATTATATTACATGTTCATTAATATTCTTGGAACTGCTTATTATTATTATTCACTTGTCATTATACCTGTAGCTAGCTATTACTACTCCTGAGTAACTATTATTATTCACTTGTCATTATACCTGTAGCTAGCTATTACTCATTCCCGAGTAACTATTATTATTCACTTGTCATCCTACCTGTAGCTAGCTATTACTCATTCCCGAGTAACTATTATTATTCACTTGTCATCCTACCTGTAGCTAGCTATTACTCATTCCCGAGTAACTATTATTATTCACTTGTCATCCTACCTGTAGCTAGCTATTACTCATTCCCGAGTAACTATTATTATTCACTTGTCATCCTACCTGTAGCTAGCTATTACTCATTCCCGAGTAACTATTATTATTCACTTGTCATCCTACCTGTAGCTAGCTATTACTCATTCCCGAGTAACTATTATTATTCACTTGTCATCCTACCTGTAGCTAGCTATTACTCATTCCCGAGTAACTATTATTATTCACTTGTCATCCTACCTGTAGCTAGCTATTACTCATTCCCGAGTAACTATTATTATTCACTTGTCATCCTACCTGTAGCTAGCTATTACTCATTCCCGAGTAACTATTATTATTCACTTGTCATCCTACCTGTAGCTAGCTATTACTCATTCCCGAGTAACTATTATTATTCACTTGTCATCCTACCTGTAGCTAGCTATTACTCACTCCTGAGTAACTATTATTATTCACTTGTCATTATACCTGTAGCTAGCTATTACTCACTCCTGAGTAACTTTTACTATTCACTTGTCATTATACCTGTAGCTAACTATTACTCATTCTCGAGTAACTATTATTATTCACTTGTCATCCTACCTGTAGCTAGCTATTACTCATTCCCGAGTAACTATTATTATTCACTTGTCATCCTACCTGTAGCTAGCTATTACTCATTCCGAAACTATTATTATTCACTTGTCATCCTACCTGTAGCTAGCTATTACACATTCCCCGGTAACTATTATTATTCACTTGTCATCCTACCTGTAGCTAGCTATTACTCATTCCCGAGTAACTATTATTATTCACTTGTCATCCTACCTGTAGCTAGCTATTACTCACTCCCGAGTAACTATTATTATTCACTTGTCATCCTACCTGTAGTTAGCTATTACTCACTCCCGAGTAACTATTATTATTCACTTGTCATCCTACCTGTAGCTAGCTATTACTCACTCCTGAGTAACTATTATTATTCACTTGTCATCCTACCTGTAGCTAGCTATTACTCACTCCTGAGTAACCAGATTTTAGAATGATATATAAGGATCATTGCAAACAAACACACAGCCACAGTTAAAACATAGGAAACAATCAGTGGGTGCCCAAAACATGATCATCCTGGTTTTGTAGAACAATCTTTGAATTAGTGTCCTTGGTAAGACACATTTTAAGTTGTATTAAAGATTCCAATATTGTTAAGAAACTTAGAGTAACACTTTGAATGTTGGTAGTGTTCTAACAAGCAGAAGAAAATGTAAATAAAGAAACAGAACAGTTCAGATAAAGTTACCTTGAAGTTTCTACAGTGTGTTACACTACAAGGCATTACATAGACTCTTCAAGCATGGTGTGTATTACATTACAAAGTGTTGCATACACGTGTGCATGAAAATTAGTACAAGTAATTAAAAACCCTTTTCAACCTGTTACACTAAGCATGAGAGCTAAATAAAAAAGCTAAAATGTTGAAAGTACAAACCTACACACCTGAAGTCATATCTGTATTTGTTGTTAACTCCAGGCTCATGAGCAGTCTTTTATTAACATATATTTATTTTAAATTTAAGAACTAAATTTATGAGAAAAAATATATTTTATTTAAGTAATGCACTTCTTTTTCAGGTGTTCAAAGAATTAAACCTAAAACACAAAAGGCACCAGGAACACCATGACAAATAAACACAGATGGTGTGAATCATTATCTACCCAATCCAAGTGGCCCTCAGCAGTGAAACAAATTCTAATAATTAACAAGTCTAGAAATCTACCATGACTTGGATTGGTGATTATTGGCTCCCACCAGGGTTCTGAAGCTAACACTCTACCAACAAAGTTACAGGAGCTCACGTACTAAGTCCATATATAATTTTCATGTACTAAGGTAAATCGCACTAAGCTATCACCTCTCGGAATGCCTGACTCCATCTTTCCACTAAGGACTCAATATCAGCATCTCCTGTCTGGTAGGGTCTAATATTTTGTTCTGATCTTTCATCAAGAAACTTCTTTGTTTGTTCTGACACAAAACCCTCCAGTGAATTAAGTAAATCTGTAAGACACGAAAATATATTTAGAAAATAAAAATAATTAGGTTTATTTATTTAAAAGTACATACAAGACAATTAAGCAGATAATCAAAAGTAACTTTTACCTAAATTTGGAGTCTCTTTCCCACTATCTCCACAAGGAATAAACAATTACCTTTGGTGGGATCTTGGCCTATTGGATTTGTCTAACTGTATTCCATGTGGTTTTGCAATAGTATATTTTACCATAGGCTATCTTATTAAGTCTAAAAACATTTAATAATTCTTACCTTTAGAACTTTCAAACTGTACTGTTTTATCAGCTTCTCAATTTTAACAGGTCAGTTCTGATAATCCATTATTTTATAATAAAGAGTTACAGTAATTTCTAACCTTTATTTTTTGCCTGCTTCTTTTGTGTGTGTGTGGTAAGTATTCAAGCTTTATGATTAACTGTACCTTTCTCTCCCTTTAAATAAAATGACCATGTAAGAACTACAAGTAAAAAGACATCTGTCTGGTCAGATAAAGTAACCAATTAACGAAACAGGGTAAATAACAGTAGTAAATACAACTGTATTGTTTGGAAAAACATAATCACAGAACAAATATGGGCTTAATGTTAAAACAGTTGCTCATAAAACTAATTACCTAGTCATGTAATAACTAACACAAACATTAAGTAGTTCTTTGAACTGGTTAAATCTTTTAGAAACATCTGTAAATTTCTTTTATCACTTACCTTCTTCCACATAACAAGGAAGCTTGCATGCATCCAAGATCTGATAAGACAATTCCTTAACTGGCATCAGCAATGGAATAGTGACCATATAACTTGCTGAAATATCCTTCTGGGCATCAGGAAAGGTGAACGTGAACTCACACTCTAAAGATGTACACATGGCTGATAACTGGGGAAAAAAAGATTGCATGTTTAAGTAGCTTGTGTATAACTCAAGAAATACCAGTATACTTTGTTCATAAACAGTTCATCCTGAGATAAATTGTACCTAGCAGTTTTGTTTATAGTAGAACATTTAATCCACCCAGAATTTCATTTTCTCAATACTTAAAAAGAAGTATACATACCATGTTCAGTATCTTCCAAGCCTAACAAACTCAACCTAACAAACAAATAAAAATTTCTAAATATTTATCACAACAAAGTCTATAAAACTAAAGATTTTTTGTATCCTTTCGTTCAGTTAAACATAAGTTTCATTTTGAGCTTCCAGTTTATATTTAAAACACATCAAAACTTGATAATATCTTTAGTGTATACTTTAGACTGTAAACAATTCCAGTTAGGTTTAACAAATAGGTAATGAAAATGTAAAGAACAAAGAAAATAAGAAAGAATTACACATCTGAGAATTAAACCATCAGAAATCTTTTGATAAGTCTATAATCAAAAATTACATAGAACTCTTCTATGTAGTAGGTAAGCACAGGTAAAATGAAATATATTTCACCCAAAGAAATACTAGACACACTTGGCAGCTTGTCTAAGAATTGCAAAATAAATCTTAATAATGGTGTGTATTATGAAACAGTAGCTTGGACAACACAAGTTATTTCTTTTATTACAATGATGCCAGCCTTAGGATGAGTGAAATGTGCTCCTTATAAGGGACATCAACCCCAAGGAGCACCAAAATCAACACTGCAAAAAGCAAATTTTATGCATTTTACAGGGCACCCAAGTACAAAGTTTGCACAGGCCACAATCTTGCCTAGGGCTGGATGTGGATCAGAACATTAGTGTGAAATCTCTAAATGTCTGTCGCAGTAAAATCAAACATATATTTTAGGTTTATAAATCCTGGATCTTGTATAAAATACTGAGAATAAACAAGTGAAACCAATTTACACTTAAGTACAAGATCTCACTAACATTTCTCTAAAAACCTTATCTCTCTCTCAACAACCAGTTTTTAATGTTTTTTGGCTATCTTAACATACACCCATCTTTCAAACTTTTTAATCTATAAAATATCTCCAATCATAAGCTTAGCTTATACTTACAATTCTGTATAAATACTTGTGCAGTTGTACATTTCTAAATCTAATGACAGTGCCAATATGTTAGTAATGGCTAATTCTGTGGAGAATATTTAAGTTTAATGAATGGTACTAAGATATCTTTCATCCAGTTGTCCAGAATGAGAAGTGTCATTACTGGGTCATATAAATTTGAAAACAGATGTACATTGAAACTGTTTAGAAAAAAACAACAAATTTAGGTTTGATTATTCAAATCTTGTATAGAATATCCAGCAAACAATCTTAAAACATACTTGTGTAGAATGTCCAGCAAATAGTCCTAAAACCTACTTTTATAAAGTTCAAATTTACTTTTAAGTGTGGAGTTATTATAACCTTGTCCAAGGTTATGGTACAGAAGGGTCTCATTTGGACTATCACATACAGTAATGATTTCTTGCATCACTTCATGAAAAATGTGAACATAATGAGAATTCTAGGGAGCTCTTAATATAACACATAGTTCAAAAACATTTATTGGTAAACAAAGATATATCTCTGTCCCATAAATTAAACAGGGGAAAATGATTTGATTGAGCACTTGGAATTTTTAATAGATAACATTCCATAGGGCATTAAGTCAGTTGTGAAACGATATGAAAGTTTAAGCTTCTAACTTGAAAATAATTATGGTAATCAACTGAACCACTGCAAGCCTATAATATATTTTCACAGTTTTGTTCGGGAAAATTATTTCTCCTTATCACAACGTTAAAAATATTTTGTTCCTTGTCGTAACTTGCAACATCTGTACTGTTGTTATATTATTATTTTTTAAATATTTAGTGATGTAATAGTAGGTAGTATATGTTAATTTAAATTACATTTGTTTTGGTGAATGGAAAAATAATGTTACATAATGTATTTGTAATTAACAGTTTATAGTACTAATAACTAATATAGACTACAACTTCTAATTTAACATAACTTTAAATCCAAGCGTACTACGGTTAAAAATGAAATATACACATTTCCAATTATTCCCTTTATAAATTAAAAATACACTTACCTAAGTCTGTGTCTCAATTATTAATAACAAAGGATATTAATATAAACAAGTGAAAATGCTTACCCTTTCAACAACGGTGGGCGTTATACTGAGATTGTCAGTCTTACTCTTCTATTCAGCGTTAATTTAAAGAATAGCTCAAATATACAGTGGGTGGTGTTGATTAACTTTAGGCCATCATTTTGAGATTAGAGACAGCTAGCGCTGACAACGCTGAAGTAGTTTTGCACGAAATGCAACAAGCACATTGATTTACATGCTAGTTCAATAAACTAGGCATATGTAAACAACACTTATTTACAATGAAATGAATATTGCAGAATTTACAAGAGTATTACGTAACCATTACCCTCCAGTTAAACGAATTTATACAATGATTAATATATGATTGACAAAGAACTAAAATAAGCTCCAAGCTATATAATAATAAATATATCATACGATTGTTTTAAAATCATATGATTCCAAATTTTACATTTTATTAGCTATTTAAGATATTGTGGGTAGATATTTTACGAAACTACTGATAATCCTTGGAAATGACAACATTACTTTTAGCGCCTTTCGAAGTTTGCCTTCACTCGAAGGGCAGGCATTGCCAGGTGGTTAAAGCACTCGACTCGTAATCGAGGGTCGCGGATTCGAATCCTCGTCGCACCAAAAATGCTCGCCCTTTCAGCCGTGGGTGTGTTAGAATGTCACGATCAATCCCACTCTTTGTTGTTAAAAGAGTAACCCAAGAGTTTGCGGTGGGTGGTGATAACTAGCTGCCTTCCCTCCAGTCTTACACTTCTAAATTACGGATAGCTTGTGCAGATAGCCCTCGTATAGCTTTGCGCGAGATTCAAAACAAACCAGTATGCTCCTATCAAAAATAAGAATCCATGTATGATATGGAGGGTTATTTGTTATTGTTTTACTGTTCATGGAAATCTTATGAACGCAACAAATAAAATACCTTTTCCCCTTAAAATGAAGAGAGAAAATTTTTCGTTTATATGAGTTGTTTTTGTGAAATGCTACTTAACTCTATTACCATATACAATTCAGCCCCAAAGTCAAATATTGTTTATTTAAATTTAAGCACAAAGCTACACATACTCTATCCACCATGCGTATCGAAACCCAATTTTTAGTGTGGTAAATCCGCAGATATAACGCCCCAAGCTGACAACAAAACTAGAACACTTAAAATGCATACATGTAAAAATGTAAGTAATAAACTTTAAAGTAATAATAGCATAAGTGTAAGAAGTGTGAAATATAACATTATGAAAATTGTCAAAGCCTGCGTAGTGCGGGTTGTTTATTGAATTTTATACAAAGCAAGCGAAGGCCATTTGCGTTAGCTGTCCCTAATTTTATAGTAATAGACTAGGTAGGCAGCTAAGAACAGCCACCACCAACTCTTGGGCCAGTCTTTTCATATCGAGCAGTGTTTAATATAATTTTAAGGGGGAGAGGGGATGTGAACTACTAAATCTGAGACCTACAGACCGCCACACTTGACGTAGAACTTTGTGTGGCTTTTTTTACTTCATATTTCCCATGCAATGAATGTAAAATGTTAATGCTCATTGAAAATTGATACTGCTTGTAGAAATCACCTCCAGAATAACTGTATAATTAAAAAGTTTGTTATGGTCGTTTTCATATTGCAAAGTTACATAACAATCCACACTTTGTCCACTGCCGAAGGTTTTGCGTTGTAAGACTGTAGACTTAGTGTTTACTCACTTGGGAAACAAACAAAATGCAAAAGTGAAATTAAATACAAATAATCACTATAGTAAATATTTATATTTTAATATTTCTTTAAAAGGGAAACTTACTTCCTACAACATTGCACAAGAACAATTGTCACTCCTTGTGTAAACGTATGTATGTGTTTTTCTTATAACAAAGCCACATCGGGCTATCTGCTGAGCCCACCGAGAGGAATCGAACCCCTGATTTTAGTGTTGCAAATCCGTAGACATACTGCTGTACTAGCGGGGGGCAAAGGTATGTAACTAATGTAAAATAAAAGAAAATCCAAAGGAACAGTAATATTCAAATCATCAACTAATAAAAAAAGCACAGTATTCTAACTAAAAAAAAAAAAGAAATACGTAAAACATAATGTTATAACGTATTACTTTCGTTGAAGAGGTTCTTTTATTTGATGTAAATAATTCAAATTCCAATCCATTTACATAAACAAATTAGTTTATTCCTTCCTTGAGGTTTTAACGAGCTTAAACACATTAAAATTGTAAGTTTAAGTTTACAAATGGTACCATTTAATCTTGCTCGTGAAACTACAAAGATGGTGGATCAAATAACTGAATAAACACGATACTGACACGGATCAAAATACTTTATTAAACCTTCACTGACTGAATGACTGAAAAATTGATTAACTCGATACTCATTCGCTGTTCACCGTTTGTTTATTAAATTAAAGCAAAACACACACTACACTTAACTGATAAACATATTTATAATCTACTCTTATTTTTCGATATTTTACTAGATCTTCGAGCCTACTACAACAAATCTACTTGGTCTCACATCTTGTGCCTCAAGATAATATTTAAATACCACATTAAATTATAGCTAATGACTCATCCATTCATTGAGTTTTGTTTTTTGGAAGTTTTATCTTCCGAGGCTCATCGTACACGAATTGGACAATGTCTTATCTTTTGTTATCACTGGCTGTCCTATCATTGGGGAAGTTCTTTCTGGATAAGTGGTCGAACGATCCCACAGGTGAATTTATCCCCAATAATCCTCTAGAAGAAGTCTCGACAGGAATTCTAGCTTCTCAAATAGTTGACTTAACCCAGCTTTCTCTCACCAACGTACTTTCAAAGATGATCATAGTGGATGACATTTGGTTTAAGTGCCTATTCTTCTGTGTTTTGTAAACCACATCACTCAATATTTTAACACTTGTAGCATATTCCAGTACCTTTTATACTTTGGAGTTTGTTTTTCTTGAAGTAATGATTGTACAGGTATACTATGTCTCCTCGGTAGATCCAGTTTTGTCGCAACAACTTCTTAGCAACCTTTCGTTTTATTATCAGCTGATTCGAGGTTTTGTCAATTAAATTTATGTATGACCTCGATGATTTTTCTTAATCTTTCCACATATTATGCATAAGACTCTTATGAATTACCATTCTCTAGACAGTAGTACAAAAGTTTCAATGGGGTACTTTAAACTTTTTCTCCCAAATAGTATTGATGACGGTGTGTTGTCGGTAGCTTCATGCATTGTTGTACAATAACCCACAAGTAACAGAAGAAGAACTTACTTTGATGTTTTCTGATTTTGACCCACATGCACAGCTAATTTACTTAACAGTGCTTTATAGCATCTATCCACCATGCCACCAGAAGATAGATGAAAGGATACTGTTCTGATTGATACATTTCCACATATAAATGTGATTTAAAATTCCATCTCCTTTTCGAGACTAAGGACATGGCTAAAATGAACTGAGTAAAGGATTATGACTTCATAACTTCTAAACTATAGCTTTGAAATTCTAACTTGGAAAATTCATTATCTGTCACAATTCCTCAAATTAAAAAGTACTTTTGAAATATTTTGATTTGCTATATCATAGGTTCAGCCCACTAGATAAATACAAAACGATTTAATGTCGTTATAGAAACATTCAAATTAAGCATTACAAGCGCTTGGCTTAAGTGATTATGTGTATTATCAAAAGTATAGTAAACTAATGTTTAAGGAAACGGATATACAGAACGGACTGAAAATGTTATAATTATCCTAATATTTGTCATTGAACATAAATGGTTTATTTTGTTTTAATTTTTGCCCAAAACTACACGAGAGCTATCTGCGATAGCCGTCCATAATTTAATAGTGTAAGACTAGATGAAAGGCAGCTAGTCATAATCCCCCACCGCCAACTCTTGGGCTACTCTTTTACTAACGAATAGTGGAATTGACCGTCACTTTATAACGCCCCCACGGCTGAAAGTGCGAACATGTTTGGTGTGACCAGTATCAAACCCGCGACCCTCGAGCAACGAATCGAGCGTCTTAACCACCTGGCCTGAATATACGAGGGCTGTTCAAAAATACGCGGACTGACGTCATAAAACAAAATGTACTTTATTTAGAAGTTACAGGTCTGGGACCCCTTCAAGGTACTCTCCTCCCCAACGCACACACTTATCCCAATGGTGTTTCCACTTGTTGAAACAGTCCCGGTACGCTTCTTTTGTAATGTCCTCCAGCTCCTTCGTCGCATTTGCCTTAATCTCGGGAATCGTCTCAAATCTTCTTCCTTTCAAGGGTCTTTTGAGTTTGGGGAACAAGAAAACATCGCAAGGAGCAAGGTCAGGTGAGTAGGGGAAGAACAGTGATCGAGTGTTTGGCCAAAAACGCACGAGTTCTGAGGCACAAATTTCGCAGCAACGCGATGCATCTTCAGTTTTTCGGTCAAAATCTCGTAACAAGATCCAACTGATATCCCAAACTCTTCAGCAAGCTCCCTAACAGTCAGACGTCGATTTGCCCGCACCAGGGTGTTGATTTTGTCGACGTGTGGGTCGTCAGTTGACGTGGAAGGACGTCCATGACGCTCATCATCTTCAATGGACTGTCGACCATCCTTAAAACGTTCATGCCACTTGAAACATGCCGTACGCTTCATAGCAACATCACTGTAAGCCGTGTTAAGCATAGCAAAAGTTTCAGTCGCAGATTTTCCAAGTTTAACACAAGATTTCACAGCAAGTCGTTGCTCCTTCAGGTCATTCATTCTGAAATCCGCCAAACGAAAAAATCACACTTCACTTAAAACCGCGTAGCTAATATACAAATGAAGATATCCGCAATCGGGTAATAGCGTCGTAATCAGCTGATCTGTGCGAACCTAGCGACACTAAGCGGATTCCACTGGAACCAACTGGAGCCGCGCAATTCAAACAGTCCGCGTATTTTTTTTAACAGACCTCGTAGACAGTACATCAATGCGTAAAGGAAACTGCACAAACATCATTATGTCAAAATACTTTGTTTTGTTTTTTAATTTCATGCAAAGCTCTTTGTGTTTGCCGTCCCTAATTTAGTAGAGACTAGATGGAAACCAGCTAGTCATCAACACGTACCGCCAACTTTTGAGATACTCTTTTACCAACGAATGGGATTGATATTTTTCTTTGAATTTTGTGATCTCTTTTCTCTTTAAGATATTCTTTCTTTCTTCTTGACTTTCTTTGCTCTGCTACTTTTTTGTTTATATTTTTTCCATTGTTTTATCGTCTCTAGCAGGTTTTTATCCTACTCTGTGCCTTTGTAGTAATCTTGAATCATACTCGAAGTCCAATCCAAGCTCTGTTTTACTTTCGCCAAAATAATCCTTCATTTGTCGTCAGTTACGTAATTTTGTTCTATCTTAGGTGGGTTGTCTTGAATTATTGAGCGAAAAAAAAAATCTGAAGTCCAATTTTACTTGGAAAGAAAGAGAACCATACCATTGGGTTGAAAGTGAATGAATAAATATTATAAATAATGTGAATTATTTTGTTATTCATTTATTTATTTGTAATTTCATTACTTGGATTGAAATTCAGGCAAGGGCAGTGTTGTGGAAAACTTTAGATTGCATTTCTCTCTCTTCAGTATTGAATCCAAATCTTTCCATCATTAAGGGAATTGCTAGGTGAAATAAATTAAAATTCGAATTTGAGAAAATGGAAAACACTATACATTAATTAAAACACTTGATTCCAATAGGGGAGTGTTTTTTTTGTTTTGTTTTTAGAGAGAACTTTGTATAGGTTCAGGTCCTTTGGTAAAATGATTTGTGATATAAACCGTATACGTTAGCATCGTTTGATGATGTCCTTTTGTAATCAGTTTTTCCAGATTTGAGTTTTGCTTAAGAATTCGATATATAACACAGTAAGTGAAATTTTGGGGAGTCTTACAATATCTTCTATGTCACAGTGAAAAATACTGTATAATAGAAACGACTTTATGGAGCCTAAAATCTGTGTAGTAAGATCTGAATACGATGTTTTTTTAGAGAAAACAAATTACTTTAGATAACACAGGACCGCAAATTTAACATCATTTTAAAAGTCGTTTTAGTTTTAATAACTGATTTTCTGTAATTCAAGTATGCAGATTTTGAAAATATTATTAATTGTTTTATATTATATAAAGGTTTTTACAAACTGGGAAGAAAAACTCTTACTTAGGTCAAATTATCATTCGTTTACCACAATGAACATTTTTTTTATTATTATGTTTATTATCCTTGGGTTCTAGAAGGAATGATAAGGCTCTCACGTTGCGATTGGTCTAGAAAAATCTATAGCCAGTGGCTGTCAGTATTTTAAGCCTAACAACATGTTACTTGATTTTAATTAAAATGATTCACTATATGTGTAAAAGTATAAATTACATTTTTTAAAACAATCTGTACAAAATGGAGGAAAAATGGATATCATTTTCTGATTCAGCGTACAGGAATTACTGTAGAAATTTCGAAACAATAAAACCATTGCAGGTCTGTGAAATTGAATAATAAACCAGTTATTCAAAACACTACACGGTTTACTTGTGGTTGTTTTAACTGGACCGGTGTAACAATAGTTATACTAAATTACAGTAAAGTTTATTTATGGTTTCTTTTAAGTATTGATACCTTTTAGACAACTGAGAACATTTTTTTTTATGATTTAACAGAATATTTCACCTTTATTCGTCCTGAATGTTCTTTACCCTTTAATTACTCAATAACTCGTTCAATATTTACATATTTCAAATATATACAAATAACATTTATGCTCCGTAATATTAATTTGGTATAAAATTAGCATATAAAAGTCTAAAATAAGCTAGACGATTAAGGGATTAAAGTTACAAACAAATAATTTGTACACTTCAGCCATCGCAATATTCCTTTTACTCCTTACTTTAGTTCTAATGTTCATAATACTACCCGGTAACAAAAACTTTCACACAGAATCTATTATTTTTTCTTTAGATTGTTTACTGTTCTTACTTATGGCACGTAATGAATAATCAATTTGCCATAAGTATTTTAAAATAGATACACCGATAGAATGTGTGTTTATAATAATACCATGAATCACATTGTATCTTAGTTTGTTCTGTACATAGTTAATGAATAAATGTTGTATTTATAGAAGTTTCCATTCCGATGTTATATTTGAATTTCTTTGGTTCATTGCATGTGCATTACAGGAGTTCCATTTTTTAAAGACAAATTAGCAAAAATAAAAATTATTTAAGAATATGAGCATACAAATACACTGGAATGGTGTGGGTTATATTAATAATTACAAGGTATTCTAGAATTTAATGTCTATTGATTTGGATTATGTTTTTAAAGAGTTATTGTTTATTATGAATATAGTAGAAACCTTTCAAAGTGAGTGAAAGCTGGCGATATGTATCTAATTTTATGCGCAATAACGTGTGGTTTGTTAAAATTCGTACAAAGATACTCAAGAGCTATCTGAATTAAATATCCCTAACTTTGAAATATTAGAGGGAAAGCAACTAAGCAAACCAATCGCTGCTACTGTCCTACTGCCCTTTATTAACGATACATAAATTGAGAGTCAATCGCGTTAGTTATCACACCACGTGTATTAAGATGTAAAAGATTTGGTGACTAACATTCACGTGTATTTTGTACTTCAGTGTTATTGTATAACATTATTATGGCTCTAAATTATCCACAAAAACATAGCAGTAAAAGATGTGTTTGGGTTCATTTATTAGAGCGAAAATCAGTTTATGTGGTCAGCCACTTTGAAAAGTTTTTCTCAGAATCTTGTATGGGCTTTGTTATGTGATACAAGCAACAGAGTTTATTAATAACAAGTAAAAAAGATTTCCAAAGTTAAGTATGATGTAAGGATGGCGATGTCAAAATTACAGAAACAAAGTAGGGATGAATGGACAAAACCATACAAAGTCCTTACATAAATAGTCAGTAAATAGTGATTCAATCTTATGACACTATAAGTCTGTATACAACTATTCAGTTTAAATGCTTTTATTAAAACCTGAATTAATGCAAGTGAAAGGAATTCAGTATTTAGTTGTAGATAAAAAGTTATTCTTGAAGATATTTTTCTCCTAATGTATTGGTGTTTGTACAGTTTTGTATATCCATCCCTGCTTTATTTCTGTTCTTTTTGATGTTGTTGTCATACTTAATTTTGTAATTTCTTGTTATTGGTTTCACCTGTTTTTAAAACAGTTACATTGAAGTATGTTAAGAAGTTAACAGTTATTTTATTTTTATAATTCAGTGGTAATATATATTGTTATTATCATATCAGTTTTGTCATTTCTTTCTTCACTTGTACAATACTCTAAGGTATTGTTATTACAATATACAGCTGGTTACAATATATTATAAATCATCACTGGTCATAATTTTGACTTCTTGGAACTTAATGTTAAGGATCCTACAGTAAGGAGGGAACATATAAAAATGTATAGCTGTATCATCAGATATTCATGTTTGCATTCTTTTTGGTACTGCTATTCCTATATAATTTTACCCTTACAAAATGTTTCTTATTACCTGTTTTGTGACTTCTTCCCCTCTGATTGAAGAATACAGAACTTCTGTGTGTGCAAAATAAAACTGAATGTTATATGTTTCTCTCCACTCACTCCATAACAGATGGGTTAGCTCCCTAATGACATTGAATGTATATTACAGAAAGCATTGTGTATTATACATGTTAAAGTCATCTCATGTTCATCTATTATTGGCTAGTAGTTCCTGTTACATTATGTACTTAAGCCTTTCAAAGGAATGGCATACTTCTATAAGTTAGTTCCCAGTTATCCAATTCAGCAACACTTTTTGATGCCATTGGAAGTCTCACAAGATATCAAACATTTAAAATAGTAACTCAACTGTGGCAGTTATTTGTAAGCATCACAAAATAAAAGTGTGAATGTGGCAGCCATTTTTTCTCATCCTGCCCCTACATACTAAGCACTACAGTGTTTAGTAATACAAGGAAACATATATAAAATACTGACTAAAAATATCTTTTGATGATAAGAAACCTTCCAAAATATTTTACTTGTATATTATTAACCTCTCAACCTTTGAACTTATTTACTGTAAAGTTTTGTCTTTCAGAATTTTAATGATCTTTAAATATTTAGCTTACTTTCCTATTTGTAATACTGATAGTAAAAGTAATATGGTTTTGTACCAATGCAGTTTGTTGTCTTTCAAAATCCTGTGTGCTTACTGGAAAGATATACACATTCTGGTCAAAGCATTTAGAAAAAATGTTTGTTAGTTTTTCAGTTTTGCACAAATTGTTTGTTTTTGAATTTTGTGCAAAGCTACATGAGGGGCTATCTGTGCTAGCTGTCCATAATTTAGAAGTGTAAGACTAGCAGGAAGGCAGCTAGTCATCACCACTCACTACCCACTGCCAACTCTTGGGCTACTCTTTTACCAACAAATAGTGAGATTGACCATAACATTATAACATCCCCAAGACTGAAAAGGTGAGCATGTTTGGTGTGATGGGGAGTCAAACTCATGACCCTTAGATTGCAAGTCAATTCCCCGACCACTTAGCCAGACCAGGTTAGGCCAAGAGAGAGAGGAGAGATTGAAAATCGAGAACAAGAATACAAACCGATACTGACAAGATGACCCAACAGAAAGAAAAAGGACCCAAAATGACAATGGGGTTAGCAAAGTTAGGAAAAGGTTTATAAGTATAAAGAGACATGACATCAGAAGGTTCCATGGACTATGACAAATTAAAAGTGGTCTTGTTGAAATAATGTGAAGAAGGTTCAGAGATGTCAAACCTTACACTGGAGAAACTGTACTTTATTTGTGGAATGTATACAGTAATACTTTACAAGATAAGACTGACATGGCCAAGTGTTTAAATAATTCTGAGGGACTGACAGATCTATTAATATGTGAATAGTTCATGAGCACGTGCTGAATTGACATGTCACTGTTCCGAAAGCAGAGTACGCCAAAAGATGTATATGAGATGATCAAGCTGGTAGAATAGTATATGGAAGCCCATGGAGGGAGCATAACTCTCATGTCCAAGAATAAGCACTTAAAATAAAAACCAGAGGTGGCTGACAGAAATAGGACTTCAAGAGTCCATCAAAGGAGACCAACAGACAAATGGGAGAAAAGATACTATATTTGTTATAAAATAGGGCACACTATGAGTGAGTGCAAATCCATTACCAACAAGCAACAGCAAAAATATAAACATAAACCAGCTGGAGCTACTTATAAAAACAGTGCTGATAAGAAACACATCAGATTCACCACAAGAAGGAAGTGTCATTTCCATGATTGATCAGTGCACAATTAATGATCAGTTGGCATCAGCAAATGGATCAACAGTGCTAGTAGTGATTACAGCATGTTACAAACACTGAGAGGTGTCAAAAAGTCACAACATGCTAATATCTTAAAGACAAAAAAAGTGAAAGTTCAATGAGACATTTGGTGTAGTAGTGAGAACCAATCTAGTATCTCATAACCAGATGACAGGCAAGGTTTATCTGTGTATGCTGACTGATAGGAACAGTGAGAATGCTTTCCATAGCAAAGACAAAAATGGATACTCCATACCATGTAGGAGACCTTGAGGCCATGTGTATGTAGGCACAAACATACAATTTGGTGATTAGAAACATACCAGGTACTAGAAATTTGGAGTAACTAGGCAGAAAGAAGATTTATGAGGCATCTGCAGTCACTGCTAGAGCTCAAGAGAAGAAAATAAAGCAAGACATTAAGTCCTTGCAAGTATAAAAGAGCGACATCCAAAGGTAGGCATTACTCAAGAAAGACTCAAACACAATACAAAACAGAATGAGACTTACGAAACAGAAGACCATGAAGTAGTAGTGTACTGGACCTATCAACACAGTTCTACTGGTGAAACTAAACACACTGAAGGCAGTAAGAAGTACTTATATAACAAGAACATTTTGATGTTGAATAGAAGTCTTAGTTCTGCTATTTGCAGCCAAAAACAATGGCAATAGCCTTATTTGGCAATGGAAAGGAAATTTTGCTGTACAGGAAATGGTCAACGGATAGCACTATGAGGTTAAAGTAGATGGAATGACCAAGGGCAACCATGAGAATTTGTTGAAGAGGTATTTGGAGAGAGAATAAGGATGATGAATGAAGCTATTAGGTAGAGATGAACATAGTAGATGTGGCTGTCACAGAATCAGAATATGAAGACAGTAACTTTCTTAAAGATGAAGATTAACTAGGCCTAAGATCACTATGTGGGAACAAGACATACAAGAACAATGGCATAAGTTATATACTGTAGAAATCTGGATTATATAACACAATAATAACTAGCCATAGAAATTTTGGTAAATAAAAGTAAGATGGTAAAGATTTTAACTTGGAGTTTAAAGGTGTAAATTTTACTACAATGTTAAAGTAGGCTTAGTATGTATAATATACTTTAGGCTTAGGTATATTTCAACTTGTAAATCATAAAATATAATAGATACATTGCTGTGTTGAATGAATAAAATATAAAAACTAGTTTACTGTTTTATGGTGTTTGAAGAATTCATTTGTTTACTTAAACTAAGGTCCATTAGATCAAATTCAGCTTATACTGTTATAGATATCTTATAAATCAGGCTGAATACATTTTATTTTTAATGTTACTTCTTTAGGTTCCAAATCATTAGGATCTAAGTTCTATATAATTAAAGAAAACGTTATTATTTTAGCATGATGACAAAGAGCAATAAAAAAGTACTATTGGTTCTTAAACATTAGATTTAACTGTAACAGTGTTAACAATAAACTACTGGTATTTAACATTAAATATGTATTTTCAGACTATAAGCATAAATACAATGATTAAGACTAGTGAAGAAGTTAAGTGTTAACACTTTGTTAGTTGTAATGGGTGCAATGAGTTGGTTTTATTTCACAACTCAGGACTGACATGTACTTTTAAAGGTAGTGATGAAGATGTGCAATTTTTATGTAGAGTTTGTGAGTCAGAGGAAAAGTTAAGAGGTTATCCTAATCAAAGAGGCAATAAATAAAGAGAAGTGTTGCCTGTGAGAAATGCCAGTAGGATTTCAGGAGGAGCTTATGCTTTTATGTGCAAGGAATACATCTCCTAACAATGACTTTCAGGAAGTTAGAAAGGGTACTATTAGGGTTAAAAGTAGTGGATTTAGTTATAATGGGCATGTTCTACTGAGCAACAAATGTCAGCCTTTGACTTTTGTAGATGGCAAAGTATTGGAAATAAAACAAAAGCGTCAGAGAAGGATGGTGATGATACAGAGGTTATAGTTATATGTAATTCATTAAAAAGGCATGTAGATAAAACAGTTTATGGGGTAAACAGGGAGAAAAAATCATATCATGCTACCCAGGTGGCAAATGGAAGATATTACTGATAGAGCAGAAATATAATAAAGAGAGCTAGGAGAAATGCAGTTTTTGTAGCACATGTAGTGGCTAATGATGTAAGGAAAGGTAGGTCAGAGGAGCTAATTAATAAGTACAAATGGTTGATAAAGGCATTTAACCCTTTCACCATGGGTCAAATGGCATGCCATTGCATTTGTTGACTTGCATTCAAACTTTTATTGAACAATTACTTTATGAATTTATGGCATTATGTTTGATATCAAACTCTAGATTATGACTCAAATGTTCATGTTATATGTTACTTAATTCTTTAATTTAAATGGAAATATTTTAAAGACTCGTCTAAACTTTGATTTTTCTGTATCACATGGAATTTTGAATGCAGTACTGGTTCAAATTAGATGTTTGTAACGTGAAAATACAAACTCTATAGCTAGAATATAAAATAAAAACCTCCTATCTTTTCTATATCCTAAAATATCACTAATGCACCAAATCAAACAAAGTTGCCCCATTCATGTTCTTTGATTTTTTGGAAATGATTCCTTATATACACTTAAAAATACATATGACATGTGAATAACCAATCAAAAACTCAGAATATCCCCCAAGCAGTTTTCTCAGCTATTTTCAAATATAAAAGTGTCATCTCTTTCTTTCAAGACAAACCTTTGTGCTGGTAAGTTGAGACTTTATACTGTTTGAAATCTCATATTTATGTAGACCCAAATACAACTCAGTTACTAAAAGTGATAAATTATAATGGAATTCTATGGTCTCAATGAAGTCATTATGATTTTTTTTGGTTAGTTAAGTGTATATATATAACCTAAAAAAGTATTTCATTTCACATCCTCCATGTATGAAATTTTTTTTGGCTTAGCACTAGTAATCTACAACAAGCAGCAACCGAGAAAAAGGTCGTAACTAGAACTAATAAAAGAAAGAATTGTTTGTTTCATTTCTTTATTTACTGTTCTATATTTTAAGAAAAATAAGTTTAAAAACTGATTTATAAATAGTAATAATGTAACTGAAATGTGTCTATTTACAAAGTACTCTAAATATACTCATATACTGCAGTTGATTATTTGTGATTCCTCTATATACTGGTATATGTTTTATCACTGTCTTTCTATACTATTAGTTTCACAAATAGTCCTGCCCACTTGGTATTTATATGCATAAATTTGAATGTGTGTGTTTACAGGCTCTCAAGAGATCTGTAACTCAATTAATACATTAAGGTATATATGATATTCAAGAAATCTGTAACACGTTACATTATGGTATATTTGGGACTTGTGTATGTTCAAATGCAATACTTACATTTGACATATTGCTCATTTATAGTATATTTTGGATTTGCATGTATGAAGATCTCAAAATGTGTGTAACACAATGCTTATAGTTTGCCTACTGTTTAACTTGTATATTATGTAAGCAGTGTATGAAGAATAGGTGAATAAACACAAATATTTTCAGTGTGTGTATATATGACTTGTAAGATGTTTTCTACTTTTTGTTTCATATACTTCTGAAATTAATTCATAAAAGTAAAATGTTCTGTAAATACTGTTTTATGTTCTTGTGTTAAGTACTGTAATCTTTTGTGTTCAATGGAACTACAGGCAGAGAATAATGAAATCTCTCCTAATAATAATATAAAACTAAGTTTGGTGAAAGGAATAACATTTAACATGGCTGATTAATGGCCATTTTAACTGTATTACCTGTAATATATGCCAAAAATGATATAAACATGCATTGTCAGTGATTATGGAGGTTAAGACATTGTCCTGGATCCTAAACTCAGTTCTATAATGGTTTGGCAGCTACCATTAATATTGCTATGTTGGCTTTTACCACCCACAAATGATGGTGACTCTGGATAACTTTTGGCTTATCACATCGTCTAGCATCTGCAATGTATCTTTCAAGTGTCTGCCTCAACTTCCAAAGGCGAGAGAAAGAAGAAGGGATATTCTTGGGCCATTGTTCAGTATTTTCCTGGAGACAGTGTCATTCTATCTGTCATGGTGGATTCAACATCACCTGGGATGGGGGTTTTCAACATGTCTTAGTGAAAGTTGAAGCACTGCAATGGCTGTTAGATGGTGTTGGCACAATGTAATTTCTGCCCAGTGCTCTGAATGTCAAAGTGAAGAAATTCATCCAAGCGTGGGTAAATGGTAGGAGTAACTATGACTCTATTAAGATCATAGAATCTTAAGATCATAGAACATTTGCTAAGCACTGTCCTATGGAGGTACCTCCCTTTGGTATCACTTGATACAGAAGAACTTATAATTAAACCTCTGCACACAAAGAAAGAGAACATTAAAAACCCACATTCTGGCCTCGCCACCCACCACATGTCCAAGGGCAGGGGAAGTCATCCCAAGGATGGTGATCCTTCAAACAATGATGTGAACTTACCGAACTCATCAGTTATTTGGGTACATGGTAGGGGATTGCATCTCTACTCTGTATTTGCATTTTCTAGGGACTTGGCTGACCCTATATCAAAGCAGGCCATTTTTATAAATGGAAAGTCAATTAATGAGTAAAAGCTATGGTTTGGCATTCCTGGGGTGCTAGGGTGGCAACTAAACCCAAGCTACTTTGCACCAACCAGGGATGGTAGCTTCTGAGTGACCCCCAGCAGTGATGGACAGGATTGCCTAAGATCAGGAGTAGACACAATGAGTAATTCCTGTTCTGATGTGGGCTCACATACCTGAAGTGAAACTGGTGAAATTAAACATGCTACCACTGGAGGTAGGCACAGAACTATTGAAGTGGATGGCATAAGTTACATCACCTCCCCTTCCAAGGCCAGTGTCAACCATACCACTACAGTGGATGGTAATTACCGATCTGTGTCCTATAACATGTTGTATATGAACACAACATCATATACCGAAATAATGTCTGAAAACATAAGAGAGGGAATTCATATTGTCTCAAATGTGGGTATACAATCAAAAGAGAGAACATGTAATTGTATATAACGGTTAGCACAACTGTGTTTGTTGCCCTTCCCTGAAGAAAAATGGCATGTGATCTATGTGCACATGAGTTTATGGCTTTCACATGCTTGCAGCCCATCAGGCAAACATACAGAGATCATTGGCACAGGCATGCTGTAAATACTGTGAAAAAAAGTATAGCAACCATCATGCTATTGCCTGTCATGTACCAAAATATCCCTATCAGCAAACTCTTATGTTTGCAGCAGATACTGAGAGCTTTGACTGTGATATTTGCAATATGAAATTCAAAATAAAAGCAGGACTCTTTCAACATAAAAGACACCAGCATCCAACCACTATAAATGCCAAACGAATAATATCCCAAGGAGTCAGGATGACATCCGAGTGTCCTCACCAGGCAATATGGTGTGGGGAAGAAACACAAACCCTCCAGGCTGTGGAAGTAATGTATTTGGGCCATAAGAATATTAATGTCCCCTACGTGGGACACTTACCACTCAAGACTCCTAAACAGGTCTCAGACAAGCATCGTGATCTCCATAAGGTACAGTCTTCTGTCCAGATGGGTTTACCTAACATCTTGAGTTGTGAAGATCCTGACGATGTCATTCAGTTTGAGGAGCTAAACAGGGAAGGGATCTTTCTCCCTGACCCAGGCTCCAAATCCTGTTCATATTTAAGTCAACTGAGAGATCAGAAGGGACTCAACGAATCAATGTGGCAGGAGGTTGAAATTTTTGTGACTAAACAATGGGTTGACAAGCTTGCCCATTCACAAGTGTCTTGAAATCATGAACGAACATCCAAACAGGTGATAAATAACCCACAACCTGTTAGGAAATCATACAAGAAACGTCTCCATCTAGTGGAACATTTTAAACAGTTTCAGTAAATGTTCGATTTCAAACATAAATGCCTAGCTAAGGAGATACTTGACAGCCAGGATGCTCTTAGGTGTTATCACAGTAAAAATCAGATAAAATGACATTACAACCAAGTCTACAGTGTTGCTAATGATCATGTCAATTTTGATGGATGCCCATTGCCACAAAGAGTAAACAACACTGAACTTCTGAAGCCCTTAACATCTGATGACGTGAGGGCAGCTCTTCAGGATATGAAACAAGGAACAGCTGGTCCCTTCCATTCCTACTCAAACATCTTAAACATGGGGTAGATGTTTCCTTGACAAATGTGTTCAATTTGTGGCAATATTCATGTCGAATTCCTGAATGCACAAAGTCAACAGATTGGTGCTCATTCCAAAAGGAAAGAGTAATTTGCACAATATCAAAAACTGGAGGCCTATTACAGTTTTGTCAATTATGTTACAACTATATTCCAGGATTATGGCACACACTCTGGAACAGGCAGTGCAAATAAATCCCAGACAATGTAGCTTCATTCCTCAGGTTGAATGTAGGCATAATGTATTTCTTCTTTGTCTTATCACGAGGAAGGCCAAGCAATATGGGGCACTGGCTCTGGCTTTCCTAGATCTGTCCAAAGCTTTTGATACAGTTGGTCACAAACATCTCTTTACCAGCCTTGAAAGGCATGCTATCCATCCACTTTTCATTCAGATTGTGGAGGATATGCATCAAGGAAGTACAACAACCTTTTGAGTGGTAATGCAGAATACCAACCCAATCAACCTACTCAAAGGTGACCCAATGTCTCCTATACTCTTTAATATAATTTTAGACCCTCTTCTGTGCAAGATAGAAGAGCAAGGCAGAGGTATATTGCTGGTTGAGGAATTGGATCCAGTCTCTATTCTGGCATATGTCAGTGACATTGCAGTGCTGGCCAAAGATTATGCCAGCCTCCAGGCATTATTGGACATAGTTGATGAATACTGCTCAGGGAAAGGCCTCAGCATGAACATGTCTAAGAGTGCCAGATTGTTGATTGGGGGGGGGGGGGTCAGATAAGACCTTCACCAAGCATGGTCAGTCAATGGTGAAACACTCCCAATAATTGGACCCAAGCAGACATACAGATATCTTGGAGCTAACATTTGTCCATATGTGAGCCTGTAAAACCCATTATGGAAAGATGGATAAGAAAGATCACTAACACTCCCCTGAAACCACATCAGCTTAAAGAATTGGACAGCCTTATTAAAAAGACAGTCAAAAATTGGTGTCATTTAATGGCTTGTTTGCTTTACTCACATCATTGCTATGAGGGTCTAGCAATTATAAAACTGAAGTCTCTTGTTCCAACTTTAAAGATCAAGACGTATTCGAGACTCATTTACTCTTCTGACAAAGTAACATCTTATTTGGTGGAAATGATGGTTCGTTGGATGCCATCAAGGGTATTAACCTGAAGGCTGAACTTCCAACCCCTAGGCCTGACCAAAGATCCAAAACATATCTTTCTAATTGGAGAGATATAGAAAGGAAGAACTGGGAAAGGCTAGCCCTGCAAGTGCAAGGTGTGGAACTTTTCACAAGCTCTGCATCTGCCAACCACTGGTTGCCTAGACCAGTTGGTATGAAAGCCAAGCACCGAATGAAGCGTCTGGCTCTAAGAGCTAACGTATACCCTAGATAGAATGCTCCTAGTAGAGGTAACCTCTCTGAGAACAAAGCATCTGTCAAGTGTCAGGGCTGTACAGCCATGACAAAGACAGTATGCTATCTTAGCAGTTAATGGTGAAAACATAAGTCAATAAGAATATGTTCTCACAATAAGATCTATGACCATTTGATCAAAGAGGCTTCATCTAAAGGGTAAAAGGTTCTTCAGCAAACCACCTTTATGACAGATACTGGTGAATGTCAGCTTCCTGATCTGAATTTCTACCGTGATAACAAAGCGGTGGTTGTTGATGTGAAGATTCACTATGAGCTCATGTGCAACTTATTGAAAGAGGCTTATTCCTCAAAAATATCAAAATAAGAGTCTAGCACCACCGATTAAAGAACTTACAGGCACATCTTTCATAGTATTGCACGGCTTTCCAATAGGTGCCCATGGCACTTGGTTGCCTAAAAACACAGAAGTTCTGGCAGACCTGAACATAAGGTCCAAATATTTTGAACAGTTCCTGTGTAGATGCACCATCCTCTGCACACTAGACCTTCTGTGTAAGGCTAATAAAGAACATCTTGTTTGGTAAGATTTGTCCACAGAGTCCGACATAATACTTTAGATTTCTCCTCATCATTTAACATCATACATTCATGCACACAACATCTGGCATCTGCTGGTATTGTCGACTCTGATGTTAAATTGGGTAATTAAAAATATCAATGGTGAAAGAGGTCAGAGTGACAAGATATGCCAATGACTGGATCCGGTGCATGCTCTGCACGAGCGGCGTATATTCAGTCAGCGTGTTTGACTATACTTTCATGATAGGGATAGGGGATTGTAATTATTCCCCACACATGTTACCTTCCTTAGACATATTGGAGGCACCCACAGAGGATGGTAGGCCAGAACCATTACAGCTATTTACAAAGCTTATATTAGACCACTCACTGAATATGGATGCATGGACACGTGCAATATGTCCAATGACCTCATGCAAAAATTAAAAACTATAATATTGAGTAATTCATACAGCAAAGCTATTTAGATTCACTATAGGCATTACCTAAACTTAGTGAAAGAATCCAGAATTTAGCCAAAAGATATTATTAAACTGTCAGCACAAGAAACACGCTAGCAAAACAATTCTCAACCTTAGCTGAAATGCCCATTGGTTGTTGTTTTTAATGTGACTTAACCTAATATTCAATCACAAATAGGGTGAAAAGAAAGTAAATTTCTGAGTGTCCCAGGTTGATTTTGATTCTGACCCAGAACTCCAGCCTGGGGCCTGTTAAATCTTAAACCAAAATACCCTCAACATTTTCTCTCTCTCTTCTACCACCCAACCACTATTCTCTGAGTTAGGTGGTTTTGTTCCCGAGATTTCATGAAAACATGTTTAACAAGCATCGATTATAAAGGAAGCCATTCACAACAACATCAAATATGTATTTATAGTCATGTAAATCAACTTTTTAAACAGGTATGGACATTTTAAGAATTTCATATAGTATATTTGTCTAGATTTTGGTGCAAAATACTCAGCTAATTTTGCTGTAGGCTTGTGAAACAAAAAATATGAATAATAATACCAAAATATGCACTCACAATTTCAGTAAATGTGAAAAACAGTAGAATAAATTACGAATTACAAGAGTGAAGAAATTTAATATGGTAACAGACTACTGTCAGAAATCTTACTGCAACTGTCACAGAAAACAACATATAAACAAAATGCAACAGAGAACTCAAGAAATAATGAATCTTCAATGTGACAGTTTTCAATTAATGTGCTATAAGTTGAACAAATTATTTTCCAATTGATGCACATTAGTAAAACACCAGGTTTTTTCAATGGCAAAAAGTGAAGACCTTAGAGAAATTCTACAGAATGAAAAAAACAATGATGCTGGAATTAATTTTAGAACTACTTTATGAAATACTCAATACTGCATTCATTACTACTGTCCAGGTTTCAGTAAAATATTTATATACTTTTTTTTTCTTGTAGCAGCATGTAAAACTATAATCGATAACAATATGGCTGGAGACACTGTTAACTATAAACATTGTTCACTCTAATAAAATGGAGCACTTCTGACTAGTATAATGGCTTCTACATTTCTACAATACTTGAATGGCTTTGAAGAACTTATGTTGGTAGCAAAGAAAAACTTAGAAAATTTTAGATGGTAGAAAATTAGATTTTCAAGAATCAACTTAAAATAGCCATACAACCTTTGTGATAGTTTAGAAGCTGTACGAAAATTTTGGCACAGTACATCTGACTATTTACTGTAAGTTTTAGTGCATGAATGGCATTGAAAAGAAATCTGGCTAGTAGCAATGAAAAACTAAGAAGTTATCTCCTTCTCTTTCAAAATGGCCTTATGACCAGCATAGCAAAGTTTCTAGTAGGTTTGCTCAGGTTTGAATAAAATATTTATAGCCATTTTTTTTTCTGTAGAGTTCTGAAACAATAATAACAATATGAAGGACAAATAGATGAATTTTGAATGTTGTTTAACAATAAGAAAATAATTTTTTGCTATTATCAATATTTCAGCAGCCTTAACCATCGAGATAAGAAGTCTTGAGTGTTGTTTCATAAAGAAGTCTGCTTTTCTGAATGGTTTTTCTTATAGGTTTTATTGGAATTTTTGCAAAATTCCTAAGTGAAGCCTATTACAAAGCACTATCATGGTTCATTATAATGCAGAATTACCATTAGAAAACACGAAATCATGGAACAGGATATATCTGAAATAATTCAGAACTAACATAAGAAAACATAAAACCATAGAACATAGTACACCTAGAATAATAAAGAAATACCATCAAATAACATGAAACCAGGGAACAGAATACATTTAAAATATTACATAATTTTAATGATGAACCACAAAATGACAGCAGCATGACAAACATTTGAGATGTGTGTGTATGCATACAGTAACAAACAATTCTTAAATGTTTCAGAATATACATATACATTTCTTCAGCAAACTATATTGAACATAATACATTATTTGGTACAAAAATATATAAATGTAAACATTTTATATAAAAATTATTAAATACAGAATAAAAGGATTAAATAAATTAAAGGACAACCAAATAACTAAATAATAGCACAATGAAACAGTATTATACAAGTATTCAGAACAGACTTAATTATAGTGAAGTTATGTTATTGTATAGAGTTGGGAGTTAATTTATAATAGATAAACTTTCTTGAATTAAAAGTTCAATATTGGATGATCCAGAAGAGGTGACTGTGAAATATGTGATCAAGATGGGTCGTTGATGTTTTCACTATGCATGTGGATCACGGAGTTTGGTGGATTTGACAATATTTTTACCAATTCTGCTTGATACTTGCATGTGATCACAGACTGTCAGGTGAAATTATTATTTGGTTTTACAACTGTAAGTGGTATTACAGCCACTTCATGTGTATTTAAATACAATACTGGAATGAACAGAGTTAAGTAATAGGTCCTTAAATTTGAATAGATTTTGTATTTTGAAAGGTTAATTAAATATCATTTGAAGTTGAGCAACTTAGGGATAAAAGGTTTTAATTATTCTTAAAATTTGTGACCTCATTGTGAAACTTAGCATACCTAAGAAAAGAACTATCAGTCTCAATGTGAATGATTTCTTTGGGAGTTAAAATATGTGAGAAAGAAACTTGATCGCTACAACACACACACACATCAAATGTTTATTGTTGCTGGCACCGTTCAGTTTTTTCATCATTAAACTTCAATTCATGTCAAATTAATTTGTTGGTAATAGAGAAATACCATCAGAAAACATAAAAATAGAATACACAGAATACATCTAGATAATACAGAGTTAACATCAGGGAACATGAAATCAAGGGACATAATATGTATAGAATAGTACATAATTACCATGAGAATGACACAGTATCACTATCAGAAAACAAGAAAAAGGATACACCTGAAAAAAAAGTAAATTAATACCATAACACATGTAACAAGGAACAGAATAAGCCAAAGTCAGTAACTATTAGTAAGCATATTGGTAATGCTAAAAATTAAAAATGTTATTATACAAAACATGGGGTCAACAGAAATCATATAACTAGTAAAATAATTTTAAAAAGTTTACAACCTGGGAAAAATGTATCACTGAATTTTATTACCATAACAATATTTAGGACAACATGGGACCTACTGGTCCATCTCATTTGTCCCATTCTCTAAACTGAGCTCAAACTATTATATATTTTAAAAAATAATCTTAAATCCAGCCCTTATCATTTATATAGTTATCAAGCTTTCTCTTGAACTCACTCAAACTTACCATGTCTACAACATGTGAAGGCAGCCCATTCCCAGAGGCCGATCACACTGTTGGAAAAATAAAACTTTCTTAGCTGAAGGTTACTTCTACCTTCCCAAAATCTATACATGTGTCCCCTAGTCCTTCTATTCTCACTGTGATTTAATACCATTAATATTTCAGTTATTAGATTCACATAAATTGTAAATTGGTTCTCATTCTTGCCAGAAGTATCATTAATAATAACAGAATTAGCATTTGTATAAAATATGTCATTGCACTGAAAACTTGATACAAATAAAAAGTCGCCTACTGGTTCCATATTATAACATCTTTATTAATGTTTGCATGAAATATATCATGCAATACTTGCTAAGTTCTTAACACAGTAAATCTGGTCATACTTTTCTGTTGTAACTATCGTATTAAATGTGGTCATACTTTTCTGTTGTAACTATTGTACTAAATATGGTCATAATATTTATCTTGCTTTCTTCAACATGTTAAAGGTAAACCCTTAGGACAGGTGGTGTATTTAAGATACTAATTATGCTACTATCTATGAAATTACTGTTAAATTTGTTACATTTCATGAACTGGTCATTATGTACTGTTTGATCACATAACATGGATGAATGGGTTACAATCATGAAATCATGAGTCTGAAAAACAACATTGTTAACAGTTTTAACAAGTCATAGAAAGACAAGTTCAAACAAGTACAATCACAAAAATTCTGCATACATGTCACCTCTGAGGAAGTGTCAGTAAGGAAACCCTTACCAGTTAAAGAGACAAGATTCTGCAACGGAAAATTTTTAACTAACTCAGAAAAATAAAATGCAAATGAAAAAAACCCACAAAATTAATGTAATTTTTTATCTGAATTGTTGAATTATAATTATTCACTTATTCCCATACTTTCACTGTTTATAAAATAACTGTTATAACAACATCCATCGTTCAAATTTTAATTCTTTCACAGCTTCCATCCTAAGATAGTACGAAAATATTTTTCCTTCCAATTTCTTTCTATCTCTAAAATGTTATTGTTTGGCTTTGGATATTTACTGAGAATAATAAAACCTTAAGTTAGTGTTTATGACTTATGTTTGTTTGTTTTGAATTTCGCACAAACCTACTCGAGGGCTATCTGTGCTAGCTGTCCCTAATTTAGCAATGAAAGACAAGAGGGAAGGCAGCTAGTCATCACCACCCACCGCCAACTCTTGGGCTACTCTTTTACCAACGAATAGTGGGATTGACCGTAACATTATAATGCCCCCATGGCTGAAAGGGTGAGCATGATTGGTGTGACAGGGATGCGAACCCGCGACCCTCAGATTCCGAGTCGACGCCTCAACACGCTTGGCCATGCCTGGCCCGTTATGACTTGTGACTTCTCATCTTGGATTTAGCAAGTTAAAATCATATTTAAATAAAACCAGAAGCATAGTTACAGTAAAGTATTTAATTATATGTTTATATTACCCTTTGGATAAGAGGTAATGTAAGAAGTTTTTTAATTGGATTTCTAGAAATACATGAAAATCTAAAAAAAATTCATACATACCTGGTTATTATAACAGCTGTCTCAAAAGCGTATTAATAAACTGCACAGTAAGGCAATATACACACTAAAAAAAGAAGGAAAAAAAATTAAGATAAAAATCTAGATTTTTCTTAAGTGCCATTCTAGTGTATCTTAAGATGAACTGTTAACACTGAGCTAAATGTTAACCACATCATAAAAATAAACACATGCATTAATGAATTAAAAAAAATCTTAACACTTATAAAATTTCATGTTAACAAACAGAAGTAAAAATCAATTACATTAATATATTCTTTCTTGGATGAAATAATTGTTATTGTGAGGTCAGTGGAATTTTATTATGTTTGTAACATACACAAATCTTTGTTAAATTTAAAAATAACAATTAAAAACTCAGCAGCAAACTTGTTTAAAGTACTTATGTGATAACTTTAGTCGTTACATCTCTAGTTATCTAACTGTTTTCTTTCTCAACTAGGATTAACATCTGGAACCTTCTAGATGCTACAGGATTGCTATACCAACTGAAATAAAGACTTAAACCACTAGCAATTGCTAGAAATGGCCTATTCAGCAACTCGAATTATAACAAAGACCTTACATAAGGGTTGTGGGACTGCTACAGATTTGGTGCTAGATTTCTCAATGGTAATATAATTTATTTAAATTTCCTTGAATCAGCTTTGAACCAAATATCTCTTAGGTACCAAATGATTGATCTTCCAACTAAGATAAAAGGTTACTGCATTAAAAAATGCTAATACAGCACTTTTTAACAACTCAAGTGACCCCAAAGCATTTAGGAAAACCATCACTGTTTGAGACCTCTCTGAGAATCACTGAATTCACTATAAACTGCTTATTATAATACATATATTACTCAGGCAAACCATAATTTTTATTGTCTTCAGTCTTGTATGTTTAAAGGGTCATAACCCAGAAAATAAAACCCACTTGCAAAGTCTACTCAACATATCCTCCACTTCACAAACTACTAAAAGTTCTCGCTGGGGTTTTATGCTATATTATTGTTAACCAATAGAAAGCCAAGGTTTTAACCTGTCAAATGATGTATTATATTACATTATTTTGAGTACAAAGTATTATCTATTTTGTCTTCAGTTCGAAAATTTCTCTTGCAGTGGTCACAAGAACAAGCTTAAAGTAAGATTTTAAGGATCTTATGCCATAAATAGAAAGCTGGATAAATTATGGCAATCTTAGGACATTGTTTGCTTTGTGTATGTTATCACTACATGTTCTTAGGTGAATTACTTACTGTACTGGTGCCATTTGTACAAAATGTAGGCTTCATTTTTATCTGCAAATAAGAACATCAAACAAAACATATCACTTTACTATGACATTTCCTTTTACTTTTATAACAATAAGTAGTGAATAAATGTGTAACTACAGTGTAAAAATTAGAAATTTATTAATTTAGGTAAGGAAAAAAATATTAAAAGGTTATAACAAGATGTGCTAGTTAGCAGGTTGTGAGTTATATCACTCAACATTGTCATGTGCACTACACTTTTGCTGAGTATTTTAAAACTTTTGTGGTGGGATTAATAGTTAGACACAGGTCAAAGGGCAATAAAACAATAAAATTAAATAAATAGACATAGTATAAATAGACATATACTATTAAAAACATTTAAGTTACTTGGAATAATCAATTATAATATCCAATTATAACCCATGGTCATTCCAAAAGGATTGTTTATTGAGATTTATTTTGTATTTTTCAAGATGGTTACAAGATTTGTCAAACCAACTGAAAGCATACAGAACTTGGGAAGAAAAAAATAATGTAGGCAAAGTTTCAGCAAGAGAAAATATTTGACATTTATTTTGGAAGTTTTAAAGAAGTGAAATTGGACAATTTTCAGATGAAGTATTTTAAATCTTAGCATGAAACCATATTTACAAAAGACTTATAATGTCTACTCATTGCTTTCAAAATTTGGTGAAGATATGCTTACTGTATTAAAAGTAATAGTAAGCAAATACTGTTGGCTAGTTCAGAATTACAAGGTTAATGTAATCCACAGATCCAGTGTAGAAAGGGTGAAGACATTCATATCACTTATAAAAGTGGCAAGAATGTTTTAAAGTTTTTATGTAACATGGGCTTAATTATTTTGAGCAACATTTTCACTATGATGTAACAATGAAAGTACACATACTATAACCTTTAATTTAGTAATTATATGCATATATATATTTGTTAAATTTCTCAAGGCTTTTAGTATGTTGTTGATTTTACCCTGAATTTATGAGGTCAGAGCCTGTCTACTCTGAGTACAATAAGATTCTCATGTTAAAATTAAAAATAATTTTGTCATTTCACAGTTTTCAAAAATCATATACATATCATCTAGAATGTCCTTGATAAATATAAACAATGTTTACATCAATAAAGTTTTATATTTTAGTTGTTATTTTCTCTACCCTAACAATGTATACAGGCTCAGACCTCCCCTTGATCAACCTTGTAACCACCATGAAAATTCAAAACATATTTAAATTACTTTTTTGATCATATTGTTCCAGACAACTATACACTATTTATTCTTACAGTTACATCTAATTCAAATTTCCCAGACATTTAGACATACAGCTTTACAGCTACTGAGATTAGCACCAACACAGATTATCTCAGTAGGGAAGCTTTTTATAAATAAAATATATAGTTAACAGCATGCATGGTCAACTTACACACTGCTCTCATTAGATGTAATTGTGTTATTGATAGTTTTTAATTTAGTTATTTTTTAATCAAACCTAATAAGTTTCTCATTTTTACATTTTAGTTATAATTATACTAACAAATAAAGAATACATATAACAAAACAAGAAATTTACTAGTTAAACATGGGTCTTGTATTTTTTGTTTTTAATCCTCAAAATCTCCACTAAAGTTACTCTTACAATTTGTAGAATGTTGTTATTAGTTTACGTAATTTTTTATTGATATTAAATATACCTGTTTAAAACACAAAATATTAATACACAACAAAAAAGACAATGTCCAACTATTTTTCTTACCTTCTCAATGCCCTTGCATGGTCAGGTGGTTAAAGCACTCGACTTCGTAATCCAAGTGTTGCAGGTTGAATCCCTGTGACACCAAACATGCTCGCCATTTCAGCCATGGGGCATTATAATGTGACAGTCAATCCCAATATTCATTGGTAAATGAGAAGTCCAAGAGTTGGCAGTGGATGGTGATGACTAGCTGCCTTCCCTCTAGTCTTACACTGCTAAATTAGGGACAGCTAGCACAGATAACTCTCGTATAGTTTTGCATAAATTTCAAAACAAACCAATCGATGAAGTATTAGCCATACTAAATTGAACCAGTAGAACTCAAAACTGTTTTTGATGGTAAGCTAATCTCTTGAAAAATGCAGTAACTTAAAATCAGTTTCCACTGGTTATAAATAATCAAACAGAAAATGTACAAGAAAATTACCTGTATTTTTAAAGACAACATGTGTTAAGAGAGGTATGGCATATAACTGATTAAACAAACCTGGTGAAACATTGTGGATAAAATAAACAAAAGTTTTACTAAGTACAACTAAGTGTGTGAAACTTTATTCTGTTAAATTATCTCCATTGGTAGTTTGATACTAGCTGATTTTATTAATTAGTGCAAGTCTTACATACATGTGAAATTACACCTATGTGTATAAATCTTTTATTTACTTGTTTCTATCTCAATAGGAAAGGTAATGTCTTAAAAGATAGGGCTTTACAACTGTTCTGTATTACTTAACGTATCAATGATCTAAACAATAATTTATTACATGCACTACTTTATAACATTCTTACACAGAAGGAGCACAACCTTACACAGTGTAAATGAGAGGCATTTTGATTTGAAAATGTGTAACATCAGTTAATCTATTCTTACAATGTGTACATATATATATAGTATTGAATAGCATTTTGAAATGACATCTGGCAGTTTGAAAAAGTTGCATTAAATAATAAGTAAAGACAAGTGATGTTTGTTATATATGACTGGACAGAAAAAAAATACTCCACCTGTAATTGTTTTATAACATTTCTAAAGAGATACTTGTATTTTAGGAATAACTCCACATTTGTGGGGACTATTGGAAATAAAAACCTTACATAAACATTAGTGAATTAGTGAAAATAAAATATTTGCAATTATTTAAGGCATGGTTTGAAAACTATAGAACCTTGCATTGTCACAAAACTATAGAAATAAATCATTCTTTAACAGCAACAAGCTTGTCCTACCTGTGTAGAATGTAGCAACACTTAAGAGGATCATATCGGGTGTTTTCAAGAGGTGAAAAGATCGAACTGAAATATGAAGATTTTTTTGTTTTCACACTTTGAAAATTTAGACTGATAGAACATTTTAATTTAAATAACTTGTCATTTCCTCATGTTGTTGTTTTGAATTAAGCACAAAGCTACACAATGGGCTATCTGTGCTCTGCCCACCACGGGTATCGAAACCCGGTTTTTAGAATTCTAAGTTCCCAGACATACTGCTGAGCCACTGGAGGCATTTCCTCTTGTAAAAATGTTTTCATAAAATGTTAATAAAGTTACCTAGAAACATTTTAAACACAGTAGTCCCATGTACAATGACTTATGTTACCTACCCATTAAATACTGATATCTACACAGTTACCTTTCAACTTTTACATTTTTAGAATTGAGTTTCATACTAAAATCCTGTCCTTGTTAAGTATAAACTCATGTTCTCAACAAAACATGTTACTTGATTTCTAAATGTTCTTTACACATTGCTGAGCATCTATAACTTACCCATACACCTTCACTCTCCCATCTTCCATGTAACTTATGGCACAAGATCAGGAATCTTCAATAAGCTTTCATTTCTCATCAAAAATTAATTTCATCAAAAGTTGCAGTCATTTTGAAAATGTTAATCTAAGTAAGATGGGGGGAAGGTAATACAGAAGTACCAATTTTAAATTTATTTTAATACTATAAATATAAAATTAAAATCAAGTAGAGTTATCTCTTGAAAACTGAAAGTCAGAATACCAATGCTGTAGCATAGAAATATAAAACTAGAAGCTACAGAGAATATAATAATAGGCTACAAGAAATATGTAGAGTTAGTGTAGAATCCAGAACCTGAAAATAAATCAGAGAAATGTAGTCCAGGAAGAATGACTGGTGCAGATCAGCTTTATAAAAAGACTGGATTTAAAGAAACTCAGAAAGAAAACATTCTTTTCAGAGGTTACTTTTGTCAGTTTTCCTGGTGTATTAAACCTATGGAAACAAGAATGACATACATAAGTAGGGAGAATACTATGTCTTGCTCTTGCAACAGAAGGGTTCTTAGGAGAGCAGTCTAGAGCTGTACTATAATCTCACTCCATTCATATATAGCAACAGCCAAGGAGTCACACAATCAGTCAAATAAGTGGATGTTTATGGAGAACAATAGAAGGACACAAGCAGTCCTCAAGGATGGCATCAACAACACAGGGACAATATCATGGCTGCATATGCATATTTAACCCTTGGCAGTAATTCATTTTCTCGGGTAGTTTTTGGCTTGAAAAAGAACGTCTACTCGAAATATTGCTACAAAAATTCCTGCCATAGTTTTTAAAGGTGATATTATCCAGAAGTCTTGTTTCATTTATATATAGACGAATTATAATGTATAAATATTCATGGATTAAACACACATTTTTCAGTTTAAATACATCAGGCATATGCATAGCACAACACAAGTAATTATTCTAATTGCATTTCGGAAGCTATTTTAGCAATTAAAACAATAAATCTTCGTAGCACTATATCTTGATTGTTTGTTTGCTGGCAAAAAACACTGATATATCGCTAAAATCAGTATCAAACATGCACTTCATTCTGTTCTGTAAGATGTGTCGAAGGACTAACTCATATTTCGTCTGCTGTCTAGTCTCAAGAGAAAGACTTACATAAATTAGCCGGTCGCCAGTGCCCATCTTGGGTGCCAACAAATGGTAGGGGTGACGGTGTACGATGGTTATGAGCGATTTGCAGCCTTGTATGGTAATCTCTGCTGATTTTTTTTTCCTTTTCGTGTCCAAAGATAAAAGGCATTTACACAGCTGTTGTTGAACAACATGTGGGTTAAGGCGTTCGACTCATAATCTGAGGGTCGGGGGTTCGAATCCCCGTCGCACCAAACATGCTCGCTCTTTCAGCTGTGGGGGCATTATAATGTTAGAGTCAACCCCACTATTCGTTGATAAAAGAGTAGCCCAACAGTTGGCGATGGGTGGTGATGACTAGCTGCCTTCCCTCTAGTCTTACACTGCTAAATTAGGGACGGTTAGCGCAGATAGCCCTCGAGTAGCTTTGTGCGAAATTCACACACACACAAAATTATACTTTTCGTACGATTTTGTAACTCACGGTCAGTGTCATAGAATTATATTTGTGAAAATCTGGACGTTCACTTTCATTTAGTAATAACGGAGACACAAATTGAACATTTGCTCCTATATCTTAAAAGTCGGAATGAAATCTGGCATATTCACTTCTGTTTCAATAGGAATACTTATCATGGCAAGGTCACTACTGTATTACCTGATATTTGTCAAGAAATGTGTACACCTGTTTTTACACCCAAATTCAGCATTACTGATGTTAAATCATTTATGTAAAACTTCTGGGAGATTTTCTTCAGACTCTAATAAAACACGCCCACCTTTGAAACACTGTTTTTCTTTCCCCTGGAAATAGATACGCTTTGCAATGTAAACAGGGGTCTAGATCCCATAACATATCACAATTGTGAGTTTAAATACAAGTTTCATTAAAATTATCGAAAAAGCATTTGATACCAAGCAAATAATGTGCTTTATTTACCTCACCACATCTTTTGTTGTCACGCGCCTTTTGCTGATATATAGCTACTATTCTTTCTTCAGTTTCGAGCATGCGTCGTTCGTGCCCACGTTTACACATTCGTTGAACTTCAACCGTCGTTTACTGCTTTCCCTTTCATCGCGATAATGACAGTTTACACAGTGATCTACTTGTTATAGATTTTCGTTTACCTTCACTTTCTGGCATTCTAAAGTTTGAACACACTTCGAATTCTTGAAACGACGCGTATTTGAAATATAACAATATGACACAAATAAAAGCAAACTACACAATATAAGACGAAACTACCAACTACATCTACAAACTAAATAAATGTGAATAAATATCTCGGGTTGAGTGCTTTAAGAAAAATCGTATTCAGTAAAATTCAACTATTTTTTCGAATCTCAAAATGCACTATCAAGGAACCGGAAATGACGTCACACACTGCACCCTGTGTGTTTGTGAACTTCAAGAGCATCGGGCTGTCTGCTGAGCCCACCGAGGGGAATCGAACCACTGATTTTAGCGTTGTAAATCCGTAGACTTACCGCTTTACCAGACGGGGACATATAAGTCTGTCTTTCTTGGTTTAATGTTTGCGTATTTATGTAGGAAATTAATATCTGTTAATTTTTTAACTCATTAACATCTGTCTGTGGGCTTACAACGCTAAAATCCAGGTTTCGATACCCGTGGTGGGTAGAGCACAGATAGCCTATTAGGTAGCTTTGTGCTTACTTCAAAACAACAACAACAACTGTACTGTCTGTAATTATTTGTGTGTGTGTTGATGGTACATTGTCCAAGCAGGACAGGCATATTCCATTACAAGGTCAATGTATTTTTTTATGTGACTTTTGTGATAATCTCTTAACATAGTTTGGCCGTTGGAAAGTTTTATTTCTGATTTGAATGATATAATTATTTTACGTTAATTTTGAATCTTAACTTATATCGCCCCTAGTGGCTCAGCGGTATGTCTGTGGACTCACAACACTAAAAAGCGGGTTTCGATACTCGTGATGAGGAGAGCACAAATAGCCTCTTGTGTAGCTTTGTGCTTAATTCAAAACAGCCACCTAAGTTATATCAAGAAATTTTATCTTTGTGATGATATTTATTATTGTTCCATGTAAATATATTTTAGGATAATTTATTGGTATTTTAATCATTTTGAAGCCTATTAGGCCCCACTTTTCGTAGGAGTGTTAAGTGCTTGATGCACGCTCACTAGTTGAAATTTAACGTCACTCAACGTCAATAACGAGTATGCCCCCCGTGAGCATCAATAACTGCTTGGCATCTCCTGCCCATGGAAGCGATGAGATGACGAATCACATCCTGTGGAATGGCTGTCCACTCAGCCTGCAAAGCTGCTGCAAGCTGAGGTAGAGTCTGCGGTTGAGGTTGTCGCCGTCGCAGACGTCGGTCCAACTCTTCCCAAAGATGTTCGATGGGGTTTAAATCTGATGATTTGGAGGGCCAGGGAAGAACGTTGATGTTATGGTGTCTCAAGAAGACAGTGGTGAGTCGGGCTGTGTGAGAACGGGCGTTGTCATGTTGAAAAACGTCGTTGACGTTCACCATGATGGGTTGCACATGGGACCTAAGAATCTCGTCGACGGTTGCGTACGGTCTGATCGGAAATCCTATACAGCCCTGGTATGGTTGAGGCAGTAGACGTCGCAGTGGTGGTCCTATCCCGAAGGTGACGTAACCGGATGTAGCGATCTTGTGCGGGCATGGTCACACGAGGTCTGCCAGATCGTGGACGGTCACGAGTTGATCCATGTTGTTGGTGACGATTCCATAGCCTTGTGATGGTGCTTGGGTGGACATTCACAGCTCTGGCAACATCTGATCGAGATTTGCTTGCTTCCAATCGACCAATGGCGTTGTTGCGTTGTGCTTCAGTCAGTCTTGGCGTAACTGTATTGCGTGTCGGTGGCTTAACACTGAGCTATGGAAACCGAGAACCCGTCAATTTTATAGGGATTTTGCACATGTTGCACTTGCAGAACATGCAGATCTCTCAAACAAATTTATTGGACACGAATGCGTTTTGTCGAAAAATCCGATGTTTTCCTCCGTTTTCAAAGTGCACAACTGTTATTGTCATTTTGGTCTGACAATCAGTGTCTTAACACGTGTAACATCACATACTCTGAGCTTGTAACGTTATTACATATATTTCTCTTTAAAATAAAAAAATATCCCTTTTGTGTTTCTTTTTTTGAAGAGTATATATAGGCTCTCCTCCCGAGACCCCTAGACACCCGGGCCCCGGAGCACTTTCCCCCCTAACCCCCCTTCTTGTCGGGCGTGTCCACTGCTATTATTCAATTAATGTTTTAACTTCAAATTTTAAGTCAGGTTTTGAAATTTGTGTATAATTACGTAATTAGTTTTTGTTTTGTTTTTGAAATTGTATTCGGGCCAAACTTATTGTTATTTACAAATTTACATGCTGTTACCAAAAACCACATATCAGAGAATGTATCAGAGAAGGCGGTGATGTAGAAAGAGGTCAGTTTATACAAGTGAGTGTATACGTTGTACTGTGCTCTGGAGACTATTTTTTGATTTGATAACGTGTTAACTTCTTTTTTCGTTCACTAGTTGCATAGCGTGGTGGGTACGCAAGACGTTTGCTTGCTCCTTGTGTTTGGATTCCGTATTGGTGTTATTCACAGTTAAAGAAAAACGAATTTGGAGACGAGAGTGCAGATGATATTGAAAAGTAGTGTTACTGTAGCAATAGAGTAAAGTGTAAAGTTTTTTTTTTTTTTTGTTAAATAAAAACACAAGATACTGTGTTCCATTTTATGGTGAAGATGATTTTTGACCCGAAACTTTATAATGTCGTAATTTTGGGGTTTACCTTCATGTTTGTATTCACTGCATTTCAGACTGGAGGGATGATACAGGTAATCTACAGACTAGTATAGTTAAATATAACTTGTTTCATAATGTTACCGTTAATTAAATATTACTGTTTGCACAACTGTTTTTATTATTAATAACTCATGAAAATTATTGTCAATCCAGAAAATTCGTTATAATAATATCTAACGAAGATATAAAGTAGAAACGACCCAGCAACGTGGTACTGTATCATAAAATGAGTAATATACAGATTCCACATATGTATATATATATATATAATAATTTATATACATTATTCAGTATATAACATGAAGGTTCTATGTTGTCTATAGATATGAACACACACGCACACACACACATATGTACTTGCAAACATATTTCATTTAGAAATGTAAGTTTTAATATTATTACTACAATTGTACCCCAACTATTTTTCAGCAGTTATAAAGCTAACAGGGCATGTAAATCAAGATAAAAGTTTTCTAGTAACTTGTTTGTCAGGAGAATAGTCTAAAATCTTAAAAAAGAACTAGAACTCAGGTTTTAAGAGTTTGCTGCCCACTAAATTTTGTAACTTGGTTGGATTCGTAAACTGTGTATGAATTTTATTTCTAACATTTAAAATGGAAAGTTATGACAAAATTGGGTAAACACGTATTCTGTTACAATAAACTTGAGTAAAGGTTATGAAAATAAAATAATAATGTTTCTTTTTGTTTTTCAGATTTTTTACCATTTCCCACAAAAATAGATCACAACAGTTTCAGTAAACTTAAAAATGTTTAACCCTTGAAGGATTATGGTTTTTAAAGGTTTATATATACATACAATTTAAAATCAAAGAAAGTTGTAATGGGAAAATATTTGATTGTCTTTTGTAGAATGTGGATCTGTTTAAAGTAATTAAAGGTATTTGTTGATAGTAGGAGGGTCTGATTCAAATGTTTCTTGTGCTTTAGTGATCCAGAACAGGTTTAGTAATGCATATATAATGAATAGAATCCCATATATCACGTGTTTGAGTCTCTTTAAAGTTAAAGCATTTACACAGTGTGCTGTTGCTATAACAATAGGGTGGATTTGATAGTATTTTGTATCTATTGAAATGTAAGTCTAAATATGTTATAATTTCATTGTATAGATTATTGGTTAAGCCACTTTTGGTGTATTATGTTCAGTCTTGGGCTCCTTACCTTAGGAATAACATTAAATTGTTTGAAAGGGTTTTAGACTGTGTTGAGGATGGGAAGGTTATATGAGGCTAAGTTAGGATCTTGAAAATTGTTTTTTCATGAAAAAGAAGTGTTTAAGATTGTTAAAGGATTTGATAGTGTTAATACATTGTGTTTTTTCATACTGATTTAGAATGACAAGACAAGGGGACATAAATATTAATTTTGGCAGCTAGGAGTCATTATCAACTAAGACGAGTTTATTTCTGTGAAAGAGTAATTGATTTTTAGAGTGGATTATTTTAAGATGCAGTAAATCTTGGAAGTTTAAGGGAATGTTTGGTAAATATTCAATGATGATAAAGGCAGGCTTTAAGTGTTTTTCTTTTTAGTTTAGTTGATGATAAAGTCTAGAAGACCAACAGGGTTCTTGTTATAACTAATTTTATGTTAATGATTAGATTGTATAGAATTCCTGTTCAAATTTTGTTTAATTAAATTGAGTATATTCTCATTCTAGTCTTCATGCGATTCAACTTCCTTGTGAATAGTATATAAGTACATACATACTTGAGTAATTTTCTCAGAAACTATTAAAAGAACAGCATACAGTATTAGCTTCCGTTACTGTATGTAATCCAGTTGTAGTCTGAACTTATGAGACCTTAGATCAAGCTTCTACCATACTTAATTAGTCTGAATACATTCTTGTATTACATGTGCTGTGGGAATTTTTATTTTTATTAGAGTAAAGCATGACTTGAGATCAATGCATTACTTCTACATCAACTGTTTAGAGTATTGGGTGATTCAGAATTCCAAAGTTCATGAGAAATTGGTTCATGATTGAGAGAAAATATTGCATGTAGTTTAAAGTTGGATGGATACTTAAATGACCATTATCAAGTCTGTGAAGAACTTTTAATAAAATATAATTAGTATATGTTTGCTTTTTATAAGATAAGTGAATTTACATTTGATGTTAATACAGTTTTAAATATGTATACTTTGATCTATAGACCAAAGATATTAATTGCTTAACATGTATGTTCACTCAAACAGTCAAAAATTTATCTTTTTGAAGTTTCACAAAATTAATTTCTGTCATTTAATCAAATTTTAAAATACAATATATGTATATACAATATATATACACACACACAATATCTGTATGATTGTACTTTTTTCTATTTCATTTATTACTGACAGGTGTCTACAGTTGCTTTCTATAATTATTAGAGTTACAATAACTTCTATTTATACTTGTACTTTGTTACTATAATAGGGTCTGTAATAACCCCAAGCCACGTTATACTGATAGTAGCTACTTTTTATATGTGTAATTATGTTGAGATTTGTTTTATAATCAATAAAGATTAACATGACCTTTTAATACAATAATTTACTGTTTTAAACATATTAGTGGTTAAAGAAGATACTTTGGTTTAAAGATAAGGTGGTTACAATCGCATTGTTTGCTTTATAATGTATAAGATGACATTGTTGCAATCTTTTAATGTACAGTAAGTTGATTTATGTTTCAGCTTGATATAGCTGATAATTATTTATCATGCACTGCAATAAATAATATTACACAAGTTATACCAGTATGCTATTTGTATTTTGTTTGTGCATTTACATAGATTATACCATTACATCATTTGTACTCTCTTTGTGTATTTACATAGGTTATACCAGTACATTATTCATACTCTCAAGTAAAGCATTTTACACAGATCTTACTAATGCTTAATACTCATGTCCTGATTTTTTTCCTTTTGAATTAAAGTCTTAAATACATGTGCTAGTATATCTAGATGTAGAGAAGTGATTCATGAACTATGTATATTACACCAAAATGCTTTTATGGTATGTGTATCTTATCTTTCAATCAAACCTTTTGTCAGTTACATATCTGAATATGAAGGACTATGTTGAGGCTATATAATAATAATAATAATAATAATAATAATAATAATAATAATAATAACAACAACAAAACAAAACTAGAGAAATGCTGATATAATGCGGCTTTATAAAAAATCTCTACATATAAACAGTAGTTGATAATTTGCCATTCCTCTTTATACAGTGGCTAGTGCTACTATGGCATGCTGTTCAAAGATATTCACACTGTAGTGTGCAGTCTATGCATATATTGTCATCATAACTGTTCTGACTGTAATTTAATTGTAGTTAGCACCAGTTATTATAAACAAAGCTCTAAAACTAAGAGTAGAAAATGCCATTACACAAAGTTATGGGAGCAAATATAATCAGAATGAAATAAGTTTGAACAACCAAAACAAGTGCATACTGTTTAACTTATGTAATATATTTGAGCTTTGTATGTTTAAAGGTCCCAAAATGTCTAACACAATGCCTACAGTTGGCCTACTGTTCAACTTTTATGTAAGCAGTGTATAAAGAATAGGTGAATAAACACAAATATTTTCAGTGTGTGCAGATATGACTTGCAAGATGTTTTCTACTTTTTGTTTCATATACTTTTGAAATTAATTCATAAAAGTAAAATGTTCTGTAAATACTGTTTTATGTTTTTGTGTTAAGTACTGTAGATATTTGTGTTCAATGGAACCACAGGCAGAGATTAATGAACTCTTTTCTAATAATAACATAAAACTAAGTTTGGCGATAGGAATAACACTTAACACAGCTGATGTTTACTTTGAGGATGGATTAACCGATAGCTAATCATTGACACTAGTAGTTAAATGTCACATGATTTTTTTTAATATAGTATTGGCCAAGTTTCATGTAATGTGTAGTGTACATTCTACTGAAAGGTTTGTGTATCTTGTAAGTATTAGAAACGTATGAAAACATGCAGGTTTAACATGTGCATTTCAGTCAGTAGGAGGAACTACCAGTACTAGTCCTTACAGCATGCAATGAGCTAATCTGATCTGTGCTGTTTCACTAAAGATGTATGTATATAGAATTTATATACAACAAGTTCTCCAACATTAGTTTTAATACACTCTATTATTTAAATCATATATATTTGTTGTTCTTATAAAGGTTATGTGTGAAGAATTGCTTTTTAAAAGTTACCTAACTGGAAGAAATATCTTTGTTTCTCCTAAAGGACTTTATAGTTTTGGGAAGTTGCTGGTTAACACACTAGAGGATTGGACATATATCTTCCAATCTAATAATGTTGTAATGAAATATTAGCTTAAAATTTGTGAAAATTAGTTAAATAGTTAATAACATGAAATAAATTAGTTTTGTACTGTATCTTATGTTGAAGACTTGTTAATTTTTGTACAGGAGCTGGTCATTGCCTGTTATGACTCTTTTTTTCTTTTCTTTTTCTTTTACAAAGCAAGTTTTAGTGGAGGTCAATGACCTCAGTAGGTTTTACTGAACCTGTTGTAGTTTGCTATTGCAAGCTGTAGACCATCCCACTAGTACAGCAAATGACCTGGATACTTGTATGTTTTTTTTTGTGTTTGAGTAGATTCACTGATTGGATGCTGATTTGAGAGAAAAAAAAAAAGGATCATATTTCTAGATACCATCTGAAGTCTTGTTTGTACTGTTGTTGACTTCCTAGTCACTTCTACAGACAAGTTTTTTTTTCTTCTGTTTATCTAACATACTGCAAAAAAATAATTTCTGTTTTAGTGGAGATTAATGTAGCTGTTATTGTGCATGTTCACAGCTTAAAGCTACATATTGGTACCACAGAGTAATTCCTGTTTGATACATTGAATACTGTATAACAAGATTTTTTGTATAGTGTATAGTATGAATAGTGTTGTGTAATAGGGTGTAGTTATTTGCATTTGAGGTATTTTCAGTTTCTGAATGATTTATTGTGACATTATTAGATAGTAACATGGTGTGAATATACGTGTGTAAGTTATGATGAAAATATCATGTGCAGATTTTGTTACTTGGTAACCTGTAGACCATTATTTATACAGTTAACAGATTTTCTACAGTTAACTAGTAATAATTTGTTCTTCTCATTTTTCGTTAACCATAAGAATTTAGAAATTGCATGAAAAACTACCTCACAGTAGTCAAATTAAAACTTGGTTATTTATTTCTGACCAAAATTTATGTTATAACTATTTTAAACATGATTAATGAAAACATGGTTGATAATGCCATTACCATATTAAAAAAAAAAGAGAGAGAGAAAAAAAGTATACCTTTTGAATAAAACCATAAAGTCATTAATATAAGAAAAAATAAAACTTAAATCTAATGGAATAATTAATGAATCTAAAATGCTGAAATTATCTGTGTTAAGCTCCTATAGTTTAGTTGAAATAAACTCTAATCAGTGATGTTATTTTAGTATGTTAAAGTGTTTCAGGCTCCTAAGATTATATTAAGTGAGGGGGAGTAGAAGGGTATAGTACACAGTGTTGAAAGTTTTTTTTTTTTTAAGAAAGTTGTGTATCGTCATGAGAATTTCATATAAACATGTCCTATACTACCTGAAAACATGTTTTGACACTAGATTTTAGTTGCAGTTATTACACTTAATGTGTTAAACCCACATGAAACAGTAAAGTTATTATACAAATGAAAAATCTGTTTCTTAAAGTGTTATGAAAATAATTTTAGGATATGATTTACAGCTTCAAACAACATGAATTAAGATCATAAAATCATAAACTTAAAATGACTGACTTATAACTTGTAGCAGTATGAATTACAATTATCTACTATGTATAGCAACATAAACTGGTTTACTTCTCACAATAATATAATTAAAACGATTTAGTACTCATAACAGTAAGAATTAAAAGATGTATTAGATGAGACATTAAATAATGTGTTTCATGTGAGGTAAAACTGATAATTTTTGTCCTATTACACAATCTTTACGTTTATATGTATGTGAGAAATAAAAATTTAATCATGGCTACATCAGTTAATGTTGAACTTTCCTTCTGATAGTTATATATATATATAATGTGTATATCAATGCAATTCAAATAAAACTTGTTAAATATTGTACTTTTGGCTTGTTAAAGTGCTCCCTTTCCCTAAAATTCAGAATTTAAAGTTATCATTAGATTTATTTGTTTTTCATGCTTGGTATTACTATTACTTAACATTAAATACATGGTTAAACACTAAGAAGCTTGAATGATGTATGTTTGTAATGTGATTTTAGTGTAGTTGTTGTTATACTTGTACAGCTAAAGAGTATCCAGCAAAGTATGTGCAAAAATTCCATTATTTCTTATGAAGTAAAACCACACAAGTTTTTGACAAGTATAAAATAATTATAAGAAATGTTTGATACTTTTTTTCCAGTTTTCATTGAGGAATGGTGACAGCCATAAGTTTAGTAATTTTGTTTATTTCCCAAGTTTTGTCTTTCTTCTTTCTCTTGCTTATTTTGTATTAGTTAGACTTTTTTTTTTTTACAAGCCTATTCTTAATGGTTGTTTTAAGCTTCAAGTTATATTCACAAAAACTTAGTATTTGTTTTTATTTGTCAATTATGTATGAGTGTAACCAATTAATTCAGTTTACTGTTGAGTGATTTGTAAATTCAGAAGGTACTCATAGTGTATGTAAATTCAACATCAGCTGTATTAACGTAACTAGTTTAGCTACACCTGTGACAACAAGTAGTTGTTAGCTTGGGTATTCTCACTCATTGCTTCAGTAATTTCACACCTTACTAAGATAATGTACTTGTTATGACATACTGGTTCACTATGACCATAAATACAATATGGTGTTAATCAGTATTTTAATGTAATAAAGTAAAATTATTATTTTACAATTTCTTTTCACCAAAATTGAAAGTTAAAATAGGATCTTTGAGGTTGACATCTGTTGTATTTTTTGATTTATTGCAAACCTCTTCTATGGTCTACAGTTTCATCTACTCGCATCTCATCAGCACAATGTGGTTTATTTATTCCACATTGGAGGCAAGGCAAAAAAAAAAAAAAAACATTAGGTCTTCATGTCAAAGAGTTTATTTTCCATTTTATAACTATTAAAATTCTGGTTCATTGTATTAGAGGGAACAATAAATTAGATGAGTTAAGAAGGACTAAAAATCTATTATTTATTCCAGAAAGTTGTACTTCAAAGCATACATGATGAAGATACAAGTTATGAAGGAGATGGATACATTAGGTAAGAGTACTTAGTGAACAAACAAACTGATGTATTAGTGTTTAACCCTTAAATGGCAGCCATCATCAATTGATGCTGCTACCTACAACATTCCCACTGTTTAAGGGTTAAATAGTTTATTATAAAGAAGATGGATATACCAGGTAAAAGTATTTACTAGTGAACATACAATATGATATGTTAGTATTTAGATAATTTGTTATGAGAAGGTTGATACTACAAGTAAACATATCTAGTGAACAAACATTTCACTGTCTTAATGTTTAAATAGTTTATCAGAAGATTGATCCCTGTAATTTATTCATTCTTTTAACCATAACAACAGGTTTTGGTGTTATCATTATTATAATAATAATTTACAGTACCAGACACTCTGTAGGAACCATTTCTAGCATTTTATGTGTTGTTGTTTTTTCTGAAAATCTACAGAAATTTGAATTATTCTAAGAACCTAGAGGTGTAAACCAATCTAAAACACAACATATAACATGGGACAATGTACACCCTTCTGTAAATTAATTGAAACAAGACGGAAAATTACGATTTTTTAAAACTTTTTGCATTTTATTTCTGAGAATCCAAAAATTACTCATAAATTAATACATGATATGACTGCCTTTATTTTTCAGAAGATTATTAATCCGCTTTGGCATCAAGTCCACGAGTTGATTGCAATCTTTACTCATTTTGCATCGTGGTACCACACCTCAATTATGGCCTCAATTAGCTTATCTTTCATAGTACAGTCTTTTCCTCAAGTCTTTCTTTACAAATTGCCCAAAGATTTTCAATAGGATTTAAGTCCAGAGTTTCCAGGCCAGTCCAGCACCTTTATTTGTGTTGTAGTCATAAAATTCTTCACAAGTTTCGATGTGTGGCACGGAGCTAGATCTTGTTGAAAAATCCCAGATCCATCTGGAAATCTTTTTCAATTCTGGAACGACTCTTCTCTGCGAAACTTCGATGTACTGTGGTCCTCGCATCATACCTTTTACGATAAGTAAGCCTTTGATGCCATAGTAACTGATAAAGCCCCAAAACATCTTCTTTAAGGGATGTTTTACAAACTGATTGATGTGAGATTCTCAAAGTTTCTCACCTGGAGATCTGCAAACATGTAGACTTCTTTGACCCTGTACTAAGAAATGAGTCTCGTCACAATAATACCTTCCTCCATTGTTCTTGCATTCAGTTCTTGTATTTCATACCCCATTGATACCGTTTTTTCTTCATTGAGTTGGTAAGAAGTTGTTTTTTTGACTGGTCTCCTTGCTCTTCTAACAAAATTTTGAATGACATAATATTCCTCAAAAATTTGTCATATATCCCAAAAATAGATCGACCATACTGCAAAACACAGCTAATGATGCTGTCTGGGTGAAAAAAAAATTACTATTAAAGGAACACCAGCCATCATGCTGGAAATTTTGTAAAATGACCATTTATTTAAATTAATTTGCACAAGGGTATAGGACCTATTGGTCCATCTTGGATGTCCTATTCTCTAAACTGGAAGTATTGATAATTAGATGTAAAGAGCAAATATTAAAGCCAGTCCTTATAATTCGTACACTTATCAAGCTCTCTCTTAAATTTATTAGTTTTTGCCTCCAATATCCTAAAACAACCCATTCTAAAGACCAATGGCCCTGTTAGAAAACTAACTTAGTTGCCATGCCCAACTCTACATATGCCCTCTAGTACTACTATTTCCACTGTTAAATATGAAAAAAATTAACCTGATAGTTAAAATTAGCAAATTGTTTGAGGCATTATAAGTGTAGCAGGTGTGAGTGTGATTTAAGATGACACACTAGTTGGTTAACTTTTTAAGGGAGGTCAGAGAATTGCACATTTCAAACATGGCTCATCTATACACAACACCCTTTTCCAGTCGTCAACAGTTCAGTTTTGTACTTTTTAGCAAATTTCATTCTCTTAACAATATTTGAAGATCAAAATAAATGTTTTTAACTGCTACATGACCAAATATTCCATTCTTGTTGAGTCTTCTTAATGCTGTAGATCTGGACACTTTTCTGTCATCTGGTACATGGTTGTTTACCTCATGTTTAAGATCAGTGACAGTCTTCCTTCTATTCTGAAGGCAACATAAACAAAGACACTTATCATCAGTATCATTAAGGTTAGATGTTCTGTCTCTTCCTTGCTTATTTTCATACTTACTTGTCTCAGTCTCACAATCTAGGGTGTACTTGATGGTGTTTAGGGAACATTTCCCAAGTCAGCAGCAATTTGTCGGAGAATTCAGCCAGTATCGCAAAATTTTTATGCAAACTGTCTGTTGTATGATGATTCTCTACGGGTTTTTGGGCTGAGGCGTGACAACATAGCTTTAATATATAGTTTGGTTTGGCTTGTTTTGAATTTTGCTCAAAGCTACACAAGGGCTATCTGTGCTAGTCGTCCCTAATTTAGTAGCGTAACACCAGAGGGAAGGCAGCTAGTCATCACCACCCACTGCCAACTCTTGGGCTACCAATGAATAGTGGGATTGACTGTCACATTATAATGCCTCCATGGTTGAAAGGATCACCAGGATTCGAACCAGGAATTCTCAGATTACAAGTCAAGTGCCCTAACCACCTTGCCATACCAGGCCTTAATACATAGTGTTAACTACTGTTGTTATCAAGGTTTGTATGTGGAATTCTATTAAATTGATTTTTTTCTAGCATACACTGGTACCATATGATAACTCCTTGTTAGCTTCTTTCTATATAGTTAAGACACTGTATGGGGTACCATGACAGTTATTTCAGACTTAATTTGATCAGTATGTTCATTCAAGCAGAACCCTTATACCATGCCCTTCATTGAGTATATGAGAATTCCAGAGAATGATAAGTATTCTTACCCTGGCTCATTCAGTTGTCAGCATAGATCAGTGAAGCATTACCATAGTATTGAAATTTACATTCTGTAATGACATGGAAGAATTAGCCCATAAAATGGAAAGAATGATAAAATATTCTCTTGTCCTAACACATTTATACAGTACTGTTTATTGTGATTTAGTACAATAAGCTGTAGTTTTGCTTAGCCAATACTGTAAAATAGTCATTGTTAATATTCAGAGAGTTTGAAGGTGATTTTAAATGCAAAATTTTTATGGCCGCCTTTTTATTATTTCATGATCCTTACTATTAACTACTACTGTATATAATGATAAATTACTTCATTGTAATTTGTAAGGCTACATTCATTAACCAGAAATTATATCAAAAGACTTTGTTAGATAATATAATAACATTATATGTACTTATATTTTCAAGTCTGGCCATTATCTATGCTGTGTTTGCTATTTCTAACTGGATTGCACCACCAGTCATCTCATTCATAGGACCAAAGTACTCAATGTTTGTTGGAGGAATTACTTATGCGTGAGTAACCAGTGTGATAGAATAATATGTTGTTGTTACAAATAATTTGAAAGTGTTATTTGAACATTTTGAATATATAATATTTGTTGAATTATTGGTACTATTGTGTAAATTGTTTCAATGAAAATAATGGAATAAAATGAAAAAAATTCATTATATATCCTGTATACTTTTTCATATTAACTTTGTTTGTGTGGACCCTTTGTGTGAGGGGTCACACAAACTTTTGATATTGTACATACTTATTTTGAGGTTAAGATTTTATTTTAGTGTTTAATGATATTCATTGTTCTTTACTATTTGAGTAGGCTTAACAACTTGGTTTACCTGTAGTTCTACTTTTGGGTTACTCAATAATGAGCTAACATACATGTGTTTATTTTCCCAAACAATTTCTTAACATTTCCACTATATTGACTATTTTATTTTATAGCTTATACTGCTTGCTATTAATTTTGTTTGTTTGGGATTCTCTGGGTTGTGATCTACCTTACCTGTTCCCAATATTACTCACCTTCCTCCTACAATGGCCAAACCCATTCTTAGATGACCCCAATTCTTCCACCTTATCATGAATTGCATTCCAAGCATTTTTGAACATGCTTCACACTATACTCCCTATTCCTAACATAGTTTCTTTATACTTTTTTTTGTTTCTTTTGAAAGTGGGTACTTGCAAGCCTCATCATGTATGGGGTTTAATTATTTTTTCTTTAGCTTACCATCAGGCATATTTTATCTTGGTTTTATGTAGTTCTGATTCTCCAGTAATTCTTTCCATGTTCTTCTCTATAAAGTTTTTCAGTTTCGTTTTGCCCTGTTTACTTTCTTATGTATAATGCTTACCTTCAACTTCCTTTCTTAGGTGTTCCACCTACATTTAAGGTTTTTCAAGGGATACCCTCTCCTTCTTCCTTTTTTTGTAGTGGGGAGCTTGCCATCTTCTATTCTTTTCCTCCTCGCATAGCTTCTTTCCTTCTGTTTGAGAACTTCTTGGGTGGGACACTGTTATTTGTTTGCTTTCCACTGTTAATGTGGACTTACAGTCAGGTTTTTTCTCCATCAGTCCATTTTTTTTGTGCTTCTCCTGTACATTTAGCATCTCGTGGTGTATCTGCCATGCTACTTTGAATTCTTTGTTTCATTCTGAGATATTATCATCTTTATTCTTTTACATGTCCTCATTTTCCTGTCCTTTACCTGTCGCACTTGTGAGTTTTTTTTATTTTTCTTGTATGCATGACATTCTATGTGGTTCTGGACTGATTTTGTCCCAGCTCAAGAACTTCTTGGGTCTTTTCCATTTTCATGTGTAGTCCTTGATCACTTCTGATTTTGCCATTTCTGCATGTCAAGGTATGCCCACAATGTACAGTCTTTTTTGCCTTTTTTGGGATGCTATTTTAGGTTATTTCAATACATGATTCAGTGTCAGTTTCATGCCTTGCGTTTTGGACACGTTTGGTGCCATGTCTTTTGTGGTATGGATAGCATTTTACCCAACTTCTACTTTTTAAGTGGTGATATTACCTACACTATTTCTTGGGTATATAGCTTTGGTTAGCTACTTCTAAATGGGGGTAATCTTCTTATGTTCATGTACTCTTTCCACAAACAGCTCTGGTTGTTGGATTAACCAAGTGGAGATTGTTTTTCCTGTTCCATACTTCACATTTTAGTCTCTTTGGTTGATATTTTTATACACCCTTCTATTAGGATCATTCATTGATTCTCCTCCTCATTTTCTTCCTTCCCTCTTCTTCTGTGTGAATTCACAGATGTTCATATCCCCTATGATGTCCAGTTTCCTGATTCATTCCCCTCTTGAGGAATTTTTTTCCTTCTCCATTGCTTGTCTCTGTTGGTTGGGGATGTTGTTCAATCTTAAGGAGGCCTCAGGACTATGGTATCCAGATGAATGGTCTTTATTCCCTTCACACCTTGATGCTTTTTCCATTCCAGTGTGTTTTCATTCACTCTTTTCATTTTGTCCAGATTTGATTAATCTTGTTTCATTTCAACTATTTGATGATGGTGACTTCTTTCACTCACCAAGGGGATGTTCTTTCTTGTTTCTTTTGTGGTAGAGTGTGTCTTCCTTTTTGAACCCATGCACTTCATGTTTATCTCTTGGATGGTTGTGCTCTTAGTTTTTTTGATAACTTAGTTTTATTCTTTGTTCTGGATCATTCTCATTTACCTTTATTTTGTGACTTATGTGGTATATTCCTTTTGACTTTTTAGTGTTTTACTATCTTCTACATTTCTTCTTGGTTGGTTCCAGATGACTTTATTGGTTGAATACATGCTTTTGGTTGTTTCATTGTTTTCAAGGTTTTTCTCTTGAATCCATTTCACATGATTTCCTTTCCTTACTCCACTACTTTTTCTGTAACTTTTTTCCTTTCTCTTTCACCCACTGGGTTTGGATTCTGATTTGATTAGCCTTTTATTCCTTGAATTCTTCTTCTGATCATTGGTTCTTCATGTTTTCACTAGGATGGTGCACATTCCCTTTTCTTTGCACATCCAAACTGTTGTTTGTTGGAGGTACTTCATCTGTTGAACACTGTGACTACACCATATGTGTTCATTTCTCATTCTTTATTTTGTGTATCTGTTTCTTTCTTGATGAGGTACAGTCATCCACCTGGTGCCATCCTTCTCTCTTTCATGAGACTGTAACTGGTATATATATCTTATTTTTAGGGGATTCTCCCTATATATTTTTTCCTTTATGGATTGTGCTCTGTGGTGAGTGATACTTATTCACTAATACATAAAGTAGTGAAAGCCACACTGTAAGGTCATGATGACTTAACTATTATAATTCCATGGCCATGCAATGTATGCTGCAGAGATGAGTGTTACACAAGATCACCTGTAGGTTTAAAATTGTGGCAGATTTGTTTCAGAACTCCTCAATGTATACTTCTGTACAGTTAGGACAGAAAGTGTTTGTACCCCTGTGTCCTGAGTGGTTTTTTGCTCATAACTTAAAAAGTATCATGAGTAGACTAATAGAAGTATAATCTATTATAAATATTATAATAACACACAACTACATAAATTTTTATGTAAATTGAACGACAAATAAACTGTTTATAAACAAATAACCAAACATAGAGGGGCAGAAAGTGTTTGTGCATCTACTTTAGTAGTCAGTTGTGTAGCCTTTCAGGTGAATTACTTGGCATAATCTCTCCTCATAGCCCTCCATGATCATTTGACAGTACTTGACTGGTATTTTCTTCCTTTCTTCTTTACAGAAGGCCTCCAACTCTTGTAAGTTTTATGGATGATGCTAATGAACCTTGATCTTCAACTTGTACCAAACGTTTTCAATTGGGTTGAGATTGGGTGACTGCGATGGCCACTCCAGAACGCTTATATGGTTCCTCTGCAACCAGGATTACACACATTTTGATGTGTGCTTAGGGTCATTGTCGTGCTGGAAGATCCAACGACACCCAACCCACAAGTTGTGAGCATCATTCTTGATATATGTGCCTAATATATCAACGTACTCTTCTTTTTTCCTGATTCCCTTGATGCGGTGAAGTCTGCCTACACCAGAAAAGCTGAAGGAACCCCATAGCATGATCGAGCCACCTCCATGTTTAACTGTAGGGAAGGTGTCTTTGGAAGATTTTATTCCCCCTTCTTACGGAAAATATAGCAAACATCACTGTGGCAGAAAAGCTCAATTTTTAGTCTCGTCTGACCAAAGAATACTCTTCCAATAGGTAAGGGGTTTATCTACATGCTTAATTGCATACCTCAATCGTGCTTCTAAATGAACAGGCTTTAAATATGGAGTTCTATGAGGATGGCATGATTTGAACCCAGAAGAGCATAACATGTTCGTAACTGTAGAGGTGCTTACTTCAACCCCAGTTTCCCTTACCAGTTTCTGTATGTCATTACATGCTAAACGAGGGTTCCTACTAACTTCTCTGAGAACCTTTCTCTTGGTTCTCTCTGGAATTTTGGTGGGGCATCCGGAATGAAGGTTAGCAGTTGATCCTGTAAGCTTAAACTTGGCAATTATGCTTTGAACAGTAGATTTCGGCACATTACATTGTGTATCAATACTGGAAAGAGACACACGAGACTTGTATTTTACAATAATTTGTTTTTTTAAATCACTGACAGTTGTTTCCTGTTCGCCATGATGACCAAGTAGATAATGATGGAGACGATGCTAAATTGCTGGAAGTACATTTCTTGTTGGCTGAATTCCAATAACTTTGAACCCAGTGTCTAGTTCTGGAATGGTATAATGTAGTTTATTCGCCAAACTAAACAAACTTTTTACAGGAATATCAGTTTTTTCACACATTCTGAACTGTATGAACACTTTCTGCTCCTCCTATTTTTGGTTATTTGTTTATAAACAGTTTATTTGTCATTTAATTCACATAAAAAATTTATGTAGATGTGTGTTATTATAATATTTATAATATATTTTACTTCTATTAGCCTACTCGTGATACTTTTTAAGTTATGAGCAAAAATCCACTTGAAACGCAGGGGTACGAACACTTTCTGTCGTAACTGTACATGGTGAGGGGACCTCAGAGGGAAGATTTTGTATTTTCACTTTACCACCTCTGGAATCTAACATCCATCATGTGCTTGCCATGAGTGTTGAACTTGAAGTGGGGAAGAGAGAGAGGATCCTGGTGGTTGAGTGCTGTCGGGGGCACTGCAACACATCACTTTGTACTCTTGAATTCATGTAGATGATGGGCATTGGAATAGCCCTCAGGATCAATCAACTGGTCTTGTTGAGTTAGGATAAATTGGGCATTCTCAATAGGTGTTATATATATTGAGTGATGCTGGTGTTTCATCATAGTGCTTACAAAGCCCTGTCATAGCTACATTGCTTTGTTTAGCATTGTTATAAGTCCCCCTCATGTGACTTTGTAATAAGTGGGGTCAGTGGGTGCTGAAGTTTTTTGTAATGGATCCCCCATCTCCAAATGAAAGAAAAAAAAAAGCAACAAAAAATTAATTGGTAAGCAACAACTAATAGAAGACTCTGTTACACAGTTACCTCCCATGTTGATTCCTGTATCTCGTTTTACATTTCTTGCCTTAAAAATTCTTAATCTAAGAATAATTTGTTATTCTTTTTATACATATTGCTCAGTATGTCATCTTTTCATGCACATACTGTCTTTTTACTGCTGTTGATCTATCTGTCTGTTCCACTTCACTTTTTTCTCATTTTTCTTGGTTCCCATTGTATCTTCATCCATGGTGATGTCCTGCAGGCTTGGAAATAGTATCTGAGATATTTCCCTCTTTCCAATCACATTGCTTTCCAATGAGCTCTTGCCCATGCTTCCTTACAGGTCTTGATGTCAAATCAAAAGGAATCTTGGATAAAGTTCACAACCAACATCTTTTCTACCACCAGTTCCCATGGTCAATGATAGGTATACTTCCCATCCACTTTCTATCTTGCTCACTTATGGTCAGGAAATTGCTGGTGTACAATGTTTATGTACTGTAAAAAGTATTTCTTATTCAGAAGCTCAGAAGTTGTCCTCCACTTCATCTTGTATGTATGCTGCTGCACTACATTCCACTTCTACAGTAAGAGTTCTTACAACAGTCTTTCTCATACCATGAGAAGAGTCTTTTGCCCCCTGTGGATGAAAGAAAAAGTATGCAAGTCAACATCTATTCTTGTCTCTGTCCACACTGTTGCATCAATTGTCTCTTTGGGCCCATCTCCTTTGGTTCTGGTTTCCAATGAAAGCTCAGTTCCATCATTTTCTGCCCACACATATAGAAGAATTATTCCTTCATGCTCTCAGTTTCTGGAATTTCTTTCTACTGTGAGAGATCTGCCCAATCAACCTGGGGCTAACCTTTTTTCAATAAATGAAAATAGCATGGTTGAAAGCAGGATAGTTTTTCACCCAGTTCTCCTCCACCTAAATAAGAATTGTCAATTTGATATAGTGGAACTGTCGAGTTTTTCATTGTAATTTGGATCACATTAAGGTCTTGATTCCTATCCTGTCTGTCTCTCCTTACAAGAAGCATTCCTTAAGACTGCTAATACTGTCACCTTTCAGCAGATTTCTCTTTACTGGACTGACAGGCTGTGTGATAGATGAGCTTCTGAAGGGTGGCAATGCTGGATGACCAGCATTTACGTACCTTATCTGCACAACTTGATACATTCTTGGAAGCCATAGCCATCCAAATGTTCTTGGGTTGTAACATCACTTTGTTTTCTTTAACTGTCTCCTGGAGAGATTTGTGATCAGTCAGACTTTGATGTTCTCATTGAACAGCTGCCATCTCACTTTTTAATCATGGGAGACATTAATGGACACAATCCCTTCTTGGATGGTGCTGATATTCATGGAAGAGGTCGTTCATTAGAGCATATGCTCTCAGATCACAACCTCTCTCTCTTCAGTAATGGTTTTTTTACCTATTTTCATGTACATACTGTCTTTTTACTGCTGTTGATCTATCTGCCTGTTCCACTTCACTTTTTTCTCATTTTTCTTGGTTCCCATTGTATCTTGAAGGTCCACCTTAGAATTGGAAATTATTAAATTTAGTAGGCCAGCCTTCACCTTTGTTTAATATTGTTCTGTCATCACTGTAAGCTAAGGTCGAATTCTCTGTAGACTTGTTTTAGTAAGACAATGAAACTGTATTTCACTGTTAAAGTTATTGTACTTTGAATAAGTACAGATATGTTGTAGTTTCTAATAAAAGTACTTTTGCACTTGGAAGTTATAATATGTGATTGTGTTCCTATTTTGTTATTTCAGTTCTTCTGTAAGAAGCCTCACACAGGAGCCATTAGAATCTTTATAGTTTTATAATTGTAGTATACTCTATTGTTAATGTAATCTGAGATGTGACTGAAACTGATATTTTTCAATCTTTCTTCAGCTTGTTCATATCAAACTTTCTCTACCCTCTGACATGGGGTCTTTACTTGGCATCTGTATTAATTGGAGTTGGTGCTGCTTGTAAGTAATTGCTTTTTATAAGTTTATCTTTTGTAAGTTTTTATTTAACTCAGCACAGGTTTAGTCTATATGAATGATCACATGATTTCCCTGTACTCGTTTAAAGTCTTTTTAGATTTAGTATTTCTAACTTTTACATATAATATGTACACCTTCAAAAATTTGTAAGTATTTCAGTTAATATTATAAGTCTTAAGCATACAGAAATCTATATATTTTTTTAGTGAACTATTTTTAATAAAATAATTATTTGTCTATTAACTTAGTGTTTGTTTTGGATAATCTGTGTGTAAAGTAATTTTTATGTTAGAATTAAAAATACTTTACCTTATCAGAAAATCTGAAAATTTCTTTTTATAATCCCTAAGACCTCCTACGTTTCAAACATTTTTATTTGAGTAAAACCTGATAGTTTATTCCTTATATTCTCTACCCTAACTGAAAATGGGATCGTTCAGTTAGAATGACGTCATAACCACCAAAAAATCTAAATTACCATTTTTTCTTTCTAGAATGACTTCATATTGTAAGATGAAACTATATTTGTTTATCCGAAGTAGCTCTAAGTTTGTAACAGCATACATTTATTTATAATTAAATTTTACTGTTTTTTATTGCCCTTTGAAAACTGTGACAAACTGCTGTCCATGCCATCATAAATTGTAAATTGCTTGTGACATGGGCAGCTCACTTTACATTATTGAATTATGTTACCAACAATTTACTACAACCAGTACAAGGAAATCATATGCATGCCTCATGTAACATTTTTATTGTAATATTATTTATTTTACTTAATCTTAACTAACTTGAAATATCCCTATTACTTTTATAATTATACATAAAGAATAAACATGAAAGACAAGAAATAAAATACTTTTATTTTTTCTTGCTCTTAGTTGTTGAAGAAAGTTAATCCTAATTTTTTTATATTACATGTAGTATTGCAATTAATTTTTATTTAATTATATAATGCTTCAAAGAATACAGACTAATAACATACAAAAAAGTAGACAAATTCTCTTGCCTCTCAAATTATTTCTAGCTTTCTAACTGTGCAACAAGAGTTGTTAAAAATTCATCCAAGCTACTTAAGTTTCTCACAAGAATAATGTTAGTACTCTAAGTGAAATTTACATTTAACTATTCAAAACATAGTTATTTGACATATGAAAATCTTAAGTTTCTGTTGGTTATAGGTAATATATAATTAAATGTAAGAGAGAACTATTAGTGAATTATGTAAGAAAGGAGGAGAGGTCTGATTTTCTATTTGATAGCTCTGTAAGCAAACAAAGTTGAAGACCTATAAAAAATATGGGATGTCTGAGAAATGATGATGATTTTATAAAGAGTAATTTATGTTTAATTTTGTAATTTCTTGAGTGGTACTGAATAAAATAGGGATGATGACATGCTAAAAGAAAATATCATGTGTAACATGGGGGGGGATATTTAGGATTTTTCAAAAATATTGTTTTGTGTAATTAAGAACTTAACTTTTATACTATTAAAATATATATTGTTAGCTAGGATTTTATGCTATTCTATATGGTATAATAAAAAGTAATAGAATTGTGAATGTAAGACACTAATCCTTTCATGTGCAGTAAAGGATACTAATGATGATAGGGTTAACACCTTTATCAGATGATAGCCATTACTAAAGTCACTACTGTTGTTATGTATGTACTCACTATAACAACTATAACTATAACTAAATTCATATTGAATTTTTCAAAACATGTTTTTACATTCTTTGAACTGTTTTGTAATGTATTATTATCATGATTATTATTATTATTATTACAAATGTTTGCAAACATAAAGATTTTCAACTTTTTTATTTATTTATCCCAGTACTGTCATATTTGCTTATTCATCTTTTAATTATGAATTCCAAAGTGTGAATTACCACTTCAACTGGAATACCATCTATCAGCACAGTTACACAAGCTGCTGATCTGAGGACTTTGTTATAGAGTTATTGGTTCTCATTCAGTGAGAAGTTAATCATTGTATGAGTCAACCTTCTCTTGAAATTGCAAATTTTCCTTCTAATCATGTTAAACATTTTTAAGATAATGATGAATTTGACAGTCTTTTACCTCCATTTACTTTACTATGTCCTTTATGATGCTACTGTGGAATCAGCTAAGCCTAATATGGCTTTTTTTGGACACAATTTATCAGGTTGTTTTATCTTTCCTTGATTTCTCATTAATTATTTTTCTTCCTTGTTACATAAGAACCCCTCTTCTCAGTATTTTGTGTTTCTCCTTTCCCTTCTTATTTAAATTCATGTAGATTATATTGTGCCTTACCCTCCATGGGCTTTAGATCAGTTTTGCTTTAGTGTGTGGTGAATGGAGCTTCAACATTCTATTTGTTTATCCCATGCCCATTTTTCCACCTTTGTCTTATCTTATCAGCTCTCTTACACTTGTCCACATCCTGTCTGAAGTGATCTGCCAAGATTCTGAAGGGAAATCCTCTCCATCATTACCTTCACATTGGCTCGTTTGTTTTCTTCAGCCCGTTTTGTACACGTAGTTTCTCTGTTGTTGGGTCTTCTGTGGAGAGATGCTGTATTGTTCAGACTTCATTTATTATCTTTATATCTTCAGGGTATACGTATAGCTCCTTTTCTCCCCAGTTACTATTTTTAGGAGTGTTTCTTAGACTTTATAATCCTTTGTGGAATTTTGAAGACAGCAGTCAACACTTTCATCTTGGGTTAATTCTGAGCCTAGACAATTCCCTGTTACTGTTTTCTATCCTATTTTTTCCCAGCCCTTTACCAGTGGATACCTCCAGGGGTTCTTCCACTTGCCATATTATTCAGTGAATATGGAGACATTTGCAACATTACTAGTAACTATCCTTTAAGTTCTGGTCTAGTGAGGGCTCACTTGACCAGTTGTTTTTTCTATGGTGCAGTTTTGCCACAGATCTGAGGACTTGCCATCCACTTCCTTTCTTGGATACTGATATCCTTTCTATTGCCTCAGGATCCTACAGATGGCCAATGCATTTGTAGAATTGTCTTTTCAAGAAAGCCATCAAGCTTGTACCTCATCCTTCTCCAGGCTTTTATTACAAGCTGTTTGCAGTAGCCAAGAAAAACCAGGGACTGACTGCCTGTGATCAACCTGTCTTACATAAATCAGTTTTGGGTTCTGGCTCACTTTATCATGGAGTCTTTTCTTGCCCTTAGGTGGGCTTTTTTCTATAGGTCTATGGATGACCAAGATAGATGTCTTGAATACTTATCTACATATTCCTATATCTTATTGGTTAAGGTGCTGTCTTTATTTTGTTCACTATAAGATAGTGTATCAGTTCCATACTTTATCTTTCAGACTTTCTTTGGCTCTTTTTTTTTTTGTTGTTGTTGAGTGGCCAAGGCTTTTGCCCAACATACACATGCTCAAAGGTTGTGCTTTTACACCATTACAAAGGTGGTTGACTTCTGTTAGTTCATTCCAAACAAGACTCCATCCATCACACTCATCTGCTTCTTTTGGAGGCAGTTCATGTGGGTTGGTTAAACAATTTTGAGAAATCAGTCTTTATTCATACCTAATATCCCATCCAATTAATTGTCTTTTTTCAATGATCATCTCAGTCTAATCCAGCCTTCTGTTCTTTGACTCCATTTGATGGAGCTTTCAATTCTCCATGCCCTTACTGTTCCCTCTGTTTGTGTTTATGAGGTCCAATTATTTTTGTGTATGTGGTCTTTATTGAATACCCATATCTTTGGTCAAATGCACGAGATGGATGTTTCACTGGACTTTACAGGACCAATGGAACCTTGTGGGATCCATTGGATGCTCTTATTTCCCTTACTTCTTCCCTTGTTAACAATCTTCATTGTTAGTTGAACAAAGCTCACACATTGGCACTTGTTTCATGTTCTACCCCTACTCCATCTTTGCACGTCTTTATGGATGCTTGTTTTCGTGGCAAGAGAACCTGTGGCAATAAGCGGGAATCTTTGGTTCAGTGGTCTCTGGGTGAAAGGGCTTATTAACATCCTAGTGCTTCTGGCTGTATGTTGTGCTTTGGAGTATTTTCTTTACCTTGCTAGGAATCATTTTGTTGTGATCTATTCTGGTAATAATACAGTAGTGTCGCTTATATCAGTCACCAATGTGGCACTCTTTTTGCATTCCCTTTGTGGTTGAACATTTTTTTTATTTAGCCTGCAAACTTGATATTAGTCTCCTTGTATGTCATGTTCTGGGGGGCACTCAACCTTGTTGCATATAATCTTTCCTGACAGGACAAAAGTCATCCAATTGTGTGATCCCTAAATTTTCACATTTTCCAGTGGCTATGGCTTTGGTGGGGTACTCCTTACCCTGATGTTGTTTATCATATCCTGAATACCAAGATTCCTCTGTATTGGACTCCTATTCATCATCTACTTTCATTGGCTGTTAATGAGCTCAGCCAGGAACAAGTCAACAGATATCTTTGTGTGTATCCTCCCATCCATCTCCTTCTGAGAGTGATTTCAATCATCTACATCACTTTATGTCAAATCCTTCTGATTATGCCTTAGTGGCCAGCTCAACTGTAGTTTTTGCAGCTGTTCCATCTCAAATCTGTCCCACTCTTACCTCTTATTCCATTCTTTCTGCATCAACCTCTGTCACTGGCATTTCATCCAGCCCTTCCTACCTTCCATCTCCACAGCTAGTTTTTATCTGGTCCTTCTTAAAAGATATGGATTGTCATGGCAAGTCACTTCATTTTTAGCATGTTCCATTTGCCCTTCCTCTATGGATGTTTATCAACTTAAGTGGAGCATTTTCTGCCATTGGTCTTTGGGTTGAAGGTTTTTACCTGTTTGATCCATTGTTCCTTTTCTTGTGGATTTTCTCATTTGGATTGTTGACCAGGGAACTTTTGTCTCCTCAATCACAGGTTATTGGGCTGCTTTATTCCTCACTTTTTGTTTTTCCTGGCATTATAAAGTTTTTATGTATCCTAGCCTCTCACTACTGTTGTGTTCTTTCCAAATTAGTTGATCTCCTTGGAGTGAGGTTCTTTTGGATAGGGATGTCAGTGTGGTTCTTCACTGCCTTACTTTACCATCATTTAAAATCCATCCTAGTGTTTGAATTTTCACTTATCCCTTAATTATTTCATTTTCCTCTTTGGCCTGTGAATGTCTGTCAGATTTATTTGTTTTCAATGTTTCATATACCCTGTATCATTCCACACATATTCTCTTTTCTCTGGATTGATCTATCTTATCCCCAAATTTTGGTAGCTCATATGGGTAATTCCTTCTAACTGATTTCCCTTCTTTCTATTTTCTATATGTATTCTTGGTATGATTATGATAGACTGCAATGTCCTGTACATGCTTCTCTTCTTTGTTATGTTATCATAGTGCCCTCTCTCACTTTTGTGACCTTTCTCCTTCCATCCTTACTAGTTAGTTTGGTTTTTAATTCAGTTGGCTTATTCTCCTTTGTCTCCTTCTTCCCAAACTTTGTTCCACATGTCTTCACCCCAGATTAGGTGCCTTACATTTTTCCTGACATCTTGTTTATATCCATTGGAAGAAATTTTTCAATTGTATGTAGTGTTGTCCACATACCCCTTTTAACTCATACTATCTACATTGAATAACCATTTCTTTCTTGTCAGGTTGTCTTCCACTTGTTGCCATTTTTTGGACTTCTGTGAGACTGTGAATGGGTACATTATCTTTTTGTATGTATACTGCTCATTCCTCATGGACGTTTTTTTTTTTTTTTTGCATCTAGCTCCAGGGTAAGTAGTGCTTTTTGGTTATACATGATCTAGTCAACTCCATTCTGCAAGTCCAGAACGACATAATAATCATTTCTACGGCCACTTTACCATGCTCACTATTGAGATGAAGTGTGCTACAAGATCACTTGTAGGTTTTTTTTCACAGTATATATCCTTCATTAATAGTTCGTTTTGGATAGATACTTGCCCGTGGACTTCATGGGTAAAGCAGAAGAGGATAGCTGCTCATTCCTGCCTTTCCTTCATTTGAATAAGTCAAGTGGTTTGCTTTTCAAAATAGGGCTTTTGTGTTCACCTATTGCACTTACTCTAGTGTCGATGCTTTTCTAGACTCCACTTAGTTTTCTTATAATAGAATATATAAGTCTTTACTACTTTCCAGTTTCAAGCTGCTAGAGCAGTAAATTATGAAGGCTTCCTCCTGGACATGATCAATACTTACAACACAAACAATACTGAATTCATTCAACTGAGAGTAGGGTGGGGGTGTTCTGCTGGTGTAAATGATGAGATATTCTCAGATCTAATGCTTTTAATTCTGAGTGGCTTTATATAAGGTAATGTTGTAGTTTTGGGATTAGCTGTCAAAGTTGCAGTTCATCCATTTGATTGTGATCCTTAATCCTATACCTACATGGATGTTGATTCTCAGTGGCTTGGCTTTGGATTTGGAGCTGGACTGAACAAAGTAAGTCCTAATACATGTCTAATAGGTGTTTTTTGTTGGACTTGTGTCCACTGCTGTTGTGTGTCATGGTGGTTGAACATGCAGATTACTATGGTAATTTGTCTTGTGCTATCTCTTGAAGAATTTTATGTGCCAAGGGTATTACTGTTGTGGGTGGTTGTTTCTGTCGGATTGGCTTTGAGTGAGATATTTCACCCAAAAAGGGACATCTTTATTATTCCAGTTGTCTGGTTGTTGGATTCTGGGATTGTAAGACATTTTATAACTTTTCTATTTTATATCCTGTACACAGATTGGGTATTATATCTTCCTCTTGCCTGCTGAACTTGAGATGAAAATGGTATGATTCTCTTTTCTACCCTTACCAGATGGCTGGGTTTTGGATGTAGTTAACTTGCTACTGGTATGAATCATCTCATTCTTATCCACACATTAATGTCAGCTTTCTGTGACTGGGTTCTGGATATAGCTGACTTACTGTGTATGGTCAATCATGCCCTAACCACTCTACATTTTGTGACATATTTTTACTCTCACCTGTATTACAGTCTTCAAAGGGATTGAGATTCTAATATTAGGTAGTTCAGATCCCTATCCAAATATTGTTTTCTTCCATTTGCATGTTAATGCCACAACAATACATTTTGTTATGGATTTGGCCATTACTGATCCATCACCACTAGCTACTTCTGTAGCTTCAGGCTCCACATGTCTTAAAGGAGGTTTCATGGTGCATTGTGAGCTCTAAACTATGCTTTGGCCTGCTATGTCTTTAGAACTTAGCCACCTTTGCTACACTATCCTATGCCACCCATCTGCATTTTCTTTATTGTCTCTTGGACATGATTTACCAGATATGTTGTATGTTATCTTTTATCCCCCTTCTTTCCAAGGCTTTCCATTGTTACCCTAAGGAGATTTTAGAGGATGCATGCTTGCTTCTTTTTTTCTATATTGGAACCCTTAATTTCCTCAATCTTATTCCTTCATTTATGACTCCTTTGTTGTTGGAATTTTCTTAGCAGGGACATCTTGTCTCACATACACCTACCTGCTTTCTGTGTGTGAGATCTCTATCTGCCCCCCCCCCTTTTTTTTTTTTTACAACATTCTTCTTTTTGAATTTCTAAAAGTTTACCAACCTCTGTTTCCAAATGTTGCTTTCCCTACATCCTTTCTACTTAGGGCCATTTTCCCAAGTTTTTGTGGGGAATCATAAAATTGCCCATCATATTTTCTTCCTCTTCATGTCTCATTTTTATTTCCATTCTGATTCCAGTTATCTCTTTTGTACAGTGCATGCTTTGCTTTCTTCAGTGGATTCCATTTGGGTTCAAGTTGCACTTTCTTATGGTGTTGCATTCCTCTGGACTCCCCACGACAATGTTCAACTCTTCTTTCAGTGGAGTATGGGAGTCCTTGTTATTAACCATTTATTATCTACTGAGGTGGTGAACCATAGAGGAATTCTCCAAGTATGACCAGTTCCATTCAATAAAGTGTAGGGTGGTAGTGATCTGTTGGTGTATATCACAAGTACTTTCTTCTTACTGTGGATCAGAAGAAAAATTCCTTGTGTTACCTGGTTTTGGTCTGGACAAATCCATCACTTGCAAGCCACCTATCTGTCTGGCCCTACCCTATTCCACCACTTCCTGTATGTCAGTTCCTAGAGAGTCTGTTAGATGTGTGCAGAACCAGCCAACATAAACCCTCACACATGGCTGGTAGGGATCCTCTTTCTACTGCTGGCTGATCAACAAGTTCTCAGTGATGGCTAGTTTTGGACTGGATTTGACTTACCACTTTCACATGCTTCCTTTCTACCATTGCCTGGATGTTTGGTTCCTTTGTTTTATACTGCATATGCATGTGTCCTACCCGAGTTGTTGAAATGGAAATTGCTCTTCCTTTCTGCTTCGTGGTATTGAGGTTAAGATAACGTGGAATGCCATCCTAACACAGTCTGGAAGACTAATACCTGATGGTACTTGTTTTGGTTGGGAATTGATCAATTGATGTGCCCTAGTCACTCTACACCATTTGGCATGCCCATTTACAGACTGGATATTCATCCTTTTTTGCCCATTTTAGCAACATGTGTCTTTACAGTTGGCAAAAAATTATTTGATATAGATGACGTGCAGTTTCCCATGGATGTGACCTTATAAGTTAGGGTATTACACTCTATGAGTTCTCTTTGAATGCCTTCTGAAAGGTTTTCATCTTGATAACCTTAATGAAGGTCCATCCATCATTTTAATGTGGAATTCTAACTATTATGTAAGCTAAGGTGATGTATTGTATTGGAAATGAACATTTTCCTACAATGAAAATGTAGTTCTACTAGATACCTCTCACCCATCCTTCCCACTTCCAATGTGTCTTTTGTGCCCAATCTCAAAGTCATGAGAGTGCTTTACAGTATATATAGATGTAGTCAGCTACATTAGGAGGGTGTGGCATGTTTCTATTGGTGGATTGTTATCTATGCTTACCTGCATCCTACAACCACAAGAAATTGCATAAGGGTAGAAAGGAGCATCAAAGCTAGCAGCAAGTGAAAACTGCAATTTTGGCCACAGCACAGTCAAGAAATGTTATTATGTGACAGATATGTCTCTCAGAAATACATTTGCTGCATTGTAGGAAAATGTTAACTTTGTGAATTGATGTAAATGGAGACTGTGTAAAGTTTTAGCCTACCTGTGTAATTTTAGAAATGTAATTAAGGATGATATTATGATGTGAGAAGTTTTTTATTCCTAGATATAACAGGTCATTTGAGGTTTAAGTTGGTTTAACTGAAACAAACTTAATTTTCAAATCAAGTAGTTGGTTAATTGCCTATTTGGGGTTTCTAACCATGTGGTCACTTTAACTGAAACTGATGGAATAAGACTGCCACAAGCAATAGTTGCTTTTTTATTTCAGGGGTTTAATAATAGAAAATTGTTAGTATGTTTAGGGTATAAAAGTTTACAGCTAGAAGCTTACTTTATGTTTTTCTCTCCAAAATGGTTGTAACAACCAAAGTGAAAACACAAGGCTTTCTACCTGCAGACAAAGTATTGTAACTGGCTGAGGCTGTTTTCCCATTAAATTAGAGACTGTTGTTAGTTTTACTTACATTTAGTCTTAGCTGTCGCTATGTCAGAATAGTTGTCATGTCATTGATGTAGTTTAAATATTCTTTCTAAAAATAGAAATTGTTGTAAATTTTATGAAACATGTTTAGTTGTGATAAATATTTTATTAGATAAATGATCAACATTTTGCTGCTGTGCATGTGTGGGAATTTTAAGATGTTTGTGATACAGTTAACTTTATTAAAACTGTTTGTTAGTGATCTGGACCGGACAAGGAAACTTCTTAACAATGAACTCTGATTCAGAAACCATGTCTAGGAATAGTGGTATTTTCTGGGCCATGCTGCAGTGTAGGTAAGTTCGCTTACTGTTTTGGAAATTGTATAGTTGAACTTTGATACTATATTACAGAAAATATTAGTTGTTTTTTTTAAGAAAAAATATAAAAATTTATAGTTGCATTTGCAGCATAATTAAGGTTTTGAAATAATTTGTAGAAAACAATGTGAAAGATATTAAAGATCAGCTTGTTCATGTTATTATGTCTAGTCTTGGAGCTTCTGTAGATTGATTAAAGTGACACGTATATTTTACAATAGTTAGTTGGTATATGTAGATTACAAATTTTATGTTTCACTGTTTCTTTTGTATGATTAAGTTAATATTGTTTAGTAAAATGTATTAGACTGTACTACAGTTTTAACATTATAATAATTATAATGTAACTATTAAAGGAAAAAAATTAGAAGATATGACAAAAAAAACAGCACCAGGATTTGTAATTATACAGCATTCCTCTATAGTTGGGATCAATGATTCCAGCTGACCACACCCTAACCCACTTATTTACGAGATTTTGTTTTGTTCGTCCCAGTACCTGTTTATACAAGACTGAGACCAATATATGTCATAAATATATTTTGAACATGGCATTCCAGTCCCTTTTGATATATTTTAGGTCAGCATTTCTCAACACTGTAGATACTAGGGACTAGCTCTTTGCCTCCCTGAACTTTAACAGATGAATAAAATACAATTAAAATGAAAAAAAAACAATAGAATTGATATATGAATATACTATCAGTGTTTTCTGTGAAATTCCATTGAACTGACAGTTGAGAAATATTTTTCTTGGTAATTTATAAGTACTTGTATAATTTCCTTTGAGAGGACTGAAATTGTACCAATTTTGTGAAAAAAATGTTTTATTATATTTCATTATTGCAGTGCTGGTTATCATCAACATTTCTGTTAATATGCTATTCCTATGATTTGAATATATTCTACACAAGTAATTAGATTTGGAAAACCCTTTTAGCATTATCCATTATATTTTAATCACAATAGATAAGTTGTATTTCTTTTCTTTATACCAAAGCCTGTCAGTAATTAATATAACTCGTACAAGAAATATGATGTGAAATTTTGTTGAATAAACATTTGATCTTGAACTTAATGTGGAATTTTGTGAAGTTGGCTTGAAATAAAGGTTTTTAGGTATGAATATTAATACTCAAAGTTTTAGAAATCTAGACACAACTTTCTTATCAAATTATGAAAAAAATCTAGGCTTAGTAAGACTTGTTCTAGTTATGTGTGAATCACACACTTCTTTACAATATAAAATATATTAAGAACAATTTAACAGTTTTCTCAGCAGTTTTAACATTATCAGTTATTTATTGGAATATTAAATGAAATGTGTGCAAGTCGATGTGTTTATAAAACATTTGGTTTACTTTGTTTACACAGCAAGAATTCTAATGATTTTTGGAATTCATTAAAAGTATAATCAAGCTGAGTATGGTGGAATGGGCACCAACTACCTGTTGTAGAGAAATCATAAGTGTAGAGGACAACATTTAGAAACTCTACCATCTTCAAATGGAATACTTTCAAAATGCCATACTCTGTACTTGTGATGTTGTTTTTTACAACAAGCATTTGCCTTTCATTCTGGTGTTCTCATCATAAGTACTCTATGTAAACAGTTATCAGAGAAAACAGTCATGCTGATATGTCTAATTATTACTATGACAATAACTATTAATTTCTGTTTTTGAAGAGTTTGTTTTACATTCACTGTATATTTACAGAAAGTATCATAGTTCATGTTTAGTCATTCAAAGATAATTTATCTAGTTAAATATCCTTTGAATTACAATCCTAACTGCAATTCAGTACTCCATGCATTGGCTCACATTTCTCTTTATGTGCATTTTAATTTAATCTGACAGCTAGAGTAATTTTTATCTGCTTAGCAGTTAAAGATAACCTCCACAGTAAAGAAAGATAAACAGTATTGGTGTAAATGATGCTAACTTTACTTATTTGGAATCGGTTTAGTGTTAGTTTTTTTGTCCAATTTCATTATTTACCTTGTATTAAGCCCAGTTGGTGTTTGATGATGATCTTGCATACAAAAACATGAATGTCTTATTAATGAACAAGATCGTATTCCTAACATATATTTATGGGAAAAAAACAATTATCATATGTATTATAACTGTTCGTGTTTCATACTTAGCACCACAGTAGGCATGACCACCTAAACTGTGCTAGAACTTATACTGACATGTACCTTGTTAACTTAGTGGTTTAAAGTGACTGTGTTTAAGTTCTTGTTATAGGCAGTAAGGATAAAAGTGATTACTCAATTTGTAAAGAATTCTGAAATTATTTTTCTTTACCTTTTCCAATTATTGCTGTTAATGAAATGTATTTTTCAGCCTTCTGTTTGGGAACCTGTTTGTCTACTTCCAGTTCCAAGGGCAGGAACATATTTCATATCATTCTAGGATGCTATTGTTTGGAGTCCTTTTTTGGAATTTGTTGCCTTGGTCTGATTTTCATCCTCATTATGAAAGGTGGTGGTAGACAAAGTGTGACATCACTAGAAGCAACAAGGTAGGATAACGCTGTAACACAACAGTGTTGTAATATATAGCTTATACACAAGTTGTGATGTTTTATAACACAAAACAATAGGATATGTGAAAAAACATAAAAGCAACATAAAATAAATCCTATATTAAGAATTTTCATTTCTTCAGTGAAGCTTCCTCAGTTGTTAAGTTTTACCTGTGAAGTGAAACATCTTGGTATAGGATTCCTTTTCAGCTATCCAAGAGAAACTGAAGTTTTGTTTCATAGTTTTGATAAATACGTAAGATAAAAAAGTGATGATATAAGGTTTGTAACATAATGCTGCACAACAAAGTTTTTGTTTCTTGAACACTGTTGGGTGTTCCTTATAGATTTTTGGCTGCTGATCACGAAAATCGCATCCAAATTTGCCCATCACGTACCATTTCATTGAAATCTTTAGTTTCACCAGGACATTGCTACAATGGAAAAACGATATCAGGGCAACTGGAATCCGTCAATGTTTGCTGACTACTGTTGGACACTGCAACATGATTCACCCGACATTGAATACAAACGAAAATCAGGAGCAAAACGCTTTTATGTTGAACTTAATAGTGTATTAGAAACATAAATGCAATTAAATATGTTATTGCTGGTAAACAGTTAATTGTCTATTTCTCAGAGTTCCTATGTGATGAAGCCAAAACTATATTTGTGCATACCCACCAGGTACCTGTCACAATCAGCAAAAACTTTTCAGGAAGCAAAACTTTTCAAAAAAAATTGTTGTGCAGTGTAATGTAAGACAAGATTTATAACAACAAAGTGAAATATAGTTTATAACACAATAAGTTAGATTATAGTTTGCAAGAACACAAGGAGGTAGGTTATGGTGTACAACAACATAACGAGGTAGTTTATGACTTAGAACACAAGAAGTTAGTATGTATAATATGAAGTAAGATATGGTTTATAACATAAAGTAGGATATGTATTATAATGTATTGTTGTAGGGTTACTCAGTAACATTTGTTGTGTGTAACCTTTTGGATGTGAAACATGAAGGTTTCAGTGCCATATATTTATCATGCCAGTTTCTATTTAGATGTTCAATTTGCTCTGAACACAAATTTATGAACACTGAGATATATTTCCAGTGCATTTTAAACATAGTTCTTCTCTCTTTCTTTTTTTTATAGTTCTAGCCCCATGAGCCCCAAGGAAGCTTTAGGTAGGAATTAGATATTATACTTAACAGGTCTAATGTTCCTGCTGGTCTATATAAATAGACTATTGTAGAAGTTTGTGTTTATATAACAGTTTACATTTTGAAACACTCTTCATGAGAAAAGGGTTGCAATTATGACATTTTTTTCACTACAGAAATTTAAAAGGATAACTGACTGTATTAGAATTATTTGGAAAACTGAGACATGGAACAGGACTTGAACATTAATGTGACTGCTTTCTAAGAAGATGCTCTAGTCAGCTTGAAGTTACTTGGTTCTCATTTCAGCAAAGTTTTCAGTTTCTATATAGAGAGCATAAGTAGGTCTTTTTCTTGATGGTATTATTATATCTAAAATGTTATTCAAATCATACAGACACATTTCTGAAATAGTGAAAACTTTACCCTGTTTAGTTGAACCTGATTGTAGACAAAACTTGACTCAAAATTATTAAATGCCCTTTTATGCACTATAGAACATGCACCACTTACCCATAATTCTTTACTCTTCCATGGTAATTATTAAGTAAACAACAAATGTACCTTACATAAGTTCAGTTTTCCTGCCATAATTTAGTTTTTCATTGTTCGTGGTTGTTCTGATCACATTGTGCAACTTTATGGAAATGCTTGAAAAGTTAGCACAAAGCAAAGGAGATAAGGCTAATGTGTTTAATAAATAATAACTGAAGAAAAGTTCAATAGCTATAAGAAATGTATAAGAGTTTGTCAGTAGTTTGTTCATAACATTTGGAATGTGACTTCAGCCTAGCCTTCTAGACTAGAGTATGTACATACAGTATAGACAGTGCACATGTGTACCATTGAGCTGGTTACAGACTGTCTTAATATGATCTTATGACCATTTGTACTTGTATTTAGTTTTTGTACTTTAACTTTATATAGTATATGTATCTTCACTTTAGTTGACAGTTGTTTAGTAAACATTGCAAGTTGTTTATACACAAAATCACTTTTTAATGAATTATTTTAATTAAAGATTTGTTCATGAATATATTGAATTTTTTTTACTAGTCCTAGTGCAAAATGATTTTCATATAGACTAAAAATACTTTTTTTTTATCTCAAAATCTCAAATGTCATTTGTTTAATCTCAAAAATCTAAATACATTTCAAAAATTTTTTCCCATAAGACTTTATATTTTATCATTGTCTAGAATGGCTTCAAATTGTTAATTTGTATTAGATTTTATTGTCTTTTAACCTGTGTCTAAGTACTAGTACTATCCTGTTCAAGCCCTTATAAGTTTTAAATCACCTGGAAAATGTGCAGCTCATGTTACACTATGGAATTACATTACCCATGAGATATTAGAAGCTGTTCTTGTGTGTGCCTCATGAAATAATCTTATGTTACTATTCATTTTTTCTCCTAATCTAACCCTAACTAACCTAAAGAGTTTACTATTTTTATCTTTTAGATATTTTTATAATAAGGAATAATACACATGAAAAACAAGAAATAAAATACTTACTTAAGCTTTCTTTTTATTTTGCTGTTGGCTGTTGATGACAATTTACCATTTCTAGATGGGTTGTAAGTGAAAGGCCATTTTATTGTGTTCGTTGACTTGAATTCAAAATTTTATTGAACCAATATTTTATGAAATGTATGTCAATAAGTTTGGTATCAAACTGAAGATTATAATTCAAATTTCTATGTTATAAGTTGTTTTAATTTCTTAATTGGTAAGTAAATATTAAAAAAAAATCTAAACATTAAATGCATCACTTGTTCATGTTAGATGTTTGATGTCTATAGTTTTATGTGAATTAGGAACTCAAAACTACTGATATTCTGTTTGTTAAGCTGTCACTATATGTAGTAAATCAATCAGTGATCTTGCTTACCTCTTTCCATTTTTGGAAACAGTCCTTTATAATCACTTCCATATATGACATTTCAATAATTAATTGAAAGCTCAAAATGTCCTCCAAATGATTTTCTCAGCCATTTTCAAATATAACTGCATTCTTTCTTTTGTTCAAAACAAACTTTAATGCTGGTAAGTTGAGACTTTAGCATGTTTTAATTTTTTTTTTTTTTTTAAGATTCAAATACAGCTTAGTTACTAAACTTGATAAATTTTAATAGAAATCTATGGTATCAATGGAGAAATGTATGATTCTTTCTGGTTATCAATGTGTGTGTGTGTGTGTATAATATAAACTAAAAAAATTATTTCATTTTACATTTCCAGATACAAAATTTTTTTAAGGCTTAGCAAGCTATGACAAGTAGCATTTGAGTACAAAGGTTGTAACAAGAACAGATAATTATTTGTTTTTACTTTATTTACTGTTCTACGTTTTAAGAAAAATCAGTTTAAGAACTTGTTTCTTAATAGTAATAATTTGTATATGTGCATAATGTTCACTAATTGAAATGTGACTGTTTTACAAAATACTAGTCTACTAAAACACAACCAAAACAGGATGATGAAAGGTCAGTTTTGTATTGCATACAGTAACATAAGTGAATGTGTGCCATGTCATTGTAATTTATGTATTGTTAGTTAACATGTCTAAATGGTCAATATGATAAAAATATTAATTATATAAATGTACAATGTTTAGAGATTTGAGTTATTTAGTCTTAATATTTGTGTTTTTGTGTTAAAATCTATAGTTATTCTAGAACAAAAAGAGCCTAATTTATATTTTTTTATTTATGGTTGTTACATGTTCAGTTAAATCGACTGAACCAGTACAGAAATTTGTTTGTGAAAATAACAGATAAAATAAGAAGCATTTGATAAAAAATATCTGGATATTATAATTTTCAAATCTCACAAATGAAATTCTTTTCTGATACATAAAAGTATTTTTAATCTTAAAATGAAAAATTACTTTGCTTGATGAATCAGCAACATGAGAAAAGGAAAAAGGCACGAGAAAAACATCACTTAACAAACCTTAAGACTTAATAAAAAAAAAAAAAAAAACAAATATTTGGCATATGAAAGTATTATATTGTTTATTGATAATTTGCCAAATTTCAAGAACGTGTGCTTACCAACACAAAAGCAATAGCATGAAAACTATAACAAGCACAAAATGGTTATAAGGTTGATCTCAGAGAATGAGCTCATAATGAAAGAGTTAATCTTACTTTTCCTATGCTAATGGTTGTAGTGTACTAAATAATTTTTATTCAATTAAATAATGCAACAAAGAAAATAGAGTAATAATGTGCAAAAGGCAGAGGGTGTCTCATAACTGTCACAATTTTTTGGCATTTTAACTATGCAACAAGAGTTATTACAAATTTATCCAAGCTAGTCAATGTTTTTTTACATGGGAACAAAACTTATACTGAAAAAAGAAACCATTTCAAGTTGAATAAGGTAGCCCATGGTAGAGCACTGCTGTTTGAACCCATACTGGGTGGGTGAGAGGAGGTTGTTTGATTGTAAGAGTCAAATGAGGCAAGCGTTGACCATCCTCTTCAAGCTTTTACACAGGTAGCTCATCAAAGCAGCAGGTCAATGGCTTCTTGAAATCGTAGGATTCTTCCCAGGCTTAGAAAATGGTAGTATAATAGCTTGGTGTCAAGCAACAGGAAAGTCATTCTCCTGCCAAATCTGGTTAAAAACAATCAGAAGGATAAAAGAGAAGCACAGCAACTCATTATGAATATTTTCAGGTCCAACTAATGTACTGCCAGGTCAATAAAGAGCAATCTGTAGTTCCAACTATGGTGAATAGGCAAGTGTAGTCAGAGATAGACCTACCTCCTGAAAGGAAAGTGGTGATCTCTTGGCCAGAGTCTTGATGGTTGAGAAGGCTGGGGAGGAGACAGAAGAGCTAGAAAGGTAAGAAAAACTCTTCCCAAGGGTATTATAAATGTCGAGGACACTGTCAACTTCCTGGCCATCAGGGTGCAAAAATGAAAGGGGTTGGGATGTGTTCAACCCACCAACCATTTTTGAATCTTGTCCCATACAACTTTGGAGGTGGCGAACTAAAGATATTGGAGGTGAATTTAATCCAGGATTCCTTTAGGCTTTGTACAAGCCCACTAAAGAAGGATGCACTTAGAAAGAGAGTGCTACCATCAAAAAGTATTCCAGGCCCATTTTTGAGCCTTCTGTACCTCCTGGCAGGCAGTACTACACCATGGATGAGGATACTGTGAAAAACGTGTCAAGGTCTTAGGAACAGAATAATCAGTTACCTGGATGAAACAGTTAGTCACTTCTCTTACACAGTCATCAATAGCTGGAAGTCAGATGATGGCAAGATCAAGTTCTGATAGAGTGGAAAAAGAGGGCATGTGGATCAGGTGGCACTGACTACAGCTGTTTCCTGCAGAATGACAGGAAAATAATCACTGTCACATAGGTTACTCTCCACACTCTAAGAAAAATGAGAATAGAATGAGGATGAGTAGATAAATCTATAGCAGTAAAAAACTGACTAGGTGCATGAAAGTGAGTAAAACCTCCATCACTGAATAGAGAGAGATTATGATCTGAGAGCATATGTTCCACAGAATAACCCCTTTAATCAATGTCAGCACCTCCCAAGAGGGGGTCATTTCCCTTAAAATCACCTAAGAAAGGAATAGGAGATAACTGATACTAAAAAAAAACAAAAAACAACTACCTATGTCTGACTGATGGAAATGGAGGAAAGTCTCCTGTAAGGAGAGACAGATTTGATGGTATGAATCAATCAGGTCCTTGCTGTTGTCCAAGTTGGAATGTAAGTCTTAACAGTTCCACTATATTGGTGTGGTTAATGTTACTTAGGAGGGAATGAGGGTGGCAACCATATTATGGTCTTGCACCTCGAGTCTGATGGAAACAGACAGAGACAGAAGTTGACGTGGACCTGTCAACTCCCTTTATCACAAAAGACAAAATCCTCTGAAGATAAGAGGCATGGAAAGGCCAGCATGCACACCCACTGAGATGGTAGAATGGAGAGCAGCAGTGTACAACTTTTGTTAGAATGGAAGACAAAAGTTTCTGTGCCTCAGGATAGGACCTGTTCTTAACTGACCTCAAGTGCTGTACTTCTTTTTCCTTGATCCACTTGGAGCAAAATTGAGAATAAAAAAGTAGCAGCCATCAAAGTTGATCCAGGGAGGTTCCTGATCACATAGATCTCCCTCGTCGTCTTTGCCACCACAACAGGTGTAGCCCAAAAAGTCATGGCAAGAGATCTTAGTGTGACCAAACTGCTTACCCAAAAACACCAGACAGAGAGGGTTAGGGACATAGAGCGAACTTTACAATGCAAGTAACCTGCCTTCATAAATATAGGGTGACATGGAGTAGTGAATGTCAAAATGAGAAAACGGGTAGGCCGAAATATCCCACATTTGCCAAAACTCCTTGACTGGAGAGATGAGCAAAAATCTCTGACTTTAAGAAGATCCCCTTTCAGCAATAACTCCTCTATATGTATTCAGGATAGCATGGGAATAGCTTGAACAGACAAATCTCCCAAAGTCTTGGACTTCAAGAGGAGTTTGTGTTTGGTTTTGATGTTTCAACCACAATGTCTCCAAATCTTAATTTTAGGACAGATTTGAGAGAGTCAGCAATCCCTTCCAATCCCACCCCTTCTGAATGAAAAATGGCGACATTTGCATAAGGGACTTTTCAGGAATTGAGTTACATTATCAACTGTAGATTGGGACTGAGTATTATAGCCTTAAAAGCATGGTCGCTTATCAATCAAGGATTGTTAAGCTTAACTGTGAGTGAATGAAAGGTGTTAGAAGCCATGAGCAAGGGAATGGTTCAGTGTCCATTGACCCCACCTAGCATGAAGGCCTATGAAGGAATGCACTACAAAGGCTCAGCAGAAATGCTGAGGTATTTTGGGTACTATACCCAAACACCAGCATTAGACACAAGGTCTACAACACCTGCTGAGAATGTCCAGTACTGGTACTCAGTTGACCCAAGCCCTGGGAGGACCAGCCCAAGGCCTACCCATCTCGAGGAATTCAAGGCCAAACTGCTGTGTTGGGATTAAACCCTACAACCACGAGGGCTCATTTGCTGCTTGCCATAGGTTTCTAAAATGTTTCAAATTTTGCACGTGAAGGATGTGAAACAAACTAATTTTTTAAAGTTTTATATATGCATTTTAAATAACCAAAAAATCATAAATAATTTTATTGATACCATAGAATTCCACTATAATTTATCAAGCTTAGTAACTAAGCTGTATTTTGTCTAAAAAAAAATATGTAATTTTCAAGGAGGCTAAAGACACAACTTACCTCCTTGAAACCTTGATTTGAAAGAATGAGGTGGCTTTCTTGTACTTTTAAAATGGCTCAAAAAGCAAATGAGGACATTATGAGCTTTTGATTGGTTATTCACATGTCATATGTTGAAGTAAGTGTATATAAGACATGATTTTCAAAAATGGAAAGAGGTGAGCAGGGCCACTGTGTTTGATTCAGTATGTAATCCATATCTCAACAAATAGAAAGTATTTCAGATACATATTTTATATTCTGTTTTACCAGTATGTGTAATTTGAGTTCCTAATTTATATGAAACTACAGACTTTGTATTTGGACATTTCAGATATATAATTTTAACCAATGTTTCATTCAACAAAACATGTATCACAAAAATTGATATTTAAGTGTGCTCTTTTAATATTTACTTTTAAATTAAGAAATTAACTGATGTATAATACTAAAATTTGAATTATCTATGATTTAATACCAAATTTAGGGAATAAATTCATAAAATAGTAGTTCAGTAAGACTTTGAATGCAAGTTAGCAAATGTGATACATTACCTGTTGCGATATGGTTAATATCATAAAAATTAAATATGTGGGTATGGGGGAAAATGATGAGTCTGTTTTGTGAGGCATCTTATCAAACACTTTCTGAACACCAAGGTAAACCAAATGCACAGTATTTCCTTCATCAACTCTTGTAGTAACATCCTTAACAAATGGCAGAGGATTAGTTAAACAACACATTCCCTTAGAGAAACCATGCTGGCTCTTTCAGACTATATCAAACTGCTTCAAGTCACTCAGCAATGCATCATTAATCACACTCTTCAAAACTTTCAAACTATTGATGTAAGTCTAACTAGCCTATAATTGTTTGGACAATGTTTATCACCTCACCTTCTTTAAGTACTGGACTAACATTAGTCACCTTTCAATCTTCTAATACTCTTCCATTATTCAGTGACCTATAAAACATATTAACAAGCAGTTCAGAAATATAATCTTTAAGTTCTTTTAAAACTCTAGAATAAAAGTTGTCTGGTCCAGGGGATTTATCAATTTTTAGGTTTCCCAACATTTCTTCTTACAATTTCAGAATTTAATTTGATGCATTTTACACTGCTAGTTTTGCCAAACATTAAGTGCCATGGTTGAGGCAAAATGCTTGTATTTTCCTTTTTAAACACTGCAGAAAACATAAGATTAACATCTTGTAATCTTGCAAGGCTCTGTCGCCATCCTAAGATTTGGCTTACCCAGCATATACTAAAAGAATTCCTTATTATTTGACTCAACTCTCCTAGCCAACCATTTTTAATATACAGTGTTTTTGCTTCATTAACTTCCTTTTTAACCAGCTCTCTTGATTTCCTGTAGTTCTTCAAGCCCTTAGTATTTCCATTAAGTTTAAATTTGTATTCTAAAGACAGCTGGTATGGATATTAAAATAAAATAGAGAGTAACACAAGCTTAATTTCTTTAATTTATTATGTTTATCCGTAATATGATCTTTCAAAATTTATTAAACTGTAATGGCATATTCCACTTTTAGTCCATTTTTCTTTATGGGGAATATGTATGTCCTGTATGTATATTAATTTTTCCCTAAATGCTTCTCACATCTGTTCAAGGTGCCCTCCCAGCTCTTTAGTATAATCTACAGAAGACAGATTGTGTCTTATTTCGTTAAAATGGCTTCACTGAAAGTTGGAATTAGGGTACAATTCTTCTACAATTTGTATGTAGTAACATCTTGCACCTAATAGATGTTTCTACATAAGTGCTAACAAACTTGAACTCTATCATATTTACATTGGATACTAATATTAAATCTAATATAGCTTCCTCTCTTGTGGATTCCATCACCAGTTGGTATATAAAGGTATCCTGAACAATTTCCAAAAACCTACATGCCACACTGTAGGTCTTGAAATTTTCCTAATCAGTACTCCTGAAATTAAAATCTTGCATAATAACAGCATCTTTTTATAGCTACCATTCTTATTTCACCATTCAGTTGATTAAATTCTATAACTAGTAGGCTATAACAAATCCCAGTTACAAGACTTCTCCCTCTATGTCCACTAACATAAACAGACTCAATCTCAGTATTGTTTTCTTTTACCCCTTCCATACTAGTCACAGATCAAAGGCCATATCATTTGTTTTATTGACTCTAGTTTAAACTTTTATTGAAGTACTATTTTACAAATTTATATCACTTAGTTTGGTATGAAGCTTTAGATTATAATTCATATTTTTGTACTATACATTATTTAATTTCTTAATTTTAAAGTAAATAATAATAAAAAAGGCTTTAACATTGATTTTTGCATGTCAAGTGGTATGTTGATTGCAGCACTGGTTCAAATTAGATGTTTGTTGTGCCAAAATACAAAGTCTGTAGTTTTGTATGAATTGGGAGTTCAAATTACTGACATTGGAAAGCTAGAATATAAAATAAGAACCTTTTATCTTTTCTGTTTGCTGAGATATTGCTTGTATACTGAATCAAGCATAGTGGCCCCACTCATCTCTTTCCAGTTTTGAAAACAGTCACTTACATACACTTACTTTTATGAGACGTGAATAACCAGTCAGAAAGGCAGAATTCTTCCAAACAGTTTTCTTGGCCATTATTAGATATAACAGTGGTAACTATATCTTTTGAGACAAACCTTTGTGCTGATAAGTTGAGTCTTAAACCTGTTCAGACTTATTTTGTTTTTTTTGTTAAGAGTTAAGTACAACTTGTTACTAAACTTGATAAGTTATAATGGAACTCTGTGGTATTGATATGGTATTCAAAAATATATATATAAAACATTAAATTTTGTTTCACATCCTTCAAATGTAAAATTTCTGAAGGCTTAGCAAGCTATGATAAGCAGCAAACAAAATGCAAAGGTTATAAGTAGAAGCAATCATTGTCTGCTTCGCTTAATTTACTTTTCTGTGTTTTAGAAGAAATAAGTTTAAGAACTTATTTGTAAATAGTGATAATCTATATACATGTGTAATATATATAATAATTGATAGATCACTTTGCAAATGTTGTTTTTATATTCTTTGATACAGTAAAATGAGTTACGTCTTTGTAACTCCTGTGATGTTAGCCAGGCACAGGAGAAAGTCAGTATAATAAAATTATTAAATATATATTATTATAACATTTTAAGTCATTTAATCTAAACATTTGTGTTCTTGAGTTATAATATGTTGTCATCCTAGAAAGAAGAAAATCATAATTTATATTCATAATTTTTATGGTAGTTAGGAGATTTTACATATCTACTGAACATGTACAGATATTTCAATTTGATTATGAAAATAACAGATAAAATTTAAAGTTTTTTCGTAAAAAAACATTTAGTAATTATCTGTAAGTTTTAAAAATTTCACATGTAAAATATGAAAATTTTCTGATACGTGAGAATATTTTTAATCTTAAAATGAAAATTACTCTGCATGTTGGTGAGTGAATATTCTGAAAGAAAACATTTCATGAGAAAATATTTAAAATATTTTAATAGTTAATTCAGAAAATTTTCATATTTTACATGTGAAATTTTTAAAACTTACAGATAATTACTAAATGTTTTTTTACGAAAAAACTTTAAATTTTATCTGTTATTTTCATAATCAAATTGAAATATCTGTACATGTTCAGTAGATATGTAAAATCTCCTAACTACCATAAAAATTATGAATATAAATTATATTTTGTGTAAGAAAGGCTTATAATGGTTATCAACAATCTACAGAATTCTTTAAACACGTGCATACATTATCAAAAATCATAGTATAATTACTTTTGAGGATTTTTTTTTTTTCAGAAGTTATTGAAGGGGTTAATGTACTCTAACTTAACAAGATGAATTTCACATGTCACATATAAAGCTACTTCCCCAGTTTTGTTAATACTGTTTCTAGTAAATAATCTGTAGTTTAGGATTTCAAAACAATTCTCTCATCAAAGTTGTTCAAATCCAACCAACTGTCAGTGACAACAATAATATCAAAATCCTCAGTTTCCACAACTGCTTTGCACTCATTAGTTTTATTTCTAATACTCCTATCATTACAATTGTAACAATTAATGATACATTTTAAAATACATTCATGTTTTACACCTTATGACAAATCTTGGTTTTTCCTTATTAATGAATTAACCTGTGTATCTGATCCATTTTATTTATCAAAATGTGCCCTAACACCTTCAGCATGAATCCTGGGCAACAATTTACCAAATTTATTATTTATCTATGTCTTTGAGTTTCCAGTCTCAATACATTTTGTAAGACATCTTAGATGAATCCAAATACTTTTTAGCAATTTCACCTTGATAACATTGCTATCTCTTCAGCTTTGGGATCCTGTTTGATACCTGTGGTTATTTTCAAGATTCAGTGAAGTCCATATCAGATGAGTTTTGTTTTTATTCTGTTCTGTTCAACAGTATTGTTCATTATTTTCAAGGTGTATAGGTTTATGCAGGAATTGATTCTTGGTAAATAAATATACAAAAATTAGAATAATAACAAAAACAGTTCATTCAGTTCTGTCTTTTCTTCTTCTACTAAGAATGTCTCTCTATCTGCATTATTAAGAATTTGTTTAATCAGGACTCCCATATTATTTATTTTTTAGCATCCTTGATTTTCCTCTGTACAGTTCTACCCTATACACTGGAAATGGATGGAGGGTGATATCTGGTGGCTGATTATACCTCGGCAGTTCTTTTCCCACCTCTAGGTGCATGGCACGTATTGAAGATATTACAAGATGTCTCTGCTTCAACCATGTTGTCCCTGTGTTGTTGACCCCATCCTTGAAGACTGTTATTCTTTATGAGCATCCACGCATTTAATTGGTTGTGTGCCTTTGTGGCTATTGTTGATATGGATGAATGGAGTAAGATAAATCTAGGCTGCTCCCCTAATAACCTTTCCATTGCAAAAGTAGAACAAAGTATTTTTTCCCACCTGTTTATGCCATCACTTGTGTCTCATTTTTGTTTCCATAGGTTTAATACACCAGGAAAACTGACAAAAGTAACCTCTGAAAAGAATGTTTTTTTTCTGAGTTTCTTCAAGTCCAGTCTTTTTATAAAGCTGATCTGCTCCAGTCATTCTTTCTGGAGTTCATTTCTATGAACTATTTTCAGGTTCTGGATTCTACACTGACTCTACATATATCTTGTAGCCTGTTATTATATTCTCTGTAGCTTCTAGTTTTATATTTCTATGTTACAGCATTGGTATTCTGACTTTCAGTTTTCAAGAGATAACTCTACTTGATTTTAATTTTATATTTATAGTATTAAAATAAATTTAAAATAGGTACTTCTGTATTACCTCCCCCCCCCCATCTTACTTACATTAACATTTTCAAAATGACTGCAACTTTTGATGAAATTAATTTTTGATGAGAAATGAAAGCTTATTGAAGATTCCTGATCTTGTGTCATAAGTCACATGGAAGATGGGAGAGTGAAGATACATGGGTAAGTCACACATGCTCATCAATGTGTAAAGAACATTTAGAAATCAAGTAACATGTTTTGTTAAGAGCACGAGTTCATACTCAACAAGGACAAGCTTTCAGTATTAAACTCACTTAATTCTAAAAATGTAAAAGTTGAAAGATAACTGTGCAGATATCAGTATTTAATGTGTAAGTAACACAAGCCATTCTCGGTGGGACTACTGTGTTTAAAATGTTAGTTTCTAGATAACTTTATTAACATTTTATGAAAACAAATGACAAGTTATTTAAATTAAAATGTTCTATCAGTCTGAATTTTCAAAGTGTGAAAACAAAAAAATCTTCATATTTCAGTTCGATCTTTTCACCTCTTGAAAACACCCGATATGATCCTCTTAAGTGTTGCTACATTCTACACAGGTAGGACAAGCTTGTTGCTGTTAAAGAATGATTTATTTCTATAGTTTTGTGACAATGCAAGGTTCTATAGTTTTCAAACCATGCCTTAAATAATTGCAAATATTTTATTTTCACTAATGTTTATGTAAGGTATTTATTTCCAATAGTCCCCACAAATGTGGAGTTATTCCTAAAATACAAGTATCTCTTTAGAAATGTTATAAAACAATTACAGGTGGAGTATTTTTTTCTGTCCAGTCATATATAACAAAGATCACTTGTCTTTACTTATTATTTAATGCAACTTTTTCAAACTGCCAGATGTCATTTCAAAATGCTATTCAATACTATATAGTACATGTTGGAAGAATTGTTTAACTGATGGTACATAGTGTCAAATCAAAATGCCTCTCATTTACACAGTTGTAAGGTTGTGCTCCTTCTGTGTAAGAATGTTATACAGTTAGTCCATATAATAAATTATTGTATAGATTATTGATACATTAAGTAATATAGAATCTGTGGTTGTTAAGTCCTAACTTTTCAGACATTACCTTTTCTATTGAGATAGAAACATATAAATAAAAGATTTTTTACACATTGATGTAGTTCCATATGTATGTAATACTTGCACTAATTAAAAAAATCAGCTAGTATCAAACCACCAATGGAGAGAATTTAACAGAATTAAAGTTTCACATAAGGTTTTACTTGTTGTGCTTAGTAAATGTTTGTTTATTTTATTCACAAAGTTTCACCAGATTTATCTTGTATCATCACGTGGCATACAAAAACTGTGGTTAATATAATTTAATATAAAAAAAAGGATTGCATGATAATCTATAACAGTACTAATATACAAGCATGTGACTAATCAACTGTAAATAATAAAATAACCTAACAATGAACTGTCGAATTTAAGTATAATAAATAAAACTTTTAGGCCTAACTACTGAAATATGTTCTACGTACAAAACAGAAAGGAAATAAAATGTATATAAATGAACATCTTTGTTAGGAACAGAGTTATGTTTTTTAATTAATAAGGCTTATTTTCTGTTTTCTTCTTTTAATGTTGTCTTTTCTGCTGAGGATTTTACCTGGGAAGAATCAAAAGAATGATTGTTCTTATACATATGCTCAAAAACTTGAGGTGAAGAATTTAAGTGATCCCATAAATGAGTAGAAAGTTGTCTCTTTGTCTTGCAAATGTAACAGATTTTTTAATTAATTGTATACACATTTTATGAAGTATCATTATCAATATTCTTTTTGGATGCCACTATTAATGAAAACAATATAACTTTCTTTCTAAGATGTTCATTTATACATTATTTCAATTCCATTCCTTTTTGTATGTAGAACATATTTCAGTACTTAGACTCAGGCCTGGAAGTTTTATTTATTGTACCTAAATATGACAGTTTGTTAAATTATTTTATTTTTGCAACTGGTTAATCACATGCTTGTATATTAGTACCATATAGGTTTCTTAGTCATTCTTTTTTTTAAACTAAATTACATTAGCTGCAGTTCTTGTATGCCAGGTAAATCTGAAACATTGTGAATAAAATAAACAGAAGTTTTATTATGTACAGCAGATAAAAAACGTGTGAATTTTAAAAATATATTTCTTTCTAAGATTAAAGTTTTAGTTTTATATATATATACATAAAATGAAAGTTCATATGACTAACCACAAACTACTCTATCCACTAGGGATTGAATTGTCCTTCTTTAGTGGAGTGTATGGATCGTGTATAGGATTCACAAAGAGACTTGGGTCAGATTCCCAGAAATATGTAGGGATCTCAGGAATGCTTATTGGAATTGGTGAAATTATTGGTAAGTTTATCTTCTTGAATAATTATGTTTAAATTGAAGAAAACTCATTTGGTGTTTCATTACAATCTGAAAACAAGAAACATGGTAGGTAATGAGATATTTAAAGGAATCAACACCATTATATGTTTAAGTATTCATCTACAGGACATAATATAAAAATTCACAAATGTTTAAATGTAATGAACATGATAGGTATCAGTGAATATTAACTCTCATACGCAGTGATTGGTATTTAAATATGATGGACAAGACACATAGGGTTAAGACATTTTTGACACTTTTATATACACTTAGATTTTAACCCTCCTGAAACATGTATGTTAAAGTTCATTTGTCATGATCTTTTTATAGTTACAGTTAAAATCTAACTAAACTACTTTATTACTGTTTTTATTCGTTTATAAGACGATTCGCTTATAAGACGGGTCCCAACTTCACCTGAGAGATTGTCGATATTCTGTTTAGACTCATTTATAAGACGAAGGAAGGAAAGCAGGTAACGAGAGAAAAGTGAAAAAAATGGAAATTAATAGAAACCTAATTTTGGGTTTCGTATACGATATTTCGATTTCAGATTAGAAGGAGTAAAATAGAAGAGATAGAAAAGTGAAAATAAATGAATAAATCCAAACTCGGTGTTCAAGCATTTAATGGAATTTCATCAACTATTTTATTTACTGTATGATAAATATTCATATTTAAAACACATAACAAAGAACAATCTAATGCACAAAAGTTATCACAACATATTTCAGTATCAAAGTACGTTTATGCTAACTTTTAAACCACATTTCTTCAAAGTATTAAAAGAGTTTACGCAAACTGCACTTTAATAGAACACAGCAAATCAGTATGCAAGTTATGAAATTCAAAAGCCTTCAAATTATTCGTTGTCGCTATCTCCAAACAGTTCATAAAACTGCTCCTCGGACAATCCATCATCATAGAGGTCACATTCCTCCGTGTTCTCCTCCTGCTCTACGTCATTTCTGCCGCCGATAAACTCACTGAAAAGTTCATCATCCTCACTGCCGTCAATGGAATTCGAAATTCTGCATTTGAGGAACGATCTGATAAACTGAGTGAACTAAATTTATTTTCTATGTCTGTAGACCTCGCCTATAAGACGGGCCCCCCAATTTGAGCCCGAAATCTCGAGGAAAAATCCCCGTCTTATAAGCGAGTAAACACGGTATCAATTTGTCAGTAAACTTGACATCAAAATGTGGTTTATTTTTGAAGTTATTTAGTTAAATTTTCACTATGCGCTCGCATATCATGTATTGCTTTGCTTTAATTTGTCTATTTTAGAATTTTTGTCCATCCCAGTCTTGTTCTCTTAAGTGTTTGACTTACAGATATATTAAAGATGTTCCTCAAGCTCAGGGGTAAAATTTAAGATTAAAAGTGGCATCTGTTCTTACTTTAACTAGTTATATGCCATAAACTAAACTTCACCTGTTATATGTTTCCTAGCACATGCTGTCTTTAAAAATATTGGTAATTTTCTCGTACATTTTCTATTTGATTATTTATAACCAGTGGAAACAGGTTTTAATTTACTGCATTCCTCATGAGATTAGTTTACTCTCAGAAACAGTTCTGAGTTCTACTGGATCAGTTTGGTATTGCTGATATTTCATAGACAAGGTAAGAAAAATAGTTGGACATTGTCTTTTTTGTTGTGTATTAATATTTTGTGTTTTAAACAGGTATATTTAATATAAATAAAAAATTACGTAAACTAATAACAAAATTCTACAAATTGTAAGAGCAACTTTAGTGGAGATATTTGAGGATTAAAAACAAAAAATACAAGACCCATGTTTAACTAGTAAATTTCTTGTTTTGTTATATGTATTCTTTATTTGTTAGTATAATTATAACTAAAATGTAAAAATGAGAAACTTATTAGGTTTGATTGAAAAAAATAACTAAATTAAAAACTATCAATAACACAATTACATCTAATTAGAGTAGTGTGTAAGTTGACCATGCATGCTGTTAACTATATATTTTATTTATAAAAAGCTTCCCTACTGAGATAATCTGTGTTGGTGCTAATCTCAGTAGCTGTAAAACTGTGTCTAAATGTCTGGGAAATTTGAATTAGATTTAATTGTAAGAATAAATAGTGTATAGTTGTCTGGAACAATATGATCAAAAAAGTAATTTAAATATGTTTTGAATTTTCATGGTGGTTACAAGGTTGTTCAAGGGGACTGAGCCTCTATACATTGTTAGGGTAGAGAAAATAACAACACTGTTGGTTTCCAATGGTGTTTCAACTTTTTTTTGTACTAATGATACCAGTAGAAAAATAATTTTTTTAAACAATTCATCTAAGAACACATAGTGATAACATACACAAGCAAACAATGTTCTAAGATTGCCATAATTTATCTAGCTTTCTACTTATAGCATAACAGCTTTAAAATCTTACTTTAAGCTTCTTATGACCACTGCAAAAGAATCTTCCAAAGTGAGGATGAAATAGATAATCTATACTCAATAATGTAATATAATACATTATTTGACAGGTTAAAACCTTGGCTTTCTATTGGTTAATAATATAGCATAAATACCCAGAGAGAAGTATTAGTAATTTGTGAAGTAGAGGATGTGACAAGTAGGCTTAGTAAGTGGGTTCTATTTTCTGGTTTATGTCCCTTTAAACATACAAGAATAAAGGCTATAAAAATTATGGTTTGCCTGAGTAATATATATATATATTATAATGAGCAATTTATGTTGATTTCCATAACATCAGAGAAGTGTTAAATAAATTAGAGAAGAGGGAAGAACTAGAGAACAAACCAGTTCTCACATTAAGGGACAATAAGGATCTTTTTAAACATCTCCTTATAAAATTAAGAATTTAAAACTTGCATGGTATTAAAATCTATTACCCACATTTAGATGTTAAGTTTATTTGCATAAATTGATAATAAATTGACACTTATATAATGTTTTAAATGTATTTATTTATTATATATTTATTATTTATTAACATGTTGCTTCCGAGTTTATTCATCTACATACAACCAGTCCTCATTACTTGTCTTGTATGCATTCCTGAAAGTCATGACAAAAAAAAAAGGGCTAATTGACCCTTTGACTTGGTTGTAATACATGGAATATATATTCTGATGATGAAGACGATTCTATAGTAAAGTAAATGGCATAACGTTACTCATTGTTTTTAACACAGTATCTTAAAAAAAATTCATCAATCTACAGTATCACCTGAAAAAAATACATTAGTAATAAATCTAATTAATAAAAATGCATTGTAAAGATAAGTTAATCTATATATAACATCAGTGATGGTCTCAAAGCTGTCTGTGTGGAAGGGGTGGGAATTTCTGGGAGAGATGCTGGATCATTCACCTCCTCCACTCGTCCAGGTATAGCTGCCTATTTCGTAGCAAAAGAAATGATGGTAAGTTGTCTTGGTTTCTTTCTTTTGTCTTTATAAATTTCTTGGTAAACAAGACCTGTATCTTCCTTGCCACTGCATTGCTGTACTCCATGTCAGGGTCATTTTCAGAGATGAGTTCCATTACCTAATTGATCTCATTAAAGATGTCTGAACTTATTAAGGATTTAATAACTCTTTTTGGAACCCCTTCAGCATCATAAATTGCAGTCATGTCTTTTGCTTGTTGGTCCAGCTCTATGAGGACTTTGTCTGTCAAATGTGATTTAGTTTAGTTACTCCATCCACGTATCCTCATTAACACCAGCAAGATGTACTGTGTTGTGAATTTGAGGTTCAAAATTTAAAAAAGTTATTTGTACAGTCAGGCCACAGCTTTTTCCACACGCTATTCATGCACTTAACAGTCACTTGCTTCTATGACTCTAATGTTTATCACTGTCTTCATGATGTTACATTTGCTCCAAAACATCCTGATGGATATGCCATTTTTACCATTATGAACTGTGAAAATGTATGTTGCAGGTGAAATGCTTTGAAGACAGTAATCACCCCCTGATTTATGGACTGCAACACAGATGTTGTGTTGGGTGGAAGAAGCCATACTTCAACTTTAATTTCTGTTGCTAAAGCACTAAAGTTGTTTAGGTGACTAGGAGCATTGTTGAGGAGTAATAGTGTTTTCTTGGGAAGGTCACGGGTCTCACAATACTGTTTAACAGCTTGATAAAAATCTTGCTCTTGAAACATATCCTGAACAACCCATGCTTTTCAATTTAAACACCATATTACAGGTAGACTTGCCTTCCTGTAGCCCTTCAGTGCTTGAAGATTTTCATAATGATAAACAAACAAGAGTTTCCCTCAAGCAAGAGATTTAGATGGTCTTTAGCTAGAGTAGTATTCTCCTCACAGGCAATTAATTTACAAGATGGCTTTTGCTTCCAGAAAAGATTACTCTCATTGTCTTTAAATACCAGTTCTGGAGGGTATTCAACACTTTCTGTTATGGCTTTTAGAATGCCAGAGTATTTGTATTCTTGTGTTGGTCTGCACTTATTGCCTCTGCTGAAATTTAACTCTCTGAAAGTTCTGAGACATTTAAAGAGGTCAAACAAACCATTAAAAGTTTCTTCAGTTAAAACTTTCACTCTCCATGTAAACTCAGTGCTTTTTCCTTTATGATTCTCCTACTGAGGGACATATGTAACTGATTGTGATCCTCAATCCATACAGCTAGCAGTTTCCCACTCTCTCTATCTATCATGTTATTTCTTGTTCTTGTAATTCTAATTACACTTGTGGAACCAAAGTTTCATCTGCACCTTTGAATAAATCTGCTTTTCTCACTACAGATCTCACCATGGTTGGTGTAATCAATAAATTGCATGAAATATCCACTGCATGTTCACCAGCCTCAAAACTATACTTTCAGCTTTTTATCCATTTTGGTTTGTGGTGTAACACTACCTCTTGCTGTACACTTAGATATCTTAATTAAGACAGGGTGGGCACTTGAAAATTGAAATCAATGAAGAGCACAATTGAACTGGGAGAAACTGGATGACATTTCATTTTCCTTTCAAATACAAAGTTATCTTACAGTTCAACAAACTGTAAATGTGCTCTTATTAATTATTGTACAATTGAACAAACATTCCAGTTATCCCTGTTCTCTAATTTCTTTATAACCCCTCCAAATGTACGAACTTTAGCCTAAATTAATTGCAATAATATCATTCTTGTTCAGACAAAGCATAATTTTTCTGTCCTTCAATTTTGTTTAGTTACAGAATAATAAAATAGAAAATCAAACCTCTCCTGCCATGCCCACCTTTTGCATCCTCTTTCTCAGAAACTGCCTTTAATACTTTTAATATTATATCATTTATAACCAATAGAAAAAAGGTTTTAATCTGTTAAGTGATATATTACATTATGTTGCTTTCTCTACAGATAATTGTGAGTTTCAGTTTTTGTCCAAGCTGATTTCTCATTGGGAAAGAAATTGACAAGGTCAGTCAAAGTGCTAAATGTTATAAAGACTATAACAGAGTTAGAGGAAATAACCGATAAAATATAAACTTTTACCAAATACATGTTTGAAATTAGAGGAGGTATTAGAGATTATGCAAATGAAACCTGAGATTTCTGAGAGAAAGTAAAGAGTTTTTAATCTCAACATGAAGATTAATTTACAATCAGAGGTAGTTAAGTAAAGATACTTCTGTTCACAAAGATCTTTAGTAGAAAATACCCCATTAAACATTTGATATATATTTTAAACATGAAAACCATTTAATGTCTACTAAAGGTTTGACAAATTTTGTGAAGATGTGTATATTATATCAAAAGTTATGATTATGGAAACTTGTGAGAACAGTGTGGTTATGAGCTCAGTTGGATCAAAATCCATGTAGCAGTAAAATTAGTTTATTTTGAAATGATGAGTTAGAGAAACAACAAACAATGGTATGATAAGTACCAAAAACTGGCTGTACATTGATAATAAATAGTTTGATTAAATTAACTTGAGAGTTGTGACTTGTGAACTTTGACCTATCTGTAGCGAGAGAGTTAACTGTGGTGGACGGAATACGTAACATGCAACTACCAAAAATGATCAATGTTTTTTGCAAAAGTTCCTGGAAGGAAATTGGATCTAGCAGAGAATTAAGAAATAATACAGGTTGTGATGTGGTTCTACTTTATAAATGAGCCTCAAAGTAAAGTATATAGTTACAATTCTGTAAAATATTAAATTATTTGATATACTATATGAATCCAAATATCAATGTTGCCAATTTTAACATTCAGTTCCAGTAATTATAGTTTTGTATTGTGTTATGTTTCCTGAATGTGAAATTATTTTTTTAATCTTTATCAATTAAGGTGGTGCCTCTTTTGGAATTCTTGGGAAAAAAACAAACCAGTATGGAAGAGATCCTATTGTGATACTTGGTTACATAGTACACATGATCTCATTTTATCTTATCTTCATCAACTTACCAGAAGATTCTCCATTTGAACAAACATATGCTCCATCGTACATCAGCAGCAAGTCAGTGAAGTCCAGTTTACTGTTTTTTACATCTCAAGTAACTTCATATACTTTCCTTTATTTTTGGTAACCATTTCTTTGTGAGACTTTTAACTCTTCACAGGATCTCTTTTCATATCAAGAGCCTTAACTTTTTGACAATTAGACAAACAAATGATCCACCTATTGTTACTACTACTTTCTACATATGCGTCTTGTTAAACATATACAGTGTTGACTATTACTGTAGTTTCAGTTTTTCTAGTAACCACTACTTTACTGCTCGTGAAACTCCTAATGTGCATGACCTCATTCTGTCAAGTACACACTGTTTTCTGTATGACCTCACTGTGAAACTTGTACTCTTTAGAAGTAGTTCCTTCTTACTAACTCACTCTTCCAAATGTTATATTTGTGAAATTATTGTTGTCCTTATGTCATACACCTTGTATATGTTTATTGCTGTTTTTATTATGTCAGTCGTGAGTTTGTATGTTTTGAAAATAATAAAACTAGTTTGTCTAGAAGTTTTTCAGTTTGAAATTTAAGCTTATCTTAATTTAGGACATCACTGAACTTATTAAATAAATTTCTTGTTTGTGATGAAGTACAATACAGGAATTTTAATCTCCATAATTTGAAAATTATTCAATTGAATACTCTAGGAAAGTATGATGTATTTCTGTCCAGTAATGTTAGTGTGCAACTGAACGTAGTCTGAATTTGTTAGTTGTCATCCGTAGAGACATTGATTTAGTCAGACTGATGTATATACTGCATCCCAGCGGGGACATTATGAAATGTTGTTGATAAGGGTATTAATATGTGAATTGTCCATGTTTGTTGAATCACTTTTTTTCGTGTAAAAGTCTACTAAACATTAACAAAATGATGGTTTTCCTTAATGCTTTGGGGTCACTTGAGTTGTTAAAAAGTGCTGTATTAGCATTTTTTAATGCAGTAACCTTTTATCTTAGTTGGAAGATCAATCATTTGGTACCTAAGAGATATTTGGTTCAAAGCTGCTCCAAGGAAATCTAAATAAATTACATTACTATCGAGAAATCTAGCACCAAACCTGTAGCAGTCCCACAACCCTGATGTAAGGTCTTTGTTTGTGAGAGTTGGAAAAATGTTATGATTTGAGTTGCTGAATAGGACGTTTCTAGCAATTGCTAGTGGTTTAAGTCTTTATTTCAGTTGGTAGAGCAATCCTGCAGCATCTAGAAGGTTCCAGATGTTAGTCCTAGTTGAGAAAGAAAACAGTTAGATAACTAGAGATGTAACGAGTAAGGTTATCACATAAGTACTTTAAACAAGTTTGCTGCTGAGTTTTTAATTGTTATTTTTAAATTTAACAAAGATTTGTGTATGTTACAAACATAATAAAATTCCACTGATGTCACAATAACAATTATTTCATCCAAGAAAGAATATATTAATGTAAATGATTTTTACTTCTGTTTATTAACATGAAATTTCATAAGTGTTAAGATTTTTTTTTAATTCATTAATGCATGTGTTTATTTTTATAATGTGACTAACATTTAGCTCAGTGTTAACAGTTCATCTTAAGATACACTAGAATGACACTGAAGAAAAATCTAGATTTTTATCTTAAAATTTTTTCCTTCTCTTTTTTAGTGTGTATATTGCCTTATTGTGCAGTTTTTTAATAGGCTTTGGAGACAGCTGTTATAATACCCAGGTATGTATGAATTTTTTTAGATTTTCATGTATTTCTAGAAATTCAATTAAAAAACTTCTTACATTACCTCTTATCCAAAGGGTAATATAAAAAAAATAACTAAATAATTCTAATCCAACAGTGACTAGATTGAACAGTGTATACAATAATAAAATTAACAGTACAGTAGTATTATCATAATAATAGTTGTCACTGGCTAATCTGCCAGTGTGTTCAGAAACATTTATTTTATTCCTATTTTTAAACATTTAATAAAATTAAAACAATACTTCATAACACAAAAGATAAAAACATTTTAGATTTTTTTTTTAAAAAAGTACCTATATGAACAAGGTGTGAATGTAACAAAAATATGACAAGCATTCTCTCCAATTCGTCTGTTATCTTAGGTTCATGTGTTAATTTGCTTCTTGCTCTTCTGGCAGTGCCATATTAACCAGATAAGCCTTGGTTTTCTCACCTTCATTATCTTCAGGAATGCCAACCTCTTATGCTTCCTCTCTGGCCATCCATTTTTCAGCAGCCTCAATTAGGTATTCTTCATCCAGTGACCACTGTTCTCTGGCTTCTATGTGGTCCATTGCATGACATTAAGAATTGACCTCTCACATGACATCTTTTCTTAACACAGGCCATTTAGCATTTTTCATTGGATGTTTATCAAGAGAAATAGTCTACTTGTCATAAGTTGTTTCTCATATCACTGTGCTGCATGTTTCTCTATTTCTGAAATGGTCATTCAACAAAGATTTAGCATCTTTGTCCTTCTCCCTGTACAAGACAGCTTTATCTGCTACTTTTTTGTTTTTCTGAAAGAGGTAAAGTTTTTATTACCTGGTTTTGTTATTGCTTTTAAAATATTTTGGGATTATCTGTCCTCATTGCAATTTCCATGTTCCTAATTTTGATATCTTTGTGATTCTCCATGTCTTGTCTCATTCACTCTTTAAACCTGTAGTGTCATATTCCTTATATCATCTTTTTATTAAGATTTATTTTCTTCTATTAATGGCAAGTGGATGTTGATGTTTGAATGTGTTTGATTCATGTTCAGGTAACATATTTCTTACTCTGAGCATTTGTTGGAGGAACGGAGACTTCAAGTTTCATCTCGTCAAATGCACTATATTTCAATGACCATGGCAGCTTGATTGCATTATCTACTAGAAGAAATGTTACAGGCTTATACACGGACCACACCTAATACATTTATATCTCATTACACAAGCTTCCAATGGTTCTATTGTCTTAAATTTTTACATGTTCTACAGTCTTTCTTATACAATGAATCTAATAATAATATATATTTTTCACCATGGTGTGCAACTTTTCCACAAAACATCATATGTACTTTTATAAAAGTGACTCATTTTCATTGAAATTTGGTCACATTTTGTTATGCTTAACTCTTTTGACCCAAGTATCCTTCACTGTGTATAATAGTTTCAGTGACTTATATCCAAAATTTATCCAACTACTTTATGTTATACCAATTATATGGCATAAACACTGAGCTAATAATCCATATTTTAATAGTATGAGTTTTAAGTTTTAAATTGTATTAGAAAATATTTTTTGAAAAATCTTGAACTTCTCTTAGTGCTACACAGTAAAGACATTCTTCTCTATTTATCTTTTCTTCTCTATTTGATCCACCACCCTTTCAAAATGTAAGAAATTAAATGCGAATTTCTCTCCATCGAGTCATCATTTCTCATACAAACCATAATTTCTATAGCCTTCAGTTTTGTTTCTTTACAGAGCTATAAATAAAAACTCGCACCCCTATTGCCACACCTACCTATTACGTCCTCTTCGGGCTGTTTAAATAGTTCTCTTTTGAGTTTAACTATATAGTACCTATAACCACTAGAAAATCAAGGTTTTCATCTACCAAATGACGTATTGTATAACACTTTCTGAATAGAAAAGTTTCAGTTTCACTTATAATACAACTTTGGTTTCTGTGGGAATTACAATGGCTAGCTTGGATCAATTTTTAACAGCTCTTGTCATAGTTAGAAAGCCAGAAAAATTATGAGAGTTTGGGAAAAACCTACTTTTTGTGTGTTATTAATCTGTTTTTTGGTGCATTATTTAATTAAGTAAAAATCTTTTATTACATACTGCCATTAGCATAGAATATGTGGGCTTAAATGTTTTCAACAATAAACAGTAAAAAAAACAAAATGCACACACAAAAAACAAAACAAAAATAGAGATTGGGTAAATAATTTATTTCTTGATTTTCATGTTCATTCTTTATTATTATAAAAATAACTAAACTGTAAAAAATTGAAATTTTTAAGGTTACTTGAAATGAGATGAATAATAATAATTTTAAATTTTTACAAGGCATGCACATGAGCAGTGCATAGGTAATGTAATTTGATAGTTTAACTTGAGCTGTATGTGCCCCACATGATTTACAACTTATTGTGGTTTGACCAGTAGTTAGACATGGTTCAAACGACAGTAAAACAAAATTTAATTATAAATAGATTTACACTCTTACAAACTTAGAGCTCGATAACTGTATGAATTATATAACTGTATGAATTCATGTGTTCTAATAGTAACTTCTTTTTTCTTTTTGAGATATTTCTGATTATTTGTTTCCTAGTGATATTTTATATTTTACAGATGTATTTTTCTTCCTGTTTTCAAATGGTAATTCAGTATTATTCTAGATGTATTCTGTTGCATAGTTTCAATGTATTTTAATGGTAATTCAATATTATTCTTGATGGTAATTCTTTGTTGTTCAGATGTTTTTAACCATGATATGTTTTTTTTTTCTGATAGTTACTCTGTTTTTCAGATGTATTCTATACTTGGTTCTAAGTATTCTGATGATAGTGCTCCAGCTTTTGCTCTCTTCAAGTTTGTACAGGTAATTACAATAATCTTGAGGATTTGAAGATTATTATAATTTTAAATCTTGGAAATTTTCATAGTTATTCTGAAGATTTTTAAACTAATGAAGATATAAAAATCATGAATGAAGTATTGTGACCCTGGTGAGCTTACAGTTGGTGTTTTTAATATAGTAAGAGATTAGTAGTACATTTAGTAGAATTTTTGGTTGTAATGGCATGCTTCTGCCTGTTTCTAGAATGGGATGATGTTTTGACCTGTATACTGAAGCCTTCATTCAGGCCTCAGTGGGACAGTGTTTTGACCTCTATACTAAGGGCATCTTTTAGGCCTGAGTATAATAGTAGGCAGGAGAAACTCATTAAATACAAACCTCTACTGTATCTAAGCTGCTTGATATGCCTTTGATACTTTACTTTTTTATTTAAAAATTGTTATTTACTATTCTAAAATATTAAATAAATATAAAGAAAGTTTTATTTAAAAGCTTGTTCATTCAATAAGAATAAAACAAAAGTTTAATTAATAGACAAGAATACTATAATTATAGCAACAAATATTTCTTTTAATTGGACAATTCAGAGATTACAAATTCTATCATTAATCAGCTACAATGGAAACAAAATTAAATGCACGCTCACACACAGACAGAGAGAGAGAGAGAGAGAGAGAGATAGTACTTTACATTAAATAAATAATATATTAAATAATTTGCAGTATTATGATGTACAGTTAATTACTTGCATTTATAATTAGGCAGAACAGAAAGCTGTGAATTAACATAAAGATAGCTGGTAAGGAGTGTAGGTTACCGTTTAGGATATGAAGTTCACTTACAATTGAAACACAAATTTATTGAATTAGAAGTTCATTTTTAGACACTTCTGAGGTAAGATTTCTTTTTGGAACAGTTTATTGAAATTTAGTCGTTATTGTTTTGGTTGTACATGTGTATCGGAGTTTGGAAGGGTTAAGAACATTTTACTATTTCTTGTGAATACTCCTGTATGTTCAAAGGCTCATGTAATCATTTTGCCATTGTGGGTGATTTCACAGTGTATTTGAAAACAACACATGATAATGCAGGAGTACACATGAAATTTTCAGTTCTAAACATACTGTAGTTTAATCTGTGGATAGTGTGTTTGAATTTTTTTTCTTTGATTTTAGGACCTAATAAAACAGTTTTATGCTTCCATAAGAAAGAAATGACCAGTATTAGCAGATATTTAGAAGTAGCATGTGATTTTATGATAAGATCTGTTCTACTTATGATCACATATTATGGTTTAAAGAAAACATGTGACCATTCTTTCTTGGGATAATTTATAAAGAGGATATCTCTGAAAGGATAGAGAGTTAGTCAGAAGAAATGTTGAGAAAGTTTAGCTCAAGGTTATGTTTACCAGGTTTTGAAATTGCAAGAATATAAGTTTTTGTAAATGCATTCTTTTGATAGACAGATGTTGTAACTTGCTTCTTTAGTCTGTTGAATCAAACTTCTAGGAAGCATAATTTTAATTTCTTCTTTTAATTTCACGGGTGGATTTATTATAATATGTTATATATAATATTAAATAAAATTCAACATGTTCATTAGAGTAAGAGTCATTGATGTACTCTATGAGACATGTTTGTTGCTGTAGTGTTTTTGATTGCTATTAAACTTTGATTCCTGTCTGACAAGTTTGTAGGAGATAACTTTTTTTCAGATAAAATGGTACAGTAGAACCTTGGATAATAGGTAATGTATCATTAAGGACAGACCTTTTAAGTGTTTCTTTTTTCTACTATTTGTAATCAAAGTAAATCTTACAATAATGGGCACCTCGATGTTCACAATTAGCTTCTCTATGCAAAAATTCTATAAAGCAGCTAGTTATCCCTTTTGCTGAGGGCAGGTTAAAGTGTGCATGTCATGAGCTCTTAGAGAATTATTTTGTTAAATATACTATTACTCATAACACTAAAAATATTTTATTTTTAAATATTTTTCATTTATTCTTCTATATTTTCATAAAGAATAACTAAAATTTGGCCTGGCATGGCCAGATGGTTTAGGCACTCAACTTGTAACCTGAGGGGTGCAGGTTCAAATCCCTGTCACACCAAACATGCTCACCCTTTCAGCTGTGGGTTGTTACAGTGTGATGGTCAATCTCACTTTTTGTTGGTAAGAGTAGCACAAGAGTTAGCAGTGGGTGGCAATGACTAGCTGCCTTCCCTCTAGTGTTACACTGCTAAATTAGGGACGGCTAGAGCAGATAGCCCTCATGTAGCTTTGAGCAAAATTCAAAAACAAACAAACAAAACCAAAACATAAGCATTTGTGAATAAATAATATTGGTTGGCGAATACATTTGCTGAAAGAGAAATAGGATTTTATAAATATTTCTGCTTCTTTGGAATCAAAGTGAATGAAGAAATTTCAACAGTTCCTTGAGGTGACAAGGAAAACAACATTTCACTTATTGAGCTGATGGTGCATCCTTCAAAGAAAACCAGAAATAAGAAGTTGTTACTACTGCACAGGCTAGGACAGAGATGCTCAAGCCACAGAAGAATTTGAAAAGGGTTGGAAGCAATGAATTGCTAAAGAAATTGTATGAAATTCTTCTCAATGTGATGATACAACTTTGGGTGATAAGAAACCAACCCCTTTGCCAGAACTAGAAGCACCATTAAGTCATCCATGTTTGCACAATAATGGGCTGTTGACCTGAAACAACTTGCACTTGAGTGAGGTTTGACAAACATTTTAGACACGCCATTACTCTTAAAGTTCAGTTGCAACATCACCAGAGTAAATGTGGCAAAGAATCACTTATTTAAGACTATTTCAAAGTGAACACATAACCAATGACATAAAGAATAAGAGTATAAGTTTGGTATACATTATTTGTGTTAATGTGTGTGATGTATAAATGCATAATACCTTTTTATGTGTCGTTTTATTTTCATACTTATGGGAAATAAATAAAACATGCATATTTCTCTGTTGCATTTATTTAATGTTTCTACAGTGTACATAGAAACAATGTTTACATGTGTGTAACAAAAATTTCTTTAAATGCATACACCAAATAAAATGGAGGCCTCAAATTTCAGAAATTTAGTATGGTCAATACAGAATCCAGCTTTGCCAAAATGCTCTCTATAGTAAGACATCCTTAATACAAAAAATGGATTATGCAAAGTTGATAGGTTGCCCTTTGATTTCGAGGTTCTACTGTATATTATTATTCTAAATTTTATTTTTTGATGTTTAACTAATATTATTTTTTTTGTATTTTCAGCTTTAATTATATGTGAAATGTGTATTTATTTATGTAATTCGAGTAAAATAAGTATAATTAATGTCTCATAAATCCCTGTATACACATAAAAATTATAACAAAATATTTATAGATTATTGAATAAAAAATATTTATATTTTCAGTCAATAGCTGCAGCAGCGACATTCTTTTATTCCAACGTGATAAAGCTTCAATATCAGCTGCTAATCCTTGTTGTATTTGGAACAATTGGTACCCTGGCTTTCTGCAGAGTAGAGTGGGATACTTTTAGTGTTTCTCATTATAATGTAGAAACTACAGATGATGGAGAAGAAAAGAACTAGTGAAAGTTATGCTAAAATAAAGAGAAACTTTTTAAATTTTTTCTTCTGCAAATATTTGTATTGAAAAACTTGTTTTTTATGTAAACAGATAATAAACTAAGTAAAGTATTGTACTGTATGTGTTTATTGTACAGTAATAGTTGCTAAAATTTAGGTTTATAAAACTCGCTACACTAATAGATGCTAAAATATTTTTAAGAATTACTTTTATCTACAACTAAATACTGAATTCCTTTCACTTGCATTGATTCAGGTTTTAATAAAAGCATTTAAACTGAATAGTTGTATACAGACTTATAGTGTCATAAGATTGAATCACTATTTACTGACTATTTATGTAAGGACTTTGTATGGTTTTGTCCATTCATCCCTATTTTGTTTCTGTAATTTTTTGACACTGCCATCCTTACATCATACTTAACATTTGAAATCTTTTTCCACTTCTTGTTAATGTTTGTATGAATTTGGACAAAACGTTTACTTTGGATGTAAATTTGAATAAATCATCGGACCACAAATATTCTACTTACAAAATTTCAGTTAATGTTTTCATATTCTTTATTTAAAGTTCATCTGTCCTCTCCAGTAGTTCATCATTAAGTTTGAGGACTTATAACACTAAAATTTGTGATTCTGTTCCCATAGTTCAAATAACCCACTGCGTAGCAAAACACCTTACAAGAAACTGTTTCTAGCTTACTATAATTTCCATACTTTTTGTACTGCCATTAGCTTATCTTGACTTTTATACTAATATTTTGTTTCTTTTATTATCAGTTAATCTATACTGGTAATTTTTGTACAGTGGCAGATTTTTTCTAACCATTTTGGTATGCTTCTTTTCTATTATTAACTTACTCTAATTTGTTTACTTTCTTTCTTCTCCTACACTGACTTATTTTTCTCCAATCTTTCACTTCATGAACTGTTACTAACACCACTAGTTTGATTTGACTTGTACAGTTTGTTTTTTATACCACATATAGTTTACCTAGTATATTTCCAGTACAACTAGTGTTTTCTCCAATCTTCAGTAATTAGTTCTTACCTCATTATTTCTTGTATTAAAACTGGCTTCCCTAATCTGTTTTTCTTGTATCACTTCTCGTCACAATTCGCTTCTCTATTTCTTTATTGTATCACTACTGGTTTTCCTACTATTCTGTAGTTCCTTATTGTACCACTACTGGTTTCTCTACTTTTCTGTAGTTCCTTATTGTACCACTACTGGTTTCTCTACTTTTCTGTAGTTCCTTATTGTACCACTACTGGTTTCTCTACTTTTCTGTAGTTCCTTATTGTACCACTACTGGTTTCTCTACTTTTCTGTAGTTCCTTATTGTACCACTACTGGTTTCTCTACTATTCTATAGTTCCTTATTGTACCACTGCTGGTTTCTCTACTCCTCTGTAGTTCCTTATTGTACCACTGCTGGTTTTTCTACCCTTCTATAGTTTGTATATTTTTCTATGTTTCCATGTTTTAACATTATTATATTTCCACTTTTTTACTGTACCACTTCTGGTTTCTCTACTATTCTATAGTTCATTATTGTGCCACTGCTGGTTTTTCTACTATTCTATAGTTCCATATTGTACCAGTAATAGCTTTTCTCCTCTTCTGTATTTTATATTTTGCTAGTTGCTGGCAGCTCTACACTTCTGTACATTTTTATATCACTTTTAATTAACATATTTTTTTGTTTATGTTACATTATTTTTTATGTTGAGGTCTTGTAAGTTTAAATCCAGTTACTAAATGTTGCAGTATACTTACCTTAATACAAACACGTTTTGACATGGATAATTTTTTTTAACTTGTACATTCTCAGATGCTGTTGTGCCTTATTATCATTATAAGATTACAGTTAGTCTTTTTGAAGACTGATTTTTCTGTTCTTACCAGTAACACTGCTACAGTAGCATTACTCTCAAACATGGCAACAAATGTGTGTATTTATTGGTAATTGTATTGAAATTTACAACAATAATAATCACACTCGCAGAGACTGTTAGAATGTTAAAAGTTGATACTAGAAGTAGTATAAAGTGAAAACTGGTAGACTCAACGGATAATTCGGCATTAATGTTAACTCAAAAGTGAACGATAACGGCGAAATAACAGTACATTTTTTGTGTACGTTTGGCCACAACAATGTTTATCTTACGAACTTACAGGTGTCCATTCTTCAAATAAAAAATAAACAAGCAGAATACTGATGGAGAATTACTAAAACCCTAACGTTAGATTCTCGCTAGATGATAAAGTGATAGTCAATGTAACAGGTGTCAGGCCTGTTATTGTCTATTGGTAAACCACTTCAGCTTGTCGACCGACACACCTGATACTTTCATTTTATACTCCCACGCTCAAGTGGTTAGGGCGATTGACTCGTAATTTGAAGATCACGGTTTCAAATCCCCGCCACACCAAATATGGTCACCCATTCAGTCGTGGGGCGTTATTATGAGCGATCAATCCCAGTATTCATTGCTAAAAGAATTGGCGGGTGGGTGGTGATGACTAGCTGGTTTCCCTCTAGTCTTACCCTGCTAAATCAAGGATGGTTGTCACAGATATTTCTCGTGTAGCTTTGCGCGAAATTCAAAACAAACAAACATAATTTAAAAATTAAAACAGGTAACAAATAAAATGGCAGGAGATAATTTGTGTTTCTCTAAGTAATTTTAATCGCACATCCACAAATAGACGTATTTTATCACCCGATGATGCCACGTTATCATAGTAAAAGTGGTGACGTTTTATATTACACTTTCTACTTTATTTCTCAGAGTTAATTTTCCACGACTGTACATATACGTTTCGATAAGGTATTAAACTAAACTGTAGCATAGAAATTATTACAACCTGGGGAAACTTTTACTTAAGATATTCGTAAAGTATAAATTAATTTGGTACTGACTAACCGTCACAGTAAACCGTGTAAGGTCAGCGGAAAGTTTACGGATTTACAGCATTAAAATTCAGGGTTCGATTCCCACAGTAGTTGGCCCAATGCGGCTTTGCTCTAAACTCAATCCTTTGTAATATACCTCAAATTCACAAATAAATATTTGTGACGATAAATAGGCCTAAAATGATGTCTCGAACAGGTAGTAGTTTCGTTAAACAACTAGAAAAAATATATCAGATTTAAGTACTAGTGGACCGACCAGTCACTTGAAAAGCGAAAATGGGTATAGTGTTTAATTTTCAGTTGACGTGCTTTTCATTGAGAGAAATATTTGTTTCAGTGTTAGTTATCACGTGTATTTAGTTATTTGATCGATTAGCCATACATTTGTGCAAGTAAGTTTATTTTTACATTAGACATTTACACATTTTAGGCCAACAAGTTTTTAGAAATGTTAAGGAGTAAATAAAATAATCTATCACCACAAAGTGTACCGGTTTTCGAATTATTTTCACCAAATGATTTAAAAGAACCCGCTTAATGGAAGAACAACGTTACAAACCATGACTGCTGTCATTGTTTCCAAAGAGAACATCATACACCAATTACGTATTTCATTAAACTAAATTATTTAAAATAGGAAAATATTGCTATTATGCAAATGTTTGTTTATAGTGGACACAAAAAATCTAAATAAGCAATATTATTAAAATATTTTCGTTTAAAAAGTGTAAATAGGGATCTATGGTGTCTTTATACAATTCTCTCACCTCCAAATCTCACAAAACTTCGAGACGTTAATATAAAAAATTTCTAAAACTGACACGTTGTTATGTCACATCTGTACTCTCTCTAGCAAACAATATAAAACTTAAAATGATAAATATGAAACAAATCCCTACATTACTACCTCTGGTGTCTAAAATCCCTTGAACAGTCCTAGTCAACTAATTTAAAAATTCTATAATTGACTATAGAATCAATATTTACAATTAATTAAATGAATATTCATAAATGTACATTACAATTATTGAATCAGTACTGAAATATACGAAACCCAGCTCAGTATTAGCCTCAACTAATTTTTTATATTGATTTATGGTGTCTAAACTCTCTTGTCATCAAACAGTTTTGTTTTCTGTAGCTAATGGTATGGAAATGTTCCTTATTGTCGCCAGGAGAGTTTCCTCTGAGCAGATTCTCAGAAAAATTAACTGGTAACTGTATCCCTTTTTATATTTTAGAAGTGATATCATCTTGAACCTCGGACTCTACAGCAGGTTCATTTATCTCTAGTGAAATCGTTGATATGGCTAAGCAGTTGGTCGTTCTGTTGACATTTGTCCAGAGACTTTTGTAACAGTTAACTTTTGGCTTAGATCAACCATTCTTTACGATTTAGCTCTGTGAATTACTGGCCAGCTGTTTCCATTACCCTGTGCCCGTCTTTATTAGTACTTGAAGCAGAACGTTTGGGTATTATGCAGTATATGGGGATCCATGGTCTCGAACTGTAAAGTATTTTGAAGTTATTCGAATCTCACATCCACATTTCTGAATGAAGTCAGTTTACAGTGTGTACTCTTCCTCATTATTAGTTAAACATACATTACGTTGTGAAGTTTCATAAGATGATGTTTCTCTTGCTGAAACTTATGATTAATTGATGTTTGCATCATTCATATGCTTGCTTCATCGCTGGAGGCAAGTTTTATCTTTCATCACTAGATTGGATTAAACAATTGCAAGTGTAGAACCAGTATCAATCAGTATACTGCAAGACATGGATGTAATGTCTGTATTTGCCACATTTATAGCAGTTTATTTTTCCTGTCATCCTTCGCGAACAGTTTTTAGCAATATCTCTTTTAAAGCTACAGTTTAAACACCTTCTATCCTGTAGTTTATTCTTCCTTTAGAAAACAGCTCTCCAATTGAAAAGTATTTTGCCTGCATTTCCTGGCTGTATGTCATTTTAGTTGCAGTTAATTTGTCTTGTTTTACAATTTCGCAAAAGGCTACATGAGGACTATCTGCGCTAGATGTCCTTAATTTATCAATTTAAGACTAGAGGGAAGGCAGCTCGTCATCACCACCCACCGCCAACTCTTGGGCTACTCTTTTATCAACGAATAGTGGGGTTGGCCGTCACATTATAATGCCCCCACAGCTGAAAGGCCGGCATATTTGGTGTGAAGGATTCGAACCCGCGACCCTCGGATTACGAGTCGAGCGCCCTAACTCCCTGGCTATGCTGGGCCACAGTTACAGTTGAAACATCTTTGTTGAGATTTTCATCTTCGGTTCTTAGTTAGTAGTCATTTAATGAATTGGTTGAACTCTTTCAGGCTTGTTCAGAGAGAGTTGATGTTTCTGAACTATTTTATCTGATAAATTAATCATTTCTAGTCAGTTAGTTTAACTGTTTATCTGCATCTTTAATTAATTAAAAGTTTCCACCAATTACTCAAAAATGTTTGGAGTTTGTGGTTCCATTGTGCCCAAGTATATTTGTTGCTGATAACTCCTGGTACAAATTTCACTTCTTTTAGAGCCTGGTATGGCTTGGTGTTCAGGCGCCAGACTGGCGTTATGAGGGTTGTGGGTTAAAATCCTCATCACACCAAACATGCTCGCCTTTTCAGTCGTGGGGCGTTATATTGTGATGGTCAAATCCACTATTCGTTGATAAAAGAGTAGTCCAAGAGTTAGTGGTGGATGATGCTGACTAACTGCCTTCCTTCTAGTCTTTTAATGCTAAATTAGGGATGGCTAACACATATAACTTTATTGTAGAGCTTTGTGCGAAATTCAAAACAAAGCAAACTTTCTTTAGTATGATGGCCATGTTGTATTTACATTGAAAGTTCAACCTCTAGTGTAGTACACCAGTATTTCCTGGTCATAGACTGCAAAACTAACCTAACTTTGTATCCATGTCTCCTTGTGAAATTATTTCTCATTATCCACTCTTCCTCGATGTCAAGTATCCATACACTATGAGGTGTAGAGAAGCTTTCCACGTTAAAGATATTTCAACTTTCCTTATTGCTAGAACTTTATATTCCCTTGCTCTTTGCATCAATCTTTCTTCAGTTATGGAGGCAGTTTCTCATATTCAATTAACAAATTAGGTCGAACATTTATATCTGTAGAACCACTGTTAATTGGTATCCTATAACGTTTTTCATCAATAAACTTAGTCTAATTGCAAATTTTTCCTTTAACAATGAATATGCAACCTCAATCGTGGTGGATATAGTATTTTCAGTTGAAATTCGCCGCAGAAATCCAGCTACTTCCTGTCTTTTTTTATTTATAGTTATCTTTTTGGTGTTTTTTCTATGTAATTTGGCCCTGAGATATGTTCTTGGGGAATTTTCTCTTTGGCCTAATGACAGCTGTTGATTCCTTATGATCTTGGTTCTAATAACCGTGTTGCTCACAATTATAACAATTCGCACTATCTAGGGCCCGCCGCTAGTACAGCGGTATGTCTCCGGATTTACATTGCTAAAATCAGGGGTTCGATTCCCCTCGGTGGGCTGAGCAGATATCCCTTTGTGGCTTTGCTGTACAAAAAAAAACACAAAACACACTTTCTAGCATCCTCTGGAAGAGGTTATTATTCCATAATGGCTCTTGTGGTTTGTATTTTCCATTTTGTGTAACTAACTGTCTGGCTAATTCATTCAGTTCTTCCAAATTATCATTATTGAAAGTTGGTTTTTCAATACCATAGACCTGATATTCCCATAATTTATAGATAGTTTTTTACTTGGTTACACGCAAACGTAATGGATTCAAGTTTCATCACAAACTGGAGTTTCGTTTAAAGATGCATATCTATTTTGATCTAATTTTCATATCCTCATTTGTTATGACATTTGTAAATTGGTCAAAAGCCAAAGAATTCCTCATTTGACGAAGAGAGTCTAAGTAAAATAACTTGGCAAGCCTTTCGAAAGCTTCTATAAAATTGGTTAAGTATTTTCTTTCCTTTGTACCAATGAATGATAGTTATTGTGGCTGCAGCTACAAGGTTTCTTAATGTTTTTAAAGTTGGCACTTTTAACAACAAGATGATTAGCCTGATATTTACTATTCCACCTAATCATTATTTTTTACTATAAACCTGATATGATTCCTAAGGTACTTTCCCAGTATAATTCACTAGTTTCTCGATCGGTCGATGTTGATATGGACAATTAATTTATGGAACTTCGTTTGATAGTGTGATGACTGTAGTAGTTCAAGAAGGTTCTTCAGTAACAGTAGTGACAGATATACAACAAACAAAACTCTTTTATTTAGTAGTATATGGTGTTTTAGGTTGGAACTGTTCAAGTGGTGAAGAAAAAGATATGGTTGGTTTAAGTTTTGCAATTGTTTGTTTGCTTTTTTAATTTTGCACAAAGCTACACGAGGGCTATCTGCGCTAGCCGTCTCTAATTTATCATTGTAAGACATCACTATCCACTGCCAACTCTTGGGCTACTATTTTACCAACGAATAGTGGGATTGACCATCATATTATAACGCTCCCACAGCTGAAAGGGCGAGCATCTTTGGTGCGACGGGGATTCGAACCCGCGACCCTCAGATTACGACTCAAGCACCCTAAACCACGTGACCATGTTGGACCAACAGCTGAAGTTCAACCTTAAATATATTTAAAGTATTATTTTATATTTTTACCAAAAAAGCCCTACTTTCAACATACGTGTTTTGGAGTTATTATTTTAAATTAACAATTTAAAATAACTGGAGGCCCGGTGTATATAATTATAACAAATTAGCTTACCTCTTCCTTGACTTCACTTGTACACTATTGTAATTTATAAGTCTAAGTTTACAAATGATGGCCAAAGAGAAATATCTCGCCAGTTGTGTTAAAACTATTACTTACTGATACAATCTTACAGTTAATTGATTAAATAATTAAATATATATGATAACTCACACTGATACACGTGCTTCACTGGTGTTACCACTGAAAGAAAACTGACTGATTCACTTCTAAAATTCCAAACTATTAAACACTGCTAGTTTACTAATTGAATTGAAAGAAAAAGAAATTGAAAAGTTTCGTTCACGTATTTTAATATAGAACAATTGGGAGAGATACAGTGGTTGTAATAATAACATTTATGTAGTTAAATAGTGTCACATAGTCAAATAATATGTTTTTAATATACATATTTTGTAAATTTTTAAAGTGTTTAGTAAAGCATTTCTCCTGCATTAGAAATATTATACCCTAATTAAATGTTTGTTTGTTTTTTAATTTAGCGCAAAGCTACATGAGGGAATCTGCGCTAACCGTCCCTAATTTAGCAATGTAAGACTAGAGGGAAGGCAGCTAGTCATCACCACCCACCGCCAACTGTTGGGCTACTCTTTTACGAATGAATAGTGGAATTGACGGCACGTTATAACGCCTCCACTTTTGGTGTGATGGGGATTCGAATCTGCAACCATTACTTACGAGTCGAGCGCTATAATCACCTGGCCATATCGGTCCGACTGAAATATGTATAACTGACATTAGAAATGTCTTTCTGGAACTTTAAAAAACAATGTCTATTTTTCTATGGGTTCAGACTTCTGGGATGCATCTCAGTAGCAAAGCTGTATGTTTGCGAACTTGCAACGCTAAAACTGGATTTCGATTTTCATGGTGTGCAGATAGCACATTGTTTAGCTTTATGCTTAATTACAAACAAACAGGTTCAACTCAAATTTGTAGAACACCCTGTACACTATACACATGTAAAATTTAATATTAAATATAGATACATTGTAGAAAGTGGATAAAAATGGCAGCATTGAGGAAACAGATACATATATATTCAGTTTATAAAGTTTGAAGACGGCTTGAGTGGGTAGTTGATGAATTTTATTACACATTTATACTCTTTTGACAAGCTTGTGTCTACCTGATGACGGCATAAATTTATTTTCTCAAAACTGAATAGATACAATTTATTGATAGCTTATGTAACTAAGACCAGAAGTTGGTATCACTTCAAACAGCAAATTCTCCAATACAACTGAAGTTTTCCTGTGCATCATAAAAACCTCTAAATGTTTCATAGCTCTCACGATACTTTCTAAGTATGTACCATATATTCCTAGGATCGACACACCTCTTCATCATGTTGTGCTGGCAGTCTCTGTGTTCTTACAAATAGTATTTCTCGTGATTATAAAGCGACCAGGCTCCACCCATCTGACTTTTTGATATTAACAATGGCATTTTAAATTGCTATGTGATTCACAATAAGTTGCCTTTTAATATCGGTTGGAGGCTGTGTGAGGATCTTCATATTCTAAGCTATTACCTCTACAATTGTTGTGGAGTTGCTGATATTGTAGTGCACATAGTTGTAGTTTTCATTGTGGTGGTTATGACTGTGGTTCCAACCGAATCTCAAATCGAAGAGGTCATAGTTGCAGCTGCCACTTGAACAACTGCCCCATTTGTTAATGAAGTTTCTGGAGAGAGGTCAGCTTTTGATTGTGGAACCCTTTTCTACCATAGCATGAGATGATCCACTGAGGGTGTTCACAAATAGCACACTTTATGGTTCCTGTTGGTAAACTACCATCCAATGGGGTAAAACAAAATACTTTTGTCCTGAGTTTCCTTCTTTTCAGCAGACTTATATTTCATGCTAGACTTGATCTTAGACTTTCTGGTTTTCCAACCCTTAAACAAATCCTTGTCTTCAAGGGGTCCAGTGTTTGGACTTCCACAAAGATGACTTGGACATTAAGCATTGTGGATTAGATTTAGTGCATTTGTCTTGTCTTTGTGATTATTATGTCCAATGATAAGCTGACTGTTGTTAATGTACGATGCTCTAGAGGGCTAAACCTACTCTTTTCACTTTCAGAGTTCTTGTACCAGATGAATTGTTACACAAAGCATCCTTGTCCATTAGCTTAAAGAATACATAATGTTAACTCAGACCTAGACATGGACTGCAGTGATAGTAAATCTACAGCATCACCAAAATCAAAATGAAATACCGGGTTGAAAATATTTTCAATTGGCCACAGAAACTTGGTCAACAAGTTTTAGTGGTCAAAATTAAAAAAAAAAAAACTCTTTAATCAGTGATGACGAGAAAACCCACTTGTAGAGAAAAATATATATGTAAAAACGGTTGGTTTGAGTTGAGAAAATTTTTTATGTAGAGGAGCGAACAACGTTTCGACCTTCTTCGGTCATCGCCCTCTATATTCCTACACTCAGGTACACAACTCCCTTCAAACATGTGGTCAGCTATCGGTCAGTTACCTCTTTCTTTCTTTGTGAACCTTACGATGACCGAAGAAGGTCCAAACGTTGTTCGCTCCTCTTCATAAAAATATTTCGCAACCCAAACCAGCCGTTTTTATATACATTAAAAAACTCTTTGTTCTGAAACGTTCCATTAGGACCAAATTAAATAAAACAGAAGTAAGCCTTTGTGAAGTTATGTCTAAAGGCTTACCTTTGTTCATACTTAACCTGCCTATAGATCACTATTACTATTATTTGTGAACAACTTGATTAACACATGGCTCACACTATATTCTCTTCACTACCGTTTCCTGGTTGTTAAAACAATGTAGTTTAATTCTTACAGGAAAAATTGGAGGGCGAGTCTCCAATCTAATTATAAAAAAAAGTGACATATATTGGCATAAAATGTTGATTTCTCATTCATTAAAACTTGATGCGTCAATGTCTAGTTTCTGTCTTTGTTTTCTTCGGATACAAGTCAAACACAGAGAACAATTTTTTACGTCTCACTGATAATAGAATTTTAACAGTTAAACTTAATTTGGTAATGAAATGTGGGAAACTGCTTCCCAAAATTATGAAAGAAGATTGAAGCACGAGAACAACGTGTTGATATTGAGTTCCAGCAAGAATAAAATTGGAAGTTATCCTTACTGTAGGGAAATTGTCTATAACTCACTATGTATGGATAATTAACACCGAGAAAGAAGGTATATTGTGAACTGACTTTATGTGGAGACATGAACGTAAAATTAGGCTAGCTTCAAATAGCTTCACACTCTATGGCCAGGAAGTTCTTGCGCATTACATGGTAATTATTACACCAGAGCTTGAACCAACGGCAAAAAAGAAAGACAGTTATTTTACTACTAAAAAGTGAAATACTAATACCGTTACTTATGAAAAGTAAATTTATATTTAGTGTTTAGGTCATAGGAGAACAAACACTACAAGGTTTCCCGGTTAATTAATTTTTGGAAGAACTCTAATGGATATGAAGAACAAATATATCATAATTAAGGCCACGAATAAAGCATACCATAACATGTAAGTCAACTCTGAAAGCGAAATTTCAAGGTGCGAAGCTGAACAAGTAGTAATCTCGCATCATAGAGCACCAGATGTAGTCCCCCTTTTAGGCGAGCTGTAGGTTGTCTGATATTATTAAATCCTCACATAAGAAGAGTTTGCCACCTCACGCATAAGCTGTATGATCGGAATTGTCAACGCCTTGGAGCTGATCAGTGCCAGAAATTAAATGACTTGCTCATGGAATATGAAGATTTTATCCATTGGACATCATAACTTAGGCTAAAACACCCTATAAGATTGATACTGAAGGTGCAGCCCCAATACTGCAACTAGCCAAATAACTTACTCTTACAAACCTGGCTAAGGCTTTCAATGAGATATAAACCATAAAGAAAACAAGGAATAACAGAACCGAGTACTAGTACTTATGTACTTATAAAAAGACAGATAAGAATGGATGTACAAAGCTCTGTATGGTATACCAGAAGTTAAATTAAATGATAAAGAAATATATCTATTATTGTCAAACTACTTTACTCTACTTTGAATGTTCTGGTTGGATCAAAATGGTTTTCAGTATTGGACCTTGCAAGTGGATATTGACTAATGCAACTCTATGAAGCAAGCAGAGAGAAGACAAGCTTTACTGTAGAAAATATATTATGGACTTTGTTGTGTTATGGATAATGTGGTGCACTTACTACATTTCAATGATTAAAGAAGTGTACTCAGCTATTTGGATGGCATAATAGAACATATGAAGACCTCTGATAATCTTTGTGACAGATTAAAGAAAGTTCTAGATTAGTTGAGAAAATAGAAACGCTAAATGCCAATAAGTGTGGATTTTTCTATCAGCAGATGAGCTATTGGAATGCATAACAGAAATAAAATCTTTACAGACCCATCTAAGATCGACTATTTCCAAAATTGGCCAATATCAAAATACTTGCATAAAGCAAGATAATTTCTTGTTTCATACTCTTACATAGCTCGTCCTCTACATATACTACTCGAAAAACAAAATAAACTTTGCTTAAACACTTTTTGGGAACAAACATTGAAGAAATAATTTACCACAAATCGTGTACTAGTATACCCAACTCTTAAAGATTCACTTATTTTAATTAAATATTAATACAAGCAATTTTGCTTACAAAGATAACATGGAAACAATGTGTGATTGTCTGGTGTTGCAAGGTAATGAATGTTGCAGAAATGGGATATTGTACAACTCAGAAAGAGCTTATAAGATGCAAAACTGAACATTCCAAACCGATAATGCAGCACCAAAGTTGCTGATGGATTTTTGCAATCTAGAAGGCCAGGTAACAAGATGACTCAAAAACTTTAACAGTAGAGCTTTAACATTGTGCATTACTCTGAAGGAAATTATGGAAGTGTCGATACATTATTTCAAAGACTATGTACTTAATGAAAATGTAGATACTGTTAAAAATAGTAGAAAAAAGATATAAAGGTTATTACTCTAAATTGCCACAGAGTGTTGTCCAAAATGTGCCATTCACAATTGATGATGACGAACTAATTTGGTTTAACATGCAACTTAAAGAAGCCCTCGCAAAAACTACGAGTTTGAAACCAATTATGGCAAATAGACGCTCAAAGACAAAAATGTATTAGGCACAGAGTAATTTATTATGCTTACAATTATGTTTGTTATATTGAAAACAAGAAGATATCAGTAGACAGAAAAACAACTTCAGTTTGTACTTTTACATTCTTTTAAGACACTTAGATGTCAAGAAAATATCGGAGTGAGTAAGAAAACACTCCAGAGTTGTGTGCTCGGTTGTTATAGGGAAATTGTGTAAAATTGAATCATACCGTGAATGAGGAGGTTCATGAAAACATAGAACAGTATTGTGTTGGAGCACCACTTGAGACAGTTGTTGTCGATGTGCTTGATCCTTTGTCAAAGAGATATTGTAAGAATATATAAATTATTGCTGTAATGGATTATGTTACTAAATATTCAGTAGCATATGCTGTTTCCAACCAGGAAGAAGAAACTATAACAAGAAATCTTGTCAACAGGTTTTCAAGATATCCAATGATCATAGAACTTCACTCACATAAAAGATGGAGCTTTCAATAAGTTTTTTAATGTTTTATCTATATGTTAGCTATAGGGTACATGATGCCACTATCTAGTAAATTTAAGTAATATTAAGATGAGTACATAATTTATAAGTATGAGTAAAGCAACCAGTTAATTCAAATTATGTGAAAGTAAGCTGTAGACAGCAAAATTACACTTTTATTAAATTATGGTTTTGTTTATTGTTCATTTATTATTTTTCCTATTGTTTAGTTCAACAACACATTTTTAGTTATATTAATTCATCTTCTAGTTAGAGCACACTGATTTTGAACAGGAACATATGAAATTTACAGAAACTACTACTATCAGTGATTTACAGCTACGAATCATATGAAATGTAACCTAGTGATTTAACCATTATGGCCTGGCATGGCCTAGCGTGTTAAGGCGTGCACTTCGTAATCTGAGGGTCGCGGGTTCGCGCCCGAGTCGCGCCAAACATGCTCGCCCTCCCAGCCGTGGGGGCGTTATAATGTGACGGTCAATCCCACTATTCGTTGGTAAAAGAGTAGCCCAAGAGTTGGCGGTGCGTGAGTAGTGATGACTAGCTGCCTTCCCTCTGGTCTTACACTGCTAAATTAGGGACGGCTAGCACAGATAGCTCTCGAGTAGCTTTGTGCGAAATTCCAAAACAAACAAGATCTAACCATTAAATAAAAAAGTCTTTCTTGATCTTGAAAACGAGTAAATTTTCAACATTTAAGTAGAAAAAATTAATGCTCGATATTGATAAATGGTTTTAAAACTTTAATTGTGAAACATTGTGCTATTTTTTTTTGCAACTTAGATTTCTTCTGGTTCTTTTTCCTGATTTATTTGATATTTATCGAGATTAACCACAATGAGATTCAGGCTGTACTGTTTATTATTGTTTGTATATATAATCCTGATCAGGCACAATTTTACTAATTGGTTTACTAAGTGCTAAAATATTTATTCAAGTTGTTTGCAAGTTTTAAAGATAATTTTGCAATTACATTTATTAATACATTGTCTTCGTTTGTTACCAGTTGTAGCAGTATTGTTGGGCCCGGCATGGCCAAGTGAGTTAAGGAGTTCGACTGGTAATCTGAGGGTCACGGGTTCGAATCCACAATGCACCAAACATGCTCGCCCTTTCAGCCGTGGGGGCATTATAATGTGACGGTCAATCTCACTATTCGTCAGTAAAAGAGTAGCCCAAGAGTTAGCGGTGGGTGGTAATTATTAGCTGCCTTCCCTCTAGTCTTACACTGCTAAATTACAGACGATTAACGCAGATAACCCTGGTATAGCTTCGCGCGAAATTCAAAACAAATAAACAATGCAATTTATATGAAAAGTTTTATTTGAGATTAGGTCTATATTTAATTGTAGAGTCAGTGTTGAAACATTATTTGCGTCCTTAGGCCTACAGCTCCATTAATGTAAACATATCCTGCTGTAGAAACACTATAGGAGAAATAAACTGATTCAGTATTCTTACATGAAGTGGACTTTGCATCATTTTTACCATATAACTTAGACACCCCCACCAAATAAAAAAACAGAAAATAAAAAAGAACGTTACACATTTTTTCTTTTCTAAAACTATTAGAGTAGGAACTGGCTCTGAAACCGTCGTGAACTTTCTGTAAAGTTCGATAACAAAACTGAGTTGTTTTTTAAAATAAAAATATCAAGAATAGTAATAATTTTATTTTGTCTTATTTCATACGAGAAAAAAAATTAATGTATACATAGATTACTGTATTTCCTACTTTTCTAATACGTATTATATTATTGCTCATATTAGATCCTACTATTTACCAATGCAGGAAACGTTAAAAAGACAAATGAAGTACTTATAATCTATCAGTATAAACTGGCAAGTAAAAATATTTAAATGCCGTTTCATCAAAACCTTTGAAAACCTCTCCAGTCTTTGTTTAATCTCAGTAAAAATAGTGTATCGAAGTTCATTATTTTTGATGTCATGCTTCTTGTATTGTTGATCATTTGATTGTACCAAGATTTTTATATAAAAACAAGAATCTACTCACTTAATTGGGTATGCTGTAAAACTTTTGAAGTCAATTGCTGGATCTTTTTTTCAGATACGCATAGTGTACTAAATTAAAGTATAACCGTGCTTCCAGACATCCACGTCTCTTAGTGGCAAGTCTAAATGCTTATAAAGTTAAAAACCGAATTTCGATATCCTTGGTGGGTATAGCATAGATAGCCTATTGTGTAGCTTTATGCTCAACTGCATACAAACAAACAAAAGCTAGTCTCACACGTTAATAAGTAATTATGTTATAGTTTTCAGGTTTAATTGCTTTTAGCAGGAAATTTTAATTATATAAAGTGAACAGAAAGAAAGTGCAATACAGTTTTGTATTCAATAAAAATATTCTTTAGCAAGAAGACAGTGAATGTAAATCATATATATATATATATATTATGTCAGTTCAAGCTTTAAACCATTACTTTCGCTGATGGATTTGAATATGAAGAAGTCTATGAAAGAAACATATGTTGAAAAGAGACCTGAACGTTTTCATTACCCATTTTGTTTGATTTTGGTCAAGTTTGTGAATTACCTATTAAACAAGTAATGACTAGGAAAATAATAAGTTTATTAACTTTCACTAGCAGCATCTGTAAAAAATAACTATTCAGAAACAACTTTCAATTTACCCTATACAACAAATAAAATGAACATCGCTGGCTGTAGCCAGAATTCGTGCGCTTAGTTGGTTTTAATCTATCGCTCGAATTTTGTAGACAGGGGCTTCATGTTACATCTTAACTCTAATTAAAATTAATTAAATAAAACTTATTTACTGAATAAATTTAAATTTGTTTTGAGACGTTTGGTTTCTGATATTTTTTATGAGATTTAAAATGTTGGTATTTCACTAATGTGTGCGGATGAATAGAAAGAAGGATTTGTCGTAGACAAGAGTGGGATAAATTGAAACTTTCCACTTTACTAAACATTGAACATTTCCCTATGTTCTGAAAATAATATTAATACGAATAAATTAAGACCCTGGCCTTAACTGTATATATACTATAAGTGAAAGGAATATTTGTATTTCATTTATTTGTTGTTAAGCACAAAGCTACACAATAGGTTACCTGTGCTATGGACACAACATGTTTATAATAATATTGTATGTATACATGTATTTATACGTTTAAGATTAAGCTTCGCATTTTTCAAGTGTACATATGCACTTACAACGTGCAGGTAGACGTTCTTGTTTGTGATTGAAATAATATTTTCCCTACTTTTAAATATATATTGCATATGTTTTTAGCTTTAAACTTTTGGATTTAAAGTTTTCCAGGACTTTATTTCAAAAACTAACGAACAAACAGCAAAAGCACAAGAAAAGAACGTTAAAACAATTTCAACGTGAGACTTATTCGACCAAAAACATTCACTTATTTATGAGCTTTGTGTGATATGATTAATACACTATTTGAAGACTCAGAATTAGCCTCTACAGTTGTATATTGAGTTAATTTACACATTTGCAAGTGTGAAAGGTAAAAACATAAAACAAAAGTTACAAAATTTAATATTACATGTAGCCGGTCTTAATGTTATACACACTTTAATATAGTTCCACGTCAGTGCTCTGTGTGTATAGATCAGTGCACCACGTCAACCTCAACATTGAACTTCCTCTTCACGTGACCTATGCTTGACCAATCCATTTTCAACACGATGTTACTTTCTTTTTAACGCATGCGCCAAAATACATTTATTCTGGTGCCACGTGTGTCATCTTCCTTTTATAATTTCGTAGTGAACGTTAGGTTGTGTGTATGAGAAGATGTGGTTTCGTACTTTTGGCTTGTTGTTTCTTTGTGTTGTAATTGCCGTTGGTGAAGATGAAATTAAAAAAGAAGAAAATGTATTAGTGTTAAATAAGGACAATTTCGATAAAGTTCTGAAAGATAATAAATACATACTCGTCGAATTCTGTAAGTATATGTATATATATTTCAAATTCCATAACGCCGCACTGAAATAATGTATAGCGTCGCTAAACTGTAAGTTAGCGAGGAGTAGGAATAAGATGTCTGATGCTACACTTCGTCTTGCAATTTATTAATTTTTCAATGTGATAGTGGTGTCAGATATGTAAATCACTTCAGGCTTTAAAACAAAAGTTTATTAGTACTTTTGTTAAGTTTTATATAGATCTAATAGTTTTTCCTTATGTTATTCTCGCTAAAATATGAAGTTAAGATTTAATTTAGTTTTTTCGAACGTCTAAGCAAAAGTAGTAGTCCTTGTCGGGTCTAGCTCATTCGAGCTGTTTCAGTATATCTTTCTTATCCTGTTGAATATTAACTCGGGTAAATAGGAATATAATTTTAGAATTGTGTTTTTCAGGAAGAACCGTGTAAGCTGTATTTAATTTTCAATGCCGAATTGAATTGATGGTGTTTCATATGACTTACTGTTAAGTCAGCAGATTTTGTTAAATGCTTGCAAAATACTGAGGTGTCGCAAGATTTTTATTTTTTGTCTATTTTAACATGTACATATGAGTAATAGATCATTCGTGCTTTCAAAGCTGCCCATATGTTATAAAAACGAAAACATTGAAGTAAAGAGGCTCTACTGGCTACCAAGTATACTTATAAGTTTCTTTGTGTCTCGAAACGGCTGGTATGAGTATTACTTTTATTGATAAGCAGAGAACAACTTTGTTCTGCTTATCCATAAAAGTGTTAATACTCATACTAGCCGTTCTGAGATACATTTTTATTTCAAGTGGGTTTCTCGTCATCAAGAAGTTTGTGTAGCATTCCTAATCTCCATGCCTTTTAAAAGGTTGTAAATATATAACAAATAATTAATTTCATTTTTTTTATAGTCACTTCTTGGGTGTATTACAGATCTTTTTAATATAATGAAGCAAATGCATGGAGTTCTTGAAAATCTGAATAAAGATAGTTTTAGGCTATTATGTGGTTGTATTGATGTATTTTTCTACTCCAACAACATATTATGATGGTACTATTATAGAGAAGACCAGCACTTCTATAGTATTACATTTGTATACACTATTCAGCCACTGTATATGCATGCAGTGGTGTTATCCATAGTGTTTAAACCTTTGATTCTGTAATAAAACCAACTACAACTATGTACAGAATATATACCAACGATAGTACAAAAACAAAGTGATGTTATCTGTACACAGATGTTTTTATCTTCGTGTTTAGCTTTTATTATTTGTTTGTACAATTTATAATTCTTTACCTTATTAATTGAGTGCTTTGATCAAAGCAAACTACCTAATTATCTCCAGAAAAATACCTCAAGTACTTTCTAAGAGTGGACTTTGAACAAACTGTTAACTACTCTATTTATAAAGTTATGTTAGGCAACACTACTATGTATGTTTTTGTATTGTTTATTTATTATAAAAATGTTAAATTATTTAATATTGTATGAGTAGTTTGGCATTCATTAAATAAGAACAACCAAATTCTGGTTTCTTTTAGTAACGAAATATTTACAAACTTCTAGATGAGGTGAAGAGGGGGGGTGAAAGATAATACATCTATATATTTTAGAGGTAGAACTAATTGGGGCATGGTCCAAGAAATAACAATGAGGGTAACCACTTTGGTTTTAAAACATTTGTCTTAACTATATGCACAACTAATTTTTCTGGGCTACAGTGACAATGCCATCAATTTGTCTTTTTATAATTGCTTGTTCTGATAGATGAAGGCATACATTTTCTGAACATAACTTCAACCATGCTGGTTGTGAAATAGATTATAGGTTGATAATTTGGTAGCACAATAAAAGGGTATTGTATGATGAATTAAAACAAATGGTTATTAATTAAGGTAAAACAAAGTGTGAAATATACCACTAAAACCAATCTTATCAGTGAAAGTAAAAATGTATCTTTCTTACATTTAAAATTGGATATAATTAGAACATTTCAGTTTTATTAACTAAATTAGTATAATATGAAGAATAATATTTTTATGAAAAAGCCATTGAAAGAAAAGCAAACTTCATTTTGGGAGCCAGAACAAACAAGTAAATTGATTGTTTGTTTATGTAAGTAATTTTAAAGAACAATCAAAACTGTGCAATATGTACTACTGCTATGCCCCCAGATGTCCACTCTTAAGGTTAGGTATTAGTTTGTAGTATTTAACAACCAACAAAAACAATAACCTTATTAACTATAGCTGTGCTACAGAATTATAACTTAGGAAGGCATGAATAATTATCTGCTATCAATAAGTTATTGTCATGGTTAATTGTGATAAAGCTGGATTAGGTTTGGTTTCTGATAGTTACTTCAAACACAGCCAGTACTTAGAAGTGGAGAACTGATGTACGCAGTATCGATAATCTCTTTTAAACTACATTGTTGTTGACAGTAGTTAAAGTGATGTTACAAATTAAGAGAAATAGAATTAGTTTAGAATCATTTCATTGATAGAATTTTAGAATAATTTTGTTTTTGAGTGAAAATGACTTCTTTTTTTTGAGTTTTTAGTCTGAGCACTGATAAAATTAAATTTTTGATTGTTCCAAAACCAATATTTTTTTTTATTTTTTTGTAAGATGCCCCATGGTGTGGACATTGCAAAGCACTGGCTCCTGAATATGCAAAAGCAGCAACTCAGTTGGCTGATGAAAAATCTGATATTAAATTAGCCAAAGTCGATGCTACGGAAGAGACGGAGTTAGCCGAGAAACATGGTGTTCGAGGATATCCAACCTTGAAGTTCTTTAGAGATTCTGAACCACTGGATTACTCAGGTAGATTGCATTGTTAACTTGAAGTTTTGATAGATACCATGTAGATGTTTGTATAATTGTATACAGGTGTAGCTTGTTAACATTAAGTATAAGGTTGAAAAGTGTACTTGTTTATTTCTCTTTCTGTGTTTCATAGTTACATACTGATCTCCTTCTTCCTCTAATATGACATCATTCATTTAAGTTGTCATATTTTTGAATTCTGAAATAGTTACATGTTCTTAATAAATATTCAAAATGTGCAGAAATAATTTTGACGATTTGAGTAAGTTTTTTTAGTAATGGAATAAAGGAAATATTGGTAAGAAAATTTTATCCTAGATAAAGAGGAGCTATTTATGTTTTAACGCTGTTGACCAGTCAGACATGTTGAAACAATTGGGGAGGGCCTTCAGGAGTCTTGATTAAGGTTATGGGTGGGGTTTATTTTTGTGCACCAGCAATACCATGTGTGGGGTGCATGTATACTCTGTTTGATTTTATCACTCGTCAAGATTTTTGCCAGCCTACCCTAAGCTTGAAATTCTTTTAAGCATAAGTAGAGTAAATCTGTAAGAACTCGGGTATGGTCAAATACATTAATCAAAAGGGTTTGACTGACTTCTGAAGTCCAAAACTGTTATTAGATTTTAAATTGGTCAAGATACAATGGAGCTATGAGCTAAAAGTATATACTTTAAAGAAAAACCAAAACTATAAGACATTCTTGATCTGCTGTACTGTGTCTAATAACTTTAAGTCTGTGAACTAGCTTGGACTTGTGTTTGTTTCATGTATTGATATATGTTATGACAAGCTAAATTATCCATTCTCACTAATTTATGAAATAAATTGAGTTAATAGATTAACTTAGACTTTAAAACAGTTAACCGTGTTTCACTCTTGGGTTCACTCAGAGACAACACCCAAAGTTACTTGTATCACCCTCAACAAAATATAATTGTTGAATATTTCAGTCATGCTAAGAACAGCTCAACAATAACATGTAAGTCTAGTTTGTTATCCCTTAAGTTAATTCACATTTTAAAATGTGAATGATAGAATGGTTGATTACTAACAATTTGGTGTAGAATATCTTATCTGTGAAATAAAACCTAACATTATTCATATCCATTGTTCTGTTATTTCAAAAGTGAATGTTGAGCTTTGTCTGTGTGCGTAGTTTTTAAAACAGCAGGCTCCTGTGGTATTAACCTTCAGGTCACTGGTGTTAACCATTGACAAATCGAAAGATTTGTATCATTAAAAATCTAATTTATTTACTAATAAACAAAAAATGTTTGACTCTTGCACATATGTACGATTTTATAAATGTTTTTGTGAGCATACACAAGTAGGGACATCTTCATGAAGTAAACTTCATACTGATGATAATGATAAAGATCAGCTAATTTGTTCTTTCTAGCAAAACATATTAGTGAGAACTATGATGTTAAAGGATTCAATATTTACATTGAATGAATTTTTTGAATTGTTGTTTTTTTGAGTGTATAAAACTACCAAGATTACATAGACATTGTTGTAGTTGTATGAATTTTGATCTACATTAATGAAAAATGTTATTTTTAATGTTTTTAAAGTTTATTATAGAAGTTATTGAAGAATGCTATGTTATTTAACATACAAAACTGAAACTCTTGTTTGTAAAGGAATTGTAGCAACTGTTGATTTTTTTGGTTATATATCAGAACAGTTCCAGTTAATACTGATCATTCTTTAAGAAACCATAATTTCTTGTATAATAAACTTGGAAAAGTTTTATGGGCCAATTTTTAATTTTTTTTTGTAAGTGTATGAACAAAACTATTCAATACCAACTGTCTCCTGGTTTAGTTTTTTGTAATATAGTGATTAAATGACAAACTTGATTGATTTACCCACTTTCACAAAAATAACCAACTAATCCAAATTAATATGTCAGGTACTACTATTTATGGTTATTCATAGTATTCAAGTACCATATGAGAATAACTGATTAATTAGCCTGACAATTAATCAGTTATTGTTCAGGTCAAATTGTGACCATTATTGGTGTCAGTTACTGAAATTGTTTTAAATTTCTTTTGAAATTTCTTTTTAGTAGGAAATGTTGATGCCTTCAACTGTTAAAGGGAAATGTATGTAATGAGTGAATGGAAGAGGTGAGTTTGTTAAGGCTATGAATTACTACAAAAATTAAATAAATACAAATGTGACTTTCTATTTTTTTTAACCCTTTCCAGGCGGGTCATTGCATTCAAAATTTTATTGAATTATTATTTTATGAATTTGTTATTAATTAATTTTGGTATGAAACTGCAGATTATAATTTAAACTTCCATATTATCCATTATTTAATATTGTAATTTAAATGTAGGTGTTAGAAATAAACACACAAACATTGATTTTTTTTGTGTTGTGTGATATGTTGAATGCAGCACTTGTTCAACTTTTATTTACTGAGCTGTCACTAAATTTAGTGAAAGGGACACAATGGCACCACTCACCTCTTTCCATTATTGAAAATCATTCCTTATATACACTTCATGCTGGTAGGTTGAGTCTTTAGCCTGTTTGAAATTGCATAATTTTCTTATCCCCTAATATAGCTTAGTTACTAAACTTGATAAATTGTTATGAAATTCTATGGTATCAATATAATAACTTATTTTTTGGTTATTCAATTGCATGTGTAAAACCTAAAAATTTATTTCATGTCCTCCAGGAGCGAAGCTTCTTAAGGCTTAGCAATCTGTGACAAGCAGCAGCAGAGTACAAAGGTTGTAGCTAGAAGGGATAATTGTTTGCTTTACTTCTATGTTAACTGTTCTGTATTTTTAAAGAAATATAAGGTAAATAAATTATTTGTAAATGATGATAATGGTTGTACATATGTAATGTATTATAACTGAAATGTGACTGCCCTTTACAAAATACTAGTCTACTTAGAACACAGCCAATACAGGTCACTTTTATATTCTTGGACCTAGTAACAAGTGCACATACACCATGTCATTGTAACTTCTGTGGCATTAACTACCAATGGCTATCAGGTCAATAAAATAAATATTTAATGTTATGACATTTAAGCTATTTGGACTAAACATTTGTATTTTTGAGTTATTTCTAGTTATTTTATGAAAACAAAGGCATAATTTGTATTTATTTCTTAATTTTTTATGGTGGTTGCAAAATCAGTCAAGCCAACTCTTGGAGATTTGTTAGTGAAAATAACAATGTTTTTTTTAAACTTAATAAAACTATCTGGACATTATTAAGATTCTGTTTGTAAAATCTGAAAAATTACTTTAAGTTGGATAGAAAATGTGTGAAAATAAATGCATGAGAAATACATGGCTGCATGCTTTTTAAAAAAGATTTTGCATGAAAGCATTGTAAAATTTGTTAATAATTTGTCAAATTGTGTGACTATATGCTTACTAATTTAAAAGTAATATAAATTAAAACTATAACAAGCACAAAATGGTTGAGGTCAGTCCCAAGGTAAGAACCCATGCTGAAAGGGTTAATCTTGAATGAGAGAAAACAATATCATAATTAGAGCTTGACCAATTTAACTTGATTAGTCAATTGCCTACAATAATTACCTTGCAATTTGATGTTATTCAAAATAATAAATTTAATTAGTTGTATTAATTTTATTAATCTAAATATTTCAGGTTATTGTTTTTGAACTATCTCACAGTTGGAATATGGTGATTTCTGTCATTTATTTTTTATTTAATTAAGTTTTGAACCTAATGTTGCAACATTTGAAAGCATTAACTAATGAAAATTAATGTTATTTCTACTACCCATATCTCTTGAAAATGAGACATACTTGATATATTTGATTATTAATTGATTATCATTTTCTATTGATTGCCAAGTTCTTATCACTTAATCTTAGACATAAAAAAAAAATTGCATTTTCATGGCTTTCACTCCTGTAAAGTCAACAGACAAATAATGGTTATGAAGTAAACTTAATTATATTAGTTAGGTATACATCTGAAATTAGAATTTGAACCAATGTTTAAAGGTTTGCTTTTTTTGTATTTTTAAGCATGTTTGTAAATAAAAGTGGCTTGTCATGTTGTTTTAGAAACCTGTGTGGATTTCTATTTTCTTGTTAGTTTATTTAAATACAAATAATACTTTAAAACATTTTCATTTTAGGTGTGCTGTTGTTTTATAAAAATCTGTCATTGATTGTGGTTAACATTGTTTTTCTTATGCTTTTATATATTTTTAATTCTTAACTTATTTCAGTGGAATTTCAAAATATTTGTTTTTGTGCAATTGGTACAGTCAAATTATTTATGAAATTGAAATGGTAAGGCAAAGTGTAGTGGTTAACAACCAGAACATTCTTTTTCATTTTGTTGTCATTTGAAATGTCTTGTTCTAATAAGCTTGTAATGCATTCTGATTCTTGCATGACAAAGAAATTTGGTCATTGAAACTGTAATCTTTGTATTAACAGGTGGCCGTCAAGCTGATGAAATTATTCTTTGGTTGAAAAAGAAAACTGGACCACCTGCACTTACACTTAAGACAGTTGAAGAAACTACACAGTTCAAGGAAGGATCAGAGGTTGTTATTGTAGGTTTCTTTAAAGATCTGGAAAGTAAAGAAGCTAAAGTCTTTCTGGATGCTGCTGTAGTAACTGATGATTATCCATTTGCCATCACCTCACAGGATGAAGTTTATAAAGAATTAGATGTCCAGAAAGATGGCATCATTCTATACAAGAAGGTTGGTGTATATCCTTCATATAAAACATTGGATATAGTATTATTAAAACAACTAAACTTAATGCTTACCCCCTTCTGAATATCTTAATTTTAGGATGATAGCTTTTTGACTGAAAAAGCTTTAACCCACTGTACTATCTTAAATATACTTGTAATAGGTAGAGGGAAACTTGGAGAAATACACCCAGACCATATTTATAGATTTTGTGTCTTTGACAGTTGAATGCCCTGTATCATATCAGTCACTAAATAAGTGTTTTCTCAAATGAAAAACTGTGAAAGAAAATCCCTGCTGCAGTGAGAAAATTTTTTCTTGTGAATTGTCAAACCTAAATAACTTAGTTTACTTGTTTCTTTACTATAAAAATGTTTTGATGTACTTTCTGTTCTAAACTCAAGTTCTACAAGGTGCCATATTCTCATTGCTCTTGGATAATTGTCTTTCTTCATTCATCAGGTAGGAGTTGGTCATTTCTATTGTCAGGTTGTCAATTCTTTCAAGTCTACTGAGAAATCTTTTGAGGGAGAGAAGGAAGTACTGGGTTCAGATACAAGTTATTTGTACACTTAATACAAGATTGTTTGGTATGCTTTAATATTTATGCTAAACCAAAACTGATATTAGAGGTTACTTTGAATTGGCTGGTTCAGTTGCAAGATAGTTTTAAAACTGTTGATATCCAAACACCTTGGAAATGCACAAACTTTATAAAGTGTGTTGGTGCATGATTGGAAAAGTAGGCTTAAAATTAGAGTTACAACAATAATCTTTAACTCTTTTGCCCTGGCTTTCCTTTAATGTGGATGTTATTAAACTACCATTTGTATGTTATACCAGTTAGTAGATCATAGTCTTCACTAACAATATATATTTTTAATAGTATATATAAGTTGCTAAATCTACAAGGAAATATTTTAAAAAATCCTAAACTTTGAGTGTAATACACAAGACTTTCTTATTCAGTTTTGTTTGGTTACAGAGCTATCAATAGAAAATCGGGCCCTTCCCGTCACCCCCACTCACTTTCAGAATACGTTAACAATTCCCTCTTGCATTTAAATATATATATTACTTATAGTTAATAAAAAGTCGAGGTTTTTCATCAATCAAATGACGTAGTGTATAATGTTGTATTCTGAAAAGCTAATTAAGTTCATTCTGAATACAATCTTCATTCCCATGGGAAAGTTAAGACTATTTTAGATGATTTTGTAATAGCTCTTGTTGCATACTTGGATAACCAGAATTAAGTTTGAGAGTTAAGAGAAATTTTCTACTTTTTGCTTATTAGCCTACTTTCTCTAGTATGTCATTTAATTAGGTAGGTAGTTATTTGGTGCATTACAATCATTAGTATAAAAAAAGTAGGCTAAATATCATTATCCATCTACAGAAAAAAAAGCCTGGGTAGGAACTTGTGTTTATTATTTATTTGTTATTATAAAACTAAGAAACTTAACTAGGGATTTCTTTAGGTTAGTTAAGGTTAGATTAGGTAAAATAAATTGTAATATAATAAGAATATTATGAGGCAAACACATGGGTAGTGTAATTTGATAGCATAATGTAAGCTGTGTGTGCCCCAAGCAACTTACAACTTATGGTATGAATAGTTGTTAAACACAGTTCAAAGGGAAATTAAAAAAAAAAGAAAATTATAAATAGATGTATAGTTTTACAATCATAAAGCTACTTATGATAACTGAATGTGGTTTTAAGTTACAACTTGAAGTTATTCTAGAAAAAAAATGTGATTTAAATTAATTCTTTGTCAAATTGACTGATCTTGTGTTAAGTTAGGATAAATAAAATCTGTTAAAATATAGTCTTAATGAAGAAAACAAAAGTATTTAGGAGGTTTACACAAAGGAATTTTGAGATGACAAGTATTTTTAACCTTAATATGAAAATTACTTTGTGCACTGACTAAAAAACAAATACTCAATAAATTAATGGACAAATCTTTATTTTAGTTTATTAAAGATAATTCTCTCAAATGAGTTTTTATTTGTATGTAAAATGTACACACACACACACACACACACACACACACACACACACACACACACACACACACACACACACACTGAAGACTATCAAGAAGATATAAAAACTTTAAACAAATTGATCATGTGGTCAGTCAAAGTTAACTTGTATCGAGATCTGATGCACAATACTTTTGACATTTGTTTCACAAATTTCATAGTGTTGCTGTGTTTTTAGATTATCATTGTTTGGAAGTTCTACTCTTTAAAGTGGCAGAAACTTCAATTATGTGACCTGTTACATTATGTGCACAATATTTGTTTTTTGTTTTTGTTTTGAGAAACTTGTTAATAAGTTGTACGTCTGCTGAAAATCAGAGTTTGTTAAAGGCACATAAGCATTTGACAATCAAATTTGTTTACTTGAAGTAAACAATATTCACTTCATTTGATTACCCTGTTAATAATGCTTGAACATAACATCATCATAATAATGAACATTTTAAAAAATTTTAGTATAACTTTAAGTTACTTAGAATTGTAATAAGGCTTAGCTCACTGGGCAGTGACTGCATACACTTGTCAGATACATGTGCAAACTTATGGGAACCTAGTAATGTCTTCTCATTGTGCATATGTTCATTTTAGACATGAGTGAATGTATTATAATACAAGTCAGGAAATTACAAACAGTTGAATAGTGTTGAATCAAATTGCAGCAGTGAATTATTTCTCAAAAGAGAAAGCTGTGTTCATTTTATTTTTAATTTTTAAATTTGCACACTGTATGTCGATTTGAGGTCAAACTTTTAATATTCATGTAGTAGATTCTAAAGGTTATGGATATTAAATATGAAGGTTGTAAGATGAAGTATTTTTGTATACAAATTTGTAACAGAATGAAAGGTTAAATCTCATGAAGATTTAGCAAATTCATAATTATAGTAAATATCGTTACAAATAGTTTCACAGAAACAGGTTGGTGATATATATTTAAAAAAAAAACAAAAAAAAACCAGTACTGTCATTGTAGGATTAACTTTCTCAACACAAACTCAAGTCAATTTTACTGACCATGTGATCTTTGTATTTATTTAGTCTTTATAGATTAAATATTTAAATATAGTGTGTATATAGTCACAAAATTTGGCAGTCTTTCAGTTAATGTTAGCTCTTTTACATAAATTTTTTTGTGAAACATTTTTTAATAAACTAAAATAAAACCTTTTTTTTTCATGAATTTATTGTAAGTAGGTTTTAGCTCATAACGGTAAATATCTAGTTTATAATCTAGTTTTATTGGTTTATTAAACCATGTCTAACTATTATCTACACTATTAAAAGTTGTAAGTCACTTTGGGAATGTGCAGCTCATGTTACTCAATTGAATTACATTACTCACGAGGTGTTTGCATGCTTGTTGTGATAATCATTTTACCTAATGTAATCTTAACTAACCTAAAAATAATCCTTATTTTACATTTTAGTTAACTTTATAACAAAAAATAAATAATAAACAGGGAAAATAAGAAATAAAATACCCAGTCTTCTGTTTTCTTACTGTTGATGACAACCCTACTTTTTTTATACTATTAGTACACAATTTCTCTTAAGTTTCAAACTTTTTCTGGCTTCTAACTATGCGACAAAAGCCTTTACAAATTCATTTAGTTGCTAGCTTTCCCATGAGAACAAAGCTTGTGCTCTGATTAAAATTGACGTTTAACATTTTAGAACATAATGTTATACAATACATCATTCAATAGATAAACCTTGACTTTCTATTGGGTATAGGTAATGTATATCAAAGATATAAGAGAATTATTAACAGTTTCTGAAAGAGAGGATGTGACAAGTGGGTGTGGCAGGATGTCTGCTTTTCTGTTTGGTAGATTTGTAACCAAAGTTTGAAGTCAATTTAAAAAAACAAACAAACAAAAAAGACATTGTTTGTCTGGGCAATGATGATTTTATAGTGAGTAATTTACATATAGTTTTGTAGTTACTGGAGGGGTGGTACACAAAATATAAAGACAGGATATCTAGAGAAAGTGTCTCACTGGGAGAAATTCAAGATTTTAAGAAATATTTCATTATAGAAGTAAGAACTTGTAATCTATATTTTAGTTGTATATTAGTTATTTTGTGCTTTACTAACTTGTGTAACTTAAGCACAAAGGAGTTTAATAAAATTAATACACTAAAATTATGTTTCTTCCACAGAAAATGATAACCAGGGTTAATGGGCTAGTCAGTTAATGAATTAACAAATGACAAATGTCACTAATTATACAGCTCTGGTTTTAGGTACCATGAACACTGGCTTCTTATTGTATGGTTTATAGAAATGGTTGTGCAGATTTTTTGGTGCTGCCATACAGTTATAATAATTTTGTTGTACATGTATAGAGGCTCGTTTGACTTAACTGGTGTCAGTTGTCATGGCATTAAAAAGAGAGATCACATTTACTTTACTAGGAGCTTTGCAAACCTTAAATTTTCCATCCATGTGAACCTTGCAGCAAACACTGTACTTCATGTTGTTGGAACAGGTTTCCTAGGACAAGATATTTGTGAATTATTATTTTATGTACTGTTGGTGAGACATGCATGTCAGTTACCTTCTGTTTAATGTATCTGCAGAACTTTTCTTGTGGCTTTTATGAATAACCTTTAGAAAAAGTTGACACTAGTCTGGCTCATGACAGGATTGTTCCATTTAATAATTAGGAACCTATTGTATATGTAAGTTCTAGACTTACCAAAACTTGTATTTGCTGCAAACAATTTGCATAGGTTGGTGATTCAATCTTTTTATGACATTGGGTAAAATTTTCATAGTTGAATGTAAGTGATTGAAGGTGTATGATGTGAAAAAACAAATGCAGTCACAAGGAAATGGTTTCACTTTTCATCTGAGAATAATACAAATAAATATTAAGTCTTGTAAGTTTTATTAATACAATAATCTCATCGTTCCTACTTTAGGACACTATTTTTATAAAGATCTACATAATTTTAAAGCTTCATGTTTGTTCATTTAGCAAGTCAAAGTTAGAAGGATATTTGATTTGAGAAAGAAAGTGGTTATTTTTGGTAGGTCATTGAGTAGCAAGGTAAAAAATAAATGAGAAATCCATTGATAGATCTATGAAATCATGGCTTATACTGATTTTAAATGTGTATTCATTTAAAAAATAAAGTCCTAATTATATTTGACTTAAAAATGATTTTAGTAATGAAGTTGATGTCATTAAATATAACTGTATAAATTGGTAAATAATTAATAAATCTGTTTTTGGAAACCTTTTCCTGAATAGGCTCAATAAGATAGGTTGTTAACACAAATAAATGTGTGAATATTATCATTACATTTCTTTTCTTTAAAGATTCAATAGAACTATTTTGTATTCTCACAATTTTTTCATAGTGAGTGATATATTAGCTCTCTTCAATTTCTTTCAGTTTGATGAGGGTAAGAATGTCTTTGAAGGTGACCTGACAGTCGATAACATAAAGAAGTTCGTAAAGGCCAATAGTCTTCCACTTGTTGTAGAATTTAACCATGAGGTTTGTTTTTAATACAGTCTTGTGTACCCAGTAAGTTAGTGTATAAACTGATCTGCTAGTTTTCTCCCTGTTGATAAAATATTTTAACTGTATCTTGTGAGCTCAATCATACAAAATACAATGTTTCGAAATCTGTGAATGAATCTTGAGATACTGAATGCATAAATTGATGAAACAAATTTCAAAACTAAATAATGTAAGAAAATTGTAAATGGATAGCTTTAGGTTTAAAACATCCTCCGCACAGGACATGAATTAAATTAATATTTTCTAGTGAATGACCTTTCTTTTCAAATATGAGCAGTTTAAAACTTTATTACAGCTAATTTACATTTTAAATGTATATATTAGATTGGATGATTTGATTGTACTGATTGTTACTTGGGCCTCTGTTCTTCAAATATTTTTCTTAGAAAACAAAGTAACATCATTAACATGTTATAAGCTATGTTGATTATAGATAACTAAATTAAACTTGAACTGTTTTATAAATGTTTAAGAGACGTGAACTGTTGTCATTTTTAAATGTTTTTACAAGTGGTAACTTGGTTTTAAATGACCACAAGATAACTTTGTCTCTTCTGTCTTTAGAATTGGTCTTATTATAGTTATTACTTTTTAATCTAGAGTGCTCAGAAGATCTTTGGAGGTGAAATCAAATCTCACAACTTGCTTTTCATTAGTAAGACTGCATCTGAATATGAAAAAATATTAGAAGACTTTCGAAACATTGCTAAAGAATTCAAAAACAAGGTATGTCTACATTGGCTGTGAGAAGTTTTTAATTCTCAGGATAGACAATTATTAATAAATAATAATGAAAAAAAAATGCAAGAAACTACAGATCCTCAGTTGTATAAGCTGGTGTAACTTAGTTTTTCAGCTGGTGTTGGACATGATAGGAATAGTTGTTCCATATTCATGTGAATTATGGAATCCATTTTATATATATATATATATTTGCAGCATGTTTATTTTTAATGGTTATATATTTCCAAATGTTTAGGAACAAAGTGACTAGTTGCTTGGAAGATGGGGGCCCTTTGAATTTTTGCCTAATAAATTTTAGTTGACAAGTGACATTCATCTTATCCATAAAATTAATTATGAAAAGTTTGAATATTATTATAGTTGTAATTGGTGTCACATGGTGGAGTTCTTGTATACTGCCATACTCATGACTGTGTCCTACAGCTGGAGTGTTTGAACTGAAGAAACATTCTTACAGTTTTAAAGTCACAAACATTTAGCATTTTTGCAATGGTGGAGAAAAAAAACACCCTGCAAAAATACCTTTTGAACATTGTTGTTTAGGTGGAATTATGAATTTCTCTTGATATCTCTAACAAAGAAATAAATGTGCTAGAAATTAATGAAGGCAGAAGTTGAAAGCTTCAAGCCATTGAATGTTAACACTTTTTTCAAGAATCTTTTCATTTAAAAAAGTACTTACTTTCCTGCAATGAAAATTTTAAAGAGTTTTATATTTAAGTGTACTTTTCAAAACAGCATAATGGCCTTCTATGTTCCATGTTTAAAAGAAACCCTGAAAATTAGTACATTGTTCAAATACCAATGGGTGATCTGTAAATGTTTTCAGTTTCATGTTGTTTATAACTCAAAACACATTATTTTTTATTGTAGTAATGATAAGCCGGAGCATTAACTTGATAATGGTTGAAGTTATAAATTTATAAAAGTTTGGATTTCTTTTGTTTTTTTACTGTAAGCTGCTGTAATAAACATTCACTTTAGTTTTGTCATTAAAAAAGAGAAAAAAAAAGTACCCAATTCTTTAGTATATGTAAGAACGTCTTTCTTACTTTTTGTGTAATTCCTGATACCTCTGAAAGGTATTTTTGATGTTTTAAAATGTTATGCATCACAAAAATATTTAGTGTATCATTTGTATTTAGTTTAGGCTTGGTGTCTGCACTAGATAACTTTTGTTTTAATAGCAAAGTAAGTCTAGTTTGGAATTAACCAGTAATGGATCTGTAGTTTGGTTTCTGTTAATGCTAGATAAGGTTAACTAAGAGGTTGTATATGTACCTTCAAGATCATGAATAATTTCTTGCAGGTCCTGTTTGTTACAATTGACACTGACGAAGAAGACCATGAACGAATCATGGAGTTCTTTGGCTTGAAGAAGGAAGATACTCCAGATATGAGGCTTATTGTCTTAGAGGATGAGATGAATAAATTCAAGCCAGAAACAACTAAAATTACTGTGGAAAATATTCGTAACTTTGTGCAGGGGGTTTTGGATGGAAAAATTAAGGTGTGTAAAGTATATTGCTTGCTGTAATGTATTATCTAGCTATTTAAAAGGGTAATAGTTTTGGGGATTAACAGTTTTCACTGCCAATTTCGAAACCTGGACTCGTAACCATTGATTATATTCTAAATATAATGGTGAGTAACATGACATTAGTTGGGAAATATTTGATGTAAAAGTTTTTTGGTTTTTTTTTATGACTGAAAGAATAATGTGTAGGAAAACATTGTTTTAAAGAAAGTTTTTTGTTTTTAATCTTATTAAGCTTTCCAAGTTTAATGACGGCAAAGTTTCATTTGAATATTAACACACACATGCACACATACCTAATTTCATCTGTAAAAAATAATTTAATTTGGAACTACATTACTCTTTGTTTAGTAACTGGGCAAAAAGGACAGAGTGAATGAAAAGAACATGAACTCACCCTCCCCATTTAATCAGTAGTAATTTATAAATAGTTGTAACTCTAAAACAGGATTTGATACCTGTGGTGTAAATAGTACAGGTAGCTTTCTTCAACTTTGTTTTAACATCTTAACAAACAAGAAAATTATAATAGTAAGCCTGAATGCATAAGACCTGAATATACTAAAATCTTCTTTACTTCTTTTAATGGATCATTTATAATAAAACTTTTTTATAAAAAAAACAAGCAGAAATACCCATTGGATAACAGAAATTGTTAAATAAAACACAATGCAAGTTTAACAGCAATCATATATTTCAAAGTAATAACTAACAAACTTAGCTTCAACTTAAAGTTATGACAAAAATTCTTCGTAAGTATTTTCAGTTTGCTTTCTATCTACCAACAAATAAAGATTTAGAAGTGATCCCATGCTTTAACACCTTAAATCTCATTGACCATGAGAATAGCATGATTGTTTGAGGAACAGTCTAGTAACTTTCATACTTTAACCTTGAATCCCTTTAATATTAAACACTGTCTAAAGAGTCAATGGAATGGGAGTAATTAAGCAATATGCTTTGCAAAATAGAAATAGGATGTTCCCATAGTGCTTATGTACAGATTTTGGATGAAATTAGCATGGTTATCTTGGAGTTGGGTACAAGCAAACACAGTTTTGTCTTTTAATGTTGGTAAAAATCTTATCTTTTGAGGGCACTTATTCTTACTTTGAGCAAGTTGTCCTAGAGTGAAGAAAATTACTTGTAAAACTATAATGATATTAATATTGTTATTTAACTCTTATGTTAAATCTGATCTAACTGTAGTAAAAAAAAAAAAAAAGAGCTAAATCTGTATTTGCCTACTAATTTATGTTGGTAATATTCTTTCATTTATAAAAACTGATTGTTACCACAGGCAGTAATAATAAATTAACTGTTTTGATTTATGACTTTAGATACACTAGCATTTAAAGGAAAGTGTGAACATTTGAACTTTTTTAAAAGAAACAAAATATAATATTTGTCTTATCACCATAGCAACATCTGTTGTCCCAAGATATACCAGAAGACTGGGATAAAAATCCAGTGAAGGTTCTTGTTGCTAAGAATTTTGATGAAGTGGTGTTTGACAAGTCTAAGGATGTTTTAGTTGAATTTTGTAAGTACAAGGTGTTTGTGTTAAAGTAAGAGTTGCTGTTATTTCAAATCATTTGTTAAATACATTTTTTAGATACACTTTTGGAGTACTGTGTCTCTAGTGAATGTGTACTTTTAATGTGGTTTTCTACAGTGAAAAAAAAAATGGAATTTTGGTGAGTTACCAAGTAAAGTATTATAGATTACTACAGATGTTCAGAATAATAGACTCGATCACTTGTAGATCAGTTATTAATCTCAATAATGGAGATTGTGTTACGTTTAGGATTTGTATTTTGGGTACAATAAAATGTAAGGAGTTCATTTTTGTGCATCTCTTTAACCTGAGGAATTTTGTATTCAAATTAATATTTTGCATATGGATTAGTGTTTTTGTAACTACTTCATTTTTTCACTGGCTTACCTCGTAAGAATAATGTTGGGTAGAAATCCTGTCCACACAATGGTAATATATTATAATTTAGGAATTTCAAATTCTGTGTTTTATGTCATCTATTTATGTTGGTCAAACTGTAATTTGGAATTTTTGAGGTGGAAGACTAAGTTGATGCAATGTCTTACACCTAAACCCTTTTTCATATGATCTCTGTTAAAGTAAATTAGTGTAGATTTTATCTACTTTTCCTATAAGTTTTAAATTTAGTTTGTAGAGAAATGAAACTGACCTTGCAAACTTTTATAAACAAAATATATGGTGAACAAATTCTACTTGTAGTTTATTTCTAAGCAACTTTTATGTAAAAGACAATTAGGGTATTTTCTAGGATGTTGATTTTGCTGAGCACTCGTTTCACATTTGGTTTAGTTTGCTTTTGTTAGGTAAATGGTTTTACTTTTAAGTACAGGTATAAATATGAGTATTTAACTTACTGTAGTAAAGCTTACAATAAAGATTAAATGTTATTTTCTTCTACAGATGCTCCTTGGTGTGGACATTGTAAACAACTTGCTCCTATATATGATGAACTAGGTGAGAAGTACAAAGATAATGATAAAGTAGTTATTGCTAAGATGGATGCTACTGTGAATGAACTTGATCACACAAAAATCAACAGCTTTCCAACTATTAAGCTTTATAAGAGAGATACAAATGAGGTGAGTATCTACATTGTAATGTGGGTATGTAGAAAGTTCTTTTATTTCAGTTGTTCTTTGATGATTTTTAATTATTGTTTTATGATAGTCAATTACTAATCTCAAGCATTAATTTTAGGCCTACTTGTCAGTTACTAGTAATTATATGCATTGTTTCAAGGCCTGTTCTTGTCAGACACTGATAAACATTAAAGTTGTATCTAGAGTTATTCTTATTAGATTTGAATTTCCAAGTTTTACGACAAAGTGCACTCGAAAGAAAAGTGTTCACTGGCTGTTAAACACTATTAAAATAATATTCCAATCAGTACTAAATATAACTAGTTCTAGCTTTAAAGGCAATTTGTTTTTAATCACTTTTAATCTTTATTATGTCAGATACCTGCTTAAAAGTTTGGGTAGTTGTAATCTGTAAATGTTTTCTGTCTTGTAGAGATTGTAGGAACGTGAGTTAATTATGCTCGGACCGACAAAAGCAGTAAGGGTTTTACACTCGTAAACTATACAAAAATACCTAATTCAGTGTATAGAATAAACTTGTCAGTGATTTATTGAATTATTAGATATAAATCACCAATTCATTACTGAGCTTCATAACATTTCAAATGACTTATTTACAACTTTACACTAAAATTTGTGTTTAAAACAGGTATGATGCTTATGTAAACAAACCTAATACTATAAGCTGTAACTTGTGTGTAATTTTATTAATGATTAGTAAACTCAGAATAGTTATTATTCTGTTATATTTAATGAGCCAGTGTTTGAAAAGAATAAAACAAACTACTGCAGTGGTGACATGCTGGATTAACTTTAGTCACTTGTCTCATTTTGTTTGTGGAGTTGACTGTGTTCTTGCTACCTACTCTTCAGTTTGAGTTATATACTGGATTATTAAATTATTATAAAATATTTACACAACTGTTAATATGCTTTTTCTTCTAATATTACATAGTTGTTGTAGTTAAGTGAAGTGTTCAGCAGAGTTTGGAAGTAATTCAGCTACTAGTTGAGTGATTTTAAGCTTTTGACACAGTGCACTAGTTTTTAAAATATTTATCCTCTAAAAGTTTAGTTAGGATAAAAGTATCTTCACAGTTTTCCTAGTAACTTAAAAATATTGTTGGAACACTGTAGTTAAAGTAATTAAAAGTGTACTAGATTCCTGTAAATCTGCTAGTTGTGTTTAACATTTTTTTTATGTTTGTATTGGTTAATGTTATTTTAACAATTTTATTTGACTGGTAGCTGAAGCAAAAAAAAAGAAAAAAGCATTGCAATAGTTGTGATGGTTAACAAAGGTAGTTATTCTTATCCTTAACCTTGTAAAGTGTAATAAACATACCTTCTAAATTATGAGAAGTATCTCTAAGTCTCTAATGAAAGAATTAACATTTTCTTATCTCATTATCTACATGAGATTTCCACCAAAGTCTGTAATGAGAAAACTCTATGGTATAGGTTACACAGGTACAAAAAATTTACAAAACCAAATTAATTGGTACAACCATACTGTGGCTCGACAGGGGAGTTTTTAGTTATGGGTTTGAGTCCCAGTCATTGAACATTCAGTGGTGAAGACATAACGTAGCATCCAATCCCACTGTTAATTGTTAAGGGTAGCCCAAGAGTTTGCAGTAAGTGGTGTTGTCTGTCTTACCTCTAATCTCGCTGTTAAATTAGGTACAGGTACTTGGAAATGGGGAGTGTCACCAGGTATTTCTATCCAACAATCACCAATTTTATATCACTGTCCAAGATACTTTAATGGTCATCAGAGGCCTTAGGACACAAAACCCCGTGGTGTGTTTTATTCTTGGTTGAACTAAGTTTGTACAGGGTTAAATTTCAGTAAAAGTATTGTCTTTCATATTTGTTACACTTATCAGTTAAGCTGTTGCTGGTATTCTTGTAGGTAGTTGAATATAATGGAGAACGAACTTTAGTAGGAATTGGCAAGTTCCTGGAGACAGACGGAGAATATGGAAGAGCTGCACCTGATGAGGTAACCCTTGTTTGTTAAGTAGGATATTTACAGCTGATCTTTTATTTTTTTGTAGGTTATAGATTTCAGTGGAGAGCGTACACTAGATGGCCTCAAGAATTTTATACAGTCTGGTGGAGTAGATGGGGCTTCACCTAAAGAACAGGTTGGGTACTAACTTTCTTCACTAATAGCATGTTCTCTAATCTTTTGGTGTTGGGAAATTAAAGTTTAACAGAAGTGTAACATCTTAACACTAATGTCAGGAAGTTTTAAATAATTATAAATTCAGTAGTTGCTGATTATGGGGAAGCTTTGTAAATTTTAGATTTTTTATAATTTACTTCATTAATACTAGATTATTATTGGTGTGGTGATGGATTGATTGTAACTTTTCTCCTGGCCTGTGTAGAAACTTGGACTGACATCTACTACATAGGATCACCCAGTTGAATTTTCCTTAATTTTTTTACTAGACAAATTTTTAACTAAATACATTGTGAGGCTTACAAATTGTAGAAAAAAATTATTTTCAGAATATGGTAATTTCTGTAAAACCATAATAACAGGGTTGTGATGTAAAGTGGTAAGTTACACAAAATCCTTGTATATAAAGTAAAATACTAAGTAATTTTTCAGTGGAGTAGAATAATGTGGTAAAAGAGCCTTAACTAGTAGTAACTTACCATAGTAGTGTAAGTTTAAGTGGGAGTACGGAGGGAGATCCACCTGCAAGACATGCATTCTGTGCCCACTTGATCAAGCTATAATATTACACTGCAAAACGTAGAACTAAATGTCTGTTCCAGGGTCTTCACGTGCTACTAAAGCTGAATTCGTCATGTGCAATTTAGATGCCTTAGTGCTGTTATAACCCAGGTTTCTTTCTGAGGAATCTCCTCTATACATTCTATATTCATCTTGAAATATTTGATATTAAAAAATAAAATGATAGCAGTAATGATTATAATCTTTTAAGCTTTTTGGTAAATTATAAATGTTAAATTGAATAATTAGTATTTTAGCTGCAATAGAAATTTTGAAAATTATACTTGTCAAGCTTTCAAACTACTGTTTCACTCACATACTTATTAACATTAACTCTTGACTGTTAAACTTCCATTTGTTTAGTTACTCCAGTTACAGATTTTGACTCTTAAAAATTACAACTTGTGTAGATAAAAAGCAGATTAAAAATCTTTCGTAACTGAAATCTGTATCTTTCAGCTACTGGATAATATTTGGTCTTGGCAACTATTTATGTATTGGCGAGCTAGGTTACAAAGATCTTGAAGACTGTAATGGTGATATTGAAACATTTTTGAGAAAGGGGACAACATCTTGTGTATAGTCTGTAAACCCTTTTTTCATCAGAATTAAGTTTAAATTATAATGTAAATTAATTTTACTAGAAACTAAATTGCAACAACTTAACTTTCCAGCACTGTCTATGCCTTTCCCAGATGTTCGAGACTACCTGCTTATTACATTGTACTGATTATAGAGTTGTCTGTACCCAAGAATTTAAATTTTAAAAGTATAGTTCAGAACAATATTTTTGTGAAATCTCTGCCATTCCAATAATGAGGAATGCAAATACATGAACTTATCAGGAATATTCATTTAAAACTAACTATTACGTTAATTTTGTGTGTAATTTATCTCTGCTTATACATTGGTGTATAATTGCATACCATTTTCTGTAAATTTTGAAAAATTTTATGCTTAATTGTAAGTAAAACCTACAACAACGAATCTGAAGTAAAGAATGCTGAAACTTGGACTCCTTCTACCTGTGATATAATGCTGAATTTCACTTGAAATTAGTTATAAGATGATTAACAAAATCTTTTAATATTCTAAAGAAATGTATCAACTGTAAGTTTTGATTGTTGGATGGTCTTAAGTGCAACAGATTTGAAACCTTCTTAAGGTTTAGTAGTTTTTTTTGTAATGAAAAATAGTTCAACTGATTAAATTTAAGACAGTTTGTTTATTACATGTTTTTGATGTAAGTAAAGTCAAATTGAGCTGTCTGTAACATTTGAAGAATGTAAAAACACTCATTGTTCTGTTGATTACCCCAGAATGCATGTTTAGCACAGTTTAAAAATAACTTCTAAGATTTTCTTTACAAAAGTAACATTCTAGACTTGCTTCACAGTAGAGGTCACCCTATATGCTAAATTTCAAAGAAATACCTTAATTTGCTCCAAAAAGCTCTCTGTCTTTGTTACATTTATTACATTAGTAAATAAGGTAATAATCATTGTTGTATTTAAGATTTCACATCATTAAGATCTTTCACTATCAGAAGAAAAAACGTTTTGGTACAAAAATAGAATTTTTGCATTCACAACAAGCTGTATTAACAACTTTGTTATAGATAGTGTTATGACTAAATAAATACTGTTGTAAATAACCATAAGTTACAGAAAATCACCATCACAAATCTGAAAGATATTGCAACTCTGTTATGAGTTCTCGGTGGAATCTGACACCCTTGCACTAGGTGTAGCTGTATAGTAGTCTCTGTGTGACTCAAACAAAACATTTAGTAACATGAATATAAACAAATGCCATAAATCCAACTAATACATGCTAAACGTTACTGTGATTTCACTAAGTTTGTTTGGTCGGATCTTTACGATGGTGTTACAACATTCAAAAATAATTGTTTAGTATGATGCAGTAAATTACTATTAGTTGTGAAGGGTAAGTAAATAAATAGGTTTATAAGTGGATTCAAGCTCCACCAAGATCATTTTCCATCCATGTGCTTTCAGTGTTTATTTACCATTGATGTTTATTCAGGTATTAATAATTGAGATTTCTTTTTTATCAGGAGGAGGAAGAGGAGGAAGAAGGTGAAGAGGAAGACCAGAAGAAGAGAGACGAGCTTTAAATGTGTTACATTCCTTAACATCTGTTATCAGGGTTAGGAGAGTTGAAAATATTGTCGTTTTTGTATTAAAGTCTGCTTTACATTGTGAAATCAATGGTTGACATATACATTTTTTTAGTGATTATGTTTTATTTCTTCAGTTGCTAATAAATGAAAATACAAAGACCTGACACTCATTGTTGGCCCATGTGGTCAGTACTGTTTTTTACTTCTGTATTAACTTGCCAGTAATTTCACGAAATTTGATATTTTATAGTTTTGTTAAGCATATTGTAAAGAACTCTATATATATAAAACAAAACAAAAACCCTAAATGTTTTAGGGAGGTATATTTTTTCCTTTTATTTTAAGGAACTAACGTTCACGTGTTTCTCCAAGACTTAGTGGTTTAAAAACAAGTTCCATGTTAGATGAAAATTATGTACTTCTGTCTCTCGATGTTGTTCAATAAACAACATATTGAACAACTTTGGTTATTGTGATTTTATACAATGGGATGAAATTACAAATGGTTTTAACTTGTATACATTGAGAGCAGTGTAAAATGCTAATTTTGTATTTAAAGTAATTGGGAATTCACACCAACAAAATGGGGTAAGTCAGCAGTTTCTCATTTTATAACTGTTTGTCCACAGTCTATATGAGTAACACAAAAACAAATTGAATAATGAAGGTCATCAGCATATGTAACTGTTGTCTCATGCCAGATTAAACCCCCTTTTCATTGCATATTATTTTTCAGTTAATTTTGTTTAGTTTAAATCTTGTATGTTTTCTTAAGCCTGATAAAATGTAGCCCAAATAAATAATTTTCATTTAGGTACCCAAACTATCTTCACTTTTAGTTCTCCATTTTATTTAATAAAAATATATTTATTTCTAAATCACTTTTGTAACTGTTAACACGTGCATACAGATCTGGCAACCATTCTATTATTGTATCTTTGTGATCTGAGAGAGAAATGGTAGTAAAAGTTTAATTTACCAGTAACAATGATTTTTTGGTTCTGAGTCTGCCCGAATGTAACTCAGTGAGTGGTATATACAATGAAGTAACTTTTTTCAAGCTGATTCCCATATGCATATGACAGCTGGTGTGCTGTTTCTCGGGTAAATTCCAATACACAATTTACACCTGCATTTGTCAAGCCAACTCCCATATTCATTTTGCAGCTTTCCTTCTCTTACAACCTGTTCAAAGTCATGAAACTGCATGTATTGTGGTGATAATATCTTTCACATCTAAGGAATAGGTAATTGTCTTACTAGGTAGCTCTTTAATTAATTGTTGACTTCACTATCTGCATAAACCATTTCAGAAGACACTTTCCTATGAAACGGATGCAGCTCATTAATTTATGAGTCTCTTTGGACTTGGTTTTCATAGACAGCTTTGTTTTCTACTAGGTTGATATGTTGGTGCAATTCATATTCAAATAGATTTTAATCTTGAAGCTGTACCTCTTTCGTGCTTTTGATAGTAAACTGGACTGTATCCAAAATAATGATGCAGTGTTCCATCACCTGATCCTCAGTCACGACAGTAACTCAACTAAATTATCGTATAAAATGGTCCAAGCCCTGCTTTCCATACACTTACTCTCAGCTACCATCAAACTGGGGCATCCTAAATGCGAGTTAGCTGGTGAAATGAATAGATACACTAGACTTCTATTCTGTGTAGTATGTTTGTTTATATCTGCAATCAATCTCGCGAGAGAATGCATGTGATTTCCTAGTTGACTGATTCATTTCAGTAAGAAACTATGGTGGAAAGAAACTAATATTCCCTTGACCAGCTTTATGTATTAAATCTAAGTATTTAGTTTGTACAGGGTATTTGGAAAGTCACTGTGCAGTTTTGTAATCAGCATTCATTCAATCTATTTCAAGCCTGCAACTGATAGCGATGTTTAGAAAGAAAATAAGAAGGATCCAAGCCTGTATTGATGCCAACGGGGGTCACTTTCAACGTTGTTTATAATTGTCATTCATATTTATCTCCTGTATTCTATATTGAAACATGTCTGTTAATATATATATATATATATATATATATATATATACAGGTGCAGTGACTTTCTGAACACCCTGTATTAAAAAAAAACACCTGGAGAATGGAAAACTCATTACGTGCTTTCATATCATGATATACGAATCAGAATAATAGCTTTTACATCAAAATTATTACAGAACCAAATAAAATTACACTATCCAATGGTCATGCACTTGAGGTGAATCACCAGTCCTCTTATGATGAGGGAGAAATAGACAAAAGAGCTAATACTGGTTATATAAACTACGACTAGTCTGCAGAAGCTTGATTTTAAAATATTTCAATACATCCATGTATTAAAATCTGTATTTCAACAAATAAACTTAAGCATCTCATTATACTTGCAGCATTTAATAATCAGTGATGTCGAGAAACTCGCTTGTTGAGAAATTTATATGCAAAAACGGCTCGTTTGGGTTGAGAAAATATTTTACATAGAAGAGCGAACAACGTTTCGACCTTCTTCGGTCATCGTCAGGTTCACGATGCTTCATTACTGCATCTAATGTCTCGTAGTACATTCACTTTCTTGTCTTCAATGTAGTCTTCACTTACTGACATGCGGTTTGTTGCCACCTTTTATTTGTAACATGCTGTGATCACTACTGGCACTTTGACCCATTTGCTAATTTAAGCTAGCCATTAGTCCTGCTTTGACCAATCATAAAAATAGCACTTTCTTGTCTTTGAAGTGTTTTCTTGATACAGTTTATTCTGGCAGCAGCACTTATTGTAACAGTTACTATTTTTATGTTTCTTACCAGCATTTAATTAGTTCCAGTTTCTTTATGTTGAGATTTATGCTGCCATTTGTTGATAATTAACTTCTACTCTTTTTCAATGTGCCCAATTTTATAACAAATATAGCATTTTCTCCCCATTTTTCTGTTAATCAACTTTGGTAGACTCTGGAGGTTCTACTTCTTGCCAACCAGAAATGGTTTCAACTTCAACTGGATATTCTTGGACTTACTCAATGTACTTCCTCAATAAGCTTCCATATATTGTTGTGCCAGCTTGATCACCTCCTTCACGTCTTTTGGTGCTCTCTCCTTTAAGACAATGGCATGTCAGTTAAGCATGTGATCATAAACTTTTCACGTATTTGTAGATCTGCCAGTCTCTCAAAATTATTGTCATACTTGGTCATGTCAGTCTATCTTGTGAACTACTACTGTAGACGTTTTACAAACTGAAATGCAGTTTCTCCAGTGTAAGGTTTGACTTCTCTAAACTTCTGAAGAAAATCTTCTTCAGTGAGTTCACAGCGTTTCAATAAGACCACTTTTAACTTGCCATAGTTCATGGAATCTTCTGACACTATGCTTGGATATACTTGGGAGAAGTGAAATGAAACAGAATGCCCAGTTGTCTTTGTCCCAGTTATAATATTGAGCAAGTCTTTCATATATCTTCAGGAAAGCATCTATATTATCTTTCTGTTTATCAAATTTGTACAGCTTTGGTTCACTGGCCCAAATCTCATTGTCATCTTTGGGTCTTACCTCTTTTTGTTGGGTTAGCTTGGTGATATTAATTTGTGCTCTTATTTTCTCTCTCTTTCCAGTCTCTCCTTCCTCTCATTCTTTTTTTTATCTTTTTATGCTCTTATTCTCTCTTTCCATTTCCAGTTTTTCTTCCATTTTCATCTCTTTCCTTTTATTCTTTCAGTTTTCTTCCTCTCTTCTCTTCTTATACTCTTCTCTCTCTAATTGTTCTTTTTCACTGCCTTTTAACCTAAGACGCTCACATCTTTCAATCCAGTTATAAGAGTCTGTCGTCATGGTTGTACAGCATGATTGTAATCACTACACTAATTTAGCCCCCACTACCATTGTGCGTACATAGGTTGATTTATTTCTGCTGTCGCTCACATCTTTTGCTACTGCCGTTTACCACTGTGTAATCTTGGCCGGGTTGCTAAATGCCAGTTTTATATATATTAGTAGGCTGAGATCCTTTTACACTGCTGGCAATAAATTAAAACAATAAGCGGACAGGAAACAACCCACTTGTTTTAAAATAATATTCAAAACTAGTCAAATGTACATATGAAAATCCCTTACCCTACATGATATTACAGTTCTGTTTAAAACTGCAAATAATTCTCTTTTCTTATCAAACGTCCAGATTCCCGTCGCGCCAAACATGCTCACCCTTTTAGCCGTAGGAGCGTTATAATGTTACAATCAATCCCACTATTCGTTGGTAAAAGAGTAGCCCAAGAGTTGGCGGTGGGTGGTGATGACTAGCTGCCTTCCCTCTAGTCTTACACTGCTAAATTAGGGACGGCTAGCACAGATAGCCCTCGAGTAGCTTTGTGCGAAATTCAAAAACAAACATATCAAAAGTCCACAGTTTAGAATCCAACTTACAAGATGGATTATTTTTCTGTATTTTGTTTCTTACTATACAATCTACAATAGTTTTATAATTGTATCTCAAACTTGAAATAATTGTTTCCTTTCGTCAAAATTCATACAAGCGGGTTAAATTACTTTAGAAAAACTTTGACAAAATAAATAACTGTTGTTACCGCCATTAGACTGTGAAGCTCACTTTAAGATGTCGCTCATTAAGGAAGGTTAATCACGCCCACGCCATCTAACATAACGTTTTTTTTTCGACTGAATTTCATCTTACTTTTCTAACTTCACGTCACTTGCCTTGAAAAACCAACAATTAGAATATACCACACATAGTTCTAATCATTTTGTTAATTTGGATCTAATTAAGGTTTCATTAAGCTTCTGCTTAAAGATGCCATCAAATACATTCAAGAAAGACTGACAGAAGATATTGTTTTCCATATAAGAGCGTCTTAACAAATGTCCCATAGGGGAACAACAGTAAGTCTATGAATTTACATTACTAAAATCAGAGGTTCGATTATCCTTGCTATACACAGTAGATAATTCGGTGTGGTTTTACTCTTGAAAATGCACATACTTAAATAATCATTTTAGATAAAATCACAAATTCTGTATAATGAAAGGTGAAGCACGCAGGAGTTTACTACTATTTCCACTTGTATACTCAATTGAAATGGAGAAGTTTTAAATAAAAGTATGTATTATTATAATAATCATTTTCAAAGTTTTACAAAAGTGTACATATGCACCTTTGGTAAAGGCAGGTTGTACTATATTATAGACTGACGTTTGTATTATTGGAAATTCTTCTAGACTGAGAAAGTATTGTATTGTATAGGGAAAAACATAACGTTAATTTTCTCAGGTCACAGGTGCCACCCACCCACGTGACTGAAAATCATTGCCATTTCAGAATAAAGTCCAATATCCTTTTGAAGTGTAATCTACCTTGTAGCTTCCATTCCTGCTAGAGAGTTTGTGTGACATTCTAGACGAGTAACCCAATTCTTTGTTTAAATAGAGTGAAGAGAATTCAGCGGCTAGTTTAACAAGTTTTATAATTGGGAGCTAACATACTCTGTAAGACAAAAAATGTTCAAGATTGTACACATTAACTGAAGGAATAGAAACTTCAATTTGTTTGCATACTACATTAGATTTTTATTACAATTTACATAAACATACGTATGTATAGATAAATATCTAGATCTCCCAACTACATGATCTAATGTTATTCTTCCGCTGGGCAGGTTCTTTTAAATTATTTGTTGAAAATAATTATAAGTCCAGTTAAAGTGTAACATAATAAATTAGTTTATTTTTTTCTCAAGTTCCTATGATTTTACACACTGGACCTCCCTCAACTCAGACTCCAAGTTAGACACTTTTCGAAGTACTAAGTTTATTTATTATATCTGCTATTGTATAATGCGAAGAATTGAATAGTGGACAAAGACACTAATCAGTGATGTCGATAAAACCCACTTGAAGATAAAAATATATATGTAAAAACGGCTCGTTTGGGTTGAAAAATTTTTTTACGTAGAGGAGCGAACAACGTTTCGACCTTCTTCCGACGTTGTTCGCTCCTCTACGTAAAAAAATTGTTCAACCCAAACGAGCCGTTTTTACACATAGAAAAAGACACTGTCTTCACTTCTCTTATCTATAATAAAAGTTTTACTCATAGTGAATATTAAGTACGTTTACACCGACAGTATGTTTGAAGTTTAGATACTGTTTTAAGGGGTAGGCCTAAGTTTATAAATGATTGAAATGAAAATACCTCACTAATTATATTACAATCAACATACAAATAAAACGTTTTGAGGTAATGTTAACACCTAAAAGTAATGTTTGAAATTGTTATGGATTAAGTTGAATTGGATAGATAAAGTGAATAATTGAAAAGGAGTTTGTTTATTCCATTTGGCATTATATTGATGAAATATTAAAAACTATTAGTTCTTTACCCCCCGCGAAAAGCGAATATTGGATGCAGTTTTAAAACTTCTATGTATGAGATTATATACGGTACTAAATGCTTCCCAGACACTTTCTAAAGACACTCTTACTCATTAATACAGTAATAATGTAGTAATATTGCATGCAGTCATGTATTTCACTAATGTAGTAATGATAATGTAAACACATTTTAATTTTGTACTGCAACAATATTTTAATAAAAAAGAAACGTACATAGTATAGTTACCCATACTGTATTACTGTTCCGTAAAGTCATTTTCTATGCGTACAACACATGTATTAGAATTGACAGAAAGTGGAACAAATTTAAAGGCAAACTTAGACAGTTAAATACAGTACGCACAGTTCAGGTAATAATAATACAGTACAGTACAATTCAGTAATAATTGTTCGATAAAGACGTCAATTGATAAAACTGCTTGAGAGAGTAAATACAGACATACCCTCGAAAAGCGCTTTTAGTCTCTATAACCTACAAAAACCCGGTTTACCGAGCATTCGTTTTTATGACGTTATGACGCTAGCCTGGTATACCGGCATACGATGCGATAGGGTTAAGAGCCTAATCCGCGAATGGGGAACCGCGAACAGGTGAGAGTATACTGTACATAACGAAGTCACTGACCATGAAACTAGAAAGGAGTTATAAAACTTGATTTAAGACTTTTCACACATCCGACGATAGCTCAGTTGGTAGAGCGGTGGACTGTAGTAGAGTTATAGTTATCCATAGGTCGGTGGTTCAAATCCGCCTCGTCGGAAATTATTTTAAATTGTTTCTAGTCGTAAACGTTACTTCTCAGAGCAACCCTCAGAACCGTGTGAAGTGTTGTTGACAATTTCGTCACAGTCATTCTTACTCGTTATCGAATATCGTTCAGTGTGTATAAGTGGAATAAACATCTTAAATCTTTTACCAGACGTGAACATTCCCAATTTCTTTCTCATGTGAAGACCATGCTTTATTTAGTTCAGCTGAACATTCTGTTTTCCTTAGCTGATGTGAAATTTCTATTTCGTGTAGCTGAAGTGAGCGTTGATGTTTATTTTTTAACTGATATAAACATCCTGGTTTGTTAAAGTACAATGAACAACCTGATTTCCTCATCTGGAAAGAAGATTCTCATTTTTTCAATTGATATGAGCATCTCGATTTCATTAGCACACGTGAGAATCGTGATTTCGTTATATAGTTTACATGGCCTTTAAGAGTTGTGTACCTGGCCTGATCTTCTTGCCTTATTCAGCTGACATAAATACGCTGGTTTCTGAAGATGACACAAACAACCTGAATAGTTTAAGTATCGCGAATATTCTGTTTCCTTAATACGGCATGATAATTTTTTAACCGCAACCCTCCTTTGTATTCCATGCAAAAGTGTATGTGATTTAATCTAACTTTTAAAAATTTTGTCATTAGGTGTCTCACCGATTTGATCGTTGAAAGCATTTTTAATATTGAGTGTTTTAGCCTTATTGTATTTGGATGGAATATGAAGAATGTATATTTAACATTTTGATTTCCTCTTATGAAAATAATATCCTCATTTTTTCATTTGAAATGAACAAGTTGATTTGCGTAGCTTATTTGAGAGTTGTAGTTTCTTTGTATGTGATGGGCGATTTAGTTATGTAATATGGCCTTCCAAATCTTCCTAATTTTTTATGTGACATAAATTAATTAAATCCTTTTTACAGAATTCAACACGCGGTACTGTTTAAATTGTTTAGTTCCTCTGAGTATTCTGCATGAACATGCTTGTTTTTGTAGCTTGTGTTTACGTTCTTATATCAGAACATCTTTATTTGTTGACTGGCATGAGCATCTTGATTTTTCTTTGTGTGATAGGAAATGTTTTTTGTTGTTGGTAAAATATTGGAAACTTGAAGTGACATGAACCTACTAACTTGTTCAGTCTAATTAACCATCCTTCTTTGTTCAGCCTGTTTTTATGAATATCGTTATTTGTTAAACTTCCAAATTTTTTTTGAGATGATGTATTCATTTCGGTTTGTTGAACTGAGGTGAAAGGTCACATACTTGTAGTAGCCTTGAACAAGATGCTCTCTTTCCCATTACAAGCTGCAATTCACTTCCTTTTTTATTTTAGCGGAATACTGAAGTGATGTTGTTGCACCATTAACTGAACTGTTATACAAAAGCCTATCCAACAATACAATATAGACATTCGACAACCACATCAGGTAGCATTCCATTAGTTAAAGAACATTGTGGGCAATTAGTCAAAACTTAGCACACTTTAACAATCTTTTTATCTTTTATGTCGATTCTTCTGACATTGAAATTGAAGATGGACTTTTTCCGATAATGTATTTAAGGAAATTATGTTAAGTAGTGAAACTGTTGAGTGCGAAAGTTATTTATTTATTTCCATTAGTGATCTAATATTAAATAATTATTTATTTTTATAACAAAAATGTTTAAGTTAATTACTTTAAAGGTGATTGTGTTGACAAATTTGTTACATACTTCGGTAAAATTCGTATGTTGTATGTATACTTGAACTGTTGTGACTTCTCGTCATATTACCTGCACCATCTGCATTTTTCTCGTTGCCTCAAGTGATTATTGTTATATCGTATCGTCTCATAATTTGTGGAATGTTCTAGGTTTCAGTTGGGCAATATATGTATATAGATGACTAAGTGAATTCAAGCTAATTTAGAAAAGTTATGTTACTGAAAATTGAGTTGGACTGCGTGATCGTTAGTTTAGTCATAATAGGCGATATTTTAAAGTTAGTTTCATAGTTTAACTGAGATAAGGAGAAATAATTTGTGAAAAGGCGTATTAAAATAATTGAACCAACCTGTGTGGAAATTGAAGAAAAGGTGGCAATTGTTTAAAGTTCTGGATACAACTATGGCAACTCACGGGATAGTTTAAGTGAAGTTCGGGCAGATTGTATAGTGAGAAAGAGAGAGAGAGAGATGGAAGAATTCATCTTGCTATTTGTGTTCGAGAGTAATTGAACTAAACTGTTGGGGCTTTTGACAAGAAAAGGAGAATTATTTAAAGCTTTAGATACAAGTAATAAATATTATTGGAACGAAGTTTTATTCATACGTTTGACTTTAGAATATATTATTTTAAAACAAATGTACTGTGTACTGGCTGTTTATTGTTGAAATTCATTGCCAGCATGTTACAGACAGGCCCTGTGAAATAATTCCAGCCCAAAAGTTTTACATTACACTACATCAAAAATGGAAAGCTTTAAATTAACGTTTAAAGAGCTTAAGAAAGGGTCCCAGACAGTTAATATAAACCAGAACTGGTGGAAATGCGAGTTTTACTTGCAAAAAAACGTTTGAACATGTCTCGACTTACTTTAGCAGTAATAACACGTGTAGTGATGTAGTGTGAAGCTCTGTAGAATAAAGACTTAAGCTTGGAATTTAGGAACTTGTTTAAATTATTTACTCCGAAGATAAAGATTTTCCACATGTCTACGACGTATTTGTTGTATTATACCACTAACAACTACTTAGAATCAGATTATTGGTACATGGAAATACTATTATTTTACTGGTTCAGCGTATCCCCCACCCTACTTGTTGTATAACTGTTGTTTGTCTTTCTGACAATTACTTAATCACACAGTAAAGACACGTAGCTATTTTATAATTTCCAGTTGTTAATAAAACAAAACAGTAGACTATTAATAACCAGGATATTTTTAACGAGTCTTATTTTCTGCTATTTTTTCCCCGTCACCAACATTCTCGCTCTTTCAGCCGTAGAGGTGTTATAATGTCCAATAATCCCACTATTCGTTAATAAAAGAGCAGCCCAAGAGTTAACAATATATATACTTTTGTATATATATATATATTTGTACTGAAGAAATGAAAAATTATGACATGCGAGGTAAAACTGCATGAAAGTTCCAACTGACATTCAAGAATGAAATTTTAAAATTTGTTTTGTGTGCACCTATATGTTTATTATTTATACCTCTATAATTTTACAGTAATAACTTCATAGTAATAGATTTTAAATTATGACATACACTTTGGCGAATTATACCATCATTCCCCTGCTAGACAAAGTGGACTCGCTCAGTTATATACTCCCTCCCTTCTGCTAGACAAAGTGGACTCGCCTGGCTGGTGGCTGTTGCCAGTCTGTCCGTTTGCTGTTATGGAGGTTCACGTGTAAATTATCACTGTTCAGTTTCGTGACAAATATAAACATGAGCAAAGTTTTTAAGAAACGTAGGATTGACAGTGAAAACAGAATGTACCAGGAATGTTGGGAACTTGATTATTTAATTACAAACAATAACGGCAAGTTGCAGCGTTTGATTTGTATGCAAATTATATCAGTGCCAAAAGAATTTAATGTAAACAGGCATTATTCAACGATGCATGGAGAAAAGAATAATAAATATGAAGGAGAAACTCGAAAAGTTCAGCAAGAAATTAAAACAACAAACGAGAATGTTTAGCAAGTTGTAAGAAAGCCAAACATCTGCTTTGAATGCTTCGTCCATCGTTTCTCTTGAACTTGCAAGAGCAAATAAACCTATTATTGATGGTAGTTTAGTAAATAAATGTGTTGTTCAAATGATAAAGGCGTTTAGGGATGATGCCAAAATTGCTGATAAATTTGAATCAGTGCCACTTTCCAACCAAACCATACAAAGAAGGATCACTGATATGGGAGAACAATTATAAAACTCACTTGTTGGATTGGTTGAAAAAAGTACGTATTTCTCGCTTTGTCTTGACGAAAGTACTGATAAAGCAAATGTAAGTCAGCTGTTAATATGTGTATGCATTATTCATGAATATTTTTCAACGAAAGAGTAATTGTTGAATGTATGTGCTCTTCGTGGGACCACAAAAGGAAAGGGTATCTTCGAGACAGTGAAAAATAAAGTTGATAAAATTGGGGGTTACAATAAGTGTTCAGCAATAGTGACAGATGGAGCATCTGCGATGATTGGAAAAATTAGGCTTTGTTTGTGTTATTTATCAAGGAGCTTTGTTTAGGAAATCAGTGAAACAAAACGAAGTTTTTTAAACTTGTTGTTAAAGTTATTAACATGATAAGAGGAGGAAACAAAGCTCTTTTATATAGGCAACTGAAGAAATGTTTGGAGGATATGGAGGCAGAATATGGGGATGTGGCTCTTTACAACCAAGTAAGGTGGCTCAGTGCCAGAAAGTGTCTTGAACGATTCTTTGGAATAAGGAAAGAAATCTCTGCATTCCTCGATCAGTTTGTTTCATTGGATACAACACAATTGAAAGAAGAACTCAAAAGTAAGGATTTTCTGAAACAACTGGCTTTTCTCACATACATCACCATTTACCTATCTCAACCTGAAGCTCCAGGAGCGGAACCAGCTGGCGTCAGATTTAATGGGAAACATAAATGGGTTTCGAAATAAGTTAAGAATTTCAAGTTTGTTTGAAAACAACGACTTGGCCCACTTTCCAAGTTGTCAGCAATTAACAGAACAGTTCAAAGATAACGAGCTACTTGATGTTTCACAATTTTGTGTAAATACTGAAGATATTATAAATAAATTTAATGCAAGATTTGAAGAATATGAAATGTAAAAGGAGGATAGAGCTGTTTAATAATCCTCTTCGTGTTGACATAGAAAATCAACAAGCTGACGTTCAACTTGAATTATGATTTGCACGCTGATCCATTTCTGCAAGCCAGACAAGAAAAAGGGTCATATTACTTTAAACTACTTTCAAAAATCTATTTCCAAATCTGCATACTTTTAGACAGTAAATGACAATGTTTGGTAACACATACATACACTGCTGGCCAAAATCTTAAGGCCAATGAATATAAAGAAAAAATATGCATTTTGCGTTGTTAGACTCAACCACTTATTTGAGTAGAGCTTCGAAAGAAGAAAATAAGAAAAGGGAAAATAATAAAAAAACTTTTTAACATTTAATCGGGAAAATGTGAACACTATGAAATCAGCCTAAATACTAGCTGGTCAAAAGTTTAAGACCATACTGAAACGAAGCGTTAATCGGTAAACACGTAACGAAATTAAGTCATTTGTGTTCAAGCATTAGCGTTGTCAACATCTCTCACTGACATCTCCTGTGTTACAATGAGTAAACACAGGGCAAAGGCTAAAAAGTTGACAGAGTTTGAACGTGGCAGAATTGTTAAGCTGCAAAAGCAAGGTCTCTCTCAACGTGCCATCGCTGATGAGATTGGGCACAGTAAAACTGCTGTTGCAAATTTATTAAAAGACCCTGAGGGATACGGAACGAGATTTTCAAGTGGTCGACCCAAGAAAATTTCGCTTTCATTGAGCAGGAGGACTCGAAGGGTTGTCCGGCAAGACACCAGCCGATAGTCGAACCAGATTAAGGCCCTTACGGACGCAAAATGCAGCTCAAGAACAATAAGCTGGCATCTACAAGAGAAAGGTTTTAAAAACCGTAAGCGTCTTCAAAGGCCACGCCTCCTTCCACTCCCCGAAACAGCTCGGTTAAACTTTGCTGAGAAGCAGCAAACACAAGGCGTAGAAAAGTGGACGAAGGTTTTGTTCTCTGATGAGAAACAATTTAACCTGGATGGTTCAGATGGCTTCCAACGTTACTAGCGCGATAAGGATACCCCACCGGAGACATTTTCTACACGACACAGTGGAGGAGGTTCCATCATGATCTTGGGTGCTTTCTCCTTCCATGGAACAATGGAGCTTCAGGTTTTTGAGGGGCGTCAAACAGTGGCTGGCTACATTGGCGTGTTGGAGAGAGCATCCTTATTGACTGAAGGGCCTCGCTTGTGTGGAAATAACTGGATCTTTCAGCAAGACAACGCTGCAATCCACAATGCCCGCAGGACAAAGGACTTTTTCATGGCGAATAACGTGATTCTTTTGGACCATCCAGCGTGTTTGCCCGAACTGAACCCCACTGAAAATGTTTGGGGGTGGATGGCAAGAGAAGTCTATAGAAATGGACGTCAGTTCCAAACAGTGCATGATCTTCGTGAAGCCATCTTCACCACTTGGAATAACATTCCAGCTAGTCTTCTGCAAACGCTTATATCGACAATGCTAAAGCGAATTTTAAGTTATTCACAATGACGATCGTGGAACTCACTACTGAGACCTCTTGTTGAACATTTTCCACCCTGTTTAGGACTTAATTTTGGTATGGTCTTAAACTTTTGACGAGCTAGAATTTAGGCTAATTTCACAGTGTTCGCATTTTCCCTGTTAAATGCTAAAAATGTTTATATTTTAATTTTCCCTTTTCTTATTTTCTTCTTTCGAAGTTCTACTCAAACAAGTGGTTGAGTCTAATAACGCAAAATGCACATTTTTTCTTTATGTTCATTGGCCTTAAGATTTTGGCCAGCAGTGTATGTGAAAGTGTGTTCTCCACGATGAAATTCATTAAGAACCATAACAGAAGTCGCCTCACGGATTCTTCTCTGCCTCACCTGAGACAAGCAACAACAGAACTCCATGTCGACATACACGCTTTGGTCAGTGTTGTTGAGCGACCTCAAAGTTCATATTGAAAGTTTTATATCCTTACTATGTTAAATATCATAGATTGTTTGCTATTCTAGTTTCTTTTATATATATATATATATATATATATATACAGCATTTTTCATCAAATTTATTTATTACATAATTGAACATGTTTAAATTACATTTTCCTTTTATTTTCACAATGAAATACATCTTTTATCACAAATATGCCCGTCCAAGTATCATGCAACGTAAAGTAAGTCACATTCAGATTAACTCCTTCCCCAATTGTAACTTATTTTACCATGTTGGAAGGACATAAATTAATCCTACCATGCATCTATTTACCCTTTATTTTGCATTACGTAATACACTAACAAGCCCTCATTTGACAAAAGTATAATGCCGCCCGCCACCAGAATGGTGAATATAGTTGTGGCTCTAGGGCACTCTTAAGTTGGAAACCCCTGCTCAACATTTTAAGTAAAGCAATCTAAATATTTAAATATGACATTAGTGCCATAAGTACCCCTGACCAAACCATAAGATTTAAGGGTTGGAGATACAAAACGAAATTTCCCCAGTCTCAAATTATTGATAACTGACCAAATGAGATTTATATTCAAAGCAAGACACTAATGTTACTTGCATTTTATTACCTGTATTGTTACAGGCTCAATATTTATAATGTTATAATTTCTTTGTTACCTAGAGAGCGCTGCAAGTTTTTGATGATGCAATGTGCCAATTTAAAATATTAAGATAGTCCTAGTGGTATCAAAGACGCGAATAAATTATAAAACGATGTTTCGTGAAACGTCGGGTTCCTGGAATGGAAAGTTAGAGATTAAAGGAATCGCGACGCTTTGAATGACTTATTCTTGAGATCTAGTAAAGTGTTATTAAGTGTATAGTGTCATTTATAAACGTAAGCCTCATAAATTTAAGTTTGAAAGTGGTTTAAGATGTAGAAACGTTTAAATTGGGAAATAACTAGTTTCGTATCATTAAGTGAACTGTACTGAATTTGAAAAACGTATTATTGAGTATAGAGAGTTTACCTGTTTGTTTTGTATTTCGCCCAAAGTTCCACAACAGCTATCTGTACCAGTCATCCCTAATTTAGCAGCAGTGTAAGACTATAGCGAAGACAGCTAGTCATCGTCAACTATTGGGCTATTCGTTTACTAACGAACGGTGGGATTGACTAACTTTATAACGCCCATACGGTTGAAAGGGCGAGTAATTTTGGTGCGACAGGTATTTAAACCCGTGACCTTCATATTACTAGTCGAGTGTCCTAACCAACTGACCATGCCGGGCCAGAACAGAGAAAGTGTAATACTTATGGTTACAACGTTTTACCACGTTAATGCTGTAACTATGAATAACATACACTGTATATCCGATGTACCAGATTTACTGTTGTACTTTTATTTTAGTGCCTACGTTTGTTTTGTTTTTTGCATGTGATATACATTGTTCACTGTGTATTGTGAAAGTCCAGCCTGTTCTTCAATTAAAATATGTAGAATATTCTCAAGAGTAAGAATCAACAATACTTGTTTTACGAACACGGTGTGATCGATCATTGTGAAAACATCAAGAACCTCACGTGATTGCTATATGAAACCGACACAGCAGAAGAAGAATATTATTCGGTCAACTACAGTCACTGTGCTATAGGCCTTGGTAACTATAATTATGATTAACACCTATTAATCGGAAAATTACAGTTTTGGACCGGGAACGTTTATAGATTTCAAGCATTACAAATAGTTTAACCTTAATGAATTAACTTCGAAAGTTAGTATTTCTACGACGACATTAGATACTGTCGCCAGCAGAAACTTAAGGGGTACTTCAAGCTTAAACCAGCCGTCAAACGAAGTATACGAGTGTAATCAACAAAGAATCAGTTCGATCTTCGTGAACCGTCGCTAAAAGGTTCAATTCCAAACAAGATAAAGACTCAGTACTGTTCGCAAGTTTGTAAAACTGTTGTATATAAATCATTATTTATAATAACTGGTTTTAATAACCGTGAGGGCTTTACAATCCCACTATTCGTTGATAGAAGAGTAGCCTAAGAGTTGGCAGTGGGTGGTGATGCCTAGCTCTCTTCCCTCTAGTCTTACACTGCTAAATTAGGAACGGCTAGAGCAGATAGCCCTCGTGTAGCTTTGCACGAAATTCAAAACAAACCATCCCCCTTCAAACAAAGCACTGCGTTTAATGGCATTACTTTTTCTTTCGTAATTTTTAGTCATTCTAGTGATCTCCATTAGTTGGCGACACTGAATCGGTAAACGATAACGGTAGTGCTGTTCCTCCAAACAAGATTACGGAAAGATAAACCAATTTCAGACCAGAGATCTTTTATATGCCTATTATATTATCAAGTTTCAATATTTTAGTTTTCGTTTGTTTGAAATAGAAATTTCAGTTTATTAGAAAAAAAATTAAGAAATGTTTTTATACAATTACATTCACGCTACTTTCGTACATTTTTGTTTTAGCGCAAAGCCGCACAATGGATTACTTGCACTACATCCACCACGGGGAATCGAATCGTGAACTTTAGCGTTGTGAATTCATTAAACACCAGCCGGGTGACCTTGAGTATATTGTTATCACTGAATAAAATTTAACTAATATTTCTGTAAAAATATCGTATTGTCTGAGAAAATATCTGACCAGGAAAAATCTAGAGGATATAACTAAATGTCCAGTGGAGAGAAACTAATACGAAAGTTTCAAATAATCAAAATATATTCCTTATTTTTCGAGAAAAACAAAGTCACTGAACAACTGTCGAGAAAACTACATACACTTAAACCTCAAATTATCGGTTTGTTTCTATGCCCTTTACTACCGGTAGGGGTCCATGTATTACATTATATATGTACAGTACTCAGTGTCTAACAAAACTAACCCTAAAAAAAAAAAACTTAATGAAATCTCTCATTTTAAACATGAAATGCATAAGAACAGTGACTTTAGGGCAATTAATAATATTTACGCCACTTCAGCTTTTCCTCGTGTGACAATTTATTGGGGGAACATTTATGTATATAAAGTTGTAAGAATATCAAAGGATCAATATTTTGAAAAATGTGACGGCCTATCACTTGTAATTCCAGGAGTTAACACACGATTCTGGCTAGTTCAAAATGTAGAATTACAAGCATGATTCAGATTTCCTGTGAAATTATTTGTATCAAAACGACTATCACCACTTTCTCGTTTAACTCATGGAAACTGAAGTTAATTTACACTTGAAAACTTACCATTTAGCCCACTAGGGCAGTTTTCCGAACTTTAAATTGTGGCAAATAATAATAAAACCAATATTTTATTTACTTGTTTTCATTCATTTTCAATTAGAAAATGTTTGCAGGTAGGGTAAATCATGAAGTAAACGGAAGCTTTGGAAATAAAGTTAGTTTTCTTTGATCATCGTCACATCCTCTCTTTGTTCTGTCCTTAGAAAACACTGCATTATTTATTACATAATAGTGAAGTCTATTGAAATGAGCCAGTATCTGAGGCTTTAGTATAAAACTGTTTAATTAAGTATTAAAATACAGTTTGTTTGTTTTTTAAGAGGTTTTAATCAAAACAGAAAAATATAACATTGAAACATGAAAGACACGTTTAATACATTCCATACATGGGCTCTTAGTAAGACATTTTATCTCAAATTAGTTACATGGTTCACAGTCATGATAAGTTGGTTACACAATTCACTAGAACTTACAATATTCAACAACGAGGTTTGTTACATATATAGTCAGTACTTGACGACATAATTCGTAAACTCTCAGGGATATAAAGTGTGTAAAAAAAGGTCTTCTCATTAAAAAAAATCAATGTATATATATTTTGGAATATAAAAATTTGTTTGTGGTTATGATTTGTTAAAAATACTGTTAAGATAACATTCTGATTACACAGATTTTGATCACTTCTCATCAGTAAAGGAAAAAAAATGAATACAAGTTCCTAGACTTAAATAAATACAACAGCCTTGACACACGGGAGCAGTCAATATATTTGGCACGTGGGCCAAAGACTGAAAAAAATATGGAGGTGGGTCATTTAAAGGGTCCTCTGGATTAAACACACTTTTAGAAACACATTTAGTTCAAACTGTTCATGGAATAGCTTTTATATGATTTAATATACTGTAGGTATTTTTCAGATATTCAGGTCAAAAGTTCATGGGCATCTTTGTCCACATGTAGAGGACCTGAGCATCACTTATCAAGGTGACGAGTCATGGTGACGTCATGGGGAGCATCTCCTCTAGCAATTAATTTCTGAGACTGTTCAATATTTATGTATTGGCGAACCAAGCGAGATATCTCGTGGGCCTGTACGGAAAAGCCAAATTTAAAACTAAGGTACATAAACTACTTAGTTTCTTCAACAATTGCTTTAGTAAAACTGTACATTAGCTAAAATTATTTCATGTGAACCACTAATTGTAAAGCAAGCAAAAATACAGGGTGTTCGAAAAGTCACTGTGCACTTATATATTTATTAACAGACATGTTTCAATATAGAATACAGGACGTAAATATGAATGATAATTATAAACAACGTTGAAAGTGACCCCCGTTGGCATCAATACAGGCTTGGATCCTTCTTATTTTGTTTCTAAACACCGCTATTAGTTGCTGGCTTGAAATAGACTGAATGAATGCTGTTATCGCTGCTTTCAAGTCATCCAGCGTGCGCGGACAATCTGCACAGTGACTTTCCGAACATCCTGTACTATAAAAGCAGTTTTCCTCTTCAAACACTTGGGATACACTAAAAAGGTTTTAAAGTTATAATACTTCACATCACACACAGTAAGTTTCAACTGGAGGCAGAGAGTCTAGTTCTGTTTGTGCCATAAAACGTCAAAGAACAAGTTTAAAATGCAATAAATTATTTCTCTGAAGCTTCCAACGGTACTCGTAGACAGACATTAGTGTAAAGTTTCTAAAAGTATGCAAGACATGGGTCTTTAAGCAATGTATGATCTTTTTTAAAAAATCACAATTTAACTAGAAACGAGACAAAACCTACAGTAGAACAAAGAAGAGATTGTTTTACATATAGGGTTAAACACCATAAGATTAAATAAATCAACACTAAGGTAGAATCAAGAATAAAATCTGGTAAGAGACTAAATACTCTGAAACGGAAAACTTTTACATACCTGATCTGTCTGGATGCGGTTGATTTTCTGGACCATCAGATTACCGCATTTCATGTCTAAAAACAATGCTCCATCCTCAGCTCGTACTTTCCTAGTGGAAATGACTTCAGAGAATGGATATTTCCAGACTGTGTCCTACAACACACACACAAGAAATAAGTATTTCTATGTGCAGGTCTATATCTGTTGAATCATTATTGTCTGGTATTACAAGACGTGTGTTCTCTTAAAAACAAATTTCTATTTGTATAATGGGACATTTAGAGTTTTCTTAGTTTTTGTTTTACACGCTAACATTTTCTTTTGCATTCTTTATCACAAGTTTTTATTATAATTTATTTTCTTGCTCTGTCTGTTTCAGAAAATATCCAACTGAAAATCCACTCAAAACTGTTGTAATTTGATCAATGCCTGAAGGAGGCCTAAGGCTAAAATATCAAAAGCAAGTTCATTTATCACGGGAACAGAAAGCATTTTTATTTGGTTACAAATGTTGTACTTCACAACTGTCTTTTCAATCTTAAAATCTTAAACCCTTCCCTAAGAAAGTTCCTCTCCTGAAAATTAATCAAATATTTTTGTTGTTTAGGTAAACTGAAACTGTGAAATCAACTTACGTGAGTTATGACATCCAAGAAATGAACACCCTCCTTGTTCAGAGCAAGAATGTAGTCTGTGTTCTCTGTATCTCCTCGAATCCACTATATACACAGACACAAACCTTATTTTATCATTTACTTGCCAAAGGTAATACTGAAGTTAACATTGTTGCAGCAATGTTGGTATCAGATTTTTGTTATACATTATTACACTAACACAAACCTGAACTTACAGAAACACCACATTAACAGTTACAATTATGTTAACACAACCAGTATTAACTAAATATACTTACATTACTGTTAAAATGTACAACTAAGTGATTCTGATAACAATATTAAATACACAGATACATATAAACCTGTTAATAGACTTTTAAACAGAGTTGAGAGTAGAGTTGAATAAAAAGGATGTTAATGACAGTTTACATGCCAGAGGTCAGTAACACACAGCATCTACATCAAATACAGTTACTTTAAATACATGATTACACTAGCAAGATTAAATAGAACTGTTTGTTTGAGGTTTTAATTAACATCCTAGGATGGAATGTATACAAGTAAGTTGTGCATTTCTTTCATTAATGCAACATAAAAAAACAGAGAGAAGATAGAAAAATAAACTGAAAAACATTTGAATATTTATACTTTCACAAAAGCTGTTTTCATGCAATTTGAAACTATACAGAACTTTTACACTTGTACACAAAATTAATTTAATAACAAAACACTGTCAGCCATTAGTACTATTACAGAACACTTTCTAATAAATTGAAAGTCACCAACTGTGGTGTAAATTTATTACATATTCATTAATTTGATATAGCCTAACAAATACATACTTTCACAGCAAAGAAACAGGATCCAAACAGTGGCCAGTGCTGTAGCACATCTATAAAGCAAAGCAAAAGGAACAAAAAACTTCCAGTTTCATTCTCCTACCAAAACTTTACACAATCCATATTACTATCATATATTTTCTTTATTCATAAAACAAAAAAGAAACAAAGCAATAAATGTCAGTTTCTATACAATGTACATTTCTCTACCAATCAGTCAATAACTATCCACATATCAATACAAAATACTTAAACTGAGGATACAGTAAGATGTGTTTTATTAATAAATGTTGGCACTCTAACATTAGTTATTTTACTATCTTACAAAATGTTCTTAATGAAAAACTAATCCCTTAAACCTTACCTAAACACTGAGCTTTTGCTTCAGTTGTTGTAAGTGCTGTCATGTCTGGCCAATTTTTCTGTACTAAGTCAACCCACTGGGTGGGCCGCATGTCCCTAATCCCAAGGACTGGCTTTGGAAGGAGATATTTCACTTCTTCCCTAAAAATTAAAACACACCATCAAGGTTCTTTTAATCAGAACTTCCAAAACAAAAATTGAATGTCTATACATTGTTACTGTTTTTAATAACCATAATAAAGAAAAAACATGTCATCACATTTACTTTTGTAAGATAAGTCAATTTAAAACAAAACAAAAGCAATATACAGTAAAATAAATTTCCATCCTTCAAGCTAAATATCCCAGATTTTGAGTATAAAATCTGTTTATTTTTGTTAAAAGTTACAAAAAATCAAAGATGATAGACACACAATAAATATCAGTAAACTTTGAAAAAAAAACAATGGTCTGAAGCATGATTCGTGGTTTACTCATTGGCAAGAACAGTTCTGGTTCTGATTTACTACAGTTGGGTGAACATACTTTGTGGGCATGTGGTCCATGTCTGCTGCTCGATGTAGAAGAGCTGCTACCCTTCCTATATCAGTCTACAAAAGAAAAGACAAGACTTAAGTTCAATTTTGAACACGAATATTTTTAGGTTTACTTACTTTGTAATTAAACCTACATTGCTTCACCTGAAAACCTTGATCAAATACTTTATATTAAGCTATCTTGTAATAGTTATGGCTCCTATTATTGCAAGTTTAATAGAGGGAAGGTCTGGACTAAGTGTTCTCTTCTTAAGAATACAACAATAACGTATGTACACAAGGCAAAACAGCATAAAAGTATTCATCATTTATATAATGTTGAAGTGAGAAAACATTTAAAACATGTCTTGATTTTTTTTTAAAAAAAAGGTATGATCTGACAATTAAGTCACTTTAAAACAATTTGAGAATACAAATCACCTCTCACTACACTCCACCTAGTCGTATCATAACAAACATTTGTCCCTACACCACCTGTCACTTCATTTCACCTAACCAAATTATAATAACCAACTATCCATACCATCATCTCCATTTCTCTACAGCTAGCCACATTGTTATATAATAGTAAATGAGCAACCTACCACTACATCATCTTTCAGTTTTCTCCTGGCATAATGAGTAAAAGTCCCTCCAGATAGTCAGGAGCAACTTGGTTGAATATGACCTCGATGTATAGCTGACTATCCAGTCGTAAAGGATAGTACCAAACAGAACGACAGAAAATTAGGTAGAATATTTGACCACTCTTCAGTAGTTCTGTTGTCACATCCAAGATGTACTCCTCTCGGTTCAAAGGCATTGTATAAGGATCTATTGAAATAAGCAATTAGTTGGTAGTAAATAAAGTTGAAACAAATCTTACGACTATGTGTCACTTGGTTTTCACCAATAGTACACAAGGATCATTTGTGTATATTAAAGCAACTGTTCATGTTTGAAGCAGGCATCAAGTTAATAAATCCTACAGTGATTCAGAAAAGTGTTTTCAGCATTCATACAATACATTTCAGAGACACTCAAATATTTATGGGTTTATCTCCAAAATTAACTAAGAAAGGTCTCTCACTTACATAACTGTAGTTGTGAGTTAACACTTATTACCAATATAGGTATATTAAGAATCATTGACTTTCATTATTTCTGAGTATATGTAAGAAAAGCAAATTTGTATGTAGCCATAGCATATATTACAAACCACCATCCTAAAATCTCAGCATTTACTTATCAACACTGACGTACCTAATTCATCTATATCTTATCATTGCAATTAACAGAAATAAACGTTACCAACAAAACATACAACAGAAACAATGGTACAGACCTACAGCAGGACACAAACTTACTTCCTTCAACAATACAATATAAAGAGAACTAACAAAGCATGCAATAGAAACAATGGTACAGACCTAGAGAAACAATAAATTTACCTCCTTCAACAATACAATATAAAGAGAACTCCTCCATCTCAAGTTTGCTGTAAACTCCAAGAACCTCACAGATTTCTTGGATAATGTCCTGCACTACTGTGGTGGACTTGGTGTTAATAACTCTCTCAGTTCCTCCAGGAAGTCTGTAGATCTGACGTTTAGAGTTCCTGCCCACCTGAAGAACATGTAATCATATTTGTCTGATTAAAGCATAGAATATCCATCTTGAGAATGAGGGTTAGTCTTGGAACTATATTGTAGTAACTACTTTTGACAAAATATCTATTTTATGGCAAAAAGGATGGTTTGCTTGCATTTAGAAATTACATATTATAGCTAGTGTTATTTATATTAAACTATTCACATAATTTTACTCCCACATTTATTATGGCAAACAATGAATAATAATAACAGTAAATTTACACATAGCTATGGCTACTTACAAGTAAAAACCACACAGAGATAACCACTATCATGTTTACATACAGCTAAGACTAACTGACAAACAGCAAAGACATGACACCTATCACACATTTAAGACTTAGTTAAGTAGACAAAGACTGAGAAAAAGCCATTTGAACAGTAAAACATACAGAAATGGCAGCTATCTCCTCAATACTTGGAACGTTCTTCCGTCCTCCAAACTTCAAAGTTTTTCTTAGGTTCTGCAAACACACTAAAGCTGTTCCTAGTATAGAATAAATATAACAGCTAAAATACTCAAAAAGGAAGACATAGTATCCATATTCTAACTTTCAGTATAATAAGACAGTAATATCTTCATCATGATATTTGACATGTGAGAGCATTTATGAATAGTTGGGAAGCAATTGAAACAAATGAATGTAGAATTAACATAAGTATCTTTAGCTGGTTGTGAATTAAGAGATAAGTGGAATTACAGTTGAAAATATGGGTTCCCAAAACAAACATGTTCTGAACATTAATTTTGTTATATTCATTACCTGTTTTAATTTTAATTCTAATCTATACAGGTAGCTTGTTTTCAACCCTACAGAACTACAGCAAAATAGAATAATTTGTGTTACAAGTTATCTCCAACTTGCTTGGTCACATATCCATTCAATGCACATGAATGATACAGGACCCCAAGAATATGAATTGGAGAGGAGTTAGATTAGAATGCTGACACCCCTTGACACATCCCCAAGGGATCTCTAAGAGACATACCAAATTTGGTGACAACTGTTTCAGCGGTCTGTCAATTTTAAACTCGTGCATCAATCTACCCACACATTTGTTAAATAATGGTTTAAATTATCAGTTCATTGAAAACATAAGAAATATTATAAGAAAGGGAGAGACACACGAGGTGGTATGCAGATCTGATACTGATAATAAAATCTTAACATTCTCTATAACATCACTAATTACCCAAGAAGAACAATCAAAATTACTGTCTTTCTTCACTAAACTGATACATATATATTGTGTATGATGATAAGAAAAATGGACTGATTTTTCCACATTCAAATTTCAACTGTTAAACGTTTTCTTACACAAATCGTCCATTCATTTTTCCCATTTGGAAAAAAGAAAATCATTTTTACTAATTAGTACATCACTTTGGTCTTACCTTTTAGAGTTAACATGTTTTGCACATTATTCACACTCAACACAAGTTATTTGTTATCCAGGATTTCCACACAGTGCCAAATAAATTACCAAAATACATATTCATAAAATATCCATAATTACCATGATAAGCTCTACGTTTGTCATATGCCGCCGTCTCCAAGTACTTGAACAGATATGGCTTCAGGTTCTCAGAACATTCAAAATATGCAGCGTTAATAGAGAATAGTCTCCAGCCTCGCTGACAGCTATCTCTGATTAGTCCACACAAAAATCAATCGTGTCAGAGTTTGTAGAGTTACTTATGAAACATTTGTGTATTACTAACTATTCATATTTACAAATACAGTAACAAACTATAGAAACCAAGCTGTATTACTATAAGTTCTGCAAAGTTAATAGTGACAATCAATACAAACACCATATTACCACACATTATGTAAACGTAATTGCACTGATCAGTGTATAACTTCACATTACACTACATAACTTTTCTGTGTTTAACACGCACATTATGACATGAAGTCTAACTTACGGTTTAGAACTCTTGTTATTTGTTGTTTGTTTCATTATTTGACAGTACACCTCATCCCGCAGAGGAGGGTGCTTATGGCAATTCTGGTGAAAGAAATACGAGAATGGAGAGAGGGAGAAAACAAAAAAATTTCCACAAAAATGGACACAATGAAAACTGAAATTTGGATAGAAGTTTATAGAAACCTTACATTATCTGAGCTTTTGACTTTGATCATTTTAACACTTTATATTTAAATTGTCTAAAACAAATACATTAACAGCTCTTAAAATTAAACTTCAAAACATGTTAATTTTAAGTACTTCAGTATGCAAGTACAACACAACTTGAACAATAAAACTTATGTTAACCCTAAGCAATTCAGCAAATGATCAGTATTAGTGGCCCAACTTACCTGAAGGATGCTATAAACACAATCAACTTCAGTTTGATTCTTCATTAGAGGGTAGTCTCCCATGTACCTCATAACGGCTGAAAAAATGTGGACACATTCATAACTATGGCTGTGGTTTTATCTTTACAAATAGCAGAAAATGTACATATATTACTGGTATCAAACTTTAAAAAATTTTTTTTATAAAGACAAGTCTTTTGTTAAGAGGTCCTTCAGTCAGTTTACGTGCACCTTTAGTTCCACTGTCACGCAGCAGCAGGTCCTTCAGTCAGTTTACGTGCACCTTTAGTTCCACTGTCACGCAGCAGCAAGTCCTTCAGTCAGTTTACGTGCACCTTTAGTTCCACTGTCACACAGCAGCAAGTCCTTCAGTCAGTTTATGTGCACCTTTAGTTCCACTGTCACACAGCAGCAAGTCCTTCAGTCAGTTTACGTGCACTTTTAGTTCCACTATCACACAGCAAGTCTCTAAGTCAGTTTAGGTGCACTTTTAGTTCCACTGTCACACAGCAAGTCTCTAAGTCAGTTTACGTGCACTTTTAGTTCCACTGTCACACAGCAAGTCTCTAAGTCAGTTTACGTGCACCTTTAGTTCCACTGTCACACAGCAAGTCTCTAAGTCAGTTTACGTGCACCTTTACTTCCACTGTCACACAGCAAATCCTTCAGTCAGTTTACATACACATTTAAATCTACTAAGCCTAGTACAATCAACTGTTCTACTACATACATCTCTTACCTACAAAACACTCAAGGGCTAGTTTATTCAACTCGCTGGTTTCAAGTTTTAACAAAGATGCCTGAATAGGTGACTGAAAGACAAAGAAAAATATTTTGATAGATTTTGATTATTATAGTAATCAGTAACCTTGTTGGAAAACAACTCTATGTTTAGCTTTATAGTTGATTGATAATTGACATAAAATATGATTTTCCTTATACTACATAACACTAAAACTCAACTTACTTGCACTTATGAGATTAAAACTGAGTTTGGAATTCTCTATCATTTACACATTGTAAGGAATGTGGAATAACTAATTTATTTATAGTTTTAAATTTCAACAATACCATCTTAAGAATAAGAAAGGAAGACAAACTATTAAATAAACTACACTATCAAATATGTTTAGGCTAAACATTCTCCTACCTTTTTTGCATACACTTTTTACAAACATCTAGTGCATTAACAAAAATATTGATGCTTTATGAAGTTGAAAAGAAATATCACCTGAAGATGAGAAACAAATTGTAAAAAGCAAGAAGAATAAATTTGTGAAATAAGAAAACATTAAAGTGATGTTGGATTAGTAAATTTTAACAGCAGTTGTGAAACATTTTCAAAGCTACAGAAATAAATTTTAGACCAAATGAGTTAAGCAAAATGTAATGACTACATACATTCAACATCAGATGAGAGAGAATGTGATTACAGTGTCTAGTGTCAAAGGTCAATCAAAAACATTATCACATGACAATGGCATAACTAAACAGTTAGATAATAAAGTTCATGTGAAAGAGAAGAGATCAGAAGAAGGAAAAATAATTCACTAAATGTAAGCAGGAAAAGAAAGAAACAAATGGAAGACTCCAACAGTAAGGTGGAACCAACCTTTTAGATTTTAAATAAAACAAATTGTTTCAGGTAACAATTTAAAAATACTGTCAGATTATAAAACACTCCTAAATCTGGACACCAATGATAAGTGTACATGTATGATAAAAAATTCTTAAATTATTTGATATTTAAAACCAAATAAACATAGGTGAATGAAACTGATAACTGTACAAAAAAAATGTAAAATATATACGTACTATTATTCAAATATACGACACTTTATAGCCAACATAAGAACTTACTTTTATCTATTTCAGTTGTTTAATTTTCATCTACAAAAGCCTCTTACCTTAGAAAACTTCACCAGATCTACAATTTCTCTCCAAGTCCAATCACTGTCCTTCTGTTTCTTTACCTTTTTCTTGCTCTTTATATTTTCAATGAGTTTCACTGAACCACGAACAGAACCATCTTTTGTTTTCAGCATTTCATATCTATAAACACCAAGTATTAATTTTAACATGTCTGCCACATCAGTATAAGTACACAATGTATTAATGTTTAAAACACTTCAAGGTGCCTAGACACGCCCAGGCATCAGTCCTTTACACACCTCCCACGCTCAGGTGCCAGTCAAAGTACACGCCTTCCACGCTCACAACATCCTCACACGCTCAGGCGCCAGTCAAACACACACCTTCCACGCTCACAACATCCTCACACGCTCAGGCGCCAGTCAAACACACACCTCCCACGCTCACACCTTCACACGTCCAGGTACCAGTCCTTAACGTGTCTTCTACACCAACCTGGGATTCACATCATAATCCTTAACAGTTCTCTCGTATTCATGAAATACCAAAGTGTACATAATGTACCCTAAATACAATTTATAAAAAGCCATAAATTTTAACACATTACTAATATTTTGCTATTTATTGGTTTAATACTATTATAGGTACATCATAGTGTTAATATTTCACAGCTATATTTACCCAGAAAGTAAACTACGGATTTACAGCAAGATTTCAGTCAACGTAAACACTAAATCACAGTCATCTTAACTTTTATTACAAGATGTAATCGGTTTAGAAACTAACAAAAATTAAATATCCTGACCTCGTTGTTTTGGTAAATTGGAACCTTGTATACTCACTTATCCAAGCTTTCCCGAAAATTGAACAGGGCAAACTGAAGAACAGAGTATTTCCCGTCATTCAACTGGATCGTTTCTGTACCATTTTCCGTAACTTCCTGGAAAATTGTAATAAACGAACATACGTATATATATATATATATATATACACACATATATGAGAGAGAGTTCCGAGCTGTTCCACTGTTATATACAGTGGTACCTCGGTTCTCGAACAACTTCCTTCTCGAACAATTCGGTTTTCGAACATATTGTTTGAGAAAAAAAGTCTCGGTTGTCGAACATAAATTCGATTCCCGAACCAAGCTGTTGTGGCTGGAACCCCAAAATATCCCGACTGATGACCCGAACGACCCTTCGACCATTTTCGACCCACGCCAAGCTTGCCCAAAACATTTTACCCGCACCTGCCGCTCAGTCCGCACCCCGCTAAAATCTGCTGTGAACGTTCTCGTTTTTATTTGTTGTTGTTTTTCTAAATATTCTAATTAAATAAGCCACCATGTGATAAAAGAAGGATAATGACAGCAGCAAACCAAACAGAAAAGTTGTTAGAGCCACAATAGATGTGAAAAAAGATCTCATAGCAAAGTATGAGAGTGGTGTTCGCGTGTCCGACCTTGTTACACAGCTTGGTGTGGCGAAGTCTACAGTCTGCATCATATTGAAAAATAAAAAGGTCATCAAAGGAGCTGATGTTTCAAAAGGAGTGGCAGTGCTTATGAATTAAATATCACAAACAACGGAAGAGGTAGAAAAACTGTTGTTGATTTGGGTAAACGAAAACAGTTAGCTGGTGATAGCATTTTTGAGACCATCATTTGTGAGAAAGCAAAGCAGTTTCATGCTGACCTCCTGAAAACACCCCTGGAATGAGTACTGATACAAATGATGCCTTTAAGGCTAGTAGGGGTGGTTTGAAATATTTAGGAAGAGAAGTGGCATACATAGTGTGGTGAGACATGGGGAGGGTGCCAGTTCTAACAAAGATGCTGCTGATAAATTTGTTAGGGAATTTAAGGACTATGTAGAAGCTGAGGGTTTTATTCCCCAAGTGTTCAACTGTGATGAGACAGGCCTCTTTTAGAAGAAAATGCCAAAGAGGACCTACATCACCAAGGAGAAGAATTCACTGCTAGGACACGAGCCAATGAAGGACAGGTTTACTCTATTGTTATGTAGTAATGCAAGTGGGGACTTAAAACTTAAGCCTTTGCTTGTGGACCATTCTGAGAAACCAAGGGTTTTTAAGAAAAATAATGTCCTGAAAAGTAAACTAAATGTCATGTGGAAGGCTAATAGTAAAGCATGAGTAACCAGGCAATTTTTTATGGAGTGGGTCCATTAAGTGTTTGTCTGAAGTGTAAAGAATTACTTCACGGAAAAACAGTTGCCACTAAAGGCCCTTCTTATGATGGACAATGCACCTGCTCACCCACCAGGCTTGGAAGATGGGTTGGTGGAGGAGTACAGTTTCATTACGGTGAAGCTCTTGCCCCCTAACACGACTCCTCTCATTCAGCCCATGGACCAGCAGGTCATATCGAACTTCAAGAAACTCTACACCAAAGCACTGTTTGAAAGATGCTTTGAAGTGGCCTCTGACACAGAGTTAACCCTCAGAGAGTTCTGGAAAAATCACTTTAATATCCTCCATTGCTTGAGGATCATAGACAAAGCCTGGAAGGAAGTGTCTTTGAGGACCATGAACTCAGTCTGGAAGAAATTGTGGCCAGACTGAGTAACAGATAGACTTTGAAGGCTTTGAGGCTAAGCCTGTGTCAAGGATATTGTCTCACTAGGCAAGTGTATGGGCTTGAATGTGAGTGGTGATGAAGTGGAGGAGTTGGTGGAAGACCACAACACTGAGCTCACCACGGAAAACTCCAAGACCTTCAGAAGGAGCAGCAACAGAAGGCAACTGAGGAAGTTTCTTCAGATGAGGAGGAGGGAAGGGAGGATGTTCCTAATTCACTAATCAAGGAAATGTGTGGAAAATGGGAGAGTTAAAGTTTTGTGAAAATATTTCACCCTGACAAAGCTGTAGCAAACTGCAGCATAAAACTTTTCAATGACAATGTCATGTCTTACTTCAGAAACATTTTAAAATGCAGGCAGAAACAAACCTCATTAGACAAGTTTTCAGTGAGCAGGTTGTAACGGTTCAAAGAGACAGAAAAGAGAAAGAACCCCAGAAAGAGAGTTATCTGACGTTTTTATGAAAGGTGACGCCCCTTCCAAACAATAATAATCCTCCTACTCTCCACGTTCCTCACCATCTTTCACTTACGCCATCAGCTCTCCTCAGCACAGGTAAAGTGCAGTTAACTTTTCATTTATTGTTTTTGTTATTGTGTTTATAGTTTTTGTGGTTGATTTTATGCATACAAGTATTATTATACAGGTATAAATACGCAATATTTTTACTTAAAATGCTTCATAATGCGTAATTTTTGGAGGTCTGTAACGGATTAATTTAATTTACAATATTTCTTATGGGAAAAATTGATTGGGTTTTCGAACAGCCTTCTGGAACGGATTAAGTTCGAGAATCGTGGTAACACTATTTGATTTAACTAAAATGCCACAAAGTAACCTATGCACTATTTATTTTATTAAAATAATCCGCGTCACCATGTTTTCTACTGAAAACAGATACGATTACATGCTGTGAAAAAATATTAAACATTTTTATTTTCCTGTTGTTGAGGGACGCCCTGTGGTATATACACATCTCGATACCGTTGGTTATTTATCAAATCAAAACCGTACAACTAATCATCACCTACCTTTGTTTCCACCCACTGAGACACAGTCGGGTCCTCCTTACGCTCAAATCGACCGTCGTTTCTCTGGGTCGTTACAGAGAGTGCAGTCTCTTCAGCAACACTTCGAGCTTGGTCACCCTTGAAAAGAATCAGGTCACTGTCAAGGTTACTAACACCCAGTCTAGGATAGCAAGAACATTGGGGTACAACGTGAATGCACAACAGACACACCGGTGTGTGCGGTACAACGTGAACACAAATACACTGGGAAACAGTATAACATAAATGCATAGCAACATATACTGATGTAGGGACAAAGATAAAAGACACGATAATACAGACATGAAAAGCATGTATAATTACTCAATTAACACCCAGAATATTTTAACTAGAAAGTTTAGAGTTCAACTTGTTTAGTACATAGTTAAGTCACCGTTAGGCATAACTACCTAAATGACAGCGCGAGGAACACGATAAGATTACACGATTTAGTATTGAAGTGAAGAGATTATTATTCATAGGTATTACACGTGATTAGGTGTGTTAAGGTAATAAAACATTTAACAGACACTCGAAAACAGCCGGGTACGAAATGGTTAACTCACCATTCTGTTCGTCAGGTGTCTCATCTCCTGCTGACCAAGTGGTACGACATATTCACACGGAAATATACCCGTCTCGCCAGTGTCAAGTACACCAAACAACCAACCTAATGAGTCAGAAAAATTGAACTTAAAATTAATATCAATTACACTGTTATCTAATTTATAAAAAATAAACAAAAAGCATTAATTGTTTTGTCGTCATGTTGGTGAATCGATAGCGACTTGTTTTGATTGGGCTACTACTTCGAACGCTTTCAGCAAAATAAAAAAAATGACGAATCCTTCCAGAGAAAACATATATGGGCTCTAGACTTAGTAAGCAGTTGAAATATACCAGATAATATTGTACCTAAACATACCTAATTATAAAGAAAATAAACTCACCTAAAATTAAAACAAGTTTCTCGTAGCCTAACAATGAAAATGAACTTAATACTGGTTTCAGATAGCATAAAGAAGATGCAAGAATCGGTTTTTCGCGTTATGTAATAAACGTTTTTTTAATACAACAAAAATGGCGGTTTCACCAAATCTTTATGACAATTTAGTTTACTAGTTAACTTTCGTTTGCCGAATAGAAACTATATACAAAAGTTTCACATTTTTTTTTATGCAATCTGATAATAAAATACCCAAGTTGAACTTATATCAATAATTACTACAACAAAGTACGCTTTAGTGTGCTCACATCACGCGGTTTCCATTTGCCACTACTGTCCTGGTTATGAATTTTCATATCAGTAGTGCTTCATCACGTGCCAGCGGATACAGGTGGGCACGTGATTTCAGTAACTATTCACAGGAAACTAACTTGTTTCAATGAATTTATATTAGCGTGACAAACAACAAGTTCAGCTGGTCAGAGAAGAGTTCCCGACAGTCAGTGAGACACTAACATCGCTTGATCTAACCCTTTAGCGCCAGTAGCTTCAGTGCTAAGGTAGTAATATCGTTTGAACTAATGTCAAATTGGTATAAAATGTCAAACACAAAACAGCTACTACGTCCACACTCAGATAAATCTTTATATAACTCAATTTCAGATATTTTGTTTTCAGTTTTGCTGTTGTTTTTTTTAATCAGCACCGAAATGTTCAGGGGGATAAAAAAGATTTCAGTACTTCAAATGACTGTTTGTAACGTAAAGTCTCCAAGATTTTGTTATTATCCGTACAACTCCACCTATTGGTAATGTAGAACTTATCTGTTTTGGTTAATTACTCTCGTTCTTAGGCACAAGGGGAGAGATAAAGGCAAAATGTCGTTAGCTGAAACTTAAGTTTATACTTCCTTGTTACAGAAATGAAAGAAGTTACGGATTTTATATACCATATAATCAAAACTCTCAAATTACAAAAACAACTAGCGGCTAGAAAGAATAGCCTGCAAAACGGATCTTACAGAAATCAGCCAATCCACAACGTCAGAACAAATATTTACTTCATCATTAAAATATTGAAAACAACAACGTAACGGGCACTCAGTTCACACCCTATCAAAGATACACAGATATTTGAGGACAGTGACTGATAGCTAATCTGGTGAAATAACAATTAACTCACACTGCTATCGTACACGTCTTTAAACTGTACCACACACGAATATGTGAAACTGGAAAACTAGAAACGTTTGACCCGAGCACTACATCAGTTGCATGTGTACAGAACGGGTGTGACTGCAGTTTTAGAAGTTGTCATGGGTGACGGAGTATGGGTGTTTCCTACACTCCCACATAGAATAAAGAGAAGACAAAAATGAAAAAGGTGTGTGTGTGTGTGTGTGTGTGTATTTGAGCGCGCGCGTGTGTTCGTGCCTCAAAATTTACGTCACATTTCAGATACAACACAACTGTACTTCCAGAATTTATTATCGGACACTTTTCATTACCACCTATAGTACAATAGCAGCTATTATCACATTAGAGAACCGACTCTATTAAAGCTCATTATATACACAGTACTGGACCACTATATTTCATTATTCAATGGCCAACTCAACTAAGCCCAATTATACTTGCTAAATACAGAGGAATAATTTGTGAGCGTTTTTTCAAGTTAAAAAAATATATTCATAAATGAAACGCTTTCGCAAAATATTTCATGTCATTTGGTAGATAATTTTTTGCTCTAATAGATGGTGTGTTTGATTTTCATATGTCTTTAATTTTTGCTTTCATTTTCAGCTCATTAAATCAAAATCGAGCATTTTCGATACCATCTGCTTTTCGCATTTAATTTCTTGCAATTTCGTTTAAAAAATGCATACTATATACCTAGGTATTACATGAAATAAAGTATCATAATAAATGTTTTGGGTGTAATGTGTTCACGCATTGAAGTATTGTATAGTCTTGCATGTAATGCTTGAATGAAATTATTTAAAAACGCTCACGAATTATTCCTCAACCTAATACCATACGACACCTAAATTAAATATCCACTGTACGCAATACAAACTGGTATTGTTAAATAACATTATAATTGTTAACTCCACTATTTCAACAAAGAACACGGTTATATCAAAATATGGTTAGAGGTCTGATAACTAAGACATACAGCTTGGAGGTTCCAAATGATGAGTTATGCCAAGGTTGCCATAAATGAGTTTCTACATTACATGTGACAAAAGGTTCCAGGGTCAGCTGAACTTAACACAGGACCAGTGAAGTCTTCCATTTCATGACTCATAATGAATGCTTTCAGTCCTCCTGTACTTTAGCACACTAACTTCACGGCTAAACATTTCCCTCAGTTTATGCCCCTCAAAAGTAGAAAAATAAGAGAATGCAAACATACACACGATATGCCACGTTCGTAGCAACTCACGTTCCCACATTCATAGTATCTCCTCTACTGAAAGCAGAGCCGAACTTTGGTAAATGGGAGTTAGAGCAAGAATTCATTTTATGGACCCTTTTGGTATTTGTGTTTGGTATGTGTGTTTTTCGTTACTACATGTTTTGACTTTTTTTTTTTTTTTTTTAAATGGATCTACTTTTATTTTTAACTTCTTTAGATGCTTCCCCGTTTGGTCTAACTAGCAAGTCCAAGTTAAACTGCTATCAGACTTGAAAACATCTAAAAATAGCAAATCATTGTAGTTTAATTGTTTTCATTAACTAGCCCGAAGGAAACATATCTGTGTCCAAGATATTAGGATACAAATCACATACACTTTATAACGTTCGCTTGTTGTACAAGTGGGAGAGGAGGAGACATGAACACTGTGAAGAAACGACTTAATTCACTGTCTATACAAAGAATGTACGAAACAAATAGAAACACTATTTACAAACAACTCTTGTTCTAACGCTAATGTGTTAAAATTTCCGTCTGTCTACATTCCACTTATTCATAGAAATACTACGTACTTAATACACGTCCATTACGGCTATATTGTAATACTAGGAAATACATTAATACTAACTGTAAACACAGCAAGCTGTCTAATGAAAACAAAACTAAAGCCTAGTACAATAATAAATATAGCTAACGAAAAGTACTAACTCATAACAGTTATAATGCATTGTTTCATCAGTTGGGAACTCTCGCTGTAAACAATTTTCAGCCGTGTAACAAGCGTAACATTCCAGTATTAGGATGTGTATAACAAGTGTAACACTAATACTGTACGTGTATTGTAATAGTAACAATGTACAACACTTGGATAACAAAAAGCATCTGATGGTTGGTCGCCTTTTAAACAAGGTTTGGGCGTTTCGGGAAGTTACAAGTTCAACCGGAAACATTACCTACACAGTAACCATATATAAAAACTAGGACAGGGTGAACCAAAATACACTAAATGTTTTTCCAAAATTACAATTTACCTATCGATCTCACTATTTACTCCAACGTTACGTCGTACGTTATAAACATCTGTTAGTAGAACAACGCTATTAAAAAACATTCAGTAATTATACAATTTCTGATCTTACGTAACAGATGAAGTTCGTTTATACTTAGAGCCAAATATCTGACAGATTAAACAGGCAGTACTTAGAAACATTTTCTGTAAGATAATTTATCAGTTTTTTAATCTTAGCGAGAACTATCACGAAAAAGAAGTAATTCTAATTGAACAGATACAGTGAATGACATTTTCCTAAAGTGAATCACCTTTATCTAGGTTCACATTCTTGTGTTTCACTATCCTGATAATGTCACCTTTCTGGAAACTAAGTAGCGTCGATTCCTGAGTGATGTAGTCAGCTACCGCTTGAACGTATTCATACGCTCCCTACGGAAGAAAGTATAACACATTCAACTGTTTCACAATTACACAAACTTTTTGTTTGCCAAGTTAACATTTTACGAGGTACAAGTTAAATCGTCATTAAACAAGGTAACGTTTCTTCTGTTAGTTAGTTTTTTAAAGAAAACTATTAAATGTTCGAAAGAATAATTTTAACATGACTTCCAATCAGTTTACAATATTTGCACATTATGTACATAAGAAAATACTTTTTCCAACTGTGAAACCTACCTGAGAACTTTCTGTACAAAATCGATCAATCAAGTCTCGAATGTGTTTGGCCTACAAACAAGAAATATTCAAAATTATTATGAAACACCAACTCTAAAATTAAACTTTTAGGAAAAATCGGAAAAAGTTCTCTAAAGTAGTAATTGCTGCTGGAAGCTTAATGTGTGGACCCAGCAGAACCCATGTTTCCAAAACTGTCCAAATCCCTTTTTTTTCATAAGGATTATGACCGAAAACGCTGTTGGAAAAACAGAAAATTGTGTTACTTCATTACAAGTTTCAAATCTCCTAACCTTATGTTGTATGTGATCTTATAATTAAAGCTAAGCGTTAGTAAATATTATACACTAACTTCAACATAAATGGTTAGGTACCGCCACCGACTCGATTTTTCCCATAATGTAAACATCAGACACTATATTCAACATATGGTTAGGTAATACTATCGACTCGACTTTTCTTAACATAAAATCATTAACTCATTTTTAACGAATCGGCTTTTCTTCTAGATGACAATATCAAAGATGCCAACTATTTCAAATGACTGAGCGTAATGATTGTACACAAAGCCCTTTCACAGTTTTAGTCCTTTTAGATTTGCCAGAAACAAGACAATCTGGTGAACAAGGCCTCTTTTTTTCCATCTTGTGAACGATCGCATTGGTTTTTCTATGCCGCTTAGAAAACGAGAAATACCCATCTACGCGAGCGCTGATTGGCTGACAAGCACTGATGACAGAACTATGGATTCCCCCATGTACCCAGTATGGAGAAGCACCGCATCAAACTATTGGTAGACGTCGGAGATACAAATATATTTTATTATTTCAAGCACAAGCATGATTATCGCAAGTAGCCATTAGAACTATGTCTTATTTATTATCAAAATTTATTTGTATCTCACTAGAAATTTTCTTTTCACCCATTTCAAGCCCTGGGGGAATAATTTATCACTTTATTGTATAGGCCTATATAATATATAATAATTTGGGAGTTGCAACAAGCCGTAATATTTGTCTGTGTGAGCGTATGGTCGTAATGTATACACCAAAATCGTAATAATTTACGCTCAAATCGTAATGGTTGGTATCTCTGCAATATAAGTAAATCACGTATGGTTATTTTTTTCAATCTCTTGTTATGATCTGTGTTATTTTAGTAACGTGTTTTAAAAGAACGGTGATTTAAACACCTTACTGTTGATTGCGGATTTTAAGCTAAATGGGTTTTTATATTTAAATTGTCAGTATTATCTATCAGATTCACACAAGTTATTGTCTTCCCTAATTATTCTCGGACCTGATAAACATGACAGTGATATAAACTTGAACACTATCGTTGCGTAGGCTTGATCGTAGAGCAAATCAACTAGATTAAAAGTATGCAAGGCTGTGAAAGAAATCAGAAGATAACCATAGCATCAAATGTCTAGATGACACACCTTATGGGAATAGAGTGTCATCCATCCTCCATTCTTCAGTAATATCTGTAACGTACTTGTCCTTGGAACAGCAATCTCAGCAATGTCTTCGAAACTATAAAAACAAGAGAGAAAACAAATTGCATTTAATATTATTCAGTAGATGTTGCTGAACACACATACTTGATTTATTTATACTACTATTGTAATTCATTATAAATCAACAGCAAAGAACGTAAAACCTACGTTTTTGAAACATCACATTGGAAACTGGACAACATTTGGAAAGGTCAGCCAGATTTAAATCTAATGCAAAATTGGTTAGTCTCCAAACGAAGGTGAAAACGACAGCTTAGAAAAGATGTCATTCAACAGATCTCTGGTTCTTGACTGTTGATTTCGTATCAAAAACTAAAAGTTCCGGTAAAGAAAAGTCTCAGAAAAGTAAATACAGAATAAACGAATGAAAAGGGTTAAATCCAACAAGACCCAAGACTACCAAATAAATGAAAAACATGGTCATATCCATGAACAAAGTGAGTGAAGACAAAACATCAAGTAAGGACAAATCATTGTTTATAGACCAACATATATGACACAGTCAACACTAATAAGTCTAACCTTACTTATAAATATATTATGATAATGGAGACATGTCTGTTATAGAAATATTTATCGCTGTCTCCTTCGAACTTTAATTTATTGCACTAGAAACTTGAGTTGTTTTGTTTACTCACCCTATGGTGTCCAGCATGTGCAGGTAATCACATCTGGCATCTCGCTCTCGTCGTGCAAGCCTAACACCTGAGTGTGAAACAGCTAACAACTGGACATTGGGTAAATTCTGACCTCCCTACAAAAAAAAAAAAAGCTAATATTAAACTTTCCTTAATGATAAAACTGAGTATAGTTCAGAAATATACATATATTTTTAATTCTGTCTTTTTCGTCGTGTTTAACAACATTTTTTACCTGTTGCACCTGGAGTCTTCCAAATAAACCATTTTACGAACCAACGTCCATTTTGGTAGTGTCTGAATCACTAATCGATACTTTAGACGTTAGGTGTTAAATGTGATGCGAAATGACATCTGTTTCTGTTTAACCTAGGCAATACCTTCTGCATGGTTATCTTGCTGAACTTTTGTTACTTGTACAGACGGATACACAACGTAACTGTACAGAGGGCATCTCTCCTATACTATATCTACAGGTGGATACACAACGTAACTATACAGAGGGCATCTCTCCTAGACTATCTCTACAGGTGGATACACAACGTAACTGTACATAGGGCATCTCTCCTAAACTATCTCTACAGGTGGATACACAACGTAACTGTACAGAGGGCATCTCTCCTAAACTATCTCTACAGGTGGATACACAACGTAACTGTACAGAGGGCATCTCTCCTAGACTATCTCTACAGGTGGATACACAACATAACTGTACAGAGGGCATCTCTCCTAGACTATCTCTACAGGTGGATACACAACATAACTGTACAGAGGGCATCTCTCCTAGACTATCTCTACAGGTGGATACACAACATAACTGTACAGAGGGCATCTCTCCTAGACTATCTCTACAGGTGGATACACAACGTAACTGTACAGAGGGCATCTCTCCTAGACTATCTCTACAGGTGGATACACAACGTCTCTCCTAGACTATCTCTACAGGTGGATACACAACGTAACTGTACAGAGGGCATCTCTCCTAGACTATCTCTACAGGTGGATACACAACGTAACTGTACAGAGGGCATCTCTCCTAGACTATCTCTACAGGTGGATACACAACGTAACTATACAGAGGGCATCTCTCCTAGACTATCTCTACAGGTGGATACACAACGTAACTGTACAGAGGGCATCTCTCCTAGACTATCTCTACAGGTGGATACACAACATAACTGTACAGAGGGCATCTCTCCTAGACTATCTCTACAGGTGGATACACAACATAACTGTACAGAGGGCATCTCTCCTAGACTATCTCTACAGGTGGATACACAACGTAACTGTACAGAGGGCATCTCTCCTAGACTATCTCTACAGGTGGATACACAACGTAACTGTACAGAGGGCATCTCTCCTAGACTATCTCTACAGGTGAATACACAACATAACTGTACAGAAAGCATAGCTTAAGTTACCTGTACATCGTATTTCGGATTCATCCTGGTTTATTCGATCCTCCAACAGTGCTTCCAGACAAAAATAAAGGTACTTCTTGATTGTGTGCAACAACACATAGCATATGGATAAAATAACAAATCTTTCATATTTACCATAAGAAAACTGAAATGTGTCGACTTGTTTGATTTCAAGAAATTCTACAAACATGTGAAATGGAAGACAAATCGTACGCGTTTTTCTACTCTAACCAATTTCACCTACCTCAACTTTTAATATAAAAAATGGGTAATTACCTTCTTCTATACTATGAAATAGACCTCACCTGTAATCACACTTTTTAGTGACTGTGGTACAAATTCAACATCTAAACGCTATCTGGTAACAACAAATTCAATTATCAAGGTGTTATTTGGTAACACTTCCTAACGATGTTCCATTGACCTTATCTACACTTCTGGTTGCATACAAACTCACCAGAAATGGGTAAACAGTCTTACAATTTCGTGGTTTTAAGTGGTTCATAGAATGGGTGGCTCCCAGTTTGTTTTTCAAGTACAAACTTTTAGTTTATAGCTTCATCATCTCGTGACCGATTTGATGTCTAATTACAGTTTTAGACTCAGGTATTTGATCACACCCAAAGTTTTATTGATTAATTTACGCTAATCCTGAGTAAAATAATTTCAATTTGAGGATAGACTGGCAGAGAAAAATCGAACTCAGTATACACGTGACCCATACTTGGTATTCCTGGCGTACAGAAATATAGTTAATAAACAGAAAAAAAATTCTCGTGGATCAGTTTATTTCGATCCTGCTTCAAAGAGTTTCAAGTGCCGCGGCTACTGAGGATTCTCTGTCTTTAAGTACATCATTATAAAACAATGAGTAATAAGATTGAAAATCATGATTAAAAACTCGAATAATTTTTGTAGAGATAACATATGGTAATTTTAGCGTATTTATAATACTATACAATGACTAACACCAGCTGCATACAGTAAAATTTATAAAATGACGGCGAAACCACTAGCGATTCAAAGGGAAGTCCATGGTTACAATGTAACTACGATTATAAAAAAATCCATTATTAAATATATGCTGACTTGTAAGCCAGCCGTGTTAGTCCCATAGGCAACTGTATACTAAACAATGGTTAGTCCAGTGGTGCACGTAATTCTTGTTAATAAAGACTGTTTACGGAAAGTGGAATGAATACAGAGAAATGAAGACTGTTTACGGAAAGTGGAATGAATACAGAGAAATGAAGACTGTTTACGGAAAGTGGAATGAATACAGAGAAATGAACGCTGGTAAGAAACTAGCGTGTACAACTGTATATGTAATCTCTAGAAAACAGTTATTGTCCTTTAATTTTACAGTTTACAAACATACTGATAACAAATTATTTCAAACATAACACTGTTTACATATCATATATAACTAGAAGGCCTTATAAACAGTTCACTATTACTGTACAATATTAACAGACGTTTAAGGACGTAACTGATGAGCCTTACAAAACAATTTATCATAACTAAATTTACAACATGCCAGACGATTCTATTCACACGTAATATAGATGAACTTGACGAAATACTAAATGAAACATTATTATTATTATTACTTCCCTATAGTAATTTTTACAAATCTTCTTTAATCAAGACTATATACATTTTACACACAGCTGTTTTTAGGTTTCAATGACAAGTTGGGATACTATACCGAAACTGGATATATCCTGGAGAAGTACAGGGGAAAGTCACGGGCCATGGTGACCAAGTTTTTCTTCATACTCAACTTTAAGCTGGCTGATTGCAGATTAGAAGGAGTGATTCCATAGCTTTCTAAGGAGACAAAGTGAATTTATTACATGTTATAACAGATCTTTGATTCGTGCTGTAGAAACTTCCCACCAAGGCACTAACCAAGAAAGTTGCTGTTAAACATTAAAAGCTAGTTCTACCATTACTCAGTTACCACTAATGGATTCAACCGAGTACTACTGATAAAAAAAAAAAAATCATTTTCAACCAAGTGTTGTTTTTGTTTTGTTTTACACACACATAAATGTATGAGGATATGAAGCTGGTGAGTCACTAATTATAATTAGCTGTTTTGAAGCTTAAATAAAAAAAGGTAAAAAAAGGGTAATTAAGGGTAAATAAAGGTAAAAAGCTGGTTGATTTTAAGCTACGTACCGATAATTTGCTGTAGCTTTGATCGTTCTTCTCGGTTAAGCCTAACGCAGTAGGTGCTAAGTGCATCATAGACAACTTGGCAGAAAATTAGGTGTAGCACAAGAGGATTGTCCATCTTTTCAGAAGGAGTGAATATCTATGATAAAAATAAAATAATAAATGACTGCATACATAATTAACTGTGTAATAGTTTTAAGAACTAAAATATAAAATCCAATATAAACACAAGACGAAGTTTGTGAATAACGCATCTTCTACATTACCTCCTTTCTCACTCGAAGCTGCCATGGTGTTTTGGTGTAACAAAAATAAGGTGCATTAGTTTTGGGATGCAGTTTGGTTTTGATACTTTCTAACGTTCTTTGTTCTGGTGTATCCATTGTGGGAGGTGGTGCGACGTCTATCGGCTTCAGAAATTCCGAACTTTCTTCAACTGTCAAGAAAGATTTCAGTATGTATCTTGGAAGTTTAACATTCAATGAACGTAAAACTAAAAGTTAATAGGTAAACCAATTAGATGTCATTACTCTCAGTTCCATTAAACTGAGTAGGCCATAGTAAATCCAACAACAACAGTAGTAATAAAGTAGTCCATAGTGAATCAACAAGAGTAGTAATAAAATAGAGTAGGCCATATTGAATCCAACAAGAACAGTAAGAAAATAGAGTAGACCACAGAGAATCTTCCCCCATTGCATAAAGGAACAAATTTACAATAACAAAGAAGTTCATTTGTTCAAAAATACATCCAAATTAAATACGAAAATATTTTCAAATGAAAAACCAAAACATTAGCCTCTATGGTTCTTTTTCTGTTTTTTGGTGCGTGTACTTGAAAGTTTACCTAACATTTACCAATGAAGTATTAAAATCATTATTAAAAAGTATACACCTTCATAAAAGTTGTACATACTTTTCAAATAGTTTAGAATTAAATATATTCAATTTGCTGTTATAAAAAACCTTCATGTAATTCTACTTTTAGTATGTAACTTACACTCTATCCTCTCAGATGAAGCCTTGTCCTGTAAAAAGACTGGTGGCGATATCGGCGCAGGAGGAACTCGATGCCTCGGGACTACAGGTGTGCTTGGTGTATAGTAGCTGCTGGAAGCATCGATAGAGGGCGGAGTGGGCGGAACAGGTCCTGGTGTGGGCACAATTGGTGGTGGTAAACGTTGCTGATCTTTGGGAATAGAAGGAAAGAGTGTTCTTGTTTCTACTCCATGTTGGTACACAGTTTGTGGGACAGTGTGATTGTTTTGCATGCTTCTAGATGAAGCCAGACTCTCCTCATAAATGTAACTGCGAGAAGCCTGACTGGACTGATCAAAGGCTTTCTCTGTCATCGAACTTGGTGGGTATACCTGGCTCTCACGTTGTCGATAGTCTCCAGGAGGATATCCAAGCATGGGGTGGGCCATTGGATAGCCAAGTTCTTCTTGCTGTTCACGAATATCTCGTCTACTTTTCTCCATCCTCTCCACTCGATCTTTTACTAGAGTTTCTACCAAGAACTGGCTACTTTCGTGAGTCTCTGTCATATCATCCTCAAAGTCATCAAATCCTTCTGTGACTGCAGTCTCCACAGAAATAAAACCGTCTTCTGATCCAACTCTGCGATCCGAACGACTTCTGGGGGCAGTGTCAGTTTCATCTCGTCCAAAATCACCAATCAACTGCCGCTCCAGAAGAGTTCTCCTACTCTCTGTCAACTTCTTGATTCCTGTGTCGGCTAAGTTCTCTCTACTTCTGGACACAGATGATGCCCTACTTCTGGAATCCTTATGTGATGACCGCACGCTCTGGTCCATTGTTAACTGTTCTAATTTGGCTTTCATTTCGGAACTAATACGGAGTTTTCCTATGCTACCTGGCATAGACTTTTCATCACTTTCAAAGATCTTGTCACTTTTATCTCCTGAAGACTTGTTTTGTCTCTTAGGGGTCGGTTTTTTTGTCTCAATAATCTTCTCGTCAAAGCTTTCTACAGATTCTGCCTTATGAATCTGGTTTACTGGTTCAACCTGGGTCATGTCTGGAATTTCCGGAAACTCCACAAACTCCTCTGCTTCGTCACGAGTTTGTTCGTCTTGGTCTTGCCGGTCCATTTTTTCTTGCTGTTTCTTCATTTTAAACTGGAAATAGCTGGTCTCTCCATCATTTTCTCCTCGAGGTGGTGGCCAGCGCCAACGTCCTATCCGAACTGTCTTAGCCCTGCTATAAATATCTGTGTACTTTTCTTGTCCATCTTGAGGCAGAGGCGGTGGTGGTGGAGGTGGTGGAGGAGGAGGCGGGGGTGGAGGTGGGACCCCAGGCATTCTTGAAGGAGGAGGCCGCAAAACTGGGGGAGGCTCATCCCCTCCAGCCCGGCTTTTGAGTTCTGACAACACATCACTGAAAACATCTCGAGGAGTATTTGGTCGTTTCCCTAGTGTCTTCTCTGGCAAGGGAGGTGCGGGTGGCACGGGCATGCGAGTTGATTTAGGTGGAAGTGGAGGTGGAGCTACAGGTGCAGTCTGAAGAACAGAGGTCATCACGTCTGTGCCCAGAGTCTGTTGTGGAGAAAGCGCGGATGGAAAGCCAGTAGCTGTTGGTAAGAACAAGGGCATTTGATTGATAGAGTTCGTAGCAAAATTATCTGTAGGCAAAGAGGTTTGATTAGGAAGTGGGCTGCTTATCTGAGGGGGGGAAGTCGGCGAAACCTGAAAACATGAAGTATTAATTCATCAAGTATTATTCAACACTGATTAACATTTAATAATACCTGTGGTTTGTATAGACGAAATATGTTTTTAAGCTAACCAGTTAAATATGTTTTGCATTGTCTCAGTGTTTAAAAGGAGTTTATTGCACAACCATGAAACAATTCATACGTTTTCTTTCTTACTTAACTTATAATTTATAACACGTATAATATTAATCATGTTCAAATTGATGCGTTTTTAATAAAACTAAATTTTTTTTTCTACAAAACGTTTAGCTTTATTTTATCGATACTTTTGTAACATTAAAGATTCCATCTGAAAGTTTATATTAAGGTCTATAATAAACAAAACCATACCACGTTCGTGTGTAACATCTGCTGAAGAGCTTGGTTTTGGTGCATCAGTTGTTGTTGGATCTGAAGATTTTGCTGAACGGCTGATGCCAAAAACGCCCTCTGCTGGAGCTGTAAGATAATTTATGGATATTAAACACTAAAATATTTAATATCGTAGTTTCTTACCGATAAATAATCTGTTACACCTCTTCCACACACGATCGTGATACAAAACACTAATTTCTCAACAAATTTGTATAGTTATAGGAAAGCCTTCATAAATAAACAAATATCTTTATAAGCTTAGATATAACAGTGTTCATTGCATTATTCAAACGTTTGGTTAGTGTTGTTATTGCTAAATTAAGGATAACTTAAGGCCGAAACGTTGTTCTGTACTTAAATTAAAATGAAGTTTTAATGCTCATCAGAGCCGTCTTGAGAATATAGTTACGAGGGCTGTTCAAAAAATACGCGGACTGACGTCATAAAACAAAATGTACTTTATTTAGAAGTTACAGGTCTGGGACCCCTTCAAAGTACTCTCCTCCCCAACGCACACACTTATCCCAACGGTGTTTCCACTTGTTGAAACAGTCCTGGTACGCTTCTTTTGTAATGTCCTCCAGCTCCTTCGTCGCATTTGCCTTAATTTAGGGAATCATCTCAAATATTCTTCCTTTCAAGGGTCTTTTGAGTTTGGGGAACAAGAAAAAATCGTAAGGAGCAAGGTCAGGTGAGTAGGGGGGGGGAAGAACAGTGATCGAGTGTTTGGCCAAAAACTCACGAGTTCTGAGGGCTGAATTTCGGAGCAACGCGGTGCATCTTCAATTTTTCGGTCAAAATCTCGTAACAAGATCCAACTGATATCCCACACTCTTCAGCAAGCTCCCTAACAGTCAGACGTCGATTTGCCCGCACCAGGGTGTTGATTTTGTCGACGTGTGGGTCGTCAGTTGACGTGGAAGGACGTCCAGGACGCTCATCATCTTCAATGGACTGTCGACCATCCTTAAAACGTTCATGTTACTTGAAACATGCCGTACGCTTCATAGCAACATCACCGTAAGCCGTGTTAAGCATAGCAAAAGTTTCAGTCGAAGATTTTCCAAGTTTAACACAAAATTTCATAGCAAGTCGTTGCTCCTTAAGGTCATTCATTCTGAAATCCGCCAAACGAAAAAATCGCACTTCACTTAAAACCGCGTAGCTAATACACAAATGAAGATATCTGCAATCGGGAAATGGCGTCGTAATCAGCTGATCTGTGCGAACCTAGCGACACCAAGCGGATTCCCCTGGAACCAACTGGAACCGCGCAATTCAAACAGTCCGCGTATTTTTTGAACAGCCCTCGTATGTGTCAAAGAATGAAGTGTCATTTAAAAAATCTTAATGTGGGTAGTAAGCAAGAACAAATATCTTATCGTCGGACATCGGTCACGAACCATAAAACTAATGTGGTAAGAACCATTGTCTTGAGGTGAACTTTGGAAAATATTTAAGATCTTAAAGTTAATGTTAAAGAATAATAATTACAAACTTTAATATATGAAATTGTTTTGTACTACAGCATCTTCGACTAATCTTCAACTTCGTGTATTGTGCAACACATCTGTACCTAAAACTCAAAATCTGTTTGCTTGTTTGTCCGCCGCGTTAAATCCGCAGGTGAAGCTGCACAAGACAGTTTTTCGTTTATCTTATATACGAGTCTATTGCAGTGGTTCTTAACCTTTTTCATCGTCTCACCCCCTGAAACTCTCCAGGGTATTACGGTGACCCCCTATAATAATTTTTGTAATGGTGACCTTTGCGTAAAGGTAGAATAAAACAAAACTATATAAATATCCAAATTTATTGAAAATGTTACAAATAAATGACCTTGAGAAATGCTACAAGTGCTAAACAAATGTAAAATCCATGGAATTACTGAACATCATACAAAACCTGCTTATTCACTCAGTGTGAGGGTTGATATGAGAAAATATACTGTATACGATGGAAACTTTGATATTTAAATTTTAAGTTCGATGTATTAATATTTCATCGTTAAAAATTTAGGCAATTCAAAACGTTGTAATATATGAAAATGTTTACTCGAATTTTTACTTAGACAGGTGGTTGAGCAACAAACATCTCGACGCGGTTCAACTGCCGCACTTCATTGGTGGGCAGTTACAGGCACTTGCTACAAAAACTACAAACTGCTCTGTGATTTCCCCAATAATTCTCAAACCTTCCGTGACCCCGAGAAACTTCAAACGACCCCCCAAGGTGGTCATGACCCTCAGGTTAAGAACCACTGGTCTATTTCTGCTAGTCGAACTAGTAACTTTATAGTCAACATTTTTACATGGTTATAATTCTACGCAGACTTTACAGTTTTCGTAAGTTTCAGTGAACATTTAATTTAGAATATAGCACTTAGTTACAGCTCATTAACTATACATCTAATAATATATCACACATTTAATATCACGCACAAAATAAATGTACGCAGAATTCGAATGTTATGTTTGAAAAGGAAAACAGTAAGCCTAGCATATAAAAAATAATGCCACCTGCCATAAAATAAATTAAATAAAAAGAAAAAAGGCTTACATTATAATACTTATTTTGTAAAATAAGATTAAAGCCAAGACATCGAGTGTATTTTATTGTACTTTTTACGCTGGGTGATTCAATGCCTGGAAATACTTTTTTCTTTTTATACATTATAAAGTACAATATCGCATTTTGTATAATTCATTCATCAATAGCATACTGTGAATATGGTACCACATTCATAAAATATATATGAAATTTACATTAAATGAAATTAAACATATTACATACATACTTAAGTTTAAAATTTTAGTATCTGAGGAGGTATGGCAGGGGATAGGAGAAGAGCTTGGTCTAGCCAATTCTCGAGAACGCGTATTCATACATGTATAAAATATTCCAAATATTCTTAAGGGCCAATTTACTCTTGTCAATGGAAGAAAAACAAGGATCGTTCATAAGAAAGTCTCGATTGAAATCAGTAATTAGATTATTTTCAAAATTTAAACTTAAGGCTTTCTGTTTTTGCTTCACAAGCTATTTTTTAACATATCGAAATATGAAACAGAGAAAGTTTATTGTGTTCGTTTTTGAAAACCAGGTTAACGCCGGGTAACCCTATTAATCAACACTGAGCAATAATTGTAACGTTCTGTTTACACGGAGTATTCAGTGAATAGTTAATTACTGACTGTTTCCATACCTGCATCATTTGCTGCTGAACAATTTGCTTCTGGATAAGCTGTGATGTGTCCATCATTGGGACCGTCATACCTAGACAAAATGAAATGGGCAAAAGGAAGGCAATTATTGGACCGTCGTACCTAGACAAAAAGTACTGGACAAAAGGAAAACTATTGGTCTGTCATATCAAAACAAAGTAAAGGACAGAAGGAAAACAACTATTGGACTGTCATATCAAAACAAAGTAAAGGACAGAAGGAAAACAACTAGTGTAATGGACAAAAAGAAAAAAGTTATTGGAGTGTCATACCTAGATAAGATGTATATTAATTATTTCTAAAATACATGGGACGTTTATAAATAAAGGCTTCTATGTTCCTTTCTAAGTTTTCTTGATAAGCTACAGTGTTAAACCTACCCGACATGTTGTAGACTTGGGGTACTGACAGCTGAAGAGCAGGTAATGGTGAGACAGCATGTGGTGGCAGAGGGCTCCCTAAAGACATGTGCCAATAGACAGAATAAAAAAATAAGCATGCAGATATGTTATTTAAAAAACTGAAGGATATTTACCATGTGCAATAAAAGACAATTACTATCATGCAAACTGAAGTTCTACATAAATTTAAGTTAGTGTAACAGATCACATTAGGAAAGTATACCAGATACAGAATTTAATATATGCCTAATGTTAGTGATGAGAGGATGTTTTATTTGGCTGTGTCACTCCTGTCAATCTAAACACTTTTAACTGAAACTGGAGGTAAAACACGATAATACACAAACTTTGTATAAGTACACATTACGATTGTTATGGACTTAAATCAAGTGTTGTAATACGACAACAAACACAAACTTCTCTTTTAAATTGTTATTTACAAATGTTATTCTGCGATATTCATTTTCATGGTTTTAGTATGCTAACACTAGGTACCAGTAGCAAGTACACCACGGTCGATTGTTAACACTATAAACCTTGGGATTTACAGTCGATCATGCTAACTGTTGGCCATGTCTGGTTCTACAATAACACAATGCTGTTAAGATATATACAGAAGGATTGATAAAGGTAGCAAAATACCGTAGACGACCTGGTATTTCATCCATTCAACTACAATAACTTTGTCACATTTTTAAGTTATTTTTTCTGTATTCTGTTGTGATGTGGCAAAATCTTTAACATGCTACACTACAAAGCAACTTATTTCATTAAAACGCACACTTATCAACTAGAGTGCTCAACTGATAACGTACGATACATTTTTTATCTTAGTGAGAGTGTGTGTGTGTGTGTGTGTGTGTGTGTGTGTGTGTGTGTGTGTATATATATATATTAGAATATTTATTACTAGCTGGATTTAAATTTTGCTTTAAGTACACAGGTTGCTCTGATCCGAAGTTAATCAGAACTGTCGAATAACACTCAAAAATAGTAAGTCAACGTATTAAGATACATGAGCTTAACACTTTCACACTGCACGTGAGCAAATAAAATATTCTTTCAGTTTCACACAAAGAATACGGACGACGTTACATGCCCGATCGTGTAACAAATCGCCTTACAACTTTTAAGTCGCTCAATTAACTATACTTAAAAATTAAATAAAATAATGTTATCACTGCTTATAGTTCGGATCATTTCCTCCAATTATGCTTTTGTTTCAACTCCTATAGTAAAATGACTCCACCTACCGGCCATATTGAAAGTTTGCATACTTGTATTCACTGTTGGGGCACCCACTGTTACACCCAGACCAGCAAAAGAACTGTTAAATATTGGAGACTGCATACCTAACATTGCATTTGGTCCCATTGGGGCACTGTAGTTTCGACCTAAGTGAGGAATTGGTGTGACCTACAAGAGACGTGTAGAGTTTTTAGATTTTTCAGTTTAGTTAGAATGGCAAAAGTTTTAAGTATAAATTAAAAAAAGAATTAATACTGGTTTTAGAAAGTCTGTACATATACTTATGTCAAATTTGGACAGAACACAAAAATCAAATTCGTTACTTGTGACTGCAACCTTATATCATTACTTTTCATTGAAACAAACTTACTAGTTTATTTGTGTACAGACTCATGATTATGAGAAACCCATTTAAGTAAAAATGGGTCTCAGGACGGCTGGTATGGGTATTAACACTTTTACCAAAATAAAGCAGATAGCAGCGTTTCGACCTTTTTAGGTCATATCCAGATTAACAAAGAATTTGCAACTGACTAACTGCCAGGAATGTCTTAGATGTTCCTAAGACGCGCCTGGCAACAGTCAGCTGCAAACTCTTTCTTAACCTGAAGATGACCTAAGAAGGTCGAAACGCTGCTCTCTGCTTTATTTTGGTAAAAGTGTTAATACCCATACCAGCCGTCCTGGGATACATCGCGTACCGACTGTTAGTTTCTTAATAGTTACCCGTGTTTCATAAACTTAAGGTATTTTATTCTTATCTGTTTAGCAGTCACAACTTGTAAAAGGAAGCTTTCAAAAGCTGCCCCTCTCTGCTGATGATGGTTTTTGTATTAAACACAGAAACAAGATATTTAATTGTCCTCTGTGTACTCAAATATTAAATACAATGAATATTTTTTACCTGCGTCTCTACACCCCCACCAGTCTGACCACCACCTTTAAGTGACAGGGCTACAGCTGTTGCATCTGTCAAATCTTCACATTCCGAGTTTAAAACTGGTCTGAACAGATCATCCAAGTACTCATCCACATCATCAGAAGCCTGACTGATGCTGCTAGATGGCGCCTTACGGTCTCCACCTCCCTTTAATGCCTTAGCTAAAATATAAGGATTTGTTAATCCTGCTAAATCTTCATCCAGAATCTCTTCAGAAATGTCTTCAATAGGTCTTCCTGTTAATATATGATCAGAGGTCTCTGTATTTGGTTTCCCAGAGTAGTTTCGAAGGGTTGAAGTTCGTCCTTTGATGGATGCAGCTAAAGATCTTGCGTCACTCATCTCATCCAAGTTCCCGTCTAAAACGGGATTGAAAAGTTCATCGAGATACTGGTCAAGATCAGAAGCGTGTGAGGGCACATGAACATTTCTGACGTGAGAAGCAAGGGAAGGGGCCTCTGAAGTATCTGACAGGGCCGAACTCCGCACCCCACTGTATTCTGCTTCCTTGGTTCGACCTATATGAGCCTTAGTGGAGTGAGAATATTGGCTGGGTTGAGGTTTCTTCGAGTTGTATTTCACATAGCGAGTGGATTCTGTTGTCCTGCTGTAGGGTGAAGTGTCGTGGTCTCCTTCTTGGTCTGAATCCCTTGTACTCATCTGTGTGAAATCCAGCTCTGGGAAGTCAACTCCACCATTGGAGGAAGGTTGGGGACTGGAAGCTCTTTCTCGACCTGATAGGACTCCTGATGGAGGATAGCTGGAGCTGTTTGATTTTCGTCCTTGTCCACTTAACAAACTAATGTCATGAAGGCTAGAGCTCCTCTTACTATCAGGACCCAGCTTTCTGCTACTAATTTCACTTCCCTCTCTTGGTGGTTGAGACCGTGTCAAGTCTAATTGGCTAAAATAACGATCGTTCAGAGCTGAAGAGGCCAGACCAAGCTGACCAACCCATGGTTCATTACTTGAACTTGGAGGAGGTGTTGATTCACGAGGTTCTGGAGGTGGAGGAGGTGGAGCTCTTGGTCTTTCCAAACTTCCACGTCCAGTACCCATTTTCGTCTGCAAATACCGTTTGTTTAATTTACTGGTTTCTGATAGTGGGTCCACCTGATTATCGTAACGAGCATTTAGTTTGCTTGTTTTAGAAAGGCCATCTCTGGAATCTTCAGCTTCTCCTTGTTTTTCATACCTCTGGTTTAGTTTGCTCGTTTTAGACAAAATCTCTCTAGTTTCTTCAACTGTGGTTTGTTTATCGTAGGACTGGTTTAGATTCCTAGATTTTAATGGGGCATCTCTACGTTCTTCTACCTCTGCTTGTACTTCATATCGCTGATTTAATTTGCTAGTTTTTGAAAGTCCATCTCTAGGATCTTCAAGATCCCTTTGTTCGTATCTCTGATTTAATTTGCTAGTTTTTGAAAGACCCTCTCTAGGGTCTTCAGGTTCTTTTTGTTCGTACCTCTGATTTAGTTTGCTAGTTTTTGATAGTCCATCTCTAGGGTCTTCAGGTTCCCTTTGATCATATCTCTGATTTAGTTTGCTTGTTTTAGAAAGTCCATCTCTAGGGTTTTCGGGTTCTCTTTGTTCGTATCGCTGATTTAGCTTGCTAGTTTTGGAGAAACCCTCTCTAGGGTCTTCAGTCTCAACTTGTTTCTCATACCGCTGGTTGAGTTTACTAGTTTTGGACAAGCCAAGATCTTGAGGAGATAAAGATGCTTTAATTTCTTGACGCATAACATGAGAAGCACTTTTAATTTCTTCTTCTTTGCGTGAAGAATAATATATTTCATTCAAAATGCTTGTTTTGGAAAAATCTGTTCCTTTTCCTCCATCAGCGGTTCCTTCTCCTCTGTCTTCTATTAATTTCTCAAGAGACAAAGACCGTGAACGAGGTGTATCCATGACTTCTATTCGTTCCATCTGGGACTGGGTGTTCTCTCTTGTTTCCCGGGATCCTGAAATGGATATCTATGTTCAGTATGCAACTATAAACAATAACGTCTTTATACATTAATGTTCTTGTAATACACTCAGAAGAAAAGTACATCATAATTACGAATGCGATATTGTCTAATGCAAGGTAAAAGAAGTCAAAGTTAATTCTTCATATTGCTGCATAATAAAATCATGTAACAGACCTGAGCCCCGTCCAGCTACTACTTGTACAGGAGATTCTTGTTCCACCTGATGAGCTTTATCCAAAAGAGCCAATTTATCTTTCCTGGATACACGCTGTTGGTGTTGAACAGACGAGTCAAAACTGTCGTGTTCTGACTGTAGGTCTCTCTGCTGATAAACAGCTTTTCTATATTGTTCTTCTGATCTTTGACGAACAATCTTAGGTTCTACGTTTTCTTGGTGTCTATCTGGATGGAAATGTCTCTCGTGTTTCCTCGCTTGCTTTTCTAGTTCCTGACGAGCACGTTCCACATGCTCTGATCTTACCACCCCATTGTTCACCAGATGTCGTGTTTTAGTCGGATGGTGACGGACTGGTGCTGGTGGCGCCTCTTGGATGTCTATCTCAAAAGTGTTTATTTTTTCCGGATTATGAGGTCTATAGAAAAATATAATTTAACATTCAACATAATACCCTCCTTGAAACACAAATATTTAACATTCAACACGATAGCTCCTTTGGAACACATTTATTATAATCGTGCAAACTGTTAAAATTCCAAATGAAGAAAACCAATTAGTGTAGACCTCAAAATCAAAAATACAATAAAGGCAAAACCTAAACTTGTTTATCATACTCTTTAACGTACTTATACTGGCTTCACTTGTTATTATCATTATTATATGGTTTCTGTAATGTGTCCCTTTTATATTTATCTTGGTTTAAAATTGTTGATAAAACTTGAAAATCGTTTTTGAAAAAGGCTTACCTGGACATCAGTAGGTAGTCATTAATGTAGAAAGTTGAAAATACGAGTTTAATAAATAAAAGATGTTACACTTTCATGATGTAAATGTTTGTTGCAAGCTTGTGGCTAGTTAACTAAAATCTTCCCTCAGGCACAGATGACTTTGGTTCAGAAGTCGAAAGCTTGCAATAAAAAACAATTTACACAGAGAATGTGTAATATCTTTTTATAATTAACAATAAATACGTTATGAGCCTAAAAAACAACATGGGTTATGTGTGCATATTGAAGAGTCTCAACTGCCTTGCTCTATCATGAAAGGAACAAGGTAAAATTATAATAGTCAGAAAATAATTTTCAGTAACATTTATATAATTTCCAAGTATGTGAATCCCCTCATAACAAATCTCTATCACAAAGATGACTTTTAAAAACAAACATCTTCCTAGAAAGTTGCTAGTCAGTACTGGAAGAATTGAAATTTTGTCATAACACTTAAAAGAAAAAAATTCATCCAACAATTTGTCACTACAGTTTCATCAGACTAGTGGTAATGGGTCTATATTATGTGGACAGCTATATTTAACTGCAACGTATTTTCACACATTCAAACAATTTTCCAACTATAAACAAAGTTAAGTTACATATTTTCAGATGTTTACTTACGAATTTGCCCAAGCTGGTTTACGCTGCACTACCTCAGATTTCTGTCGATCCGGAGACACCATGAAGTAGGACTTGCACACTGGGAAGGCTGGTGGTATCTCCATCTCCGATATTAAATCAAGTACGTAATCATTACCATTCAAATCATACACATCTCCGTCATCCAGCAACTCTACAGACCAACCAAATCCTTCGTCGATGCCCCTGCAAGAAAACAAATATATCTTGTATCACGAAATAAAGTTACCTGATATTGAGAGTTCTTTGAGGTTTGGTTATTTTGTTATCATTGTGTCAAGTGCTTCTTTTCCTATACTTATTTAAACAACGATAATTTATTATTCTCTCAATTTACTTACCTAGCTTTCAGAAGAGATGAAGCAAAATCTTCGCCAACTGTCCAAGATTCCACGGGACCATACGCAATGCCACCTGACGAATAAATAATCACATGAAATAAGGTAACAGTAATCAATAAGATGGAATTCTAACAATAAATTCGACAGTATGAAAACTAACAGTAACACCCTGATCGACTAAATCATCTAAAAGGTTATCTATGAGGGCAACTTAATCAGTGTAGCACTTAGGCTTTTTCTTGGTTTTTTAAGCAGGAAAAAGATTTAGCTGAGCTGTTGATGAAGAATCAGATCACACACTAGTTGGACAACTGTAATACCTCATCAAAGCAATTACTGTTTAACCAAAAGCAAAATTTATAGTTAAGAGTCTAGCCTGAAAATAAAACTCTTCCAGACAAACAAACATATAATGTTGGACATTCAAAGACTTGTTGGTTAACTTTTTCTTACAAAAACTGAGATCTCAAGAACTAGTGTTGAAATAAATCTGTTTGTGAACTGTATGTTTACACACTGTAGTTTTTAAAATTTGGTCCTTTAATCAATTCCACAGTGCCCAAACAGATATAGAAGCAAATGTGTTTGTTGATTTATGTAATACTTATTTTGATAAAATTTGGATGTCTGAATAAGAACGACACCACTTCAAATTTGATAACATAACTAACTATTGTAGTGACTGTTTACAACATACATATATTTCATCAATGTCGTCTGTAGAACTTGTGTTATTGGCTCATCCATAGACTTTCCACAAAAATTACTTTATATCTGAAATTTCGTTTCCTGTAAATCTTACACACCGTCTTTTATTCACCACAGGGATACGAGATAGAATTACGTGGTGTTAATTACACAATCGAAGTTACTTAAAACTTGTTATACTGCAATCCTATAACTTATCTAACAATTTGTTTTTCAAATACACTACAGACAATATGCAACAAGGCTTGGCGTGCCACATGAGTACAACTCCTTGTTGCAGTTTCATCCTCTAAGAACTGCTGAATTTGGTATTACATTTTACACTATTCAATTACCATCTGCAAACTTCGCCTCAAGAGCCATGTTGGCTTTCCTAGTGTTCGCTTTCCATTCCAACAATGTTGGTGGGTAAGTGCGGGCATTCTGGGGTTCTACGTCTTGGCTTTGTAACAGTTTCTGTTGACAATGGCATTTGTAGCCATCATAAGCATGATCAGACACATACCTGAGGAACAAGGAAATTAAAAGTTTTGTATTGATTCTCTTCTGGTTTAAAAATATGAATTTTTATACTAAATACATTCCTTATATTTTCAAATTCAAGTTAAATTTAATACTCAAAATTTAATTGACAATTCTAAAACACCAATTGACCAACTTGTAATTTTTATTCAACAAGCAAAACCCACCACTAACGAGCTGTACACGTTAGATTACCAGAAAAAAACATTTCATTAAGACGAATTTTAAAAGTACAAATATTAAAGCAGAGGTCAGTAGAGAATGGCAGATTAATAGATACATTTGAGAATCACAAACTAATCGTGCTGACGCCGAAATCTTACTTACTTCAGTAGGTACTTGTACAAAGTTTTACTTGGCGGGAAACAGCTCAAGCAGTTGGACATGAGAAGCCAGCCACGCTCGTTGTTTGCCTCATTTTCATTCTTCCAGGTTTGATTACACAATTGACACAGAATCTCGTCTCGCATACTCTCATTTAACAATCCCTTCTGAACTACGTAGTCTGCAAGAACTCGTTCTTTCTTTCCACTCAAGTTGTTGTCGTTCATGAATCTCAGAATCTGGAAATAAAGTGTTACACTTGTTATAAACAAGAAAATTTTAATAGCAATATTGTACAAACCTAGGAAGCTCCTATATAACAGATTTAATTACGATTACACTAAGTGATACTCAAATATTAACAGATTGCACGTATGTTTTCTAAAGTGTCGTCTTGGTAAGCCACATCACAGCTTTATATTAGCTAGTTCCATCTAATCTTTGTTTACTGTTTAACAGCTTTACATGATCCAATTCTTATTGAAGTTATCCTACCAGTTTGAAGATGGCAAGAGAGTCCTGGTAATCACTGTCTTTCGTTTTCGCCAGGAACGATGTTTTGATTGGTTCTCTCTTCATCCCCCAGATGTGAGCCTTGAAGTAGATATTGGTGAATTTAGTGAAGGCATATTGGTCAATATCACGGGGCAGTTGCAACTGTGGCATCGTAAGTAGTGGAATCTGACCAACAGCCTTGATGACGTTACGATCACTGTGAGTACAGTGCCACTCTAATAAGAAGAAATTTAAAAGAATGAATACATCACATTACACATTGTTGATTAATTCCTGATAATCATGTAAACAAATACACATAGGATGGTTGCACAAACCGTATGACGCTCAAACCTACCATCAAGTTTACTGAATATGAAAGCTAATTCAGCAGGTATTTCAAGATGGTTGACACCAGCTACAGCACGAGATGCACGTTCCTTCTCCTCACGGGCAGCACGCTCTTTAGCCCTCTCCATTGCAAGCCGGTCTGCTTCCTTCTTCCTCTCCAAGATTGCTTTAATCTACAAAAATATTAAAACAAAAGTTACTCAGAAAATAGTTTCAGTGTATCAGCTCATTGAAAGCCACTACTGACAGATTATGTTTTTCTTACTTAGTTAATCTAAACTCTGACAAAAAGAATGTTCCTGCCAAATTAGTATTTTATTACTCGCCTGAAATGTAAAAATAGCTCTTAATCATAAAAAAATACATATAAATAAAATGAAGGTGGGAACCGCAAGAATCTATAGGTTATTACACGTCTTTACATAGCAATACTACTACCTAAGATTAGGGTTAGTATACAACAAGATATTTACTACATGATTTACAACCAAAAGCTGAAATACATACCCTCACTTTACCAGTGTTGAAACATCACACCACAATACTAATAAACAATTATGGATATATCATACATGAAAAAAAGGGATTCACACAGAAATTATAATCTTTAGAACCTTCCTAGAAATTACAAATTTTTATACAAATAAAACTGGTTTGATACTACTGAAATTTGTTTCGGATACAAATGCACAGCTTCGTAAGGGCTATCTGCACTTGTCAACTTTAATTTTACATTGATGACCAGAGGAAAGGCAACTGGTCAAAAGCAACTACAGCCAATTTTTGGGCTACTTTAATCGAATAGTGGGACTTCATGGTTACTCTTATGACACAAAGTACAGTGCTAGATTTAGTATAAATGGGATGTATGGAATTCATTTGGTAAAGTATCCACTTAGCCATGCTCGTAACGTAAATTCCATTTTTGCCAAAATAATAATACAAACAAAAAGATGATAAACACACAAGACACCATATAAATAGGAACAAAAACGTATTTGTATTTGAAAAACATTTTTGTATTCTCACTTGACTTGAAAATATAAAGTTGAATTGGTTTATTATTCTCTATTTCAATAAATACTCGTAATATCTCACCTTGTCATATTCCCGTTTTTGTCTAAGCATTCTCCAGTTGGCCTGAGCACGGATAACTCCACGTCTTACCTTCTGGTATTGCCGTCTGGACAAACAGAATTTTAGTTAAATCAGTCAGCTAATACATAAACACCTTCAGAAACTTGTTTGTTGCTAGTGCATTTTATTATCATAGTAAGAGTTAATTCAAACTTCCCAGACAAGAACCATATAACAAGAAATAATTTTAACTTTCTAATTCCAAATTTAATGTTTTCCAACCTCATGTTTCATGTTCATTTAGTTTTGCCCGTTTACCAAACAAAATTATTTTTTTGCTTGTTAGCCTCCAGTAGGTATTGATAAAACACCAGCTGACACTACCCCCACCCCAACTCTAATCAACCAAAGATTTGATGATAAAAAAAAACACTTCAAGAAAATAAGGTTTGAATGCGACTTGGATGGGAACCTAATGATTGAAATACTTTCTCAAAAAGTTACATTTGTCACAATGTGAAATCTATATAAATACAATAGCACCATCTGTTGTATGTCCATATAACTACTTAAGGTATGGACAAATCTTCACCAAAACTGGTATGGAGGTTCCTTAGGTCCATCTGGTAGGAGGGGTGAAATACAAATTTACAGTTTGGCTTTTTGCAGTTTTATTGGATGTTTTGTACAATTTTTAGTTACTTCTAAAGGGAGCAACTTTCATAACCTAAGATAAACTTTCATTAATCATGAATTTACATAACTTCTCTCCAGCAGATATGTTCTCCAGGTAGTTTGTAATAGTTTTCTTCACTATCCATTCAAAGTCGTCTTCAAACTTAACCAAAGACTTGAAGAATAAAAAAATCACAAGCTGCAAATATTCGTAGGCTAACGGAAAAAGTGATTACAACAAACCATGGTTTGGACGGTTTTAAACTGTGTACTAAAAACTGCAGGAATGTGAGCTTAATACATACCTGCACCTGTATCCTCTGAAGCTAGTCTGGATTCTCACTGCTGCAATCTTTAATGCTTGGTACTTCTTCCGAGCTAAGTACCTTCTGACATGCCGTTGAATAAGTACTACAGACCCTTTCAATGTATTTACTCGCTCCTTTTCCAGTTTTTGTTCTAGAGCTTCTCTCAGAAATACCTGAACAGATATGAGTGATAATGTTGATATTTTCAAACTCGTTTCCTTTCTTGGTTAAAGTCAGTAAACTTTAAAAATAATACTTGATTTCTCTGAGGTAAATTTAATTATCTTTCACCAAACTCTTATGTGACTGAAGTTCAGGCTACTCATTATTTCAGTTGCATTTATTACTTTTGTGTTTGTGAATCCTGACACACATCATAAAGAAACTGTTTTATTTTGTCAGTAGATCTAAACACTGTTACCATGAAAAGTTATATATCATTGCTTAAGCGGGCCTAACAACTTTTACTTGGTAGCAGTGTTTGTATTTCATTACTTCAATGGAATGATAACAAATAAGAATTCCATGGAAGGGTTTTTCCTGAAAAGGGGCCAGAGGAGTCTCTTGTTTTAACAGCTCATACCATTGTATGACTGTCAGTCAGTCAATACACACTAAAAATGACTTTATATGACTTAGAATTGCAATTACACTTGTAAAACATGTGCATGTCACAAATTACAAGAATTGTACAACACAACACATGAAACAAAATCTTATTTTTTAGTTTTGAATTATTATTAATTTTTATTTTATTTACTCTTGAAACAGATCACTTTTGCTAATGCTACATTAGTACATCTATCAACATTATTCTGTCAATCACTTAGTTATATAACTTCAATTACCATAGGAATGTTCTAGCACTTTAATAGGTCCCATCAAACATTTATAGAGGAGTTTCATCACCTGACCAAGCTCTAATATTTATCATAGGGCAGTTTCATTACTAATAATTTAAAGTTTAGTAGTGTAACATACAAGTTTTCTATCTTCAATCCAGTTTTAAGGTCTAAGTTTTACATTGTTTTGCTTCCCAGCTAATTTGTTTAATGGCAATGCACCACGTGCTTACCTTGGTGGTTCCAAGTTGATATTGCTCGTGCCAACTGGGGACTCTGTTCAGGATGACGCGACAAATTTCACGAGCTGGAGCCCCTTTAGGAATTCTACCTGGGACTAAACAACGATATCTAAAGAGAACAAAATTGTAAAGTGTTTTAATTAAAGTACAAATTTATTGCAATCGTTACAACGTATTTTAAGATATTTCCCATTTTTAAAAACAATAATTAAACAGCAGTTGGTGATAAACTACTGTAATTAATAAATATTTACTTATTTAAAAATATTTTATTTCATATTAGTTTAAAGTTTACATCAACGTTTCCTTCATTAGAAACATTTTCATGTAAAATTTATCAACAATAAAACAAAATATGAAGTTATTTGGCATGCAGGCTATTATGATCTACCTGTCAGCAAACTGTGAAAACTTCATCCGGATAGGGAATCCCAATTTTCGGATTTTTATTGTTTCTAACATTCCTGTGTACCTGAGTTGTTCTAAGACTGTTGGCATATCCAGCTTCATGGCTGCTTTCTCATTGTTAGGCTTAATACATCTTACAAACCATGGATTACACCTGAAAAATAAAACATTTTAAATGGTTACCTAATGCTCAGAAACTGTATAAATCTAGTTTAATCTATGGTGGCAACAAGTTTCAATCAACCAGGGATAGCTTTATCACATTCCATTAGATAAAGAACAACTGCTGTAATTAACACTCATAGTCAACTTAGTTAATCATTCATCTTCACAGAATTCTCTCACATGTCAGCAATCTAAGTGAATGTTGTTGGACATAATTCACTAAATCCCCTTGTTCCTCAATTCTTCTAGTAGATCAGTCTTATTTGAATCCCCTTATTTCTCAATTTTATCTGTTAGAGAATACCCTTATATCTCAATTTATTCTAGTACATCAGTCACTCACTTGAATCCCCATATTCATGAATTCAATATGGTAAATCATCTCTTAAAGTCCCTCAAAATCATCGTGCCAATCTGATAGAGTCTCCTATTTTAATCTCATTGTCTTTCAGTTCATTCTGGTACATCAGTCTCATCTGAATCCCATTATTTCTCAATTCATTCTGCCATTCCCATTTTAATCCTCCTATTCTTCATATCAAACTGGTAGATCAGTCTCCCATTTTAATCCCCTTGTTTCTCACTTTAATTCAGTCTCATAGATCAGTCTCTCATTTTAATCCCCTTGTTTCTCACTTTAATTCAGTCTCATAGATCAGTCTCTCATTTGAATTCCCCTGTTATTCACTTCATTCTAGCAGATCAGCCTCTTGCTTGAATCCTTTTGTCTACTCTCAAAAATTTGTTAAATTCTTCAATGAAACAATTATGCTCCAAAAAAATTTATACAATTTGCATTCAGGTCAGTTTTTCTTCTTGTCCTGTACCATCTTAAGTAGACAAAGCCTTCTGTTCACCAGTGATTTAGTGTAAAATAAGGTAGAAATTGTTTGATGACTTACTAGTCACAAACTAACTTCTTAAAAAGAATCTGAAAAGATACAAAAAATTTTAAAAATGGACATTACCTCAAGTAGCATCACACAAGTTTAATTATATTTTTAACATCTTGTGAAATAATTACTTTCAAACACATCGTCAATATACCAATTATTGTAGTTCACATAAAGGCATCATTCCGTTGTGCTGAATAAGTTACAGAAAATGCTTACTTCATCATTGTCTCCAGCAGAGAATGGAGAGAGTCATGGAACCGGGCAGCCACTGTGGGTGTTCTTGGCTTCATAGTGACAAACCTACCATTACTTTTATTGATGGTTTTAGCGGCTTCCTTGGTCTTGCGCAAGTCTAAAAACATTGATGCTATCATCTGAAAACAGAATTGTATAATTACCATTAAGTAATTTATTTGAACTATCACTGTTATTTTATTTTAGTGTGTTCTTTTTTACTGCACAAAATTTTAGCTCAGTTACTTAAGCCTTCTCTTTAGGTGCAATATGTTTAGTAAATAATGAACTCTAATGGAACAATTTGAATTACAAGTAACTAAGCAGAAACAAAAAACAAGGTATCCTTTGTTTCTTTACAACAATAATCCTGAAGCCTAACAAGCTAAAATAAAATGATAACAGAAGGTCAAGAAACATAGCAATTCATTTTAGTATTGTGCTTTGTTAGCATAATGTTATAAAGATAAAATCAATGTTAAAATTAAACAACGTAAAATAAAAAAACATTTACGTTAGTTTCATAACAGCATTTGAGTCAATGTGTAGGTTTGGTTTATTTGATGAACCAGCATGTATGAAGAAAAAATCCATGATTTTGGATAATGCCTTTGAGAAAACCATAATCTTGGGCTACTATTTCAGCGATTTTCTTTTTTAATTTTTATCTTTTCAGTGTTAGTCCTTTTATATTATTGAAGTAAAATGTTGAAGTTTCTCTCTAGAGTATAATGTAATGGCTGAAGTATCTACAGAAGAATTTTGCAATGTCTTTTTGGTGTTTTCTCATCTTAATATCAACATGTTTTTGGTCTCAGGTTTGTTTGTTTTTCTTACATTCATTGTAGACAGTTTTGTTTTTGCATATTTCACTTCCTGATAGAACACTAATCTCAGTTAATAATATCAAACTTCTGTAATTATGCTTAAAATCTATCAATACTTAATATAAAGGATGGTGCTCCAATTGTACTTTCCCTGTTTTTATTTCAATTTTGAAATTCAGCCATTTCATCTTCACTACACTTTCCTCAACTTCAACTTTGACACAATGGTATTTGCACTATGGGAACGTGACACACTAAGTTTGGATGAGTTTTTATTAATCTAAATAATCAATATGGTTTTATAAACTTTAGAAGTAGACAAGTAATGCCTTTACCTTTTATAAAGAATAGACTGAAACTACTGTTTATTGAAAAGAAATCCATATAAACAAATATCTTCACTTTGAATCCCACCACCCTGTTATTAAAAACAGTATCATTAAAATCTTAACATGAAGAATAAGTAGAATATGCAGCAATGAATACATATAAACTGAGCTTTTACAACAGACTTATTAACAATAACTATCCCAAAATTGATAAAAAGCACCATAAAAACAACTCTTCAATGAAGAAAAAAAGCAATCGGAAAAATACACATAAGATAGGAATACATTACTTTCCATGTCTTGGAGAAAAATAAATAGAATAGTAATGAGTACCTTTAACATTTCAACTGTATGCAAGAGCTCAACTAAAATACAAATCTTAACTGAGGTTAAGTTGCAAAACCAAAAACGTTGTCTACAATGTATCATTTGAATGTAAAAAAGAATATATTGGAGACAAAATATCCAGGTTGATGTTAATATTAGGATGAAACAACATAATAGAAACATAGCACATGATTTTGAATACACTTCAGCCACTGGCTGCATTACACACTAGAGACAAACCACAACGTTGACTTAAATATAAAAATTATTGCCAAGGATTGTAACACCAAGAGAAAAATTAAAGAAGTTATTGTATTAGCAGCCTATGATTGTGGTCTTCCAACAGACAAACTAAAATCATGGATTCTTTCTTCATACTTGCTGGTTAGCTTTCATTAAAGAAATCAAACTATGCATTGACTGAAATACTGTTATGAAACTAACCTAATTTTTCTTTTCTTTATCTTACTTTATTTCTAGCATTGACTATCTTTCAAACATTATGTTAATAATACTAACATGAATTGCTATGCTTCTTGACTGTGTATTATCATTTTATTTTAGCTTAAGCTATAGGTTTATTGTTGTAAAGAAACAAAGGGTACCTTCATGTTTTTTGTTGGTGCTTGGCAACTGGCAATTTGAATTGTTCTGTTGTTTTCTAAATGTTTTGCACTGTAGAGAAGACTTAGGTAATTAAACTGAAAGCTAATGAATTAAAAAGTAACCTTCTGATTGTCCAAATAAATATTACTTAATATCCTGAAAATTTACTACTTAGAGTCGTTGAATATTACAATATTTATTTTCAAACACCAAATAAGTTTCTATAAAAACTACAAATTATAACACGTTATTGTTGTGTTCACAAAAAACAAAATTAAACATTTTATTCTTCATATTGTGGACTTTTAAGGTTTGTCTCTCTAACTTACTGAAAATAGAAAAAGAAAAGCTGTAATTCACTAAGTATTAAAGACCAGCAGACGTTTTTCTGTAGAATTTAACATAATAGTAATATTGTAATGATGTTATGAGTTACATTCTACCTTTAATGTCTTCGCATTGAAGGAAATTTATCATTTCAGTGTTAACTACTGAATATAACTTGGCATTGTAGGCAAGTATTACAACTACAATACTGGTTTGGTTGTTTGGCACAAAGCAACTAGGCTACCTCACCAAACAACCAGTAAAAAGTATAAAAATAAATTGTTTACATTATACAGTATCCAAAATGTAGTTAAAAGATTCAAATAATTAAAAAGTCAATGTCTGATAAAAATTTAAAAACAATGAAGTTTGACAGTTTCATCACTACCAAAGACACTGTCCTACCTCAAAGATAAACCCCCACAAAAATACATGTCCAAGATGGTGCTGCTGCTCACAGACCTAACAAAGACACAACAGTAAAATATGGGTTATCATGACTTAAGTCTCACAAAGGCTACAATAGTAGATTAGTCCTAGGTAAAATAAGATGAGTTAAACTTTGACCAATATGCAGCCTAGAAAAAACAGCTTCATCCTTCTGATCCTTCTGGAAGTAAGATTGCCAAAGAACAGAAGGTTTGATTTAGAAAAGCTTGATATGACATTGATTACTCTGAGTCAAATTCCACCATGTGCAAAGCTGAGCCTTGAATACAAGTCCAGTCCATATGTGGGATAGCACAGTCAATAGCACCATAGCAGACAGTGTGATATCAATGAGCTCATTCAATGAATACCAACCTAGAGAGGTATCCAGAAAAATTGGATGAAAACAGAAGATAAATAGAAATGGGCCAGCTGTTTCTGAATATTAAGAAGAGTGAAAATGAACATGAAGTGATTCCAGAACTAGTAGAGAGCTAAGAGTGTCAACATAAATTGTACAGTCAGCATACTGCATAACTTCTACATTATCCAGATCAAGAGAAATCACATAAAACTCGACAGTGAACACGAAAACTGTATAGAGGATTCTATGAGCAACTACCAACCATAACAAACCATATCAGAGCCCAAAGATAATCTGACTTCAAACCATCCACAAAAATGAAAACAGAAGAATGGTTTAAAAAATATTCTACAAATGAAGACAGTACTTACAATCTGTAGTAGCTGCCTTCCTCAAATGGTTCAAAGAAAGGCCACAGGTGGGAATGGTAATAGTAATAAGCCATGGTGGACGTTGAAGACAGCAATATCATCCAATGGCAGACAATTCAATCACTTGTATTTGGATAAAATGGACAAAAGGAAGAATAACAGAGCATAACCCACTGCAGTGGAAAAACACTACCCCAGGTGAGATTCTGTGTACAAACTCTGGACTAGAAAAGTGCAAAAAGCCTCCATGCAAACCCAATGTCCCCAGATGAAGAAGGTCCAACAAATAAGTAGAAATCCTGGCAGAACCATAGACTACAGCCCAATAATCCTATTTGGATCAAATGAGGGCAAAATAGATCTTGAATAGAACATCGATCTACTCCTCAAGAGGTAGAAGAGAGGTCACAGGATATTCAGTGCCTCTGTACACTTGACATGTGAGAAATTAAAATAAGCTTATGGTCAAAAGATAAGACTCAAAAGCTTTGTCTCAGGGACCAAGGGACACCAACACCAAGATATAGCTCAGAATCAGGATGTAAACCCCATTAGTAGCAAAAGTGCATATAAACGATTTTAGAGAAATAAAAGAAAAAAACGGGCAACTGGTGAAAGTTTGAAACTTCTGCTCAGTAAACCTCAAGTTTGACAAACTACAAAAAAATATGGAATTCATCAACACAGTAAAAAAATATGGAAGACCAGTGTGTGTCAGAATGACACTATTTCAATATTTTTGCAGTTCTTGGAATAAAACTCTTTAATATATTTCACGTTTGTCTCTTTGAATTGACTTATTTTGCCTAGATTATGACAATAAACATTATCCACTATCCAGCAGATTTTCAGATGCTCTTGTAGTACACTATAGGGACAACTTATTTACTACAAGAGTACTTAAAACTCACCATCTATGACAGAAGCAGCCCAACCTACCGAAATTTTACTGCTGATTAACAGGTTCATGACATCTGTACGGAAAGTGTCCCGGTTTTTGTCAAGAAAGCCATCCACAGAATACCAGACTTGACCAGCATAGTGCTGGACACCAAACTCCATCGATGACATCCTGGGTCTGCTATACAGTTCACTGAGGGCATGATTATAGTGACATTTCTCCAGGAATGAGACATCAGTGGCCTGTAAAATTGTTGGGATCCCTTGCATTTTATAATAAACAGTACAGTTAATATGAACACTTCAAAAAACAATTAAGATTATTTAATAGAAGTTTTAAAACACAAAATACATTTACAACTTGCAAATACTCTTATTTATACAAGGGAGAAGATGAATGTTAAACAAATCTATTATTATGTAGAAGGATTAATATTCGATATATTTATTATCAAATTTACTCCTATATTTAGTTACCATCTCATTACTACTTAGTTTGTAAGTATGGATTGCTTTAATTATAATTAAGAGTAGAGTAACAACTGTTGTTGCACTTGTCTCTCTCAAAACATGTTCATGAACTTGTTTCTCATGACAACATTGATGTTCAGTGTAAATAATGAGTTAGAAGGAGCTTTTATTTCTTTCCAAGTCATTATTCAGACACAGTGTTAAATAGCTTCATATCCTATCATTTGTTTAGTTCTGAAAATAGCATTTCATACCATGAGTTCTTCAAATTTGAATGATTAAAATGTGTGTGCGTGTGTGCACATGTTATGGAGTTATGATTCAGTCCTGTTCAGTTACCTTTGGAAAGTTACTTTCATCATCCAGGAGAGGGAAGATTCCCACTGGCTTTTTGGAAATAAGGTTGATGACCGGCTGATTGTCAGGGTAGCTGATGGCTTGCCACTCTATCTTCTCCTTGGCATATTCTTGTTGTTCAAGTTTGAAAACATGCTTGTTGAAGAACATCTGAAATGTCTCATTGGCATAGTTGATGCATAGTTGCTCGAAGCTGTTCTCTCGAAAGTTCTAGAAAAGAATTAGCAATTATAGAGAATTATCACTATTAACACATGCCACATCAACACTTTCACAAATCAAATATCATCCTCCAAATCTAATTACCTGCTTGGTTCTACTGCCTCCGTGCTTATTTTGCTTTTAAAAACACTAGTTTCCTGTTTAATTCATCAAATAAAAATGTTACAGTTTCAAAGGTAAAGCTACTTAGGCCTTATGACACTGTACACTATAGTCTATTAAGCCTAATGATACCATACACTATATCTTACTTAAGCCTAATGATACTGCATACTAGTCCACTGAAGCCTAATAATATTGTATATCATACTTAGTATTTTAACAGATCAAAACTTCAACATTTTTCTAAATGGCACTACCAAGCAATGCTACTTTTAAATACTTTGCACCTTTTTCAAGTATTCCTTTTTAGTAATCTGTAAAAATGAAGAATATTGTTTTGTCCTGAATGTTTCCTTTTATAGATTATTTATTATGTACATTTAACTAATTTATATATCACATTCTAAAACCATGCTTAATGCTGAAAAAAACCAATCCACTGCTAAATTCAACAATATTTTTTTTTAATTTGTATGATCAAATATAATTTAATTTACAAGCTGAAAACAGACCATAACAGCAATACCTAGTGTAGTTTCTAAGCTAGCAGAAGCAAAAATAATTCCAACAACTACACTTACTTCAAACCCAAAAATATCCAGTATGGCAATAGACGTTTGTTTCTTCTCTTTGTAGACAATCTGGTTGACCCTCTGTACAAGCCATGAAAACAAGGTTGAGTACAAAGCTTTAGCCACAGCATCCCTGGAAATAAGTTCAAGAATATGAAGACTGAATTACTCCTACAATGCCTTCATTTCTATGTGCTAAATAAGATAAATAGCAACATCAAAATATCCCAAATAGAACACATTAAATTTTAATCAGTTAAAAGATCTATCAACAAAATTAACCAACTTTTCTGGCAGTAGCTCCATCTCCAATACTATGTTAATCCTAGCTCACTTGACTATAAAATGATCATCTATAATAAACTAATGCTAACTTACTTGGCAGTAAATCTATCACAAATACCACATTAAATCTAAATTACCTGGCATCTAGGGCTTGGTCAATATTCAGTGGTGTGATGACACTATCCTTGGTAGTATCCTGTAAAAATATATTACAATGAGAATGATAACTATAAACCAATATTACTGAGAGTAAATATTTTGCACATAAAAAAATACAAGTACCATGGTAAATATGTTTGTAATAGTACTCTCTTTATAAAAGTATGTGGTTACCAACTTAACAGAAGAATGATCATATTACCACGTAAATTATATAAATTACATTGTTCACATTTTGGACATCAAAACTACCAACTTATGAGATGACTGTCTTTGCTTGACCATACTTTTAAAATTACATAGCAATTCATCCAGTCTTTCTGCAGTTAATACACCATCAGATTAACAAAAACAATTGCATCTAGTAACTATTTGTATTAATTTATAAAAGTAACTCAACATAAATATTTATATTCCAATATATTAACAAATAAAATATTAATGTAACAAGTACTGAAGTAAAAAACAAACTTCAATTACAATATAAATCACTCAATTACCTCAAGATTACATATATTTTATATCACAATAATGTATACCTTTAACACCTTCAATACAGCTATCACACAGTCCTAAACATGACACTAGTGATAACAATACAAACTTCAACAACACTAATGTTCTATACAGTTATCTTACACTCATAAATATCACATGTTTCACTATATAGTCCAGAAAAGTGTACATAGTCACAATAGAGTTTAAACTGTGGAAACAGGAACACTTAACAAGTGTTTGGGAGTGTGAATACATAGACTTGTGGCCTTCTGTTGCAATCATATTTTTGGTTGAATGATAAATCTTGGAGCATCAGTTTGTTTTTTCAATGAAAAGAAGTTAAAATTAACTCAGCTTACATTAATGACCATTAAAAACAATATTTCATAGTTCTAGTTAACTCTCAACATAGAAGGTTTGTTAGAAGCTACACTAAGTAAAATAAAAAGGTAATTTGATCATACTGTGGTTTTTGTTGTCAGAGCTCGAAGAATTCCTTCCACAGACAACTGCAGCAGGTGAGAAGCCCACCGGATCTCTGCATCACTACCAATCTCTACTCCTTCTTGACCATGTTTCATCTGTAAAATAACACAGTTGACTCTTTACAATACACAACAATACTATTGGAATGAGCAATAACACAGTACTCAGAAAGTAGAAAGAAAAGAAGAAACAGCCAAGAGAAGAGATGGGAAAGAGTGTGCCCACGTGTAATTGTGTGAAGAGATGGGAAAGAGTGTGCCCACGTGTAATTGTGTGAAGAGATGGGAAGAGTGTGCCCACGTGTAATTGTGTGAAGAGATGGGAAGAGTGTGCCCACGTGTAACTGTAATGGTATTTTTCAACTTTACTTAAGGTAGCTATATATAAAGGTAGCCGACGTAAAGAAAACAATTGAAATATTAAGTTTCACTTCAAATAAAATACGACTAACAGAAAACAAAAAATTGCAACAGATTACTTATTTAAAAATTTAAAAGCATAATTACTATATACAAAAGCCTCCCATCTGTAACACCAATATCTCGTCAATCGACACACAACCTGCACAACTCGTTCGCATATTTCTTCTGAATTTTGTGTGAAACTACCCGAGGGCTGTCTGCCCTAGCTGTTCCTAATTTATCAGTAAAGACAAGAGGCAAGGCACTTAGGCATCACTGCCCAACACCAACTCTTGGGCTACTTTTTTACCAACTAATAATTGGATTGACCATCACGTTATGATGCCAAAACATGGCTGAAAGAGCAAGCATGTTTGGTGAGACAGGAATACAACTCCGTGACCCTCAGATTACGAGTCACACACTCTAACCACCTTGCCATGCTGAGCTCAACCTGCACAAAATAACAGCTTTCTGCTGCAACAAGCAAATTTGTCTTCTTTTAAAATTATTCCACAGAAATTGGGGCCCGGTGTGGCCAGGTGGATAAGGCACTCGACTCATAACCTGAGGGTCACGGGTTCGAATCCCCGTCACACCAAACATGCTCACTCTTTCAGCCGTGAGGTCGTTATAATGTGGTGGTCAATCCCACTATTCGTTGGTGAAAGAGTAGCCCAATAGTTGGCGGTGGGTTGTGATGACTAGCTGCCTTCCCTTTAGTCTTACACTGCAAAATTAGGGATGGCTAGTGCAGTTAGCCCTTGTGTAGCTTTGCGCAAATTTCAAAACAGACTAACCATAGAAATCAAATCAGGAATATATTACTGACGTACAAAATTCAACACCATTTGTCAAAATTCCCCATTACATTGCTTGATTCACAAAGGGACACAATGGTGCAACATCAAATTTTTCCAATCGAAACCCTCGATTACAATCTATGATAACTTGCATGTTTTACCCACAGCAAATTACAATTTTGAAAATGCCAAATTAAAGAACAGTTCAACTCAGACTAAGAAAGCCAAAAGGAACAATAACGAAAAAAAAAAAGCAAAGACCCCAAAATTCACTACCTTTACGATCACAGTTACTAATTTGGAGAATCATACAGTTGATCAAGTATGAACATGTCAAAGAATCGATTTTTTGCATGGTTCAATGTATAAAGACTTATCAAGAAGAACATTTGAACACAAGTTACAAATATACGAAAGACAAAATGTTAATTACACAATACTTAAAGCAGATGGTAATATATATATATATATATATACTCTTCAAAAAAGGAAACGCAAAAGGCAAATTGTTAACAAGTTTATTCCGGGTAGTTCTGTATGACGTGTGTGAAACTTTACACATTCACTGCTGAACATCCAAAGTCTGCAAAGGCGAAGTCCACGCTCACTAGTTCAAGTTTAACGTCACTCAACGTCAATAACGAGTATGCCCCCCGTGAGCATCAATAACTGCTTGGCATCTCCTGCCCATGGAAGCGATGAGATGACGAATCACATCCTGTGGAATGGCTGTCCACTCAGCCTGCAAAGCTGCTGCAAGTTGAGGTAGAGTCTGCGGTTGAGGTTGTCGCCGTCGCAGACGTCGGTCCAACTCGTCTCAAAGATGTTCGATGGGGTTTAAATCTGGTGATCTGGAGGTCCAGGGAAGAACGTTGATGTTGTGGTGTCTCAAGAAGACAGTGGTGAGTCGGGCTGTGTGAGGACGGGCGTTGTCATGTTGAAAAACGTCATTGACCTTCAACATGATGGGTTGTACATGGGGCCTAAGAATCTCGTCGACGGTTGCGTACGGTCTGATCGGAAATCCTACGCAGCCCTGGTATGGTTGAGGCAGTAGCCGTCGCAGTGGTGGTCCTATCCCGAAAGTGACGTAACCGGATGTAGCGATCTTGTGCGGGCGTGGTCACACAAGGTCTGCCAGATCGTGGACGGTCACGAGTTGATCCATGTTGTTGGTGACGATTCCATAGCCTTGTGATGGTGCTTGGGTGGACATTCACAGCTCTGGCAACATCTGATCGAGATTCGCCTGCTTCCAAGCGACCAATGGCGTTGTGCTTCAGTCAGTCTTGGCGTAACTGTATTGCGTGTCGGTTGCTTAACACTGAGCTATGGAAACCGAGAACCCGTCACTTTTATAGGGATTTTGCACATGTTGCACTTGCAGATCTCTCAAACAAATTTATTGGACACGAATGCGTTTTGGCGAAAAATCCGATGTTTTCCTCCGTTTTCAAAGTGCACAACTTTTATTGTCATTTTGGTCTGGCAATCAGTGCCTTAACACGTGTTACATCACATACTCTGAGCTTGTAACGTTATTACATATATTTCTCTTTAAAATAACAAAAATATCCCTTTTGCGTTTCTTTTTTTGAAGAGTATATATTATTAAATAGTAGAAATATGACAGTCATTCTGTGTACATACATTGTTACTATATTATAATTAAGTATTAGTGGACATGTTCATAAAATATTTAAATATAATTTTGAAATATTTACTCGTTATTTCCTGTAATATGACAGGCATTTAGCTTATAAATATACAAAGGAAATACATCATTGAAGACAATCTACCTGCTTTCTGTGGAAGTACACATTTCCAATATGTAATACTGCTGCCAATATCCGGAAAATTGTATCCTGCTCTTCAGAAGTGAAGCCAAGAACTTGCATAGCTGACAAAAGCGACCGGAAATCTTCCGAGTCATCTTTGGCTTCAATTAAATACGAGCCTCCCTACAGGTGAAAAACACTTTCCATAATGAAGTAGCAACACGTCCACAAAGGTAACTTTTTATAAACCACAAGAGTGACTCCATTTTGTTAATACTTTCTCACTAAGTTAAAAAATATTCAAAACCTATCGCCATATTTCATTACTTCTGAAATATCTTCAATATAACTTGATTTCTTTGTTCTTCTTGGTCCAAATTTTTTGATAGATGCGATATTTCTATATATTATTAGTTCTTTTATAATACAGCTACCCTATTCTTGATGGCTCTACAAGAAAGCAATCTAACGCCCTCTGGTAGCATCTCTAGATAACTATGGTTTATGTTGCATGAAACAGTAGAAACAAACGAAATTTACCACATTAAGATATCTAGTTATAATGACAGACAAATTTCCCAACAATAAAATACCTGATTTAGATAAAAGTATTTATCTGCGGACTGCAACCCATATTTCTCTTTCTCCGTTTCTGAAAGGCCAACCAACAGTTCGTAGAACACGTGGTAGTTCCTCTCGTCACTAGCCTGAAGAAGAATTACACGGACTATCATTACTTCAATATGGATAGCAAGCAGAAGCACAGACTAACATTACTTCAATATGGATAGCAAGCAGAAGTCCACACGCCCATCCGAGCACGTCACAGATATTGTCTACGTACTGAAAGTCTCCAACAAGAATCTTCTTTTTTATTATCTGGTGGTTTTATGCAAAATTAGTACTAAAAACAGAGCTAACACCATAGTATAATGATATTGGACGTTAAGCCTGGTTAAACTTAAACCTTACCTAAACTTGTATACATTCCACAAATTTACCTGGGTCACAATCCTAGATTTCTCCAGAAGATAATCTGTGGTTTTAGCTCCAGTGATGACACCACTGAAAAATAAAAAACAACAACTTATTTTGTATACATTTTTTTATTTATCGTATTGATTTAAAATAAATACAGACAAATACACAAATATCGATTTCCCACTTCCAAGAATAAACTGTAGCTCAAGTAAAAAACATCGTTATAAAACTTCCCACGTTGTTGTTTCATAGTTCTACGTTCTGAACCTTCTCTGTGTGAGCTAACATTTAATACAGTTTTAAACCTATCAACTCATCCACTGCTGCTGGTACAAATATGGTCTCAATGTTCTTTTTCTGTTCACTGAGCCAAAGATGGCTAATAAATCCGTGAAATAATCTGGATGTTTCTCTGCTTCGGAAGCGAGATGTTGTACAGGACTTTCTGACAAACTGAAGAAACCTGATGCACAGGTAGTGCATATAGTTGACGCAATACATGGTCGGTGGGTAATACTGCTATCTAAACCATCGGGCGAAAACTTTTAAAACCAAGGATCTATATGTATTGCTTGATCGTTACTACATACATGAAAGACCCATTTTAAATACTTCTCTCCAGTTAATAACTATTTAAAGAATAAGAATGTCCTAAGGCCACTTATTACTAGACTATAAAACCTACACTAGTTTAATGGTTGATAATTCAACACTTAGAGTTTTATTCCTATGACAACTGTTATTAAGCAAAGAACGGGTACATTCACCCTGAAAGGGGTCACCTTCACCATCCTAAAGAAACAAATTAATAGCACAGACAGAAGGAAAAGCTCCAAGAGAACATGAGAACACTATAACATAACATGTTTGAAAATTTTATTTCAGATAAAACTTACTCTTTGAAATGAATCTCCAAATATTTCCCAAACCTGCTGGAGTTGTTGTTTCGAACTGTTTTTGCATTACCAAAAGACTCCAGTAGAGGGCTGGCCTCCAGGATTTGTTCTGTTATGAGATTGCTAGGTGATTTGTTAACAGCGGCTAGATACTGCATTATCAGTTTTGTGCTTTCTGTTTTACCTGCTCCACTCTCTCCACTAGAGGGCAGGAATACAAAAGTGTTACAAATATGAATTTTGCATCATAAAACACGAATTCATTTTAATTTTTTTACTATCCTGTCACTTACTTTTAATTTAATACCATAAATAAAGAAATACATAGGCAAACAAAATTAGAGATAAAATATTCATTTTAACCGTCACACCTTCCTTATTCACCTGATAGATCAACATCTAAAACCGATATCATTAAACGTTTGATACGTTTCAACAAGTCTACTATACAACGTGTTATTTAAAATATCAATGTTACATATTAGTCTGTGTTACCTCACTCTTGCATTCAACTAAGCCTCCTCTGTACCTTGTAATAACAAGACTGTTCTTACCCAGTAACAAGTTGGCGTCACTGAACAACACGACTGTTCTTACCCAGTAGCAAGTTGACGTCACTGAACAACACGACTGTTCTTACCCAGTAGCAAGTTGACGTCACTGAACAACACGACTGTTCTTACCCAGTAGCAAGTTGACGTCACTGAACAACACGACTGTTCTTACCCAGTAGCAAGTTGACGTCACTGAACAACACGACTGTTCTTACCTTATAACAACAACTTGGCATTCATTATCTTTGCTCATCTTGCTGTAGGCCGAACTTCCGATAGCAAACAGATGTCTGTAAAAGATACAAACATTACCTCAATCCAGTCACACGAGAGATTACTGGCAGAAACAAATCTACTACATAAAAACATATCCCTTATTAATCTGAAGGGGGTAACACTATTAAAGCTGTATTTATGTAGACACTACTCTGTCTGTGAAGTCACAACCACTGACTAATTGAACCTGTGTTTTCTTTTCTTTTAAATCAAATTCAAAATTATCTTGGAGTTGTTATAATGTCCTAGTTGCACGAGAGGCAACTACTTAACTGGAGAGTTAGAATAAAAATAACGAGTATAACCGTAAAAAAAGCATACACGATAAACGTATTTATATAGGAAATTATGGGTGAAAGTTACGTTCGAGTATAAAAGGTATAATATAGTAGAGTGAAAAATAAAGTATTCGCCGTAACCCTAATGTTAAAATAAACTATTATAATACATTGAAAATGTTTCGATAAAAGATGTTGGTTTATATTTATTGTTAGATCAAAGTTGTATTTATAACTGATAGCCAAATATAAACACTTCTTGCGGTAAAATCTTCCACTAACTTTTTCCAGGTTCGGTTTATAAAAACGATCAAAGCTAATACCAGACATTTCTGCTTGAGACATGTCATAGTACTCCTTATGATAACCATGTTCTGCTAGTAAGCGGTAAAACTCAATTACATTATTTAAATTATTTAATCATTCTTATGTGTCATTCTCCTTCATAATTTAAACATTACTGAATAATAAATATCGTTCTTTGTCAATTGTTTCGATAAAGACCTTATAAAGTATCGAATTTTGAGGAGCTTTATACAACGATAAAGACCTTATAAAGTATCGAATTTTGAGGAGCTTTATACAACGATAAAGACCTTATAAAGTATCGAATTTTGAGGAGCTTTATACAACGATAAAGACCTTATAAAGTATCGAATTTTGAGGAGCTTTATACAACGATAAAGACCTTATAAAGTATCGAATTTTGAGGAGCTTTATACAACGATAAAGACCTTATAAAGTATCGAATTTTGAGGAGCTTTATACAACGATAAAGACCTTATAAAGTATCGAATTTTGATTTATACAACGATAAAGACCTTTTATCGAATTTTGAGGAGCTTTATACAACGATAAAGACCTTATAAAGTATCGAATTTTGAGGAGCTTTATACAACGATAAAGACCTTATAAAGTATCGAATTTTGAGGAGCTTTATACAACGATAAAGACCTTATAAAGTATCGAATTTTGAGGAGCTTTATACAACGATAAAGACCTTATAAAGTATCGAATTTTGAGAAACTTTATACAACGATGAGTACCCAATCTTTCTCAAATGCTGCCTGGATGCAGCAGAATCTAAATACAGTTTTCGATTTCATCAATGAAGATTCTATACGTATGTAACAGTGCTAAAAACGGGTTTTATTGTAATACGTTTCGGTTAAAGTACAAGAAGTACACCAGGCGATACCCAACAATCAATCACATACTGTACTTCAAATTAATTTAATTCTAGATACGTCCAGACTTTCGTTGAAGATGTTTTAAAACACAAATGCACATAATGAAACAACTGATAATTCTTAAAGATATTCTTATCAAGTGAAGTTCCATTCACCTTTTCAAATCCCAGACAATTTTGCTTTATCGAACTTCGTTAAGTAAAGAGCTATTCAATGAGGAATCATTCTCTGGCCACCGCAGATATTTAAATCCAATTTTTACCGTTACAAGTCCTCACACTTAGCGTTGACCCAGGAAGAAGCTTCCATCTAATGTTAGATTCGTTTGTAACGCATTGACTCATTAAGATTGTGTTGTAGTTAGCTGTTGATTATTATGAGTTGTGTTAACATATGTTTTAATTCTCTTAGGACTATAATATCATCAAATTCGAACGAATGTTTATCAAAGTTCATTGTCCCTGCGGAGTTCTAGTGGTTGGTATACATGACGAGGTTGAACTGACCCAGATACACGAAAAAACGGATTTGGATTGTCGTTCTACCAACTCGGTGATTTGTTTCTAACTAACACTTTCACTGGAATGTAATTTAAATTGTATTATCCTCTCCGGATTCGCTCTGCTTAACAATTTCATACTTGATTACTGCATGCACAACAACATATTAGATCTACTAACGTTGAGTTCTTAGTTATGTTCTGTAGTCAGTAGTCGCAAGAACAAGTGGCCCAAGAACCTAAACCCAATTTGTGTGTGTGTGTGTGTGTGTGTGTGTGTGTGTGTGTGTGTACACAAAACTACTGGTATCTGTTAACCACCCAAAAATCAAAGAAAAAACAACACTGGTAACTGTTTCTTTTTTAATTTCGCGTAAAGCTATAAGGTGGCTATCTGCGCTAGCCGTCCGTAAGTTAGCAGTGCAAGACTACAGGGAAGGCAGCAAGTCAGCACCACCTACCGCCAACTCTTGGGATACTTTTTACCAACGAATAGTGGGATTGACCGTCACATTATAACGTCATCGCGGCTGAAAAGGCGAACATGTTCGGCGCGACGGGGATTCGAACACGCGACCCTCAGATTACAAGTCGAACGCCTTAACCCACCTGGCCATGTCGGGCCTGGGGAGACAAGTATAACCGTAGTTTCTACAAAAAAAAAAAAAAAACAGCTGGTGACGTGGCACTTTCCACGATTCATACAAGAACTCTGGTAACTACGTAAGATCCAGAAATTTAGAAGAAACAAAATAAATGCGGAAATTTCTATTTTACACTTTATATATATCAATTTTATTACTTTCTTATAAACGTAGCCCTTTAACTCAGATGTTTTACATCTCCCCCACAAAATGAAAGGGTGAGTTGGTTTTCCCTTGAGTTCCATCTCAAAATCAACGCCATTGAGCAAAATATAACTTGTTTATTTGTTTCTCACACTTTTGTGGATTCACTCAAGAGGCCAACAACTTTCCTCTAGGTTACGCAAGTTTATAGTTTTACTGATGAAGCATCAAAGTCAGCGGTATTACAAGCGTAACTTCTCTTCACATTATCAAACCTAGAATTATCCATGGGATTTTGAAAGACTTTTTGTAAACTATGTATTCTAATTACTTGTGTCAGTTACGTTGTTAGTCATTAATGATACTTACATACATATATCAGTATCGGAACTAATTCCTCTAATTACGGTAGGAGATTCTTACTGTCGTGCACTGAAGATGTATAATTACGGTAGGAGATTCTTACTGTTGTGCACTGAAGATGTATAATTACGGTAGGAGATTCTTACTGTCGTGCACTGAAGATGTATAATTACGGTAGGAGATTCTTACTGTCGTGTACTAAAGATGTATAATTACGGTAGGAGATTCTAACTGTCGTGTACTGAAGATGTATAATTACGGTAGGAGATTCTAACTGTCGTGTACTGAAGATGTATAATTACGGTAGGAGATTCTAACTGTCGTGTACTGAAGATGTATAATTACGGTAGGAGATTCTAACTGTCGTATACTGAAGATGTATAATTACGGTAGGAGATTCTAACTGTCGTGTACTGAAGATGTATAATTACGGTAGGAGATTCTAACTGTCGTGTACTGAAGATGTATAGTTACGGTAGGAGATTCTAACTGTCGTGTACTGAAGATGTATAATTTTATCAAACCTTCAAATCGTTTCTTGTTTCACAAATCATTGTAACAGGCAAAAACACAATTTCTCAGTGTAATACAATGTGTATGAAACCACAAGTAGTAAGTGGTAAAAACAAGTTAGCAAGTTGAAAATTAAATAATGTTATCCAATGTCTTTCAGTCTTTTTTGTAGTTCACAAAAAAAATTGTACTTCATACAACAGGTTAGAATACAGACTAACAAATATTACGGGTTTTAAAACAGTACTGTTATTCTCTAACACCCAGCACATTAACATTTATTAAATTATTTGTATAACTAACATCAAGGTAACTAACTTATCCCAATAACAATTGTTTATAACAATGTAAAAGTAGCAATACTTTGCACAGCTCTACAACACAATGTGGTATAATATTCCTTCAACAAATTTATATGATGACCACACTATTTCAGTACTGAGGTCTACTTTCGGCCTAACGGTATGTGATGGTTGAACTTTAAACTTTCAGATAAATCATATTTTCGCATGGGAGTGTAAAAGAACACATTCGTTCAGTGTTAACACTAAAACGAGCCAAAACACTGTGGCAATAGGTTAGTAAGGGTACCAAATACTGTAAAGGAAATATTACACTTAAAGTTTATGTTTTGTTCGTAGTTATTAACCAGGATGTGTTTTATGGAAATAGAAATTCTATAACGTACAATGTTCTTCACTTTACTTATTTATAACGACCCTCGTTAGATGCTAATTGTAATGCCCTGTTTTATGGATAGTGAAACATTCACTGATTGAAAACTTGTCATCTTGAAGTTTAAATAAAAATATAAAAAATTCTGAAATGTGTGCTATTTGTAGGTAGAAATCCTTAAACAAAATATTCCACGACAACACCGTACAATTTCTAATTATTAAACCAATAATTACGGTAATCTAGCCAACCAACTCTGGAAGAAAGATGTTAGACACAGAATGAATCACCTTTATCGTAACATTAATTAATAGTTTTGTGCTTTCTTTATAATACAAAGACTAAAGAATTTACAAATATTTGTATTATTTAAAAGAAAATTTAAACTATCCAAAAGAGTAATTATAGACATTCAAATTATTTCACAAACTATAGGAATGTTTATTTTCTGGTGGTATAAATATGAACTAAACGCCAGTTACTTAACAAAAAAATGTATGTTTCGAATCTCAGAAGACAAATACTATCAATTATCTATTTATTCTCACACAATATTACAAAAGTACTTACGGTGGCAATGTTCCCAGAATCTGACCTTCGTATTTCTTCACCATTTCCAAACCGTAAATGTCAAACATTTTGTAAGGATTCACGGCTACCAGGATACTGCCCGTGTAAGTCTAATAAAGCAACAACCACTTATAATTACCATTACCCTAACGTATGATTCGCAATCGTTAGCACCAGTTATCGTTACCCTAATGTATGATTTACAATCAGTATTATTACACTATCAACACTTCCTCAATGTACAAAGTATTATTATTATGGTTTAATAGAATAGCTATGTTCCACTTTGTTTTTGTTTGAATGTTTGACTACATTGTGTGAAATGATGATGAGCGAGTGTGTTCTAAATTGCTTTTACTTAAATATTCATTTACATTATCTGAATACTTTGCGTCAGTCCACTTACTCATACGGTATAGAATTGATGACGCTCGGGTTGAATGTTCGCGTTTCAGACAGTTCTTGGATATCTATATCTGTCCTAAAATTCCATAAACCATGTTTCATTAAATCTACGCGGTCCAAGGTAACAGCATTAATCACGACATGAAGAACAAGCCAGGCCTAAAGGAAAAACGTGACACAGCGTTCTTAAGTTCGACGGACTCAAATTATAGCTGACGTCATTTCCTGAAAAATATCGTATCTCTCCTTATGGATTATACACAACCTGTAAGTGAAGACTTCACAAAAAAAAATGGTGTATCCATCTAATTCGAAGTCATGAATTTATTGATAATTGGCAAACATACATAATACCACTAACACTTCACAAGAGTGACAGACAGGCTTATAGGGCACACAATACCACTAACACTTCACAAGAGTGACAGACAGGCTTATAGGGCACACAATACCACTAACACTTCACAAGAGTGACAGACAGGCTTATAGGACACATACCACTAACACTTCACAGTATTATAGGACACTTCATGCTAGTAGTAAGATATATACCAATATCACTGAACAAAGAAATAACAAAAGTACATCACATCGCTCATACTTAAACCAGAGAAAGAGAAACATACTGGGCACATTATAACATTAACACTGAACAGATATATATCACAGCGCTATTACTTGACACAGGCTAGATACATTATGCTGATAACATCTAACACAGAGGCAGACAAGATACATCACACTACTATTACTTAGGATTCAGAGATAAACATCCAGTAACATAATTTGACCTTTTTCAACCTGTATCGTTAAAACAATTACATTTAGGCCTGTATTCCAAATTATAACTTCTGTAGAAACTCACCAAGAAGGCTTTATAGCTACGGGGAAACAGTTTTCCTCCTGCGGTTATTTCAAACACCAAGAATTATTTCAAGAACAAAGGTTTTTTTTATTCGATAAGATTTACTTCTGTAAAGTAGAAATAACTACACATTGTTAAACTGTAATACGTCATAATATTAACAGTGATATAGATAAATATACTGATTTATTCTACATCTCCTTAAAACAGAGATGAAATACAGGACTTCTCAGGATTCATTGCAAAATATACGACAAAAGTAAACCACCTAGTACCACGTACAACCTTGGTCCTCATGGGAGTCACAAACTTGTGATTGACAAAATGTTTTTTTTGCCACAAGATGGCGTAAAATAGTTGCTATAGTAGTTCAACGGACAACGACAAACGCTACGTACAACTACGTGCCGTTTCACAGAAAATAAAATATTAATTTATCCATGTACATACTAATATTCAGGTAATCTACATCGGTTTCTGTATATATTAAGTAGCTTATTTTGTTTAGTGTTCAGGAAAGGCGATCATGGTTTTATTCGACTTGTTCTCAGTGGATAGTACCTTGTCTCAAAAACCTGTTGTACACTTGAAATCCGTATTTAAGAACCATATATTTTAATATCTAATGAAATCTCTTGGCACGGCACGATAACAGGTGCTTCACGAGCAAAATAAATACCGTGCTTCTAGTGCTTGAGCGTGATCAAATACTCTTTTTTTAGCGGAAGTAAGGTTACTACAGCCTGGGTCAATCGGCCAATACGTAGCTGTAAATCGGAATGTGGGAGAACGAGACACGTACAACCTTTGTCCTCAGGGGAGCCACAAACTCCATGTTTACTGCAACTGTTATATAAACGTAAACTCAAGCTTCACCAGAGAATTAATTTAGATAGATATACAAATCACTGTCAAAACGTTCACAATAATAATTAAGTGTCAGTTACCCATCCTTGTTATCATTACCATTAAATCATAATGGGAAATGCCTGTGGTCATAGCTCCCGACATGTTGTAGACATTACATTTATCAGACATGATAAAAACGCTGATGTCGAGCTAACTAATAGCCATGGAAAAAATCAGTTAAGGGTTAAGATTTGATTTGTTTCGAATTTCGCGTAAAGTTACACCAGGGTTATCTGCGCTAGCCGTCCCTAATTTAGCAGTGTAAGACTAGAGAGAAGGTAGTTAGTTATCACCACCCACCGCCAACTATTGAGCCACTCTTTTACCAACAAGTAGTGGGATTGACCGTACCGTTATAACGCCCCCACGACTGAAAGAGCGAACATGTTTGGTGTGACAGATTCGAACCCGCGACCCTCAGATTACGAGTCAAGTGCCTTAACCACCTGGCCATGCCTGGCCTAAGGGTTACGGATTAAGTGCTTAAACCCAACACTTCAACTCCCAATGCCTTTTGCTGTCTGCATCCAGTTGTGGGGAGTCACCCCCGATCTTTAGACATAAAGAAAGGACCCGAAAACCAGTCCGACAGTGTGTTTCGAGCATGTTTGACAGAAGGAATATATATCCCCAATGCTTTGGGAGATATGGCCACAGACATTTTCCTTTATTATTTAATGGTAACAACGGCTGGTAATTGACAAATTTAGGTTGATTTTTTCAAGTGTCATTGTGAATGTTTTAGCTTTAACTTGCATTAATGTTGTTATTGTTATATAGTGATTATTTGATTGCTAATTTATAATTAATGTGATTTATAGTACTAAAATCAATGATTTATATAATCCAATCATCATACAATTATTCCGTTTAACTCAGAAATCAAATTTCCTTGGAAGCTCCACTGGCTGTCATGACGACACACCGCTTTCGTATTACATTAAGCTTAACGATTATTTACTAACAAGAATGACCTTAATTAAATCTTGTTTACTGAAAAATTAAATTTTAGAAAAGTTATCCCACAATTACACATTTTCCCTTTAGTGGTAGCTGTAACATTGAAACTTTCTAATGAAGTTTACTGGTGATATTGACAGTTTAACAGTATGTCAACATTCCTAGAGTGACTAGTTGGAGCGAATATTGGAGAGATCACTGTGTTAATGTAGATTGTGATACTTGGATTACAAATACTACTAGAGGGCGTTATGTGTTAGTTCTCTAAAAAGGGCTAAACTTTCCGAAGTGGAGCTATTTCCTGGTTCTGTCTAGCATATCATAGGAATAGCTGTGATGAATCGAGTTCGTGGTTACTTTAAAAATTATAGTTACTCGTCATCTCCTCAATCACTTTGATTTTATCTACAATGTTATTTTATTTTTCTAATATTTCTAAAAATACAGGCGTCAAACGTCGAACACCCTTGTTTGGTGGAGAACTTCTATGATATGGTTTTATTCTAAAATAAATTCAATGTGTGACGACCTCATTCTAAGAACTTTGGTTCACTTTTAATCTACCATTTTACAGTGAATACAATTACAGGAACAGAGGCACTTAACGTAGAAGACCGAAAATAACAACTTTCTTCATTTAGCATACATGACTGGAAATAAATACCACGTTCTTTCAATGCTAAGGAATTTTCTCAGCCAAGGAGTATGTAAAGACTATTCAGTTAATTATTAAATACTGAGGTCTTACATGGTGATTTAGGGCTTACTGGAGAAGCTTTAAAAATTAAACATACAATGCTCAGCCAATCGACTTGGAAAACAAAAAACTTGCACATATGATATAAACAGAAATAAACTACAGTATTGTTCGGCTATCAGTGAAACGGATTCAGCATGTAGTTACTTTTAATGGAACGTGTTGTCTAACAGATAGAAACTGTGCAAAAGCTGCGTTTCTGGAAAGGTCAAAAAACGATGAAAAATACGTAGCGATAAAAAATATATATACACAAGTTCACGACAATGGAAAATTCGTTCCAGTGGCATCAAACGAGACTTAAAAGTATATTTTGTCTGCCTTAACTGGTTTATCTTTTAAAGGTTTAATAACCAAAATTACCGTGAAGTTGTTATTCCTTACAAGAATAAATTAAGTATTGCTTCCTTAGACACAAAAGAAGCAGTGAATATGTTAAGTGTGAACTTTAGACAATAACGAATCTTGAAACAACAGCGACAATAACAATACTGTTTGTATCTAATCAGATTAACGAATGTCACTCGAAGTACTGGAACAGCTAGTCCCACCAATAAACTAATGTCACTCGAAGTACTGGAACAGCTAGTCCCACCAATAAACTAATGCCAGTTGAGATACTGCAACAGCTAGTCCACCAATAAACTAATGCCAGTTGAGATACTGCAACAGCTAGTCCACCAATAAACTAATGCCAGTTGAGATACTGCAACAGCTAGTCCACCAATAAACTAGTGTCAGTTGAGATACTGCAACAGCTAGTCCACCAATAAACTAGTGTCAGTTGAGATACTGCAACAGCTAGTCCACCAATAAACTAGTGTCAGTTGAGATACTGCAACAGCTAGTCCACCAATAAACTAATGTCAGTTGAGCAACACTATTCCAGATAATTTCTTATGAATATGCTAAAATTGTGTAATAGTGTGAAATACCAGAAGCAGTTAAGTAAGGCGGATCTAAGTACAAAGTTCTATTTGTAAGAATTGATATAAGCATCTTCCTTATGAACAAAACTTGTGTGCATTATATCCAAATATTTTTTGGAGCCACTTCACACTGTGATAGTTCATGTTTACACGTCCATTCATGATTTGCCTGACGACTGTGCATCTTGAGAATAGTTCTGTAATGTAGCATCCATTGCAGAAGGCTCCTTCTTATGGCTGTCATGTTCAAAGCACACCACTTAATTATACTAATTTCCCTAATCCATCTAGTACGATAGTGGATAGTTTTCCCAACGCTAGTTTTCAAGAGTTGAATCTGACAGAAAACTACAGATGTAGCATTCAGAGACTTGACAATTATATCTTCATGTGTAATAGCATGGACACCCATTCCTTTCTTAAACTGCTTAAAGTATGCGACAGTTGAACTGGTGTTATGACTGGAAGCCTTATATTGGCAAATTCATACCCTGTTGGCCTCGTTTCCAAACAAAGATCCTTCACAATTATGTTGTCTAGGATATGTAGATGGCTTTTGTTACTAACTTGTGTTCGAGTTACACTTTGTTTACCACAGCCAAGATACGGTTTTTTGTAGATATCGCATTCCTTTGTTTTCTGATATCATTAAAGTACAAGGGATATACCAGTCTTGGAATTTCTAAATTTCCAATCTGAACACAGGTTTATAATGAGTGCATGATTAGTTCGAGTTCGAAAAGGTTGTTATTAACATTCCCTAAAAGTAATCAGTTTTCGATGACATTACACAACTTACTTATTGTCAATGTTAAAACGTAAGTTCTGATGCGTTTCATTCTGTCACGACTTTATATTCGCACGCGAGCTAATTGATTTCATGCTAATTTTAGGTTCATCGTGAGCCAACTACTGATCACGTTACTTAAAAATTATCTTGCATTTTTACAATGGCCAGTCGTAACGAAATGTTGATAATTGGTAGCATACTATACTGGGTGAGTGAAGGACAGCATTTTTAAAGTTTATACGATATCTGAATGGAATTTCAAAAAAAAAAAAAAAAGTCAATAGATAATGTTCTATTAAATATTACAGTGCACTGGTATAGAGAAGATTTAAATAAACTAGTCTAACAGACTTTTATTGGCTTGTAATAAAAATATGAAGAGATTTCCAAAGTTTAATTGTGGTTCACTATATGATTCGAAAAAAAACAAACAAAAAACATGTGCATTTATAAGTTAATAAGACAAAAAAAAAAAGTTCCATTTTAACTCGCCGAGCAGTCTTTCCTGGAACGACACGATCCGAACACACTGTTCTACCTTAATTTGAAAAATCTTTGTTCTACTATAATATACTTGACTTTCACTGTTTGTAATGATGTTTAATCATAAAACAGTCGAGATCATCGTTTTACAATGAAGTATTCTGTATTTTGTATCAGAGATGGCGTTAACAAAGAAAGTACTCGTAACACTGCAAGAGCTTACCTGGAAAATTGAAAGTTATATACAAAGAAACGTTTTTCTAACGAACGGTATGATTTTGTTGTAAATACTACACACATTCCAATCTTTAACGAGTAGTTAACTAGTCACAGCGGAAAATAATTATATAAACATTGGTATATTCACAAGGACAGATGCACGTGTCTATCCCTCAAGTGACGACCAAAGTTGGTCCTCATGCAAGGAACCAGTCTTTATATGTTGTCCTTATTCGAACGTGGGAAAGAGAGAATGTAGTTCAGTCAGCTTTGGTTCACTATTCGGTTGAATTGCCGTACGAGTTGTTTTTATTACTGTGCATAGTTCCATTGAAATCCCAAACACTTTCAGACACTGTCCCACTTGGATACGAGATACATCTATAAAGAAACTGGCATCATGCCACGATAAGCCTCACACTTCATCGGCTCGATAAACAAGTATATCATAATGTATACATCATGTATGGCGTATTTGAAGCGTAGTATTTTGTTACGACAAGGTTTAGTGTTCAAGTTATGAAGACAGCGTGACGAAGAGAACATTATAAACAATGTGCCACTTGAGAGACAAAATACAAACTAACAAAAGGAACTGGTTCTTCAAACTATTACACAAACTTTTTAAAATGTACGCGCATTCTTTAATCGTTAGTGATAATTCAGAATAGTATCAACAGAAACCTTAGAATAGTTAAAAGTTGAGATACCGATAGTTACTGGCAGCAAGTTAAAGTTGCAAAGCGTTGAGATCCAAGTCCTAGATACTGTTGGTGAAAGAATTTTCTTTGCTGTCTTGTGAATCGTTATCAAAATAAACAGAAAAAAAATATCTTACGAATTAAGAGAAAACAAGAATTGCAAGCATGCAAGGTCTACGTTAGGCTTAGAAGCTTAAAACACGGTTGAGTAAGAAGGTTCCTTCCACACAAGCGTTACCGCAGCAAGACACGAATATCGATACTGATGTCCAAAAACCAACGGAAACTTATCAATGTATAGAAATGTGTAAAAATTGCACGTAAAGTAAATATTAGATCTAAATTCTGACAAAAAACGTGATGTCAACTAAACAAGCCAACACTTCTAAACAATTAAACTTTATAATACTCACATAAATAAACTCCTTCTCGTATCGGATCTTCAAATTCCATAACAGCGAAGTTTCGTTCAGATCGCTACAAGGGAAGGTTTGAATTTATGTGATAATGATATAATGAATTCTTTGACGATTATATTCGAAATATCACCATCATATCGTATTCTTGAAAATACACTGAAATTCTACACTTAGTCCAGACACAAACACACACGCATACTTACACAATATTGACCATGTCTTCAATACCATTCTGTCCAAGATCCTGTCTTTTCTTTACTGACGTCAGATTGGTCAGTGTAAAACTTTGGGGCTGAAACATATTGTATATCAATGATAATTATACGTGTGGATATTTGGTTTAAATTCTGATGTTAGAAACATTAAACAAATCAATATTGTTGTTTCTTTCAGTTTTTCGAAGTTCGTATTTAGCTGTCTTTGGTACAATAGTAATGGTTTATTAACTATTCATAAGCAAGCTTACTTTCATAGTGGTATCCTAAGATAGCCTTTAGGTGAAAGTTCACGACTACTAAAATGTTTAAAGGTTAAAATATGCACCATGTTTATCATTTCACAGACAAAGAAAAATTAAATCAAATAAAGCTAAAGTGCACTACATTCTCATGTTTAGATTAAGGTTTAATTTCTCTAAAGTTAAACAAGTACAGCGGTAATTATAAAACTAGAGAATGGAATACCTGTCCACTGATGACCGCCTGGACAGTAACTACCTGGGCAGGGCGAGAGTACTCTAGAACTTCACCAGGGATCAGGTAGCCAACGCCGGGGTCAAACCACACCAAATCACCCTGAAGAAAAAAAGTTTACAAATACTGACTGTGGTCAAACACGCTTTCTTTCACATCAATCAGTCACTGGTACAGATTTTTAACTAAATATTTACAAAACTTACATGTTAGTTTATGTATTCTCTGCCACAAGGTTTTCAACTGATACCATACCACCATGGATATGAAAAGTCCATCTGAAATGCGTATAAGAAATTAAATGTTTGGGCTTAAACTACTTTTGTTTGATTAGAATTTTAGCAGTGCAAGGTCTATCAAGACGAAAGGAGGGCAGCTATCCATCAGAACCCACCCCCACTCTTGAAATATTCTTATCTGACCAAATAGTGAGATTTGACAATTCCTTTTAAGGAATGCCCAAAACCCCAAAGTGCGGGACGCATTTTTGTTATTAAGGGATGCAAAGAAGGAAACAGCTGGATTCGCAGTCCAACTGCTAACCACAATCAATGAAACATTAAAATCGCAAACTAAAATTGGATTAAAGTTTTCACATGCCAGAATCATCAAGGTAGCTTGCGAATCTTAACTGCAATCTTTAAAGTTTATCACTGCAGATTATAAACACAGATCACGGTTTCTGTTCATTCATTATCATTACGCAGTTTGGCTGTCCACCTGCTAACCTAATAGTTATCTGCAGTGCACGCGCTACAAAACTGGGCATTCTTATGTTACTAACAAAGACCTGCAAATTAATATCTTTATTGCAATAGTATTTCTTTAAATAGAGGATTTATAGAATAACACAAAATAATTCTAATTGCAAACGCCGAAGTCTGCAAGTCCATCTGACTTAGGCCTAACATTAGTTAAGCGTTTATTGAGCACGGTTTACATTCAATAGAGTTAAATGAACACTAACTTGTGTAAGTTTTCTGCTTTAGATTAGTTAGGGTTAAACTTGGCCGTAGTTAATGCTCTCAGCAAATAAAGTTAGTGTTATTCTACTATCTAGAATTAAGCTTTTTATAAAACTTTAATGAGCTTTCATATGTTATTGAGCAAAATGCATACTGCTTTACATCTGCCTTTGAAGCACACGGATAAATAGAACTGGATATTATAACAGATTAAAGCTATCGCATATTAAAAATACAAAGAAAGACGATGAAAAACAAACCTACAGAACAACGTGATAATTCAAATTTCTTCAGCCTATAGTATTATCACCGCTTCATTTACTTTAGGCATTGATTATGTTTATATTTTTTTAAAAAAACTAAATCTAAGTAGAGTAGTTGTCTATTTTCCATATTTTTTAACTTTTTCAAAACACTGTACTGAATTTTGTTTCTCTTACTTCACGTTTCGTACCCAGTTTATCATAATGTTATATGTTTTCTTATAGCAAAGCCACATTGGGCTATCAGTTGAGGCCAACGAGGGGAATCGAGCCCCTGATTTTAGCGTTGTAAATCCATAGACATACCGCTGTATTAGCGGGAGGCGTTTATCATATTAAAATTCTTCTTTCTGCGAAAATGAATATTGATTTTGAGAAATGCAATAAATGTACGTAATAAAGATGCAAATATAACATGATGTTTTGCTTATCATAATGTTAACTTCCAAACCGATAATCAGCGATACAATACTTCCTGACCATCAGGAAGTAAGAAAAACACTACACTGAAAATATTGGTATGTGTTTCTGTGGGGTTTTAAAACTGAATAAAAATGTTCAATATGCTAATAGTTGTAGGGCATCTGATGAAGTTCGCACAGATAACCAGTAACGGATTCACGATCTAGGTACCCTCATTTAAATGTTATCCTTAAGACGACCGTCCAGGTTAAAGATGAGCCAGGTAGCGACCATCAGGTCACCACTACTTCCAGCTGATAAGATGCCCGTTCTTTCGAGCATTCGTCATGCATTCGGCAGACATGTTTTCAATGTCTCAGTTCTCAAGCACTTGTGTTTCACTCTATAAATTTTTGCTAAACCCAGAGCGACTCCTTTGACGTCTTCCATACACACTTCCTTCGTCACTTTCCTTTCACCTTTCCTCTTCACTTTCCACAAGCGGCGAAAGGCTTGCCTATGCATTTTCTTCATCTTACTTTTAATGACGAGACAGAGGGTCATCCACTCTTCATCTCTGCCAACTCCTGGCCAACACTTTAGGTTACATGTGTAATTTATTATGCATTGTTATACCGATTTATACGCCCCACTATAAATGTAACGAATTACCTAGAAACAACTTTAAGTGGAAATTAAAGTTTAACCCTTAAACAGCGGAATTGTTGTAGGTAGAAGCATCAAGTGATGGTGATCGCCATTTAATGGTTAGAGAGCCCTACAGTAAGAGAAAATGTTGGTCTAGCTGCACGGGGTCAAAGGTCAGGAGACACGATTGCCGTCGGATATTAGTATAATGCCGCTTCTTACTCAATGGTTTCTCATTTTCTTCTCAAAACTGAAACTCTTGTGAATCCAGCTTGGTCAATTTTTATCATCTTCTAAATTTAGTCAAAACATCAGGCTCTCGATAACAAGAGCATTTCTCTTGATACAGTCTCCTAAATCTGGACTGAAACCCATGGTCCCTATGATTTTTGTTGTTTTTTTGCTGCTTGTAATGTTATTTATCAGCCAAATTGAAAATTGTTCTGAAACAACATTTAACTCACACCATAATAGATATCTATAATTTATCAATGTAATGTTTACAACAATTAAAGCATGATAATTATCCATGATGTGTGATCATCATAAACATGTGCTCTGAAGAAAGTAGAGGATGACGTCATTATGAGGTCTGAAAATGATTTCGTAATAAGGTACCTTTTGTTTTTCAAAACAGTGAGCATCCTACCATGAAAGTTCGGAACAATACACCAAGCACTCACATTTAACTAACACTTGTTGTCAAACTGAGTATTTCTTTAAAAAAGTATTTCAGAGTTTCCGCAGGCCAATAATACGAGTTTGTTTTTATTTTCTCGCGGCAAATCAGGTAACATTTCAATAGAGACCTACTGAGTCAGTCATCTGAAACGGCAAACTGTTACAATCTATTACTAAAGATGGGGATTGTACTAATTTTTTTATTTTGTTACACGTAATTTTCGTGCTCGTTCAACAACTACAGAGAATATTCCGTTTACTAAATATTTCACTTGACCTTACGCTATTAGTATAAATGTTTTTCATTGACCAGATTGTTGCACGGTCATCTTCCAGTAGCACCTTACAAAACGTACACAATAAATTAGTTTCGACTTCGTATATTGTGATTTGTATGGTGAAAAAAAATATAAATTAACTCACAGGCGTTTCTAATATAATAAAACACATACATAACATGAATTAAATAGGTTGAATCTGTTTCTGGTAGAAATTTTGCTATTAGCACAAGAACGACACCTAGTTTCGTACAATCCAAATGAACTTTCGTCTACTCCACAAGGACAAAGGTAGGCTTACACAATCCAAACGAACTTTCAGCTATTCCTCACGGATGACCGTAGTTTAGAAAATCGTAATAAACTTTCAGGAACTCTTGTAAAGTTCTGATTTTGCGAGTAGCCTGTTTAGGTATGCATCACGAGTTTAAAACGCCCTTAAAACTTGATAGAGGAACGCAATGTACTCGAACACATGTAAAAGAAAACCAAGTCACTGTTGTTGGTCTTGGGGCTAGACAGCCAAACGTTAGCACGCAATATTGAATTTCGGCTAAGCAAGACCCACAACACAGCTATCACAAAGCAGAGCCTGCACTTCATCTGATACAATTTACAAGACACCCGTTCGCTAATAGTTGTATTATCTTTTTGTTCCTCAAAACGAATGAGATCGCTTTTTTCTCAGCACCGACTGTAAGGTTTTGTGTGTTGTTTTTTCAACTTTACTGTAGCTACCGTAAAGTAATATGGAATTCTCCTGCTCCTTAACTTTAAACAAGATACCAAAACAAATTACAAATTTTTCATTGGCTTTACACTTACCAACACTAATTACAAAATATGTACAAACAATGGGTTTGAAGTTAGTCTAAAATTATCTGTAATAAGTTCCACTGTTGCTAGCTATACGAAATATTATTTCCAAGTCACTAAGTATCTCTGTGATGCTGTAATGTAATACAGAAGTAACATCACAGTCCAGACTGTTCAGCTGCGCCATAAACACTGAAGATTGTTTGTTCATTACATTTTGCGCAGTTATTCGAAGGCTATCAGTATTAGCTGTCCTTAATTTAAGTGATAGACTAGAAGAAAAGATAGCTAGTCAATACCTTCTACCGCGTATTATTTAAGCTACTGTTTACTAACGAACAGTGTGATTAACTCTCACACCATAACGTACCTACAGCTGAAAACGCGATCATGTTTGGTAATGGATTTCGATCCCGCGGCACGTATATTGGCAGTCTAGTGCTATGTCTACCAGGCCGCGAGAAGTTTACTTTTGACTGCACCTTCGGCTCAGTGTCACAAAATGAACTAATCCTGCCCCATCTACTCGAAGTGTTTTGGAAGCTTCGATTGACAGGTTGAATAATTCAGACCCACCAAACGATCAAACGTAACCTTTAGATGACAATTAGAATTATCCTATTCAAAGTCAATTATGTGTGTGTGTGTGTGTGTGTGTGTGTGTGTGTATCGGCTATTATATGCCAAAGTTGGTTGTGCCCTCACTGTTTAGAGACATGGATAACAAAACAATCTCTTGAACGAACACATTCGAAACGTACATTCCGGGAAAGGTCACATTCCAAGCAACTATACGTGAGCACGCCTCTACTGTTCAAAACAACGTGTGTGTAAATAAACACGAGAGGAAGTTACTAAAAATGGTGATAATAAAACCCGCTGAATATATTGTACTCATGTAGATTGACTAGTCTAATTCGCACAGGAAACTACGGGTGACACTAATTTGTAGGATAGCAACAAGAGATTTTATCACAACACAGAAACAAGTTGACAAGTTTATCAGAACAATCTAGTAAAAAATCAAAACAAAAAACCTAGAATGTTTATATTTAGGGTATATTTACGGAAAAAAAAGCAGTGTGAGTGTGCAGCACCGGTAGCTGACCGTCACGAATGTCATTAAGCACTTTGCTAATACAAATAGCATCTCAACCTATATATCCGGTTTATTCCTACTGGCCTGTAGAACGATGGTATTGAGCGATACTAGATAAATAATATGTAGTGGTTGATCCATTATTCTGCAATTTTTTCTTTATTTTCACGAACACGTTCTCAGCACACCCCATGCTGGATACACCCGTGAGCAGCACTTCCATCAAGCATTATCGATCTCAGCTAAACGAAATTTTAGAAGTGAACTTGGTATAATATCATTTCATTATAAAATTATACGGTTAAATATAAGGATTTAGATTTTCTTTTCATATCTAGACGAACACTGAAAATATCTTAATAATAAACTGTTAAGTTAAACAGAATTCGTACGTGGCAGACATTCGTTTCTAGATTGTCGATTAAAATATTAATAGACTCAGTTAAGGCTCTTTATAAGTATCACAGTGTACTTGTCTTCTATATGGTTGTTGCAATGTCTCAGCTTGTTATACATACTGATTGTATTATTTAAAACAAGTGCGCTCTTCCCATCGCAGGCATCAAACACCTCAGTTTAGCGGTATAAGCCCTCAAGTTCACCGTTAAACTACCGCATGGTAATTGTTACTGGAAGAAGCTTCGTGTAGAAAGAAGGGCCATCTACTCAGTAGTTAAACAGGTAGGTTGCCAATGTCCTGCTCGAACTATTATCAAATATACTTTATCTGTTGTGCTAAGAGGATGGCGCTTAACCCTAAAAAAAATTTAGTTACTTAACATCAAAGTAACTTACCTCCATAAACCCCTCCATATTCCTGGATGTCCCACAGGTTCTTCTAATCGAGAAGTACACAGTCGATAAGTGAAACACGTGAAATCACAGGTGACGAAAAACTATTACTTCTACATAACGGCTGTCACTTACTTAACTGTCCTCATAACCGATATCTGAAAAACAAAGTCAGTAGAAATTACACGCAGTCAAATAATTATTCACGAACTTTTCTTAATTCTATCTTTTTAAGTCAAGGGCGAATATATAACAATAAACTAAGTTCTGTAATATGAAAGAGCATTTGACCATGAGCCAGTGTGTGTTTTTTTACTTTCTCGCGAAAAACTATGTCGATCGTACACTTTTCGTTTTTTATCTTCGTCCTGACTCGAACATTCACAACAGAACGAGTTGCAATATTTCACAACATAATTACTTGACATGAACACTAAACAGAGGGAAACTCCAGTAAAGACAAACATATTCAGGTGGAAACTAAGCGAACTCCGTAGTTGATATCTTGCCGGTTCCACAAGTGGCTTAGTTAAAGAAATACATAAAGTTTAGAAACAGGTTTGACTCCATTTCACCGAATTCTAGTTTTCGTGTTTCATACGTTATTTTTTACGACAACAGTATGTCTTAAAACTTAGTTGTGTTACCAATGAAAATATTTGATACTATTTGGTACTGCAACAGAGTCGAAAATATTCCGTTACTGAAATTAGATAAACTTTACAGAAGTAACGTTTACACTGAGCAATGAGTTACAATAGTGATACATAGCGGACAGAAATGGTATAACGAATGCATATGATAAAAATGTATCTCAGAATGGCTGGTATGAATATTAACACTTGTTAATAAAGGTCATCTTAAGGTTAAAAAAGAGGGAATTCGCAACTGACTGTTACCCGGCACGTCCTAGGAACGAGAGTATAAACTGATACGGGATTGTAGGGGGCGTTACAGTTAGATGTTAAGTTATTAATTAGTAGATGCATAAAGGTGTTCCTTTGAATTGGTTTAATTTTGGTTCTAGTTGTATAAGTAAGGCTTCTTTGATGTTGCTGTTATATATGTAAAAACAGCTCGTTTGGGTTGAGAAAATATTTGCGTAGAGGAGCGAACAACGTTTCGACCTTCTTCGGTCATCGCCAGGAAGAAGGTCGAAACGTTGTTCGCTCTTCTACGCAAAAATTTTCTCAACCCAAACGAGCTGTCTTTACATATATTTTTCTCTACAAGTGGGTTTTTTCGACATCACTGATGTTGCATATGTTTACATTTGTTTCCCTACTTAGTATCTGGATGTTTTCTATGGTTATGTTGTTTATTTCACTTGCAATATTCAAAAACGTGTAAAGTTTTTTTTTTTTTGTTCTTCGAATCCAGTTTCCATTTTTCTGCTTATTTGTAAAATACAATTGGTGTTGTGTTTGTCATTGTAGTTTTTACATAGTATGGACTTTAGTTTTGTTCCTGGTTTTTGAATAAATTTGGTGTTTATTAAGATGTTGCGTTTTGTTACAAGTTTTCTAAATGTTGGTTATTTTTTTCGCTGATGTCGGGAAAATATGGTATGTAGCAGAGTAAAATTTTGTAGTTTGTTTGTTCTTGGTCTAGGTTTGCGCGTATAAATTTTTACACGGTTTTTGGAGGAAAGTTGTTGATGAAATGTTTTATTTTGTTGATTTAATTGTTAGTTTTATCGGGTGAACATAGTTTTGTGGCTGTATTTATTTGGTTTCTTAATATGTTGACTTTTTGTTTTGTTTTATGTGCTGAGTCCCAGGGAATGTATAATCGAGTATGGGTGATTTTTCTGTGGATTTCCGTTTTTAATTGTGTATCGGTTCTTGCAATTTTGAGGTTAAAAATGCCATTTGGTTAGTTTTTTCCTAACATCTAACCGCAACGCCCCCTACAATCCTATACCCATTTATATTCTCGTTCCTAGGACACATGCCCGACAACGGTAAGTTGTAAACTCTTTTTTAACCTGAAGATAGCCTAGGATGGTCAAAACATTGTTCTCTGCTTTAAATAAAAGTGATAATATCTATACCAGCAGTTCTGAGTTACATGTTTATTTTAATTGGGTTTCTCGTCACCAAGAAATGCATAAAGTATTTTATTTCATCCAAAATATTGTGTGTGCGAGTTGGGGAAGGAAGTCTTTTTTGGTGTTCTTGTTACTCACAATACTAAATAGGACAGTTTGCTTCCTGAAATACAAAGTGGCACATGGACTATCTGTGCCACACTCACCACAGGGTTAGAACCTCAAATGATACCGTTATAAACCCTCAAGCTTCCCACTGGTTTACCATTGTTAAGGGACATTATTTCAGAACAAATCCTGTGTGAATATATATTTCTTGTGGGCGTGGTGAACCAAGTGTCCGTGTTTATAAGACATAAGGTGATTGAGATGTTTTGTTGTAGATACGCTACTGTTTGAAATGTTTTATCTTCTTTTGTCGTTACTGTAGACATGTAAGATGGCTGAGGTTATCGTATTTATGACAAAACTAACACGATTATGTTTGTCGTATTTTAGTCTACTGGCTATATTGAAGACAGCTAAGCAACAGCACCCTCCCATTTACAACCCACACTACAGAATCGACTGCCAATTCTACAGTTTAAATTGCGTGAAATTTTTAGTGGTGTAGCCTACATCAGTATCCGGCTTGTCAGCTCCAAGATCAAGATCTGCAGAGGGCGGTGCAGTGGATTCTCTCTAAAGAACAAAGTCAAATGACTAAACACTGTCTCGTCAAATCTTACAAACACCGAACACAGTAAATAATCCAAGAAAAATTTTAGAAATAAATTATTAAGAAAGCTGAATGTCTAGTTTTTATTTAGGTCTTATAGCTATCGGGAAATTATGGTTATTATTCAATCAAAAACACTGGCAACAGACGGAAGTCGAAGTTACGCTGCATTACGTTCACCAACACACTTCTGAACTTGGTGGTTTCGATTTCTTCGATTTTCTTCTATGAAGTAATTGACGATCATATGTAACTACACAAAGAGAGAGGAAACCTGAGTTTGGAATTATGTTCTAAACACGCTGTGTGATGAATGATATGTGAAATCGCACACTTCCATTGACTTGTTAATATAGAATCACTTATTTCACAGACTTAGGAGAAGTGAGGGGCTGGCAATTCACATTCTATAACAGACTTGGGAAGGAACAGAGATTCGTAGAAGAAACTTGGAAAGAAATTCATGATGGACTTGGAAAGTTAACTATCAGTAAAACCAATGTGAACAAAGTATTTAATGAAAGTATTAATTCATGTGTAATGTAAACACGAAGGGACAGTGTTCTAATGCTACAGCTAAAAGTTACTAGTAACCAGAGCTCAGTTGGTGCGCTTTAACCTCAGTTGATGTGCTATCAAGTTATCTCCTACAGGAGTAAGGATGTCTTGTTCTTCGTTGTTACTTGTTAAGATTTTAAATGAAACTTGAGTAAACGAATACACACCTTAACTTTACCTGTTTCTTCTTGAAGTAGAACCAACACAGCGTTGCTTACAACGAGTACAGATGCACTGATAAACACTGATCCATTCAAATCATGTTAAGATTCAATAATATCCTCTTCCTCCACTTAAAAACACTTGGTTTATTAATAACGAACAGTTTGTTTTCTATTTTATACATAACTACTCGAGGAATGCCTGCTATAACCGTCCCAAATTTTGAAGTGACACAGTAGAGAAAATGCAGTTAGTCAGCTTTAGGGCTACTTTTTCTCAACGAACTGTGGTAATGTTCGTCACATTATAATGTTTCCACGGCTGAAGGGCGAGCTTGTTCGGAAACGGGATTTGAACCCTCGACCATAAGATTGCAACTCAAGTGACCTAAGCACTAGACCATGGTAAACGAACCTCCAAGATAATAAAACAATCAAGTATATCCTAATTAGAAGTTACTTTAGTCTATATAACAAAGGTTATCGCTTAAGTAGAACTACGTATGTCATTTGTTCAGTAATCAGTAAAAAGTCACATACCAAAGAATGTGCTTTATTATTATACTAAAACAGGAGGGGAATCCTCAATAGCCACGGAACTTGAAATTCTGTTAAGCAAGATTAATCTGCGAGACCTTTTATTTTTCTCCCCCTATCAAGGCCTTCTGCGAGGTCCGGCATGGCCAGGTGGGTTAAGGCAAAAAACTAGTAACCTGAGGGTCGCAGGTTCAAATCCCCGTCGCACCAAACATGCCCACCGTTTCAGCCGGGGGAGCGTTATAATGTGACGGTCAATCCCACTATTCGTTGGTAAAAGAGTAGACCAAGAGTTGGCGGTGGGTGGTGATTAGCTGCTTTCCCTTTAGTCTTACACTGCTAAATTTGGGATGGCTAGCGCAGATAGCCCTTGTGTAGCTTTGCGCGAAATTCAAAACAAACCAAACCTTCCTGTGTAAACTTATGCTGTAAAGTGCGAGAGAACACTCCACAGGTGTGGTCCACTCCACTTTCTGTAGAAAAAAATTAAATTTTTCATTGACAGTAAAAAAGGTGACGTTGCAGACATTAAACTGAGTACTTTTATTCGATATTTTATATGGCTGCTATTATAGGGGCTGAGAGGTGGAAACAGACACAAACTAGCTTTACGTATTTGATATTTTTGTGTGCCAGCAATATTAAGCGTGGGGGAAAGGCGTTTACTCGATTAGATTTTATTACTCATCAGTGCCTCTATCAGCCCACCCTAAAAGTGAAATTATTTTAAGCAAGATTAGAGTAAATTAACCAGAGACAACTGGTGTGGCCAAATACATCAATATAAAGAGTTACCTCCCGAGTACGAAATTGTAATTATATCTCAAATCGCTCAAGATATGACAGAGCTGTAAGCTAAACGTTTTTACCCTGAGGATAAAAAAACAAAACATATCCATTGCATGAGCCGCTGTGCCGAGGCAGCAAAATACAAAATATATATATTAATTTATTTATTCACCTTTCGAACAAAAATAATTTAGTAGTCTCTGTACTAGTTTTCATAAATAAAAAGAACTTGTTTAAGAAACTGATTAAAAAAATCAAACATTTGACAAATGTGCTCGAGAGTTTCTAACATTCGAACTTCACTGAATTCTCAGAAAAAAAACGAGGGAAAGTACAGCCACTTTTTCACTTTAATCTAAACATACAAAAATAGTTGGATGTCTCTCAATAAACAAATCAAACATTCTGCAGAGAAAGTCCTTGAATCGTGAACAAATTACGTACGAGTTAATAGATATTAATTACTTTCCTTTACACCAAGTTTCCTTTTTTTTAAATATCACGTGACATGGAAATAGGTCAAGAACAGAGTTTCACTTTCCCGACACGCTCTGCGTTGATCACCTTCCCGGAATGTGACAGACTGCTTCAAGAAGCTAACAGTATGGAAGCTCCCACAGCCACATTGTCACCATTCAAAGAAAGGTAGGAAAGAAGAGTTATTAAACCAAATACAACTATACAAATGGAAATCAAGCACAGAACCTCCAGAAACGTCAATATGTATTTGGTTTCTGTTTATGGTGAAAATACTGAAACTATCTGCTTCCACCTCCAAATTATGAGTTACTGACCAGTGGCGATCAGTCTACAATGTCCTATCACTTAACATCAGCTAAAGGATTAACTGTTACTCTTATAACGCATCCGCAGCTGAAAGTGGAAAAAATATTTTATGGCATCGCCAGCTCAAAAATCCAGAGCTCTGTTGCAGATAAAATTCTGGCCCTTTCACTAAAATTAAAGAAAGTTTAAGTAATTTTGCTTCAGAATCGGTGCATTAAAATATGCCTCAAAAACTGAATCATTAACTACGTCAAACAGTTTGAGTGGTTAATACTTTCCTCGAGTCCTAGAACAGATTTAATGTTCACATTAATTTCTCTCTTAGCAGGAAGTTCACAGATATGACAGCGAATGATATAATCTATGTCAAGATGTGGTAGTGACGACACAGCCACAAACCAACACCCACAGATACAGAGTCCATTTTTTATTTCGCCAACAATACCAGAGTAACAATGCTCCAGTTACTTGTCAAGTTTTTAAACAAATAAAACGAAAAATGACCTCTGACCTGCTTTAGCCTGAACCTTATAAAAGTTGGATACCAGCTTTAACTTAGTCAAAATGTTCCAGCTGATAGCTGGTGGTCAATTCGTTACATTCACCGTCATAACGTTTCTATTGAAAGTCGGTTTGTCCAGTTTAACTCAAGTGTTATGAATATTATAGTGTTAACGTTAGTAAGTACAAACAAACAATGAGAAATAATCATCCCTTAGAAACAGCTGTAATATTTTACTTATTTTTCAGATTTACATTAGTTTGTATTTCCGTCACAAGAAACGATTTCAATGATACACGAGGATCAAAACCAGTCAGAGATCACAAGATGTTTTGACATAACAGTCAAACGTGACTTTATTTACCTACAGATATCACTCATAATTCACTACTTCGAAACTGAAGTGTTGTGACCGTTACTCACCCCCGATATTAACATAGTTTATATCCACTCCCAGTACCGACGGAAAACAGCTGTGATTAACACCATTGGCTATCAATCCAGTTCTTGAACTGAATCTTACAGCGCTTTAGCAGATATCTGCTTGATCTAATCCAGTAACGTTAAAGTTTAAACATTATTCAAGGATGTGGGCGTTGTCCGCTCTATATGTCCATTCAAAGCTAATTTGAACGTAAGTGATAAATCGGCTTCATTGTGGGATAGAAACGGATGCGCAACATTGCGTTAGGTAGGGATAGAAACAGGCGTGCTACCTTGAGTGCTACCAGTTTAGTAACAGGCTCAAAGATAAGTAACATTTAAAGATGAACACAGTAGATTCAGAATAAGGGCAGATGACTGTTATAAACAAATTAAATTAGTTCAGGGGCTATAGTTGAAAGAAAAACCGACATAACGAGTATTAGTGAACACAAATATGAAGAACGCTGATTACAGGGATTATTTTGAAATTCTAGTTACAAGTTATTCAGTAATGACGGAATATATATATAAAAAAAAGTGGGTGGTTTTTAGTAAAAACAGGTGAACTGTAGCTTGTTGGGATGGAAGATGAAACAATAGTGAAGAAGTTCGGGTACAATGGATTACAATCAGATATTTCAGTGGTAGTTATAGACTGCCTGATGTTAATAATATCAGGATTATTGTTAACAGAGATATTAATATAATAACTAGAAATTTAAGTTTTAGGTCCAGTAAATCAGATTGTATGGAATCAAGTGACGACGGAAATAGATTTATTGAAGTGTTTCGAATTTGGTTTTCTACATTAAATGGTAAGAGGACGGCCTGTTAGAGATGCTAATTTTAAATTCATTGTTAAATACTAATAAGTATGTTATTGCAAGAATTGACGTGAGGGAAGACTGGTGGTGTGTAATTATGATGTTTTGCCACATGATGAGGTAAAAATAAAATTTTGGTTCCTAATTTTCAGAAAGCCAATCTTGAAACTAAAACAATATTTATCTTTAAATAAATCTTTTCCAAATCTGTTCTCATGCCAGTTTTTACACATTATCTCAATTTATTAATGATGACCTGTTTGTTTTTAGTTTTCTTTATATTTATTTTATTTTCTACTTTTACAAGATATTAGCAATATTCCTGACCTTTATGACTTGTAAAAATGACCACATTCATGTAGTTTTGAATCTCGTGGTTGTAAACAGAAATATTGAGATTCAAATTAGATAAACTACCAGGACCAAACTACTCTTCCCAGAATTTTAAAGTAAAAATCTACAATCCAAGTGTTTGGTCTCTAATTTTAACAAATCAATAGACACTATTTAGCATGTGCCTAAGGACTGGATAGTTACTAATGTTTGTCCTGTTTATAAAAGAAGCGACAAAAGTTACTATGAAAATTACACACCAGTTAGGCTTACTTCTGTAACAGGAAAAATTCTAGTCTTATAGAAGTCTAACAAGTTCATTTAGTGAAATGTCTTCTAAAAGACAAAATGGATTTACGAAAGGTTTTTGTAGAATGTTAGTTTTTATCTGAACAGTTTTCAAAAAGCTTTAAATGAACTGCTGCACAAAGCATTAGCTAATAAAAATCTCATTGTGAAAAGACAAGTTAAATGAAATGTATGATGGAAGAAAAAGTTGCTTATAAACAAGTCCTGTCAAACTGAATTCTTACTACCAGTAAAAGGCCTCTTGGGTCTTTCCCGTTTTTTCATGATATTGGTAGAACCATAGTTTGTATTAGCTGCTTAATTGTACTAAAGATATTGGAGCATTTTAAAATTACTTTGATGAAATGTAAGTTGGTTAAATATTTGACAAGTAACTTTTAACTATATTAAGTTTGAGATAAAAGAACCTGGATTATCATAAATTGGATCACACTTAATACAAATGGACCACACTTAACACTAACTGAAAGAAAATAAAAGGATCTTGCCAGAGTGATCAATAATCCACTCAAGCTTTTGAGGTAATGCTCTGATGCTACTAATAAAGCAAACAGGATTTTGATTAGAAATTAAAAGTGGTAATTATCTCCATATAAAGCAGTGATTAGTCTTAACTTGAAATAATGTACAGTTCTGGTTTCTTCATTTAAAAGATAATATTGATTTATTGGAAAGGATTCACAGGACAGTTACTAAGATGATCATTAGGAAAGGTTAAGCTTCATTAACTAATTTTCTTAATGAAAATAGGAGGAGACGATGTTTATTTTCACAGAATTATCCAGATCTAAACGATAAAAGCCTCCGATTTTGTTAAACCGTGTTCCAAATATCACAGGACAAGAGGACACAACATTGAGATTTGTAAGACAGACTAGGTTCCAACTGACAGTTCTGTTTCTAACAGTAAGTAAGTGATTGAATTACGGAATGAGTTGCTGTCTGCAGCAGCGGAAATCACGAGTTTGCTGTAGAAATCAATAAGTAAGTTTAAATACTCTTAATGTGGTGGGAAAGGACAGCTTTGAAGGGCCAACTTTTCCCTCTGTTTCTGTGTTATATTTCTTATGGGTCGGAATTAAATACAGTTATTTGCAAACCTATCTTCGTTCTATAGGTTTTAAATAATTTTTTACCATGCGTCCTAATTTATAAAAGATACGTTGCAAAGCCATGTATATTACAGTAAAACTTTTGACAAACGAATACCATAAAGCTAATCAATGTTACAGCTGTCACGGATTCGCCACCAGGATAAACAATCCAACGGTCACGCTTTACTAATACTGCACGAGGTATGACGTTACATTGACTTTTACACCTATACGTTGATGTGGGGGTATATAAACGGTTTTGTTTGTTTTGAATTTCGCGCAAAGCTACACGAGGGCTATCTGCGCTAGTCGTTCCTAATTTAGCAGGGCAAGACTAGAGGGAAGGCAGCTAGTCATCACCATCCACCGCCAACTTTGGGGTATTCTTTTACCAAAGAATAGTGGGTTTGACCGTGACTTTATAACGCCCCACGTCTGAAAGGGCGAACATGTTTTGTGTGACGGGGATTCGAACCGCGACCCTCAGATTACAAGTCGAGTGCCTTAACCACCTGGTCATGCTAGGTATGGAAACAGAAATCCTAATGATGATGAAAACAAGTTTGAATTAAGAATAGAAAACTGAGTGTTATAAAACCCATACGACATTTTATATACTACGTTACTTGTATGGTTGTGCTAGCACGTAATTAATCTCATGCCATAATGATATTATATAATTCTACAGTTTGAAACCTTAACAATCAAGACTAGTATAATGCTGTTAAACCTTACAACTAGGTTACCGTTGAGGTTGGTACAAAATTAACATAGGAGGGATAAGATCATTGGAAACAACCAACAACTTAGGAGTAGGTGATAACAGGTGGGACCAAACAACTGAAGAGCTAAGAGTTCGAAAACACCAACAGTTAAAGATGAACTCTGAGAACTATCAAGAATTAGAAATCGAGGATAAAATCTGCAACCACCATCTGAATCTGAAGAGTGAGAAATGTAAATAAAACAAGCTACATGATTGACTAGTCACCAGTAACTTGTAAGCATCATAATTTTTCGTGATGCATTTTATATGACTTTTTTACATGTCGGATAGAAGAGCTGTGCGAAACGTTAAGTCAACAAAACATGTAATGTTTTTTTATGCTACAGCCTACGAAAGCGATACATAATCATCCATACAATTTTGTGTCAACTATTTATAATAGTAAAATATCTGAATATCTGTGAACAAGAAAGGTCTTAATGCACAATACAATTTATAACTGGAAGCAAGCTGTCAGTACGTCATAATTCTACGACTGACAAAGATATACTATCATTTACTAACATGTAATTGTCAAAGTTTAATTAATTATCTTTCGTAGTGTCTTTCCAATGTCAATAAAATATTTTGGGATTTAAAGAAACCTTTTCTAAAAAAAGAGCTTTCCGGTAACGGTTAAAGATTAAAGTTATTAATATGAATAGAGATGAAATGTTGATAGAATAAACAGACCAAGGCCGAAGTTGTTCTAAAATAAAAAGATAACAGAAGCCTAAACATCATGGAGTTAGAATATTTAACTACTCTCACAAGAAATCCACTGTGTGAACTGACGTATTGTAAGTACAGTAACCTATATAATGTAGGTGTTTCCTTTTACTTTGTCCTTTTTCTAGCGCTGCGGTTACGCCTGAAGAGGGCGTTAGTGTAGAACAAGTAGATCCACCCTGAGCAACCAGTTGAGACACCACGACACTGGTGCGATTATTAAAGTTCGTTAATGGCTTTTCAAACAGTAAACAATTGATAAATCTTAATCATTTATTTAATTAATTAATTAAGTAATTAATATACAACGTATGCTTTTGTAATAAAGGTAGAATACACGATTTTAAGTTTTTATAGAAAGGTGGAGTTAAACGATTAGGAAAGTCCTGAATAAAGTGATCTTGGTTAGGAGTATAAATAGAAATGAACCACGGGAAATAGCTATTGGAAAAGTTTGTACAGTCCTTGTTTAAACTATCATAATTAACATTATCAAAACATAAAAACAAATGAGCATTTAGTTTTATAAACACCATTCTTGTCCTATTGTTCCATTTCTAACATCATAGGTTTTTCCGTTAGAAGTGTATACAAATTTTTACAGTTTAAGTACACTGAAGAGATTTCCAAACACGTTACGGAAAATTAGGGCAAACGTTCATTTCAACATTGAGATTGAAACTCGTATAACAGCAACAAAATTATTTAAATAAAATACTTAATAACAAACAAGATTATTAAAGCATACGTTGTATGTGGCTCAGCTGGAGATTTTATAACCCCAAAAATCTAGGATCGATTCTAACTGTGGACAACATTAGCAGCGTATTTTGTAGAATTGTATTTAACTGTTGCGGTGTGTAAGCTTTTTACCAACCGGCAAAGAATGACAAAAGTTATACTTGTCAAGAGACATTATTATTAGACCTATTACATTTTTAAAATACCAACTTCTTTATCTCGTAGCTTAAGGATTTAAGAAGAGATATATCATAATATTCCAACCACATAATATGCGTCATATCAACTGCGGTAGACGAGTTTCGTTAAGGCCAATGCTCTTCAAGTACACCGTTGGCCAAAATCGTAAGACCAATGAACATAAAGAAAAAATATGCATTTTGCGTTGTTAGACTCAACCACTTATTTGAGTAGAGCTTCGAAAGATGAAAATAATAAAAGGAAAAATAAAAACCTTTTTAGCATTTAATAGGGAAAATGTGAACACCATACCAAAAAGAAATCCTAAACAGGGAAGGAAATGCCTAACAAGAGGTCTCAGTAATGAGTTGCATGGCCGTCATTGTGAATAACTTCAAAAATTCGCTTGGGCATGGTCGATATAAGCGTTTACAGAAGGCTGGCTGGTGAAGATGGCTTCACGAAGATCATGCACTATTTGGAATTGACGTCCATTTCTATATACTTCCCTTGCCATCCACACCCAAACATTTTCAATGGGGTTCAGTTTGGGCGAACACGCTGGATGGTGCAAAAGAATCACGTTATTCGCCATGAAAAAGTCCTTTGTTCTGCGAGCGTTGTGGATTGCAGCGTCGTCCCGCTGAAAGATCCAATTATTTCCACACAAGCGAGGGCCTTCAGTCAATAAGGATGCTCTCTCCAACATGCCAATGTGGCCAGCTGCTGTTTGACGCCCCTGTATAATCTGAAGCTCCATTGTTCCATGGAAGGAGAAAGCACCTCAGGTCATGATGGAAACTCCTCCACTGTGTCGTGTAGAAAATGGTCTCCGGTGGGATATCCTTATCGTACTAGTAACGTTGGAAGCCATCTGGACCATCCAGTTTAACTTTTTACTCAGAGAACAAAACCTTCTTCCATGTTTGGTGCTTCTCAGCAAAGTTTAACCGAGCTGTTTTGGGATGTGGAAGGAGGCGTGGCCTTTAAAGACGCTTACGGTTTTTAAAACCTCTCTCTTGTAGATGCCGTCTTATTGTTCTTGAGCTGCATTCTGCGTCCGTAAGGGCCTAAATCTGGTTCGACGATCGGCTGGTGTCTTGCCGGACAACCCGTCGAATCCTCCTGCTCAATGCCGGCGAAATTTTCTTGGGCCGACCATTCGAAATTCTCGTTCCGTATCCCTCAGGGTCTTTTAAGAAATTTGCAACAGCAGTTTTAACTACGCCCAATCTCACCATCGATGGCATGTTGAGAGAGACCTTGCATTTGCAGCTCGACAATTCTGCCTCGTTCAAACTGTAAACGTTTTAGCCTTTGCCATGTTTTACTCAATGTAACACAGTAGATGTTGACAACGCTAATGCTTTAACACAAATGACTTAATTTCGTTACGTGTTTACCGATTAACGCTTCGTTTCAGTATGGTCTTAAACTTTTTACCAGCTAGTATTTAGGCTGATTTCATAGTGTTCTTATTTTCCCTATTAAATGCTAAAAACGTTTATTTTTATTTTCATCTTTCGAAGCTTTACTCAAATAAGTGGTTAAGTCTAACAACGCAAAATGTATATTTTTCTTTATGTTCATTGGCCTTGAGAACAGCAGTATGTGTGTGTTAAATCTACATCGAACTGTCTACTGTGTCCACCGAGGGGAATCGACCGCCTGATTTTAACATTGTAAATCAGAAGGTTTATCACTGTCCCACCGGGAACCCTGAGCTCTTCAATCCAGCTGCAATATAACAATCGCGATAGTGGTCGAACAATGTACATGTAAGACAAGTGATATAATTGTATCAAGGTGTGTATAATTTTACAAAACGGCTAAGACTAATTCTCATTATACTTGTCCTAAAGAATTTGTATTAAACCACATTTGGATTGAACACCACCTTCTTCATGTGGTGTATTAAAGCTTTTACAACAACTTTAATATAACAATTAAAATTATTTCCTTCCGAGAGACGAATATCGTAACATGGTGATGCCACGTCAGAATATGTAGATCTTAGCAGTGTATTAACCCTACACTTGGCGGGTTTTTTTCCCGTTATTTCATAATTAAATACATTAATCTTACCTAATTGATATCTTTCTCATTCCACACCCTTGAAACAGTTATTTTCGGCAAGTTCAAATCACATTCTCATTAGGTCGACATCTCAAAATAAGCAGAGGTATTTATGTTTTTTAAACATTTTATGAAGGCCTTAGAAAATCAGAAATTAAAAACCGCTGGAGGTACAGATATCAATATACACGTCATTAGCAGAAAATGTTGTGTTTTGAAAATTTACAATGGAACTGACCATCTTAAGACAAATATACACCACTTATGGTTTATATATGAAAAATTATACAGAGGAACCACTTCGTAATAATTAGATAACGTACCAAAACATCGCTTAAACATTTCAGTTTGTCAGCTAAATATGCTTTTTTTTTTGGTAGCAACTCTTGTGACGTATTAAACTATGCTGATATATCACAAAATTAATTCAGTAACCGGACTCAGGTTTGGTATTCATGGGATGGCTGGTTTCGTTATGATTTTGTTATTAACCCTTGGACTTGAATCTGAGCTATCAGGGTGCTGAGTGAAATGAGATTCTATTTACTAAAGAGTTATAATTGCCGAACAGAGATTAACTAAAACTGCTTAAGGCCTTTTTTCTTCTTTACAACCATATGAAATGTTTATAAAGCTAACAATCTTCGGAAATTCAAACTTATGAATTTCTAAAGACGAGATGTTTCAGAGGAAAATTTATAAACTTAATACAATTCGCCTTTTGATATACCTAAGAAGTTTGTTATTAAACATTTCAGTGGGCGTAAATAAAATCCTGAGTGACTATATCAGGAGCTATCAATATCTTACAAGTTCACTAATTAGTGGAACCTATAACAACGGAAAATTGAGCCAACAAAGATCTTCATGTTGTTTGATAATAAAAGATTAATGTCACCTGAAACCCGTGTGGCTTTACATTCTGACACTTCTAAAGTTTTAGAATAATTTGAGCCAGGTATCAAGATCAAATTTGGCTAAATTAACAAATGATTTCTTTTTCTCAAGTAAATAGAACCAAATGTTTAGCGAAATATCGCGTTTGTTAGCCTGTTAGTATAGTTTTGGATATCAGTTTGTTTTGATGTAGTAGCAGTAAATACGTTACGTTTCGTACAACGAAAAAAAAAAGTTTGATAAACTGGTGTTAACAGCTATAGTGATCTTACACCTGTCACGATATTAGTGTGTATTAATTGCGCTAACTGAAATAAAACATTTTGCTATCGTTTAGTCGAATAAACGTGGTTTTATTTTGTAATAAATAATAATTAAAAAACAGTATAAACCGTTAAACGACAAATATTTTCAATATTAAGCAAAATAATCGATGTGTCATACGAATATTCTCACTCAAGTCAGCTTCAACCAGTCAAACTGTTTACGTGAAACATTCGTTATTTGTCGGTTGATCGATTATCCAAACGGAACCAATTTTATTTAGTCACTTGTGTTTTATGGCCAGCTTTATCGTGTTATAGTTATATTTGTTTAAGGTGTATATTATCGACACTTCTTCTAATCCCATATTCGTATCACATTCGTGTAAGAAAGTACCAGCTGGTCCTTATGAAAAGGTGAGTTGCTCAGATTATAAAACAACCTCAATGTATCTATTTCATAAATATTTGAATAAGCCATTACATTTTGATTGTAGTTAATAAATGTTTACATATGACGTTTATTAAAAAAGATAAGTACTTATTGTAAACATAAGTACTTGTTGTAAACTGCTCTTATTACAATCACGTGCACAATTATTTTATTTCCACAAACTTTGGTTTCCATGTCATTAATTGCACTCATACATGTACAAAATAAATTCAAGTGTTAAAACGCCTTCAGAAACCACGAAAATCCGCCATTTTCCACGAAAACTACGTTTTCCGCGAGAGTCATATCCCCTACCTATCTAGTAAGGCTTCACTACTTTTCTTTTTTCTCCAAAATTTGAGTTAAATTATAAATTCCTAACAACGTCCCTGTAACTCCGAAGTACAAGTTCATTGAATAATACTTTAACCTAAGCCATCATTAACACAATAAAGTGTTTTGCTGGATATATTGAGCAAAGATAATTTATGGGGATTAATGCATAGATAAAGAACATTCAAAGCCATATTTCACCTGTTATAAACATCCCATTTTCTGGTTTCTTCAAGGTCTTCACCATTCCACCCTTTCACAAAGTAATGTTCAAGCAGCTGTAAGGAGTCGATTTTCAAATGAACTGTGTTTAAGTAAAATATTACAACGTAAGGCAAACACCAAGTCGAAAACTGAACAAAGCATCGTTAATATGTTGTAGCGCATATGACAGAAAAACCTTTTCTAAACAATTTGGGAATTGAGACTAACGATTAGCAGCAGTTTATTGATTAAAACTAAATTGTGAACTTAATAAGCAAATAAAATGTTAAAAGACGTTACCCGAATCATATTTCAAAGGATGGATTAGACTTTCATAACTTTTTCTTTACTTAAAAAAAGTCCAAACACTATATTCGTACCTTTACATCATATGCCACAAGTCTTAAAATGTACCTGTCTTACAGCTACTCTGGAGCAGTTCTTACTGCAGGTTTCGCCTGTTTACAGTGCATATTTCTGACATGAAGGTTACAGCCTCGTAACTTAATTAATCCTCGGATGTGATGAAGCATGGCTAAGAAGGATTTTAGTAATAATGGATAAATATCGATAGATGGCGCTGTACGTATCGCGCCAGAAAAAGTATGCGCTTCAGGAGCTTTCCTAAAATAACTTAAGGCTCGTATTATGAAACGAACATTAACCTGGAATAAAGGAATATCGAGGTTAAACAGTAAGAATAATATTATAAAAAACCTTTCACTACATAATATTAAAATCCCGTACATTATCTAAATCACAATTGTGTAAGTGGTAAAAAACACAAAATAGACTCGCCCGATCTGTTAAAAATTAGCTATAAATTATATTTATGACTTCGCAAGCCTCTCAATGCATTTATTTCACTTACATTTGTCTGCACTTTTACTAGATAAACCTACTCTTCGAATCCAACATGTCCAATTGACAGTGGCGCAAGAATGACTTGTATTACCAAACACCTCAGGAGTTACTATCCGCAGTTTTAGTACCACAAATAGTCCACCAGTAAAAAACTGCTAGCTTTACTTCCTGCTTTAACTAGCGAAATATTATTTCAGATATTGATTACACTGACAGTTACGTTTTCATTAGATATTGTGTGGCTTCTTTCTTATACCTTAGAATTCTATTTTAAGAATGTTGATTCTAAAAAGGAAAATTCCAACAACACTATGCATTTTCTTGGAACGCACTCTATCTACCTCTTCAATCTCGACTTTAAATTTGAAATAAAGTAGCATTTTAACCATAGTTACTGTAAGCTCTTAAAATCGAACCCATGAAGGTCGTTGCCATAGTCACGTAGATGGATAGAACTTATTCCGCTTAGCTATTAACTGAAGCAGTTAAATAAATTTTCACGTCTTAAAACCAAAAGGCGGAAAGTGCAATTTTGGAACAGTAGTTAGATTATTCGGATGAGTGACCAAGAACACGTATTTGTGTATTTTATACAGAACTACGAATCTTTCCACGAAGATGTATTTTATGCTTTAAATAGACACAACTTACATTTCTGTATAAATACCTTTAGCGTAAATTATTTTTGGTTAGTAAACACAAAGGTAGTTTGCATTTTGTATGTGTTTTTGTGTGAACTTCATATACGCATTATTATAAAAAAATAGTTATACGGTACACATTTTCTAAAACATGATGAAAGAAACAAACAGAACCATAAATCTGAGTGTAAAAATACTCGTAGAAAATTTATCTGACTGTAAAACATTAATTCTAAACACTTTTTTCTTTAAAACTTAACCGACATGGCCAGGTGGTTAAGACACTTAACTCGTAATCCGAGAGTCGTGGGTTCGAATCCCCGTCACACCAAACATGCTCGCTCTTTCAGCTGTGGGGGCGTTATAATGCGTGGTCAATCCCACTATTCGTTGGTAAAAGAGTAGCCCATTAGTTGGCGGTGATGACTAGCTGCCTTCCCTCTAATCTTACACTGCTGAATTAAGGACGACTAGCGCAGACAGCCGTAGTGTAGCTTTGTGCGAAATCAAAACAAAACCGAAAAAATAACACTTGAACTCTATCTGCACGAAATTTATCTGAATTAAAAATACTCAAAGTCTTCGTTCACAAAGTACAACACGTGTTTAAAGTCTTTGCGAGAAAATTTTCTGTAGACTAATTATTATTACTGCACTTCTATAAAGATTTAATCAGAAGAAGTTTTTGTAATTAACTGCCTCTAACAAAGTTTGACTTTTGATTCATTTTCAATAAATCAATACTGTCAAAAGTACCCTGAGAAATTAGTAATTCGGACAGTTCACAGTTTACGTATAGCTAAAGTTCACGCTAAGTTTTACGTAAGTCAGAATCAGTTATCACTGACAACTCACCTCCACCCGACTTTTACAAGTTTTCAGCTTTGCGTGGCAATTTCCCTATAACTAATAGTTCCATCACTGCTAAAGATGAACGACTATCCTGATTGAAAGTAAAAACTTTTAGCAATTTAGTTCAATAGTTCAAACGTCATTCAAGATGAAATTCTTGCACATCAAGATGGCGCCCACACTGAAGCATTAGGGCTTACGTATTTATATTCAAGGGAATTTTGTTTCGCATTGAACACAGACAAAATTTTTTTTAGCTCCAGCAAGACTATTTGGGAACCTATTCCAAGAACCAAATGCTATTCTTCAATATTCACTTTCCAGAACTTTAAATTAAAAATGAATAAATTAAAAATAAAAATACATTCGTTATCTAGTAGTAAGTTTGGATGTGACGTTTTTGTTGTTATTAATATCAAAACCAATTACCCCTTTGAAGGATACGTGAAACTATTAGCTTTTCGCTCAAATCCCACATGATACTTCTGTACCTTAAACTGTTGTCAATAAAGAACTACGTGCAGGAAGCACATGAAGGCAGCACGAGGAAGCTGAAGGATATTTCAAATACTTAGCTGGAGGCAACGTATAAGTATGCGTCCACCTATTACTAGAGACGCTTATTAACGGCAGACGACAATGAACACGAACTTAAAATTTGTTTGTAGAACTTAAGTTTTGGGAAGAAAAACTTAAACATCAAGTTACTAGTAACTTGTATCGGCAATACAACTAAACCACTTTCCATTTATATATATATATATAGTTGTGTGCTAAAGTTCTCGAATAGTTTGTGCAATATACACCCAAGGATGATCGCATTCCAGACCGACCTTGAAACAAGCGAGTACTGCGAAGCCTTCCTACCTGTGGTTGACGATATGACTTCCACAGTCCGACCTTAAAATAACAAGCCACGTTCTCAAATCCATGCTTGTTCCAAAGCTTAAACTTTTCGTTAACTCGTTAACATAACAATGTATTCTAGTTTCAGGTGAAACCTTCGAGAAGAATGTGGAACTTGCGATTTAACCCGTTTTGTAGCCGAAGTTGTTGCAATCCCGTCAAGTCATATCCATTAAATTTACCATATAAGACGTTATAAATACTTCCATTTACCTTTCTCTTGGAACTTTATAATCCTTCGTTTCTCGACGGCAAACTGTAGACGTCACAAAATCAAGACACAAGGTTTCCTACCACGACAACAGTTTGACGACTACTAGAGAAACTAAAACGGCACAGACGAACCAGGTGAAACACAAACTTTGATTGGTTGCCTGAGTTGTCCGACAGGTGTACTAAGACAAGAGTTGATTGGTAGCTACGTAAGCTCACTGGTATGCAGGCCCATAGACACGGGCTAGGCCGATGACATGGAGAACAAGGGAGAAATCTGGCGTCAATCTAGAAAGGCAATACATGTATATTATATATATCCATATGCTATCATTTAGCCAGAGAAGACGGAATTAGCATTTGAACGTCAGAGTCCAAAAACATTAAACTTTCTTTAATGCATATTTTCACCTCTTAATTTTTACCGCTAACCTTGAGCAGCTACATGTTGGGGCTGTGTCCCCTTTTACGTAGACCTTCCATGTGGTTTAAAAAAACTGGGTCCCCTACACGGAAATATTTCATTTATTTCACAAAGATTAATAGTTATCGCTACATCTCACATTCAAAACTTGTGTATAAAATTATGTGTCCTAGTGGGAAATGTGGTTACTAATCGTCCAGTTGAAGTCAGTCTTTGTTGTTTATATACAACCATGAAGTCGCATTTTAATACGAGTAATTCAGTTTACTGCTTGCGTTCACGTCTCTTACATGACTTTCGACCTGTTCTTATTTATACTGCTTTAATAAACGTGGTATAATAAATCAGTATTTTAATTCAGACTCAGAGGTGAGGGTAAGTAGGATCCAACATACTAGATATGGGTTTTTACTGTTTCTTTACTATTTATCTCCAATAAAAAGCAAACAAAGCTATATGGTTTTCAGACTAAGCCACCTGAAGATATTAACAACTCACCAGTCATGATTTTGTTTTATTTCAAAGTAAAATAGTTTTTTAGGCCTGTTTATTCACCGTACAGTAGCCTAAATTAATTTAGGTATATGAATAATGATATAAAATTTTGCCCAGTTCATTATCGATGTTATAAAGCAGATCAATCATTTAATGATTGTATAAATATATTGAAGACTTCTTTTTTTTTCTACCAAAGGTGAAATTGAAAAGAGAATCTGTTACATAGGAGCCCATACGTACCATATACACTTCACTATTATAAGAGGTTTAATGGTATTTCTTTGGTTTGTTCACCCATATGAGTTTGTTTTGTTTTTAAAAGGCCATATGGGATGCAATATGGGACGAAATTCAGCACATCTAATTCTTTGGTTATCATCTGAGGGCTCAGCTGGAAGCCTCGAGGCTACCATCCAGTGCTCGATATTTTTATCCGACACAACCCGGTTACACCCTTGTTCCAAAATAAATCCAACAAAGATACTAAGTTTTTGTGTATAGATTTATTTCCCACATAATTATTCTAGGGTTTCTGAATACGTAATGCAACAATAATTACACCTATGTTTAGGTATTTCAAAATTAGATTAAAAAACAAATTATCTGATACATAAAAATGTCCCCTTTTTATTTCATCATATATATGCTCTGAAGCGACGGCAGTAGATTTACGTACTTACAACTCTGAAATCTGGTATTCGATTACGCGCGATGGACGCAACATGTAGCCTAGTGTAGCTCTGCTTTAAAACAAATATGCAAGTAAAGTCTTCATCTGTTGTAGTGAAAGCTTCAATCATCCTGAGCCGGTGCTATATCACATGTTCAATCCCCTTAATCTGATGCTATATCACATGTTCTGCTTATTCATATATTAATTTTATTGTTTAGGGCAAGCATCAGGATTCGACGTTTTTTACCAAAAACATTCACTACAATGAACCTACACCGAACGAACAGAACCAACCTATTAACTCCAGTTACAGAGAAACGAAACTTGAACATGTAGTGTACTTTCTGCACATTACACAAAAATGTCGTATATTTTTCGAAAGTGAAAACTAACGTTATTACAAAGAACATCTACATTGTAAAGCATTGCCATGTAAACCATTACCTAATCTAAATCTGTGTGTGTTCTTTTATAACTGGTGAATCTCTGAACCAATTGTTACCAAATATAACATCTGCCCTTAGCGCTCACGAGGAGTGATAAATGAGTCAGATCCTAAGTCTTTACCATGCGTACAACGAATACCTAATTTTCATATTTGGTATGATTGTAACTAATTTTATAAGTAGTATTATTAAAAGATCGATTCAGAATTTTTCTTTTTGGAAGAGTAAATATTTTATTAATTTACAACGGAATGAAAAAATGCGAAAATATTTGTTTTAAGCAGACAATTATAGGTTCTGTGTAATATCAACGGTAGCTGACATTCAAACCCTTATTATACTTATTACACAAATAAACTACAAACAGAGTTATTCTGTTTTAAAAATCCGAGGTCAACATCACGAATAAAGTCTGACATTCCTTCACTCTCGAGGTCACTCAAGTAAACCAAGGATTTTTCTATAACAACCAAGGCAACCAGTATGTCGCACCTTTCCTTTATTTTTTAAACAGAAGACCTCAAAATACCCATTAATACACAAAAAATATTGTTATAACCTAATTTAATCATAAAGAAACAGCTAAATATAAATTTATCTTATTGCGGTCTACAGATCATAATTACGAAGTAAATTATCTTAGTTTATAATAACACCGCTTCCACAGTTTCCCACTAGAGGGCAATACTTTCGAAAATATATTTAACCCCTGCTACCAGATATAATATACCTTTATTTCTAGTGTAAAAAAAAATATATATTTGTAATAATTAAAGTATATAGTATAAATAGGATTTCCTTGTACAGATATAAAAAATAATGCAGTTTACTAATTAAATCATTTTACTATCAGTTTACTAATTATATATATAACCCCTCAATTTAAAAGGAAAATATTTTAAAATTTTACTGTTTTTTTATGCTTTCCTTTTCATATGCAGTGAGGTGTTAGATAAACTTCCTCTAAGTGTCAAGAAGAGTATGGGTGAATGTTAAGATCTCTTTGTCTGGTTTTCTTACAAGATTAATAAAAATATTTAAATAACAATTGGAGGCTTGATCAGGTAATACCTGGGTGTTGTCATACCCTTGGTGTGACACCTTCCGTTAGCCGTTTGAGGTAAACTAGCATAAGATGTAACAATTTATATGCTAAAAGACTTGGCCTAATTTGTATATTTAAGCTCACGCTTCTGCTGGAGAAATTTTATCTGTGTGTGTTTTAGACCTATTTCACACTCATATACTGATCCTTTGTGTTTTTCACTTCATGAATTTTTAGCAAAGACCTGTTGGTTTTGCCAATTTATTTATTTTTTTTTTACAGGCACAGCGGTATATTTACGGCCACACCGTTAAAACCGGGTTTCCATGCCCGTTGTGGGAAGAGCGCAGATAACACATTGTATAGCTTTGTATTTAATTCCAAACAAACCAACTCTTGTATTTTATGTTTACATTTCCGTGAGCATTCCATACGGCTTCTTGGATTAGCCAGTAGAATATAAAGTCATGTCCGTTATTAACACGAAGCTGTTGTATCTACGACTTTAAAATGTACTTCCTTACAAGCTGAGTGGTTAAGGCACTCGGCTCGAAATCTGAGGGTCGTAGGTTCGAATCCCCGTCACGCCAAACCAAACTTACGAACTGAAACAGATAGGTTATAAAAAAAAAAAGAGAGAAAACACAAGTTTCACACGAATAACAATATGTTTACAATTAAGAAGCAATACATCATAATACAATACAATTGACAAATGATCTTCTGTGGTTAAAAATAAAAAGTGAAGGACTAGCAAGACCAGCAATTAATACTTTAATAAAAGAATCTACTTCTTCTAGTACATGTTCTTCTGTAAATTAATCTGGAATAAAAAGGCAAAATATTAAATAAAAATGTCACCATGTCACATTTAAAAAATGAACTAAACCTTTCCTGCAGCTCTGTGAAATAGAAGTTACATTCACCAATTACCATCTTCAAAACATTGATATCAATACTTTACACTTAACGTGAAGCAAATCCTAGTCATTTATTTACATTTAAGTACCACTGAGATCTTTACGGTTTTGCTCAAAATCAAGGAGGAAATAAAACTATCAGAGAGATTTTGTAACTCTCACTGAGAAAGGAATACAAAATATTTCATCTCGGTCTTGAAAGCAAAACTTTCACAAAATCATAGAAGAAGTAAACACTAAAGTTAACTTAATCAAATTCTCTAAAACACACGAAAATTTAACTCTCAAGCCACAAACATGAATTTAAACATGGAATTTAGTCTCGACTGATTAGAATACAGAATACAAAATACCACAACTGGCTCTTGATAGCTCAACTGTCTAGTGGCCAATGCAGGCTAAGGGCTATCATATGACCAGCTCATTAATTAAAATAACTTTTGCTGTAAAAGAAGCAAATAAGTTACAATTGACACTCCGAGCTCTGTTGGTAACTTTGAGAAAGCTAAAGTTAGTAATTCACTTTAGTGACTCACTGTATCTGAATTTGGGATCGTGAAATCAAACATAATTTTAACAATTGTATTTTTTCAGTAAAGATGTGAACATATAGTACATCCCCATATTACAACTATTAAAGTTTCCATGCATTGTTAGACATTCGCCTTCCGTGAATACAGTGGCTAACCTTAACATTTTTCTTTTGTTAAACCAAGACTAAGTTTTTGTTTATCTGGTTTGTTTGTATTTGAATTTCGCGCAAATCTACTCGAGGGCTATCTGTGCTAGCCGTCCCTAATTTAGTAGTGTAAGACTAGACGGAAGGCAGCTAGTCATCACTACCCACCGCCAACTCTTGGGCTACTCCTTTACCAACGACTAGTGAGATTGACCGTGACATTATAACGCCCTCACGGCTGAAAGGGCGAACATGTTTGGTGCAACGGAGATTCGAACCCGCGACCCTAAGATTACGAGTCGAAAGCCTTAACCCACCTAATCTGGTTAGTCAAAAACAGAGTTAATTTGATGCTCTAATTTCTGAAAGTGTGTGAGTAGAGAGCATTTAAGGAAGTGAATGTTTATTATGAAATTAAAGTAGGATCTTATATTTTAATAAAAATATTTCAGGCATTCTCTCAACTATGTAATAAAAGTCATTTTTTGTATATAATCTATATTCGTAACGTTTGAACTGGATCAGTGGTTTGGTGTCAAATAGAAGCCTCGAGTTCAAATCCAAGTCAAGTAACTTTTTAAATAATTTTTTAATATTGATTCACCGTGTTTAGAAAACGATATCACAATAATGTGATATATATAGTTTAAATTAGGAATTGGAATTATTTCTTAACGTTAAATTACACACAGGGATGTTATAGTGCTCGACAATAATGTGGAATTTTCAGTTCAAATCACAGTCCAATAGCGGTTTTGTGTTATTAATATATTTACAACATGCAATTCGAATATTAGAAAAATAGGAATATAATTATAAATTAAGTATGGAATAATATTATAATACATAATAAGCGCCAGATAACATTACAGTACATAGTTATTTATATTTTTCACCTTAGTTTAGAGATTTTTTTAACATTTATTTAAAAATCATAAACTTTTTTTTTAAAAAGAAAAGTTATACATTCGAGCATTTGTCATTGACTTTGTCATCACAGCTAATAAATTACAGGATGTTGGGATATTTCTTCGAAAACCTTTCTTTGTATGGTTAGGCCTACGAGACTTTATCAGGAAGAACGTTTTAACATTGCATATAAATATACATAAATCAAAATTCTACTCAAAAGCAACTCACAGGAGACGGTCAAATATACATTTTTTTTGTTAGAGAAAGCGTAGAAAAATACAAACATTCTCCAAACATATATTGTTATTATGATATAATTAGTCCTCAGGAATAATGTTCATAAAACATTTATTTTGTTTTAATTGTGAGAATAAAAATCATTCAGTATTTACCACCACGGGCAATAATAAATACTTTATGTTTTATGCTTACTTTGATGTCATTTTCGTCAGTTTTCATCTTGTTCCGGTTAAATTTACAGAGGGCCAACACAAACTAGCAAGAGTAGATTATTTGATTATCATCTATATTGTGGCTCTTACTAGTCCCATACCTTTCTTTTAAAGCAGTCAAAATCACACAGTTTTCTGTGTTGTATTGTTTGTCTGGTATTGCATTGTATTGTTTATTATTTTGTAAATCGCGATATCATCTTTAAACATTCATTACTTGCATAAATATGTGCCTTATCTCTTTCTTCGTGGCCTCTTCTTTTTTCTTTTTCTTGTTTTGTTTTGTTGTTGATTTTTTAATTTCACGCAAAGCTACTCAAGGGCTATCTGCGCTAGCTGTCCCTAATTTAGCAGTGTAAGACTAGAGGGAAGGCAGCTAGTCATCTCCACTCATCGCCAACTCTTGAGCTACTTTTTTAATAGTGGGATTGACCATAACATTATAACGCCCCACGGCTGAAAGAGCGAGCATGTTTAGTGCGACGGGGATTCGAACCCGCGACTCTCAGATTACGAGTCGCACGCCTTAACTTACCTGGCCATGCCGGGCCCTTTTTCTTGCACATCGAAAGAAAATATATCCCAAGATTCAAGATACAAGAACCTCCTATTCTTAGTTAGGTGACCCAAAATTCGGGTTTCTAGGGTGTACAGTACCCTCAGGAGGATTAAAAAACACAGACAAACACAAGCTTACTATAGAAATAGCATCACAGGGGTTGCATTATTTGAAGGATGATGAGCTGCTAGTTAAGTCAACTTTATCCTCAGGTAGTGTGGGTGGATCTGAATCTTTTGCTGATGCTTCACCGGTTTTTCGGTGTCCTCTCCTTTCAACAAAGAGCTTGTGGCATTTACAAACAAAAACTATCTGGAGCAATTAGAAGTCTTTATGAAGGTCTTCCCCTTAAGCTAAGCTTCGTAAATAGAGAATGTATAATAGATGGTTTGGGGAAATCAACGGATAAGCCAAGTAATCTAAGAAAGAGAGAGATAATCTCTATAGAACTTTTTTTCAAATGCCATCCATAGAAATCTGAGTCTCACACTTGGCCGTTTCTCCCTTAGGAGAGAGATGAAATACATTAATGGTGGACGAGCTCCCTTTAGGAGAGAGATGAAATACATTAGTGGTGGACGAGTTCTACTATTAGAAGTTTTTATTGACAGTTGAGAGCAAGTGCTCATCAACAATAACATTGGTACTCGTGGGCTAGAATGTCACTTCAAGAGGAAAGATCACTAGCTAAGCCATAGGTGAGTCACAGGATACATATGGTGAATAATATTCACCATTAGAAATTGTTTTACCAATCGGTGTAACTATGCACTCTTGTAGAAGAAATTGACAATTAGTAGAACACACGGGAGTTTCTTTTATAATCCAGCCCTGCCACAAAGTATTGTTAGTAGGTAATTATCACCAGCACAAGTGGTCTCATCAGTTAGTGAGATGGTGCGACCTTGGTGAAGTCAAGTACAACTGAGAAAAAGGCATAGATCCTCTTTGAGGCCACCAAACCCCAAATTGTAGGGGGAAATTGTAGCTTGGCAAAAGCCACAAAACATTCTAGAAAATAAATAAGCACACAAGCCAAAAAAACTCCAATTAATCAATTAAGAACTACTACAGGAGGAGAGGTAGTCAGTTGCTTTGGGAATAATAATAGAGATACTATGGGTGAATAAAGTCACTTCAGTAATGCTCATTATCATCCAGTAACATAAAAGTGTTCCCTCATTATGAAATGGGTGAAGACTTTTGATCACTGCACACTAAAATGAAGAGATATTACAGATGGACTAAGTCTAGATCAGTAATTTTTGACACTGTTTGGCAATGCAGTGAGTGCTTCCTCTCTATGAGGATGAAGAGTGAAAACAGAGAGGAAGTTTCCAAGGGAATTGATAGTGGTAGTGCATTTAGGGACTCAACAAAACTTACTGACATTGTGTAGTACTTGTATCATCACTTGATGACTTTAAAATACCAAATTGATCCTCATCTGAGTTTAAGGCTCCAAGACTCCAAACTTGAGACGGCATCTCCTGGAACAACCTGAGAAAGATCCACATCAAGACTACATGATCACAAAGTTGACAAGCAGATTCCTCTTCCCACCTGCAAGGGAATTGCTGGTCACAAGAGCATATGGTGCATTGTCTGTTTCTATGTCTGGATGATCAAATCCTTGATACAGTTGCATATATACTGGAGGAACATCTACCTAAATAGAACTTAACCAAGTGTAAACTAAGCCATCTATAAAACCAAATTTATGGCTTGCACTTGAGGTCTTACAGAGAAATTGAATGCTTTGGATGATGATTTGGGCTGCATGGATAGGTAGGTGTACCATACAATTGTGGTTGTATATTGTGAAAACATCCCTGTTGACTGACCCAGCTCAAAGTGGTACTCATAATTGACATCAAGGTCTATAGAGAATGGAACTACAAAGGTAAAGTGTCATAATGCAAAACGCTTGGGATTCCCATTCATAACGTTTGCATCATCACTACAGCAATGGCAGCCAGTGCCTCACCCAATTGAGACCCAGTCATCTGCAGGGGCATATCCATAAAATTTGTTCATATCTTAGTTGACTGTCCATCAAAATCAACTACACAGTAAATGATGGAGAACTGGCTAGAAAATTGTTACTGTCATAAATGAAACTCCAGAAAACACAGAACTTGAGTCACAACTGGCCATTCACTCAGGAAAACACAACAGTCATTTGTGCTGAGCCAAATGATGGTCATTTTAAATCTGTACGGTCTTGGTTGTGCTCATCACACGTCTGCAAGTATATACAGTCGGGCAATGAAGTTTCAGGTGGACAAAGAAGATTAAAAAACTCTGATGAAAATAGTCATGTATTAGATGCTTCTAGAAAGTTAACATCCTGTCATAAGGTGCAAACTTCATTCTGGCAAACAGTGACAAACTACGCATAGAAAGAGAGGCACATATCTAACTGCATTATGAATTTGTGAGCATGTGACAAATATTATGATTGCAGACTCAAAATCTGATATTGACAAATAAGAAATTTTATATACTGAAGCAGCTCGCTAATCATTATGCCCATGAAACAGGTGAACTTAATTCTGGCGTGAAGTTTGTCTTATGTCTATATGAATTTAACGATAGACAGTGGATCACTTATATGTAACTATCGAAGAGAATCTTAGAATTTCTGGACACAGATGGTGAATTAATGTTTAATACAGACCTAATTGAGTATATTGATACCAGTGGCTGTCAAACTAATGTACAATACTCGTTGTCTTCTGTCTTGCATACAGATGGTAACACGACACAATGGAATGATATCCTTATGTTGCATTACAACTGAAGTCTATTAGAAATCTATCATTCCTATATAATGGTAACTGGCATGGTAAGTGAAGTCTAGGTATTTGAAACTAGTTGTGGTTTTATGGTACCTCCTTTGCCCTGTGTTTGAAAGCCAATAGTTTGCTTTCAGCCTTCCCTAACTCATTAGATGATTATTGCAGAAGCAACCTGGATTCAACTCAGTACTAAAGTCTTGGTTGCCGTATTTGTTAGGTCTGATGACCAATAAAATAGAGCAACCATATAGGGGTCACATAAGTTTCACTGTAACAGTAAGGAATTAGCAAGCAATAAGATCACATGGATGTTTTAGTACAGAATCATACAACCTTCTAAAAGTGGTTAGTAATCTACAATGGTAATTGTCTCGAATAAAAATGGCAGTCACAGGTTTATGTGTTGATTTTTGCTGAGTGAACACCATGATGTGCATTGATGGATTCTCACTTTCATGGGCAGATGAATGCTTGGATACACTGGAACGTGCATAGTGTTTTAGCAATTTAAATCTGACGTCTGGAAACTATCAAGTCGAGCTGGATGATGAAAGCGGAGCTAAAACTACTTTCAGAACTCTAAATGGGTTGTTTAATTCCAAGCTTCTGAATGTGTAATGTTCTGGATACATTAGAAAAATAGATGGAACTCGTGCATAAAGGTCTGCAATGGGCAGTATGTGTGTTATAAGTGGATGATATCTTGGAGTTTGGCCAAGTGTTTGTGTCTGCTGTTATAAACCTGCCCCTGGTCTTGCAGCAGATTAGATGGCAAAATTAAAGCTAAAAACCAAGAAGTATATCCTTATGCATTCATCCAAAGCATTTATTAACCATATCGTGGGTAAATAGGACATCTCAAAAGTTCCTATCAAAATAATATAAAAGATCAAACTCTTATTGAGTTTACATTATACTATCGATGTTTCATGACCAATTTCTCCCGTATAGTTTCATTAAAGGTAATGCTAATTTCAATGGGTTGAAAATTGAACGTATGCATTTCTCATCCTGGTATATCAAAAACAGAATTATTAATTCGTGTTTGATACTAAAGTCAGTGATAGTGGGATTACAACAATACCTCTGCAAGTGCAGGAGATATAGAATGTAAAAGGTATGCATACTGTTTCCGAATGCTGATGTTTTACCATGAAGAAAGAACTGTTTGCATTTGTAGTGTTTATGAAGCACTACCATCAATACGTATATGGAAGTAAATTTATTCTCTGAACGGTTCATGTGTCACTGAAATGGCTTATAAACCTTACAACTCTAGAAGAAATGATTGGATTACTCTGGATCATAATAATATTGTTATACAGCATCGCACTGAAGCTCAATGTAAAGCCACTTATCTGACCAATGATTTCACAGGTAACTGTTTGTCAACACTCACATCTAGTAAGCTTTAAAAACAGTTAATAAAAGATAACCAGCAAGCATGGGCTCCTTTTGCCAGGTAACAAGGGAAATATACACTCAATGCATGCTAAGTAACTGAGTAGAACTACACGTTCTGTAACAAATGCACGAGTAGATACAGGTCAATAAAGGTAGGTTGTACTGCTACAGTTGCTCACCAAGACATGAGAGTCAACCTGTGCAATGAACCACATGTGCAAAACAAAGGAAAGCCCAGTTTTACCAGAACATATCCCACCAACGAATTATTGGTTTTCTTTTAAGAGAATTATCCAGGAAATTAGTAGTCTCCTTCCAGGAACTGAGAGAGGAATTTTATAACCTTGTTGTTTCAATTATTCACTGGTCGACACGTTACAATTCTTTCCTGCTGGGGTAGTGGAACACTGGATAACACATTTTACAGCACTAAGAGAGAATCGTATAGACCATGAAATAAATTTCAACAGATTGTTGTTTGCTGAGTCGTGTAGAATGATTATCACGATGAAGATATGTACTTCACCATACTTCCTTTAATTTGATGATTTAGCTAGATGTGTGATACAGGCGATAATCTGGATGATTGCAAGTGGGTAAACCTCCACACAGTAAATTGGGATGAGCATCTGTCATATGTTGTGATGGTATATTATGCTACTGAATTGAGATTGATGTATTATTCGCTTACCTCTTCATAATTGGACACGAAACAATGCTCTCCGTAGCATGTAACCTGTTTGACTGAACTGATCTAAGTACAAGATAGTGATCATGTCAGCCAGAGCCAAACCCTCTCTCTTATGAGATCCAATATTCACTTGATGTGTACATGCAAATTCAGCACGTAGATAAGCTACAACCATACATTACAGATAAACATCCATTTTCCTGGCCAGCCAAGGTGTTAGAAGTCAAATCTAATGAGTCTCAGAAAAAGGAATTGACACTGAACATGTCACTTAAACTGATGATGAGGTGGAAACATGATCTACTTTGTTGAGTTAGATGAGAAAGTACTTGAAGATATATTAAAGAACTTCAGTAGTTGATGAAGTCAAAGACAACTTTCTCGCTATTATGACTAGAAATAAAATCAACAATCAGCTAGGATGGCCATGTGGTTGAAATATTACCTACAGAATAGTAATTGTATCCTCGGCTTTCGGCCCGGCATGGCCAAACGTGTTAAGGTGTGCGACTCGTAATCTGAGGGTCGCGGGTTCACATCCCCGTCGCGCCAAACATACTGGCCCTTTCAGCCGTGGGGGCGATATAATGTGACGGTCAATCACACTATTAGTTGGTAAAAGAGTAGCCCAAGAGTTGGCGGTGGGTGGTGATGACTAGCTGCCTTCCCTCTAGTCTTACACTGCTAAATTAGGGACGGCTAGCACAGACAGCCCTCGAGTAGCTTTGTGAGAAATTCAAAAACAAACAAACAATCCTCGGCTTTCCAAGTCTCCAAATGGCGACATGAGACAAAATGCGTAAACGTAGCAATTCTTTTCTTCTGAGCTCCAACTAGTTATGTACAAAACCACATATTTCATTTCATTGTGTAACCAACACTCATGTAAAAGATAAGATAGTTGCTGAATGGCACAATCGAGACTGAAAGGATGTTGTGATCCTTTGTTTTCAAGTTATCAGATGGTATTTACCTTCAGTAATTTTCACCTATATAATAGAACGATATTTAGTCGAACAGTTAATCTCTTAAAGAATGCTATGCTATATTCCTTTCTTTTTAAGTTCTAAAGTGGTAACGTAAGATGGAATGTATGTACTATACTGTACACTCGGTACTTATAGAACAGTTTTCAGTTGTAATACCAATGACTAAAAGGGATGCTGTGCTATTCCATCTCTTTCCAACACTCAAGTGACTTTCCAAGCTATGATCTCCACCTTTGTAAGAGTAGAAGCAGTTAATCTGAATATAACGTTGTTTTCTTCAGAGAACAAAATCTTTGCTGTGTATTACGTTTTTATGTAAGGCAAAGAGACTGTTTTTATAAGTTTAGACGGTACAGTTGGCAAAATTTTAATGGAATAGATTTTGTATTGATGAAATTATCTCTGTCTGCTTTGCTCTGATACCAACCAGTATGACTGGACCAACTGGACCAGATAAAGTGTACCATATGTTGGCAGCTTATCCAAACATAAACTTTTAACAATTCAGTTTAATATTGAGTCATATTGAAAGTATATTGATGATATAAAAGGTAGCAGAAGAGCAGAGTTTTGATTTTAAAATACAGAAATTCAGTTGAATGGTACTTTAAGTAAATTCCATTAGGAATTGTTTTGTCATTGCTGTAAAGACAGAAAAGCCTGCTGAATATCACCATTAATAGATGGCAGCACGTTTCCAAATATCACTGTCAACAAACAATTTACCGAAGTAGTCCGAGTTGGCTACTATGGTAATAGCTCACGTGCCTAAGGTGATTTGTCCAAAACTACTAGTAGATATAGTTATGTAACTAAACTAGATGCTTGCATGTATAATACTATACTTTTGTCACCATATGCGTGTAGGGTGTAGCAAACGTACGAAACTTTACTCATAGCCATTTTATCTGACATCCAACAAAAAACAAATCAAAATACTAAAACATTACTAGAAGGCAACTTTTGTCAGAAAATGTAAGTTTAATTAGGGTGTCAAGATAAAGAATAATAAAACTAACTGAGAATAATGACATAATAGTCATTAATCGAAAAAAGTAGTAAGACCATCAGTTTTTACTAACCTTGGAATGAAGATGTTTTAGTTTTCACAATGACATGTTCCTTACACAGTGAATTTTACTGAACAAGATGAAAGTAATAAAACCAATCTTTCATAAGAAAATGTCTTGCACTGTGTTTCTTAATTCTGGTGGTAGTATTTCAGTTGGAAAAGGTTTATTTGTTTGTTTGAATTTCGTACAAAGCTACACAAGGGCTATCTGCGGTAGCTGTTTCTAATTTATCAGTGTAAGACGAGAGGGAAAGCAGCTAGTCATCGCCACACACCGCCAGCTCTTGGTCTACTCTTTTACCAACGAATAGTGGGATTGATCGTCACAATATAACGCCCCTACGGCTGAATGGGCGAGCATGTTTGGTGCGGCAGGGATTCGAACCCACTATCCTCAGATTACGAGTCGAACGCCTTAGCCCGCCAGGCCATGTCGGAAAAGGAAGCTAGTAGTGTGAAATTATCTGTAAAAAGTGTGATTCATGACCAATAGTATCTAGAATGACAAATGTAAACTATGTATAGCCCAATGTTTTATTTGTTATGCACATATATTTTTATCATTCAGATTGAAATATTTTAAGGACCTAGTTTTTACCATGTTTTAAACATGAATCAGTATATGCCCAGTTCTGCATCAGAATGTGAGCTATGATGTTGGAGTTAAAATATAGCATCTCCATGAAAAGTGTAATTGTTTTTTGTGTTTAGTTTGTTGCTAACCAAAGTCAGAGAGAAGAGGAATAGATAATAATAAATTCTCATGGTTCAAAAACTCAGGTTGACACTTACATATTGTTAAATTTCATCTGTCACTAGTATAGATAGTTTCACTTACTTCATTTTCTCTTTTACCAGTTCTGTTAGTAAACAACCAAATAGTGATGGAAGGAATGCAGGGGTACAGGGTAGCTGTAAGCCATCGTCACGACCATGATGACTACAGAGAAAATGGCTAATTTTTTGTTCGAGCTCATGATCCAATAATTTTTGCATTGACCACAGTCCCATGTAGTAGGGATTGTGTTCTATGGGCTGGATTCATATAAGCACACATAGTCTGCAGAAACAGAACATGATCACAGGTTTATCTTTCTATCTTTATCCTGATGAATATTTCCAGGATAAAGTATGTTTTAACTCACACTCTCGATCAAGTTTTTGTCAAATCGCACTTTGTTTAACCTCATACTTTCAAGAGTGCCTTTACCTATTTAAGATAAAACCTTATCCCATCTAGCTTTTTTTCATTTTCTTGAATTAGCCAATGACGTTTTTTAACAGCCTTTATTAAAGATGTCTACTTGAATTTCCAAAGAAAGAAGGAACTAGTAGCGAATTCTTTTAGTAATACTTCAGAGATTCCAGTGTTGTCTTTAGTGCCGAGGTTCATCTTCATTTTATGGAGCCAATGGATGAAGTTGCAATGGCGAATCAAATCATTGACTAAAATGAAAAGTATACATGGGTAATTTTTACTACATTTATTGCCAAAATGTCTAAATCACTTCAATATGCACTACAAATAAAAAAAAAACTTGTGATAATTGTGTATTTATATTTATATAGAGAACCTTGTTTCTAAACACATCACAAAAGTCTCTCAATCACTAATATTCCCGAATATTACAGGAATTATTTGATCTTAATATGGTGCAACCTCTAACTAATATCTAATATAAAACACTGAAAATATAACTTAGAACGATATTATTAATATGCTAGAAAAAAGAGTTAGCAATTGTTTATGAAGAATAATCGTTAAAAAGTCATCGAAGTATCTTAACCAATAACTAGGGATGGGGAAAGTAATAGTGATAGCAACTAATCATACTCATAAAACAGCAAATACAGAATTATCTATACATAACTCACGTTTTTTACAAAAGATTAATCCCTTGAATTGGAACTTCCAATAAATAGTAAAAATAAAAAGTCGTACCTCTGAAAATTGTCAGTTGGGCATTACTTACAAATATGTCAATAGTTCCTATAGCTGTTATCTTAGTGTATACTAATGCTTCATCATAACTAGTAATTTTGTGTTTTAAAAAATTATTTTAGGACGACCAACACATCCAACAGAATTTTATGAATTATTAAAGGTAAAAAAATGTTATCAATTACAATTAACGCAATAGATCGTAACGGCTAATACTCTTTGTGAACTTTGAGTAAGACATAAATTTGATTTGACTTTTAAATAATGAAAAATGCTTTTCTAGAAATAGTTAGTTTGGTTGAAAGTAGTGGTGCGTTTTTGTCACTTTGTTTGACTAGTGACCGTTATTCCTAGAGAAACTCTTTAAGTATATAGTTAGTGAACTGATCCTTAGTGTACACAGACTGAATCCAATGATTCAGTTTTCGAACTATTACAACAAAAACAAACTACTTTCGGGATGCAGATACACTGTAAAAATGACACTGAAATTCAACTATTCGATTAGAGTAGCCTACGGGCTGGCGGTGGGTGCTATTGACTAGCTGCTCTCTCTCTCTGTTTTGGTATTGATGTTTGTCTACACAGGAGTGTCAGGGTTATTTAAGCTCTTCCTCCTTCCTTCAGATTTTGGTTTTTTCAACTGTCAAGCGTATTTATATATGGTATACGAGGGCCAGAGTAACCCGCACTTACTCAGTCCCCTTTCAGGGCAATGTCTATGCACGATCTATACATACACTTGGTGCAAAGAAAACATTTCTCTAATAGTTCCATGGATTATTTGCACTTTTATCAGTTAGATATTAACTAGAAAACGTTTACATAAAAACCCTTTCAATGTCTTGTTATTAATCCCTAAACTAATGTGGAGTCTAGTTAATAGGTGGCCTTTTATTATTATTTATTTATTTTTGTTTAGAAAATATATATTCACTGGGAAGAGGTGCTTAGGTCTATCATCATCATGTAAACAATACCTGTCAAGTTCACTCACTAGTTTATTTTGTCTCCAATTTTTATTAAAATAATTTATTGTACTATGTAGGAGTATATCTGCTATTGTTTTGATAGTGGCGTATTTATGCATAAATTCGGAAGATGTTGCTTTAGGTACTTTATAAGCTGTTGTGAGTAGTATATTTTGTATTGTTTGTAGTTTTGTTTGAAGTAGTTTTTTGCCTATATTTATCCATGCAGGAGCTGCATAGTCAATGACGGGTCTAATGAATGTTTTATATATTTTCATAATGTTGTATGCCCTAGCTCCACTGTTTTTGACAGTTAGACTCCTTGCATAATTTGTTTTTCCCCAAATTTTTGTTCTAATATTATTTATGTGGTTTACCCACGTAAGTTTTGAATCAAACGTAAGTCCTAAGAATTTTGCTGATGTAGCAATCTGGAGTTGTTCACCATTCATGTAGATCTGTGATTGTGCTTTTTTTATGTTTAGTTAATTTTGTGAGTAATACTAGTTGTGTTTATTTTGATTATGTATTTTTGGCAATATTCACTTATTCTGTTTAACTGTAGTTGTATGTTTGTGGCTGCTATTGCTGGTGTTGGTGCATTTTTCCAGATTGCTATATCGTCTGCGAACTGTGATGAGCATCCATTATTTGGATCTTTCAGAGGCATATTATTCACGTACATGATGAATAGGATAAGGCTAACTACCCCTCCTTGAGGGACACCAGCTTCTGGAGTGAAACTCTCAGAGAATGTCCCTTCAACATTTATTCTGCAAGTTCTGTTTTCCAGAAAATTTGACAGCCAGCGAATAAGTTCCCCGCGGTAGTCCCATTTCTTGCATTTCGAACCGGAGACCGTTGTGCCATACAGTGTCGAATGCTTTCTCAATGTCGAGAAAGCAAGCGACAGTATATTCTTTTATTAAAACTATTTACAATTGTTTCTGTTAATCTTACTAAGTGGTCTGTCGTTTGTCTGTATTTCTTGAAACAATTTTGTTCTTCTGGTAATTTTGTGTTGTCTCCAGGAATGTGGAGAGTCTGTTACTGATTATTCTCTCTATAATTTTTCCTACACAGCTGGTCAGGCTGATTGGTCGGTAGCTATTTGGATTATTGGCTGGCTTTCCTTCTTTATGGAACATTAATACATTTGCATGCTTCCAAGAAACCGGGATATAACCAGAATATATTGATAGATTAAAAATTGCTGTAAGATGTTCAAATAATTTCGGAGTGCCTTTCTTAAGAAGAATAGCTTGTATACCATCTTCTCCTGGTGATTTATTTTTGGTGTTTGTTATTACTTCTATCAGTTCTTGTGCTGTAATTGTGTTTGTAAGCATTGTGTTTGTGTAGTCGTTTGCGTTGTTGGTTTGATAATTATTTAAGTCTACCGGGAAGAGTGGTTTGAATAATTCACTGTTGTTCATTATAAAGTTATTTACTTTTTTATAGTAGTATGTGTTCATGTCTGGGTCGTTATTTGTTTTGAACATATTTTCAAGTTGTTGTTTGAAAGTTTCGGCTTTTCCTTTATATGTATATGCTGTGGTATTATTGTGCTCTAAAGGCAGGTATTTTCTGGTTGTATCTGCATTTGTTAGTTTTTTTAGATGTGTTTAAAATTGTTTTGGGTCTGTTTTTCGTTAAGTTTGGTGCAGAAGTCGTCCAATTTTTCTTATTTTAATAATTTAACAATTTGACTAGCTGCTTTATCTCGAGTTTATCAATTTAAAAATAGGAGAGGTTATGTGCGAATAGCCTTTGTACAGATTTTGGCAAAATTCTGAACAAAATAAACAAATAAGACATTTCGGAAACCATATTTGTATTAGTAAAAGTCAAAGGAGTATTTTTGCATTACATTTTAAGATTGTAATATTTTACGTATTAAAAATGTTAAGAATATTAAAAAGTGTCAAATGTGAAGAAAATCCATGATATTAAATGTATTACTGTAGGTTTGCTTCACTTATTTATTTATCGCAATGATTTGGTGGTGATGCAATTTTTTGAAGCGCCACCTTTTAATTGTAAATATGAAAATGGACACAGAAGAAGAGGATGAAGTTGTCGAGGAGGTTATAATTTTGTGTTGTTTCTGTTTTTTTTGAAGAGAAAACTTCTTAGATATTGTTTATGTGTTGATTCTGAACGTTATATCTATATTGCATTTCTGTTGCAGAATTACTGTCAGTATAGAATTTGTCGTACATGGTATGCTATGTTAGTATGAGTTATACACTTAGTGTTACCTTGCCCGGCTCAACGTGGTGACGTACGTTTATTGTGTTTGATGAGTACGGATATTCGTGCTATAATCATGTGGGTCATACAGCACGTGGTACTTCAAACTTATTTTACATATCTCAAATATTGTTCAGTGTGGCTGCTGTAGCATTTATAATAATAAGTTTCGTACTTATAAAAACTTGCAACACAAAAACAGATAAACAAACTTAGATAGTTACATAAAAAATTAATATGTGCACAAAAAAGAATAATGAGTAGTATGAATTAATAACAGTAATATATAAGAACAATTTGAAAAATATGTTTAGGTTGTCCCAATATTTGTTAGAAGTTTTGGTAACATGGTAGAAAAGTGTCTTATGCTATTTGGATATTTCAAGACATCATTGTAATTGCAGAATTATAATAGTCTTTGTCTTAAGTTGGCCCCTTCTCTCTTGATACGCTTAGTAAGATAAATGTAGTCTTCACACCTTTGACACACGTAGGCCTATTTAATAAAATATGGTTGGCTTTGTTTCCCTCTACTTATGAAAAACAAAGGCAACCATATATTTCATAAATATTTATTGCTGATATGATTTCATCAGCAAGGGTATTGATACCCTTAATAGCAAAACCATAGTAATCTTAAATGTTTTGTTAGATTTACAGTTAGCTTTGATTTCTTCAATTCTGAACTTGTATCTATTTTGTTTTCATTTTCTTATTACAACTGCTAATCTGTGTCATTCCTCACATATTTCTCATGAGTATTTTGTGTAAGCTGTAAAAAGTTTAACACTCAAGTGCTTGCCTTTTTTTTCTTTATAGCACTGTTGTTGTTTTTTTTTAACTGATTAATATTCTAATAGTATCTTTGTGCATCATTTCCAACATGTTATATCCTTAACATAATGAGTAGACTAAAACTGTTCTGAAAGAAAGGTTTGATAAAGTCTAATATAAAACAATTTTTAAAATTCAAAATTTTGGTAAACATGTTCCATGTTGGCTACGTTTCAATCAACTAAAAAGATAAAAGGTTTATGTCTTATATCAATACTAGTCGTGTCTGGATTTTATACCTTCAAATGCCAGCATTTTTCAAATATACATTTTTTTTTCATTTGCTATAAGTACTTACTTTTTTCACTTAATGTGCCACAAGTAATTATTTCTTTTCTGCACTTTTCAATATCTGAAAACATTTTCTAAGATTTTGCTCATGTACTAAGAGTGCACAAGTCTTAATGAATTAAAATGAACATTCTTTACAGTTTAAAAGTTTTGGAAAGTATGTTTAAAGATACTCTGCAAATTCATTTAACAAAGTTTAGAAATTTATTAGATAGTCATCATGCTTTCACTAAAGAAAAGTATTGCATTACAAATCATCTGACATGCTTTGAAAATGTTACAGCTTATTTATATGAGAGTAAAAGTGTAAATTTGGTGTATCTGAATTTTCAGAAAGCATTTGACAAAGTGCCACACCAAAAGGTTTGTGAAGAAACTTATCTTTATATTTGTGTGGGGAGACAGGTTAGCTAATTGGATAAAAGAGTGGATGGATGGAAGAAGGCAGATGGTTGGTATAAATGGAGTTCAGTTAAATTGGATTAATGTCACAAGAGGAGAACCTTGGGGCTCAGTCTTAGGACCTTTGTTTTTTCTGATTTACATCAGTGACATAGATGAAGGAACAGTCAATAAATTACTTACATTTTCAGACAATATTAATGTCTTGGGTGTTGCTAATTGTGAAGAGGATCATTTAGTGAGTTGATCAAATAAATGATAGATGGGTTTGAATTATAAGTTGAATGGGAATAATAATAACTGTTATAAAAGAAAGATATCTTGGTGTTATAATTGATCAGTAACTGAAGCCATCCAAGTAGTGTGCTGTTGCTAATGGTAAGGCAAATAGTGTTTAAGGTTGTACATGCAGAAATATTGAATATACATCTGAAGAAGCTATAGTTTTACTGTATAGGTCACTGGGTAGGCCACATTTAGAATATTGTGTTCCATCTTAGGCTTCTTACATTAGGAAATAGATTGAATTTATTGGAAAGGGTTTAAAGAAGAGCAACTTGAATAGTACCTTGGATGTGGAGATTGTCATACAAAGAGAGGATGGAATCTCTCAAGTTATTTTCTCTTGAAAAGAAGAGTTAGTGGGGATGAGATTGAGGTGTGTAAGATAAGTGATAGTGTTGATGTATCAACTTTTTTAATACTTAATAGTGAGAATAGTAGTTGTAGGGGACATATATAAAAATATTGGCAGAGTAGGAGACATCTTTGGCTAAGACAGTTTTATTTTATTAACAGTGTGGTTGTCTTTGGAATGGCTTACTCTTGGGTGGTATAGAAGCAAGTAATGTGAGTTTAAGAGAAAGCTTGATAAATATATGAATGATAAGGGCTGACTAAGATTTATTTAAAAAGTATTTTAATATAGTTGAGAAGATGGGACAGCTGAGACGGATCAGTAGGTCTCATTGTCCCAAAAATTATGTTATCAGTCTTAGCTCAGATAGTAACATTGTACCATATTTATTTTATTTATTATTTTTTGTTTTATGTTAATATGTGTGCAAAAAATATCAGTTTTTGTTTCATCTTTCTATGACATTATAGTTGAACATAATGTATGAGACCAATAGGTCCTTGAAGACTATCCTTACCCATCAGTATCATTTTTTGGATGAGGAGAACCCATTTATGCTCAGTATTCTAAGTGAGGTCTAGCTAGTGATATGTATAAATAGAGAGAGAAAGAGATAATTACATCTTTTGACTTGCAGCCACTTTCTATGCATTTGTGTGTGTATGTATACATAAATTTACATCTGAAAATCCTACTAGCTTTATTGCTAGAAACAGAGCACTGCTTTGATGGCTTAAGTAACTTATCCACTGCTAGATTAATTTAACTGTTTTATAATGGGTCATGGATCAAAAGCCATAGCAACAAATCACTAAATGGTAACTCTGTTACGATTAAGAATAATAACCATATTAGTCTCCTGCTGGAACAGCAGTAGTCTATGGATTTACAACACTAAAATTAGGGGTTCAATTCCCCTCAGTGGACTCTGCAGATAGTCCAATGTGACTTTGCTATAAGAAAACACAAACAACCAAATTACTTGGAACAGACCATTACCTTATAGAATCAATCAAAATTATTTAAAATATATGGTGGTAGTTTTTCTATATAAAACATTGTCAATAGCTACCTTTGTAGTAACACCATGGAATTTAGATCAACAGTTTTTTGTAATTGCTCCCACATAATTGGTCAGCCATATCAAGTATCATTCTTTAAGCTAGTTGTATAAGGTAACATCATGTGATACTAAATTCTATTTAATTAGAATAATTTTGTACGAATGAGCAAATTTATACTTAAAAATTAGCATTGAATTAATAGCTGTCTACCCATACGATTCTTTTGAAAATGGGCTAGAAACTGCTAATCTAGTTTTCTTAGCATAACCAATACTTGTGTCTCTGCACATTCTTTTATTCTAAATCAGATATCTTTAATTTAAATGATAAAAAGCTAAATATGCTTCAATTTTACTTTTAGATGAAGCTGTAGTAAAAATGTTAGACCAACTGATAGCTCACGTGACTTTTCGCTTAGAGCTGTGTAAAGCTTTTTGTCAAATTTGAGTGGCTTTGTTGAACAATTTTGCACATGTAGTTCATATATTTATGTGAAATGACAAACTCCTAATTGTAGGTTGAAAAGATCTATCTGCATTTAAAAGTTTAAAAAAGGCACAAAAGTTGACTGTTTTTTATCAAATAAAATTTCCAAGCTTTTGGTGCAGAGAAAAAAATCAAAATTGAAGATTTTATATCTGAGGTATTTCTTAATGGACTGCCTTGAAATTTGATATATGAAGTACAAGTTGAGCAGAACAGATACATTGAAAATATGTAATAGTTTTGATTACAACAGTTCAAAATATAAAAGGCAGAAAATTGCTGAGGTATCTCTCCTGTTAATAACACACACTGTGACCTAAAGCAGGTTGTTTTGGATGTACAACATACTACTGTGTGTCTTGAGTTATGATTGTGTAGCTATGTATATTCTTTATTACTGTATAAGCATTTGTACTTCCTTATCCAAACTTAATAATTTTATTATTTAACTATTGTATAAACAAGTGCAGTTCTAGAGGAGTGGATGTGTGAGGGTTATGGATCCCATCCACTATTTCAGGAGTTAATAATTGGAATAATGTTTCATAATCAAGAATAGCTCTATGGAGGCCCAAACCAGTCTCCTCCATCTACAGCATTCCACTTACTAATCAGCCAGTAACTGATTATTTCTTAGCTAATTCAGCAATATGAAATCAAATTAAATGTTGCCTTTGTGAATTTTCATTTGTTGGCTTTCTGCAAACTCCATAGAAATGTTTCTAGTTGAGGTTTGTTTTGTTTGTTTTCACCAAAATTAGTATTGTTTAGAACACCTGTAGTTCTTATAACTTATAACATTTACAAAATTGTTTTCATTTTATAGAAGTTAGAATTCTTGTGAGAAATAGATATTATTTCAACATATAGTTGACATCCAAAATATACAAAATACAAGTTTTGTAACATTATACAGTAAACCCTCCTACAACATGGGTTCACTTATACACTCAAAAATAAGTGATCAATTATCTTGCAAACATAGAAACTTTAATTATGTGCAGTTTTTCAACATGCAAACATAGGAATGCTCCAGGTCATTATAAGTCTCTCAACACAGGGCCCACTGATCAACTAACCTCATCAGATTTTTGTACTTTAACACTTTCACAACTGGCTCAGTATAATATACAGGAGTTCACATACACTTTTGCACATGCTAAGTATTTGTGCTTTAATTTTTAATACAGCACATATTTCTTCACAAAATTTGGTAGACTTTTAGTAAAGTTTACAAGTATTTTGTATACAAAAATTCAGATATTTTAATGAAATATTTTCAAAGATTTGTTTGATAAAATATTGAATCTGTTTCATTACTAGTATGAATGCAAAGTGATTTGGAAACATTGAGTTGAGCTTTCTTTTATGCCATAATGACTATATGTTATAACATGAAAATGCATGATTAGTCTAAGTAGCTTAAGTCTCATAATACGATATATGAACATATATTTTTATTATTCTTTGTATTGACCTTCTAGTCATACCTATCTAACATTACATAAGTTGCACTGATGTGGTGCACATGCACTTATGTTACATATCATATAATACTAGGTTATCCAGAAATAAATGTTGGAATTCTCACAATGACATTTAGAAGCTGAATTTTGAGTAACTTATATTTGGTTGGTTGGTTTAATTCAATGTTTGTCACTTACAAGGTGTCTTAATTGTTTGGTGTTTCAACTCTACTCAAAGTAAGTTTTGCAACCCCCAAGGCAGCATGGAAAGAAGGACTTTTATCTGATTCCCTTCTATGACTTCAAGCTTGAACAAAAAGTTACCAAAGCTACACAGAACATCAGCATGGCATTAGGCCATGGATCTGTTATTGAACGTACAGTTCAGCATTGGTTTCAAGGGTTTTGACATGGAGATGAAAATCTGGAAGACCACAAAAGTCATGGAAGGAAGCCATCCTTAGATGAAAACACATTAAGGGAAGCAGTTGAAACAGACCCTTGTACAACATTATGTGAGCTTGCAGAACAGCTAGGCACAAGCAAATCAAGCATTGCCAGCCTCCTGAGTGCAATTGGCAAGAGAAAAATGTTGTATTAGTGGTTCCACATGAGCTGACTGAAGATCAACAAAATTGATGTTATGAGACCTGTCAAGGATGACACTCCAAAAATGGAATGAATTTGGAATCAAGGTTCTTCTTTATCCACCTTATTCCACAGACCTTTCCCCAACAGATTTTCATTTTTTCAAGCACTTTGACAACATTTTGAACAATAAATACTTTTATAGCCAGGCAGTTGCAGAAGAAGCTTTCAGGGAGTTCATTGACCATAGAAACTGATTTCTACAGCAGGGGCATAAACACCATCATTACATGTTTGCAAAAGTGTGTTAGAGCAAATACTGCTTACTTTGACCATAGTATGTTTTACAACGCTGGTATATACTTTTCGATATTTTACAGTTCAAAAACAACATTTATTTCTGGACAACCTAATATAAAACTGACCTGTGGTCTTCCCTGACTTGACTGTATTTTAGTGGACTAGTATTTTGTAATATACAGTCACATTTCAATTATTATACATTATATATATTTGTATATAGATTATTACTATTTAGAAATAAATCATTAAACTTATTTTTATGAAAATATAGAACAATAAATAAAGAAGTAAAGCAAGCAATTTCCTCTTCTTGCTACAACCTTTGAACTTGGTTGTTAAGCCTTTTAAAATTTCACACATGGAAAATAAATTATTTTCTAGGTTTTATATATATACGGTTGAATAACCAAAAAATTATAAATAATTACACTGATACCATATAATTATACTAATTTATTAAAGTTTGTAACTAAGATGTGTTTAGGTTTAAAAAATATGAAACTTCAACCAGACTAAAGACACAATCTACCTTCTAAGAATCTTGGTTCAAAAGGTTTCACACATTAAAATGTATGAATCAAACAAAGTGACACCATTCACCTCTTTCCATTTTTGGAAGCAGTCCCTTATATACACTTCAATGTATTAAATGTGAATAATCAATTGATAGCTTATAATGTCCCTCTTGTGGTTCTCTCAGACATTTAATCAATTTTATACTTCTGATTCTCAATATAGTGTGTATATCTTCACAAAATTTGCAATATTTCAGTTAATATTACAAGTCTTTCACACACAAAAAGTATTTTTAATGAAGTATTTTTGAAAAACTAAAAAAATGTATCCATAAATATGTTGAGTATTTGTTTTGAATAGTCTTTAACATATAAAAGCATTTATCAAATGTTTAACACTGCTGTGTTTCCATATCCATATTATTCGTATAAGGTATTCAGTTCTCCAACATGGATTTACCCAACACGGTTTGCTCAAGGAACATATCCCTTGTATTGCATGAGGTCCCACTGTAAATAATGAAAATTTTTTTGAAAATAGTCTTCCATTTGTATGTTTTTGTGATTATAAATAGTTATAACAATTTATAATTAAATTATTTGAAATGTTTGCTTTAACTGTTTTTATTTTCATGTGAATCAAATTACTAGAATTAAAGTTGTAAGCTTTAAAACTGTTGGTTTATAATCTGGGCTAATAATTTACAGAATATATTAATACTTCAATAGATTTCTTTTAGGTTACTTTAGGACTGTATATATATATTCAACATTAGTTAATTTTAGATACTTGGTTGTTATAATGGAAGTTTCTACTTTCGTCTGAATAATACTCAGAATTTGGTTACAGTTACTCAGCTAACATTTTAAAAGTTAACTAGTATAATACCATCATTCTAACAATGAAACATTACTGCATCTAGTACTGTGAAATTAAAACATTAATACAATACAGTATTATCTGAATGGACTTTTTAGTTTTATTCTTATTCGTTTCTTAATGGTTTCAAACTTTGTAAGATAATGTTGTAATTATCAAAAGTTTTATTTTAAAAAATTTGTGGATATTCTAATTTTTATATTGTTTTCCCTTAAATTAAGGCTAACTGAAGAATATCCAAAAGTAATGTGTTTATACTTTTGCTGAACACTCGTATGTGTAAGAAGACAAGTTAGTTATTAATTTCCTATGGTGGATTACAAAACATGTGTAAGTGTGTAGTTAAAGATGTACATGAGGTTGCAAGATTCTTAGATAGTTTCTTATAAATGCAAAGCAATGCCAAAATGTCTTGAAAAGTTTAAACAGTATTGATATAACAGGTGACTGTTACAACAATGTTATTCACATAAATCTTTTATCTATGGAGATTTAAGTCTGTTTTGTTTCACCATATATAATAATCTAAGTTGATTTATGTATGTGAATAATGTTACATCATTTCATCAGATTCATTAGTCAGTATTATACAGCAGACAGTATTTAACCCAGAATCCTTACTTATTCTTCAAACATGCCTATTTGTTCATAACAAACTAATTAATATGACTGAACTCTATTGATAGCAATCTTGTGTTTTCTCTCACTCAACCATCCTACAGTTTAATTTTTTTTTGTTTCTTAACCCTTAATAATATGATTTTAGCTTATCTTCTTTGTAAAAGCTTTATGAAAAGTTTTTTTGGAAAAGCAAAGTACACCATTTCTACACTTTTTCCATCATCCATCTAACATCAGTGAAAAAAATAAACAAATTAGAAAGACATGATTTCCTATTGGTAAAAATGTATTGACTTTCTTTTTAATACATTTTACTAAATAATTTTGTAAAGCTATTGTTACGTCACTGTCTAGAAATTTTTCTACTACTAAAATAGAAGTGGCTAGAGGCAGGTTAATGGTCAGATGGGTTTGGGATTAAATATTTTTCTACCTAGCCAACTATAATTGTGATTAGAAACTAAGGTAAAAATAACCAAACCTCCAGATATGTTTCATTGGAAATAATAGCAAAATAATATCCACATATTTGTAAGACTTATCTACATATTAATGAACAATATTAGATGTCTTTTGAATGGCAAAAGTGGCGAACTAACACAGACAAAATTAGCAGTTGGACAACAAAACAGACAACAAGAAACCACATAAACTCAACAACTTGCACATTCACTTGGATGCACACACACACATTTAGATCATACCAGTACTCGCATAGTATGCCCAGCAGTAGTAGCAGAACATGTCTTGTGTACTTGGCTAAACTGTGGTTTATGATCTGTTTCATGCCAAGTGATTCTAACATGTCCAAGATTTTGTACTTGTATGAATTTTGTACCCTCCAGTTATTGATGTTTATGTAGTAGTTATTGAATTATTTACAGCTGATAAGTGTAGTTTACATTGGTCACAAGTAATTATGGATCTTTCACAGGATAAAGATTTGCTAATTCTGTTCATGAAGCACAAACTGTTGATACGGTATATTCTAAAAGCTTAGAATACTCTTACTTACCTTGTTGGTGATAATTGAACTCTTTTTGTGAACAAAACCTGAAGCCTTTGAGAATGAAGAATCACAAGATATCAATACCTACCCTATCAGTTTAAGTCACAAGATATAGCTAGCTTTACTCTAGCCTATCAACTTAGGTCTCAAGATATAGCTGTCTTTAATCTAGCCTATCAACTTAGGTCTAGTTATATTCTAGGCCAACTGCTTAATCACACAAAAACATCATGCCTTTTTTCTATTTTGGAAATTGTCAGTTCTTTCAAACTTCTTTAAAGTGTTGTTACCACTACTGCTGATGGCAACCTATTTCATAAGTCGATCACTCCATTAAAATAACAAAACTCTTAACTCAAACCTAACCTGTCTTTTCGAAATCTTAAACCTGCTTTCTCTTACCATGCTATGTTAAGATTATAGCACAAAGAAATAACAAACATTTAACAATCTCCTGGATTTTAGTAGAGATTAGAGATAAAACATAAAAAGTTGTAGTACACTTGAATCAAACCTCAAATACAATAATTCTATTTTTAACAAATAGACCACAATGTCATACCTAATATATTTAGGTATTTTCACAGACCTCTGATGTAGTAACTTCACGAAGCATACTATTAAAGATGGCACTCTTCAGTAAAATGATGTATGACATCCCTTATATCAATTGTGTATTATAACATAAAATGCATATTTTAATATCATTTAGATCCTTAATTAAAAAATGTTCATTTTCACTCCTTACACAGCCAAGATATCACACTTTGGTTTGAACTATTTACTTTGGCAATATTATTTGAAATTTCTTGTGTTTTATTCAAATATCTCACATGCACTGATTTATTGTGTATATCAGACTGGTGGTGTCAATCAGTAAAAGTGTTTAGTGGTTTGTTTTAAGAAATTTTCTGGACCATAAGGTTTCAGGTAGATGTGTAAGTGTTAAAAGCAGAACCACATGATCAAAACATTACATTAGAATCTTCATAAGCTGAGTTTGATAATTGTACATCTAATACAGTACTTCCCCGATGTTCACAGATTAGCTATTCCCATTTGTTGCTGCCTTCTATATGCAAACGTTTTTTTATTATGCATACCACAAACCTTCCTCTCTCCCATTGGAATAAAATGAATTTATTGTGTGTCTCATAAATCATTAGGCATCTCTTCTCTGCTGATAAAAACATAGTACACTCATGACACAGGTGACTCCCTCTCTGTACCTATACCAAACTATCACTTCTTGTTTAGCAGTGCTGCAACCTGATGTCTTTCTTTTTTGTCTTGATTAGTTCTTTAGATTGAATTAGTTCTCAAAGTGGTTTCAGTTTAAAATATTCAGAAACTTTGAAGGCTGTAAGTTGCACTTATCCTTATTCTGATTCCATTTATTTCAGTTCATATGATTTTTGTAGCTGCTACCAATTCCAAAGTTAATGTCTTTGCTTCAGGTGTCTCAGTTTCAACAGGTGCTTTATCACAGGCTTCAGGTGTTGATGACCCATCAGAAGATTTGTTAGCAGGGAGATTGAATGTTTTGTGGGTCAACTTTTATCTCCTGAATATGTGGAACCTGGGTTGGTTGACAAGGAGTGTGATCACCTGTTTCCACCTCCTGAATTTGTCGTACCTTCCCATAACCTTCTTGAAGATTCTGTTCAGTCATCCATGTTTTTTGGGGATTTTATTTATCAGTTATGTGATGTTTTGTCTATATATCTTATGACCTGCATCCTTAACTATTGCAGGATGCTGTTTCTTTTTTCCCTGTCCATTGACATTTGGGTTTATGCTAACCAATTGTCTCTCAATGTGGTGATAGTATTAGTATGCCTCTTCCTTCATGGGCTTTAGTTTATTGTGCCCTCTCATATCATAGAGGCAATTGTCCATATCTTGATCAATAACTGTTGAGCTCAATATTACCCATATAAGGGGGTGAGTATGAAATTGCCTGTTAGTATCATCTATGCCAAATGTTCCATCTCTATCTTACCCTCATAACTCTCTTTGTGGTGCCTCATCACTATCCATCTCCTGTCTAAGACTCTTCCCAGAAATCCTGAGGAATTTCTTAGGAACATCCTCTTCCTTCTTACTTCCATGTAAGCTTATTTGTTGTTTTTGGCTCTGGTTTTGCAAATGCTTACCTGTTGTTGGGGCCTTTCATGTTGTAATACTATCTTATCTCAAACCCGTTTACTTGATCCTTATCTCTGGAATTTGTATCTGACTTAGCTTTTAGGATGTTTTGTCTTTGATATGGTCCAAAGTCTTTGGAGTCTCAGGTGGCAATGGTCAAGCAACAATCTACCCTTTCACATCTGGTTGCATATTTATCTCACTCACAGCTAAATGTGATGCAAATTTCAGTTTCTTGTTCTTCCCCTTCCCAGCCCTTACATGTCTCTTTTTATCTTGGTGCCATAGTTTGTCATTTCTCTTACATGATACGCTGCCAACAGTTCTGGTGACTGCCTGGCTGATTTGGGCCCGGTGGGAGTTCAGTTTGCATCCTTCATTCATAGGTGGCATTCTTTCATCCCCAATGTTTAGGTTCTTCAAGTTATATCAAATGGATTCAAAATTCCATTTTTTTCCTCACTTTAATTGCTCCATGTACCTGCTTTTTTACTTTCTCTTTGGGATCCCATAATTTGCCAACATTTGTCAGAGGTGGTACAATACTTTCTCATTGAACAGACTATCAAACTTGTTCCATATCCTTTCTGGGGTTTCAACTCTCATCTGTTTGGGGTTCCCCAAAAGTCTGGAGACTAAAGGGACACCATCAATCTGTCCTGCCTCAATTGTTTTGTTCATCTCCCATGTTTCCTTATGGAATCCTATCTCGTTGCTTTGTGGGCATTTTCTCTGGGATGGATGTTTCCAATGTTTATAGTACTATTTTGTCCATCAAGAATAGGTGTACCAATTTTGCACTCTGCTGTTTGGGTTGCCATATACTCTATGTTTTTGGTGAGTGGTGAGAGCTTTTACTCTTCATCTTCATGCTCCAAGGCTGCATCTCCATTTTTAAATGGATGACTGCTACTTTTGGCACATTCCAAACAAGAGTCAGCCAGTCCTACTCATCAGTTTCTTTTCAAAGCTACTCATTACTTGGGTGTCTTTTTCAACACTTGCCTTAGTCAGGCCCAGTCCTTTCCTCTCCAACTTCATTCTGTGGAATTGTTAGTTTGTCACACCTTGTCTGCTCCCTCACTTTCTGTATGCAAGGTTCTGTCACTATTGGAGATGTGGGCTTGAATGGTACAACTCATCCCTTTCTGCCATACACACATTCATTCCCTTCATTATACTGCATGATTAATGAAATCTTGCTTGGGATTCCTTAGAAGCTTCTATTCCTATTCCTCCTTCCTTTGTAGATGATTTCTTTTGGCTGTTGGACAAGACTCGCACATCAGCAGGTGTCCTACTTGCTCCATCTTGTCTAGACTTGTATCTGTTAACAGATTCCTCTCTTCAGGGCTGGGATGCATGGGCCAACTACCAGAAAGTTTCAGGCCATTGGTCTGTTGATGAATGATCTTTACATATCAATGTCCTAGAGCTCCTGGCTGGTTATCAAGCTTTGGATCACTTTCTTCCCATTGCTAAACATTGTTTTGGGAATATCCATTTCAACAATTTGGCAGTGGTGGCTAATATAGATCACCAAGGCAGCACTCTTTTCATTCATTGGATATCCTATCTTGGGCCTATGCACAATGCATTCATTTAATTGTGTGTCACATCCTGGGTATTTTCAACCTTGTGACAGACCATCTGTTTTGCCCTGACAAGCTTTACCTGATAGAGTAGTCTCTTCTTTTTCTTGTTTTCAGATGGCTTTGCAATCTGTGGGGGTTTTCTCACATAGATACATTCTCAACTGTTCATAATCACCAGATATTCCCCTACTGATCCCTGGCATCTCATCCTCAGTCTTTAGCTGTAGATGCCTTCAGCCAGGATTGGTCTCACAAATATCCTATACATATATCCTTCTATTTGATTGCTTCATCAGGTAGTTTCCCTTATCCATGCAGAATAATTTTGATCACTCCCTACTGGCCAGTTCAGTCATGGTTTCCTTGTTTACTCCAACTGCAGTAATTTTTACTGTATCACTTCCCTTGTTACCTGACCTCCTTTCTCAACTCTAATCATTAGCTCTGTACTTAGTACTGAATGCCAAGCATTTGTCTGGTCCTTGTCAAGGACCTTTGTTTTCTTTTATTTTGTAGTTTTCATTCATCTCAATTCATCCACCCTTTCTTCATAGAAGTATATCAGTAAAAATAGAAAGCCTTTTACATATGGATCCTGGCTCAGGGTGTTTCTGCTGCTCATTCTATCATTATTGGTGTCTTCTAGTTTTTCATGTGGCTTTTTGGTCTCCTCAATTTTAGATTATTAGCAGCTTCATCCCATACCTTTCATGTTTCTCATAACCACAAGGTTTCACTCTTATCTGTCCTTACAATATTTATCCTTTCCTTCTTGAATTCATTGATTTTTTCAATGACCAGATCTTCCAAATTGGGATATTTATGTAGTCTTTCATTACCTTACTTTATGTCTGCTCAAATCTATTTCTTCATGTTCTTTCTTTCACTTGTCCCTTCTCCTTTTTGACCTGTGGATGTTGGTGATCTGATTTTTTCACTATTGATGTTACATACACACTTTGCCACCATACCCATGTTCTCCTTTATCTATATATTTCCTTTCTTTCCAAAACTTTGGCTGTTTGTGGAGAAATCTCCTTTTTACCTATTTTCCTTCCTTCTGTGTCTTGTCTCTACTCCCATCTAGATCATGATACAATTCTATATCTTGTATGTGCCCTTTGTTTTTAAATGGCTCCCATGAATTTCTTCCTTGGTTTTTGCCACCACATCTGTATCCCATGACAACCCTTTTCATCCAGAGATCTCTTCCTTTTCACAATCACCACTTGGGTTCATCATTTTTTTCAGTTGTCTTATTCCTTTTTGTCCCCTTCCAACCATACTTGGTTCTGTGTTATCTCGCACCTAACTTTTTTCATAGTGTATGGTCTTTATCAATCTTTTTGAGGAAATTTTGCAATCAGGCATGTGGACCAGTTCTTACACATATCATCTTTTGTTACTTACATCATATCTCAGTTTCAGCTTTGTCAGGTTTTTGCCTTCCATCTGCATTGTACTTTAGACTTTAATGCATCTCTGACACTGGGTAAGTTTTTTTGTTTTTTTTCTGGGGCCTTTGCTTCATAGTATCATTACATGGATCCAACTATATGGCAAGTGGTACTTGACCAGGTATTCTTTAACACTAAATCTGCACTGTGTGTCATGTTGATTAACACTTCCCTTTCCATGGCTTTTCATTCTTACCTTTCAGACAGAGTGTTTCACAAAATTGTTTGCAGATGACTAAGTATGCCTGTTCCAGAACATAAACCTATAGACTTCATGTGGAAAGCAGAAGAGGATAGCTACCCATTCCTGCTATACCTTGATTGAATAAATTGATATGGTCTGCTTTTAAAAATAGGGTTTCCTGATCACCCATTGCACTGTCTCAGGTGATTATGTTCCTTCCCTTCAAGTGGAATATGGGAGTCCTTACCATTAACTAGTTCTAAGCCACTATGGTGGAACCCTCCTGAATGGGCTCCACAAAAAGATGGTTACAACCATTCAGTTGACAGAAGGGCAGTGGTGTTCTGATGTGGATGAAATGTGGTCTACAGGGGAGTTTAACTGTCATTTTGCTGGATGACATGGCCTTTTGATACCACTTACACACCTACTAGAGTTTATCCATTGAAAATGCAGTTCATTCCTTTGATTTGGAGTTCTTATTCTATCACCACTTGGAATTTCAGTACCCCATGACCTGATTTTGCATATAGAATGAATTGATCAACATAGATTACCACAAAAGTTGTCTATATTCCTCCCTCAATTTCCTCTGTCTGTGTTGAAGGTCAAAGCTGTGGTTTGTAGGATTGTTCCAGCTCTCTCCTTAGTTATCCCTTGTTCTCTCTTGTGGGGATGTTATTGCCATTTGGAAGGTTCCAGCCTCTTTCATGCTTTGGAGGAATGATTGCATGTGATAGACACCTGCTGGATGTTATATTCCCTGATTGATAGCTCAGAACTAATCCTGTGCCATACCCATGAATTGGTGTAATTTTCAATTCCCCAGTTTTTGGATTTGAGATGAAGATGATATGATCCTCTGTCTACCTTCACACAGATATCTGTACCCCACAAGGAGGTTTTTTTATATAGTTGAATTACTGAGTACAGACTGCCATGCTCTAGCCATTCAATATTGCAGGAAGCATACTCATTGACCAACTTTTCTGATAGTGGGATGTAGTTACTATATCTTTTTCTGGCTAAAATTACTTTCCTACAACATTCTCTCCTATTGAGATGTGATTCTCTCGTGTATGGAAGTATCCTTCGAACACCCTCAGAAGGTACACCTGTTCTTCCCTTGCACTGGTCCCTGCTCCTAATCAGTATGGGATTCTAGCTACTCTTGTGAGAAGAGGGAAGTACTGTAACAAAAGTTTTAATTTGTATATACTTCATAGACAATACATATATTTTTTAATAATTTACTGTATGGTAATTTGTGAAATATACATTACTTACTTCACAAACTAAGGTAGTTAAGGCATGAGTATACAAACTACTACAAATAATTTTCAGTGATATGTACTATATAGGTTGATGTCTACCTTTCCAAAGCCTTATCAGAAAATCTTTACTTGTTTCAATACCCCGTCAGACCTTCAACCACGACCTATGACAACATTGACCATCTAAAAGCTAGGATCAAGCCAAAGCAACAAAAGGTGTGTAGTTTAATTTTTTTTGTAATATATATATATATTAATGCAGAATTCTGTATTGCATAAACAAGAAATTTTAATAAAATGCAAGAACAACAACAGCATTACATTTGTAAATTACAGATGTAATATTACCCACAAGTGCAAATTACAAAGTGTTTTTTTATATAATGTGATGAGAAAATTTTAAAACATGCATGTAACATCACCCACTGGTTCAAATTAAAAAATGTTTTTTTTATTTAATGTGGTGTGAAAAGTTTAAAATACAGGTGTATCATCACCCACTGGTTCAAATTACAAGGTGTTTTTTTTTAATATAACATCCTGAATGTTCCACTCCTCCAAATATTTTTTGAAAAACAGATCAGAAAAAATGTCCAGATGTATATATATCAAAAGGCCATATGATTTCAATAACAGGGAGCAAGTTATCTTTTCATTTGTCTCCCCACTTCCAATTTAAAGCTGTCACCACAGTAAAAGTAATATTATCTGATAAGACTCTTGGCCATCTTGTTGATTATTCTCTATTGGACTTCAAATTTTATTAAATGGGATAATAATAAGTAGAACATATCAGAATTTATTATCATTATTTTAACTTCCTTGTCTAGGTTGTTTGAGGAACATGTGGTTGACATTGATTTATCTAAGATACTCTATTAGTATAATGGAAGTATTACTTCATTTGTGTAAAAGATACTAAAAATTTGGTTACATCCTTATGCAGGCTTTTATAAAGCTGATGTGTATTGTACCATGACTGTAATAAATAAACTATTTCAGCTAGCATGCACAAGTAAATCAGTGTTGCTAACACAATAATAATATATTAAGTAAATATGTTGTGTAGTTTTATCCTTATTTGTCAGTTTTATCCTTATTATATTTCAGACTTTGTTAGATAGTATTATAATTATCAAAAGCTTTGCTCTTCAAAGTAAATTGATGTAATAATGTTTGACTCTAAATTTAGCCGACTTGAAGAATACCAAAAGTACTAAACTTTTAACTGGGCTAAGTACTCATTTTTCAAATAAATAAATTATGGCTCTACATTTTTCTTGCTTTGTTATAGAGCATTTGGGTAACTGTCTACTTAGAGAGACAACACGTAAGACCCAGCATTATCATTAACATGGGCCTCACTGGTCATGTCTTAGATTTCCTCGAAAAAATGTAAGCAAAAACTTCATTTTGATTTATTCAGCCATGTAGTACAGCTTTAGGATTGTGCATGGCTGATAAATCAAAATGAAGCTTTGGTTGATTTTTCTTTAAGAAAATCTGTGACATGAAATAGGAAAAGTTATTTTTTTCTGGGTGAGTTGCAGCGGAATTAAAGAACTAATATGCCCTCGGAAGTAATCTAGCAACATGATAAAGACCATAATTTCTGAAAACAGATATATCTATGTGCTGGTGGTGTTGTAGATATATCAGTACCCTGGTGTTTTTGTATATACATCTGTTTACTGGTGGTGGTGTTGATATATAAGAAATGCCTGCATTTGTCATCACAAGTTACTTGGAATGCTTCAATGGAAAGTAGTCTTAGCTTCTATACTTTCATTTTGAAATACATAATACTTATTACTTTACTAGACCACTACCAAGAATGACTTGTTATTAAACAGGAACAAGCAGAATTGTTGCAAAATGGCACCAAAGAGGACTTGTCATAGATCAGCATATATCATAGAACAACTATGAAAAAGCATCAGTACCAATAGACTGAACATTAAATAAAACAGTATCAAAGAGGACTTGTCATAGAGCAGAACATATAATAGAACAACTATGAAGAAGCATCAATACCAATAGAACTTAATATTAAATAGAACAGTATTAAGGAGGACTTGTCGTAGATCAGAACATTATATATTTAAAAACGGCTGGTGTGGGTAGAGAAGGCACTAATAGAGGAGTGAACAATGTTTCAACCTCCTTCAGTTATCGTCACGTTCACAAAGAAAGAAAGAGTTACTGATCGGTAGCTGACAACATGTTTGAAGGCAGTTATGTAATTGAGTGTAGGAATATATAGGGCATGTTTAGATGTTGGATATATTTATTAATATAGGTATAAAGATGTTCCTTTGTATTGGTTTATTTTGGGCTTGAGTTGTTGTATAAGTAAGGCTTCTTTATTTAGTATTTGGGTGTTTTTATGGTTATGTTGTGTTTATTTTATTTGCAGTGTTTGAAAACATGTGAAGGTGACTTTTTCAGTTCTTTGAATCTGGTTTCCATTTTTCTGTCTGTTTCTCCAATATAGAAGTCGTGGCAGTTATCACATTGTATTTTATAAATAATGTTAGTGTGGTGTTTGTCAGTGTAGTTTTTACATAGTATGGACTTTAGTTGTGTACCTGGTTTTTAAATAAATTTGGTATTAACTGGAATGTCATGTTTTGTTGCTAGTTTTTGCTAAATGTTGGTTATTTTTCTGCTGATGTCAGCAATATATGGTATGCAGCAGTATATGGTTTCATGATTTTTTTAAATTGTGGGGTATATTTACTTTTGTTGGTTGATTTTGCTTTGTGTCTAGGTATTTGCATATAATGTTTTCTACGGTTTGTGGAGCAAACTTATTGATGTTGATAAAGTATTGTTTTATTTTGTCTGATTCATCATTAATTTTATCTGATGAGCATAGTTTTGTGGCTGTGTTTATTTGATTTCTTAGTATGTTGAGTTTTTGTTTTGTTTCATGTGCTGAGTCCCAGGAAATGTATAGTCCAGTATGGGTGATTTTTTGGTGGATTCCTGTTTTAAATTGTGTATCGGTTCTTGTAATTTTGAGGTTAAGAAATTATATTTGATTGCTTTCTTCCTGTTCACATTTGAAGTTAATGTTGGGATGTATAGAGTTAATATGATAGATAAAATTAAATGTGTGTTCTGTAAACGTGAATCCTGCAATCGTGTCATCTACGTATCTGTACCAATATAGTGGTGGATGTAATGCTGTGTTAATTGCTTGTGTTTCAATTTGTGTCATAAAAATATTGGCTGGAACTGGTGATACTTGATTGCTCATGCTTAGGCCATTTGTTTGTATATAGTTGTGGTTGTTGAACATGAAGTTTGTCTTCATCGTGGTGAATTCTATGAGGATTGCCAATTGGTTGCTGGGAATGTCTATTGATGGGTTAGGGTCTCAGATACAGAGTTCTAAGGCTTTCTTGCAGGCTTCAGTGGTTGAAACTTCTGTAAAGAGGGATATGGCATCGAAACTGGCCATTAAAGCTTTATGATTAAGTTGATTAAGGTTAGATTTGAAATTGAAGGAGTCTTTGATGAATGAGCTGGCTGATGTTACATATTTGGAGAATTCCCATGTTTGTTATGTATTTACCAAGATTGTAATTAAATGATTCATATGAGGACAATCTGGTTTATGAGGTTTGGGGATGCCTTATATTTGTTGTGTGCGTGAGTCGGTCATGCATAGGTAGAAATAAAGTGTTTTTGAAATTGTGTTGGCTTTTTTTCATTTTTAGTAGTATTTTGTTTAGTTGCATTTTGTGTGTCTTTGTTGGATTTGTGTGTATTGGTTTAAATTTGTTTGTGTCTGATAGAATAGTTGTCATTTTTGGGATGTATTCATTCGTGTTCATTATGACTATAGCGTTTCTTTTATCTGCTTTTAGAATTTTAGTGTTTTGTTGTTTAATGTTTTAATCTTAAGTTTAATCTAGGACTAATTTTGATGAAAATATATGTCAAAAAATTGGTTTTGTTGTTATCATTGTGGATGAGTGGATAAAAGTCTCACAGGATGATGGTGATAGCGACCCCACAGAGGAATTAGAATGACTTACTTGACAAAATTAGTTTTTAACAAAAAAAAACAAGTATTACATATTTTAGAAGAAATAATGACATCTTGAAATATTATAAAGGGTTTATCAACAATACATCAACATTAAAACTGTCCATGTGCAGTGAGATAATTTAAATATCAAAACTTTATGAGCATACTAACCAACCAACATTCAACATATTCACCTGTTGTAAAATAATGACCTGTGTATATTACCTGTGTCTGATTGTACATGTTATACTTTGGAGAAGCAAAAGCATGCAGAATAAGAGTTTGAAATAATGGAATATTATTGAAAACTAGGTTACTTTTAGGGTTCACATCACAATTTGTAAATGTAAACAACCCAATTCTAAATCACGTTCCTGTTTTTGGTTTGCATAAGATGTGAATTGTTCCATGTATGTTGTTTTCAGGATGTCTAATAACACAGTGAAAGGGCTGTAATATTCAGTTTGATGTACTAAATTCCTGACAAATGGAACATACAGTATTTTCAAACTTTATCATACACATATCACATAGACAGATGCTTGGCAGTAGGGATGGAAGTGTGGACTATGGTAAAATGGTGAAAAAAAATGGTGATTATATGTATTTATTAAGTATTTATATTTCATACTACACCAAAAATGGCAAATGTATACATTTGTTAAGTACTCGTAGTTCATATTGTACCAAAATGTTTTTAATTTTTGACAAAAAATGGAGTAACATATATTTTTGTTAAATTCTTATGTTCATACTCTACCAGTATCTTAATCTTTCTTAACCACAAGTGGTGAATGCAGATGTTCATTGAATACTTAAGTTCATACTCCAGCATAGTGTGTTCAGGCTTTAATCAAAAATGGTGAGCAAAAAAGTACTCCACCAGAGTTTATTTAATATGTTTGTAAGTAAATGTCATTTAAATTGTAATAATGCCAAAATGTACACAGAAGAAACGTAAAACAGAAGTTGGGAGATTCGGTTATAAACTTTAAATACTAAATACAAATTTTAGTATGGAACTCCAGACACCTAGACCCAAGTGAGACTCTAGGGCATCTTCATAACCCCAGTTTCTCTTAAATTATATGTTACTTTTGCACAAGATTAGCATTTCTGTTAATGTAGAGAATTGTGATAGTTTTGAATTTCTCTCTGTGTAATATATTATATATATTCTCTGTGTGATACATATTACATATTCTTTAGGTAGAACTTGAGTTAAAGGTAAACACACACAGTCCTAACTATGATTTCAGTAAAGGAGAACAAATAGCCTTGAATGTGGATGGAAAAATACCAGGAGAAAGTGCATTTTTTCAAAGGTAACATTCACATTTTTTACCTTGATCAGAATTGATTGTATCAAGTTTCTTTCACATATAGTAACACTTGTATGAAAAATTGACTGTGTAATGGTTGATATTAGTTAATGTCTTTATAACAGTTCTACTATACCTGTGATTGTTTAAAAATATTAGGCATTCTTTCAATCAGTAATGGACTGTGTAATGAGATACTAGGTAATGTTTCGGTAACAGTTCTACCACAGACATGATTGTGTAAAAATAGTAGGCATTCAGCAGTTGATTACACAATGATATTAAATAATTTTTTATGCAATAGTTCTCTCATGGACAAACAGATCCTGAGTTCCAGCAAAGTTGTAACCTCAACATCACCATATGCTGTAGGCCTGCTTCGACAAGGTTAGAAAATGTTGAATTCCTGTTTTTCATTCTTACACACTAAGTTCTAGCAAATAATTCATATAATTCTTACTCAATGCTTATAGCTACTGAAAGAATTTAAGCAACCTATTCAAATGCTTGTGTTTTTGGCAACTTTTCTAATTTATGAAGTCAAAAAATTACATAATGTAAAGACAACAAAGGACCATTTGATATGTCAAGGTTACTTTTATAATACTTAACCACCCTTTAATATGGGCACAATTACCTGTCTTAGTGTTTTGATCCTCTCAGCAGTTGAAAACTGGATTAAAAATCCCTCCATGTTATTATTTGCCCATAATTTCCAATAGTATCTCATTCTCTAAGTCAGTCACCTTTTAGGAAAATGAAATTGCCTTAACTGGGACCTTGTTTATGTTTTCCAAATCCTCAGCTTTTGTCCTATTATTTTCATAATATAGCACAAAGAAATCAGTGATTGTATTGATCCCATCCAAATCTTTATATAAACTTCAATAAGTACAGTTCTTACCCTTCTTTTCTTCAGAAAAAATTAAGTTAGATTTTTTTTCTCCTATTCCTGGGTTCATTTTAGTCGTCCTTCTCTGAATCCTTTCCAACAAGTCAGTATTCTTTCTTAGATAAGGAGACCAAAACTGTATGCAGTGTTCCAAGTGAAGCCTAACTGTGTAGAAAAGTAGTTACATGTTTTGACTTGCAATCAGTGTATCTATAATTACACCCTAAAAACTTGTGAAATTCATATGGTTCAGACTCCACCACAGTGTAGTATTGACATTCCCTGGCAAAGTTATCTATTTATCACTTATATAGATAATGTAGGGGGAGTCTTCATAATAAATAGAAATGAACTGGGCTGCCTAGAACGGTGTGAGGTGTCTTGAAAGACCAGTCTACAATAGTAACTCAGATGCAAAAGGACAACACTGCAAGAGACATGTACAGCTTATTCCTAGCACAGCTTCTGAGCTTAAGACAGCATCTGCTACCTCTTCACACAACTCAAACAATATGTTTTACTCAACTTATTAAGCTGAGAAACTATTTCTCATTCAAATTTGTATGGCCTTCACAATTTCCCTCATATGGAGTTAAGAGAAACAAAAGTTTCTGAACATCCTGGGTTGTGTTTCAGGCCCTAAAAGTCCTGTTAAGGTCTAAAAGATGTTAAACCTAAATTCTGTCATGAATTTTGCTTGTCTTTTGACACGTTTTTCATTCACATTGTAGCTACCAAATATTACACTAAACAAGGCATTGATGCCCATTTCTCCTGTTTGTTCACTCCATTACTTTTTTTTTTATTTAACTTGTGTGAGATGAAAAATAGATCAGAAGTACTATATTTTACATACCTGTGGTTTCTGACTTCAAAATGTACAAATTGGAAGCAATGTGGAAAAAATAATGTACATGATTTTTAGGCCTATTTATTTTTAATATTCAACTAGCTTATGGAATTAAAATTGTGACTTTTGTAATGTATTATACTGAATTTATAAACAGTGTTTGAGAAAATCCTTTCTGTTTCACCATCCAGTCCAACTGATGAGTTCTGGTATTAAGTTAAAGGACTCTTGGACAGTGGCTTATTCAAGACAAAAGATAGACCTGAATTGCTGTTTTTGCACATTTCCAATTTTGAGTCCAAGATAGACATATTTGGAGGACTGTGGAAAAATGTGCAAATTACATAAATTTTTCCAAACATTTAAGCTTATTATTCTGTATATTATCTCATTACAAATATTCTTAAGGAACCTTTAATCAGTATCCTGGATTTTTAAAGTTACTTAACAATCATAAAAAAATTTCATCACAGGGAAGATATTGTAAGTGTTGTAGTTTAGCACTTGTATGAAGCATTGAGTTTTCATGTGAGCTAGCACTCATGGGCTGACTGATATACGTTCTTTTAATGAAGAAGGCTAGTTCAGTCTTCATGTTTTAAAATTAAGATCTGTTTCCTTTTGTTTGTTTGGAAATATCTTTATGTTTTACAAAATCAAAGTGGATTGGCAAACAAGAGGATTTTCTCAGGAATGGTTCAAGTTTTATTTTTCTAACTTGGAATTCATGTACGTTATTTTCCTAAGCAGCTTATTCCCCCACCTTTGTTAAAACAGTTGTTCTATTTGAAGTAAATTTCTGGGGTACAATTAATAATCATACAAATAAACATTCAATTTAATTTTTTCATGTAGTTATCCTTTATTTTTTTATTTAGTTATTTTATAATAACAGATGTATATATGTACATACATGTAGGAGAACTGCACTTAACTCCCCTGCATGCTATAGTCCAGCTACGACCTGCATTTCCCTACCTTGACCATTCTGATGCTAAAGCCAGAGTTGATAGCAATCATCCAGGAGGTAAGAAGGACAAGTATGGTTGTTTGTTACATGTTATTTTCTCTGAAACATTAAAGTTGATTGTAGCTGCTGTTTGTGTTAAATGATTGTCCAGTTATATTGTTACCTACATAGACACATGGTGGCAATGTGATACTTTAATGTATTAAAAGTTCTGTTCAAAATAGTAAGAATTTGGCATATATATATTGAGTTCTGTTTTATATAGTGTGAAAGTGAACTTTAACATATGAAAAGTTGTTTTAAATTCAGAAAATTCAGTACTTTAATGTATCAAGAAATTCTGTTTCAAATAATGAAATATGATATTTTAACATATAACAAAATTCTATTCATAATATTACATCAGTATGTTTAAAGAGTGCATATTCAACAGTTTTTAACTTGAATCTATAAGCAGATGTGTTGAAGTTTTAGTTATCTTCCACTCGTATTGTCTAGTTTGGTAGATCTTGTTCCCCTACAGTATGTTCAAAAGGAAGTAATCATGAGATTTGAAAAAGGCCAATAGCATATAATGAGAGCTAACAATGTCAGAAAACAAGCTTGAAATTTGATGAGATTGGGAAATAACCAGTACTATTGAATGAGAGTTTGGCAGTGCTAGAAAACTAGTACCTTCAGTTCCTGATTACAACTTACTGCTTGAATAAATTGTAAATAAAGAACAAAAAGCAGTTACTATGAAAGTAATAAGTATGTCAAAAGTTGAGTTATCAGACCCATTGTAATGTGATTGTGTTGTCTCTGTTAGGTAATGAGGTTTTATCTTGCATGGCCCTTTTCTTCAAGAAGTGGTTTAATTGAAACCCTTCTAAAGTCACAAGGAAGATGTATTGTTTTCTGTAAAATGTTTTATTGATCACTTCAGATGAAGGGTCTCAAGATGAAGAAGAAGAAGCAAAAGCAGTAACAGTTCGGTTCGCTGGGATTGAAACAGAGAAGATCAAACAAGCAAGAGAAAGATCATACAGTTATCATCAACAACAGATGGCCAGTGAACCCTGGACCAATGTTAATTTCCATAACTTGGGGGTAGGTAATATTTTAAAATTGGAATTGAAATAAAGATTCTATGATTTAATTCACACTTAAATATTACAAGTAAAAAACAAATTTGCTTTGAATGACTGACAATGAAGCAGAGTCATTATTAGGTAAGGGTTTAATTGTTCTGATGCTCTGGTTTTAAGTAAGTTTTAGCCTGAAATTTTAGCATCTGAGGGTTGAGTCCATTGATTCAAGAGACCCCAGTCTATTAGGTTACCAAGTCATTCTAAGATCCATGTTGCATGAAACTATATTTATGGATTAAAATGCTTTATTTAGTATTTGTATGACTTTAGCTTGAAAGTCATATCAAAGTTCATTGTGAAACAATTTTTATATAAAAAATAACAATAAAATAATCTCCTTTTATCTCAGATTTTTCATTTTATGTTATTGGCCTAAAATTTGAAAACAAAGTTGTACAATCCTTTTTAAAAATAAAACTTGATTTTATTCCAGTAACATGAAATAATGCAGGAATGTGTGCGTATGAACAGTTTTTTGTTGTTCTAAAGAGTTATGTTTTATGTAACTACTTTTAATGTGTTTTATATTCATCAGTTTCATTATTTATTTTTTACTTTATTTTGGTATGCTATTTTAGTTTGAGTATTAAATGGGATTTAATTTAATTATGATATTGTATAGAGTTGGCTTACTTTTCCTGAAGGGTCTTCTTTATGTCTTGTTTTTGATTAAGAAGGTGGTCAACATTACAGTGTGTTAAGTTTAAATAACATTGTACAACATTGAAAGTAAAGTGTATTGTTTCTATAAACCAGCCTTTTCACTGATAGTGTATACACTTTACAGAGTAACCTGTCAGATATTGAAGCCATGATGCTGCAGTGTCCTCAGATGGACCAAGACATATCAAGTCTGCCAGGAACTCCTGATGAATATCTTAAGATTCTCCTTCCTTTTGCGAAGGAGAAAAGGTTAGTGCTAAACAAAATGGTTTTAATCACTAACATTCCAACTTCTTTTATAATCCCTTAGGAAAAATTATTAATTTTTACTGTGATTATTGAGTTGACGTTATTTCCACATACTGTTTTAGGTTTAAGTGTTGTATTGTGAGATTGAATGAGAAATATAACTCCTGCAAATAATATATTACAAGCTGTGATGTAATATGATGATAGATTTTAACAACCTGGATGCTTTTGATGTTCAGAAAATTTTCTATTTTCAAATCTATTATAATGTTTAAGATGTTTCAGACATTCTAGTATTCTTAAGTTTTTGTGTGCATACAACTTAACTATGTATTAGAACAACAATTCATTTTCTGTGAGCCCTAGCCATTTTTGCATCTCATATTCTCCTCAGGTCAAACCAACCTCACAAATGTCTTAATGAGTCTAGGTTTGAGAAATGGGACAAGTTGAAAGATTTTAGTTAAATTCCTGTCACTGTGTTTTACTTTTACATATATAGTTTTGGTACGTTGAAGCAGCCTGAAGACAATGCTACAGGAATATAAACATTATGCAGATAATTGACTTATTAAAATCATATTTCAGTTTATGGTGTTACTAAACCCTTTTATAAAAGCTCTACATTTAAGTGTTTGTCATGAGTGAATTGTAAAGTGACAGACTAAAGCACTGAAGTAATATAACTGTTGCCTTCATTATTTGTTTAGAAATAAGCTTAAAGAACCAGTGATCTATTATACACATAGCATGATCATTACTGAGGGTAGAAAGTGGAAGAGATATGAATAAGTCACTTTTCAAAATTGAACTAGCTTGATAGTGCAATACTTAAAAATATATTACATTATAAATACAAAAGGTTAAGATGTGATAAAGTAGGAGGTACTTCTTTGAGTTGAACAAATGTTAGGGGGACAATTAAAAACTTGTGAGTAACAATCCCAAGAACTACAACACCAAAACATGGAGTTTCGATACCTGAGGGAGGGGATCATAGAACAGTTACTCTATGGTATGGCTTTGTACTTAACAGTAAACTGAAAGTGGTGAATTATAAGAAATAGTAAAGGTAGAATTAAAAACTGTTGAAATCCTAAAGAAATAGTTGGGAGAAAATTGAAAACTTGTCATAAAGGAAACAGAGAGAGAAGAATTAAAGTGCAGAAGAATGAGAAGTTTAAAATATGAAATTAATTTTTATATTAATATGTGTTTCAAAAATTCCAGCTCCCCAACCAAAGTTATTGATAGCCTGAGATACTTGCAGTTGTTTACTTTAAAGATGTATTCAAAACAAGGCAACTTGAATACCCTTAGGAAAAGGTGTAGACTACATAAGTAATAATAAATTGTAGATGGAAACACAACCAAACAGTCTTATCAAGCTTTTGCAAAGATTTCAATATTCTGGTTTTAATATTTTCTGTACACACAGAAGCCTAATTAATTAATTATTTCACTACTAGATTTATTGACAAACAACAATTTTTAGTCCTAGGTTTATTTCTATATGCATGTTGAAATAAATTTGTGTTGTGTAACTAGTTACCTAAGATGGTTATTTATAATATCAACATGACATTATTTTATAAGTAACTGTGTGATTACTTTCTCACATATTAAGTAAAATAATTAATGTTGTATATCTATGCCTCCTTACGTCTTCTAAATAGCATACGTTTCAGAGCTATGGCTGTGAAAGAGTTTGAGTAATTAATATAATTTAAAGCTTGATATTGTTCTTAAGCATGGTTGTGTTATTACAACAAACACAGAGATGTTTCTTTCCTTTTCTCATGTAAAGTTGTTCATGGATTCTGACTCAGTGTCAGTTTTAATAATATATTCTTTGTTGTTCAGGAGTAAGTCTTGTCTTTATTTGCTTTGATCAATTGAGAAAATATAAAACTATAAAAATTGATATATTCCATTTTAATACTGTTCTAGATAATTCTAGCTTTACTTAAATCAAAACTTTATAAGTTAATGTTGGTGTTTGTGTATTTAGTATTTCTTTGCCAACCAGACTGCTGTGCTGTATAATACATTGATCTTTATGTTGTATTTTTATCACATCTTTACTAACATAATCATTTTATGACTGCATTTAACTTGGTCAGGGATAAAATTGGATCATCATCATCCTATGTTGGGAAGTACATCTGGTAACATGTACTCAAAAATGAAACATAATAGGTATATTTTACTTTGAATTTTGTTGACAGAAATTTGTTTTAGTATTTTGTTTTCTCAATAATGTTTATAAAAAAGTCTAGATTTTAAATAAAAATAACTTGCAATTTGCAATAGAAGGTTACAGGTTGTCTGAATGATACAGTTTATTAGACATTTCTGAATTGAGAACCCTTAAGTAACTAAAATAGTAAATCATTTATTGAGACTACTGGAACGGAAGGCCTAAGGTAGTAAACAGTGATCAGTTTCATATATTTTATATAGTGTAATTAAATCATTTTGGTTGTAAAGCAGATTAAAAATCAGTTCTGAGATTTGTTAATTTTTGTAAACATTTCCTTTCAACAGCACCATATCTCAGGGCTCTCGTGCCATGTTGAGGAAGTCGCCACTTCCTGACCAGGTTAAACACCTTGCAGTATCCGGTGAGGCAATATTATTGAAAATTAAGGAAGAATTTTGAAATTCTGTTAAATTGTGAATAATCATTCGTGTGATTTATCATTATTGTTACTTGTAATAAATTGTATTAGATAGTGACAAAGGCCTGGCTTGGCCCGGTGGTTAAGGCATTTGACTCATAATTTGAGGATCACGGGTTCGAATCTCCATCACACCAAACATGCTTGCTTTTTCAGCCATGGGAGCATTATAATGTTACAGTCAATCCCACTATTCGTTGGTAAAAAAGTAGCCCAAGAATTAGAGGTGGGTGTTGATGACTAGTTGCCTTCCCTCTGGTATTACACTGCTAAATTAGGGACGGCTAGTGCAGAGAGCCCTTGTGTAGCTTTCTGCGAAATTCAAAACAAACCAAGATACTGACAGTCATAGTATATTTAACAGATTGATGTATTAGCCATCCTTTGGTTATAGTATTTGTAATATGTTATACAAGATTTCTTCCATCATGCTATATTTAACCCTCTTGCTATGGATAGGTCTGAGTATGCATGCCACAATCGTTTTATAGAGTTACATTCACAATTTAATTAAGCTGCTTTATTACTAGTGTACACAAATATACTTCACATTACTAAGTAAATACTTTATCAACTTTTGATATGTTTTCAGTAATTTTATAATGAATTATTTTTAAAAATCCTTAACCTCACCCTACTATGAGAATCATGACATTTGCCCTCTAGGACTCCTCCCTTCTCTACTTCCTTTACCACTCCTGCAAGAAGTATGGAATTTAATGTAAATTATGCTTTATGATATAGTTATTATTCAGGCAAAGCATAATTTTTACAGCTTTCAATTTTATTTGGTTACTCAGCTAAAAACTAGAAAATGTGACCCCTCTTCCCACAACTACCTGTCACATCCTCACATTCACAAATTGCCAGTAGTTCTTTCTGACATTTTAATACTATACTATTTATAATCAATAGAAAGCCAAAATTTTAACCTGTCACATGGTGTATTATAGTATATTGTTGTCCATACAGAGAATTGTCTGTTTCCAATACAGTACTTCCACCTGCTTACTATATTAACTATTCTTGTCTGGTGCTGTTCTCTATATACAAACTTTTCAGTATGCATCCAAAATGCTTTTTCTTTCCACCTTAACCCCCATTTGAATAGAAAAATTCGAATATATGTCTCATGTAAACCATTATGTATCACTTCACCACCAATAGAAACATGACAAACTCACGCGACACACATTATTCCCTCTTTATTAAAAATACTTAAATAAAAATTTCTACAAAAGAGTTTTCATGTTTACTAAAAAAAAACGTAATAAATTTCATAAAAATGAATTAAACACTTTTAAAGTCATAGTATGTATACCATTATGATTGTATGGTGGTTTCAAATTCATGTCCCACAACATAGTGTATATTATATATTGTTTTAGTTATCTACCATCATAATGTATATAATATATTGTTTATATTATCTACCATCATAGTGCATTTAACTGATTGACCATTCCTAATCTCAGTAATTACTATCTTAAGTTATTTCTCATCATAGACTTACTTCACTAATGCATTCTCTGTTGACATGGCCATTCTTTTATTACCTCAGTCTGAATTACTGACCATTTTACATTTTGTAATGTACTCTAGTATATTATCATAAACAACCCTTTTATACTGATTTTAAAGTACATTTGTCCAAAATCTTTAAATTGTTATTTGACAGTAATTTCTGGATACATGCTGGTCCAAACCAAGCTATTTGATATATGAATATTTATTTAGTTTGCTAACCTTTTCTGGGATTATAATTCACTGACAATGATTATAATTTATATTTAGGTATAAAATCTTAATGTGAAATATTTTACCCCTCTGTGTGGATTCCTGTACGTGGTGAGGGGACCTCCCAGGGAAGGTTCTGTTCTGTCTGGTTACCTTCTCTGGGATCTAAACATCCACCCAAGTGTTTGCCGTGCGTGGCGACCCGTGAAGGGGAGGAGAGGATCCTGGTGGTTGAGGGGTCCAACCCTAACACACCACTTTGGCCTTGAATTCCTGTAGATGGGTGGCCTTTTGAGTGGCCCCCCTTGGGTCAATCGGCTGGTCCACTTGGGCTAGAGTCAACCAAGTACCAGTGTTGGAAGTTCTCAATGGGTGTTGTGGACATTGTGCTTGATGCTGGTGTTTGGGTATAGTGCTCACGAAACCCTGGCGTTGCTGCATTGTCCTTGCATGACTTTGTAGTGCGTCCCCTCGTAGGGCTTCATGGTGGGTGGGGTCAGTGGGTACCAAAATTTTTCTTTTTTCCTATGGATCCTCCTTCAGAAAATTTAAATAAATTAATGAAAAAACAGTCAATGGGTAAGCGACCACATCTTGAAGACTCTGAACAGCAATCTTCAACATCTGTAACACACATACCTCATTTTCTTATATTACATTCTCTTTCAGAAAAACCTTTAGGGCAATTGTCCCCCTTTTTTATTCAGAAGGGACTAGAGGGACTTGCTGGTTCTCCAAAGTCAGTAAAGAACCTTTGATCTGGAGACATATTGGTTGAAACATCCACATCCCAACACAGTGAACTTCTCTTGAATTCAAAGGCAATCGGGGATATACCTATTGAGGTTACACCTCATGCTACTTTGAATTCATAATGAGTCAGAGATTCTCGCTGGTCTCTCCACTCAAGGAGTTTCTGCAGTGAGACGCATCTCCACTCCGTAAAATGGAGTTACACTGCCAACAAATACCCTCGTTTTGACATTTACTTCATCACGTGCACCTGCCACCATCAAGGCAGGTTATCTCATTTGCAGGGTACAGCCATACATCCCAAACCCTCTCTGAGGTTTCCAATGTCAGAGATTCGGCCACTCAAAGACATCATGTTGTGGTTTTCTGACATGTGCTCGTTGTGGTGCAAGGACCACGTTGCTTATGAATGTGACATGGACCCACATTGCATCAACTGCAATGGTTTTACCCTCCTACTTTCATTCTTGCCCAAAATGGTTGGAGGAAAAAGAGGTGCAACATTTGAAAACGATACATAACATTAGTTATCCTGAGGCTCTGAAATTGCTGCCCACCACTCCATCTCGGACATATGCTGCTGCACTTCATTCCACAACTACAGTGGGAGTGCAGACAGATCTCTCTGTGCCTCCAAGAGAATCATTTTCAAAACAAATGAAAAGCCTTTTGACCTCCATGGTTAAAAAGGTTGATGAATCGACTTCCACACCCATCTCTGTTCCTCCCATACCTTCCAACAAACCTCAAGATCCACGCCCTTCAGTTTCAAATACAGGCATTTCTTCTCATACATCTTTTTCTCCCACCCCAAGAGGCAAAACAATCATACATTCACGTTCTCAGTCACTGGAATCCCCTTCCAATAACAAAGACCTGCCCACTCGACTCAGGGCAGGATCCATGGAGGTTGATAGACCTCTTCCGACTAAGGACAGTAAGGAAAAAAGACGTGGTTGTAAACAGAAGGGTTCTCCAGCCACTTCACCTACCCGTCATTAAAAATGGCCACCTTGATACAATGGAACTGTCGAGGTTTATGTTCTAATCTGGATGATATCAAAACACTGATTGCTTCCTACCATCCTGTTTGTCTTTCCTTACAATAAACATTTCTCAAACCTGCTGATACAGTCACCATTCGGCAGTTTTCTCTGTACAGAAATCACAGGCTGTGTGATGGACGAGTACATGGAGGGGTGGCACTATTGGTTGATCAACATGTGCCCACCCTGTTTTTGTCACTCAACACACCCTTGGAGGCAGTAGCCATCCGTGTTTCCTTGGGTCATACCATCACTGTTTGTTCTCTCTAGCTGTCCCCTGGAGAGACATATGATCAATCAGACCTTGATGCTCTCGTTGAACAGTTGCCATCTCCTTTTCTAATCCTGGGGGACTTTAATGGACATCATCCCCTCTGGGGAAGTGCTGTTATTGATGGGAGGGGTCGCTCCGTAGAGTGTATGCTCTCTGATCACAATCTTTCTCTTTTCAGTACTGGTTCTTCCACTTATTTTCATGCACCTAGTCAGTCCTTTACCGCTATTGATCTCTCGGTTTGCTCCCCTTCATTATTCTCCCATTTTTCATGGAGGGTTGACAGTAATCCACTAGGCAGTGACTATTTTCCTATCCTTTTAAGAGAGACTGGCCGTGGTCGATGCCACCCTACCCGCGTGCCCCAGTGGAAGCTGGATCAGGCAGACTGGTCTACTTTCACTGCTCTCGCAGAACTTGATCCTGCCATCATAAATCAGCCATCAATAGACGACTGCGTGGCAGCGGTAACTGGCTGTATTATACAAGCAGCTGCTCAGTGTATTCCTAAAACCTCGACACGTTTTCCACGATATCCTCATCCATGGTGGAATTCTGCTTGCCACTTAGCACAGAAGGCTCAAAATTGGGCCTGGGATACTTTTTGTAGATATCCCACACTTTCAAACTGCGTCGCTTTCCAACGGGCCCGTGCACATGCTAGGTGGGTAAGACATCAAAGCCAGAAGGAATGTTGGATTAAGTTCACAACTAGCATATCTTCTACCACCAGTTCCAAGATCATATGGGACAGGATTCGAAAGGTTAATGGGTACTACAATTCTGTCCCCCTCTTGATCTTACTCTCTGATGGTCAGGAGGTGGCTGATGTTCGGAGCATTGCTGATACTCTAGGTGAAAGCTTTTGGCGGGTATCTAGCACTTCTGCTTGTTCCTCCACCTTCTTGGCCATCAAGACTCGGGCAGAGCGTTCACCTCTTTCCTTTCGAACTGACTGTTTCTTTGACTATAATTGTCCCTTTACACTGGTGGAACTGAAAATGGCCCTTCATCGGTCTGCCAGTACATCTGTTGGACCTGATGATGTTCATTATGACATGCTGCACCATCTATCTCCTGCTTCTCTTGATGTCCTTCTGATTGTCTATAACTGGATCTGGCAGGAGAATGTTTTTCCTGATGCCTGGTGCCAGGCTATTATTTTACCTTTCTCTAAGCTAGGGAAAGATCCCAAGATTCCTTCAAACTACCGTCCAATTGTCTCTGTAAGACCTTAGAAAGGATGGTTAATGCTCGTCTTCTTTGGTTCCTCGAATCAAACAACCTCCTCTCGCCCACCCAGTCTGGGTTCTGACAACAGCACTCCACTACAGACCACCTAATTTGTTTTGAAACATCAATCAGAGAAGCCTTTCTCAAATGCCAACATCTTGTATCAATATTCTTTGACATTGAGAAGGCTTATGACACAACATGGAAGTATGGTGTTTTGCAAGACCTCCATACATATGGGTTACGTGGCCATTTACCTATGTTTATTAAAAATTTTTTGATGGACAGGAGATTCCAAGTTTGTGTGGGTTCGACACTTTCCCGTTCTTTTGTACAGGAACTTGGAGTCCCTCAAGGCTGTGTTTTGAGTGTCACACTCTTCAATATGAAGATAAATACCATCACTGAACAACTCCCTCTCACTATTGCGAATGGGCTGTATGTCGACGGCTTTCACATCTCATGTCAGTCGTCAAACATGAGATATTTTGAGCGGCAACTACAAACTGCCCTCAATCGTGTACTGAAGTAGACTATGACGAACGGCTTTAATTTCTCTCTCTCTAAAACCGTATGCATGCACTTTTGTCACCAACGGGGTATTCACCCTGATCCTGAACTTCATATCGGTGAAGTTTCGCTGCCAGTGGTCCCTGAGACCAAGTTCTTTGGGCTTATCTTTGACCATAAGCTGACCTTTATACCACACTTAAAGCAGCTTCGGGTCAAATGCACAAGAGCACTGAACATCCTCCATGTCCTCTCTTCTACCAGTTGGGTAGCAGATCGATGTTCCATGTTAAAGGTATATTGTGCTCTTATTCAATCAAAACTTGACTGTGGATCAATGGTCTATGGCTCTGCCAGACCCTTGGCCTTAAAGATGCTGGACCCCATTCATTACCAAGGACTTCGACTCTGCACTGGGGCTTTCTGTACCTCTCCAGTTCAAAGCTTATACGTTGAATCTCATGAACCTTCTCTGCACCTTCGCCGTTTGCAACTATCTTTACAATATTCTTTGAAACTTTGTTCCTTAACAAAGCATCCCACCTGGGGATGTGTTTTCCTTCCTCGGTGGGCCGTACTTTTTCAGAACAGATGATCTGCCATTGCTCTGTTTGGCCTTCGCATCCGGGCACAATTGGATGAATTGGGTCTGTCCTTGGATAACATTGCAGATTCCACAGGTCAGCCCATCCCACCATGGCTTATTACTGCCCCCAAGTGTGACCTTTCTTTCAGTCATCTGAAAAAGGCAGATACTCCAGATTGGAAGTACCATCTTTTATTTAATAAACATCTTTCAAACAATCATTCCGTTCCCATTTATACAGATGGTTCCAAATCAGGTTATTCAGTGGGCTCTGCTATGGTTTGCTGCTGTTTGGTAGTTGCGTGCAGAATCCCCTCTACAGCTGCTGTGTTCACTGCTGAACTGTATGCCATATCTCTTGCCCTGGATCATATTGCAGCTGAGCAGTGCTCCAACTGCACTATTTATACTGACTTGCTTAGTTCTATACTGGCCCTGGAATCGCTACACACACGTTGGCTCACACCCTGTTCTCACTGATATTCAAAACTGACTGGCCCATTTCTCATTAACTGCTACTTCTATCCAGTTTTTCTGGATACCAGGCCATTTTGGTATTCGCAGGAACGAGCTTGCAGACACGGCAGCTAAATCTATCTGCTCTGGCACTATCACCACTGTGCCTATTCTGTACATGGACTATGGTCTTGTATTCAAGGCTCGGCTCCGTGCCAGCTGGCAGTCCACTTGGAGTGAGCAACGCGACAACAAGCTTTTTCAAATAAAACCCTATATTGGGCTTTAGCTTCCATAAAGTTCGGAAGGAGGAAGTTGTTTTAACTATACTACGCATTGGGTACAAGTTTTTAACTCATCGTTTTCTTTTATCTGGAACTGATGCACCAATGTGTCGTTTGTGTAACACTCAAATCACTATCAGCCACATTTTACTTTCTTGCCATCGTTACAACTCTCAATGGCGGCACTGTTTTAAACATGTTTTTCCCCAAGGTTTATCTGTAACATTGTACAGTGTTATTGGTGATAGTGACACTGTCCACCTTGATAAAGTTTTTAGTTTTTTGATGGCCATTAATCTTTTTAATCTCATTTAAGTGTTGCATATTTATTCATTACACCTTTTTTATTGTGGTTCCCTATTCACAGTTTCATTCTCTATAGTTCAATTTGACATTGGAAAATGGCCAGAACATAAAATAACTCGACACCAGGACTGGAAAGGCCAACTTCAGGTGACTAACGCTGCTGTTTGAACTATTTGTTAGTCGTCCTGGCGAGTTGTTATTACACTTTTGCTGCATGTCATTTAACACTTTTACTACTTTACCTTTTAGTACTGGCCATATTGACTCATAACCCGGAACAAGGACTGGAAAGACCAACTTCAGGTGACTGACGGTGATTCTTATACTTACATGTTAGTCTTCCTGGCAGGTTATGATCATTACCATTCTGCTACAGGAAGTCCTTTATAACTTTGTAGACTGGATGTCAACATTGGTTTTACTGACGGTGGTTCTTGTACTTACCTGTTAGTCCATTTTCTGTTTTAATTGCTGTTTTGTTTTTACCTTCATTTACTTTTACAAATTTTACTCCATTTACTTGACTTTTACCTTTTTACTGGACATTTGGCTACTCATTATTACGATTTTGCTATGTGTCTTTTAAAACTTCTATTATTTTACATTTTATTAATGGGTGCTGTGACACATAACCCAGAACCAGGACTGGAAAGGCCAACTTCAGGTGACTGACGGTGGTTCTTGAACTTACCTGTTAGTCTTCCTGGCGGGTTATGATCATGACCATTTTGCTAGAGTAAGTACTTTACAACTTCTCTTACTCTGCTTTCTCTCTTAACATAGTAGACTAGGTTTCAACATTGGTTTTATACTTTTTCTGTTTTTCAATGATGTTTTGTTTTACCTTCATTTACTTTTATGTATTTTACTACATTTACTTTATTTTTACCTTTTTACTGGACGTTTGGCGCAGATAGCCTAGCTGCTTTGTGCCATAAAACACTAAGTCAATCAATCAATCAATGAAATATTTTATGTTTTCACATATAAAACTGTTTCAATCGTCCTTCTGGTAAAATAACATGACTGCTTTTACACAGGTTAGATAATATTTTCATAGTGAATGAAGCATAGACAACCACTGCTTGATTCATGACAATAATTGTAGAGACAACCTTGCAGGAATATGTTATATGGAGTTAGGACATGCAGACTTGAAAATGTGCTTATCAGAAAACAATTTTAAGAACTTAGAAGTGAAACTAAAGAAGAAATGTCAGCTACTCTGCATATGTCAACTCAAGAAGACTTTTTTCTTCATACTAGGTCTCCACAGGCCATTCAGGATACAATAGATGTAGTAGTGGTCAAGGTGCTGTTTATACCATTGTTTTAATGAAAAACTGTTTGGGTGCGAACTAGTTTAAGTGAATTGTTAATTATTATCAATGTTGTTTACATCATTTATAAATCAAGTTTATAGTTTAGGATTAACAACACAATATTCTTTATTTGTTTTGACACCAGTTATAATTTTTTATTACTATTGTGTTAGTTTATTATCTTGTAGTATTTTTATAAAGCTTCAGTAAGGTTAGACATACTTGAGTTATGTGTGAATATAGATGTAACTGAAGACAATATGAGGATGAAATTCAAACTGTAACTATAAACAAGTTATTAACATTTGACAAACAAATTTTAATGTTTATATAGTTTTTAAAAAATAAAGTATGAAAAGAGATTTTTGATTCCTTCTTTTACCTCATACAACTGGCTTCGTGGAAGTAACAAACAATTCAACTCCTTTCATGTCTCATTACAACTGACAACTGACTTCATGATAGTAACAAACAACTCAACTCCATATGACCAACTCACAAAACTTTGTTTTTTTTTCTTTTTAGCTAAAGTTATCCAGTTTTCTAGCCTACTTGAACTTCTTCCCCTCAATGTGGATCCTCTTGTAGTACTCAGGTCTCTTCAACAGGTGGCAGTACTAGTTCAGGGATGCTGGGTGGTTAAAAGGTAAAGATATGTTTTCGTACAGAGGTTTTATATTAATGTTAGGGCTCAATTCTAAAGAAATTTCCAGGTTGTCCAGGAGGCTGTATTGGTTGTTCAAAAGGTAATACATAGACTGTTAAAATGATCCAATTATGACAATATTGATATACAGAAACCTCCCAAAAACGATCCACTTAAAGTAATTTTGATTTTTTTATATCTTATTTATTTTCAAGATATAGAATTAGTGCTTAGTTTGCAGATTTGTATCTTCATTCACCTAATTTTTTATGTCTTATTTCTTGGAAAGTTCCATTACTTTAGATGAAATAAGCTCAACCCATCTAATATCATAATCTTGGCTAGTCATGATCAATGTTTCCATTCTAACTAGCTTGATCTGCCCATAAAGTAAAATTAGTTTTGCATCGTAACTCTCATGCATACTGATGTACCATAATACATCCATAATGGTGTGTAGGTGTGCACTAATATTTATTGTCTTTCATACTCATAGTTTATACTGACATGGAGAGAGGCAGAGCTAGTCTCTTTTTTTTTCTATTCTGTTTTGTACTTTGAAACCCTCCATAAAATTTTGTTTGAAATCATCGTTATTATGTTTTGTTTAATTTGTGGATTTTCCAGCTTTTCATGGTAGCTAGGCCTTCCATATTTCATAGACTCGATTGGTCATGTATGTCCAATGTAAGTTTTAGACCTATGTGTGTGTAACTGAAAGTAGCAGATCAGTGTTTCAACTGAAATAATTAGCAATGAAAATTCAAAGTTTGATTTTGTAAATTCATTGTTAGAGTTCTGTACTAGAAATTAATCTCACTAAATATATGCATCATTGGCCTTTATTTTCTTTGCAAATTTCCACCTGACAATATATAATACATACATTGTGCAGTACAATTTGTGGCAGTAGTTTTTTTTTAGTTTATTTACTGATTAGATATGTGGTATTAGGTGTGCACAAGCGTGTTTTAACATTTCCTGTTTTTCTATTACATTGGTTGAATATTGATTTAAATAGTCAATGTTTTCTACTGTTAAAACTTGTGTACTTGAAAGTGATCCCAGCAGTCATCAAAAATGATGTGACTATTTTCAAAATAAATCTTTTTTACTCTTAAAGCCTTAACTTATATTTAAAAAAATGTAGTGTAACTGACTTAGCTGTATATGCTGTACTATGTTACCACATGCAACTTTTCTATGAGAGAAAGTTTAGTGACTAAAACAGCATTATTAATCAATCACAAAAGTGAACTCTTCCTCATGTTTTCTGCCCATTTGGGTGTATTGTACTAAGATTTCTCTTGTACAAAGTAGAATCATTTTTAAAAGATGAATCAAAACTTCTTTTTGTGGAGGCTTAAATTTTCAAGTTCGTAATTAGGAAAGTTACTGATGATTTTAGTTCAGAATAGTAGACAAAATTGTGAATGTTTTGTGTAGTGTATGCACAGATGTTATTAACAAATTGTGTTGTGTACACGTATATGTTATTAACAAATTGTGTTGTGTATACACAAATGTTATTAACGAATCGTGTGGTATTTACACGGATGTTATTAATAAATTGTGTTGAAAACAAACAAACTTTATTCCCCTTTTAGAACAATCATTTGCAATATTCATAAATTTCTAACTTTTAGTTATTGAAGACCAATTTTTCTTGAAATGTAAAAAAGAAAATCACATGTTAATAAAATTATGTTAGGTTTGAACTAAAAAATCTGTAGTAAGTAGATCTTTTACAAGGCATGTTTTAGCAGATACAGAAAGGAATTATAGTGATTTTAGTAATCCTCAAGATTATTTTGGAGAAACATTTACTTCTAATGTAGATACTTCTGTCTTCCTAGTGATCTTCTATACCCTAAAGACACCTGCAGCCCACTCACAGGAGTTAGTGCTGAAATCTTGAGTCGTGCTCGTGACTACATTGTAAGTAATTCTTCAGGTTTCAGAATATCGACTTGGGTTCTTGACTACATTATAATTGAGGTTTTCAGGTTATCTGTGTGATTTATTTGTCAGAATTTCAGTTTCATAAGGTTATTTGTTTCAAAATACACAGTTAACTTTAATACTACTGAAAATTGATACTGTTGACCAGGAATACTTCTACTACTTGGGTTATTTTGTTTACATCAAATGTCACGAAAGTAGTATTTTTGAATAATGACTTATTGAACTTTTGTTTTATAGTGCTTAATGTTATTTTTTATCCAAAAAAAAGTAACTGGAGATAAAAAATACATTGTTTTTCATTTCTTGCCAAAATCCAGCTAGAAAATCTGGAAGTACTGTAAGCATGTACAGTGATATAAGAAACAAAAAGCAATCTGAAAACTAATTTGAAATAATTTGTTGTTGAGAAGAGAGGCAGAGGTCATCTCCATTACAAAAATAAACCTACTCGTGCTAAGTAACATCACAAAACACTTATTTATTAGCTAACCAAACATGACAAATGTGGCAGAATATCATCACTTGTAAGCTAAGTAGTGTTTCTATTTTCTGTTACAGATGTGGAAATACACACAGAAAAGATACGTAGTAAGAAAGGAGATTTTGTCTGTTATAAAGGTTTGTATGCCCTTTCATTGCATCTTAAGTAGTTTATAAAGTTTTATAATTACGTTAAAGAAATTACATAAATCTGTTATTGTACATGTTTTTCAGTATTTAATATATGAAATTAAATAATTATTTATTTATAAGCAATTTTTTTTGTAATATTTGAATGACAGCTGACCTGTATGATTCATTTTAGCCTCATACACCTGTTTGTGACACAACAGAACATAATAGGTAACTAAATGTTTGAAAGTGGAGAAGTATGAAAACATACTGTCTGAAATGCTTTAACTCCTGGAAGTTTTTTCTTTCATAAAACAGTTTGAATATTGATTTTTTCTTTAATTTTTTAAAATGAAAAAAAAAAACTCATTTCAAAACTACTTTCTTATATTTCTTGCACACATTAAAAGTGATTTATGTACAGTATTAATTTTACACGAGTTTTAATTTTTTTATGATGTACAGTTATTGCATGCTTTATAAGATTTGATGCAAAATGCTTTACTCTGCACTGATAACCTAATATACTTTAATGGTGCCAAGGAGCTGCAGTATAGTGAGAAACTCCACTGTAGGGTGAGTAGTGAATCAAAGTATAGGTTAGGTGTGTATATTTTTCTTGAGTATTTACTTTTCTGCACTAAAATTATACATTTTGATGAGAAAAATAAACATTGACAAACATATAACCATCCTCCTTATTGTGGTTTGATCCATTCTTTTTGTAAAAATATATGCCTGGAAGCTCGGTTGATTTGACCAACCTTGTATCTGTCATGTAACTATGAAACTTTATGTGCTGGAAGTGAATATAGTATGTTTTTATGATATTTTACAAGCACTCAGTAAATATTAAACATTTCCTGATGAAAAAATTAGGATTTTTCAATAAAGTATTTAAACTGAAGAGATTTCTTTCCAAATTTACAAAGACTTCTCTGAGTCTGACTAAAAAGTAATTTTGAAACTAAGAATAAAAGTGTTTTAATTTTCCCTTTGGTATGGATGCCTGTACAAGATGAGGAAACCTCCCAGAGAAGGTTCTGTCTTTTCAGTTTACTTTTTATGGGATCTGAATGGCCACCCATGAGTTTGCTGAACTTGGAGACCCATGAAATGGAGGAGTGTATTCTGGTTATTGAGGGGTCTAACCCCAACATACCACATTAGCTTTCAATTCTTGTAGACAGGTGGCATTCAGATGCTCCTCCTCAGGATCAACCAGCTGGTCCTGTTGGGCTAGGGTCAACTAAGTACTAGTGTTGGGCATTCTCGGTGTTGTGGACATTGTGTTTGATGCTGATGTCTTGGTATAGTGCTCATAAAATCTTGGTGTTGTTTAGTGTACTTGTTTGTCATTATAGTGTGTCCCATTGTAGAACTCCATAGTAGGTAGGGTCAATGAGCACTGAATATTTCTTCTTTTTTATGAATCCCCAAATCCTCCAGAAAAACAGCTAATTAGTAAACAAACACATCTTGAAGACTGAACAGCAATCTTCATCCAATTCTGCATTTGTACCTTATTTCATCATACTACATTCTTTGTCAGACAAACCTTTAGAGCAAATGTTTCCCTTTTTTATTCAGAAGGGAATAGAGAGGCTTTCTGGCTCTTCAAAGTCAGTTAAGAAAGTATGTTTTGGGAACACTTTGGTGGAAATATATATGTCCCCAAGACACAGTGAACTCCTCTTCAATTGAAAGACCATTGGAAGATATACCCATTGAAGTTACTCCCTCTGCTACTTTGAATTCCTCACAACGAGTTATGGTTGAGAGAGACTTGAAGAACATCCCCAAGTCAGAGATTCTCACAAGTTGTTTCAACCACTCATATTGAAGGAATTATGCTGTCTACCAATGTTTTTATTTTGATGTTTCATTGCCAAGTCTACATAGGCTGGTTATCTGAACTGTAAGGTACAGCTATGTATTCCCAACCTTGATGTACAGAGTATTGCCAATACTGTCAGTGAGAGCTTTTTCCCTGTATCCAGCAAATCTATTTTAGGCCAATCACCTCTACAACTGTAAACATCCATTTACACTGATGGGTTTCAAACTTGCTCTTTATCGGTCTGGCAGTATATCAGTCAGACCTGATGATGTTCACTATGATATGCTGCATTCCCTCTCTTTTGCCTTTCTTGCTTTTCTTCTGGTTGTTTTTAACTGGATCTGACAGGAGAATGTTTTTCCTGATGCTTAGTGGCAGGCTATTGTCCTCCTTTTCTCTAAGCCTGGAAAGGATCCCGAATTTCCTTCTAACTGTTGTCCAACAGCTTTGACTAGCTTTCTCTGCAAGGTCCTAGAGAGGATGGTTAATGCTAATTTTGTTTGGTTTCTTGAATCAAACAACCTCCTCTCACCTACCCAGTGTGGATTCCATTTACAGTACTCCATCGTGGACCACCTGATTCGACTTGAAACTTTAATCATGGAAGTCATTCTTAAGAGAGAATATCTTATTTCCATATTCTTTGACCTTGAGAAAACTTATGTCCTGCATGTAGGTATGGTATTTTGTGAGACCTCCACTCATGTGCTGCATGGCCATTTACATATTTTTATTCTGAATTTTTTATTGGACAGGTGATTCCAAGTCCATGCTAGTTCCTGATCTTTTCCACAAGAACTTTGAGTTCCTTAGGGCTGTTAATAAGTTCTAAGGTTCATGTTCCCATCTCAGTTGTTATACTTCTGGCACTGTTATCACAGGCTGCAGGTGGGAGAAACCTGGCAATGAATTTCTCTGCTATTATCTGTCACGAGATTGATCATTATATGGATCAAACGTTTCTCTTGAATTTACCCAACTAATCCTCCTCAACAAGCCAAACCTGTTCACGCTAATAAAAATGTGATACATTTTTTTCACCACTGTATTTTGCTGGGTTTTCCCTACCTCTCTCACTGAATCAGCTGGGCTACATACTGCATTTTTTGACATGTTTCCTCAGGTATCTTATGTTTTATCCAATTTTTCATTTTATTACCTACATGCTGGCCCATTTGTAGTCTTTGTTTCTTCCTTTACACATGTAGTTTCACTGTAGTTAAGATTTACTGGGTCACAATGCAACTTTGTGCTGTGTACATTTGCTACCTGTTTTTAATCATGTATCTATGTATCTGAGACTTTGGAATCTCATGTTTTGTCTGTGCATCAACACTTGACCCTTTCCTCTTTGGTTGGATGTTTGTCACAGTTGAAAACACTACATGCCTCTATTCCTTTTCTGTCCTTGCTCTTATCTACTTGTCCCCCTTCTAGGGGTTTCTCATCTTGTTTTATTCCATATGAATGGATATGTTACCAACAGTATGGGAGACTTGCCAGAGAGTTCATTTCCAGTGGGTGCTTGTTTATTTCATATTGTTACTCTTTGATGATCTTTCACTACAGTTCCATGGGTTCTTTGTCCCTGGTACCCTTTTCCTTCTCAGTGACTTGGGATTCTGCAATCAGCTTGAATCCATCTGAGGTGGCTCAAGATTTTTTGTCTCTACAGGCCCATTGCACCTATTTATCACTTTTCTCCAGGTTGTTTGTTGTCCTTGTGCCAAGTTGGAGACCTGTGGTCTGTACTAGGTTTGTCCAGTTTTTAGTCTTCTGTGGCTTGTGAGGATAACTCCTCCATTCAGCTATATTCTCTTCCTTCCATTTTACACAATTATCCTCATCCTAATCTGGATAGACTTCTGTGTCCTATACATGTTTTTCTTTGTTATATTGCTTGCATGGCTTCCCACTTCATTTTTCCATGGCAACATCCTTTGTTCACATCTTCCTTTTTATCGTCTACCTCTCATATCTGTTCCAAGTGTCTTCTTGCTCAATTCAACACCTTAATTTTTCATTAGTGTTCAATCTTCATCATCCTTTGAGGATACTTTATCAGTCAGCACATGGATTACCCATAATATGTTTATCTTTCACTATTTGCTTCATATCATGTTTTTTTGTTTTTTTTCTCTTTAGGTTATCTTTTTCCACTTTTAGCCATTCTACAACAGTGAGTCTTTGACTGGGTAACTGTTTTTGTTTTTTCCTTCCTCTTCAGGGTTTCCTTTCCCCTTTATTAACACTTATTGTTTGGTATTTGCACTGTGGAAAGTGGTGCCTGACCATGTTTTCTTTAACTGTTCAAATCCACACTGTCTAGCCATTTGGACTTGCATGTTATTATTCCATTGTCATGTAACACACACTGCAGAGATGGGGTGTTCCACAAGATAACTTGTAGTTTTCTCCTCATGATAGAGCTGCTTCTGGACTGGGCCCACCCATGGACTACATGGGTAAAGTAGAAAGAGATAATTGCCCATTCCTGCCATGCATTATACTGAATGAATCATCATGGTCTGCTTTTGAAAATCTGGTTTTATCGCTAGAAGAAAAGAGGAGATGCTGTGGTGTTTGAAAGTTCTTATCACTTTTCAATTAAAAACTACTTAGATGGTGCTTCATGAAGGCATCTTCCTGAATGGGTTAATGAAATACAAATAATCACAAGTGATTATAATAGTATTTAGTTGAAAATAGGGTGGTGGTGTTTTGCTGATATAGCTAACATCCTACAACATGGAACATAAAAACAGATGTGAGTGAGACATCAAAATTGCAGTTCACCCGTTGATTGGGATCCCTTATCTTACCCCCACATGGATGTCAGTACTTGGCGACTGTATTTTGGATTGTAGTTGATTTATGAATCGTATGGTAACCTCATCCTATGCCTGTTTAGATGTTGGTTCCCAGCAGCATGGGTTTTGGGTATAGTTCCCTTGCTGTGTATGATCCATCACACCCTAGCCACTCTATACCTAGAGACACATCTTTTTTCATTTTGCCCACATTTATCATTTCTGGGATTGCATTTCATAAATAGTTGTTTTAGATCACTTTTTGGCCATATTTCTCTTCCAGTTGGATGTGCTTCTGTGTTTTTACCCATATGTGCAACATCTTTTAAAGTGGTACAGTTCTCCACATCAGATCTAAGAATCTGACTGTTTCATCTCAGGGAGTGTTCTTCAGAGAGTTTTGAAAGATGCTTTGCTCTAGCCCCACAACCTGTTCAATGTGGGATTCTAGCTAATTATGTGGCTAGAGGTAATGTATCATATTGGAAGTTATAATTTTCTTATGTTGAAAATGTATTTCCATTAAGTACTTATTTCCTTCCACCTTTAATCCCCACAGAAAATCAGTATTTCTATCCTATGTCAAAACTCAAAGTGATAATGCCTTAGAATTGAATAGGTGGAGTAACATGTGTCATGAGAATGTCATACTTTTATTGATGGAAGGTTGACACACAATAATTGGAACAAGAGATGAATTGAAATCAGTCAGTTCCAGTGGAGATGAGATAAAAGGCTTTTTGCATGGATAAAATGCTTTTTGTATATAGAGAGCAGCACTGAATGGGAATAGCTATTTATGTTTGAGGAGGTAAGTACCTATTGGAAATACATTTTCAGTGTAAGAAAATTATAACTCTCAGTTATATTTCTTAGAATATAGAACAGTAAATAAAGAAATAGAAAATAAGGATCTCTACTGTTTTCCAACTTTGTAGTTGATTGGCATAATTTCTTAAGTCTTGTGAAATTTTACCCCTGGTGGATGTAAAAGAATATTATTTTTTTTTAGTCTTTTGTGTATGAATTTAAAATAAAGAACAATAAATTGTGTTATCAATACAATAAAATTCCACTGTAATTGATCAAGCTAAGGAACTAATCTCTGTTTGGGTCTAAAAAAATATAATTCAAGCTCCATTATTTCTTCTTTGCTTCAATTCTACCATGAAAAAGAAGGTTTTCCCTTGTTAAGATTTCACAAAGGCTGAAAAAATCATTTATGAGACATTCTGAGTTTTTGATTGGTTATAAACACACTATGGAGTGAAGCAAGTATTTTCAAAAATGGAAAAGATGGGCAGGATCACCCTGGTTGATTAACTAAATATAATAGAATCTCAGGAAATAGAAAAGGTAGGAGGGTATTTTATATTCTGGGTTGTATATACCAGTAATTTGAGTGTCTAATTCATGAGAAACTATAGACTTTGTAATTGGACATCACAAACATTTAATCTGAACTAATGCTGCTTTCAACATACCACATGACACACAAAAATTGATATTTAAGTATTTGGTTTTAATATTTTATATTAAGAATTTATCTAATGTATAATACTAAAATCTGATTTATAATCTACAATTTGATACCAAATGTATTGACATATGCATAAAATAATAGTTGAATACAAGTTTTAATGTAAGTCTACAAATGTGATGACGTCATTTGACCCCTTACTATAGGAAAAGTAGCGATAGGATTAAAGGGACTGATTGAATGTGTAGATATTAAGGTAGTTATAAATTAGAATTGTATGATACATAGAAAACAGTGTTTGTTCATTCAGAAATAAAAGCTTCATAATCAAAGTTGAAATTTCCTCTAAAAAGCATGACAGATGCAAATTTTGTAATTTATAGCAAAATTTACAAGCTTTAAATAAATTAGTTCAGGGTTTAACTTGGAGGACAGTTGAGTACATTTTTGTATGGTGTTTTATAGAGAAGGGCCAGTTTGACAGGTTGGTAGATAATTGTTATTTGCAACACATTAAATGACCTGGTACATGTAAATCATAATGATGGACTTGGTTGTGACTGGTGAGGGAATATTAGTGGTGTCAGGTGAGTCAGGACAATTGTACGTGACTTTCACTACAAAATGCATGGCTTCTGTCTGCTAACATTGTTATGTCATGGAACACTCAGACAAGGGTAATAACTGGTGGACTATTTGTGATGACCGTAAGCAAGTTCATTTGCTTCAGGCAAGCTTTTAACCTCTCTGTCCCTAAAATTACTGTTTACTATAGAAATTCATTTTCCTGAACTACTTGTGAATCCAGCTTGTCATAGATCAAAGACTATTTATTGCAGACTACCTAATAACATACAAAAATACTATCAATGATTTGGTTAATCCCATCAGTCACTTCTGGAGTATGATCCATTGGTAATCCAGTTAATCCCATTAATCACTTCTGGGGTATGACCCATTGGTATTCCAGTTAATCCCATTAATCACTGTTGGAGTATGATCCATCAGTAATCTAGCTAATCCCATTAATCACTGTTGAACTATGATTCATCAGTTGTCAGGTTAATCCTATTAATCACTGCTGGAGTATGATCCATCAGTAATCCAGTTAGTCCCATTAAACACTGCTGAAGTATATTTTCTATTTTACTTAGAAAATAAGGAATTCCATCATTCCTATTTGGTCAGTTTTTTACACTAATTGTTGTAACTAGCAAGAAACATAATAGTACATAGAATTCAGCAATACGTGGACTTCACTGGTTTTGAACAGTATACAAACAAGTTGCTAATCTGTATTGATGACTTCAGTGATGTCGAGAAAACGGACTTGTAGAGAAATATATATGTAAAAACGTTTTTACATATGTATTGATGACTTGTATTTCTTATTTATCTTTTTATTGCCTGTGATAGCTACCCGATGATGACTTGTTGCACATCATGGAGCAGCTGGGTAAACGCACCTGTACTCGAGGCTGGAAGTTCCTACTTCCTTTTGACCAACATTTCATCGAAAAGTAAGTGAAATCTGATGTAACACATCTGAAGTATTGTTTATTGTACACTCTTATTGAACAGATACCTTAAAAATGATTTCTTATATTTAATTCTTAATATTTTCGTATAACTTTTGGTATATTGTGTCTGTTATTGTATTTTCCAACTATTAGCTAACTCATTGTTTGTTTTGTTCTGGTTGACAATTTTTTATTTTGAAACTTTTTTTTATCTACATATAGCTGCTAGAGTTGTTAAAATCTCTGAATTTTTGTAAAACTTGTTTCATGTTCCTACAGCTATTAATGGGCTATTAATTGAAACAGTATTGTGTTAGAATGCAGGTACAATTTTTAACACAATAAAATATTAATATTTAGAGTTATCATTTCATCGTAATTGGATACATACAATACTGATTACAGCTATTAGTTGTTGTACAGACACGTACACTGCCTCACCAAAAATTTTTTTTACAGTTTTAGAAGGTCTTGTTTTATCATTATGTAATTAATAATTATATAATGTTAATTATTATGTATATATCATTATATACAGCTCTATAGTTAGTCTCAATAACTGCTTTTGTTTCTGCTCTTGATTACGTTCTATTCAGTATCTTTTACACTTTGTCTCTGATGTTGTTTGAAAAGTTTGGTTATTTAATGATGACAATATATTTGTGCTGCAATGTTTCAAACTTAAACTTATCAATAATCCAAGGGAAATTTTATAGGTCACAATTATAGGAGGGGAACATTTAGAATGTTCCTATCTTTGTTTTGAAACCAATTAATGATTGTGCACTATATGACAGAGGTCTGTGTTGCTGGAACAACTCACTGACTCACCAACCTATTTTATCATGGTCCTTGAAATATATTTTATGCCTTCTTAGTACCCTGGAGCATTAGATTTGGAAACATTTGAAGTACAGTTACAGCTAAAATAATTACCACAATCCTTCAAAACTGAGTCCATTAGGCAAGGTAAAACTTAGGGTGGTTATCCTAATACTCAAGATACAGAATACATGTGGCACTACCAGCTATACCTGAACTTTCCACCTGTATGCTTTCAGTTCTGTATTAAATTATCACTTCAAGACTGGTAAAACATAGGACACATACCTCACAGGTAATGTTCAGTCACTTCTAACCGCATTGGATGACAGATGTAGGAATATCACCAGATATTTGTTAAAAATGCATATCAGAGTCTTTTTGTAATCATAATAGATGAAGATTTGTTACACATCAGTGGCATGTTAAAGAAACCACAAGATATTTAAATACTGTGCTCCCAAGTTCCTGGTGCAATTATGTATGATATTTTACGCATTCAGCGATGTGAAACCAAACAGTGCTGTTTTATATATACTTATTTTCTACACTTTCATCACTTGATAATATTTAATTTCACTGTTAATAATGTTTGTCTAGCATATCTTTGCACTATGTATTTTTGTACTTGTTTGGTGGGCTTAAGCAGTGCATGGATACTTTTGGTAGCAAAGTAAACAGAAGTTATATGAAGAGTAGTTTTGAACCCCAGAGGTTTGGAACATGTTACCAAACAAAGGTTTGAACCTCTTTAGCACTAATTTGTATAATTTAATTATGACATCATAGTAATTACTAGTTTACAGGTAATCTGTATCAGCCCACAGTATGTTTATTTTATTTGCAGAACTGATTTATTGTAAAATATTGAAACAAATTATAATTGATTTATGTTAGTAAAATAAACAGTAATATGTTTTATTATGCACACAAAAAGCATAGAATTTTTGTTTACATAAAATTTACATGTTAACTGATAGCACGGTAAACCAACTTTAGTGTAATGTGTATATTATATATAAAGCTTGTTTTCATCAGAAAGGTAAACCACCATATAGTGTAATGTGTATATGATAGATAAAGCCTTTTTTCATCAGAAAGGTAAACCACCATTTAGTGTAATGTGTATATTATAGATAAAGCATGTTTTCATCAGAAAGGTAAACCACCATTTAGTGTAATGTGTATATTATGGATAAAGCGTGTTTTCATCAGAAAGGTAAAATACCACTTTGTGTAATGTGTATATTATAGATAAAGCATGTTTTCATCAGAAAGGTAAAATATCATTTAATATAATGTGTATATTATATATAAAGCCTGCTCTCATCTGAAAGGTAAACCAACACGTAATGTGTATTTTACAGACATAAAGCTTGTTTTCATTGTTGACTTAATTTTCAGTTTTCCTGATGTATTCCAAAGACAACAGATGCTCTGGGAAGCTCGCTGGCTTCAGTTGTCTCGAGTTCTCAGTTTGACTTGTCAGGAAAGTAAAGGTAATGATAAAAGATTCTAGTATTGCCTATACCCTTGTAATTAAAGTAGTACATTTCACATTTTGATTTTTCAGCAGTATATTTGGTTTTAAATGATACACCATACATAAGCCACAGGATAGTGACCACGATTGAGTGTTACTATAAAATATATTGTACCGTAGAATAACAAAATCTTCTTACAACTCGGTACAAAATGATCCAAAAAAAGTTTTGTTCAATTATGTTTTATTAACAAAATGAACACTGTATACAAGTGTGTCTTAAAGAAAAATGTCAAACAAATTACATCAGAATAACACAGCTTGTGTGAGGCAACTATTGAACTGAAAATTTAACCTTAAATATACTGGAATAATAATGTTCCCTTGTATAATGTGAACTTCATATTTGAGCTTAAATCTTGTTATTTTCAAATTCTGTGTCTTCTTCACAAGCACTTGACGTTACACATTCCTTTTTTGTTTTTTCAATGCTTGGTTTTCATAATAAGGTTTGTAAGATCATTCAAAATCTTGGAAAAGTCACAGAAACTTAAAATACTTTTTCCAGACCTGGAAATCGTTTAAAATTGAGTTTTGGTCATAAACGTCATGGAATTTTTGTGTAGCCAGTAAAAGGTGCCATATAGTACTGCTATTAACAGTAAGCAAGCAGAATTTTAAAACATTGGTAGTAATGTTTGATATTGGTATATATGTATTGGTTAACAATTCATATGTGACTGAGGAAACGATATAGTTTATTGTATGTCATTTGATTCAATTTAAAATGATTAAAAGTTTGAAATAAATTTTGTTAAACTGTAATCTGCCATTTTCTTCATCTATCTGAAGATGTATAATTGTATTCCAATGACCAAAATATGTCATTAAACTTACAGCCACTCTCATGAAAAAGTGGTGGAATTTAATTTTCAAAATGGTGTTTGAAATGTTTTCTAATTTTTGTTTGTTTTTTTAATTTCACACAAAACTACACAAGGGCTATCTGCACTAGCCATCCCTAATTTAACAATGTAAAACTAGAGGGAATGCAGCTAGTCATCACCACTAACTGCCAACTCTTGGGCTATTCTTTTACCAACAAATAGTGGAATTGACTATCACGTTATAATGCCCCCACAGCTGAAGGGGCAAGCATGTTTGGTGCGACGGGGATTTGAACCTGCGACCCTCAGATTACGAGTCGAACACTATAACCCACCTGGCCATGTTGAACCCTCTAATTTTTGTTATTAACATAGTTAATTCTTACTCAGCTTAATGTTAAAACAATGAGATTTGTTTACTGAAGCTCAAAAATCTTGGGATTACTGCTTTGTTTTTGTACAAAGTTTGCTTGTGTGAATGTCTGTTCATGTTGTGCAAAATTTCATTTACTTATTTAATTACAAAAACTGTGTTGAGAAAAAGTGAAACAACAGAGTAAATGCTGGAATGTAAGTTTGAAAATGTTTTATTTCATTTTCCTCGGTAATGAAAGGAAAAATGAGAATTTAAAATAATTGTATAACACTAGAGTAAAATATCTGATGAAATAAGTTGGAGAAATTAAAACTAATTTGGCATTTTTATCATCTTCATTGTCCTTTAGAAGAGGTGCCAGCTTCGCCCAAGTTACCTCGACCAAAACAACGGAGACGTACAAAATCCCATCGATCATCAACTAGTGATGACAACGAAGGAAGTGGGCCTGATGGACCTATGGAGACCAAAAAAGAACCAAAGTCCCCCATAAAGGGTTTAGGAATCATGGGGTCACCTAAACCAAAGAAACCCCCCTGGTCACCACAGAAAGTCACCAATGGGCCCATACAATCTCCTGTCAATTTAAATGTGAATAGAGCAACAACAAGTAAAATTATTAATGGCCCACCACATCCTCGCATGGCTACTTTTGAAATATCTCCTACCACATCCAGTTTCATGCTGTCTCCAGAACTGAAGGAAGAACTTTTCAGGTTGACCAGAGAAAAACTTCAGGATCAACTTTGTGTGTCTCTAAGTGACCTTCATCAATTTTTAGACCTGAAGACCTCAGGGAGCCACGTTTCCAGTAGCAGTGTTTCACTTGAGCTTCTTGAGGAAGCTGTCGTAGCTGTTGGTGGCCGTAGGTTACAGAATAAAGTAGGTAAAAATTTATCAGTTAAATATAAAATAAATATCTGAATGCTTTGTTTGAAAGATATGTTGTGTAAAATGTCTGGTTTAAGTACGTAACACATGTCTGTGCGTATTAACAAGTTGAAGTGATAGAAATTGTTAAAGATGAGAAAGTAAGCAGACATTATGTAAGTTTTGTACACTAGTACTTTATCAGATAGTAGTTCAATAAAATTTTGAATGCAAGTGAACAGACATGATGACATAGCCTTTGACCAAGAACCCATCACAAAGGGGTTAATAGCAATGAGTCATGTGTATATAGAGTTACAGAAAATGTATTGTTATTTATAAACAAAAGAGAAAATTTGATATATGTGATTATAAATAGGTACAAAAGTATTCAGATCAATATGGGTTGTTATACACTTGTACAAATATTCAAATCAATATGGGTTGTTATACACTAGTACAAGTATTCAAATCAATATGGGTTGTTATACACTAGTACAAGTATTCAAATCAATATGGGTTGTAATACACTAGTACAAGTATTCAGATCAGTATGGGTTGTTATACACTAGTACAAGTATTCAGATCAGTATGGGTTGTTATACACTAGTACAAGTATTCAGATCAACATGGGTTGTTATACACTAGTACAAGTATTCAAGTCAGTATGGGTTGTTATTACACTAGTATAAGTATTCAGGTCAGTATTGGTTGTTATTACACCAGTATAAGTATTCAGGTCAGTATTGGTTGTTATTACACTAGTATAAGTATTCAGGTCAATATGAGTTACACACAAATACAGGCATTCAGGTCAATATGGGTTGTTATCACACAAATACAGGTATTCAGGTCAGTATGGGTTGTTATCCACTAGTACTTGTATTCAGGTCAGTATGAGTTGTTATACACCAGTACAAGGTCACTTAGACTCGTCTTTTACTATGAAGACAAATTTAAACTAATATATGAATTGGATTTTCATGTAGGTGATTGTTTTCTTGCACTTGAATTTTTATATTTCCTACATTATTATTAGTAATTATTTTCTGGCACTGGTATGTTTAAGACTGTCACATTATTATGAGTGACTAAACTAATAGAAGAACACATTATATATTCTATGTTTGTATCTGAACATCTAAGTTTATCTGTGCTAGTATGGAACATTTATGTTTGTGTATATCTCTAGTTAGTTGTATTTTTTTACCTGGAGTTATTTTATGACTCAAGATATATATGCTTTCTTCCTTAATGATGAGATGTAATCTTGTATTTGCAAGTGGCCACAGAACATGACTCCTGAGCCTTTATTTGTATTTACCCATTTTGGAGACCACTTAGACCGGGTAAGGTGATACTTTATATGTTTTTGTAGATGCTTTTTAACATATTTACTGTTTGGTATGAGCATGTGCATTGTAAATAAAAAAGTGTTAAAGTTACTTGTTTTATTGTTGTTACTTCTAGTCTTTAAGATGAAAATACAACAATGTTGAGCTACAGTTTTTTATCAGCACTTGCCATAGATTATATTGAGCATTACATGAGTCACTGTGTTAAATAGGGACAAAGGATATTTTCGTGAGCCTGGCAAAGAAAAATAGAAAAATGATTTTAAAGGTCATGAATATTCACTATAGACTGTTCTGAAACATATAAAACTGCTTATTAGATTGCTTGCATTAATGAGAAACACAGGTTAATGACATCTGTTGCATATTGATTAATGTTGTGCAGTGCAATAAATGATACTCTTTAAATTTATAAAATCTTGTGCAGATTCGAGAAGTTTTAGTAGAGGCATTTGCCACAACTGCTCGACTCCGACCAGGTATGTTACAGAAGGAGATAGAAGATCAGCTTGGAGAGTCGTTGTCTGAAGGAGAATGTAAAACCTTACTCAAGGTATTCAACTGTTTCTAAGATGTATCTGATACTTTATGACTAGACTATAATAACTGAATTGGAATTTTTCTAAAAATCTGTTTTATATACACAACTAAATCAAACCCGTTATCTTACTTCCATTTTCTTGTTTTTAGTCTAATAAAGCTTCCATACAAAACTATTTTAAGTCCACTAATATGTTGTTTAATAACTAGTGTACAGTTTAAGGGTTAAATTTTGTACATTTACTGCCAACATCAGACATGTAGTTTAGGGTGCGTCAGCAGATAAAGGATAAAAATTAAAATGTCCCAATTTTTTTGCTCAGTTGTGCCACTGCATGAGAAGAGAGCATAGACAAAGTTTCATTTCAATCGCGAAGTATTTAGGGGTCGCGCATCCCTCGCAAAGTTCACTATTTTCCTTAAATTTACCCTACATTACATTGTTAATGGTAATTAAATTATTTAAAGAAATTATTTAATATTTATTGATTATACAATTAGCAAAAACATAAGAACTTGAAAGAAAAATTTATTTCATTGAAGTTTTATCTTGCCTGCCCCCTTCGCATTATGTTCGCCGATGTTCTTCTGCCACCTGAATCATATACTGAAATTGATCTTCATTCTTGGTGCGGCCCTTTGATGTAAACTGTTGAATTAAAGCTACTCCTCTTTCAGCTGCGTCATTTGTCACAAAAAGTTTCTTTACTCTGTCCTTTCCTTGTTTGTACTCTTCGGAGGCGCTCCACTCTTTCGGTGGTAATGATAAAAAATGTGCTACTAATATCCAGATGGTAGAAAATTTTCTTTGTTGCTGAGGTAAACAAATCTGGACGTTTTCTAGAAACAGCATTGCTTGCAGCATCAACTGTTAAATGGGGAGTTGGCCTAGGAAATCCTTTCATGGTATTCATATTTGAGACCATCTTGAGTTTGTCACTATTCGTTACACCGTCATCAAAGAGCGCAAGCCCAACTGCAACCTCAGATAAATACCATAAATGCCGATTCATTGCCTTTGTACCATCTTCCTTAATCATATGATTTTCATGCAGTGCAAGTTCCTTGAGTAATGTAAGGTCCCTTCGAGCTGCCACAGAAGCATCCTTAGCTCTAAACCATGAGAGCAAGTAATGTTTAGTTATAAAGACACACAAATCGCCAAGTTTGCTGCAGAAATGTGCGTCAAATGAAACACGAGATGAAGCAGGCCGTGGTTGCAGTCTACCAAACTCCTCTTGGAACATCCAAATTTTTAGAGAATATACTGCTCGAGCCTTCCATCATGTACGATGTACAGCACCAGAAGTACGGAAAGAAACTGAAGAACGTCCGTGTGGAAGAGATCCAAGAAAATGACAGCTAATTCCAAGAGCTCTTTATAATCGTCCCGTGGTTGATGAGATTGAAGGAGATTCTGACAAAATTGAATAATATCATCCTTCCAAGGCTGTATTTGGAGTGGCATTGCTTCTACTGCTGTTATGTACTTAGTTTTATTAATTTTAGGCCAACAATCTCTAAAGTTTAAAAACAAAGTAATATCTGGACTTTATGATGTCTCTATCACGAGTAGAGAATACAGCTCAGAAGAATCTCCAAAATGTGATGTCTACAGGCAAGGTGCAAGAGCTCACGCTCAAGTAACATTTCAATCCTCAGACAGACACCAGATTTGGATCCTGTATTGGTCGCCATGGTGTCAAAGCAAAGCAATTTAATTCTGTCTTTTACATTCCATTCTACTAAAACTGATCCGATCTCAGAAGCTACTGAATTTGCATCCCTACTATCAATCTTGGGCACTGAAAGAATCTTCTCTACACCTTCACCTGAAACTAAAATTGCCAAAGGTTAAAGTTTCGATCTTCTCTCTGCCAACCAAGTCAGGCATCAGCTTACCATCCCAATGTAATGTCAAAGGAACGTTTGGAGAAAAACTTTCCTTCAATTCAGCTGCTAGAAGAGTACGGTTAGTAATTCGTTTCCTCCTTATGGAACTTGAGCTAATGGCAAGATCTTCGATATTATGTCCAATATGAGCTGCAAAAGGAAGCAAAATTTTCACGGCTTTTCGGTCACTGATCTGGGTTCTGTCTAAAGCCAAAGCTAGCCTTTCACTAATGCCAACTTTTCGTTTGGTTCTGGAAGCACGTTGTTATTTTGTGCGCATTGTGCAACCCCTAAATATTAATGTATTGGATTGATTTTTATGCAACCTTTTTTTTTTCATTGAATGGAATCAAATTATAAGCGAGCGACTGAGTGTCACAACTTTTTGTTTTTTGACGCACCCTAATGTAGATACAAGACTTTAACTTGCTTCTGGCCATCTCAGTTAAGATAATATTTAGCTGTTGCTTGAACATTAGTAATAACATTTCATATAAGTAACAACTACTTATAATTTTCTATTTGGAATTTAAATTTTTAAAATTAGATACATTTTAACAAATTTAATGTAAAGAAACAGTTTGTAAAATTAGCATTATCTGATATGTGTTGGATTAATTATTATTTGTCATTTTAAAAATTAAAAAATAAATCTTGTGTTAAAAAAATATGGTAAATAAATTACTTAGAAAATTTATATTCAGTGTGTCCTAAAACTAGTTTTTAGTATTAAAAGTATATTTCATTTTAAGGACTTACTTGCAAAGACAGCACTCTTGAAAGGACGTAAGAACAGTAAGATCTCGATATACTTCCTTACACTTACTAACTTGTAAAATACTAAAAGAAGAATAAGACCTAAACGTGCTTACTAACTAGTGAAATACGACGAAGAATAAGACCTAGACGTGCTTCCCTACACTTACTAACTAGTGAAATACTAAAAGGAGAATAAGACCTGTAAGTGTTTCCCTACACTTACTAACTAGTGAAATATTATAAGAAGAATAAGACCTGGACATGCTTCCCTACACATACTAACTAGTGAAATATTATAAGAAGAATAAGACCTGGACATGCTACCCTACACTTACAAACTAATGAAATATTGTAAGAAGAGTAAGACCTGGACGTGCTTCCCTACACTTACTAACTAGTGAAATATTATAAGAAGAATAATACCTGGACATGCTACCCTACACTTACAAACTAATGAAATATTATAAGAAGAGTAAGACCTGGATGTACTTCCCTACCCTAACTAACGAGTGAAATACTACAAGAAGAATAAGACCTGGACATGCTTCCCTACAATTATTAACTAGTGAAATATTATAAGAAGAATAAGACCTGGACGTGCTTCCCTACACTTACTAACTAGTAAAATACTAAAAGAAGAATAAGACCTAGACGTGCTTCCCTACACTTACTAACTAGTGAAATATTATAAAAAGAATAAGACCTGGACATGCTTCCCTACACATACTAACTAGTGAAATATTATAAGAAGAATAAGACTCAGACATGGTACCCTACATTTACAAACTAATGAAATATTATAAGAAGAGTAAGACCTGGATGTACTTCCCTACCCTAACTAATGAGTGAAATACTACAAGAAGAATAAGACCTGGACATGCTTCCCTACAATTATTAACTAGTGAAATATTATAAGAAGAATAAGACCTGGATGTGCTTCCCTACACTTACTAACTAGTGAAATATCATAAGAATAAGTGACAACTTTAACAGCATAAGGTGGGTTAAGTATGAACAGTAGTTAGTTCATGGTTCAATATAAAATAATTAAATTCTTAGAGCTGAGGATAAATAGTAGTTCATGGTTCAAGAGTATTGTGGTCATCTGAGCTGAGGATAAACAGTAGTTTGTGTTTAAAATTTACACAAGGCTGGTGCTTAACTCTGGTTTCTTCTGTCACAGGTGGGTAAGAATGATAGCATAGTTTCGTATGTGGTTTGTCATTGCATTGCAGGTTAACCTTAAGTTACCTGTGGTTATTGATCACAGACCAAACCAGCTAGTGTGAAGTGTCCTGTCAAGAATACAATAACTTGTAACAACCTTTTAACCTCTAGGCCATGCTGTCCTGGTGTAAATTATGTAACTTGTATATATGAGTTTATCAGAGTTTGTAAACACTTTTATTATTGAATAATATTTTCTTACTTGCATGAAACAATGCTACTTTGGAAATGGTATTAATGGTTGAATATATTGATAAAATGTACACATCTTAAAGATTCAATGCATTCTCGTCATAATTGATTTTGATTTGATTTTGTATTGATTTATGACCTTATGTATCTTCAGTCATTATAAATTTTTAGGTTGTTGTGATTTATAACTATGTATTTCCAGTCATTATAAATTTTTAGTTTATTGTGGTTTATAACATATGTTTTCAGTCATTATAAAATTTTAGTTCATTGTGATTTATAATTATGCATGTTCAATATTGTAAAGTTTTAGTTTATTGTTATTTGTGACAGTATTTACTTCTACTCATCAAGAATTAATTCACTTTATTAATATATATAGCACATTTTCAACTATTTTTATTGGTAGCTTATTTTTGGTAGAAGTATTTAATTAAGAAAAATAAAACGTGTGGACTTCATTGTGCCAGTGTAAGTCCATCAAAAATAAAGGTAATTTAGCTTTAGAGCCAACGTTTTAATGACTAATGTTTTCTTTTGTTTCAGAACTACTGTATATTCAAGTCTGGATTCTATTACTTGAAGGGTACAGTAAACCCTGACTCCTAGCATTGCACACATTCTTTGTATATCTGACTGAAGTATTTACTTGGGTGGAGGCAGTAGATAAATTTGAATTTTGGGAACAAGCAGTTAGAACATGTCACACCTAATGATTTATAGGTATACTGTCATACAGATGTGGTTTGAAATCCAGCTATTTACACGGTCGCAGCAGAAAGGAATGTTCTTCATTCAAGGTGTGGTTTATGAAGAAATGCTGTTGAGATTCTGCATATTTATCCTCTGACAAGATGGTTTAAACTGTGTGTGTAAGTGTTGAAAATTACTTCCAAGGAAATTATGATTACTCATAAAATTACCAGTGAGACAAAAACAAAGTAACGAGTGTGATTAGAAGTTGTAAACAGTTGTTATTATCAAGAAAAAGAAAAATTAGCATTCTTTGCCAACCTTTCGCTACAGTATATCTGACTGCTTTAACGTTGCTGGGTGTCATATTGAGATACGAAGTTGTATAATCTAGCAGTCCATACAAGGTTAATTCAGTGAAACTGTAGACCAACAGAATTCATTGATTATAAACCTTTTATTTCAAAATTGTCATTGATTATCTACACCGTTTCTTGGCTGAGTAACTTAACATCCCAAACTTGGATCAGTTATTATTAAAAGAACATGTATCACAACTTTGTGAATAACTTGGAACCTTACCAATAATTATTTTCTGCTGTGTACAAAAATCAGTGAAAAACAATAACAAATCATTTTCTTTCTTTTTTCTTTTTTTACTTAATTCTTTTGTATAAATCATTATTAAAACCAAAAAGCCACTTTGGTATCAGGAATATCATGAAACACAAAATAAAACCATGTATTTTTTGTTATTATTTTTGGGTTAAACTATCAAACTTAAACTTATAGTTTAACAGTTCAGAAATGCTTGAAAATAAAAATTTGAGATTTTGAGTATAGTTGAGATGCTTATATGATAATTTAGTCACATAAAAAGGAATGCTTTTTACAGGTGTAAAATAATTTAAAATTATATTAGAATTATCAACAAGAAATACAACTAGGTAATCACATATAACTGAATCTTTCTTTTAATAAGGACCAAAATGCTTTTTAACTATCAGTAATAATATGCAGGAAAGTTCTCAAAGTGTTGGTGATTGTCACAAACATTGAATATACTGGCTGGAAAATGATTTTCTTTTCAGACAAATTTAATCTTTCATTCCCATTTAATTTGTTCTTGTTGATTTTTAAGAGCTAATTAGTTATATTAATTATATTACAAAATATTGTGTAATATCACATACATATTTAAAAAATTGCTCATTTCCATTGGCAGATGGAATAAAATTTTATGTATAGGAAGTTTGTAAAATCATGTGAATCTTGAAATTAATAAAGATATTTCTGTTTATAAATCAAGAATTTCTAGTAACACTGTGGGTTATAAAAGTATTTGTTCTGTTGGTGTGTGTTTAATTGAAAATTTTCTTCAGTCACACCTAACAAAGTGTAGTAAATTTATTGAGGGAGACACTGTTTCATAAAAAGGCCTCATCCATTCTGATGATTAATTCTAAAAATGGGAGTCCAACAACATAAATTTCACAATATTTAAATTTGAACTAAAGTGAAATAAATTTGCATCTTTCTATCAAACTGTGCACTTCACAATTTTAAGAAAATCAAGTTAACATGAACAACCAGATTCACGTAACACCCCATCGTGAGACAGTGTATGTTAAACTTCATTTAACATCACACAATGAAGTTGTGACGTTAAAACTTGACCTAACATTACACAATGAGGTTAACTTAGATGTTAAAACATGACCTAACATTACTCAATGAAGTTAAGTTAGATGTTAAAACATGACCTAGAATTTCACAATGAAGTGAACCTATATGTTAAACTTGACCTAACGTCACACAATGAAATCAACGTAGATGTTAAAACTTGACCTGACATCACACAATGAAGTTAACTTAGATGTAAAACTTGAAATCTGTCCACAAAATACAGTGTATTAATATTGTGCTATATTTATATTTTTATATAACATCCATAGGTTAAATGTGGGCTTTTCTACATCAGTGGTCATGTATCATTTTTATTTACTACTACTTTGTAGACCATCAGTTACAAACATGGTTTTATTGTAATATAAATTAGTTTTTATTGACGGTCTTCACATGAGATTTATGACCAAATACGAGTCTTTCCACTTTAACATTTAAGATAATGCAGAGGTTTGTCTACGTTCTCTCTCTTTTCCTCTGGAATGATATATCGCTGATAACAAAAATGTTTTTGATAACCACGAACTGTTGACTTAACCGAACTTATAGCAACAGAAGTCAGTCGCTTAACAACACCAACACACTTCATGTAAATCAAACGTAGATAGGAGATAATATAAACTCGAGGACTGTGAACTGACATACCACTAATGGGAGAAACTGGGCGTTGGAATGCACGCATCTCTTCTATTATCTTATCTCCTTATGTTAGGTGTCGCAAACCCAAATTTTAATTTCATCTTCGAATAAAATATTTAATAAGATATCCGTGGAACACATTAACTACTGTGACTGTACTTGTTTATGATATGGAGAAAGAAACGTGTTTTACGGAGAAAGCAGACAATAATTTTGAATATTAAAAAACATGAAAATTCTTATATTTTCCCCTAAGTGAGCATTGTACCTGAAGACGACTCTCTTCCCTAAAACATTTACAGTGTAATATAAGTTCCTGTTATTATCTACCAGTTTGTCAATAATTCAGTACATATTTTGAAAGAAACAATCAAGCGTCGCTAGCGTAGTTTTGTTACCAGTTCACTGAAAATCTCTGTTTTTGAATTTCGCGCAAAGCAAGACGAGGGTTATCTGCGCTAGCCGTCCTTAATTTTGCAGTGTAAGACTAGAGGGAAAGCAGCTAGTCATCACCATCCACCGCCAACTTTGGGCTACTCTTACCAACGAATAATGGGATTGACTGTCACATAACAACGCCCACACGGCTGAAAAGACGAGCATATTTGGTGTGACGGGGATTCGAACCCGCAGCCCTCAGATTACGAGTCGAGTGTCTTAACCACCTGGCCATGCCGGGCCCTAAGATGTGACATTCAGAAGTGGTCATGAAAAGCTAATGTGGCCCAACACTCAAATGATATAAACTCAGGCACAAAAAAAGTGGCAATCCGTCGCTCTTTATAGCCCAAAGACGATATAACTTGGCACAATGGAATTCATTATTAAAAAGAACTTGTTATATTGAAAATGACCAAAAGACAGAACCAATTACTAACATTGGTACTTGCACAATACTTACATTCTGTAGCACTTCATCATACACACAACCATCCAACAGTTGAACATTTAGGTGCTACGAAGAAAATAAGAAAACACTTCTATTGGATTGGGTGCCAGGTAGAAGAGAATTGGTGTAAATCATGTGATTAATATAATATGTGAAAAAGCAACACAGACTTTTAATCTTTTTTTTTTTTTATCCTGATGAAGCATTCTAGTTCACTATACAGTCCAGTTTTTACTTTTTTTTTATTCCGATGAAGAGTGTTTGTGTGTTTCTTAGAGCAAAGCCACATCGGGCTATCTTCTGAGTCCACCGAGAGGATACGAACACCTGATTTTAGCGTTGTAAATCTATATACTTACCGATGTGCCAGCGGGGAACCTCTGATGAAGAAAGGACCACTTTTCACATCCGTTATAAAGTCCTCTCTTTACATTTTCTATTCCTATGATGAAAGGACCACTTTTCATATTTGTTACAAAGTCCTCTCTTTACATTTTCATATTCCGATGAAGAAAGGACCACTTTCATATTCCTTATATAGTCCACTCCTTATAAGTTTTTAATCTGATGAAAAAAGGGTCACTTTTCATATTCTGTACATAGTCCACTCTTTATAGCTTTTTAAAAATTAGTTGGATTTTATCAGTTCCTTCAAACATTCCGGATTTGCCAGTCCAACTCAATAATTTTAAAATATTTAACCAAATCTTGTTCTGTTTCCAATAGGTATGAAGGACACATCACCAATACAAACATAGGGTATAAGTATCAGGCCACTCCATAAGTAATGTCCAAAGATTTAATACGGAAAGTGGACCATCATTTCTGTCTTTGTAGAAGGCTTTAATGACTAAAATATGTAGGAGGACACGTATAAAAATGTTTAGATAACTAAAATAAAGTAATCCAACTCTACTTTTGCAGATTATTAATCAAAATTACCCTTATGAAGATGGATGTTTCTGAGGAGCACATTAGGTGTGTATAATGCTTTATGAGTTTAAAAAAGGCAAACTACACGAAACATTCAAGGTGTTTATGGTGAGGAGTCTCTCAATGAAAGAAAATGTCGAAGGTGGTTTCAGAAGTTCAGATCAGGTGACTAGAGCTTAAGTGATGCGCTACATTCAGGTTGTCCTGTTGAGTTTAATGATGACTTGCTGGACGCACTTGATGAAGATTGTGCTGTGACAGGTGGAGAACTAACACAGAAGCTTAATTCAACCCATTCAACAGTTCGCCGTCATCTGCAACAGGTTGTAAAGGTGTCAAAACTTGGGAAATGGGTCCTCCATGATTTGACAAAAGCCAACCTTAGAACAAGAGTGGACATTTGCACTTCTCTGCACTCTCGTGAACGTAACTCACCGTTTTTGCATAAGTTAGTGACTGAAGATGAAAAATGGATATTTTATAAAAATGTTAAGCGCCGAAGACCATGGCTCAGTGCAGGTACTCTGGCTAGAGCCCAACCCAAAACAGACCTCCACCATATGAAAGTTTTGTTAACCGTTTGGTGAGATATTGTTGGTGTGATCCACTTTGAGTTGCTGCCTCTCAGTGTAACGATTACATCAGACTTCTATTCTCAACAGTTAGAGCGTTTGAATGTTGTACCGAAAGAAAAGAGGCCTACTTTGATCAATCGTAAAGGTATTGTGTTACACCATAATAATGCACAGCTCCATACAGCAAGGATCACATCTGCAAAGATTGAAGAGCTAAACTGGGAAAAACTTCCACATCCTTCTTATTCTCCAGACCTTCCCCGTCTGATTATCATATATTGCTAAGTTTGCAGAACTATTTTGATGGAAAAGAGACTGAAACACATGAAGACGTCAAAATTACCGTCTCCACATTCTTTTCTTCCAAACCTCAACTATTTTATAGAAGTGGCATTCAGAAGCTTGTGAATCGTTGGCGAGAAGTAATTAATAATAATAGAACATACATTATTTATTAAATAACATTAAAAGCGTTTGAAATCATTTATTTTTTTCTGAACCTAAAATCGGACATTACTTAAGGGGTGACCTGATATTTGTACCAAAGTCAATATAATAACTTATGTAATTGAATGAGAGATATCTAACTTTCACACGAACTTTTCTATTCACCTATCACTTGAAGAAAACATTAAACTATACACCAGAACATCACTTCTTATTCTACAATCTTTAATTTTTCAACCACGGTCACGAAATAAACGCACTTTTTTAGGAACCGAATAATAATATTGACAATTTCTTGTTAGCAGTTGAAACTTTTCGTTCCTTCCAAACTGCAATTTAAAATTTCAACCAAACAGCACGTCATGCGCACGTGAGCTAAACGACTTGTTAAGAAATTTACAAAGTTAGGTGTAGCTCTCCGTAACCTAAGACTACTGACCAGACATGAAGCAAGCAGGAATTGAAAAACGAGATAGTTATCATTTTAATAGCACACCTAAGCTAAAAGTACAGTGTGTTCAACGGAAAGACTTATCAAACCCTGAACCATTCGATCCGTAGAACGACATTAATTATGAGCCAAGTATTATGAAATATAGTTTCTTCCAAATAATCAGTGGCGTATTTAGGTAGGAGCCACAGGGGGCTCAGCCCCAGGATCCATGGTCTTAATGGGGGCCTATTGATAATTTTATTATATGTAAAATTACATGGGTTGTAAGGCCCACAAAAATGATTAGCCCTTGGGCCCACGCAACCTTAAATCCGCCACTGCAAGTGAAGTTGGTAAAGATGTCTCTTCATAATTAAACATATTTGTCGTCTATAAGAAAGTCAGTGAAAAAAGAGTAAAGGGCTATCTCAAGTGTTTAATTTCTACTAAAATCCGGAAATTGTTCTTGATTTATTTTGTTCGTTTAATTCCAGAAACTTTATAATCAAATTTAAGTATTTTTCTCTTACATTGGGAATTAATATTAAACTGATGTACTAAACGACTTAATTCTCTTGCATCCTCTTTCTGACAGAAATATTTTTAATCTTTCAATTGTTATTTTCAAAAAATGAAATTCTTTTTCCGACAGACTCGTCACCAGAGGGCTGTGCATTAGTGCATTATAACAGAAGGCCGTTTATGTTTTCTTTTTCTCTGTGTGTGAATTAAGCTGTGCATACATTCATGAAGGTGTATATAGCGGTCTTTCAGTAACACTTGGATTGTTGTTGTTTTGAATTAAGCACAAAGCTACACAATGGGCTATCTATGCTCTGCCCACCACGGGTTTCGAAACCCGGTTTTTAGCGTTGTAAGTACGCAGACATACCGCTGAGCCACTGGGGGGCGGGCGACCCTTGCAATGTCTGTCTGCAAGAAAATAAATTTTTAGATCAATTTATTTTACGTGGTAGAAAAAAATATATATGTAAAAACGGCTCGTTTGGGTTGAGAAAATATTTTACGTAGAGGAGCGGTCATCGTCAGGTTCACAAAGAAAGAAAGAGGTAACTGACCGGAAGTTGACGACATGTTTGAAAGGGGTTGTGTAACTGAGTGTCGGAATGTAGAGGGCGTGCTGAGATGTTTGAATATATAATTTTATATATATATATTTACATATATATTTTTCTCTACAAGTGGGTTTTCTCGACATCACTGATTTACGGGGTAGCTCCAACAGATAAGATATTAAAAATTATTTTGTATCAGGGCTTACTTTCATTGTAAATAATAATAATACAACTTATGAAATATCAGGGAAGATTTGTTCTGTTAAATTTCGCGCAAAACTACACGAGGGCTGTCTGCGGTTAGCCGTCCGTATATTTAAGCGTGATAACTTACAGGAAACTAGTCAACACCACGAACTATTGAGCTACTTTTTTCCAAAAAAATGTGGGATCGATCGTGGCATTATAACTCACATACGGCTGAAAGGATTAGCGTATTCTGTGACAGATTGCGAATCGAGCACCCTAACCACTAGGTTATCACTAGGTTATATTTTTACGTTCAACTATTGTTAAAATTAATACAACAATTAAGCAATCATATTTTGATATGGATATATATATATGAAATCCAATTCTATATCATTGGAATACTCCAATAAATTACTGATATTGTACACTTACTCAGAAATTCTAATTATGGTCCCAGCTGCTTTCAAACGTTATCGTCACGATATTGATTTTGCACTCTTGAACGAGCGAGCTCATGCGAGAATTCTATCCCACGCACACCTGTGATGACGTCACGACCGCGAACCTTAACGAGAGCGTATTATACTCTGTTGTAGTTGTAGTTGTTGTTTCCTTGCTGAATAGAAGGAAGGAGTTGTCTGTCGCAGCAATATCGAACACTTTAGAACCGAGCTTGTACGGTGTGTAATGTGTGGGGTGCTTTATTCAAGCTACGATGTCCATTCTAGACAAAGATAAATTCCACAGAGCTGCCCGGGATGGGTACCTGGATCTTCTCCGTGAGGCTACACGCAAAGATTGCAATTCTCAGGACGAAGATGGCATGACGCCGACACTGTGGGCTGCTTACTACGGGCAGCTAGAGGCGTTACGTTTGTTGGTGGGGCGAGGGTAGGTACAATACAAGGATTTGCATTACCTTGTCCAGTTATCTTGTCTTGATCAATGGTTTTTATCAATGGTAATCACATCTGTAGGTACACTAATTGCTGGTCAGATCTATAAAAACGTGTTATATTTGTTCCTAAATAAGAAATGGACATAGTATATGAACGTTAATTGAATACAGATACAAACAAATAGGCCATAAGCAGCAGATAGTATTATATGTTTATATGCTGTTATTTCTAAGTTAATCACGTGCTCACAGCTTTTAATTTATTATTATAAACCTTAATGACCGTCAGACATTTCGTTCTTTAGTATCTTGTGAAGGATAAGGTGTTAAAATGTGTGTGTTTGATGGCTTGGGGTGCACGAGGCTAGATTTAAAGTTTACTGTGCTAAGATATATTCATGAAATTCCGAACATACAATAACAAGTTATTAATGTGTTGAGATATATGGGCAGCACTTTTCAACTCGAGGCGCGCTAAAGAATTTTTGGACACTAAAGGGCCAGGTTCTGCTCATGCCCGTGTGAAAAAAAAAGAATTACTTTCAAAAACGTAAAAAAAATGATGTAACATTTTACCGCTTCTTATGTATGTGACATGCATTTGGAATATGAACAACCTTTTATTAAACATTACGATTTACGGTCTAGTTTTGGCAATCGGTTGTGAAGTACCATGGGAGAATCGGAATATAGGGTTTCTGAGAAATAGTGACTGCTAACAATTTTTACTGGTTTTGATATCAGTGTACACCACCTCTAGGAGTTATATGTCGTGTTTACAACGCCTGTTCTTTTGACACTACTAACTCTAGTGTTCGGTCAATAGTACACCACTTCTAGGAGTTATGTGTCGTGTTTACAACGCCTGTTCTTTTGACACTACTAACTAGTGTTCAGACAATAGTACACCACCTTCAGGAGTTATGTGTCGTGTTTATAACGCCTGTTCTTTTGACACTACTAACTAGTGTTCAGACAATAGTACACCATCTTTAGGATTTATGTGTCGTGTTTATATCGCCTGTTCATCTGACACTACTAACTAGTGTTCAGACAATAGTACACCACCTTCAGGAGTTATGTGTCGTGTTTATAACGCCTGTTCTTTTGACACTACTAACTAGTGTTCAGACAATAGTACACCATCTTTAGGATTTATGTGTCGTGTTTATATCGCCTATTCATCTGACACTACTAACTAGTGTTCAGACAATAGTACACCATCTTTAGGATTTATGTGTCATGTTTATATCGCCTGTTCATCTGACAATACTAACTAGTGTTCAGACAATAGTACACAACCTTTAGGAGTTAGTGTCGTGTTTACAATGCCAGTTTTCCTGACAGTGTCGACTAGTTTTCAGACCGATATACACAAGTGTTAGAGTTAGTTGTGTTTATACCATATTTTGTGACAGTTTTCGGTGTTAATTACATTGTTAACATACATAGTTTTTCAAGCATCTACATTCTTTGTTTAGTCAGTTATTACTCACGTATTTATTATAATACCCAGCCATGCAGTAAGATAGTTTAGTAAAAATGAGACAATATTCGTACTTTACGTTTAGCGTGCTATTTACAAAAGGTTAGATGTCACGTGAAAGAGTGATCAACTAAAATGAATATAAGTTACGTTCCTTTGTTTGTTTTTACATTTATCAGTGACAGACAAAACTTACCACTAACGTAAAATATTAATTGATTACCCTTAAATAAAAGCAATACGTTTACTAACCCCTACCTAGACTTGGTTATCTACAGTCTCATCTCATTACCGTAGCAACGGTTATAAGTCTCTACGATCATTCACCTTTAATACCGTCAAGGTTAACTAAACAGTTGGCGGTGGCTAACACTTCTCGCTGCTCACTTTTGTAGAACATAACATGTCGGTCTCGCAGTAATTATGTTGTCAGTTTATTATATCTTATAAATTAAATAAATTATTCATTTTATTACGTTCTTGAAGCACATTATAATGTAGTACAGTAAACAGATGTTTAATATCCCTTTCATAGGTCCTCAGATGTGTCAGCGGCAAGCTTACGGGCTTACAATGGTAAAATCCGGGACTCGAATCCTCGTGATAGATATAGCCTGTTGTGTAGTTTTGCGCTTAAGCAAACAACCTCTTTCAAAGTTGTTTGTGAATATCATATTAAACTAGTTGTTTTCTGTGATCTCTTTTTCCACACATAAATAAAGTTTGATTTCGTACAGTTTTGGATGACTGTCCTACAGTCGTTTGTCACACCTAAACTTACACTAGGATCCCAGGATCACAAAATCCGACGCCAAAACTGTGGGAGGAATTTTCGAACAAACAAACTTAGTCAACGTGAATAAATATATTACCTTCATGTATAATTATAACCAACAGTAGAGACTAGTAGGCTTTATTAAGTGTTTTATGTCTTTAACTGTTCATTAAGCCTCATGAGAACTTCTGGTGATAATCGAAAGCTAATACTAAAAAACTTTAGAAAAAAAACTGGACCAAAGATGAGGAATATTGTAACGTGCAGCTAAATTATTGATAATATTTTGTTGGAAGCCTTGAAAAACGATTATATTTTTGATGCCATAAGTCGAACAACGATGCTTACAGTTATATGATTGTATATATATATTTTTGTTGTTGTTTGTTTGTTTTATATTTAGACGGGTCTGTTGTTAGTTGGCCAGGGAGTGATGAACGAGTGGAGTAAGGTCTGGAATTTTCTTCACACGTTTTATAAAAGTTTGAGCCAGGTGTAAAGTGTGTTTTGCTACTTTATTTTTAGCGTAAATCTACACTTTAGGTTGTCTATTCTCAGTCGACCGTCAAGATTGAATCCTCGGATTTTGTCATTGTAAATCCATAAATTACCGCTGAACCACCGTAGGACTATCAGAATTATCGAGTTAGTTAATTAATCAGTGTTTTTTGTTAATGCCAAGAAGTTCAGTGTTATAATTATCAAGTTTGAAGAGTTTTTATCTGTGACAAAGCACAAGAGGCATCTAACTAGCAGGTAAGTGAAACTGTTGTGTTAACGTTTGCTGTGAAGTTAGGCTTATGAATAAACATGTGTTACTCTAACCGCTGAATTTATAGTAAAAGAATTCTGTAGAAAACGCTATTGTTATTATTAAACAGAAACATCGACAGTCATTGGCACCCAGGGCTTATGTTCTGATTCTGTTTGTCAGTGTCTCGAATCTCTAGTTCGTGTCTTGAAAAACCAAAATCAAAATCATGATTAATATTGTAGTGATATGGGCCTAAGGTCCGAAGTTTTTAAGCACCTAACGACACCTCTGTCAATAATAGAAACCGTTACAATGTTAATCTTTCAGAACCTGTAGGTCGAACGTGACAGGTGAAGCTACTTGTCCCTAAACAGTTTCATAAACCATAAGTTTAAGAACAATGGTAACGTATCTGTATACGGTTTTAGGAATAGCCCAACAGCGAAAGAAGCAAACGCTTCTCATCTCCAGAAAACCGACGAATGTGAATTAAGAAGACTAAACGTAAATTCACGTGACTAAACAGTTTTTTACTATCCCTAAGTTGCTCATGTAGATTTCTGTGATATGTATTATTAATATGATTGTTTTGAATTTAAAAGCATACTATCGTCTTATCCTAGTATCCTATACTTCTGTTAAAATGTACTGTTTTCAGATATTTCAGTAGTTTCAATTCAACAGACCATTTTTAAAGGAAAACCTTGTTGCTTTTCAACATGAAATTCGTCCATTTTTTACTAGGAGCACTTTACTGAATTGTATAGACCTTAATAAAAAACTAATCATGTTCGTACAGATTGGTGTATGTAACTACCTTACAAGTGTTTTCATTAAAACCTTGTTTGACGATTACTCCTCTCTGTGGCTAAAATTTCAGTAAGTTATGAATTTCTAAAGGAATTATTTTTCCTATGTTAGTTTTTGAATTTTCTGTAGTCTTATAACGTCTATTGCATAAGCCCTCAATCATTACGCTATTTGCGTTTCCTCATTAAAATATATTAACCCTTAAAAATGTATCATTAAGAAGGCTGGCGTAGGTGTTAAATCTTTGAGTAAAATAAAGTAGAGAACAAGAAGGTCTAAACAACGTTCTCTATTTTAATTAAGGGTTTAATACCCACGCCAGCCGTCTTAAGATATATTTTTACTTTAAGTGGGTTTCTTGTCATCATATATTTCAACCATTGTGATTCCTCTCCTCATATTGAAGTGCTTCCGTTAGGTGGTCTCTGACAACGGAAGTGTGGCTGTTCCGTTTGATCTGTATGTCATGCCCTTCGTGCTTCTCGAACCTTGAAACTGTCTGCTGAAGATAATATGCATAAGTGTTAGGGTTGATGTTCAACACTGACAGCTCATCATTGACAGTTTCACGCTTCCTTCCCCGTCAAGATACTCATGTTCTATGTGTTCTCTGTTTATTTTAACGGAACAACACAAAACACAGCATTCTTTGTCTGGACAGAATCGCACGTACAATGCGTACGATTATAAAACAATACGGTGTCCAAGAGTTTGGAAATAATTTGAAAAATCCAACTGGGAAAACCGTTTAACATAAAGACAAAAGGTTTCTATGTTTGCTTTTGTTATTGTTTTTTTATTGCAGTATACAGTCACCATAATTCAACATAATACACTAGGAGTTACACGCAAAGTGGCCAGTCTGTACCTGATTTCTTGCCACGTGTTTTGTAGTATTGCAGAAGTAACCTTTGTGAAGGTTTCTTGGATATTTTAACACATTTTCATCCTCACTCGCAATCTTTACTAGCGTAGACCATAGTCTATAGAAAGCCCCATAAAAAAAAAAAAACCCATAGATGTAATTTTCGAAGAATACGGGGACCAGCTGATTGGACCACTCCGCCTAATCTACTAACCCATTAGATAATGTTTCATAAAGTCTGTTGTGGATTGGAAGGTTCCATTCTTGAAGCATACTGTTCTCTTGGTGTGATACGGAAACATTTTATATTAAAAACTTTATACATATGCAACTTTTAACTTTATGATATTGTACATTCCAAGTTATACCGGCATATTAAATTAACTAAATTATTTATAGGGATCGTTTTAAATTATTATTATTATTTTTGTAATTAACTTGTTTCTAACAGAACTTATTGGTAAGTACTTACGTTTTGGAGGTAAACGGTTGCTGTAAATATATAGCAGTTAAAATGATGAAATGTTCCTTGTTCGGTGGTTCTCAACCTTTTCTCTTATGAATTCTTTCCTCTTCCCAAAGCGATGTCTTGCACTCTGAAACAGACTACTATTCCAGCAAATTTCCGCCACTATTACTAGGGTTTGGTTTATTCTAATTATTAATATTTAACTTCAATATTATTATTACTACGATAATTTTGACATAGTTTTTCAAAAAAATTACAAAGTTGTTATTAAGTTTTAACAATAATATAGTTGTCTGGAATTATTACAAATATACCTCAAAATGTTATCGGCATATGTCTCTAATATAACATGACAGAAGCCAGGACAATTACACATCTACAAACATGATAAAGTAGGACATTTAGACATCACTTGTTTATTACAAAGTAATCATTACAGTGATGTTTTTCCGTATGGACCTGCATCGTAACGGGACAACTAGATAATTATCATGCGTCTAAATGTCCTCTTTCCTTTTTTTTTTTTTTTTTTTTTTGTGGTGTCTAGTTGTGCTATTACCACATTATACACATCCTAGTGTTTATATAAGACATCTTGAATGAGTATTAGGCCTACCTGTGCCATTGCTTTTACGTTGCGTTTTCGGAACATCGAGCTGTAACAAACAGTTAAAAAGACGAAAAGAAACGTCTCCTGTACAGTGGTTCTCAACCTTTTACCTTCATAGATCCTTTAAACAACCAAAAACTGTTTCATGTATTTGAAGTATAAGACTCATACTGAAACAGGTCTTATCTGCAGAAGGTGATCCTACAGTCTGTGGAAGCGGCACTGAAATAAATAAAAGTTAATGAAAGTATCAAATAAAGCATTACTTTAATCTTTTATATATTTTTTTTTCATTTGAACTTTGTAAACCATCAAGCTTAGCTATGAACTACCAGGGAAAAGAAGGAAGTATGAAACATTAAATAATCTAAAATGTCTTTTCCAGAAGCGATAAAAAAGATTGCGGGTACAGAGTTTATGTGTTTGACTTCGTTATGATCTGTACCTGCTCGGCGCAGATAACCTAGTTGCTTTGCGCCATAAAACGCTAAACCAACCAACCAACCTGTACTTGATCTCAGAGAAAACGTTCAGTGTTGGGTAAGATGAAAAGTGTATATTAAATTTGAAACTTTACTTGAAGATAAAGTTACAGTTTCCAACAATATGTTTGATATAATCATCATCATACTATAATGGAACTCTTGCTTATATGATATTGAAAAAAATCTTTTTATTACGCTACTTGCAACCCCCAATTTCGTGAAATTTTTATCGTGTGTGCATGTAGATTTGCAATAGGGGTCACCATTTTTCCATTTCTCAGCACGGAAAATTTTATTTTTCTCTATTTGAACATACAGAAAAAAATTTGGCAGCTGAATTTGCTGCGCGTAGTGAAGCAAAACGAAGGTGAAGAGGTCACACACAAATTTGACGTTTACTGAGATATAAAGTGATGAATACTGTTTCTGACTCGGAAGACTGTCATTTGTAGCTAGAAATTGAGAAAAACTTAGGAAAATGTTCTCGAAGCGGTGTTATTTGTTTGCAAATACGCAGATCTAATACATTGGCGCCACAAGTAATCGACTAGTAATAGTCAAATGAGGATTTTTAATGTATATATGAAAGTTAAAATCTTTGTTTGCTTACTTGTTTGTCCGCCGCTTTCATTGCGCAGGTCTCGCTTCTCTCTCGTGAAGGTGCGCAAAATGACAGTTTTCGTTGATACATGTATTTATCGTCTGCTAGTAGGGCCGATAATTTTATCGTTAACTTGTATATATTAGACGTATAAATTTTATGCATACTTGATATTTTTTGTACGTTTGAATTAATATTTAATTTAAAATACAGCATTATAAGTCTGTTCAGTTATGGATAATTAGCCATACATCTACTAATATATGTTTAATTTCACACAAAAAGAAATCTGTGAAGAATTAGAAAGACTTGTGTGAAAAACAAACAGTAGGCTCAGCCTATAAAAGAAAACTATGCCGACTGTCATAAAATAAACTACGTAAAAGAGTAAGGCTTAAGTTATGATAATTATCGTGTACAATAAGATTAAAGTGAAATCATCGTAATTGGTAGAGCTCTTGCGTGAGGCGGAAGATGGGTTGAATCTAGGAATTGTTTTTGTTATGTTAGCATTAGAATAAGCAGGCCTATTTAGTTCTATGTTATTAATTATACATCTGATAATACATCTACTATTTAACCTTATACACAAAAGAAATGTATGCAGAATTAGAATATTGTGTGTGAAAAAGCAAACTGTAGGCCGAGTCTATAAAATAAAATTATGTTATCTACCATAAAATATACTGTGTGAAAAGAGTAAAGCTTACATTATAATACTCATTGTGCAAAATAAGGTTAAAGTCGAGACTACGTCGGTCTGCTATGGCCAGATGGTTAAGGCGTTCGACCCATAATCTGAGGATCGCGGGTTCAAATCACCGTCACAGCCGTGGGGGGTGTTATGATGTGACAGTCAATTCCACTAATCGTTGGTAAAAGAGTAGCCCAAGAGTTGGCGGTGGGTGGTGTTGGCTAACTGCCTTCCGTCTAGTCTAATACTGTTAAATTAGGGACGGCTAGCTCAGATAATGTTTCAAAAGCAAGAAAAAATCCACTTTCGGGTATCGAACTACCCGGTGAAAAAATAGAATAAAATACAATATTGCATTTGTTTGTAGTATATTTCATACATAAACGTGAATACGGTATCACATTCATAAAAAAATTATATTACATTTACGTTAACAAAAATTGAACATAATATTACATACACATATTTACGTTTGAAATGTTCATATTTGAGGAGAAATGGGGAGAATAGAGCTAGGTCTATCCAGAACTAGTACCGATACTTGTATAAAATATCCTAAACATTCTCCATAAAGAGCTATTTATACTTGTCAGTGAAGAAAAAACAAAAACAGTCATAAGGAAACCCCAATTTAAAACAGATACTATTTTATTTTCAAAAATCAAACCTAAGGGTGTTTTCCTTTCTTTTTTTTTTTCATAAATTCATAAAATATTTTTTGCCTGTCGAAATACGGAACGGGAAGACTGAGAGAGTAAGGGTTTTTTCTCGAAAACTTGGGCAACAGCGGGTAACATGGCAAGTCAACATTAAAAACAGTTATTTAATGTAAGGTATAACATTAATCGTTTTATTTTATAAGTTTACAAACCAATGATAGAATTGGAAGATATCATGAGAAAACTAGAAATATCTGCTTTTCTTTAAAAGGTTTGAGCAACGCTCTTCGCGCCATTTTAGATTCCATTGTTGAACGCCAGGTGCAGGTTTCCGCTTTATTGAGATCGAGGATGGAACAATTACTAGACACTAGTCGCAGCGGAAGTTAATGTGTACGTGTTACCAAAACGATAACCAAATAGGGACGTAACTTGTTGCGTGAGAAAGAGTGAAAACTAAATTCGTTTTTATCAAGAAAGCTGATAACTTAATGGTTAATTTTACGAGTCAGGTTTCAAGGTATTAATTAAGCTCTTTCTGCACAATATAGATTTTAGTTTTGTTTTTTAACTTACAAGATATCAAACTATGAATTTTGTGACAATTTGATTAGAAAAATAATCGCTTGTTAAAATGTCGACGAACTGATCTGACGGAAAGAAAAATTATATTAAATGTTTGTGGAAGTCACATTGATTATCCTACTTAAAATAAAACATAATACGATAAATGTGAAGTCAGGTTGGATTTGCTTGCAAGGTGAAATAAAAGTGATAGAATAAGTCTCGGTAAGATCTGATAATATATATAGACATTGTTTTATTCAGGTCTTACAGAGGATGTTCGTAAAGCCTAGCCACATAGAGAATTAAAACTTCTGCAACAACGTAGTGTCAGATCATGTAGAAACTTATTTCTATGTAGCATCATTTAGAACATCTTGTATGATTTATTTATTGTGATACAAATCAGTGTTTTTTTTTCTGACTATATGCTTGTTTATAAAACAGAGCGTAAGGCTAACATATCTTCTGAAGTTTAACTGTTTCATGCTACTTACGTCAGTCAGGTTTGATTTAATGTTTAGTGTTCCCAGAATGTGAATGGTTCAGAGTTTGGGACCCGTTACTACAGAAACGTGTACCACATTTTGAGGTCGTGAACGCGCTATAAGAGTGGCAGTCAAATACCACTATTTTTTCAGATATGAGTAACTGAAGAGTTTACAATGACTCCTGGTGTCTAGCTTCCTCTTCCCTTGTGTCATCCCACAGGTAGAGACAGATATATGCAGAAAACCCTCGAAAGCTACTTTGACCAATATTCTATAACAAACGACCAAACCTAGAGACCTAACGCCAAAGTCGTTTCTAGAGTTGCTGTTTTTGTCTTGGGAAAGAAGCAGTGGAAATTATATTATAGTGTAGATTTTAATGTTTTAAATCAACAAATCGTGATATCTTAAGTGTAGGGTTACTGAGGAGCAGGGCGTTCCATTGGGGGTCTGCTGTCCCACTCCACCACCGAGGACACATGCCCCTTTCTACTCTTTCTTTTGGACTGTGTTATACTGCACTTTATTTCCTCTTCCTCGATGAGGAGAAAACAGCTTTCAATGACGAGTAAATTGTGGAGCGACATCTAGCAGCATTCTTTAGCGACGGTTGGAAAAAAAAACTAATTTATTATAGCAACTTTTTGTTAGCGTTTCTCAGTTATATTTAAAGCTTAAGTGTCGGTTCCAGATTGTTCTTCCAGATGTCACTGTCTTTAGACAGTCATTGTCCCTAGATCTAGTCTCATTTACCTTCCTCGAGAACTTATCCTTGTTCACTGGGACCTTTTCTATGTCTTTTTTTTTGTATATCAAATCAAAATTTTCGTGCTTTTATGAACTAAATAATATTATACGTGATCCATTTTACCGCAATAATCTCTATCTTTCCACTTCTCTAATAGTAAGAAGGTAAGAACCTTCCTGTCTTCGTATTTTTCTTTCTTTTTTATTAGCTACAAATTAGTGGAACTTCTATAAATGTGTAATCAGTTTTCGGTTTTATTTTCTTTATTCTCATGACGTGAAAAATTACAGTTTTAAGAAGATGAAATAAGTATTGAAACAGATCAGAAATGAAAGGATATACTCAACTTGTGTCAGAACAACGTGTTGTGTCCTTTGAGGATTTCACAAGTTGTATTTTTAAGGTTTGTTAGACTATATGTTTTGCATCAATGTACAGTGGCTTAACTGTTACCAGTTGCCATGTCTGACCTGTGGATACGTTACAAGAGTGACAATCAAATCCAATTTTTCGATTAGAGTAGCCCAATTGTTAGCAGTTGGTGCTATCGACTAGCTACCATCCCTCTTCTGGCCTGTATTAAAAACAACTGTACCCAGCTAGCCACAATGTAACTTTATAATTTTATTACTCCAGTAGCAGCCATGGAAGAAGTCTTGTTGGGAAAAAAATCTCGCTGCACCTAAAATTTAAGATAAAACTAAATTTTGATAAAGATGGTTCGTTTTATCGCAGAGCTACACAATAAACTATCTGCACTTTGTCCACCACGGAAAATCGAAACCTGGATTTTAGCGTTGTAATTCCGTAAATATACAACTCGGCCACTGGAAAGGGGTTAGAAATTTAAAGGTTTATCTTTTTACAAAATTAAAATTCTGGGATGTAAAGAGCCGTATTTCTGTAGGGAATGCCCTCTGTTAGTGGCACCTGAATATTATACGTCTCATTGGTGAATACGTGTAGTGGTAATACACGTATTTTTGTGTTTGTAATACCAGGACATCATCGTGGAACGTTGAACCCTCATATAATAGAAAGTATGAATTTCATACTGCTAAAAACACGCACCAAATTAAAACATCTTAGCGTGTTTTGTTCTTTTTCGCCTCACTTGACCATTTAATTGTACCCAAGAATACATCCTCTGTTCACCTTTTAAACTACTGAAAGACGATGCTAAGTAAATTTCCTTTGTGGTAAATTATTTACGCTGTGCTCCACAAAATTATTTTTAAAAAACAAGTTGGTTATTCAAGAAATTCCAAGAAAGCTGATTGACTGGTCGTATTTTTCTTGTAAAAGAACCATTAAATCTGACCTCTCAATGTCAACCTTTAAACCTAGTGACACAAGCTTCTCAGGTAGCTTTCAAACGTTAAGGTTTTTTAACACTTCAGAAATGATTATGGTGATTTTTGTTTGTTTCTCAAGCGCAAAATCACACAATCAATTATGTGTGCTGTACACATCATGAGTGTCAAAACCCGGTTTTTACCTGCGAGCCCCAGAGCCACTGAACAGAGGTGGGGAAGGGCATATGGGTATATATAGTGATTTAGTATTGATATGTACAATCAGAACATTATCTTATGAGCACGTGGTCGGATAAATGATCACGACAGAGGCGTCTGAGGCTCATATGTAGCTGTTCCTAATTTTGAAATACTGACCAGAAGAAAGGCAGCCAGTAAGGAGCACCCAACTGACTTTAAACTGAATAACGGGATTAACTGTCATTCTTTTAACACACCTAGAACTGAAAGTATGGTTAGTGATATATCGTGGTTCAGACCTTGGGTTTTCCTATAAAAATATTTGAAGAACAATCCAGACTTGCTGCGTGTTGTATTTACCTAGGGATACTTGAGTATTGTAATTGAAATTTTAAAATCTATTTAGAAGATGTAACAGTTTTCAGGTCTAAAATATTTTATAATTACTCTAAAACAATAAAAGATAAACTGTAAAGAAGTTTCTTGAAAAGTTTTATTTTACAACTTACAAATCTAACCCTTTTTTGTAATATATTCATAAATATCACAATTGATTTAAAACTGTCTCCTTCTCTTTGAAAGAAAAACCGTATCACAACAGCGTTCGTTAATATCTTATAGAACATAACAACAGTATCCGTTAATATTTTATATAACATAACAACAGTATCTGTTAATATCTTACAGAACATAACAGTATCTGTTGATATCTTATAGAACATAACAAGAGTAATCATTAATACCTTATAGAACATCACAATAATATCTGTTGATATCTTGTAGAACATCACAATATTTCATGTTTGTTTCTTGTAGAAATCACAATGATATCTAGCTGTTGATTTCTGCTATAAGTCAATTATCAGCTATTGGTGTCTTATAAAAGTGAACATATTATATCACCTGTTGATGTCTTACACAAATCAGAACATCTTATCCATAAGTTTATTGTGGGAAATCGATTAAATGACGGTTATGTTTCGATTTTAAGTTATATATTTTACCTTGAGTATGAACAAAGTGAGAAAATTAATCATGGTTTACATTGTGACAATACAACAGCAATGTTCACAGAACGAAGTGCATAAAGGTAGAATGACCGACCACTCATATTTTGAGTGGTACACGCTTCGATGAACACGGATTAGTTGTTTAAGAATAGGTTGTGATGTTGTGAACAAGGCCTAACAGAGTTTGGGAAATCAGGTTTTTTAACTAGTTGCCCCAGTCGATATTTTCTTTTCTGTGAAATTTCGTTCAGATCCATAGTTTATAATTACAGAAGTGTAACAGCATAATTTGGTTTTCTTTGTGTGGCTTTTTTATATAATTTTTGAGTAACAAGCGTATCGGTTGGTAAGGAATAGCAGGTTATTTATCAAACTAACACATACTAGAGTTCTTGCTGTTGACAGCTGGCTTATTTGACTGGTTTATTGTAGCCTAACATGGACGTACTGTTCGTATGTAGTTTTTAACATCTGAAACGAAAGGTAATTACACTGTGGAATGATTAATGCTGAACCGTTGTAATGTTGTGCTTTTTTGGTTTGCGAAAATCAAAATCATGTTTAGGGGTTACAAAATGCCCCTAACAACGTAAGGAACGGAAAAGTTCTGCAAACATTAAACCGACATAATCATAGCATGTCAAACAGTTGGCCAAGGGCGTGTGAACTAGGGGTGCGGAACCTCCTGTCTTGAAGTGGTTAGAACAAGTTTCGATTTGCACTATTTATGTTTTACATTTCGTATTTGTCAATAGTTCATACAGGGCTATGTGAATGCGAATTGATTTTTAGATATATGTAATTTTTGCTTGTCTTTTATAATACTTATTTGCATTTTACTGTGAGGAATTATGACGTCAACCACTTCAGGAAAACTTTATTCCAATACTGAAATGAAAAACGTCTGTGTCGCGTCAGGTAGACTGGTTTAAGTTTCAGGCTGTTTATTTTCAATGTTTTAAGCCAATTGTAGGCTTTGCCAGAGAGGACTGGTTAAATAATGCGTTTACTCAAAGAGTGCTGGCTTGGTTTTATTAGTTAGTTTTAACAACCGAATGCATATTTTACATCATAGCTGGGTTACAGTTTACAAAACTTTCACCATTAATGCTGTCCAAGCATCTAACTTCAAAACTTCTGCAGATTTCAGCCACACAATTCTGTTGTTAAGAAGGGGTTCCTAACAAAAACCTTTCCTACACTGTGTGTGTTTGGATTTATTGATGACAAATATTCGTCCGTTTGTAGATCTGTTGTTAAATAGATATTGGTTTGTTTTGTTTTAAATTTCGCGCAAAGGTACACGAGGGCTATCTGCGCTAGCCGTCCCTAATTTTGCAGTGTAAAATTAGAGGGAAGGCAGCTACTCATCACCACCCATCGCCAACTCTTGAGCTACTCTTTTACCAACGAATAGTGTGATTGATCGTCACATTATAACGCCCCCACGGCTGAAAGGGCGAGCATGTTTGGTGTGACGGAGATTCGAACCCGCGACCCTGAGATTATGAGTAGAGTGCCTTAACCACCTGGCCACGTCAGGCCAAATAGATAGTGAAATAAGAATAATAACTACATTTTATGAGGATTTCCTGTTTTTGTGTTACAGATTTCCAGGTATGACAGTTTCTAAATCATCCGAGTTTGGCTTTAATTGAGTACTAGAGAAGTTAAAGTCGGTTTTAACTCATTCGTCGAACTGTGTCACCCGCTGGTACAGCGGTAAGTCTACGGATTTACAACGCTAAAATCAGGCGTTCGTTTCCTCTCGGTGGGCTCAGCAGATAGCCCGATGAGGCTTCGCTATAAGAAAACACACACTCGTCCAACTGTTATTTATCATAATTTCCTCATAAAATGTTGTTTATAACTTCATTATACTTCTGTAATCGTTCACAAAATCATTATGACCAGTTCCTCGAATATATTAATTATCACATAGATAAAATACAGATTTAACTTCTAAGACGTTGCGTCGTGCATAAAATCGAAATGAAAATATATCATTTGTACGATTTACCGTGTTTCTCCGAAAATAAGACAGGGCTTATATTAATTTTCACTCCAAAATATGACACCAGGGCTTATTTTCGGGGGATGTCTTATTTTGATATATTAAAAAAATGAAGTTACAAAGTAAAACTATTAAACTAACCATTTAAAATAAACTATTATTAAACTATTAAACTAACTGATTAATACTTAAACAAACTAATTAACTAACTATTAAACTAATTAATAAATTATTTTTTTTTGTTTCTTTCCTCTTCCTGCCACTCTTAACTAGGGCTTATTTTAAGGGTAGGGCTTATATTAAAACTATCCCCAAAAATCACACTAGGTCTTAGTTTATGGGTAGGTCTTATTATCGGAGAAACACGGTACCAGTTTTTAAATTGTGCAGTCAGTTCACTTAAAGTGTTTGTTTTTTGTCATTATTACAAATACACGTTTTCAGTAAAACTCGTCTAGAAGTGACTCGTTACTAAAAACTACTCAAGGTTTCTTGACTGGGCCTTTAAACAACCATTTTATAATGAGTATGATCAATCTTATTTAGTGCTTCAAGTTACCAAAATACCAAAACTATGTGTAAGTAAAAACAACATCTAATTTTCATTTCCGACGTGTTTTCTACATGATTTGTTCAATGCAGCTCTTTTCAAGAATATTCCGGCCCGCCACGACCAGATAGTTAAATCACTCGACTTGTAATCTGAGGGTCGTGGGTTCGTATCCCCGTTGCAACAAATATGCTCACCCTTCCAGCTGTGGGGGCGTTATAATGTGATGGTCAATCCCACTATTCGTTCGTAAAAGAGTAGCCCAACAGTTGGCGGAGGGGCGGTGATGACTAGCAGCCTTCCCTTTAGTCTTACACTGCTAAATTAGGGAGGGCTATCTGCGATTTTCATGCAAAAACAAACAAACAAGAATATCCGGGTTCAGTTGTTCTTTCTGTCGTTAATGATTTAGTAGTTTTTTCATACTATTTCATTACTGTTTTTGTGTGTGTTTTTTTGCCTATCATTATTGTGTATTATTTGACAGAAGTTGCGAATAGCACGCAACGAAATGATGACATATTTGTATACCGTCCATCAGCAAACTTAGTAAAGATCGGCAGATTGAAACGAAAACATAACACCAACTAGCTTTCATCAGAAGTTTTTTAGGTTTAACCTTATGAGCTAAACTCAGAACTTATGTTTCACTTCAATTTACCCTTTTCTTCATTGTCTGTTGTTTTATATATTTCATTACACATTTTCATAAGCCTAGTGGTATAAACGCTAAAAGTTTGAGTGAAACCCTAACAGAAATATAACAGTAACAATTTTTTTTCCTTCTGACTTTATAATGTAATATAATATGTTTATATATGTTGTGTACTTATCAACAGATATGGATATTATTCGTCAATTGCACGAGTCATAGGTTATCACTCTAAATTTAAAATATAATATTTGACAAAATCTTACTTATATTTTTACACGTTTCTTAAGACCGAAAAAACAGTACAATTTAATTCAGGAAACTCCCTTAAATATATATATATATATTATGAGTTTCTACATGAAATCTCTACAGTATTAAAACCTTAATAAATCCATGCTTCTAACACGTGTACATTTAAACCTACATATATATGTAAAAACGGTTGGTTTGGGTTGAGATTTTATTTTTTTATGTAGAGGAGCGAACAACGTTTCGACCTTCTTCGGTCATCGTCAGATTCACAAAGAAAGAAAGAGGTAAATGACCGATAGCTGATCACATGTTTGAAGGGGGTTGTGTAACTGAGTGTAGGAATGTAGAGGGCGTGCTTAGATGTTTGAATATATTTATTAATATAGGTATAAAGGTGTTCCTTTGTATAGATTTATTTTGGGCTTGAGTTGTTGTATAAGTAAGGCTTGTTTAATTTTGCGTTTGTTTATTCCTTCACTCAGTTACACAGCCCCCTTCAAACATGTGGTCAGCTATCGGTCAGTTACCTCTTTCTTTCTTTGTGAACATGACGATGACCGAAGAAGGTCGAAAGGTTGTTCGCTACTCTACATAAAAAATGTTCTCAACCCAAACCAGCCGTTTTTACTTAGATATTTTTCTCTACAAGTGGGTTTTCTCATCATCACTGATTTAAACCTACAGTTTAACATTTATCTTTGTCACTAAAACAAACTTTAAAATTCTTACAGCTAGTGATCTGGGGACGAGATTACGAGCTCTTAGCTTACAGTAATTGGTGAAGACACGGCATGGGAACTTGACCGACCTTTGGGCATGATAAAGGCGCGTCATGCATCACTGACCCAAAGTCAGTGTTAAGAATTTAACTTAAATGTAATTGGTGTGACGATAAGTTCATCCTGTCGTGCTACTCAGTTATGCGAAATTTGTGTAACTTCGTTATGAAATATCAATGGCCTATTTTTACATATATTACATTTTTCAATAGTTACAGTGTTAGCAAATCAAGGGCAACCTAAAAACTAAACATAATTATGTGTGCGTGCTTGCTCTATTTATAGTTGCGCGTGAAAGCTGGTGTAGCTCGTGGGAATATCGTGAAGACATTAAGATATTATTTTGTTTCGTTCTTATGTAACTAGGTTTTCCCTCACGTAACCAAACAACACCTAGAAAGAGTGGCCAGTGCATATGTAATCAAATTTATTGTTTTAAAGACACCTGTAAAACTGAATATGTTTTCATTATTATTTTGTGCCACTTTCATAAATATAAATAAATAAAATGATACTTCGTAATTGAAAGTACTTTTTATTTGAAGTATAAATTTCAACAAATATATACTTCATAAAACATTTTGCTGTTCTTTCTTATCGCAGAGTGTTCTAGCATACTCTATGTAGGGATGGCACAAAGGCCCGAATTAAAGTAATACAAAATTCATCTAGATTTGTTTCTCTACAAGTCATCAGTAGCTAGGTATGAAGAGCTACCCTACATTGTCACACTGTCTCCGGTGTATATGCCGCTTTTCAGCTATCCAGAGCGTCACAAATCGAAAAGTGACGAATAGCTAAAACCCGATATTTCTTATATTTGTTCATGATCATCATTGTTCAAAAGGCCTAGCGCCTACCTAGTTTTAGTAGTAACTATAATTTTATCATCATAGGGTAAAATAAAACAGTCTTTACAACCTTTGACTATCAATTTTATTATTATTGGTAGCAAAATTTATGAAGCTTTAGAATACAACCTATAACATAGTAATGCTCATATTTCATATAAAAAGAAATAAAGAAACAAGTATAGCGAAAAATATTTATCTTTAAATAAAACAAGCAAACAATGTAGGGCTGGCTACTGAACTTGAGAAAAGGAACCAAACAAGACAGGGATATAAATGAACATAGCACTTGATTGGCTTATGACGACATAGCAGACGAAGCTGTCTCGACTTTACATGGAGAATAAAATCTTTACATCATTGGCTTCTTTACCGGCTAAACAAATTGAATTGTAACTTCCAGTTGCAATATGTTACTCTAATGTTAGATAGTCAAAAAAGTAATATTCTAAATGTAACAAAAAAAAGCATCACGACAAAAACAGGAATTCTGTTCAAACACCAAGTTTTTGATGGACAAGTAGAGAAACCAGAATTTAAACGCTTACTCTGCTGTGTGATCATTAGGTGATCGTGTGACACGTCCACTTCCATCCATATGTTGTTTGGTTACTCTGCTGTGTAATCATTAGCTGATCATATGACACGTCCACTTCCATCCATATGTTGTTTGATTACTCTGCTGTGTAATCATTAGCTGATCATATGACACGTCCACTTCCATCCATATGTTGTTTGGTTACTCTGCTGTGTAATCGTTAGCTGATCATATGACACGTCCACTTCCATCCATATGTTGTTTGGTTACTCTGCTGTGTAATCATTAGCTGATCATATGACACGTCCACTTCCATCCATATGTTGTTTGGTTACTCTGCTGTGTAATCATTAGCTGATCATATGACACGTCCACTTCCATCCATATGTTGCTTGGTTACTCTGCTGTGTATTCATTAGCTGATCATATGACACGTCCACTTCCATCCATATGTTGTTTGGTTACTCTGCTGTGTAATCATTAGCTGATCATATGACACGTCCACTTCCATCCATATGTTGTTTGGTTACTCTGCTGTGTAATCATTAGCTGATCATATGACACGTCCACTTCCATCCATATGTTGTTTGGTTACTCTGCTGTGTAATCATTAGCTGATCATATGACACGTCCACTTCCATCCATATGTTGTTTGGTTACTCTGCTGTGTAATCATTAGCTGATCATATGACACGTCCACTTCCATCCATATGTTGTTTGGTTACTCTGCTGTGTAATCATTAGCTGATCATATGACACGTCCACTTCCATCCATATGTTGTTTGGTTACTCTGCTGTGTGATCATTACCTGATCAAGTGACATGTCCACTTTCATCAATATCTTGTTTGGTTCCTTTTTTCTAAGTTCGGTAGCCGGTCCTACATAATTATTTCCTAATATTTGTGTCAGTAAAATATATAATTCCTGTAAACGTCATCAACATTGTTTAAGACAAACGACTAAGTTTTGTATTTTTTGCTAACTTTGGTGAAAAACCAAAAAAACTTAATAAAATATTTGCTAACTCCAAAAGTGTATATTAATCACAAGCTCTTCCTCACGTGATGGCCTAACGTGGCATATGGCATGGGTTCCAATCCCTGTTGCTAACATGCTCTTCCTATCAGCTATGAAGGAATTATAATTTGACTGTCAATCCCATTATTCGTTGGTGAAAAGAGTAACCTAAGAGTTTGTGGTGGATGGTGTTGACTATCTGTTTACCTTTTAGCCTATCACTTCTAAATTAGGGACGGTTACCACAGGTAACCCTCGAGCAGCTTTGTGCGAAATAAAAAAAAATCCAAATTTCAAGTGAGAGACAATGGAAACCGTACACTAAACACCAAAACGTAGAACATTAAATAACATATAACCCGTTCCAATACTAAACAAAAAGACGTACAGCAGAGTGCGTTGAGTTATATATGTGTGTGTATGTATGTAAATGAACATGAATAATTATCACGAAAGCAATTGGTAGGAAATCGTGAATTGTTAATTAAAAATTCGTACTATTATAATGAACAGTTAAAAAGGGGAGGAACTTTAACTGTAAATTAACAAGTTTTAAGAAAACGACTAAATTAATATACTGACTCTAAGAGGTTTTGGACACACAAGATTCACAAAATGTCAAAAGACACAAATATCTTACTTTATAACAAAATAGTTAACACAAATAAACAGAAAGTAGGAGCTTCTAAAGATCACATCAAGAACCAGACATTAATAACTGTTTCTACAATAAAGAAAATCAATTTATACTCAGAAATCAAAACTTATATACACGAACATGTCCGACCACTACAGAAATCTACCAAATTAATAATCGTGGTCCAGCACAGAATATCATAAACACAGCTAAATCCAAGGTTATACTATATGTAAAACAAGCACAAAACAAAGCACCATAAGAATATGAAATACAAACAGTACTATTAAAGAAAGGTACTCAGAGACTGTTTGGTCTCTTAATAGCTTTATTTAAGCTATCCCTAAATTCGGGATACATCCCTGCCTCTTGGAAGCAAGCAAATTATGTTCTTTAAGGAAGAAAAACCAACCAAATAGCCAGAAAATTAGAAATCAATCAGTTTAACTCGTTGTCAAGGCAAAATTTTAGAGAGAATAATTAGAAATAAGATCTCAAATTTTCTATGGATCACATTAAAATTACTTGAAGTTAAAAATGGTTTCAGAAAATTTTGACAATTTAACATTTAGTTAGCTTTAACCAAAAGAAATGCAATGTCGCTTGCTTTTTCGATATCGAGAAAACATTTTACACTGTTTGGCATAATAGTTTAAGTTTCAACTTAAAAGAAATGGAATTACCAACACAAGTTATTCGCTGATTATCCAACTTTCTTAACGACCGAAAATGTAGAGTAAATGTTGAGGTCATCTACTCGGAGCACTTTACTCCACAGCCGAGTTAACTCTATCCTGTACATCATGCATGTAAGCGACACGCCATTAAACGATATTAATTGTAGCTCAATTTCACAGTTTACTGATGATATGACCATCTAGAAGAGCTCAAACACACCCTCAATAGAATCAAATAACTTAAAACCAGTTTTAAGTCAAATAGTTGAGTACTGTCAGAAATATAGAATCAAAATAAATATACCGAAAAAAATGATATTATTCGCAAAATCACTTAATTTACGTAGAAACCCTCCTAAATTACACCTGAAAGAAACTCCTCTAAATATCAGTTCGTCAGCAAAAAGTTTAGGCCTAACATGTGATTCAAAAGTAACTTGTAGAAAACATATATCTGAAATTATGAGAAAAGTGTGACAACGAGTAAACTATTTCAAAAGGCTAACAGATTAAAACACGGGTACATTCACAGAAAACATTATTAACGTTTATAAACAATATATTAAACTAATAGTAGACACAGAAACATCAACAGAAAACATTATTAAAATTTATAAACAATATATTAGACCAGTAATAGACACAGAAACATCAACAGAAAACATTATTAACATTTATAAACAATATATTGGACCAGTAATAGACATAGAAGCATCAACGGAAAAATTTATAAACAGCATATTAGACCAGTAATTTCTGAAGTCTTTGATTAACAAGCGTTAATCACAGTTACAGCTTCCGAGGTTTATAGTACACAAACTGTGGCAAACGAATATTGTCTCTTGGCCCGTCGCGTTAGTTAATTTTATAAACGTGAGGTGAGTTTCTAGAAATTTCAGCTTGCACAACAATACTAATGATAATACATTGTTGATACACTCAAGAATCTTTTACAACTGTAGTGAATAAGCAGTAATTTCGCAATATAGATTTAATAGTATAAGTTATTCACATTTCTAAATACAAATTTAACGTAGACAAACGTCGATATTAAAACAAATATATAAAAGTAAATCAGTCAGATCTTACTCAAATAAATGAAGAAAAATACTACGGTACGAACTAGTTGTGAGTGTTTGTAACCAAATAAATCGAAGAATTTAAAATAACGTTGAATGCTACTAGCATTATATTCAGTACTTAAACAACCAACCTAAAATCTCGGTGCCGAACACGGAGGAAAGGACTACTGTAGCTGTTGTTAATGGTTAATAAACTGCACGTTATATAATATCCTACGTGACACTGTTGAACGTAACGCTATATTCAAATTGCCTCGCACCTGACGGAGAGCACGTAATTAAGCTCACGTTGAATATATATGTGAAAACGGCTGGTATGGACAGAGAAAACTCTATGTAGAGGAGCGAACAACGTTTCGTCCTTCTTTGGTAATCGTCAGGTTCACAAAGAAAGAAAGAGGTAACTGACCGATAGCTGACCACATGTTTGAAGGCGGCTGTGCAATTGAGTGTAGGAATGTAGAGGTGCTTAGATTTTTGATTATATTTATTAATATAGGTATAAAGGTGTTCCTTTGTATTGTTTTATTTTGAGCTTGAGTTGTTGTACAAGTAAGGCTTCTTTAATTTTGTGTACTTTGAATCTGGTTTTCCTTTTTCTACTTGTTTCTCCAATATAGAAGTCGTGGCAGTTATCACATTGTATTTTATAAATATTGTTTGTGTGGTGTTTGTCAGTGTAGTTTTTACATAGTATAGACCTTAGTTTTGTGCCTGGTTTTGAATAAATTTGGTATTAACTGGAACGTCATATTTTGTTACTAGTTTTTGCCAAATGTTGATTATGTTTCTGTTGATGTCGGGAATATATGGTATGCAGGAGTATATAGTTTCGTGATTTTTGTAAATCGTGGGGTATATTTAATTTGTTAGTTGATTTTGCTTTTTGTCTAGATGTGTGCGTGTGATGTTTTCTACGGTTTGTGGAGGAAACTTATTGATGTTGATGAAATATTGTTTTATTTTGTCTAATTCCTCGTTAATTTTATGTTTATGAATATAATAAAACATTTAAGCACGCCCTCTACATTCATACTCTCAATTACACAACTGCCTTCAAACATGTAGTCAGCTATCGGTCAGTTACTTCTTTCTTTCTTTGTGAACCTGACGATGGCCGAAGAAGGTCGAAACGTTGTTCGCTCCTCTACGTAGAATTTTCTCTATCCGTTCCAACCGCTTTTACATATACATTTTTCTCTACAAGTGGGTTTCTCGTCATCACGGATTATTTACGTTGAATAAATACATTTCATAGTTAGCACAAAAGCTCAGATTAAGGATTTAGGGATGAGTAGTCCAGGTAATTCTAGAGTGGCTTTACGCAAAATTCAAAACAAAAGTCCAAATGTACGCGTGAAAGGATTCGAAATGTATAATATGTAACTGTAAAAAAAAAAAAAAAAAATTATAAAATAAGTATTAACACCCTTTTATCGAATGTTATGCTAATTATTCTGCTTAGTTCATTGGTATATAAAACAGGTGACTTAAAATGTTGATAACCTTTGGCTATAGATTTCTTTTGACCAATCGCGACGTTAGAGTCTTACCAATCGTTCTAGAACCCAAACGTAATGATAAAAAAATTCACTGTGATAAACGGAATAATAATTTGATCTATGTAAGTTCTTACTTCCCGATTTGTAAGAAATCCTTACGTGATAGAAAAAAGTCGAAATTACGTAGTTCAATTATGCAAAATCTGTTATTACAACCAAAATAATTTTTATGAAGTTTAAATTTCCATGTCTGTGTTGTCAATTATTTGGTATAAAATTGAATTAATTAGTTTTCCATTATATGAGCACTCTAAAGAACTGGCAACTCACTTTTCAGCCAGTGTAAATTAACATGTAATGTACATGGAAACACTAACACAAAGACAAAACAGTACCCCTGTATACGTACCGGTACTACAGAACATTTTGGGAGGTATTCCAAGATGAACATGTAATATATTGCAAACAACATGACCACAACACTACAGATATTGTGTGCTAGTAGCTAAAAATCACCTCCACAGAAAGTATATGATCCTTTTCAAGAAGGAGGGAATGTGTATTTTCTTTTAGCAAAGCCACAGCAGACTATCTGCTGAGTCCACCGAGGGGAATCGAACCCATAATTTTAGCGTTGTAAATCCGTAGACTTACCACTGTACCAGCGAGTGACGAGTGTATGAGTATCAAAATATTTTTATTTCTATCTATTTACTGTAAAAATAGTTGATATACTGGTCATGCATAATAAACACCGTTAACACTACGTTGTGATATCTAACCGTTTTCTTCTGTTATTCGCCACATTATAATTAACAATAACCAGTTTTGTCCTTTAAAATATGTGAGTGACTGGTGAAGTAGAACGTTTGTCAGCGTTTTGCGCATGTTTTTAATCTTACACTTTACTCAAGACAGAAAAATGTGTAATATTTTAACTCGCAAACACAATAACCTATGGCTGTAAAAATTAAAAACTCCTGTCTTTACTACTTACTAAATATTCTAACATGGTGCCAGCCTTTCAGCTGAAGATTATTTCAGTGACGACGAGAAAATCCACTTGCAGAGAAAAATATATATGTAAAAATGGCTGGTTTGGGTTGTGATTTTTTTTTTTTTTTATGCAGAGGAGCGAACAACGTTTCGACCTTCTTCGGTCATCGTCAGGTTCACAAAGAAAGAAAGAAGTAACTGACCGATAGTGTAGGAATGTAGAGGCCGTGCTCAGATGTTTGATTATATTTATTAACATAGGTATAAAGTTGTTCCTTTTTATTGGTTTATTTTGAGCTTGAGTTGTTGTATAAGTAAGGCTTCTTTAATTTTGCGTTTGTTTATGTTTGTTTCTTTATTTAGTATTAGGGTGTTTTTTTATGGTTATGTTGTGTTTATTTGATTTGCAGTGTTCGAAAACGTGTGAAGGTGACTTGTGTTCTTTGAATCTGGTTTCCATTTTTCTACTTGTTTCTCCAATATAGAAGTCGTGGCAGTTATCACATTGTATTTTATAAATAATGTTGGTGTGGTGTTTGTCAGTGTAGTTTTTACATAGTATAGATCTTAGTTTTGTGCCTGGTTTTTGAATAAATTTGGTATTAACTGGAACGTCATATTTTGTTACTAGTTTTTGCCAAATGTTGGTTATTTTTCTGCTGATGTCAGGAATATATGGTATGCTGCAGTATATGGTTTCGTGATTTTTTTAAATCGTGGGGTATATTTACTTTTGTTAGTTGATTTTGCTTTTTGTCTAGATGTGTGCGTGTGATGTTTTCTACGGTTTGTGGAGGAAACTTATTGATGTTGATGTAGTATTGTTTTATTTTGTCTAATTCGTCGTTAATTTTATATTAATAAATATAATAAAACATTTAAGCACGCCCTCTACATTCCTACTCTCAATTACACAACTCCCTTCAAACATGTGGTCAGCTATCGGTCAGTTACTTCTTTCTTTCTTTGTGTACCTGACGATGACCGAAGAAGATCGAAACGTTGTTCGCTCCTCTGCATAAAAAATTTCCTCAACCCAAACCAGCCATTTTTACATATATATGAAGATTATTTCGTTATTCACATAGATCCCAAAGTTGCACTCTGTGTTGCGCATGCGCCTCTATAAAACAGTTATAACTGTAGTAAAATATATCAGTAGTAATACTATCAATATTAGATATAAGAGTTATATTTTGTAAGGAAATATTTTACTGTTTATAGTTGCAATATTGTGCCATTTGTCACGTGGATGTGAAACACAGTTTAAACTGTTCCATTTTGTTCATGAACCATGACCAGAGTTTAAATAACATAAATGTGAAGAGCTATTAGGTGAATTAGAACCACAGCGTGTTCTAGCTACAAATATCATTAGCTTCCAAACCGTGAGACAGACCATCTTTAAAAACGCTGTTGTATGGTGATTTTGTCGTGTTTCGGTTGAAGGGTACCTATTTCGAGACTCAGTTGATTGTTCGTTGCCCTATTAATCAAGCAAACTTCACAACGTGGAACTGTATTTTCTTACAGCCGAAGTTGACTGTACGCTAATGTCCTTGAGTCACATCAAACATGTATGAAATATTCTTGATTGACGCATCTCATCGAGATACTTCAGTCACTAAATATGTAGACGCATCTCATCAGATACATGAATCACTAAAGATGTAGATGCATCTCATCCAGATACACGAGTCACTAAATATGTCTCTTTTATCAACTATGATTTTGTGTTGATCGCGGTGAACATCTCCACGTGAAATGTCATGAACTTCAACCCAGCTACACCAAATGTTTATTTACGAGCTTAGACTCAATGACCAATAATTTACATTTCAGATTATATTCCTGGACACCGTATGCCGAACTTGCATTATAAAGAAATCTAAAAAGAGAACGATTACTATTGTTTCACAGGATTTGAGTTGGATTGATATAGTTCAAACAATATAACTTCCAATTTTCCCTGTAGAAACTTCGTTTATTATAGTTGTTGAACGATGATGATCCATTTCCCAACCCAAGAACTTAACTTCACTTGGACAGAACAATATTGAGAATATATACATATATATACAACCTGTTCTGATGATAATTTTACATTCCGAAACATATCCCTTTCATAACGGGACTTTTTTTCTAGCGTAAGAAACCGTCGTTAACACTCGGGTATACAACTTCTCAGCCTTTTCAGGATAATAATACATCGCGTGCATATAAGTCACGGAACTTTGGTATGACGATGACTCTAAGTTAGGGTATTCACCATACAACTGTATGTTTAGGGAAGTCACGTCTCGGAAAGACCAAAGCGGAAGGACGTTTTTTGTATCTCCCACCTTCAAATAATCTGCTATGGGTTAGTTTAAGAAGACATGGTCAGTAGTTAAGTTTGATGTGATTTTCCGTGAACTCATTTTAGTTGTTATGGGTTAAAGGCTTAAAACCGGCGAAGCATTATAAATCGTTAGATCTGACGTTTAGTTAGGCCTATTCATTTTAGAGTTCGTATTAGCATCGTTGTAACAACGTTTGAAATCACTGATTTGGTTGGGAAATATACGAACGCTAAGGTGCTCAGTGTTTGCCATGTAACACAATCATGTCTATTTTTTAAATTAAACAGAATGTTTTGTTTCAGGGTAATAATTTTGTCTTTCAGTCTTTTCTCATGTTGTCGCGGGAATTTGAGTTATCTTTGTTATTGTATTAAAACTAATTTGAAAAACTTATCTTAAGATAATCTTTCATTAATCACTAATTTACATAACTTCCGTCAAGGGGGCCGGTATACTTCTAATTAATGGTCTGCCAACAAACATTAAATTGCTTTATATGATTTTGTGGCCCGTCATGGCCAAGCGTATTAGGGGCGTGCGACTTGTAATCTGAGGGTCGCGGTTCGCATCCCCGTCGCGCCAAACATGCTCGCCCTTGGTGCGTTATAATGTGACAGTCAGTCCCACTATTCGTTGGTAAAAGAGTAGCCCAAGAGTTGGCGGTGGGTGGTGATGACTAGCTGCCTTCCCTCTTGTCTTACACTGCTAAATTAGGGACGGCTAGCACAGATGGCCCTCGAGTAGTTTTATGCGAATTTCAAAAACAAACAAAATATAATTTTGAATCACGTGCAAATTCAGTGTTCTATTTATTTTTATTATTCCGTGTTTGTGTATCAGGAGTTTGGTGATTAGGCTGAAAATAATCCGAGGAAGTGACAATTAAAAATAGATAGAAGAACACATTTGTGTTTCTTGCTTATAGGTTCGTTAGATTTAATTAAGTTACGCACGTTAGCCATACGGATAAAATAAAACCAAAAACTCAAGAGCATAAATACATGAATACGAGGGCTGTTCAAAAAATACGCGGACTGACGTCATAAAACAAAATGTACTTTATTTAGAAGTTACAGGTCTGGGACCCCTTCAAAGTACTCTCCTCCCCAACGCACACATTTATCTCAACGGTGTTTCCACTTGTTGAAACAGTCCTGGTACACTTCTTTTGTAATGTCCTCCAGCTCCTTCGTCGCATTTGCCTTAATCTCGGGAATCGTCTTAAATCTTCTTCCTTTCAAGGGTCTTTTGAGTTTGAGAAACAAGAAAAAATCGCAAGCAGCAAGGTCAGGTGAGTAGGGTGGGTGGGTGGGGAAGAACAGTGATCGTTCATGCCACTTGAAACATGCCGTACGCTTCATAGCAACATCACCGTAAGCCATGTTAAGCACAGCAAAAGTTTCAGTCGAAGATTTTCCAAGTTTAACACAAAAGTTCACAGCAAGTCGTTGCTCCTTCAGGTCATTCATTCTGAAATCCGCCAAACGAAAAAATCGCACTTCACTTAAAACCGCGTAGCTAATACACAAATGAAGATATCTGCAATTGGGAAATGGCGTCGTAATCAGCTAATCTGTGCGAACCTAGCGACACCAAGCGGATTCCCCTGGAACCAACTGGAGCCGCGCAATTCAAACAGTCCACGTATTTTTTGAACAGACCTCGTAAAAACAACTGCGATTTATCATTCGAAAACGTCATTAGAATTAACAATAAAATAGGCATTAATGAAAAAATAATTACTATAACAAACATCTAGCTGTGTAACACTGACCTTATGCATGATTAGAAACTTTATTTATAGATACGTATTTAAAATACAAGTAAATCACATTCTGTTTTACCCAAAGCTTAATATAGATTACGATCTAACTGTCCTACAATTAAACAAAACATTGAGAAATAACCTACACTTTGTTTGTTTTTTAATTTTGCGCAAAACTACACAAGGGCTATGTGCACTAGCCGTCCCTAATTTAGCAGTGTAAGACTAGAGAGAAGACAGCTAGTCATCACCACTCACCGCCAACTCTTGGGCCACTCTTTTACCAACGAATAGTTTGATTGACCGTCACATTATAACGCCTCCACGGCTGAAAGAACGAGCATGTTTGGTGCGACGGGTACTCGAACCTGCGATCCTCAGATTACACGTCGAACATATTCATCCATCTGACCATGCCGGGCCTTATAACCTACTTAAAGGCTGTGATATTGTCATATTTTCAATATTGGATTTTCAAATGACTGTTTTAATGATTTAAAAGATGATTATCGTATCGATTTTGAAATAACTGCCATCAATTATCCACGATAGTAATGTTGCTTCACACAATAATTGTCATCTTTTCATTATATTACAAATAATTACGTTACAGTTTTCTACATAATGGTCATACTTATATTTCAGATTTATTTTATCACCATTTGCCCATGTGGTGATATCCACAATGACTCAGCGCTAAGTCAGCAGTAAAACTTGCGTTTCTATATATTTAGAGGAAAGAGCAAAGATATTTCGTTGTATAGTTTTGTATTTAAAAACAACCACGTTTGATAACAATGATTTTAAAAGTTGCGTTCCTAATTTTCCACGTAACGGTTGAATTTGTTTATTATTAAACACAAAGCTAGATAATGGTCCAGCATTTAAAATAAAACCCAAAGTTTTAGTGTTATAAACCCTGAAGCTTATCTTCGAGTCACAATTCAGAGTAGGTGTAGAGGTAAGGGTGTGTCAGTAACTTATTACATTCAACTTGTGGTGGTAGAGACTTGGACCACCAGTTTTAGGGTAAATATGATTTATTTTTTTTAATTACAAGTGAAACCACAATTTTTCGTCATTTACTTTAACGTGTAGAGGGAAATGTTTTTGCTTGTTTTGAATTTCATGTAGAGATAGACGAGGGCTATCTGCGCTAGCCATCCATAATTTAGCTGTGTAAAAAGACAGCTATTCATCTTCACCCACTGCCACTTCTTGGGTTACTCTTTTACCAACGAATAGTGGAATTGGTTGTGATATTATAACGTACCCACGGCTGAAAGGGTGAATATGTTTGGTGGGACGTGGATTCGAATCCACGACCCTCAGATTACTAGTAGAGCCATGCCGGGCCTCGAGGGAAAGGCATACAACCGTCAGATAGGGTCGTACATGTAATTTTGTGACTTTGTTCATTTCATAATTTGATAACACTTAAAACTTGTGATAAGTGAGTACTTAGATAAATGGATTAAATTAATAAACTAAAGCTGACTAAACTATGTTTCTATGACTACGATACCTTACTCTATCTCATGCAAACAAGACTGTTTTGTAACCAAAGTACTGGCTCGAGGTCATGTGCAATTAATATTTACTGTTAGAGATTCGATAATAATTAAAAAAAAATTCCAGTCCGTACTAATTTCTACATTGTTATCAATGGTGGTGTTATGTTTAGCCTGATTTAAACTTTAATATTATATATATATTCAACTTGTTGTTTTTCTTACATCTTCCATGAAAATAGTGCTGGAAGCGGATGCCATAATTTTTTACTATTATTTTGGTTTGAATAATTTCCCGGATCTACGATCCACATACACCACCTATTGTCAACCACTTTCTCCAGGAAGTGCTATCTGTGAACAACCAGGAGAGAAGTTTGTTTAGATCGATTGTGCTTCTGTAGTCATTACCCTTCTGTGATTACCCTTTCCCACCCTCTTACTGTACGATTCAAATCGATTGTTGACATTGTTTTGGTGAAACATTTTTGCAAAACATATGTAAACATTAAGCTAAATAAAAATCGGCTGAAATAAAAAGTTGACACACAAGAAGCGTTCGAAAGCCATTTAAAACGTTGAACGTGTAAGTACAAATGTCTTAATACTTAAAATTTTTAAGACGCACCATTTTTTCTGAACTGAAGTCGTGGGTCTTGTGAGAAATTTATGAAAAGAAAAGGTTTATCATTACGATGAAGGGCAACAATTAGTCAAAAATTGCCGTCAGATTTTGAAGATGGAACGTAAAACGACATTCTTTGGGACAATAGTGATTCAAGCGATGAAGATGTTTCAGCTTAGAATATAACAATGAAGTAAGTCAAAAGAAACGTTATTGTAATGAAAATGTTAGATTTTCTATATATTTTATTTTAAATAGATTATTATCATTTTCAATTCGTTAATAAACTAGTTTGAAACATATTTACTCCTTTGTAATTATCATCCTTTCTTTTTTTAAAAAAATCTATTTTTGAAGAATGGGGTGCGTCTTAAATTGGAAGTAATATTAAATGCGTGTGTTTCCTTATAGTAAGTAAAGCCGCTTCGGGCCTTCTGCTGAGTCCACCGAGTGGAAATGAACACTTGATTATAGCGTTGGAAATCCGTACCAGCGGAAGACGAAGTAATAGGGTATTTAAACCCGTTTAGACCGTTGGAGATGTTTAAAATGGTGAAACATTATTGTATTCAAATTACCTTTAAACAAATAAGTGTTTTTTGGTAATCGAACATCTGAAAGAACCATGGGACCTGTTTTGTATCGATGTGAACTTTGACAGTTTTCTTTTATGTGTAATTTTGGTGGAGTGTATAAAAAGCATTGTATAAATTATTTCTTTTTACGATATTAAAATATATTGTGTTAGACTGTCGTATAGATATGTTGATTGTTGATGTATCGACAATGATTGCAGGCTGTGGCCATTAAGTGTCGCTTTTTTGATACGTGATTCTTATGTGATCTAAACTCATGATTTGCCAAACTACTTTAAAATGAACTTACTGTTACTAGATTACAAATTATTTGGAAACTTCAAAATAGTTTTAATATAACGTACTAAATCTATCAACACAGTGTAGTTACTTTTGAAATATACAGTAAATATATTCTAAAATCCACATTTTGTTCTAAGTTACCTTAATAACAAGGCAATTCATGTTCAATGCATAGTTTTCATGCTTTGTTTACATGATAAATTAAGAATTTCTTTGGCATTTCTTTTTTACCATAGATTAATTATTTGTAATATTATACTTGTCACACTGCCAGAAAATTAAATAATTATACTAATTTTAGGTTATTAGATTTTCTAAAATATTAATAATTGAAATTATATGAATAGCGTTCCGACCATAGATATTTATGTATATTGTATTATAATTGGGTCCCTAAGTGGTACAGCAGTATGTCTGTGGAAACTGAGTTTAGATTCCCGTGGTGGGCAGAGCACAGATAGCCCATGGTGCAGCTTTGTGCTTAATTAAAAAATAACAGTATTACAACTGATGTAATGACCTTTGGAGTAATGATCCTCTGCAGTGGACATAGTGTGGTTTAAATATCAATATATATTCTTCTTAATCGAAAACCTTAAAAGACTCATCAACAGTTTCCTTTTGTACATTGTTTGACGCACAAATTTATTCAGTATCAAACCTTTTAATTACATTTTATCTTCTGAGTTATGCGCTCGTCTTTTATATTTAAACTTCGTAAATACGTTAGCGTCATTAAATGGAATTTTATTAATTTTTTTGTTTTGATTTCTCAGTTCCACATTTTCCCATAATCTGTTTACACACTGTTTAGTAGCATTTGATATTACTTTACATGTTTACATATTCATGCATATTGCTGTCCAATTTATGAGTTGTGTTTTATTTAGAATAGGCTTAGAACCATGTTTACTCTTTTATTGATTTCGATCGTTCTTTTTCAGGGGTGATCCCGACAAGTGTGATTATTTTGGCAATACTGCTCTCCACTGCGCTACTGCTAACGGGCACATGAATTGTGTGTCCTTTCTTGTAAACTTTGGGGTCAACCTGTGGGCAATGGACAATGACTTCCACACAGCAAAGGACATAGCGGCTATTAATCAAAGAAATGAAATTCTTAAGTTCCTGGATCAAGTGCTTAGTCGGCAGAGCATGGAAAATCCTAAAACAACCCAGAAAATGAAGGAAAAGGCAGTACGAGATACCGAGAAACGGGTAAAGCACTTCCAGAAAATCCAGAAGAAGGCGACCAAACAAGCAGAGAAGTCTGAAAAGCAGTTGGAAAGGCAGAGACAGAGAATGTCTGGGGTCGAGATTCAGGTGCATAGCACTGGACCCCGTTCTTCCGTTGCTGGAATTGGTCAGTCTCTCCGAAAAGACTCCAGACTCTTGTATATCAGTTCTCCCAAATATTCGGACATCGTGAACAGCAACCAGAACAACTCTAGTATAAGTCTGAAGAAAGGTCTGGGTGCGGTGTCTAGAAAAGTTCAGCAGAAGAAACAGGTGGCAGGTGGCGACTTCAAGGTCAGAGAACTGGAAACTGATGGCAAGCAGTCAGTGCGATCCCTGTCTGGACTTAGAAGGGATTCCGAAGTGATGTATGTTCCAAAATACGATTCCCAAAGTATGTCGTCTGGTAGTCAAAGGAAACATATGAAAGATGTGTTCAATAAAACTGGCGATCACTTGTCACGTGCTGCCAGTGAACCTGACCTGCTCTACACGGGGGATTCTGGAATAGACGAAGAGGTGGCATTGGCCGAACCCCCGAGTATTTTCGAAAGACCGGGATTTGGAAGCGTTGCTTTTAGAAATTCCATTTCGGGAGCGTTGCTGACACTTCCTAAATACCAGAATGGGGTTGGTGAAGGGGAAGAGTATGACAGTGACAATGGCTCCCACACACGCCGGGGTAGCGGAAGTGACAGCATCGGGAGTGCGGGAAGTTTGGCGCACAGAAACCAGAAGACTCCCTGGGATGAAGATGAACTGAACCTTGATGATGATGAAACAGATACCGCACCAATCATTTTATTCCTGGCAGCTAGTGGGCTAAACAACTACATCCCTCTGTTCTCTAAGGAGAAAATCGACCTGGAGTCCTTAATGCTCCTTACAGACGAAGACCTGAAGAACCTAGGTCTTCCTCTTGGGCCTAGACGAAAGTTAGCTAACGCCATTGAACAGAGAAAATCAGCGCTTAAGGACCCTGGAGAAGTCGCCGATTCAAAATTGTGAGAGAGGTAGAGGAATCTTTGTTGCATTTTTTTTAACCTTTGCTGGTCAGTATAGCTGGTGTATCTCATGTACTGGTCAGTTATGCATGGTAGCTTAGGTAGGAAATCTAATCGGCTGAAGTTCCGTGCTTGTACAGATGGCTTGTTTTGATGAAATTCTTAAATAATTTGTACAAATATCTGTACAGAAATGTACTTTAATATTTTGCACTAATCACAAAAAATGAAATTGTCTTTATCCATAATAATATGGATTAGCAAATATTTAATAAATTCAAAACAATGACCTCGTTAAATCTATCCGGATATTTTTGAGACAAATGTAATTGGGAGTCACTGATTTTACTTGTTCAAAAGGTAATGTTGATTCTTATTTCGTAACGGAATCATTATTGAAAATAAACGTTTAGAGAGTTGGTTCAGAAACTATGTATCCATCTTATTCATGATTTGTAAATTAATTTCAGGTCTTCTGTGTATTTTGTGTATCCTTTTTTTTTTTTACAAATTTCACAGGAAATCCTAACTGTAATTAATTACTACATAGTTTGTTGTTTTGTTTTTTGCATAATCACTTGTTATTAGGTCTGTAACCAAAAATTCATTACCCACAAGGAATTTAGTTCGTAATTAGTTTTGAAGAATGCGTTAAAAAAATCGACAAAGTCAGACACCATCTGTAATTCTACTGTTAATTGTCATCTGAAGATATATATATACCTTGTGTGTTTGACGGTTACTACTAGCAACTTTGTGAAACGTTTATAATATTGTGCGAGTACAATACAAAGTTGGATTTTTAAAATGGAATTTCAAACATCAGAATAAAACTTACTAAGGTCGATTTTTCTTATCTAAATTTCGAGACAAAAAATAATATGTATATAATAGACACAGTACAATAAACCTTGACAAGTGGTACAAGGAGTTGGCGGCAACTGCCCTTTGTAGAAAACGAAAGTAAGTGCATAGTTTTGAAATACTGATAAAATAAGTGCATTTTGGAGGTACAGAAAATGCGTTTTAGTTAAATTCTATAATTTTCATTAATCATTCTACAATGGTTCCCGCCATTATTTGACAGGCTTTTATACTAGTGATAAATGTAACAGACTTATTTTGTTGTATAACACTATCAACACATTTTTATTTTTGTGATTGTTCGTACTACGTGAGCCATTGGAAGAAAATATTTTAGGCTGTGTTGGACAACTTAAGGGTCAGCAGGTAGCCCGACGTGGCTTTGCTATGATAAAACACACACACACACACACACAACTTGAAAGGACCAATGTCTTTAGGTTACAGTAAATAGAGTAGTTGCCAGATGTTGAAAAAATACAATAATGTAATGGTTTTGAAAACTATATACACATTAAGTAGTAATAGGCATTTGAATTATTATTATTATATGTATTTAAAACATTTTGTAATTAATCATAGTTACACATATGACTCACAGGTGGCTTTGAATCACTAATTAACCACTCACACTTCATTGTTTCAACATGGCAGTCTCCATGAGCTACTGTTTTCATGTTATTGTGGAAGATTGTTTGTTTTTTGGCATTTCACGCAAAGATACACGAGGATTATCTGCGCTAGTCGTCCCTAATTTAGCAGTGTGCAGCTAGTCATCACCACCTACCGCCAACTCTTGGGCTACTCTTTTACCAACGAATAGTGGGGTTGGTTGTCACATTGTAACGCTCCCACGGCTAAAGGGAGAGCATGTCTGGTGTGACGGGGATTCAAACCCGCCGCCCTCAGATTACGGATCGAGCGCCTTAACCATCTGGCCATGCCAGGCCTTTTTGTGGAAAATGAAAGTAACTTTACAATTTCAAGAAACTTTGTAAATGTGTTAAACAATGTACCCTAGATAGGAGGAACAGAAAAATAGGACAGTGCCCTGATTACGTGTTCCAATGACTGATAATTCATCCTGTGTTACTTATTTGGATAGTCTTCAAATATTAGGCTGCTAAACTAAATTCACAGATGTAAAAAGAATAGCAAGTGTCAGAAAAAATTAAGAATGTAGTCAGTCTTTCTAAGATAATTGATGGCTCTGTTACTTCAAAGCTGTAGCAGCCCAGCCCTAAACTTTTGTTATAGTTAGCACTAGGATTAAAACGGACAGCCAATCTGTCTCCTAGGGGAATTAGTCCTGATGCTAAACCAGGTGCTGCTACTACAGGCACAAGCATGCAATCAAATCCGGAGTGTTTGTAACAAAATGGTATATTTGGAAAGTAAAAGCAGAGGATTTTACATTACGTGTCAAATACGAACATGTCCTGAAGAGAGCTGCAGGTGTTAAGCAGTGTAAGGAGATACTTTTTAAAAAGTTCCCCAGTGGTACATCAGAATGTCTGTGGAGTCACTGCTAAAAACTGGGTTCCGATAGCCGTAGTGGACAGAACACAGATAGCCCTTTACGTAGCTTTGTGCTTTATTCCAAACAAACAAACAGTACTTTTGAAATTTAGATATACTGATCTAGTAGCTATAGAAGTTCAGTGCCATCAGTCATGTTGTAAGACATATATTAGTTACTTGGCATCGTCTTCTAAGCCACCTGTTGAGGTATACAAGTGTCATGAGGCGTAATTCATTCATTTATACGAAACAATAGTTGTAGAAAACATTATTAGGGCAGGAGAGATATGTAAGTAAGTACTTTGACAACAAGCTTTTTCAAGAGGTTGTCAGGAACATCTGTGAAAATGATGTAGAATATCAAAATTGTCAATTGAAGAGACGTTTACAGTTTAAAGGTCCATAGATGAGCTTTATTAAATCAACAAATCGTAATTCATGTGCACTGGTTTTGAAATAATTTCATCAATGTATCAAATGTTATATTTGCCATTTGTTAATTAAAGTATTTTACTTATACTTCTTAACGGTATAAATGTATACTGTGTTATTGTTGTTGGGTTTAAGATTCTTATATAGTAGGTGTCTGTAACTCGCTGGCGATAAATTCAAAAATCAAAGAATAGACTCACTTCACTTGTTTTTAAAATAATATATATATTCAGAGCTAGTTAAACAACTTATTAACACTATAAATATCATAGGCATACTACAAACACTATATAGTTTTCTTCTTGTTGTAAAAGTCCACTTAGACCTATTCAGTTGCTTTAGAATTTCAGTTGACCGAACTGTTTTTCTCGATTACTATCGTCAAACTATCCGACCATAGTTCACTTACGTTTCGTCGAATTACTACGGTTGTATCCCATACTTCTAAACTCGTCTGATCCTTTTTCGTATATAGACTTACTTCCAACAAACGCCTGCTTTTCGTAAATAGGCCCACTTCCAAATAATCGTCTACACAGACATGTTTAATTACTTGAGAACTCTAGACTATTCTTCCTATCACTTTCAACATCTTTAGTATCATTCTATTATATATCAACCGTTAGGTTTCCATTCCTACAAATATTAATTTTGCATTTAACCTTTCTTGGGCCGAACTCCTTCTCGTCTGCTTTGTCTTTATCTATCGGCTGTTACCACTAGTTTCACAATATTTATATGTTTATTACTTAATCGTCTGCCTGACTTCTGGGAAGCTCTATATTCTTTACGTCAGTGTATTGCACGCGGCATTTGATAGTCTCAACATCGATGAATTTTAAACATAGCTTCCAATAATCGTTTTCTTTTAACTCTCTTATTATAAAAATAAAACTAAGCAACCACAAAATATTAACTCATTATATGAACTAGCACTATATACGTTAAATAGTATTTTATATCATGAATCAATAAGTCAGGAGGAACATACAGTTAATGATCATGATGATTTGGAGGAAATATTGTCTGAAAACTTCAAGATCCTTAGCCACAACGATAAAATAAATTTGTGTAAAACTGTGTTAGTTTTGAAAAACGTTTGGACAACTCTCCAACGACACTGGCCTGTGTCCTAAAATTGCAAATGTATTTGATGATGATGCTCTTCAAACATTTGTTTCGTGTAACCTTTTCAATTTTCTTGGTTACTGTATGGGGAAACAGGTGATGTGATTTTGATGAATATGTGAATAGCTTTGCTAATGTTTACGTGAAAACTTTCAGTAGCTCAGGAAATCATCTACTTGGCATCATGAAGTAATTCAAAGGAACACATATCTAAGGGCCAACAGGTGGTCATAGTTCATGGACATCTGATCAAAGGAACACATACCTAAATGCCAACAAGTGCTCATAGTTCATGGACCTCAGTGTCATCTACTATGAAGTGATTGAAACGAACACATATCTAAGGGCCAACAAGTGCTAATAGTTCATGGATATCACTATTATATACTATGAAGTGATTCAAAGGAACACATATCTAAGGGCCAACAAGTGTTTATTGTTCATGGACCTCAGTGTCATCTACTATGAAGTGATTCAAAGGAACACATAACTAAGGCCAACAAGTAGTCATAGTTCATGGACAACAGTGTCATCTACCTGAAGTCAGTGATAAAAAGTTGAAATTCAAGGCAGTGGAAGAGCCTTATTCCGATCATGGGAAAGTAGCTACATGTGCGGTTTTGCATCTCAATCACACTGGGAAGAATATGCCAACATCATCATTCGAAGTTACGATATAGATGTCCTTCTTCAGTAAGACGATCAACAGAAATCTGTGCATGCATATGGGTCAGACTTTAGAACTGTTCATATGAACACCATATCAAGATAGATTGGACAATCTGTTTATGATGCGCTGGTAGGCTTACACTGTTTCACAGGTTGCGATAATTTTTAAAGGCAGAGAAAAGTCAAGGCATTCAATATTATGATTGAAAACTGACTATCAAAATGTATTTCAGGCAACTGGTAAACATTGGAGATGTTTGTATGTGAGTTGTATCGTGAGTGATACGTACTGTGAATATTGTGAGGTATCAAATATTCAAATATTGCTACAAGATTGATGACATACTACGTTCAAACAGGGATGTTTCATTGATCATGTTCATAGGGCTAACTACCAAGTTGCAATACATCATCAATGCCTGCAGCAGGCAATAGCTACCTCAAGTCCAGAACGTTTCGCATGGCACATTGAAAATAGAGTAATGTCTTTGCTATAGAATAGCATTCCATTTGTTTCAGACTCTTTGATGAAACACGTTTCGTGATCATGCAAAGAAAAAGGGTGAACCCAAGAAAAATGTTCATGTAAAGAGAATGGACTCAACTGCTCAGAACTCTGCAATAACTTGGATAGTGGAAATCAATCTGGACCAACTAATGAAGTTGAGAATTATGACATTATTTCATACTCTAATGACAAAACTGAGTTGGAGGGTTAACCTGATAGGAGTTACATGTATATTGACACAACACTTATTCTCTAATGCTTATATGGTTGCTGTATCACCTGGTATTAAGTAACTGTCTATAACAAATGGCACCATGTATCGTAAAATAATGTTTTCACATATAATATTAAAAATTTGGATTATTTTACTGATTTTTATTAAGTGCCTTAAAAGACTGGAAGCTAGAGCATCAAAGTCAACCAAATACAATTAAGTGAGTGCCTGTCTTTTATATTGAGAGGTGTTCAGTAGTATCAATAGAAAGATGGATAGAGTCACTGATTTGAAAGGGGGGGTCAACATGATTTATTAGTATATTAATTGCCACAAATATCCTTTAAATGTCAAACATGTTTGAGCAAAAATTAGATATTTAAAAGATGGATGCAACATGACATTGAATAAAAGAACTAGAACAATAAATTACTAATATCACTTATTTTGCATTACATGTACTATTACATTGTTTGTTACAGAAAGAGTTAATAAAAAAACGTTGGTACAATTATTAAATCCTATTCAGAATACTCTAGAATGGTCCATTTGTGTGTCAACATCCTGAAATTGCAATTATAATCCTGTTTCTAGTGTCAGTTTACAGTAAGAGAAATCTCTAATCAATGTCAAACGAAAGGTTAATATCAAATTCTTGGGGCATTAATGTGCAACTTTAGAATTTAGAACAGTAATTTTTTTAAAAATCAGCAACCTCAAATCATCACAAAATCATTATTTCTGTTTGGTTCCCCAAAATGTCAGGCGGAGGTGAATTTCTAGACTTATTAGAAGTTCGTGGCTCACGGCTTATCGTTCAGTGCATGACCTGAGTACCTTGACTGCACACCAATGGTATGTATGAACCGTTGTTTAAGTTCGCAAACTTATAGTCATATATAAAATAATTCATTATGAGTTGTTCAATATTCGTATAAAATAATATAAATGTGTCAAAACTATAAGAAAAAAACAGGAAGGCGTTGGGTTAAAATACATTTGATACTTCTGTAACAAAGGTGGGAGTATCTTGTGTTCTGCAAGAATAAAGGAAGGTTTAAATATTTTATTCCTATTAATATTACTCCTAGTGGTTTAGTAATACGTCTCTGGATTTATGAAGCTAAGAGTCCATTTCAGGAATTTCAATACCCATAGTAGAAACAACACAAATACCGCATTGTGTAGCTGGTTGCTTGACAATAAACAAACTAATAATATATGGATTTACTCTGATATTTGTAGTTTTTGAACTTCTATTAGAGTTACATTTTGTAAAAAAACAAAATTCTAACATCAATATATTATCTGAAATCATAATAATAATACCAAAGAGAATTACTCAAATTTTTATGTGGCGCTATCCATTCTGAGTATTCAAAATATATAAATATGTTCTGGTGATACACAAAATGGCCCGGTGGTAAAGGCAATCAACTTGTAATTTGAGGGTCACGGGTTCAAGTCCCCGTCACACCAAACCTGCTCGTCCTTTCAGCTGTGGGGGCATTATAATATGACGGTCAATTCCACTATTCGTTGATAAAAGAGTTGGCGGTGGGTGGTGATGACTAGCTGTCTTCCCTCTAGTCTTACACTGTTAAATTAGGGACGGCTAGCGCAGAGAGCCCTCGTGTAGCTTTGCGCGAATTTCAGAAGCAAACAAACAATACACAAAATGTATAAACATGTTCTGGTAATTCACAAAATGTCCTCCACTGGGACAGCAGTAAGTCTGCGGATTTACAACGCTAAAATCAGGGGTTCGATTTCCCTTGGTGGACACAGCAGATAGCCAGATATGGCTTTGCTATAAAAAAAACACACAATACAGAAAATATATAAATATGTTCCGGTAATACACAAGCGGTCTGGAGAAAAGAGGTTGAAAACATATAAAATATACCTGTCCCTCAACGATTTAAAACCTGGTTTGTTTGTTTTGGAATTTCGCACAAAGCTACTCGAGGGCTATCTGTGCTAGCCGTCCCTAATTCAGCAGTGTAAGACTAGAGGGAAGGCAGCTAGTCATCACCACCCACCGCCAACTCTTGGGCTACTCTTTTACCAACGAAAAGTGGGATTGACCGTCACATTATAACGCCCCCACGGCTGGGAGGGCGAGCATGTTTGGCGCGACTCGGGCGCAAACTTGCGACCCTCAGATTACGAAGCGCACGCCTTAACGCGCTAGGCCATGCCAGGCCCCCTAAAACCTGGTATCGAACTTTAATACACTAGCTGCTTGACTTAATGGCGTGATGAAGAACTTCCATATTGTAATTTATAAAATATATATTTTAAAAACGACAGCAACAAAAATTGAATTACTTTAAAAAGTAGAATAATTATTTTGCTTTTAGAATTACCCTGCTTTCATAGAAATACGTATCTGAAATGTCACAAAATTTGCAAATCAAAGGAATTAAACGTGATTATAAATTTGAAATATTATTTGTAATAAAACCATTATCAAACACCAGATGAATTTGGTAAGTGTGATATCAGACTATCCGATAAAGATTTTCATCATAAAAAAAAAAAAGAGAAAAAATTCCGTAAATAATCTCTTTAGCTCATCCAACTTTGAATTTTGTAGATTAATGTAATAAATAGAAAAGTAAAAAAAAAAAATAATGAAGTAAAACAAATTTCTTTATAAATCCACCACACGACAGCGATTACATCAGTCATATTGAACTATCGAACTGGAGTATAAGCGGGCATGGTGTAACTCAGTTGTTAGGGCGCTCGACTAGCGGTCTGCGGGATCGAAAATCGTCACTGGACATGCTCGCCCTATCATTCGTGGGAAAGTTATAATGTTATCGACAGCCCCATGTCCCAATGGCGAGTAGCTAATCAGTTGGCGGAGGTTGATGTTGATTTTTCTCTAGTGCGTCACTTCTAAATTAGAGGGCTAGCAGAGGTACTCTGAAGTAGCTTTTAATAAACATATTATTTCATGAATCAATGTTAACTACTTTTTACAAAAATATATAACACCAGTAAATTAGCGCCATCTATATTACGAATAGAGACAGACAGGATGCAAGGATGGGATCGTTGGTGTTAGAAAAGTACCAGAAAAAAAAAAAAAAGTCATGAAAATTCAATCTGTATTTTTCTTGCATAGTTTAGATGAACTTTATAAGTATAGACATGATGTAGGAATGCAACATTTCGTATAGAAAAAAGGTTATTTGTTGCACCTATGTTTACTTACACGATAACACTTAAATAACATGACATTCCCCCGTTATACATTATTGAACACAGCACAACAAATTAACACCCCATAAACATTAATAACTTTTTATATTATACAATTGAAATACTTTAATAGAAGAAAAATAAAAGAAGTATTAATTATTTGTGAATTAAAACCTAATTTTAATATATCTGTTAACAATTTCGGTGTACACAAACTATCTTTAACGTTTTTCAAATTTTGTCCAAGTACAACACAGTTACCTGAATAAACAATAGTATTTAAATATGGTTGGTTGTTGCTAAGCTCAAATCTACAGAATTGATTATCTATACTCTGCCAACCACGGGTATCGAAACATGATTTTTAGAGTTGTTAGCTTGCAGACTTGCCGCTAAGCCACCGGGGTATGATACTTCAGGAACATGATACCGTGTAACTCTTTATCAACCATAACTACAGGATCCCTGTAATCTTCGTTATTTTAATGGAATTCTTTGATTTATTTTAGTAATATCGTATTTAAAGCGAAATATCAGTAAAAGTAATACTTCAACGTATTATATCGTCCGGCAACTTTACTTAGATTGTTTGATAAAAACGTATACCCAGTACATGAAACGATAACGATTTATTTACCCAGTAACGTTCACTACAGCCCACGTACATCAATATTAAACATTTATCAGAAGTTTCCTTGGTTGCTAACAAATACTTTTAGTAACACCCAATGTATCATGATTCATGTTTAGTTGCTTGAGTTCTTTTTTTTGTTGTTGCTGCTGTGTTGTTATCTAAAGTACGACAGTTTATCTTTTAACTGAAACTTTTCAAGAGTGCACGAAGTACTACTTTTACATGGATTGTAAGGATATTTGTGAGGAGTGCTTGCAATGTAGAAACAAAGCAACATAGTCACCACTTAACTGAATGTTTACTTTTGTTAAAACAATATAGTTGAGAAGTTATGTAATCCACGGGTCACATACATTCTACAGACCAACGTAAGCAGCTAAGATACAATAACTTCTAACTCAGCATATAAATAATTATTTTGGACTTGTGTTCACTACATATCAGTGAGTATAAATGATTAAATCACCGAGTGTCTTTGGCATTTTAATGATGTGATCATTGAATGGGTTGTTTTTCGCACAAAGCTACACGAGGACTATCTGCGCTAGCCGTCCCTAATTTAGCAGCGTAAGACTAGAGTGAAGGCAGCTAGTCATCACAAACTCTTTTACCAACGAAAAGTGGGACTGACTTTCACTTTATAGCTCCCCCACGACTGAAAGGACATGTGTGGTATGACATGGATTCGAACCTGCGACCCTCAGGTTACGAGTCGAGTGCTTTAACTACCTAGTAATGCCGGACTTTAACGAAAGGGAAAGCGTTTTTCTTTCCCAAGTTATTCACAGAGCAATAGATCTGAATAACTAAACTGTTACTTCTTTGTTAAATTTTGTTACGTATCGTCGTCACAAGCGTAAAACTGACTCCATTCAATAACTCTCTGGTTTATATTATTACCCCCTCTAAATCAACGTCTTTCGAAAATGAAAATGTTACGCTATGTCTGAATACTTAGGAAAATTTAAGACAACACATTATTACTACGTCATGCCAAAACCCTAACGAAAAGCACAAAACATTAAATATATTGAACTTTAATTCGAAGCAATTCTATTAAAATTTACAGTTTCGTTTCGACTTTACTTAGTGACTTATATCACAAGTCACAGCTTTTACAGTAAAATTAATATTCAGAACAGATATGACGTTTCATTCACAGGTAAAATCACACCTGTATATTTGGTAATGATCGCATCAGAGGTCGAAACGTCTTACCTACTGTAAAAGCTGTAACACGTAATATGATACCATTAATATTTAAAACATATTTTAAAAGGTCCAATTATTACTCAATTAATTAAACAGTAGTTTTTTTTTTTTTTAATAATGACAATAACCTAAATGTTTGGTATTTACTAAAAATAGTTTATTATTACGTTCTTCGGGACTACAACAAGTTTAATACATCTCTTGTATCACATACATTATGAAATGTTAAAATTATCCCCTGGTTCTCTAATATACTCGACTCTACTGAAGTTCGTATTCTAACAATAGATCAAATACTACACAGAACATAGTCGTATCTTGTTTAAACTAAAACTGTATTCGATTTATCTTTGATGTTGCATTTTAAGGCTCTTACATCTTAATAACTTACATTAGTATTTGAAAACAAGTCAAACTCTACTGAAACGTATATTTAAATATATATTAGTGAAGACTGTTCACTAATAAAGGCTAACATGTGTTTGAAACTCGGCATTCAATGATACCTCCAACTCAAACAATACACACTTCAAGCAACTGGGGAATGGAACAAACATACGTGTAAAGTTGCTGGATGCAGGTAAAAACATGCAGGGCCATTTTGTGCTACCTTTGTTTACTGGGTTTTATACAAAGCTACCCAGGGACTATCTAGCTATCCATTAGTAATTCTGAAGTGATAAACTAAAACGAGGATAGCTATTCAACTCATTACCATTGAACAATGGGATTAACCATATATTTATATTGTCCCCAAAATTAAATAAACGATCATGTTCAGTGAGAGGTTTCCATCTCATAGCAGCTCTCTACCTATTAAGCCTCCTCAACATACATAGTAATCACAAAGCACGCAATGACATAAAATCTTGATAACGAAGCGAGACTCTGAAGTAGTTTTAATATAACAAATTAAACACTTCGTGTTTCATAATGTATAAAATATAACTTATGCACATTTATGTTCAATGTACTGTTACTTCTTACCACACCAGCAGTAAAGATTACAAGTTTGATAGTACAAAAACGCACTTGAGGGTGTTACGCATGTTAAATAAACATTGATATTAACCTTCAGATTACATACGAGTTACAATATAAATCAGACGGAGAACCTTATTGTCACAGCCATTGATCAATTCACAGGGTTTACTACCAGAATGGGGTTTAAATATTTTTGAAACATAATACTTAAGGTTATTGTTATCAAAATTAAAATAAACAGAAATACATGAATGAAATAACATTCACGTAAATATTACAGTAAAGGGTTCGTCCAGAAGATTCCAGTCTATTTGTAAGGACATTTCTTATTGTGAACTCGTAAAGCCAATTAGCCTAGCAGTATCCCACACCACAAGGGCTGTTCATGTACCAGGATGGATTTAGTGTCACATCTTGGACTGTTAGATCCTCTGTTTGACATACTAACTTTAGCAAGCTACTCCCAGTCAGTGATATGGTTTTCGTTACTTAATATCCCAAGCATATTATAACGTATTTTCTTTGAGGTTTGTCACAATAAACTTGGTAACCAAAACCATGTTGAAACAGCACGTTAGCATTATCTGTACATTTGAATGGATTTTATATAAAGCAATTTGACTAATGAACAAAACACTTTCAAACAGGTGTGGCTAATGTGAGCTTACTAGTCAAAACAAGTTGGAAGGGGTGCAGCTAATATGAGACTACTGATCAAAACAAGTTGGAACAGGTGTGGCTAATATGAGATTACTGGTGAAAACAAGTTGGAACAGGTGTGGCTGATATAAGATTACTGGTGAAAACAAGTTGGAACAGGTGTGGCTGATATAAGATTACTGGTCAAAAGAAGTTGGAGCAGGTGTAATTAATATGAAACTACTGATCAAAACAAGTTGGAACAGGTGTGGCTAACATGAGATTAGTGGTCAAAACAAGTTGGAACAGGTGTGGCTAATATGAGATTAGTGGTCAAAACAAGTTGGAACAGGTGTGGCTAATGTGAGCTTACTGGACAAAACAAGTTGGAAGGGGTGCAGCTAATATGAGACTACTGATCAAAACAAGTTGGAAACAGGTGTGGCTAATATGAGATTACTGGTGAAAACAAGTTGGAACAGGTGTAATTAATATGAAACTACTGATCAAAACAAGTTGGAACAGGTGTGGCTAACATGAGATTAGTGGTCAAAACAAGTGGGACAGGTGTGGCTAATATGAGATTAGTGGTCAAAACAAGTTGGAACAGGTGTGGCTAATGTGAGCTTACTGGTCAAAACAAGTTGGAAGGGGTGCAGCTAATATGAGACTGCTGATCAAAACAAGTTGGAAACAGGTGTGGCTAATATGAGATTACTGGTGAAAACAAGTTGGAACAGGTGTAATTAATATGAAACTACTGATCAAAACAAGTTGGAAGAGGTGTGGCTAACATGAGATTAGTGGTCAAAACAAGTGGGACAGGTGTGGCTAATATGAGATTAGTGGTCAAAACAAGTTGGAATAGGTGTGGCTAATATGAGATTACCGCAAGTCAAAAGTTCACAGTCCATATTCCTATACAACAACAAAAACCAGAAGTTCACAATCGATATTCCAATATAACAACAAGTTCACATTTCTCAAAACAGCTGTGGTATCAGTATTAGCACTTTAATTAAAATAAAGTACAAAACAATGCTTTGACCTTCTTAGGTCATCTTCAAGTTAACTTTTTTACTTCAAGTGGTTTTCTCGTCATTACGAACTTCACACTTCATGAACCCTGGATGCTCTAATAAAACACTGATCAAAGTCCATTACTGGTTAAAACAAGAATAACCCAAGAATTGGCTACAGGTGATACTGATGAACCTTCATCTCCTTCTAATATACCACTTAAAGTGGAAGAAGCTATGGAAAGACAGCGATTGTTTAGCTTTGCAGAAAATTCTATTAATTCTTGTACTGCTTTACATGTAGATTAAAAAACTAAATTAGTTCAGTACTTAAAACAGACCAGGCTATCATCCCAAGAACTACGTAATCACAGTAAAGTAACAGTTATGGTTTAATGCTATTCTGTACCACAGACTGCAAAATATACTTCAAACAGAACTTGGTGTTGCTATCTTAAGCACCTGCTTAATACAGTAGGAAGTCACTGAGCATCTGACAGACATTTGTCCCACCAAACTTTTTAATACATCTCTACAACATTGCCTAACTTTATTTTTAAGTAACTTCTACAGCTTAAATATTGTACTCAACTGGTTTTTGTCAACTTTATAATTTGCTAATGAGTAAAGGAAGTGACACAAAAACTGAAAGTACTGTTTTTACTTCTTTGAATTTTTTTACAATGTTTGGTAAAAAAAAACTTATAGAGGTAGTATCATACACAAGAAACTTGAAAAACAAAAGTACTTTGGGAAAGAGTACCATTTTTAATTGAATAGGCTGCAAAAATCATTTCTTTTTTTCACCTTAACATAAGGCTTAAATGTAATACACAAAGGAAATTTGTTTTGATAGTTGGTTTCAACAAAATGTATCACTACCAAGTAACACATCTACTGCAGACTGTTTGCTAAAACTGTTGTAACAAACAATGTCCTCTAATCCTGCTATTTTAATCTGGTTATATAACAAACAACATTTCTAAAATTATTCCATTAATATGACTGTAACAAACAGTCTCTAAAACTGGTTGTTGTTTTTCACCCTAGCTGTTACAAACAACATCTGTCAAAACTGTTCTACCAATTCGGTTGTAACAAACATTTGTTAAATTGATTCCTTTAATGTAGTTGTTGCTAACTGCTCATAAATACCACTGTAACAAACATATTTTCATAAAATCAATCATGATTAATTTATAACGCAAACAATTATAAAACATTTAAACTAATTGTCAGGACTGCAGTACATTACAATTTGAAATAAAGAAAAAGAAAAAAAGATTTCTAAGTTGCTAGACTTTTTATATTTTAATAAGTTTTACTATCATATATTAACTCTTTAAAAAAAAAGTGTTTAACATGAATATTCCAGGTAGCTTTATTATGTTTTTATGGACAAATCACCCACTAGTTTATAGCTTTACCTGCATACAAGAATTTGTAGGAAATATATTCAAGAATTCTTTACATATTTGCTGCTGATATATTTCAAATGAAATATATTTTTATGAACAGGTAACCAAGTTTGGTAAAAGCTTCCAGGGTGTCCCATAATAGCTCAACAAATGCTCACAAAGGTGGAGCCATACAGTAAAGCACATGGTTCACACACTTCTCAGCTCTCCCCCAACATTGTAAAATGTTACTGTGAAAGGTTTATAGTTCTAGCATTAAACAGAAAGGAGTTCTACCTCAAAAATGACTCTTTACTGTAAATAGGTCATTATTTAGTGTTCCTGGATTATTGCCCAAGCTTCCAACACCATAGCAATGCACATGCAGTAACACCAATAACATTTACCAACAGGATATACAGCTAAAGGAGTTATTCTATACTGGAAGTTGCAATACTATGTTTATTTGGAAGAGATGGGCATTTACAATGCATCAGGGGTGTTTGTCAACAGATTTTTTTTATTAACTCACAAAACATATTTCAAAAGACAACATGAACAACTTATAATGAAAACCTTGACAGTTTCTATAAAATTGTACAATTTATCATTCAAATAAAAAAAAAATTATAATAATAATAGGTTTTTTTCCTACAAAGTCAAAACTGTGTGCATGTCAAAGGTTATCGTGAGTTCAATTTTTTGTGTGTGAGAGTGGAAGAAATAATGTTTCTGATAAAAATGATAAACTCTAGTTTAAAATATCATGCACAAAGAAAAGAAAGATCCTAAAAACAACATTAACTTCTGGATCCTTAGAAATTGTTACTGGTTAAAGTATTACACCTTTTATTTTGTAACTGACCTGGTAACACATCTTGCAAATTCTTTTCTGTTAAATACACGATAGAGCTGACTTCAAGTATTCACACAAACTGATGATTTGAAAAAGAAACCAATATATCAAATAACAGTCCAATTGACTGTACTGTTGAAAACCTAACTATAAGACAAAAATAACTTACTATTATTTATACATATATAAAGTTGAATCAAAGCACAATAAATCAAATCAGAAAATTTATTACCCACGGTATTTGTAATAATTTCTATACATAGATAAATATATTTCCTCATAAATTTTTATCAGCAACAAGTACACCTTTAGTGTGGTTATTCACACAATAGTGAACACAAGAAACAACGATCGGAGAAACTCTGAGAAACCTCAAAAAACATAATATATATAATAGATACACACAATATCATATTACTGAGAATTTTTATTCTACTGATTATCTGCAGTCTAAATTGCTTGATTTGAAAGTTCCAAGAAAGAGTTGTCAGGATTTTACACCAGATGTGACGAATGTTACTTATTTAGAAAGATGTCACCAATTCAGGGAGCCAGGCGACTACGTTTGTGTGTTGGAGAGTCCATGACCACATCGGTAGATGGAGCTCTCTTCCGGGAGTCTGAATGTCTAATAAACTCCTCTGAGATGAAAGCGTTAAGTTCTGTCAAGTTGTTTTGGCTAGAGATGCGACTTCTATGACCCCTGGACTGACCACTGGGAGAAGATCCTGGTGAATGTTGCCTGATGCCAAAATTACTATTACCTACAGCACCACTTATGCCTATGGTGAAAAACAAAATTTAAAGGGCAAAGCAAAAGTTATTTCTACAACTTTGAATATAAAACCAAAACAATGTTTTATCAAATGTATTAATCCAGTAATCTTTTAAAGGCAGTTTTCTAAACTAGACTGCTCATGGGTCTGAGACTATTGTTTATAAGTTCTCCAACAACACACAGAAAAACACAATATGTATTGCATTTAATCCAACTAATTAATCTTGGGTTTTCCTATGTGGTTTATAGAGAAATGCAGAAATCAATTTTTTATTTAGTTCTTTACACAAGGTAGTGTAACAAACAAAACTAATAAATTATTCAACATATGAATCCACCACTAGTGAGTGGTGCAAGAACAAGCAATTTAAAAAAACCTAGTAAATTATTTTTGATTCTCTGATAAATAAGTATTAATTTTATTTGTCTATCATACAAACAACTAACACTGCAGGATATCTAAAATGTTTGTTAGTGGAGTTTTCCTCTTGTACATAACTACTACAATTAAGCTTATGTACACAACCATTAATTTTTCTGTAAGAAAGGAACACTATATCGCCCATAATTCTCCAAACTGAACCATTTCTATCGTATGTAAGCAAAAACAATAAAGGGGAAAGTGTTTAAGAAAAATATGTATATAAAAAAAATCACATGAATTTTGAAACACACATGGAGAAAAAGTGTTAAGGTCAAAATATCATAAAAAAAAATAAAACTAAACTGAAGCAAGTTACGTGGAAAATTTGTACACTAAGATTTTCTTTATAGGAGTACTTAAAAATGAACGTTAGGTACAGGGTATATCAAATATCATTCATCATCTTGAACAAAATACTACAAGTTCAGGAAGTCTTTCATTTTCATTAGTTAAAATTAATTAATGAATACTCAAAGACTTAAATTTGTTTTTTAAGTTGAATATTTCATTAGTTAGGATTAAAAAAATAACGTTAGTAACATATACTGTCATTATCAGACACATTCAGTACTGGTTTCTTTTTTGTTAAGGAACTTTATATACATATATTGCAACATATAACTAATTTTTTTTTCTCGAGTTCTCTCTTTTTTTTTTTTTTATCAAACATTTTAATATTTTTGAACAACTTAAAAAAAACAAACATTATTTTTAACCACTACAAATCCCAACCTTCTTTTGTCATCATCACTAACTGACTGTAAACTCACATGAACTATTACCACTACTACATCTTTTTTCTGGCTTCATTTCCGCTAGTGTGCTAAGTTGTACATGACAGATTTATCTCAATCCATGCACTTACAACTCTCCAGTTCCTATACATACACAAGGTAATTCACGAGGACACGTTTAGCTGTATGGTCCAGTGTGAAACAATTCAATTCTTCTTGTTTTACTGTACTTAATGCTTTATATTTGTGACTACGAAAAGCCTACCACTTGCAACAGATTTAGGTAACTATAGAAAACCCTAATGTCCATGTTAATAACATGTCTACAGCAATCAATGTCAACATATGCTTCCTGCTTTATTTCATTTGTGTCTACTTCTGTATTTTACTAAATAACTTAAAAAAACCAACCAAAAACCCAAAAGAGCCAACTGGGGATATGTTCAACTGCCTTCTTGATTCTATTTAAGACCTTGATCTGTTTCAATTCCTCCAATATATCAAATGCAAGCTTTTCTTACATTACAATAATATGCAGGTTGCTAGATGTGGATTTTTCTTACATTACAACAGTATGCAGTCTGCAAGATGCAAGCTTTTCTTACACTACAACAGTATGCAACAATATGTAGGCTACAAGATGTGGATTTTTCTTCACTAGAAATGATCTAGTATTGCTTGGAAAACAAAACAAACCTGCAAAATGCTTTAATTTAGTATTGATTTCAGTTGCACATAGCCTTAGGTAGTTTATTTCTAATTCTAAAATGTCAGCATGGTTAGTTTAGTATAGAAATTTAACTTGTATAACCCATAGTAACCCCACAATAGCATTCTATGGTTAAAAACAAACTGTGTATCTGGAAATGACAAAACATCACATTTGTGATGCAGTTAGATTAAAAAAGAGCATAACAGCCTACAAGATATTTTTTTAAAATATGAAAAGGAATTTGTTTTGCAATTCTGAAACATTTTTTTTCCCAGCAACAAGCAGGCAACAATAACTCCCTTTCATTTCTTGTACAATAATTAAATTACTGTACTTATAAAAATCAGGAAAACAATGATGAGAACAGGTGATGAAGAAAGCTAGCTTTATGGTGTCATTACTGTTAGCTTTTACTTCCACGAGTTAATTATCTTGCACATCTAGTCAGTCAACATCAAGTTAGTGACAGAATATCACTACAGAGAGCAATCAGAACGTATTACTTAGCCGATATCAAAAAACAGACTTTCCCAGAGAGCAATTTGAATCTTATAAATTGTTATTAATGTTCATGTTCAGTTCTAGATATTTTATTTCTCTAATAACTAAAAAGGATCAGAATTTTCAAACAAAACAGCCAAAAAATTACTAGTGAAGAGAAACAATACTTTTCTTCACACTAAACTGCTTACTTTAATCAGTAAATGAAAACTTACTAGAAAATGCTAAAGCTTCCCGAAATGTTTCCAAGTCTGGTTCTGCAGATGCTATTGTTGATATTTCTGGTTCAACAGGGTTAGATATAGAAAAACGGGAGTGGTGAGAAGGAGACCTCAAGCCTTCTATCGACAGCCTTTGTCTTGGAGATACCCATGACCGTTGGGAAGGAGGCGTTTTTCCCGTCAAGAAGGCAATTAAATCTTCTCGTCTAATATGTCGTTTTCTTTTTTTAGCCCAAGCCAACAAGTCTCTGTTTCTTCTTTGATAACCACACTGGTATCCAAGATCACCAAAACGTTTCTGAGATTCTAGACATTCTATACAAGGAACAAATAGAAAAGATTAAAACTACAATTTAACACTAGTCTTTGATCTCACCAAAATAATTCTTAGCCCATCTTTTGTCTGCCTCAAACCTAACCCAGATTAAATATGGTCATAGATAAGAGCTGTAAATAAAATACTGGAACTTTCTAAACAAAAGTACTGAACTCTCATGCAGAGACATTGATGTTAATTTAACAAGTGATGATAGGTGTACTAAGAGAGATTTAAATGGAATAAAATATTTAGTTTTTATTATTTCATATTAAAAACCAATTATATGAAGGTTTTTAAACCAAAGAATATGACTGTTCTCAATACAGACATCACAGCTCATTTTATTACTAGTATTCAAATGGTCATTAGCTTCCTTCATAGTTGAAAACTTTGTATGTACAAAGTAAGGAGGTAATTAACACATAAGCTGCCAACACAATCCACCATGAAGGTGGGTTTCCTGTGTACCAAACCTTTAGAAAGGTTTTTCAGCTTTCAAATCACTTTTCGTAGTTGTCCTTGTGATGAAGTGAACTCTAACTTGTAATGATGTACAGGTAAAAGCATGAAGCTGCATTACAGATTATGGTACAAGATTTAGTTCTAAAGTTACTTACATTCAGCGTGGTAACCAAAGATCAAATATTGCACTGTAAAAACACCAGTGGTGTACTCATTTCAACAGCTATTAAGAAAGTGGGAATTTCACTTATTATCAAACCATAATATTTCAAGACATTCAGTATGATGCCATAAAACTAACTAAAGCAGTCATAACATCTGAAATACATTCATACTTTTAACATGTGGATAAAGTAAACAATTAAACACCTGTATTAAGATATAAGATTATCAGCCATCCAAACAGAAGAATATTTTGTTCCAATACCAATAGTGATTCAGATAAAAACCAAAAACCCATATTGGTATAGATCATAAGATACAAGGTATGAAATACTTTTTAAACTATGAAACTTCCTTATAGTTTAAGAGATTTGGGGAGCAGAGAGTGAGGTTTTAAACACTGATTCATGAATACTTGTTTGCTAAGAATATACTTTACTAAAATAATGCAAAATTACTACTTAATTTCAAGAAGTTATAGCAGAGTTATTTTATTTTATAAGTGATAAAATCATTACAACTTTTAACTATTTTAACCAGATTCTGCTTTATTTTAATAAATATAAAACTCAGAAGTAATAACTTTAAAATTACAGACATTTAATTTTTTCACCATGAATTTAATGAATCTAATATTAGTCTAAGATGCCAAGTTAGTTCATTACATTCATGTTAATCAACTAATAGTTTAAAAATTCATTATTAAACTACTTTATAGATTTCACCTCAAACAAACACTTAAATGATCTGGCATTCAATACTTAACAGTTGAATTAACCATTCTTCTTCATAATTTAAGTTTCACAAAACTGAGTAAATGAAGTTAACATTTTCCTCAAATAAAAATGTATTTCAGATATATAGATACCACTACTCACAAAAAACTTTGACTTATATTGCCTGGTATTGGCACAAATTTCACTTGCTGCTAGCCTCGATAGTCACACTTATTTCTTCATCTGACATGCAAATGATTATGCTGCAATCTTCCACCAATAGCAGTGCGATCCTATTCCTATCGTAACTGGTGCTCTCTATTCTTGCAGCTGTAAATCACTTTGTGATTGGTCAGATCATACAAAACCACACTGGAAGTGGAGAAAATGGGTAAGAAAAGTTAGCAGAGGTAAATATCTATAGAAAATACATTTTCAGTTCAGGAAAATGTTAAATTCTAATATATCTCACCTCCTTTTTAACAAAAAACTAGAATACCACATTGAATTGGTGGAGAGCCAGTAAGATGATGATATCTTTTAAGGAAGTACTCTGAGAAAAACTGTGGGGTGATAGAAGAAATTAGAAATAAGACACTCATGGAGGAGACTACACCATTTCTGAGGCAGGTATAATTTTTGCCCTTTTGCAATGTGTAACCAAAGAGAATGGACACATGTATGAACCCCAAGAACAAATTACAGAAATAAGATTCCCTGGTGTAGAGTGTTGAGGAAGCAACAAACCATAAATGGGAGTTCAACCTCAAACAACACCAGACAGCATTTGAAATTGCACATAAGGTCCTTTATAGGAAAAGTATCCTCTACCTTTCATTTCAAAAACAAATACCAGTAGGGACAAGGAGCTGTCTCCACATGCACATATCTCCAATACAACCAATACCAGATCCCACATGTGTGGTTTTCTCTGGTCCAAAACCTGGCAGCATTGGTAAGTTTTCATTCAGTCTGAAAAGAGTACTCAGCCTTACATGTGCAAGAATCCATGTCTTTTGTCCAGCTACAAAACACCAGATCCACCTGAAACTGACATCCTATGGATAATAGGAAGACAGACTGCTATTTGGGGTTGCACCTTCAGTCCAAAACTTGGTGGTCAGTCCACAGTAAGAGGAGGGTAACATCCAAACATGTGAGGACTTATGCAGTTGATCCAGCTCCAACTAACACCCAATTCCCAGAAACCACAACTAGCAGATGGTAAGAAGGATGGTATGTCAGCCAGAAAGGCAAACTGCAATATATGATAGGGTGCTACATAGAACACCTTGTGGCATATGGAATTATACTTCAAGTCCATGGTAAGAAGACTGTGACACCATCTACACCAGCAGAATACCACCATTCTACTGTTAAACAGAGTGGCATTGTACACACTTAGAAGTAAAGCCCTCCATGGTCCACCACCCTAGAGGCTAAGAGTTGGTAAGTGGCAAGGACTCCAATACTTCATTAAGTGAAGGGAAAAAAATGTACTTGAGAGTTCAGAGGACCACAGCACTGAAGACAGTGCAAAGAGCAACCTCAATACCCTATTTTGAAAAGCAGAATGATCATGTTGAAAGAATTAACCAATTAACACCTGGCAACATCTGAAAGTGTACAATGGGTCTTTGGAAGGAAGAGGCTCCATGCTACATACATATCAAAGATGTACAGTAATCTTTGTCTTCTTTACTTATGTTAGTTCATGAGTTTACAAATTATGAGGGATACTATATGCAGTCCTGCAGAACACCCCATTTCAATGGTATTCTGCGAGATGACATTGCAACATGGTATGATATTGTACTTCAATGCACAGAGGACACAATGACAGTCAATCAACAAACACAAGTAGTCATCTGGAATTGTATATCAGGTCTTCTAGCATTTTATGTGATCACAGGTCATACAGTGCAGATTTAAGACTAAGTATACCTAGTCAGATAACACTTGCCACAAAGAGGGATCTAAATATGTGATAAAAGCCCCTGCAAAGAAAAATAAAATGGAGTACCTACCACCAACAGATAAACAGTTGCATTACTGGTGATGTTCTCCATAGTAAAATGGAAATTTGCAGCCAGGAACATGATAAGATGATGGAAGTGATGGGTAAAAAAAAACATGAAGGAGACAATAATCAAGAGAAAGGGAAGAAAACTGATAGGTAAATTAACTGACAAATTCAAACTGGAAGGGTAGTGTAAAAAATGTTGCACAGGAAATGAGGATTTCACAGAAGAACAAATGGACAAAGGAACTATGAAAGGAAGTAGTATGGGTCATATACCATTGAAGAGCCCTGACTGGGTACAGCAGGAAAGCAGGACTGGAACATAAAGGTGCAAAAAAGAGAAGCACCCTCACAAGCAGCTGAAACCTTGAGCATACAGTATGATCAGGAACAGGGATTTCAAGGAAAGGCAATTTAAAGAACACACATACAAAAGGTCTAATGGAGGACAGGAAAAAACATGGAAGACCACAAAGAGATGGTAATCAGAAAAGAAAGTAGGGTAAAGAGGATGGGTAGAAGGGAAGGAACAATAAAATATAAAACTTACAACCAGAAAGCAAAAGCAAAGTCAGGAAACTGAAAAGTGGCAGATAACATCACCCTAGAGCTCACAAAAGAGCAGTATGCAAGGAACCACAGAGTGGGAAGGACTACAGCTCCTTATAACAGTCAAAACTCAGTATAGGTACCATGTAAGTAGGTTAACCAATATGAAGAAAAGTAAGCAATAAAATCTGTAACTTCAGGTGAGAGACTGAAGAAAGCTACATGCAAATATGAAGTGCAGGTACAGATTGATGAAGTATGCCTGAGTGTGGTTGACAGAGAAGCATCAAATATAAAGGGAGGTGACACCAAAAACTGGTACAGCAGTGGAAATTGTGCGAGTCGATCAATACATAATCAGCAGCAGAATACTACACGGAGTGGTCTGAAGTATGGCAAGGACATGCAGGACAAAATGAATTGAAAGATATGCTTATAGGCACCAACTCAACTAATCCTAATCCAGGGCATCTAGGACACCCCACAGGGAAAATATTATTTGTATGGGATAACTAACCTAAAACCAGATTCAGGGTACCCAGATTATGACATGTCAACAAAGTGATGGAATGGTATTGGGCTCAACACAGAAGATCCAAAGGGAGAAAACAGAGGTCTGTCAAGTGAGTGCCACTTGCCCACTGAACCATCCAAATCTGACCCCTAGGTGCCTGCAGAAAATGAAGGATAGCCCAATGAACAGCAAAAAGTTCTAAGATTGAGAAGACTAAAAAGATACTATAACTCACAAACCTCCTAAATGTTAGAATAGGGGTTGTGTCACACTTTATTGGTGGAGGGTTGATGCATAATTTGCATGTTAGTAAGCACAAATAAGTGGAAGTTAATGGCAAGTACAAATTTGCACCTACAGAAGGCAGTATAAGTCAAGAAAACCTTCTGAAGTGGAGGATAGATATTATATCAGAAATATCATGTCTAAATTTCAAATGATGATACGTTTGACATCTTATTTTAATAAAGCATAAAAGAAACAGACTTTGTAACAGATGTTATGAAACATAGCAAACTGAACCACTGTTTCTATTGCAGGTTACTTAGACTCCAACAAGAAGAGTGTGTTTTCTTATAGCAAAGCCACATCGGGTTATCAGCTGATTTTAGGGTTGCAAATCCGTAGACTTACTGCTGCACTAGCAGGGCATGCCAACAAGAAGAACCATAACAAGTGATAAAATGTACCTGTAGCAGTTTCTCAGGCACCATTTTATTGGAATCATATTGCATGACCTTAAAATTTCACAAACACTAAAAGGATATTTACTGGGAATCCTAATGGTTTTTTTGTTGTATTTTACTGGTTTGTTACAGGTTAGGGAGAAGGTGAGTTGGTCCTTAGCATTGAAAAGATTGAAAATTACCAGCAATACAGCAATAATGAACCATAATTTGTATTGGAGGTTATCTATAGTACAGTAATAATGAACCATAATTTGTATTGGAGGTTATCTACAGTACAGAGATAATGAACCATAATTTGTATTGGAGGTTATCTACAGTACAGAGATAATGAACCATAATTTGTATTGGAGGTTATCTACAGTACAGCAATAAGAACTATAATTGGAGGTTATTTGAAAATTACCAGCAATACAGCAATAATAAACCATAATTTGTATTGGAGGTTATCTATAGTACAGTAATAATGAACCATAATTTGTATTGGAGGTTATCTACAGTACAGAGATAATGAACCATAATTTGTATTGGAGGTTATCTACAGTACAGAGATAATGAACCATAATTTGTATTGGAGGTTATCTACAGTACAGCAATAAGAACTATAATTCTTATTTGAAAATTACCAGCAATACAGCAATAATGAACCATAATTTGTATTGGAGGTTATCTATAGTACAGTAATAATGAACCATAATTTGTATTGGAGGTTATCTACAGTACAGAGATAATGAACCATAATTTGTATTGGAGGTTATCTACAGTACAGCAATAAGAACTATAATTCTTATTTGAGGTTATCTAAAGCACAGAAATAATGAATCACAATTTGTTTTGGAGGTTATTTACAGTACAGCAATAAGAACTATAATTCTTATTTGAGGTTATCTAAAGTACAGAAATAATGAACCACAATTGGTTTTGGAGGTTATTTACAGTACAGCAATAACCACCATAATTTATGTTGAATGTTATCTATAGTACAGCAGTAACAAACTACAATTTTTCTTGGAGGGTCTCTTCAGTATAGCAATAATGAACCATAATTTGCATTGGAGGTTATCTACAGTACAGCAATAAGAACCATAATTGATATTTGAGGTTATCTAAAGTACAGAAATAATGAACCATAATTTGTTTTGGAAGTTATCTACAGTAAAGCAATAAAGAACCATGATTCGTATTTGAAGTTATCTACAGTAAAGCAATAAAGAACCATGATTCGTATTTGAGGTTATCTACAGTAAAGCAATAAAGAACCATGATTCGTATTTGAGGTTATCTACAGTAAAGCAATAAAGAACCATGATTCGTATTTGAGGTTATCTAGAGTAAAGCAATAAAGAACCATGATTTGTATTTGAAGTTATCTACAGTAAAGCAATAAAGAACCATGATTCGTATTTGAAGTTATCTACAGTAAAGCAATAAAGAACCATGATTCGTATTTGAGGTTATCTACAGTAAAGCAATAAAGAACCATGATTCGTATTTGAGGTTATCTACAGTAAAGCAATAAAGAACCATGATTCATATTTGAGGTTATCTACAGTACAGCAATAAAGAAACATGATTCGTATTTGAGGTTATCTACAGTACAGCAATAAAGAACCATGATTTGTATTGGAGGTTATCTGTAGTACAGAAATAATGAACCATAATTTGTATTGGAGGTTATTTATCTATAGTACAGAAATATAATGAACCATAATTTGTATTGGAGGTTATTTATCTATAGTACAGAAATAATGAACCATAATTTGTATTGGAGGTTATTTATCTATAGTACAGAAATAATGAACCATAATTTGTATTGGAGGTTATTTATCTATAGTACAGAAATATAATGAACCATAATTTGTATTGGAGGTTATTTATCTATAGTACATAAATAATGAACCATAATTTGTTTTGGAGGTTATCTACAGTACAGCAATAACCACCATAATTCATATTTGAGGTTATCTACAGTACAGCAATAAGAACCATAATTCATATTTGAGATTATCTACAGTACAGCAATAAGAACCATGATTCGTATTTGAGGTTACCTACAGTACAGCAATAACCATCATAATTTATGTTAAATGTTATCTATAGTACAGCAGTAACAAACCACAATTTTTGTTGGAGGTTCTCTTCAGTATAGCAATAATGAACCATATATTACATTGGAGGTTATCTTCAGCACAGAAAGAACCATAATATGTATTAGAGGTTATCTACAGTACAGCAATAACTAACCATAATCTGTATTGGAGGTTATCTATAGTACAGAAATATTTAACGATAATTTGTTTTGGAGGTTATCTATAGTACAGAAATAATGAACCATGTGTTTTGGAGGTTATCTACAGTACAGCAATAAGAACTATAATTCTTATTTGAGGTTATCTAAAGTACAGAAATAATGAACCATAATTTGTTTTGGAGGTTATCTACAGTACAGCAATAACCACCATAATTTATGTTGAATGTTATCTATAGTACAGCAGTAACGAACCACAATTTTTGTTGGAGGTTCTCTTCAGTATAGCAATAATGAACCATAATTTGTTTTGGAGGTTATCTACAGTACAGCAATAAAAAACCATGATTTGTATTTGAAGTTATCTACAGTAAAGCAATAAAGAACCATGATTTGTATTTGAGGTTATCTACAGTAAAGCAATAAAGAACCATGATTCGTATTTGAAATTATCTACAGTAAAGCAATAAAGAACCATGATTCGTATTTGAGGTTATCTATAGTAAAGCAATAAAGAACCATGATTCCTATTTGAGGTTATCTACAGTACAGCAATAAAGAACCATGATTCCTATTTGAGGTTATCTACAGTACAGCAATAAGAACCATAATTCATATTTGAGGTTATCTAAAGTACAGAAATAATGAACAATAATTTGTTTTGGAGGTTATCTACAGTACAGCAGTAACGAACCACAATTTTTGTTGGAGGTTCTCTTCAGTATAGCAATAATGAACCATATTTTGCATTGGAGGTTATCTTCAGCACAGAAAGAACCATAATATGTATTAGAGGTTATCTACAGTACAGCAATAACTAACCATAATCTGTATTGAAGGTTATCTATAGTACAGAAATAATGAACCATGTGTTTTGGAGGTTATCTACAGTACAGCAATAAGAACTATAATTCTTATTTGAGGTTATCTAAAGTACAGAAATAATGAACCATAATTTGTTTTGGAGGTTATCTACAGTACAGCAATAACCACCATAATTTATGTTGAATGTTATCTATAGTACAGCAGTAACGAACCACAATTTTTGTTGGAGGTTCTCTTCAGTATAGCAATAATGAACCATAATTTGTGTTGGAGGTTATCTTCAACACAGAAATAAAGAAACATAATATGTATTAGAGGTTATCTGCAGTACAGCAATAACTAACCATAATTTGTGTTGGAGGTTATCTACAGTACAGCAATAACTAACCATAATCTGTATTAGAGGTTATCTATAGTACAGAAATAATGAACCATAATTTGTTTTGGAGGCTATCTACAGTACAGCAATAATGAACCATAATTTGTATTAAAGGTTATCTTCAGTACAGGAATAAAGAACCATAATTTGTATTAAAGGTTATCTTCAGTACAGGAATAAAGAACCATAATTTGTATTAAAGGTTATCTTCAGTACAGGAATAAAGAACCATAATTTGTATTAAAGGTTATCTTCAGTACAGGAATAAAGAACCATAATTTGTGTTGGAGGTTATCTACATTAGAGCAACAACTAACCATAATTTGTGTTGGAGGTTATCTACAGTACAGCAACAACTAACCATAATTTATGTTGGAGGTTATCTACAGTACAGCAATAAGAACCATAATTCATATTTGAGGTGATCTGGAAAAAGAGATAAAAAAGTTTCATTGTGAAAGTTACCTACAATACTGACTGAAATAACATATTTATTACATTTAGCTTACTTAACCAGTTGGTTTACAATACTTTTTCCATAGAAACCCAACATACCTTTATATAAATTTGTTACACTACCAGCAGCATTCTGAAAAGGCACCCACAAAGTTACACCATGTTGACGATCTGAAAAACATTAGATCAACTTGTTATTCTTCCAGTTTAAATTTATACACAAAACATGTCTATAACAAATAAAATCAAAGTTTTATAACTTAAGGGTTGTTTTTATTCCTTCAGGACAGTCTCAGTTGATTAGATGAAGAAGCTATAACATGATTAACGAACCATCCAGTTAATGAAACTTATTTCACATGCACAAAACCTATAATGCAATGCTGCATTACATGTAAATTGACACTTAGAAGTTACCATCTCACTGTTAGAAGGTAACAAAAATCTTGAGATACAATACTGTGGTAAATACAATACAAATAACAAAGAAAAAAAAACGAAAAAAAGCATAAAAAAACATAATATCACAAATAATCAGACTAACCACTGTATCTTCATTGCATTAAACTTAATAATACCACATAATCCAAAAATAACTCTCTTATGTACGTCCTACATCTCAGCTAATGAAGCTATAATTTCATCACTAGAGACACTTTAAAGGTAACAAATTAGAAATTACACTATATACTAAAATGGTTCTATTCTTATGGAACCAACAACATTTGCCACATTACTTATTATTGCATAATTTATAATGTTCAAACTGGTGTAATGTTTACAAAAAATTATTCAGTAAAGCCACTGAATATGTGACCCTTGAGTAAACCAGATTATGAAAGCCTTAAGAGTTTACAATTGAAACACACGTCAACAAGTATTAGCCATACTGAATAAGTTATATGCCTAACCGATAAACACTTGAAGCACCAACAATCATATCTACTATGAGTATTATTTTCATTCCTGTTGGAGCCAATTCACCAAAATGAAAAATAGTTTCTGTATGCAACCTATGCCACATCACAACAGTTAACCAGTCCTTGCAGTTACCATGTGGACAGAGCCAACCCTAGAATACAGAAGGCCCAGGTGCAAGAATTAATAGTGAGTCCAATGCTATAATGTACACACATTTATATATATATTTTATTGTATATATCAATTTCATGTACACTGTAGCATAGACATGCACATACAATACACAAAACAGAGAGGCAGATTAGAGACAAAACAATATAATCATGCATGATGCATCTGAAACTCAGTTTTAGTAACTATCTACCCAGTTCTCCAACACAAAGAAATGGAAGCAGGTGCAATAATAACAATGAAAATGCACATACTCAGAAAACTATAGTTCAAGTGAATGTAAATCATCTTGCACTATCACCAGTCCACTCTTCTACAATATCTTGCTTCCTCTCTCCCAGTTGGCTAGACAGCCAAGGAACTGAGACGAACTGGACTCATTGTTGATCACAAATATGATTTTATTAATTCCAGTTTACTGAAAATATGTTCAGTACCAACTGCTGTGACTAGCATAGTTAGGGAAGCTTGGAGAGCTACAACATTTGGAAAACCTGTATCATATCTGCAATTAACCAAGAACCTTAATAACTTTATGGTTTGCATTCCAGTATAGTTATTTTCTTTCAGAATAATTTGGGATACAAGGAATTTCATAATACTGTCTTTTAGATAAAAAAATTAGGGTTGTCACCAACTTTCTCAACACCTTTTTTTTGCTTCATGTAGTGTAGAGTTGAATGTGATTTATCTCAATTTTTCTAACAACATTTATCAAAGCTTTTGCAGACTCCAAAGTTGCTTCCCAACTTTGCAAACCTGCCCTTCAAATTGATGGCATTATCATAAACCTGACCATGATGTGACTTGATTCCTGTATTTCTCTTAGTGTGAGAAGTGTGTATTATTTTCTCCAAGTACTCCTCTTTCTCTATTTTACTCACTGCTCTTCCAATAAGTATGAAATTTAACATAATTACCCACTATGAAATTTTAATTGCTCAGACAAACCATAATTTTTATAACCTTCAATCTTGTTGCATTACTAAGCAATCAAATAGAAAATTAAACATCTATCACATTCTCTTTTTGAGAATTTGTTAATATTTCTGTCTTACGTTTAATACTAACAGAAATGCAATGTTTTTATCTATGAAATTAAGTATTATGTTGTTTTCTGAACAAAGAATTAATGGGAAAGGTAACATGAAAAAAAACTCTATATATTTAAAGACATATTTGTTTTTAGTGAAAGATTTATAATGTTCACTGGAAGTTTGCAAAATTTCAGAAAGTTACAATAAAAGTATGAAAACTATCAATACTTTAAATAAGTGCAAAGAGCTCACATGATCAGTTAACTTGTCTGAGCTCATGAATAAGACAGATAGTGACAAGTAAGATAAACTGAACAGGATCCCATTTGATTGGAATTTGGAACTCCTTCAACTGGGGACTGAAGCACCTTGCACCTCCTCGAAGAGCTGGCCCTACACGTGTAAATTACGACCTACCTTACGAAATACATTATCTTTGGGTAAACCCTTCATCTCACTTAACAGTCAACCAATACCTACATTGTAGCATGCCTACTGGGGCTGCAGCCCTGGTCCAGGGCTCATAAAATGTCCATTATAAAAAGACATGTGTTAGAGAGAAAATGAAAGAGAAGAATGTATGTGATGTCAGTAGGCCTATCATGTGACGTAGGTTGCAGAGATATGATTGGCTTGCCTCTGAATAGTGTGACTAAGTGTAGCACCACTCTGAGCTTGCATATTTGCATACAAAGTGCAATGCAAATGTGCTAAGCCTAAGTGAGGATAGACCTAGTCATGCTAATTAAATAATAAGCCTTGGCCAATCAAAGTCTCTTCACTCTACATATTCATGGTACTGCCAACCAGGCTTCTCTCCTGTAGCTTGCACCTGACACTCCTTTTCTTATTGTATGATGAAACATTAGGTATAGAACATGACCAGGTCTAAGCCACTAGGTTAGATTGACAATATCTATCTTTTGATTCTTCCTTTTTTAGATTGTATTCATAAAAATAATCACTAATGATACGTGACAATTTGTTATAACTATTAGGTAAGCTCATTCTGACATTTCTCTTCTTATCACACACACAAGTATGCTTATACATCCTGTGATGGATTTTACTATTATATATCCATTTTAATATTGATGTTTAAGTCCAATTTACATTTACAAATGCACATAACTTATACTGTTAAATCTGTATTGTTCATTGTTCAAAGTTTATTGGTTGAAAAATTTGGTGTATGATTGGCAAGGACAGAATAATACAGAGCTAGCTAGCTTCCAGTTAAGTTTATTGTATTTGCTTCAACTCAAAATTAATTTTCTCATCAAACAGAGGCCTCAATATTATTTGTAAATTTGTAAAACCTCTCTTTAAAGATCATCATTTGTGATAACTGTTGTTGTAAATTATATTTTTATTGTATATTAAAATATATTTTTATTAAAAAAAATTGTGTATCAATCTTGTTGAGAAGCATCATAAATTGGTTACATAGAGATTTATTTAATATCCAAGCCTAAATTACAATACATAACAGTGTACTTACTACTGATTAAGTGTCCATTTTATTTTTCTATATAGATGTGCATGCACGAGAATGGTTGGGAAAAAAAGTTAAAGAAAGAAGAAAATTAGTAGCTTAAACTAGTAAACCAACATGTTTGTGGACTTCATCTTCTGGGACAGAAACCCTTGCCAGCCAAGAAAGTGGAAATAACAATGTAGAGAATAAATCTCTATTGCTGATGTCTTTTATTAGAAAGTGCTGAAAACATAACCACCAAACAATATCATGAAAACATTTATGTAGACACAACAACCCTCGATGGTGATGACTGTCAGTATCACCAGTTTGAGTGAATCTCTCTACGAACACAAAGAAATCAATTGTTACACTTTCAATGTCAATACATTTTTTTACATTCAAGATTGTTACATAAATACAAATTTTTTTTCTCTCTGTGTTTTGGAGATTACCTCTTTTAAGTACATGAATGCAGGTTTCAGTGCACTGACAAAATCAATTCTGCATATCAAGTATAAACATCAATGTTCAAAGGCTTTATCACAAGCAATTGAATTCAGAAAGGGTTAGAAGAAACTGGTCTTGATATTCATTGTTGAAGGGGAATGTCTTCTGCATTGTCTGCAAATTGTTTATAACAGCAATAGAAGCTTTTTAACTAGCAACAACTAGTTACTCTGACTGGAAACATAATGCAAGGAACTTCAGTCAGCAAGAAACAGGCTTACTGCATCAGAGTTGTGTCACTACATTTGATATTATTAAAACCAAAACCTGACAAATTGACAATACTTCAACAGAGCAGATGGAATCAGAAAAAAAAATAGTGGCATAAAATTCTAGTGCACATTCTGTCAGTCATAAAGTTTCTCTCATTCAAAGAAAGTAATGAAGTACTTGGTTCAGTGTATAATGGCAATTACTAAGCAATACTGGAGCTATAGGCTGAGTATAAATCTCTTGTTTAGCAGATTCAAAAATGCATGTTTCATACTTATCCCTACCTGTGTGTGATGAATTCAAAGAAATCCTACACAAAGGGGTTCTCACCACTATTACCCAGGAAAACAAAACCTCCCAAGTACTGCTCAGTTTCTGTTTATTTGATTCCAGACGTATCCCACATGGTTTAACTAACAATCCTTAAATATATTCTAGATAATGGACCTGTAGAGGTTTACGACATCCTTACCAATAATGAATCACATAGGAGCAGAACTTGCTAAGTTATCAACTTCCTTAATGAGAATAATATAGGAATTCAAGATTACCATGGACAGTCTTATGACAGTGGATTCAACATAAGGGGCAAATATGTTGTTTTACAAGCCTTGATGAAACAGAAACCCCTAGCAAGCTACGTTCCCTGCTGTACACATTCATTATATTTGATTAGACAACAGAATGTGGACTGCCACAATGATGCCTGTTTATTCTTTGCCTTTTTTCAGAAGCTTTATGTGTGTTTCTTAGCTTTAACATACCATGTGTAAGCATCTACACAATGTGCTCGTAAAATTAGGGTTCCCAACAATACAGAGGCTTTCAAGTGCAAGAGAGATCACTCTTTCAGATTCAATGCAAACCTTACAAATGGGGTATAAAATAATAACACAAGTCCATGCTTCCTTATAATGATGACTCTGAAATGCTTCAAATATACTTATGGACAATAAGTCTTACACTACAATTGGAATATTATAAGCAGGTATAATAAAGGAATCATAGGGCACTATCATGGGGAGGTTTCACAAAACAAATAATTGATTACAAAACTCCCAAACAGACGTCAATAGTTTCTCATCTGCTAAAATCTCTCAAGACATTCATGCAGTAATTACAAGGTTCATTTCATAAATATGAGGAAAAGGGTAAACAACTATCAGAATGTGACACACAAAAGGTTGAATGATCAAGGAAAATTAATATGCAGAGGACAGTGATTTTTTACCCTCTACTTAGTATAAAGTTCAGAATGTTTTAAAAATAACTGAAAAACTGTCACCTACAATAAAATAGTATCATATGAAATTTCAGTTGCAAATTTTAGTTTCTATGAAACCTAAAAATCCATGAATGCATACATAGGACCTTCACAATAGCACCAAAAAGTTGATTAGTATATATTATACAGACTCACTCACTCCAAAAACTGCAACTTCACATTATATCAAAACATAACTTGAGATAAATAAAAACACATTCTCAATGATAAATTGTTTCTCTGATACTTTGAACTTACCCAGTCTTTAAAATAAGTGTAAGTGAACACAGAATTATTATGAAATATACAGTATTTTTATGAAGCTTATTTAATGATCTCTATAACAGCTTGGACTTAATCATATAAATTAATAAGGCACTGATCAATTTTTAATCATCTATTCAGTTTTGTAATTTTACTGTTTTATAATGTTCCTAACTATTTTGTTTCATATTTGTAACATATCAAAAAATAATGGTTCACTTCTTATGCATTAATATGCTTCTTTTAAACAATATAGGCAAGGAAAAGAAGCATATGATAATATAATGAAATTTGATATCCAGGCCCAAAAAAAGTGAAAAGCAATTGTCAAGAGTTTCATGATTAAAAATAAATATTAAAAGTGCAGTGATATCAAATTTGTCTATAAAGCAGTTAGATATGGCTATCATTACTATGTGTAAAAGATATATTTCTCTGGACTAGTGATGTGAGGCAATTTGTCATCTATCTAGACATGTGTAAATTAATATTTTTTGTTAAATATTTTCACAATGTGTGTGTGAGTTTTCCTTACAGCAAAGCCACATTGTGCTTTCTGCTGAGTCCACTGAGGGGAATCAAACCCCTGATTTTAGCATTGTAAATCTGTAGACTTACAGCTGTAGTAGCAGAGTACAAATATTTTCACAAATGACTTAAATATTTTCAGCCCTCAGAACATGTAATTTGACAAAATTGTTTTCTTTCCTAAAATAAATTCTAACAGTATAGTTTTTTTTGAGCTGATGAATAAATACATTTTATTCTCTCTTACTTACACTGAACCTATAAGTAATAATGCACTTATAATTCTGCCTTGTTTATCAGCAATTAGAGAACAAATTTACAAGTTATTTTCATATGATAAAAAAATGAAAGAATGCATTAACCCTGGACACAAGGCTTAACTACATTTAAATTCTTTAAATAAGGTGCTCAAATTTTAGATTACTAGAACATAAATTATGAACAATGACGAATTGCGTGAACATCACTTCTGCATTTATGGTTTCATATTCTGAATTCTTATTCATAAATGTCATTATCTGCATCGTAATTTGTCTTTGCCTCAGCTGATGAGATGCCGATTTTGTATGTTTGGAATAATCGTTTATCCTGCCATGAGCCACAGAAAAATCGATGTGATAAACTGTACAAATGCATGACTGTCACTGACTTTTGATGCAATGACCTGATACTTTGGACTATACTCTTTCCTAAATTTTTGATTCACAGTTTTAGTCCTTTTAGATTGGCCAGAAACAAGACAATCTGGTGAACAAGGCCTCTTTTTTTCCATCTTGTGAGTGATTGCATTGGTGTTTCTATGCTGCTTAGAAAACGAGAAATAGCCATCTATGCGAGCGCTGATTTACTGAAAAGCACTGATGACGTAACTATGGATTCCCCCACGTACCCAGTATGGAGAAGCACCGCATCAAACTATTGGTAGACGTTGGAGATACAAATATTTTTTATTATTTCAAGCACAAACATGATTATTGAAAGTAGCCATTTGGACTATGTTTTTTATTTATTATCAAAATTTATTTGTATCTCACTAGAAATTGTCTTTTCACCCTTTTCAAGCCCTGGGGGAACAATTTATCACTTTATTGTTTAGGCCTATATAATAATTTGGGAGTTGTAACAAGTCGTAATATTTGTCTGTGTGAGCGTATAGTCGTAATCTATACACCAAAATTGTAATGATCAAGCTCAAATCATAATGGTTGGCATCTCTGTAAAAGGTTTCCAGATATTCAAGACTTCACATTTAACATCACTATTAACCTCATTAAATTGCTTATTTAGGGTTTGAAAAACAATAAATAATTTTATTTTATTTCAACATTTATTAGTGAAAACCAATAATAAACTGTGTTTCAAGTATACTGATGCAACAATAGCTCACTAAGTATATATACTTACATTTGAAGATGGATTGTTTTGTTGATTTGTTTGAGTGGTATTTTACCTTGAGATAACAAAATCCTGAGTATAGTCACATGGATTCATAAAATTACTAGGTGCTCAATAGTGACCCTTCAAGTGGCTGCATAACAATCAATCATGTGCAGTACACCTCATTACTTCACTCGTGCACACCCTTGGTAACAGTGGAGAGTCTCATCATGTTGACAGACTTAATGACCTTGTTAATTAATACCCTTACACCTCAAATAACAACTTTGTACCACTGCAAAGTGGCCTAATGATCCAACAGGGTTGATGGTGTAAAAACCCCCCCAAAAAAAAAACAACAACAACAAACAAACTACAAAATCTGGCCGTACACATTACCTTGATGCTGTTGCAAATGAAAAATTCCTTCTGCCCATGGACTGAAAAAATTAAGAGCACAGTTATACTTAATACACTTGTTTTTGGCATTAGTATAGCTTGCTCTGTAACTCCTTGTATGTCAATATAAAACAAGTTAATAAAGACAATGGCAGCTAAACAAACTAGTCAACCTGAGACTGACTTCAGTTCTGAGAAACAAGCCCCTTAAATGATTGGAAAAACTACTTTGCAGTTAAAAACATTTATCCAGATGAGCATAATTTTTGGGTCATTGTCTGATGACCATAAAAACAACTACTGAGTTCTGTTAACAAGATATGAAGGTGTTAAATGTTTGAAAAGCCAGAAGAATTGTTAGCAGTCCAAAATTTAGGGATAGTTCTGACATTTATTGATTTGTTTTTTGCCAACAATCTTGTTCATGAAAGTAAAATTGTTTTTAAGTTCACAGAGAGAAGACAGAGTTAATTATAAAAATAAGGCCTTTTTAAATACACAGTTAACAAAATGAACAACATTACTTAAAAACTTTAAAGCTAGCTTTAAAATTCTAACTGACTAGTTGCCAATTCTTAAATCAAGTCAGACTGCTGTAGCATCACAATCATAGCCCTAAAGCTAAGAAACTTGTTAGAACATGACCATTAGCAACTTTTCCATACCTTTATATAGCTGGGCAACACAAGTAGCAGCATTTTGAAACTGAAACCACAACTTCTGGGTTGTAGCATTTCGTTCACTGTCTATTTGGGTTTCCAGATCAGGTGAATTTTCTAATTCTTCAACACACTGCTGCTCCCAATTGGATAGTGCGAACCATGGCTCAACTGCTTCATCTCGTTCATGAACTTCATTCATGGTGCTGTGGTTAAAGTTTTTGTAATAAAACCTTAATAATATTATGCAACTTCTCAAGAAATTCAGTTTAATACACTGGTTCTATTTTTCTTCACTGGTTTTGGTCATGAACTCTTTTGCATATTGAAAATGTAGATCTGTTAAAAGTAATTACATATTTTCTATCAAGTTACTTGTACTTTTGTCTGGTTATTCTATGTATGAAATTAAGTTCTTACTTCTCTAAACTGTTCTCAAATTAAGTTTACCAATCTACATAAACAGAAGTTAACAAAACTTGAACCTTGGACCACTGTTTATAGTTTGGTTTATTACTCACTTATTTAGCAAGAAGGGATGTTGCACAACTATCCATCTGTAACTCTTCAGAAGTTACATATTCTTTATTAAAATAATTAACACATTGTCAGAGTATTTATTTTTTCTAAGATAACATACCTCTTAGTGTATACTTCAAATTAAGCTACCAAGAAACCCAAATTCAGTACAGATTTATATATAAAAGGAATTCAAAAACTAAATTGTACAAAGTTCCATTAAGTAGGAACAGAATTTCACATTTAAAATGGCCAACCATTAACTTTGTTTAATCCTGATGACAAGGGGATGCTTCAATGTAAATGAAGCACTGTTTCTCAAGTTCATGTGAGAAACATTTAACTGGAGTAGGCTTTATGACAACTGGTTTGAAATCCAAAAGATCATTTGTCATCATAAAGTTTTAGAAGACTGACTCAACAATATACCATAAATATTATACCTTCCAAGTTCACAAAATCTAACTTTGTAGCATTTCACCACTATATAAAAGGTTGCAAAGACTACAAATGATATAAGAGATAACAGGCTTGTTATTTGAACATGTTTTTGACCTACTGTTGTTTATTTCATACTATTTACTAGTTTTAAGATTGTGACTTTGAAATTGAAGTAGATAAATGTTGAGAATTTTTGGCAGTGAAGAATTACTGTTTGAAAAAATTTTTCAGGGAGACAATTTGTAATTTTTCAGTGTGTCAGTGCAGAACTGTAATTATTTTTAGCAATTTTTATGACTAGACCTGGTACAGATTTTTGATCAATTCTAACAAATATCAATTACTCACAGATTTTAACAAGATCACTTCATTTTGATAAAAGTTTAAACTTGATTACAATCACATTCATCATCTTTTATTTTTAAACCAAGTATTTTGAAATAGAATAAAAGGCGAAAGAGGTTTTCTTAACCCTCAAAATAGCTAAAAATCATTTTTGGGTGAGAGTTTTTTGCCCTCTTATTTCCCACCTATACCCACCAGGAGGCCTAAGCAAGCCCTTCATCCTCCTGTAATTTTTGGGTGAGGGTTTTTTGCCCTCTTATTTCTTACCAAGACACTGTCTTAGACCCACAAGGAGGCCTAAGAAAGCCCTGCATTCTCCTGCCATTTGGACCTCTCCAATCTTCAGTATCTTCTGACAAAAATTAGATAGAACCATAGTGTGAACTACAAACCAATGTATTATCACTATTCTGATTTGTCAGTACAGACCTTTTAAGCATTTTTGTCATTCTTGATTTCAACATGTTAGTTTTTCTGAATTACAGGACAAACACCTTCCTTACCAATAAAAAAAGTTAAACCAGTTTTTAAAATAAAATTATATGAAAACATAAGATTAAATTTTGAATAAAAAATTAAAATTCACAATGTATGATGACTGCAGCATAAATATCATCAGATTAAAAATACGAGCATACACCTTGGAAAAGCTATGTTTCCAGACCTTATAGATATATTGGGAAACTACTGCAACTAATTTAAAACAATAATGAAATATTACAAATTATGTAGAATATCAGTTATCAAGTAACCTTCGAGGAAGACAGACTCAATCTCCATATCATAAACAAAGTTGCCTTGAATCCAAGCATTTGTGAAAGAAGAAAAGTTTGATTCTTGCTGAAGCAGTAAAAAAATGCATACATTATTCTGAAAGTGAAAAATCCAGTCATCTCTATGCATCACACTGTCTTACTAAAGTCCAAAAAAAGAGAGAAAATGTTTATAAATATGTTATTATAAACTGTATTGAAAAGTGTATCTGAATGATATGTTTTGTTAATAAATATTTTAAAATTGGATATTTATGTACTCACCTTTTGATTTGTGAAAGTTGGGCTAATGAGTATACTAACTAGAAATTCACCCAACAGATGACTAATGCAAATTATGTAACAGTGGCAGCTTACCTAACCCATAACCAACTGTTTAGGTGGAAACAGAGTTAATCTTTCATCCAATTCATAGTAACAGTGAAAAAAACCAGTAACTTACTTCCAATTCAAGATAAGACAAATGATTATATGACATGTGGCAGGTTAATTTTGTATTCCACAATGAAGAAGCCATATTTTTCTGATATTCAACTTACAACAAAGCTATAGTTCACTGCATAAGGTAAGATACTTGAAACTGGAAAGTAAAACTTTGTTTATAAACATGTCCATTATTTTATTTAAGGAATTAGCATTCATTTGTAGCCTATTAATACCTAATATTTTGAAACCTCTTTCTCCCTATTTAGTCAACTATTCAATCCCATTTCTATGCATGGTTTTGTATCTTCAAACTGCTATTTTGTATATTAATCTTCTAAAGTTTCAGACCATACTCCACCTACTAATAATTAAAGGTATGAAATAAACTACCATATATAGAAAACAGCAGCAAAATGAGGAATTTCACTTTCAGAATATCTAGACAATAAATCATTCCTACTACCATTCACTGTGTTGGTTTTTAAATTGTAAGCTTACACACTAATTTGTAAAAGATTCTAGAAGTAATACTTTTAAATTATCACCCCTTGAAATATGTAAACAATGTAATGTCACATCATATAAATAATACACGAATGAAATGTTATTTTATAATTAACTACAAAATTACTTTGTCACAATAATAAACATTGCATGTTAGTTGTATCAATAATAACAATTTAAGTAAATCCTGATGCACTTTGTTTCAATGTTCAACAATTACTTCATGTTAAAACTCCATAGAAATGGCATGCATCTGGCACACTTATTCACCTAGAACAGTTCTATTCTTTGAAAGCCAACTTCCAGAAACTACAAGAGAATGTACAACAGAATGGATAAAGCTAATGTTAATGGTACTGGTGTGATGGTTTTAATGTGATTAGCTAGCATCTGTTTATTTTTAAGTGCAATTACACAATGGAATGTCTTAGGCTGTGCCAACCACAAGTATTGAAACCTAATGTTTTTACCATCATTAGCCCTAAGACTAACTGCTGAACCATTGGGAGCCAGCTAAAAAAGAATGCATTATTGTGAAAATTTTTATGTTCAAAACAAAATCCTATTATTAAATAAAAAGAAGAATTATATTATTTATATAAAAACCTTAGAAGAAAATTAAAATACTAAGGTACATCCATGGAAATGAAGTCTTTAAATTTGGTGTTAAGCCTACGAGAATATACAAGTCTCGACTCTCAACTTACAGTATCAAATCAGACAAGAACAAATTTTATGAACATGTAAAAACAGAATCACCAATAATACAGTTTCCATAGAATGCTCAAATTTTAATGAAAAGAACACAATTAAAATGCACAACTGCTTCGTCATCAGTGTTTTTTATACTTATGAACTTAAAAGACATTGCTGGTCTAATTAATTTCCTCAAACATTGTAGGGAAATTACCATAAATTACATTTCTGTTGAAAAAGGTATCTTGAGAGTGACTATAATGAGACTTACTCTTCTAAAAATTGTTGATAAAAAAATGGTGATGTTATGACATCTGTCTTTCACAAATTATTGGACATCTGAGATAATTCCTATAATAGCAAATTGTCACTTGGGGTTAATTTGGACCAGATATAGAATAGACATGAAGTTAAGAAGATATTGAAACACATTGTCAGAGAACACTTAGATAAATTATATGCAGAAAGCAATAATGAGTATGATTTAGAAAGGAATACATAATCCTTAAGTTACATTGTTATGGAAAAAATGGATAACAAACTTCTTCAAAAGATGAGTCTGTTAAGATGAGTTAGGGGATCAAGGGCAATGTCTCACCTCCATGATCAATGACTTTCACTTTAAAGCAAACTAACTTTTGATGTTGCATACCTATTCATATATACAGAGTTTTACAAACATTTGGCATTACTTTGATAAAGCATAAGTGGAATACTTTGGGAAATATTATAAGACTTGAATGTGGTAATCAAATGAAGCTGCCCAATGACATTTCTCTAATTTTTATAAATATTCAGGTAGTTTTATTTTTTAACAATGTTTCAATTGTGGGAAATTGCTCTAAATTTTTCTTTAGATGAACTGAATCATCATATTTTCTGTTTTGTGTTCAGATAAAACTGTTTTTTATAACTATGTCTTTTGTATTATACAATCAATTTTTGAAAATTTTTAGTCACTTGTATTTGACTGCAAAATGTATTTGACAATTTTTTTTAAATAGAACCATTTCTTTCTAATTAGGTGTACATTTTATGCAATAAAAGGCCATATTTTTTGCAACAATGTGTAATTTCTCATCTTGAAAAATATAAGTTATAACTACCAACTTACCTACCTAACTAGATTCTCACTTGGAAACAAACTTTTGAGGTAATTTTCCTGATTAAATTAATTTCTCACTTTGAAACGAACTTTCAATATGTCTACAAAAAAGTAACAAAATACATAAAAAGGTAGACTATATAATAAATATTTGGGTGAGACATTGTCCGTATCTTATTTACAGGTCTTTGTTTATTACTAATGTTATTGAGTTTAACACTTTCTTATGTCCTACAATTTCACAAAAATGCTAAAGCATCTAATACTGACAAGTGTATCTTTATTACATTCTGAAGCAAACAGATTTAAGATTTAGAATTAGGCTTTATTGAATATGGTTATTTTTATCAATAGGGCAATTAGCTTGTGAAATTAGTTGCTATCAACATTTGTCATAGAAGTCAGTTTCTTACAAGAATTTGAGCGAAATAGATGATTTCTTTAAAAAAAAAAATATATATATATATATATACATACACACACACACACACACATATATATATGTTACATATTCTTCATTAGCCATATGTTAGGTTTTTAATGTTTTAAAGTACCTGAAAGTGTTATTGAAAGGTCTAAAAAGGATTTAATTGATTAACATTGTAATTAATGCACTTTGGTTATAACTTAGTTATATGTTTAAAAAAAAATAGAAACCAACTGTTTAGTTATAAAAAGTCCTAATTTTTTTTTAAAGAGTGTAGAATAATGAAAATATTATTGCAATTTTTTTTCACGAGACTACTGAAATGTTATTTTGAACAATGTGTACACTGTCAATCTGTTGGGCTCTAACAGTTTTTCCATAAAATTAAATTTAAATAAGAACATTCCCATCTCTTGTGACAAATACAATGTACTAATTTCAAGCTTTATTACAGTACAGAAAAACAAAACCAAAGAGGAATATATATATATATATATATATATATATATATAGCTTTTTTTAAATGCTAGAGCTATGTAAAAATTTAGCATTGCAGATCACATGTAAGGTAGTTCTTAACATACAAAACACAAGAGGCAACCTTAATGTTTACATAATCTCATATACCCTTGTGCAAATTAATTGAAACAAGATGGAAAATTATGATTTTTTTCATTTTTTTGCGTTTTACTTCCGAGAATCCAAAAATTACTCACAAATTAATACATGATATGACTGCCTTTAATTTTTAGAAGATCATTAATCCACTTTGGCATTGAATCCATGAGTTGACTGCAATCTTTACTAATTTTTGGGATCGAGGTACCACACCTCAATTATGGCCTCAATTAGCTTATCTTTCGTAGTACGGTCTTTTCCCCGAAGTCTTTCTTTAAAATCACTCAAAGATTTTCAATAGGATTTAAGTCCGGAGAGTTTCCAGGCCAGTCCAGCACATTTATTTGTGTTGTAGTCATAAAATTCTTCACAAGTTTCAATGTGTGGCACGGAGCCAGATCTTGCTGAAAAATGCTAGATCCATCTGGAAGTCTCTTTTTCAATTCTGAAACGACTCTTCTCTGCAAAACTTCAATGTACTGTGGTCCTCACATCATACCTTCTGTGATATGTAAGCCTCCGACGCCATAGTAGCTGAAAAAGCCCCAAAACATCTTCTTCAAGGGATGTTTTATGAACTGATTGATGTGAGATTCTTGAAGTTTCTCACCTGGAGATCTGTGAATGTGCAGACTTCTTTGACCCTGTATGAAGAAACGAGTTTTGTCATTGAATAACACCTTCCTCCATTGTTCTTGCATCCAGTTCTTGTATTTCAGACCCCACTGATACCGTTTTTTCTTCATTGAGTTGGAAAGAAGTTGTTTTTTGACTGGTTTCCTTACCCTTCTAACAAAATTTCAAATGACATAATATTCCTCAAAATTTTGTCATATATCCCAAAAATAGATCGACCATACTGCAAAACAGAGCTAATGATGCCATCTGTGTGAAAAAATGACTATTAAAGGAAATCAGCAGGTCCAGCGAGCCTACACCGGCCACCATTCTGAAAATATTGTAAAATGACCAATTGTTTCAATTAATTTGCAAAAGGGTGTATTTATATCTACACCATGTTAACTATTGTCTCAATAATACAAACAATAACTAAATCATAGTGACATGGTCTTTTTTCAAATTTACCTTTAATCACAGGTACAGCTTATCTCAAAAATGAGGGGACATTTTTTTAAAGATTTGGAAAAAAATTCTAAATTTCATGCTATTGGTCATAGCAATTATCATCAAAACAGGCCATAGAGACAATCTGTACCTATATAGCTTAATAACTGTGCTTTGTGTGCATTTATTCAAACTATTCATTTCTTTTGGAAATTATAAAACTATTAATGAATGAAAGCAAAGAAAAACTTATAAGAATATGTCAAACACATCACATCAGTTATATATCCTTTTCCATTGTCAAACAACTTTCCAAAACAAAGTCTCACCAGGTCAGATGGAATGCGACAGATACAGTTGTGGTCTAGATACTATTTATATCAAGAATTACATGAACAGCTGTTATGATGTGAACTAGACCAAGTAAATGAACTGTAATTATTGTAAATTTTATTTAAGTAATTTTACATGATTTATTTTTAACACCAATTATTTTTTAATATTTCTACTTTAGTTTACTATTATTCAGAGAAACTAACAAACAAGAGCACTCCAAACAACCACAGTCCTTAGAAATGAAAACTATGTTACTGATTCTAATAATTTTAACAAAACATAGCCACCCATCTAACCAGAGCAAATGTGCTTAAACGTTTTAATGGTGCATAAGAGAGGTTACACTGTGTCAGTTTGGGGTATGTTTTTCACAAGTAATCGAAGTAATGAATGAAATGTACATATAAAGCACATAGGCCTAAAGTTATTATAACTTTGGTACATGTTAACATGTTCCTTGTACTTACACAACAGTTTGTTGTTTGGTGAAGTGGTGCATCATCTTTTGGCCCGAGTCCCATTTGTAAAAACTAATGACTAGGCTCCCTCAGGATATCTCTCAGATATCCAGCAGTTAACCGAGACTACAAAAGAGTACCAGTGTCATGCAGATAATCCAGCAGTTAACAGAAACTACTGCACAGTACTAGTGTCATACAGACACACAGATATCCAGCAGTAACAGAGACTACCACAAAGTACTAGTGTCATGCAGACACATAGATATCCTTTGCTGTTAATTCACTGTCATGGGAGAAAGATAATGAAATTGAAGTATGAATGCTAAGTGGAGTAGCTAAACAGAGGAAATGTTATTTTATCCCCCTAATAGCATTACAAGTCAAGAACAATATACTTGGATTTCACATATTTATTGAATGTGACAAAGCCTTATTATTAATAATTTCTGAACAGTTAAGATTATTTAGAAGATATCTAGATCTTCTTTCACAGAACTAGATGAGAAGACCTCATTGAACAGGATATATGGTACTCTGGACACTCTTGAATGTGTTGACAGAGCAAAGCATGATCCATTTGAAAAAGGGCAGAGAGTTGCAAAAATGATGAACAACAAAAGAGGTATTGAGGTTAATCTTGTCTGTTACAACCACAAGACAGGTCTGGCTGGAACAAAATACCCTATTGATCTTACCATCCAAAACAAAAGGTTTGAGAGAGAGATTTAGATTGTATGGCCAAACCTTCTGCCCATACCAGACTTTTGTGTTCATCTGGTGTAAGTGTAACAGCAAGTGCAGCAAATCTGAAATGAGATGTGTGTGTGTGTGCATGTGAGCACAAGATGATGAGAAACATTTTAATCCTGCTGAACTAACAGAAGACTAACTACAATCATGGGGACATTTTTACCACTAAATCATTTAGTGATAAAAAAAAGTAAATTTTATGAATAATTCAATTATCCTTTCCTGACTACTACTTCAAGCATTTTTTGTCTTTATTAAAAATACTTTTTATTACAGAATATAACTTAAAAATTTAAAGCAATTTTATATATTTCTTTTATTGCTAGAAAATTAATTTTACTTTGTACATAATAGGATTATTATTATTATTAGTCTTAACACATGAATGTCTCATGCTCATGGTATTAGCTATATTATCATTAATACAATAACACCCAATTCTTAACATCTTTGTAATAACCCTAGTTGCTATTTCAGTTTACTATATATTTCTTGGACTTTGCTTTACAAATATAATGTGGTAAGTTTTGTTCTGTTCAGCAATTACATACCAATTAATACTTTGTAACCACTCTTCATATGAAAAAATAATATTTAAAAAATGCAAACTTAGGCTTAGTGAAACTTTTATAACTTGGGTCATGTACTAACAAACCAATGCTATTACAGTTTCACAAACTTTTATAAACCTATAATCATGTTCCAGTTTGTTATGAAAACTTACTGATTTGAAAAACTGGCATTTTAACTTGTTTTATGTCCAGATTTGTTTTAAAAAAGTACTCTATCAAGAAGTTATTTGATATAGTTTCTACAACTCATAGCAGCATAATTAATTTGGATCATTTTAAAAAGTTATTAGTTCCTCCAAGGTCAGTAAGAGAGAATATGACTAAACAAGTTTAGCACACTGTCACTGTGTCAGAAAGACTGTTCTTTGAATAAATTAAAATAGCATACATTAACTTAATGGCAACAAACTATAAAACCAACCTTTATTTGTTAGCAAATCATATATTTCTCCTTTAAGCTACTGTAACACACTGGTACACAGTATACAGCTGTCAACAGCTACTTATTACACAAGTCAACAGCCTTGCTAGAAAAATAACATAGTCCTAACTGAAGCCTAGCCTATCTTTTCTAAATCATAAAGCTGTGTTCTCTTTTATTATTTTCATAATATAAAAGAAAGGAATCAGAGACCATAATACATTAATCCACTATATACTCTTATACAATTTCAATAAGATCATTACTGTTTTACAACTCTCCTGAAGAATACATCCAAGTGAAATGTTGAGCATCCAATTAAAGAAAAATAACAAATTTGGTGATGATAGTCATTTATTACTAGTGTTAAAATGTCTTTAATACTTCAATATGCAGAAATTAAATAATGAATATTTGTCCACCTGATCAAGTTATTACTTAGTACCTAATATAACTTGATATATCGAATATAGTATATAAACTCAAAACTCCCAAATTCCACATTTGGAACGAAGTTATGCCACAAACTTTTTTGTATGCTTCCTTTAAAAACTTATAGGACAATGGCATAGAACAGCTCTACCTTCTCAGGATATTATTAATAACAATCCAATCAGTCGTTCTTAACTCGTTTCGAGTAAAAACAAACATCTGTACTTCACTTTGTCCTAAGTGGCCACCAGGATCGCAGTGTCGGAAAAATGGTTTTTCAGTGTAGATCTACCACAACTAGAACTACACATGTGGAGAAATCCTCGGCAGAGTGTCTAAGCTAAGCCTCATTTCTGAATGTAAAAACTTTCAGAATTCCATATATATTACAAACAAGATATATGACTAATAGTAATAATTATTAGGAATTTTGACTCAAATAATTTTAAAATTCATAAGAATACACATGTAAAAATAATTATATTTACATATATATATATGTAAAAAGTTATACGCCACATCAACTACGCAACTTACAATTGTTTACTCCAACCAGTCCTTCCTCTCCGTGACGACTACTTATTCTCAACCTCAACATCTACTGATAATCACTAGCTGTCGAACATGCATTATGGGAAATAAAAAATTACAAACGGTAGTCATCGATTGAAATATAGTTTAAGTATACAAGGTAAATGTATTTATGCAAGAATGTTAGCATGTACACATATATGTATTTACTTCAGTTCTACGGATATCTTATACTTGAAAAATCTGTTGTTGAAGTTTTATGTTATTTAAAACATTTTGCCCATAATGCATCATTTTAGCGGCTTCGCCATCTTCTTTATTTTCGTACTTTAGAACAGCCAGTCGTGTTAGAGAGTGAAAGAAACATATTTGGAAATAATTGGCTTGGTTGCCATTTTGGAATTAAAAATTGTAACGTTACGATTCGTTCCAGTTTGGATGGTTTCCCCTTTTTTGGGGAGTTTACATCCGCAGACATTGGGGGAATAGTGAGGAAACACGTGAAAGTGGCCGTGCCAGGAAAGAACTCTGCGGGTGAAGGGAAGGAGAAAGTGGTCACTCAATCAAAAGTTAAGAAAGGGAAGCAAACTTTTATTAATCTTGAAATGAATCACATTTCAGCTATAGATAAAGAGAACCAACATTCTGAAACGGAAGAAATGGATACAAGAGAAGGTAAGTAAGTTGATTAAATGTTAATTTGGATGTGTATTGTTATGGAACTATAAATTGTCTTATTCAGTGTTGAACTTAGGTTAGTGTTTATTAAATTCTAATATTCAACGGAATTTCAAACTGAAAGTACATTAATTTGTAGCTATACTGCATTAATTAACCTCAAATCTTGGGCTGGGGCTATTAATTGTGCAGAATTACTGTTAAGTACTTTTAGTTAAGTAAGAAACGGACAAAACTTAAGTGACTCTTCTTACGTCGTAGTCGGAAAGTTTTCTTCCTCAGATCTACTTCATGTTAGAATTTGACGTTAGATTTAGCATTTTAGGCCTAATGGCACCTAGCGACAGCATACTATTAGTCTTAGTATTAGGTTGAGGAATAATTCGTGAGCGTTTTTAAATAATTTCATTCAAGCATTACATGCAAGACTATACAATACTTCAATGCATGAACACATTACACCCAAAACATTTATTATGATACTTTATTTCATGTAATACCTAGGTATATAGTATGCATTGTTTTAAACGAAATTGCAAGAAATTAAATGCGAAAAGCAGATGGTGTCGAAAATGCTCGATTTTGTCCACTTGACATTCCATTTAATGAGCTGAAAATGAAAGCAACAATTAAAGACATATGAAAATCAAACACACCATCTATTAGAGCAAAAAATTATCTACCAAATGACATGAAATATTTTGCGAAAGCGTTTCATTTATGAATAGATTTTTTTAACTTGAAAAAACGCTCACGAATTATTCCTCAACCCAATACTTAGTCCTATTATTTGAAATTATAATAGTTACCTTTTTTACCACTCCTACTAGTTTTACAACATATAACTTAAAAAGGAATTTTAATTTGTGAAATGGAAGACTTTCATATCACATTGGGAATTAATAAACTTCAAATTTGTTTAGATTTTAAGAACATTACTAATACTAATAGGATTTATTTTAAAATAGCTATTTAATATTAATAGTGATATTTTATTAAAGAGAGATGTCATGACTTTTTATAAAGGGTGAGTTGCAAATTTGTGGAGTTGAAGACAAAAATGGTAATCAATGAGAAACTGTGTAAAGTTGTCATAGTTTACAAATAAATATGGTAATATAATTGGGCATTTCAATGGTAGATTCACTAATTGGGATTGTATGGAGTCAAATAATTTGAGGAAGAGAGATTTCTTGAGGTGGCTTGTAATGAATTTGTATACATGCTGGAGATGCCATATTAGATTTGTCATTAACCAATAATAGGGTTGTGATTGCTAGAGTTGATTGGGGAACAGTAGGTAAGAAAAGAAAAGTTAGATTTTAAGTCTTATTACATGTTATAATATTTTAGTTCCAAATTTTCAAAAAGCTAATTTTGAGGGCATAAGACAAGATTAATCATTAATGTATCCCAAGACAGCTGGTATGGGTAATAAAACTTTTATTAAAATAAAGTAGAGAACAATGTTTTGACCTTCTTAGGTCATCTTCAGGTTAACCTTTGTTGAGATGCATTTTTATTTCAAGAGGGTTTCTTGTCATCACTAGATTAATCATTAATGAATTGGAATTATGAGTTAAAATGTGGTGTGGTATAAGCTTGGGTAATTAAAAAAATTGTTTTAATTCAAGATAATCTATTTTTTAAAAAAAGAGGGAAATAATAGGGTTAATGAAATCTAACTAGGGTTACTAACTACCAAGTAAAAAAACAAAGGAGAAAATCAGATAAGTATGTGAGGAGTTTAAAATAATAGCTAGAATATTTGAAAGAGCTATAAAAACTAAAAATTAGGTAAAAACAAAAACTAGGATTTATGAATGGGTTTAAGATAAACATCTGGTAGATAATATTAAAACTTAAAAGCAAGGATTGTAATATATAAATTTAAAGCTCTTAATCTTATTAGGAAATATGTTTAAAATATCTTAAATTTTATATGTTATAAGAATTATGACATTTGTTCTATAGGTCTACTCTCTCTAATTTATTTAACACCCCTCTCTGAAGTATGAAATTTAATGTAAATTGCTCATTATGACAGCTATTTGTAGGGCAAAGTCTAATTTTTATATCCTGATCTCTTTTGGTGTTTGATATAAATGCATTATTTGGCTTGGCTGATAAAGAAACACAAAATATAATTTTTACTGAAAAATATTTTAAAGGTTACACAATGGAATTTGAAAATTTTCAGATCAAGGAAGATATTTTTAAACCTTAGTATGAAAATCCCATTGCACATGGAGTAGTAAACATTCCAACTCCATATATTTACAAATGAATTTTCTTTGGGAAAAATACTTAGTTCCAAAATCTGACTTTGTGTGTGTGTGTACAAAATTATATTTTCTAAAAGACTGCCAAATTTTGTGAAGAAACCAAGTATTTTCAGTGTTATAGTATACATACCCTCATGGTTACAAGGTTGTGTTAAATACATAAGCTTTTGTCTGTATGGTTAAGTTAATGTTTTTACCACGTTTTAAGGTGCTCATTCAAAAGGCCAATTGTTGTATTAGAAAAGTAAAACTGTCTGAAATGTAGCTGAATTCATATTTGACTTCCTCAATACTACCATTCTTACCAGTAAGTACAAAAAAAATGATGCATCAAAACTGTCAATTCCCTTAACAAACTTAAACACCTCAGTTATATCTATTTTAACTTTTTTTTTTTCAAGAGAAATCACTTTCAGAAATCATGATTTATGCTCATATGACAATCTTTTGATTCTTATACACCCTTGTGCAAATTAATTGAAACAAATGGCCATTTTACAATTTTTTTAGCATGGCAGCCGGTGTAGGCTCACTGGACCCGCTGATTTCCTTTAATAGTCATTTTTTCACACAGACAGCATCATTAGCTGTGTTTTGCAGTACGGTTGATCTATTTTTGGGATATATGACAAAATTTTGAGGAATATTACGCCATTTGAAATTGCATTAGACTTTTCTCAAAAATGAGGCTATTTGTTTTACTGCTAATCAGTCATCTTTCAGCCGTCATACACAATGGACATAACTCCTAGAAAGCGTACAAAGATTGTGACACTGCATGAGCACACCGGCATTACTTGCAGGGAAATCGCGGATGTTGTTGGTGTTAGCCTATTGACTGTCAGCTGTGTGATCAAGGCCAAGGTGAGTACTTGATTTATCAGTCCGAAACGTAAAGGAAGATGTGGCCGAAAAAGGAAAACAACACCAAGAGATGATGTAAGTGGTGAGGGAGAGTGTGAAAGATCCATGCAAGACAAGAGATGCCATAAAAAGAGACTTGGAGGTCAAAGGACTAAAAGTCAGTTCTTCAATGATTCGTCATAGGCTTCTTGATGTCAGTCGAAAGGTAAGGAGACCAGTCAAAAAACAACTTCTTACCAACTCAATGAAGAAAAAACGGTATCAGTGGTGTCTGAAATACAAGAACTGGATGCAAGAACAATGGAGGAAGTTGTTATTCAGTGGCGAGACTCATTTCTTTGTACAGGGTAAAAAAAGTCTGCACATTGATAGATCTCCAGGTGAGAAACTTCGAGAATCTCACATCCATTAGTTTGTAAAACATCCCTTAAAGAAGATGTTTTGGGGCTTTATCAGTTACTATGGTGTCAGAGGCTTACTTATCGTAGAAGGTATGATGCGAGGACCACAGTACATCAAAGTTTTGCAGAGAAGAATTGTTCCAGAATTGAAAAAGATTTCCAGATGGATCTGGGATTTTTCAACAAGATCTGGCTCCATGCCACACATTGAAACTTGTGAAGAATTTTTGACTACAACACAAATAAAGGTGCTGGACTGGCCTGGAAACTCTCCAGGCTTAAATCCTATTGAAAATCTTTGGGCAATTTGTAAAGAAAGACTTTGAGGAAAAGCCTGTACTATGAAAGATAAGCTAATTGAGGCCATAATTAAGGTGTGGTACCACGATCCAAAAATTAGTAAAGATTGCAGTCAACTCGTGGACTCGATGCCAAAGCAGAGTAATGATCTGAAAAATAAAGGCGGCCATATCATATATTAATTTGTGAGTAATTTTTGGATTCTCAGAAATAAAACGCAAAAAATTGAATAAATCGTAAGTTTCTGTCTTGTTGCAATTAATTTGCACAAGGGTGTATATGACCCTACAAACCCTCCTCTGAACCTTTCCATCCACTATTCATTGATAAAAGAGTAGCCTGAGAGTTGGCAGTGAGTGGTGATGACTAGCTGCCTTCCCTTTAGTCTTACATTGCTAAATTAGGGATGGCTAGTGCAGATAGCCCTTGTGTAGCTTTGCACGAAATTCAGAAACAAACTGAACCTTTCCAACAGTTCAGTGTTCCTTTTGAGGTAAGGAACCTGAAACTGAATACAGGATTCCAAACATGGTCACACCATTGATCTGTACAATGAAATTGTAACCTCTTTAGATTATAATGCTGCAAATCTAAACTAAAATCTGGTTTTCCCTGCTGATAGCTATTAACAAGATATTGCTTAGATAGTTTACAAGACACTTATTTCATTTTTGTCCATAATAATGTTGAGGCTGTTCTTAGGAGAATTGTAGTCATAACTCAAATTGTGATAATTTACATACAGTGCAGTACATTCATTATAAGGAAGTCATCTGTCATTTATTCAGTAAACTCATGAAGTAATTCAACTCCTTTTGTAAAGCATAATCATTTTCCTTATAGCCAGAAACACAAATTTAAATAATTTATTGACCATTCCTACATCTATATCATTCATATAAATCCAAAAGAAAAAAAGATCCCAGCACTGAACTCTGAGGTACCCCACTCATGACATTAATCCTATTTGACTTGCAACAACCATCTAATTTCTTCTATTTACACAGTTTTCTATTATATTAATTAACCTATCCATCACATCAGCATGTGGTTCCATAAGGAAATTTGTGCATCTCTAAGACTATGTGCTATGTCCACCAGGCAAATCAAACCCCTGATTTTAACATTGCAAATCTGAAGAGTTACTGCTGTCCTACCATAGGATTTATTTTATAGGTTATACTGTTAGAGTATGTTGTGGCTCTTAAAATTTTTTGGTCTTGCACAAAAACAAAGAAATTACACTTCTTTTTGAAGGGTTGCTGACTTCTGCCCCAAACTTACAGAAACCACTTTTTAACAAGTTTTTTGTGTAGCACTTTGTCAAATAATTTCTGAAAATGCAGGTACACCATACACCTGTACCTTCATCTTCATAAGCAGTAATCTCTTCAAAGAATGTCAAAAGGTAAGAAAGGCAATAACTTGTTACCTGCATCATTTTTTTTATGAAGCTTTTATTAAGATTCTACACTAAAAAAAATATCTTAAGAAAATTATATTAGAGGTTAGGAAGAGACCAGTGCAGTTGAATGGAAGAAAACATAGGCTATTGTTAATGGAGTCAAGTTATACTGGACCTTCTGCTTGGAAGTAAATTCTTGGGGCTTTTGATTTTTGATAGTTATTCTCAATTCCAATTTTTATTTGAAGTTTTGCTCTAAATAAGTAGTTTGCTTTCAATAACTGTTAATATCAATTATTTAAGTGAATCATTGATAGAGGCATAATTAGAAAATTAGTTTATAGATAATAAATTATTGGGTAGTTCTAGCTATATTGAATCATCTGGTAAGTTGGACAAATAGATGGTAAATTGTCTTTAATTGTAGTAAGTGTGAAGTAATGCATTTTGGATCACCGTAGATTGGGACCCACTCAGAAACATGCCTCAGGAAAAGTGTCTTCACATAGTGGTAGATAATCCACTCATGATTTATTGCTAATGCTAAAGCTAATACAAATTTTGGATGTACATATGCATTTTGATGAAAAATCATTATTTCACTATACAAATCAGTAGCTAGGCCACACATGGAAAACTGAACAGTTTTGGTTTCCTTACCTGAAAGGGTTCAGAGATGGGCTTTTCTTATGACTTTGGGGTTGAAAGGGTCATTGTGGTGTTAAGATCTCTTATTTTCTCATCATAAAGGGAGGATAAGAGATTATTTACTGGAATCACTAGGATAAAGGCCTGTTTTTTGTTCTTTTTTTTTTTTTACCTGTTTGGTAGACAAGAAGAAGGAAGTGCAGAAGTTAAAGATTTAGAAAGTAATTTTATTTTTCTAACATGGGTATTAGCTTATGAACTGAATTGTTATCCATTGTAATGCAGGCTGGTATCATACAAAACTTAGGAGGAAAGATTTCCTGTAAAGTAAGGGGTATGTTTAAATTCAGACTTTTTCTCAGGGCCTACCTGTAGCTGGGTATGTAGAAAGCAATCTTGAAAAACCAAAATCCTCTTAATTCTGGTATATTATACTAAACTTGTAATGTTTTAGTTTTAATATTTTAAAAATATTGCTCATGGTTGTTGATCAGTCAAGTTTGAAGGTGATGCTAGTGTTAAAGCATCTCATAGTGTAGCTTTATGATGTGACAGATAAGGAATTATTGCAGAGATGCCAACCATTACGATTTGAGCGTAATCATTATGATTTTGGTGTATACATTATGACTACGTGCTTATACAGACAAATATTACGACTTGTTGCAACTCCCAAATTATTATATATTATATAGGCCTATACAGTAGAGTGATAAATTGTTCCCCCAGTGCTTGAAGGGGGTGAAAAGAAAATTTCTAGTGAGATACAAATAAATGTTGATAATAAATAAAAAGAGATAGTCTAAATGGGTACTTGCGATAGTCATGTTTGTGCTTGAAATAATAAAAAATTTGTATCTCCGATGTTTACCAATAGTTAGAGTGCGGTGCTTCTCCATACTGGGTACGTGGGGGAATCCATAGTTACGTCATCAGTGCTTGACAGCCAATCAGCGCTCACATAGATGGGTATTTCTCGTTTTCTAAGTGGCATAGAAACACCAATGCAATCACTCACAAGATGGAAAAAAAAGAGGCCTTGTTCACCAGATTGTCTTGTTTCTGGTGAATATAAAAGGACTAAAACTGTGAATCAAAAATTTAGAAAAGAGTATAGTGCAAAATATTTGGTAATTGCATCAAAAGTCAGTGACAGTCATGCATTTTGTACAGTTTGTCACATCGATTTTTCTGTGGTGCATGGCAGGATAAATGATTGTTCCAGACATACAAAATTGACATCTCTTTAACAAAAAGCTGAGGCAAAGACAAAAATGATGCAGATAACAATATTTATGAGTAAGAATTCAGAATATGAAACCATAAATGCAGAAGTGATGTTCATGTAATTCGTCATTGCTCATAATTTACTTCTAGCTGTAGCTGATCATGCAGGACATCTATTGCGAAAAATGTTCCCAGACTCTGATATAGCAAAAAAATATGGCTGTGCTAGAACCAAAACTACAGCCATTGTACAAATGTTGGGTTGTGAAGATGACAAAATAATTTAAGCATACTTACTAACAGTGTTTACAGTTTAGCCACAGATGGATCCACAGACATGGATGAGTCAAAACTGTATCCAGTGGTTGTACGATATCTGTACGGGCTCTGTCTACAATCATTATGCTCAGTCATTTGAAATAGTTGGCATCTCTGCTATTGTAGTTGTCATGCCTTGACATATTGAAGAAATGTAAGATGTAAATATAGTTTTCTTAATTCATTTTTTTTAAGTGCTCTATAATACTATATATGTTTGTACTTAGATGAAAATGTCCAGTATCCAACTGACAAGACTGAGACAAATATTTATAATGGAGATGTTCGAGATGGAACACCTTCTACGCAGGAGGAAACCATGGAAGAAGAGGGTAAAACAAGATCTGTAACATAAATTATTTCTTTTTGATATATCATACTGTGAATTATTCTCACACTACTAGTTTCTTCTTCTTCTACAATTTTGTGTTGAAATTTGTAAGGCAGGCCAAAATATAAATGTAGTATTGGAATGGCAAAAGTTTTTGGTCATGATGTATCTAACTATCAAAAACTTCAGGCATGATTTTAACACAGCTAACTAGACACAATATGTTAATTGAATCTTGTTTTATTTTCCTCTGAAACTTTGAAGAAGTTAAATAAAGAGTTAGTAGGACTTTTGACTTGTTTCTTTTATTTTGATCTTTTGACAGTGGTGAAATTCATGCTGATGGAAAGATGGTGTGGTTTTAATTTTTAAAATTCCGCTTCATTTTGTTTATAAGAAAGTTTTCAACAAGTTGTTTGTGAAACTGTATAAGAGAAAAGAAGTAAGTAGAGCATCGATTAAGAGTGAAGAAAGGAAACATTATGATAAAGGGACATTTTTTGGGTTAGGTCTTTTTTTTTTTGTTATTATTTTCGGTTTGAAATCAAATTTTCTGATCTAGCCTGTAGGGCTGGCAGGTGATAGAATCTATTGGTACAAGAGTTTAGTGTTAAGATTGTTGTACACAATGTTTTAATTATTTATAAAAACAATTTATAACTTTTTATTATAACCTGATCTCAACAAAAATGCTGATGCCAAATTATTTTATGATATCTGCCAAAAATAAGCGTCACCATTTTGAGTCTTTGAAACAGTGGCGTAGATCCTGGGGGGATGGGGGGTATACATCCACCTTTCATTTTAGGTGGGGGATTTGGTGCATACAATCATCCCCCTTATAGTTTGGTCTGTTGAATTGTTTTACTGCATCACAGGCCTACAAATTGTGTGTTTGTTTTGTGATTCTCATGTTCTTATCAATCGAATTACATAATTAGGCCTAGATGTAGGCTTTTTCAGTAGCCGAAATGTACATCTTTAATATAGGCGTGCTTCTAAGCTTTACGATCTAAGCGATAGTTCATAAGTATCAGTCAGTAGGCCCAAGTATACATGCCAGGTTTGCAAGCACTATCACAGAATCTACCTACGTCTTGTTCGTAGTGTAAGATTAAGTAAAATTTTCATCACAACAAATTGAACAGAGCATGAAATTAGAAAATATTACTCCAAAGCATAAACTCCTGTGATCTAGATGTGGCAGGCCATTTGTAGCTTGTAGCTGCAGTAATCTTATGTGTATATTGTGCGGTTTTCCTACGCCATTTGTTCTTATGCATGTCAAGCCAGATTTATTGTCAAACGCCTTACTCTCCTTATCTGCTGAAGCCGCTGACCATAATGTACGTTTAGTGCACAGTTAATGACAGGTTTGGGCTGCTAGGATCCAGATGCGCCCTACATTGCCCCCTTCCGTTTCTTTTAGTCTGAGACTCGATTTTACAACAGGGCTCATTAGACCTGTGTTTGTGGCCTTAGTCTGAGCCTTTATTTTACAACAGGGCTCCTTAGATCTGTGTTTGTGCCCCTCATTAATCCATGAAATTTCAGATTATCACTGCCCTCTAAAAAAGTGCTGGTGTTTTATGGTAAAAGAACAATATATTCTCTTATCATAGATAGTAAAAATATTGTATTTTCTTGTATAATTAGAACACAAAAGGAGCGATTTCAATGACCTGAAACCTCTACTCGAATTGTATTGCTAGTTTTTGTTTAGGTGTTTTTATTTAATAGACATGCTTATAGTTATAGACATTATATCACAACGTGTTTGCCTTTTGATGAGCTTTAACAGGAATATAATATATTTGTGATTAAGTATTTTTTGAGAAACTTGCCATTACTTTTGTTGTAACTAGCACACGTTGTCCCAGTGATGCCCAGGCGGTCATTTGGCTCTGTAGTCACTGTGAGGTTTGCGCGTTCGACTTAAATACATTGTACAGTTCACTCCTACTTCCATTCTTTTTTATATATTTGTTTGTTGTATGTTAGAGTTTTTCAATAAAGACTGTTTTAGCCTGTTGATTCATCTGGGAAACAGATTCCAATTATGACAAGCAAGTGTCTGAAACTTTCCAATATTAGACAGTTCTTCAAGCCACTTACTAGTCTATAAGTGACAATGCAGATGCAGATAATCCGACATCTTCAAGCAAAGGAATAGAAACTTGCCATACAAAGGAAATACCATGTTCATCAGAGGATGAGTCTGAAAATGCTTGTGCAACTATTGCACATCATGAACCACCAGATTATTGTGAAACAAGTTTGTGCAGTAATGAAAAATTTGACACTCTATAGATACAGTGTGGAAAGCCATATCATCCAGATGCACAACTAATACCACGACAGAAAGCAAAATCTCAAAATATGAACTTCCAGGGCAAGTTGTTTGATGACTTCCCATGGCTGCACTTCAGCAATCAGACTCAAAAAGTCGTATGCTTTCATTGTGCCAAGGCAGAAAATAGTTGCCTTTTTACAGGGAAATTGGAGAGGCTAGTGGAGTATACCTTCATATCCACCGGTTTTTGCAACTAGAAAAAGGCAAAACAGAAATTCAAAGAACACCAATCCTCCTCTCAGCACAGATTCACTATATCTCCAGAAGGTTCACTTGATGTAAATCCAGTGACTGTCCAGCTACATGATGGAAAAAGAAGCAACAGAAGGAATGCAAAAGAAGTCTAGCCAAAATATTCAGAAGTTTATGTTTCTTAAAGTGTCAAGGTTTAGCATTACATGGACATACTGATATGGAGGGGAACTTCCTGCAGTTAATGAAGCTCCTGGAAGAGGAAGCTCCTGAGTTGACAGCCTACTTGTCAAAGAAAACTACATTCACATCACCCCAGGCTGAGAATTAAATAATGGAGATGTTCAGCCATCAAATACTGAGGAACCTAGCACACGAGTGCAGCAAAGTAAAATCTTTGCATTAATGGTTGATGGCACTCAAGATGTTACAGGTGCCGAACAGGAAGCAATATGTGTACGATACGTAGATGAGAACCTTGACGTCCATGAAACATTTGTTGGTTTGTACAGTGTTTCCAATACAACTGGTGAAACAATATTCTCGACTATACTTGATGTACTGACTCGACTCAATTTACCACTGTCAGGATTAAGAGCACAAACTTATGATGGAGTTGCTGACATGAGTGGTAGGTACAGTGGATGCCAGGCAAAAATAAAAGAGAAACAACCATCAGCTTTGTTTTTTTACTGTAGAGCACACAAGGCTAATTTAATAATGCAGTTGAAGCTTGTGAATGTGTTCGAGATTCTATCCAGTGGGTACATGAACTTGCTTCAGAGGTCAGGCAAATACAAGACAATCTTTGAAAATATTGTATTATTAGACAGCCACAATGGTCCAGTTAAATACATCAGCCCACTGTGTCCAACACACTGGTTGTGTTGCCTATCTGCAATTACATGTGCTAATGATCACTACAGTGACATTGTTGATTCTTTGTCTGAATTAGCAAATGAAAAATCAGATGTAGCAGTGAAAGCACGAGGTCTGCTGGACAGATTTGACAAAGGAAAGACAGTTTTAGGATTGTTGATGGCTCAGCATCCATTAGCTGCATTAGAGGAACTAAACCGTGCATTCCAAGCAAAATCAGCGATAGTATCTGGCATGATTGAAGCATCTGCAATGACAGTTGAGCAATTGCGGGTATTGCAAACAGAGGAAAATTACAACAAGATATTTCATGAAGCTGAGAAAAAGGTAACTTCCCTAGATTTGGTGCCTATTGAACTACACTACCACACATTTGCAGACCCCCCAGAAGGATCACAGGTGATTGCTCAGCACACCATTCTGCAACAGCTAGAGATTATTACAGAAGCCAATATTTTGAATTTGTGGACATAGTCATAGAACATCTGACCACTAGATTCAATGCAGACAACAATGACTTAAGGCAATATCTGGCACTTTTGAACACATCTTGCAAGATTGACAACTCGGTTATAAACTTCTATCCAGAAATCTCTGCACAATTGCTCGAGTTTCAGTTGTCCATGTTCAAAGGAACAACAAAAGCAGTATCTCTGAAAGGTGCAAAGGATGCTTACTGTGAAATGCATGAAACAAGCCAGCAGATATTTAGTGAAGTGTTTCTTCTCATGAAAATTTTGCTTGTATGTCCAGTATCTAGCTGCGAATGTGAACGCAGCTTTTCTGCATTAAGACGGTTGAAGACGTGGTTAAGGTCAACTATGTCTCAGTGCTGCCTCAACCATGTGGCAGTTTGTCACACTCACAAAGATGAGGTCGACAAGATAAATATAGAAGAGCTTATGAAAGAATTTGTAAACAGGTCATCACAAAGGAGGTCTACGTTTGGGAACATGTAGTCTAGAGGACAAAATGAATCTTACTTCAATGAAAAGTATGAATAATTATGTGCTACATTGTATTGATGTGTAATTTTCAAGAGTTTGCAAAGACATTTTAATTATTTTTATCAAACAACATGAACAGTTTCTCACTGAATATAAACTTATCAAGGGTAATTACTAATTTTATTAATATTTGAAAACGTAATTCATGCAATGAAAGTTATTAGTAACCTTGTTAAGTATAATGGCCATCTTTTATACTGTGCATTGTGCAGGAATAAATTCATGTAGCAGTTAATTTGTGACACATTTGTCTTTATTCTATTAACATTTTGAAAACTGTTCACAACACCTCACTTATACAATCCTGCATGGAAACCTTGAAGTATCGTGGCAACAAGATTACTCTGTGACTGCATGTTTACAGCTCTCAGGTTCACGTAATCAGAGATTACCAATTTGCAAATTGAACAGTCCACATAAGTGGTTGCAAAAATCATACCCCCCCCCCCCTTCATTGGGTGTAAAGAATCTATGCCCCTGATTTGAAATGTTTGATTTATAACAGGTTGAGGTTAATAATGGAAGAAATTTAAAGTTCTTTTCTTTAGTGTTTAGATGAAAAATGAAAATAAATGAAAACTTCTTTAATTCTTTGTAACTGTGATTAATCTATAGTGTTGTATTAGGGTGTAATAGGTAAAAATATAAACTTTAATCACAGACATTATTTTAATAGTGACTAAACTTAATACAGTAATATTTAGTATTCTCTAGTGAATGATGTTATAGTGAAAGTTAATTATTTTTAGTACAAATAGCAGGATTATTTGTATTCATTCCATGAACATTGTATTATAGGAAATGATCAGGAATCTCAATTGTATTTAATGAATCTCAGTTTACGAGTGTTTAGGATGCCTTGATCCCAAAAATTGAGTTGTGTGCACTGTACCATGTCACCCCGAATCCCACAACTACACTTCATAAATGCACCCAACTAAGAATCTCCATGGCATTATAACTCAGCATTTTTATCAACTCTATATACTTGTGACATGAAGATAAATGATATAAACAACAGGTCCGACTATTGGCTCACACCCCTCTCTGCACCACTCAGTAACCTCTACATAGAATATTTCAAAGATAATTCCTAGAAAACAGCTGATAAAAGTCCCAAGATTTAGATACTCTAAATCTCTGAGCCATCCAAATATACAACATCCAGCAATATCATTCACAGCAGAAATATATGAAGAAACATTTTCCATTTCTAGATATAATACGTTAATCTAAACAGATAATTTGTGCACTGAAACACACAGGTACAACTAAATACTTTCGGTATAAATCAAACTATCCAAACACTGTAAAGAAGGGTGTCATGAACAGTCTAGATTTTCTAATACTGGAAATAGAAAGAATGAAAAAAAGAAAACACTTCACAGTATCTGTCATGAACAATGGATACTCAAGAACACTTAATGAAGAAGGTGAAGAAATTTATAGATAAAAAGACATTTTATTTCAAAGGTTTTCTGATAATATACAGATATGTAAACAACATAGCCATAACAGCATTCAGGAGTTGCAAAGAATATGGCCACGCCTAAACACCCAGATGCTACTTACAACATTCCTTGTGAATTTGGGTTGTGATAAAAAGCCATTAAAAGTTAGAATTCAGGGGTATAATAGCTGCATGAGAACCTGTAATACCAGTCTACCTGCAATAACCCATTGTGACATAGAACTAAACTATAAATTGAAATGATACTAAAATATTCATTCATTCATATTCATTATGAAGAACATACAAACACATACACAAAATAACCATTTATATTCACCTAGTCAACAATACACTTCTAGTAAACCTAGCAAAGAAGTTGGAAAAGCCTGAATAATTTTTTTTTTAAATATTCATACAGGAAGTTTATTAAAATATTTATTGGGGAGAACCCAGACAAGTAAATAACATACCAGTATCTCTGTCAAGAAGACCAAATTTTAATTCTGGCCACTAACACCACAGTCTTTCTTAATACTTCCCTTAAAATGGTAGCTATTATTAAAAAATAAAGATAATTGACAATTAGACATGAAGATTATATAGGCTTCTAGCCATAATAATTATGTATTTTTATTATTATTGATGTACAGTTTTGTATATTAAATTATTTTAATTAGTGTTATGTTCATTAAATATATTTTTGTGACATTTTTGCTGCTTTAAAGTGGTTTTCTTCCACCTCAAAAAATATAGATACAGTAAGACTGACACATTTCCAAAATGTTTGGCTGATCTCAATTAATACATAATAAAGCAAATTGTTTGAATTTAAAAAGAAAAAATATTACATTAGTCCCCTGTCATGAGTGGTGGCTTTAGTGTTCTCATCTGATGTCTGGTCTCAAAGAATGATGGATGGTAGCTTCAGTGTACTTGTTAACTGTCAGTATCATCATCTGGTGTCTTATATACGAGAACATTCCTGATGAATGATAGCTTCGGTGTACTTGTCAAATGTCAGTTCCATCATTTGGTGTCTTATGTGTAAGAATATTCCTGATTGATGGTAGCTTCAGTACACTTGTTAACTGTCAGTATCATCATCTGATGTCTTATATATAAGAACATTCCTGATGAATGATAGCTTCAGTGTACTTGTTAAATGTCAGTACCATCATCCGGTGTCTTGTAAGAATATTCCTAATAGATGGTAGTTTCAGTGTACTTGTTAAATGTCAATACTACATCTAGTGTCTTATATGTAAGAATATTTGTGATGGATGGTAGCTTCAGTGTACTTGTTAACTCTCAGTATCGTCATCTGATGTGTTGTATATAAGAATAGTTCTATAACTATCAAATGGATGTCACACAACTTTATTAGGAATGAAAAGAACATCACCAGAAACTATAAAAATAATTTCTGACCTTTGAATATCTTAAAATATTTGAACATTTATAGTGAAGTTGATTTTTATGTTGTTAAAAATATTTAGTAGTTTAATTTTCACACAGGGCTGACTTATTCTTGATTATTGAGAAATGAAGCTTAGAAACTCCTTTTCTGGCTATTGTTAGCTGTAGGTTGTTTCCCTTTGCAAAATTTAAACCTATCAGTGTAGTGCTGTAAACACAAGTTTGGCCAGTAAAGAAGGAGAATGTGGAGAACAATTAGCATCAAGTCAACCAAAAGTGTTGAAATTTGATTGGGAAAAATAAATATTAGGATCCAGGGGAAAAAAAAAAGTAAAAATGTCAGCCTGACATTTTAAAAACAAAATTGTGTTGTGAAATAAACTAGTTAAGAAGTGTGTTAAAATATTTACAGTATTTGTAAATTAAAAATTGTTTAACTGGAAGTGGTAATGTAATTGTCACTCAGGGTGACTTGGATCAGAAAGGTTAAAACTGTTAGTAAGACTTTTTGTAATATTTTGCCTTTGATACATGTATATATCAAATTTGAACTGTTTCATTAACTTGTGTAATATTTTGATTTCAGATGAGGTGAGATCTGAAGCAACATTTAGATTTGTTGTTCCCAGTTTCAGCAGACTACGAGAGCAACTTTTAAGCCCACCCACATTTGTGAGAAATTTACCATGGTAATTTCAGTCATGTAAAGCAAGTTAAAGTGAAAACTGTTACATGCAGAAATAATATTTATGTATTGGGTTCTGTTAAAAGTTTAAGAAATATCAGTTAATATCACTGAAGCTATTTATCTGTAAAATTAAACAAATGGAACTTTTCAGATGACATGTAGGTTTTAACTTTATTGTATTCGGAAAAAATATTAAATTCATTGTTTTCTCTAATTGTTTAATTTTACTGTGTTTATGATCATTTGTGTGTTATAAATATAACATTTTTTATTGTTAATCAGAAAGTTTTGTTTAACATGTATCAAGATTTAAACTAATTTTTACAGTCATTTGCATGTACACTTTTAATTTATTTTCATTTGTAATATTTTTATTTAAGCATTTGTGTCAAAAGGCCTAATGTCAACACACTTTTATTAGCAAAAAAAACTTCATAGGGTTAATGCTTAATGATTAACTCAACCTACCTTATTTTGTTTCATGAAAAACGTTTGCTATTATAATGCAACATCAGGTTTCAAATATTGTATGAAATGATAAAGCAGGGTTTAAGAAATCAGGAGTTTAATTGTGGTCAACTTTTGACAAACATTTTTTATGCTAACATTGTATTACAATCCTTAGCTTTTGTATCTTTGTCTGAGCTCTGCTAGGCTCTGTTGAACTGTTGGCCATGTTAGCTTTATCCAGTTTTAAAGAGAAGAAAAATATATTTTACATGTTTATTATCATGGATAAATGACTACAAATTTATTATCATGGATAAATGACTACAAATTTATTATCATGGATAAATGACTGCAAGTTTATTATCGTGGATGAATTATTACAAGTTTGTTATCGTGGACCAATGACTACAAGTTTATTATCGTGGACGAATGACTACAAGTTGGACATAATGTTTTTCTGTTTCTTTGTTTTCTGGTGCTTCTCAGGTACCTCTGGTTCATCTTGATTGTCTGTTGTAATAATCTTGATCAATGAGATGTGATTATTGTTAGGATTTCTAATGCTGTTTGACCATTCGTGTATTTTATCAAGTTTGGCAGTGGCACATTAGAAACCTTAAAACTGTCCTCATTACTAGGTGGTTGTAGGTTATATTTATTTTTCAAGTTTTTTTTTTTAAACTTGATGCAATATTATCAGAGTACCTCACATTTGTAAGAATTTTACACTAAGTAAAATTAGTGGTTGACTGACTACCTTTTGTAAGACTTCTAGTTATTCCTTTTCTAATCTTCAAATTTCCCTTTTTTAGGAATCACTATGTTTGAATCTTATTTGATGTAGATATTAAAGCAATTTGTAAGTTTTATGTCTATCTCAGTTTATTAACCTCCTTCCTTTAGACTTTCAGACGTAACCTATGTCTGTCTGTATATTTAACTACCCCATCTGTCTGCCCAGTATAATTATCTATATTTATGTGGTTGATGAGATTAGAATTAAGTGTTTGTTTGTAGAAGAGATTAAAAAAATTCTAATTTTTTTTTTTTCAGGAAGATCATGGTAATGCCTCGTACAAATCAAGGTCAAGATAGACAACCAACAAAGAGTGTGGGTTTCTTTCTTCAGTGTAATGGTGAATCAGAATCCTCGTAAGTCATGAAAGTCACCTTAAACTTATAGGGGGATGTTACTTTAGGCATTAAATGTATTAAGTGTTCATTAGTGGCTAACTGTTTACATGCTGTTTCTGATTCAGTGTGTTATTTTACATAGTAATGTTATTGTATTGGATCTTTTGTCATTGTACATCATAGTTAATTTTGGACTAAGCCTTTAATTTCATTTGTCTTAGGACATGTGATACAGTAGTTATCCACCTAGCTTTATTTGGTAGGTAAAGTATTTTTTCCCAGTATATATATATATATATATTTTAGTATATCTACTTTTCAATCTGTCTGACCCAAAATGCATCAAAAGCAGGAATTGTGCTCTGAGGAAAGGCAGGAGAATGCATAAAATTTAATCTAGAACCCATTTTTTGGTTCAGCTGGTTTGGCCCAGCATGGTCAGGTGGTTAAGGCACTCAACTCATAATCTGAGAGTCGCAGGGGTTGAATCCCCATCACATCGAACATGCTCGCCCCTTCAGCAATGAGGGCATTATAATGTGATGGTCAATCCCACTATTCATTGGTAACAGTGTAGCCCAAGAGTTGGTTGTGGGTGGTGATGAGTAGCTGCCTTCCCTCTAGCCTTACACTGCTAATTTAGGGACGGCTAGTGCATATAGCCCTTGTGTAGCTTTGCACAAAATTCAAAACAAAACAGACCAATAGCTACTAGGGTCTTGAGGCAAAACACCAGATCACAGCATTAATAGGGGAACATTTCCTTGTTTTGTTTGGTCACGTGAACATTGTTCTTCCACATTTGTAATTTGACTTTTACATATCTGATTTTAAAAACTTAATTTTATAATAAATATTTTATTATTCTGTAGTTTCAGTATTGGAATCTTGTAAAATTATCTTGTAGTGTTGTCTTTTTGGCATCCTATACATTTATTTTCCTTAGTTAGTTTTATATCTATCTATCTTTGAGAAGAATGTTATGAAAATGAAGAACTACATTTACTGATGTATATATTTAGCATATTCCTGTTGAAGCTGTTCTTTAAATTTTCAAAAACCTGTCTTAGAAGAATGTTTAACATACAAAATAAAGTTGGAATTGGGTTGAATAAATAAACTTGAATGTGAAATCTTTTAACACAGTGTAGTAAACAGCAGAACAGCAATTCATAGTTCATGGGTTTAGTGATAAGGTGTAATAAGTTTTTTTGCTTTTGCTTTAGAACCTGGTCATGTAATGCATCAGCTGAGCTGAGGCTTATCAGTCAAAAGGATGGAATTGAGAATTTCACCAGAAGTGAGTTATCATGCTTTTTTGGTTTTCAGTAAACATTATTAAATAATGTCACAAACAGAACATGTCATCTGTTTTAATTGACATTGATGATAAAGTAGGATATGTGCAGTGTTTATTCTATGATTCGTCATGTCACTGTTTGATTGTAATGTGAAAGTGAATAAAATAGCTTCATCTGTGTAGAATATTGTATTCATTATCTCTATCATCAGAGTAGACATTTGTCTGAACTCAAACAATGAAATTTCTGATAGCTTAAGTTCAGTAATTTAAATAAGCCTTGGTCTCTGACTAGTGTTGTTCATCTAATAAAAACCAAGAAACCAGAAAGATAGCCGTATGTCTGTGGGAACTCTAGAAACTATCAAACAATGTGTATGTTTGGGGAACTATCCAGGGAGAGATAGAAGTTTAGTTTCAAAGTTGGTTGATTTATTTATGCAAGTCAGTTATTCCTACCTAATTTGTATCATTAAACATATGGCATTATCTACTGAGAGATCTTATTTAAAAGTAGATACCATTTTACAAAATGTAATGTCTTAAAGATACATTCCAGCTAGTTTGTTGATTTAATTAGTTTTTTCATGTAAAATATATATCAGTCTGCTTAATTTGAAGAAAAGTTCTCTGTTACATTTTACTGTGTAACATCAAGAAGTTATTAACTTTTGATTTGATCACTAGATTAAAATAATTATCTTCATTAATAGTTTTGAGTAAATTCAAATTTTTCTTACAGGGATTCAGCATTTATTTTACAGCAAGGAAAATGATTGGGGTTTTAGTCATTTCATGGCCTGGAATGTAAGTGTTAATAGATTTAATAATGTGTTTGTGTAGTGGAAATAATGGTTTTAGTCATTTGATGGTTGGAATGTAAGTGTTAAGAGATAAACAGTGTGTTTGTGAAGTGGAGATAATGGCTTTAGCTGTATTCTTCTCTCATTCACACATATACATCAAATTTATTAACCTTTTTGCTTCAGGTCTTCCTGTAGTCAGGAAACAAATGGTATGTCATCATGTTTGTAGAATGGCATTCAAAATTTTATTGGACTACTATTTTATGAATGTTTATCAGTAAGTTTGGTATCAAATTGTAGACTAATTCAAATCATTAGCTAATTTCTTACCTTGAAAGTAAATGTTAAAAACAGAATTTGTAAATATTTTTTTTGTGTGTATCACATGGTATGTTGAACATAGTTTAGTGATAGTTAGGTGTTTATGATGACCAAATACATAGTTTTATATGAATTAGAAACTCAAGTTATGGATCATGACTAGATGGAATATAAAATAAGGACCTGAAAGCCTTCAGGTGGAAGGCTTTTGAAACGTCGTCCTCTACACTTGTGCCCCCACAACACGCAGTTGCTGTCCATTCTACAAAGTTTCATCATGAATACTCTGCCTAAACAATCTGTCAAAGAAATAAGGAGCTCTTATGTTTGCTATTTGCTGAATCATTACATTCAGTTAATCCAACACAGTGGTCCTGCTTATCTTTTTCCAAATTTGGAAATTCTTGCTTGCATACACAAAAATATAAATGATTAGCGTAAGTAGCTTAGGTCTCATAAGGCTATATATGAACATATATATTTATTAGTTTTTAAAATATTGAACTTCTAGTCCTGCCACATTAACATTAAAAAACTCACACTGGCACAGGGTATGTGCACTCGTTACTTATCCAGCAATATAAAACTGACCTTTAGTTGTCCTGTCTTGGCTGTGTTTTAGTGGATTAGTATTTTGTAATATACAGTCACATTATTATGCATTGTATACTTGTATATAGTTTACTATATAGAAATAAATGATTAAACTAATTTTTCCTAAATTATAGAACAATAAATCAAGCAAACAATTATCTGTACTTGCAACAACCTTTGAACTCAGTTGCTACTGGACATAGGTTGCTAAGCTTTTTAGGATATGGTATGTGGAGGATATGAAACAAATTTTTAGGTTTTTTTATATATACATATGAATAATCAAAAAGTCGTAAATAACTATACTGATACCATAAAATTCCACTATAATTTCTTAAGCTCAGTAACTAAGATGCATTAAGATTTTTAAAAATATGAAACTTTGAGCAGACTAAAGACACAACCCACGTCTTTGAAGTCTTTCATTGAAAGAACATTGTAGCCTTTTCACAGCTGAGAAAACCACTATAGGGACATTGTGAGCTGTTGATTGGATATTCACATGTCATATTTTGAAGTAAGTGTGTATAAGGGACCATTCCCAAAAACTTAGAGGTGAAGGGGTCGCTGTCTATGAGTCGGTACATAAGCCATATCTCGGCACAGTAAAAGTTATGAGGTTCTTATTTTATATTCTAGTTTGATAATGGTAATTTGAGTTCCTAATTTTTACGAAATTATAGACTTAGTATTTTGACATCACAAACATCTAATTTTAAACTGTGCTGCATTCAACATACCATGTGACTCACTAAAATCTATATTTAGATATGAGGGCCTGGCATGGCCTAGCGCGTTAAGGCGTGTGCTTCGTAATCTGAGGGTCGCGGGTTCTCGCCCGAGTCGCAAAACATGCTCGCCCTCCCAGCTGTGGGGGCGTTATAATGTGACGGTCAATCCCACTTTTCGTTGGTAAAAGAGTAGCCCAAGAGTTGGCGGTGGGTGGTGATGACTAGCTGCCTTCCCTCTAGTCTTACACTCCTAAATTAGGGAGGGCTAGCACAGATAGCCCTCGAGTAGCTTTGTGCAAAATTCCAAAACAACAATTTAGATATGTTCTTTTAATATTTACTTTTAAAGTAAGAAATTAACTTGTATGTGGTGTTAATGTTTGAATTATAATCTACAATTTTATTCCAAACTTAGACAGAAGTTCATAAAATAGTATTTCAGTAAAATTTTGAATGCAAGTCAATAAACTTTATGACATGACCTTTCACCCATGAGCTGTCATGAAAGGGTTAACTGGAGGTCAAAAGGATGTTATCAAGGTTTTGGATGTGAAATTTTATAATTTTTCTGATACATAAAATATTTTAAACTTTAAATCAAAATTATTTTCATGTAGGATAGTCAACATTCAAAAGGAAAAAACATGAGCAAATCATTTAACTCAAATCTTAATTTTTAAAATTCTGACATTTTGTATATTACAGTTATATTTACTGATAATTTGTAATATTTTGTGAAGATACGCTTCCTGTATTACAGTTATAGTTTAAAAATTATAACAAGTGCAAATGGTTTTAAGATTGGTCCCTGAGACCAAGCTCATAGTAAGCTCAAACTCATTTTGACTTTTTTTATTTTATGCTATTCACCAAGTGTTTGAATTTCCTTGTTAATTTGAAAATATCTGATAAGTCTGTCTACATGGGCTTAGTCAACTTGACTAACCACATAACTACTTTGTACTTGTTTAAAGTCATTATAATTTTGATAATACTAATTTTAATATAGTAGGTATATCTTCAAAAAATTTTGCAGGTTTTCATAAAACATCACAAGTCTTTCACATTTTTTATTTGAAGTGTTGTTTAGACACTGAAAAAGATTTGTCTATGAATATATTGAGTTTTTATTGACTAGTCCAAGTGCAAGGAGATTTTCTTGTTAAGATTAAAAATATTTTTCTGGGTATTAAAAATCTCAAATGTCATTGGGATAAATCCTAAAACATCCCAAAAATTCTGTAGTTTATCTATTATTTTCTCTAACTCTAAACAAGGTTGTTCAAATTGACCAACCTTGTAACCACCAAAAAAAATCATGAAATAAAACTAAATTACACTTTTTTTCATTTCTAGAATTACTTCAAATTGCAACATGATACTACATTAATGTATCCTAAGTAGCTTCAATCTCATTGTAGTATACATTTAATTATACTTTACTTTTATTGTTTTATTGTTGTTTTAACCATGTTTAAATACTATTCTTATCATTATAAGCTGTAAATCACTTGTGGAACATCATGCTCATTTTATTGCTTTTAATTACATTACCTGCAAACTACCCCAACTGCTCAGGTGCAAGCCTTGTGAAATATTTTTATTATATTATTTATTTTACTTCATCTAATTTTAACTAATCTAAAGTGATTTCTATTTGTACAAAAGTAAAGAATAAACATCAAAAGCAAGAAATAAAGTTACTTACCCAGGTATTCTTTTTTGTTGTTGTCAGCTGTTGATGACACTTAACCTTACTTTTTTGTACTAATGGGAGTAATGTGCTAAATAGTATTTATTGAATCAAATAATGCACCAAAGAACATAAAATAATAACATATAAAAAGTAGAAAATTTTGACTAATTTAAAATATTTCTGGCTTTCTGAACATGCAACAAGAGCTGTTTGAAATTAATATAAGCTAGTACATATATTTCCTGTGGAAATGAAGCTTGTACTTAAAAGAGAAATTGACAATTCTCTGTTCAGAAAACAACATTATATACCATGACATTTAACTATCTGTTGGCTTTCTATTGGTTATAAGTAATATAATATTAAAATAAGACATTTATTAACAAATCCTGAAAGAAAGAATGGGACAGGAGGGTGTGGCAAGAAGGTTCTGATTTTCTATTTGATGGTTATGTAACCAAACAGGATTGAAGGCTATAAAAATTATGATGTGTCTGAGCAATGATGATTTTATAGTGAGTAATTTTCTTTAACTTTCATAATTATTTGAAGGGTAGTGAATAAATTACAGGAGAGGGGATGCCTAGTGAAGAATGTAACTTTTCTCAAACTAGGGGAAATTCAGGACTTTTTTAATTATTGTTGTCTAGAATTAAGAACTTAAAACTTGTATATTATTAATTATACTTTTTTGCTTCACTGATTGGTACAAAATTAAAAGTAGTTTAATTACATTTTGAACGTAAGTCACAGAATTCTCATGACATGCACAGTAAAAGATGCTGTGCAGAGGGGGTTAATATGAAGAAAGTTTTTCTAGAACTTGTAAAAAATAATAGTTTTGTAGATGTAGGTAATAAAAGTTGAAAACTACGCAGTTTGGTATGTTAGGTATTTTTTACAAGTACGAAAATTTCATTTACAGCTTTCATTAAATACTTTTAAAAGTTTAAAATATTTTTGTAATGAGAATTCAAGGAACTATAGAAGCACATGATGAATTTGATGATAAACTGTTTCCTTATGAATAGTTGATAATAGGCAGAACATTATTATTTTCTTCACTTTATGAAATTGGCTTTTTCAAAAAGTTTTAGTATGCTCTGCTAGATTTTATTATTATTTGAAAATTGAATGGAATATCGTAGTTTGTTTAATGTCAGGTGAAAATAAACTCAATAGACAAGATATTTTAGCAAGTTCCGTTAGTCTGATAAGAATGTTCTTTTGTTTTATTCAATAGGATGTACTTGAACCAGAGCGAGGATTTATTAAAGATGACACTGTCATATTTGAAGTCTGGGTATGTGCTGATGCTCCACATGGTGTTAGGTAGGTGTAAAGTCCAGGTACGTGCTGATGTAAGGTAGGTATAGAGTCCAGGTAAACTTTGGTGTGCCACATTGCATCAGGCAGGTTTTAAAGTCTGGGTATGTGCTGCATAGTGTTGGATAAACTTAAAAGTTCAGTTAAGCACTGAGGCATGGTATGATAAGAAACAGACCCGCTGAACACTTGATGGTCAAATCTACTAAACACAAAGTTAAATATCTACAAAAGTTGAACTGTGATGGCCAAATCTATTAAACACAAAGTTTAACATCTACAGTTGATTACAGAAGAAGGTTATCCAGGCACATTTTTAGTCATGTTTAATTGAAAAGAAAAAAATTACAAGTTAAAGAAAATAGAAAAATAATTTTATGTATTGGTAGATGTTTTTAGGAAATTGTTAAATTAAACATAATGTAACTAGTGGTTGAAACCTGATGCATTTTTTTATCACCATGGCTATAAGTTGGAAAAGAAAGAAAAGTAAGAGTCGTGTGAGGAACCTTATTTTAACATGAGAGGTGTTACAATCATTGTATCCAAGGTTGGAAATTTACCTTGAGTAATCTGTTAAAATGAGTTATAGGAATTTTATTAACACTTCTAGTGTAACAACTACCTATCATTTGTCATTAGGAAATGTGAATAATGTATGATTTGGATTTAGACTGGGGAACTAGAGAGCCATTTTCACGAAAACCTGTTAACATTTTACTGGTGATATCCTCTTAACATAAATATCTTATGGAGGTTTGTTGTAAAATTATAGTTATTAATAATTTGCCCAAGGCTATGAGTGCACTTTTAGTTTTATAAAGAAATAATGAATTCTTTATCTAACAGAATGAAGAATTGTTAGAAGATGTTGGATGAGCACTATTAGTGTGGTGGATGCTTAGAATTAATTTCTGACTTAGTGATTTTTTTTGTTTTACAAACAGTTCAATTGGTTTATGGTTTTTTAAGCTTATAACCTTTCAACAAACTTAGTTATTTTTATTTGTTGTTGTTATTATTAAAAATGGTATAAAAGAAGTGTTACAAGTGAAATGAAAAACTGGTATTATTAAAAAAATTTTCTGATTTTACATAAAATAAATTGTTTATGTTTAACATTATCTATAGTAGATGGTTTACATTTTACTTGTAACATTAGAAGATTATGAAACTATAGATAAATATAATATTGTATTATTGTTACAGCTGGGACTCCAAGAAACACACGGGTTTTGTAGGCCTGAAGAACCAAGGAGCAACTTGTTATATGAACTCTCTCTTGCAGACTCTGTTTTTCACTAACCAGCTACGAAAGGTTAGAATTAGCATGAATAAAGTTTGTGTGGCCCATTATCAACAGTTATGTTTTACAGAAAAAATTTACTTGTAAAATATACTGATACTTGAAACTTGGAGTATGAATATCAACCTGAGATTCTGAAGATATAGGAGACTTTTAATTATCCATATAAATCTAGACGTAGAACATTGAGGAAACTTGGTTATAAGTATGTTGGTGATAGCGAGTTGGTTTGATTTATACTTATACTCAGTCAAATTAATTTTGTTTATGTATTAATGTTATGTGCAATATGTGGTTAAAGTACTCATGGAACTGAATGTTTGTAGAATTTCATTGAAAGTTTAATTGCCTGACTTTATTAACAGTGTTTGTGAATAAACTTGGTATCTAAACTTGCTTTATAATTGACATTGTAATATCTTAATACCAAAAGGAAATATGAAAAAAGAAATCTAGCTTCTCCAGTTCATGTTGTGTGTTCTCCAAGTTGATCATTTTAGATTTTTATTTTGCATTTATACAATTTTTTGAATGCTTAACTATTAAATAACATGTGGTATAAATATTGAAAAGTCAAATTAAAACCTTCTTGCTTTATTGGATATAAAAAAAGTGTCAATTCCACATGATATGCTCTTCCCATGTCATTTTCTTTCAAAATAATGTGTAATTTTCCCTGACATTGATGTTAGATTATTTGTAACCAGTAGAAAAGTCAGCCTTTTCTTTACAATATTCTTTATAATATTGTTTCATTTTTATACCTATAAGTAGATATTTATTTAAATTTGGTTTCATTGTCTTACAAATTGTCTTCATGTCAGCTCATGGATTTTTTTTAACTTATTTATAACTTCTGTTTTTAGCCTGATACATTTTTTTTTCTCTACTAAAATTCTTATTTGAAATGAATGTTAATGATTTTGTGATAAAGCAACATAATGTGAAAATTCAGTTCCAAGCAAGTATGCTCTTAGAAGTTGGTGAAATATGCTTCAACATTAATATATATTAGTACTTGTTTATGTATATTTTTAGTTGGTGTTTTATATTATTTAATAAAGTAAATTAAAATTGGAAAATTTAAAATTTAAAGCTTGTTTAGTTTTTATAATTATTATTAAACCTTAATAATTCAAAGGCCATACTTATGATAAGATTGGATGTGTAACTAAGTAAGAGGCATACGTTATGTTTGCAATTCATTGTTATTGAGTATTACCTAATACTGATGGAGTCACATTACTTAAACATTTATTATTTTTTGAGACCTCGGTGAGTAAAGTATTTATATAGGTGGCATGAGTGTAAGTTAAGAAATAAAGTTCAGTCAGAAAATGTGAAGTTAGTTGGCATGTAAGTGATTAGTCTTAACAAGCAATATTTTAAAGTGAGTTTAACAGTTTGATAGGGATAATAAGAAGAATTTGTCTTGTCCAAGGTTGTTCTAAAGTAATTAAACACATTTGTGTTTACTGTGATAAAAAGATGATTATTTGAAGTTCAGGATACGACCATGGAAACCTACTGGGTAGCATAAATGAATTGTTCATTGATACTATTGTGATAAGAGCAGAGAAAAAATAGTTTGTCAGTTGGATCAGTAATTGAATCAGCCTAAGTGTACATTTGAGACAAAGAAAAGATTAAAGTCTGAAATTTAACTGTGTTAATTCATGAGGTAGTGCAAGTGGATTATTCACTAGATAAAACTAGTTTGGCTTGTCAGTTGGATTCTAAAGTAATTGAATCAACCTCAGTGGACTTTTGACAAGCAAAGAGAATTAATTAGTGTTTAGAATATATTGTATGCTTATTGTCAAACTTATTGGCAAGACACCTACTGCAGAAGAATTCTTAGCCCACATATACATAAAACCCCTGACACTCACCATAAATTTTCTATTGGATTCAATTCAAGGTTTTAACTTGGTCACACCAGAAGATTCTTTTTTTGAAACCACTCCAGTGCAGCTTTTACCTTGTTTAGATTCTTGGTCAACTCAAGTATGTTTTGCAATAAAATTTGCTTGTACTTTGCACCATCCATCTTCCACTCAATCCTAATGCACTTCTCAGGCCCTGCTAATGAGAAGCATCCCCACAACATGATGCTGCCACCACCATTCTTGACAGTCAGGATGATGTTGACTAAGTGATGTGCTGTATTGGGCTTGTGTCTTCTCTGATCACATTTACATACTTTTCTGTGAACTCCATACTGGATTTAAAATTACCTTTTTTGTCAGGAATGGCTTCTTTCTTCCCACTCGCCAATACTGGCCAGCATTGTGTAGGAACCAGGATATATAGACAGGGAAGTTTGCAAATCTTTCAAAGTGTCTGTTGGCTTCACAGTGACATCTCTAACCATTTTCCTGCTTACCTGGCTGTTTACTGTGGAAGGATGGCGTGATATGGGTAGTGACTTGGTAGTATGTGCCATATTCCGCTTCTTAATGATGGTTTTCACTTTTTTCAAAGGGATAATCAACAACTTTAAAATTTTCTTGCAACATCCTAATCTGTGCTTCTCTACTACTTTAACTCATGTTATGATTGAAACTATTCTTTGTGTCAAAAATCTCGAATGTGATTTGTGTAATCTCCACAACCTCTAAATACATTTCGTATGTTCGTTTTTAGGCAAATTTTAAATTTTTTTTGTTATTTTTACATCTTAACTGTAAGTGGTTTGTCAGTTTGACCTACCTTGTAACCACCATAAAAATTAGGAAATAAATATAAATTAAACTTTTTTTGTTCTTGAATGACAACAGATTATAACACAAAAACACGTTTAGTGAAATAGCTTAAATTTCCTAACAATATACAATTATATATATTAATTATTTTTATTGTATTTGATCTTACAGTTATACCTGGCTAATAATACAGAAGCCACAGTGGCCATTAGTCTTTACAAAGTAACCTGTCTTGGCAGTGTTTTAGTGGACCTGTATTTTGTAAAATAGTCACATTTCTATTGTTATACATTATATATATCTATAGATTATTATTATTTATAAACAAGTTCATAAACTTATTTTTCTTAAAACATAAACCAGTAACTGAAGAAGTAAAGTAGAGAATTCTCTCCTTTTTATGACCTTTAGGTTGGGCTGCTGCTTCTGGTAGCTTTATGAGCATTAAGAAATTTTGCATATGGAGGATGTGAAACAAAATTTTTTTTAGGTTTTATATGTACATTTGAATAATCAAAAATCATTAATTATTATATAGATACCACAGAATTCCATTATGATTTATCAAGTTTAGTAACTAAGCTGTATTTTGGTTTAAAAAATATGAAATTTCAAGCAGACTAAAGACACAACCTACCTCCTAGAAATCTTGTTTCAAAAGAACAAGATGGTGTCCTAATACATGAAAATGGCTAGAAAGTCACAAGGGGGACATTCTGAGCTTTTGATTTATTATTCATATGTCATATACACAAGTAAGTGTATATAAGAGACCATTTCCAAAATATTGAAAGAGGCGAGTGGAACCACTGTTTTTGATTCACTACATGAGCGATATCTTAACAAATAGAAAAGATAGAAGGTTCTTATTTCATATTCCAGCTTGTTAATATTAGTTATATGAGTTCCTGATGTGTACAAAATTACAGTCTGCATTTTGACAACACAAACATCCAATATGAACCAGTGTTGAGTTCAACATGCCATGTGACTTGCAACAATTAATGTTGAAGTGTTTCTTTAATAGTTAGTTTTAAATTAAGAAATTTAATGATGTGTAATATTAACATTTGAATTATAGTTGAAACTTGTCATAAATTTATAAAATAGTAGTTCAATAAAGGTTTTAACTCAAGTCAGTAAACGTGATGATGTGACTAGTGATAAGGTTAAGCTGAGAGATGTCAAACACGTTTTTAATGATCAAATTATCTTAAACAAAGGGTGTGTGACATTCTTATTTTTTATTTTTTTTTGCTAGCTTCAAGTTTTATCATGTAGTCAACATAAAAATACAAATCATTATGAGATCTAGATGGAATATTGTGCTTATATTTTTCCTTCGACCTTCTTAACAGGCAGTTTACCAGATGCCGACTGAGAGTGATGACTCATCAAAAAGTGTTGCACTAGCACTGCAGAGAGTGTTCTATGAACTTCAGTTTTCAGACAAACCTGTAGGGACAAAAAAACTCACCAAGTCATTTGGGTAGGAAGAGACAAGATTAATGTTTAAAGAGGAAGTCTTTATCATTATTTACTTTTTAAACTTTCAGTATTTTCACTTTTATGATTCACAAGAGAAGTTGAAAGTGATTTAAAATTATTGTTAAATTTAATGTTGTAAATATTTATCAGTTATTTTTACGCTAAGTCTATATTTTTGTTTCTCCATCAGTGTTAAAAAAAAAGTGGATTGTTTATAATTGCAGGTGGGAAACGTTGGACTCCTTCATGCAACATGATGTCCAGGAGCTGTGTCGAGTGGTAAGTTTATATGAAGTACAGGAAAATGAAGTTTTTACCTGTGTGGCTTTAGTTCCTACAGAACCTGAATTAAGATCTGAATTAGAGTATTTCAGCTGCAAATTGGCTTATACAAGAATCAGACTGAGTACTTCAATGTTGCTTGTGTGTTTATGTTCCTGATTAAGTTACTGCCCAGAATTATCACCATATTTTTAATTTAAAAAGTTTTTTTTGTGATATATGATATAAAGAGAAGCTCTAACAAGTGCACAGTTCTATCTTTGTCCAGTATCTAGCATCTCCTGTGTCTCTTATGTACAAGTCTGAAGGCTTATAACAAACACTAAAAACTGGGTTTCAGTACCCATGGCATGTACAGTACAGATAGCCTATTGTGTAGCTTTGTAATTAAGAATAGCAAAACAAATTAACAAATCTAGCCATGTTGTAGTAATACAGTCCAGCTGCCATAAATAAAGTGTATTATGAATCATGTGAATGTCAGTTTCTCTGTGTTGGTATAGTGTTTGAATCTTTACATGCCCCATGTAACATTTTACAATATTAATGTTATCTATATTTTCAGTTATAGTAAAGTTTTCCTTCCAAGTTGAATTTATAAAATGAATTGGGAGACTTGGTACAAACTTGTTGGAAAAGCTACTAAATCTTTCATGTATGCAGTTGGCCACAAGTAAAGGCTCAGCACAAAGGATCACTTAAAAATTCAACTTAATTTTAAAAAGACTCAAAATCAAGATTGTTTGGAAATGGTCAACTATTTAAAAGTTCAGAAGCTTCTAGGTCTTTTGAAATCAACTTAAATATACTGTAACTAAGAGTTAACTATATATATATGTTTATTCATTTACCATGGAAACATTTTTATAATTTACTTGTTGAAATTGTCATACAGTTCTGTGATAGACTAGACAATAATCATGTGAAATTGTTTACTTTCTATCAGTGGTTGACCTTATGAAGAAAGGTTGAAAAAATGTAGTCCTCGTAACCATTAGATATAAACATGTTTGGTTAATAATAGTTTTTTTAAGGTTTACATTCCTGGCTTAGGTTCATAAAAAAAACTAGCAGAAATACTCATATTTTAGGATAATTTTTGTGTTTGTGAGTTGGCAGAAAGATATTAATGTGAAATAATATAAAATTATGAAAGCTGTTTTTTTATATTCATGCAAACATAAAGTAACCTGTTATTGAAATGGTTGAAAATAAGGATTTAACAAATATTACATTTGTTGCCTGTTACGATCCCTTCAGGATATGAACAGAGCACTTAAATACATCAGAGCAGTGTAGCTTTATGTAGTGAGTATGACATATTGATGTAGATTTACGTATTGCAGGATGAAAAACATTGCTGAAGTGACATGCTTATGATTTATTCACTAGTCAGGTTGGTGGAAAACCTGACATAAAAGTGGGAATCTATTTAACCTAGTCACTGTTGTTTTCATGTTAAAAATTATCAAAATAAAACAGAGTTTTTTTTTTTTAAGATAGGCCTAGTTCTTGGTTTTACTTGTATTTCCAAGGTGAGCCTAGATGTAGAAAAAACACTAACATTGAGCACATACTTGTTAAATTCTCTGAATAAGTAGCTTATGTTAGGGCATGATGTGCTTATTTATTGGAAGACAGCAAGTTAATAAGTCAAATATATTTCTTTCTGTGTCTTTAGCTGCTGGATAACATGGAAAGCAAGATGAATGGGACTTGCGTGGAAGGAACCATTCCTCGACTGTTTGAAGGAAAAATGATTGTAGGTCATTGTGATTATATTTATTTCTGTGATAATAGTTGCCACACCCTGATGAACATATAATTTATACTTGCATCCTACAGTACACACTGGTGGACTTGTTACTTCTAGTTAACTTTCTTACAGAACACATTGATGGACCACATTTTACTAAATATCCTACAGAATATCCTAATGGACCTGTAATTTTTAGTTAACTTACTATAGCACATCTTAATGGATTTTAATTTCTTCTGAAGTCCTACAGAACTCTGTTTGATTTATATTAGTTATGTCATAATGACATTTATGTACTGATTGCTTATATCCAGACATCAACAAATGAAATGCTTGAGTCAGTATACAAAATAAATAAAATGGTGTATTTACCAACACCAGCATCAAAAACTTCTGCAGAATTTTTAAGTTATTAGAAAGAGTAATGGTTACAAATCCATTTATTGCACACCTAAATGTGTATAATACAAACTTATAGTAACAAGTAATTTTAGTCCTTCAGGCTATAACATTATGTTACAGAATAAAAACTGATTTCCTGAGTCACTTTAGTACTAATAGACCAATGCCACATTTTTTACATATGACATACTGTTGTTTTGTAGTTTTTGGCCTACTTTCTTACTTAAACTGATTTTTACCATCCATAATTAAACTGAAAACTATCATTTCACTGTCACTGTAGTTTGAAAGTTGTTAGTTTTCTATTTTTATTTTGTTGTTAATGTGAATAAAACCAGGACTGTACTTCTCTGCATTGACTGAATAAGAACAAGAATGGTATAAGAATAATACCATTCTCATCTCTGATTGCTCTGTGTCCTTATCTGTAATTCATTTTAATTCTGTGTGTGTAAGTAAATCCATATAAATTGGAATTTACTTTAACAAAATTACTGAAATATTCCTAGACAACAAGAGTTATTTTTAATCTGACTCGGACAGTGAGTGGAACATTTTCAAGATATTAAAGTAACTTGAATGTAACTTCAACAGTCACAAATAAGGAGACATGTTTTATGCATATATTTTCCTTGTAAAAAATATCTCTATTGCTGTGTGTGATTGTATGTGATCCAAGTTAAAAGATACAATGTCTTTCCCAATGTGAGATAAGTAGTTTGTTGGATTTTGGAAAATAAAACATCATTCAAGTGTTACAAAATCCATAGTCAGAGTGAAATTCAGATATTTATAGTTTTATGGAAATTAAAATATTAAAAAAATAAGCACAATTTGAAGTTTGAGATACTTAAAACTAATTATAAAATTATGAAGTTTTGAGATGTCTGTCTGTGGGATAATAGATTTATTTGCATGAAACTTTTTCATCTCTAACGTGAACACACAATCATGTACAACATTTAAGATAATTGTATGCTTAACACATATGTGGTATGTCTTAGTGCTAGAAATGAAACGTACAGAAATAGAACTGTTATACCACAAATAGCTGTTTCCAAACTTAAAAAGTACTTAAAAACAAGTATGAAAATATTTTAATATTTCGATATGCCTAATTTACAAAATGTCTTGTTAAATTCATATTTAAAAATGTTTAATGCTAAAATATTTTAATTAGATTTATTAATTAAGTTTTTAAATTAGAATTTTAATGTAATTATTACTAACAGCTTGTGTACAGTGCTCTGCACTTTTGAACCTTGAGGCTAATGTAAAGGTTAGATATGGAGTTATTTGGGTAAGAATTATCAGTTGGACGTGATTTACCACTGTTGAAAGATTTCCAATGTATTTGTTTTCAAGTCCTTTATTAGGTGCAAGCATGTAGACTACACATCAAGCAGAGAGGAGCCATTCTACGATATACAGATGAATGTTAAAGGCAAGAAAACGAGTAAGTTTCTCAAATATAGAATGTACTTTTCTTAAGTTTAAAAAATAAAGATATTTTGCAAACTTTAAATGAATGGTAAAAAATAAAGCTGGAAAAAGCAACTTTTTGAAATGTTGTTTTTGTTCAAAGTGGGTAACAAAGAAAGAAAAAAAAACATTTCTGAAATATCTATTCTTTCTTTGTTAAAACATTTACATTTCTGAAATATCCATGTTTTATATGGTAACAGTTCAATCAAATTTTTGAACTGTTGTTTGTAATCCAACATGGTAACAAAGAAGAAAAGTTAAATTTCTGAAACATCTATGTTTCATATAGTTTCAAAATAATCAAGTATCTCAAGTGTTAGTGTTTAAAAAAGGGTAAATAAGAAAAATAGTTTGAATTGATTTTTGCATTGCACTTTATTCTATCAAGTTAGAAAACAGGTGGTCAAATTAATGTTTATACAAAAAAAAAATTAATTTCCAAATATGTATTAAAATGAGGTAATTATTTTAAAAATTGTCTCAATATGTTTTTGCAAATGGTAAAGACCAGCATTAGTTTTGGAGTAAAGCTATGTATGTGAACATCTAAACAAAGAGAAGTTTCAAGACAAAAGTACTAATAAAAAGTTGTTGTTTTCTCTTTTATTTCATAGCTTCTAGGTTAAATTAGTGTATTGTGCTCTTGTGGAAATAATTACAGAAGTTAATATATCGTGTGAGAGTATTTTAATCTGATGTAACATTTTAAAATCATATCTTTTAACTGAAATGTGAGGAAGAATTTAACACATTTTTTCTTAAAATACTTCATTTTTAATTTATAAGCATTTGTTGTCCAGATTAAGGAATTTTTGTGCAAAATGTTTGTTGCTCAGATTTTCTGTTACTTTACAATTTCAGTATACAAGTCCTTTAAAGACTATGTGGCAGTTGAAACACTAGATGGAGAAAACAAGTATGATGCTGGACATTATGGCTTGCAGGAAGCAGAAAAGGGAATCATTTTTGCTTCTTTTCCTCCTGTTCTTCACCTTCATCTTTTGAGATTTCAGTATGACCCCTTAACTGATACTAATATAAAGATCAACGACAGGTAAATAGAAGTCGAATAGTTGCTGTTATGGACAGTGTTATTAACAAATAGGTACAGAATGTATGATGAGTAAATGAAGCAGTAGTGTAATTAATAACCTACTCCTGTCGACAACTTGAATGATTTTCAGTTGATCACAGTTTTGTTAATTGATCTTGGTTGATGTGCTTTATTTTTACTTAAAAAAAACTGTTATTTCAGGTTTGAATTTCCAGAAAAACTCAGTTTGGATGAGTTTTTACAAAAACCTGAAACAACTCCAGCTAGTTATACTCTTCATGCTGTTTTAGTACACAGTGGAGACAACCATGGTGGGCACTACGTTGTTTTCATCAACCCAAAAGGTGATGGAAAGGTAGGTCACTGAAGTATCCTGCATTAAATAAGATATTATTAAGTGATCTGGTTTGTACTTGTGGGGTTAATGATGGTATGTTTGATTGTTATTACATACCTAACTTCCAAAATCTAATTAACCTTCTGCAGTTTACACTGAAGATTACTTTCTGGACTCTCAGAGCTTGAGCTTGTAAATAAGGCTTGGGATTTAGGGTAAAAAGATGCCAAAACGAGGACTCTGAAATTAAAAACTATTCAAGATTCATTCATTTTTACTTAATTTGCTCCATAATGTCCTGTACATAGTGAAAGAAAATGAAATATTAACATATGATCTTGGATAAAAAAACCAAAAAATAATCTTTCTAGTAAAACATAAAGTGACTTCTTAAAAGCATGTACCCTAGGACTTTTACTATTTAAAAAAGAAAATTAAAGCTTTTTTCATGATGTTTTTCAGACTATTAAATAATGTTTACTTCTGCTTATAGTTGACCAAGTTATTGTTAAAGTCCAAAACTGGGTTAGCGTGTTAACCTGGATGGAATTCTGTGTATATTGTTTTTGTTTTTGTAGATGTGTCTCCAGTAATGAATATCACTTGTAGGACTTTGAAGACCGTGTATTACATACTGAAATGTGTTCCATTTTTAGTGGTGCAAGTTTGATGATGACGTTGTTTCACGGTGCACTAAACAGGAGGCAATTGACCACAATTTTGGTGGCAATGAAGATGATATTACAGTCAAGCATTGTACCAACGCATACATGTTGGTTTATATAAGAGACAGCATGATTCGTAAGTTGTATAATTAGCTACCCAATTAGCTATAAATATATGTTGTAGAAACCCTTGTATGGCTTTAATAGTTAGTATTGACTTTATTTAAGTGTTATGTCACTGTGTACATGTTATTTTATATAGGAGACAGCATGATTCATTAGTTGTATTAACCCACTCACCATGGGTATCCTTTACTGTAGGTGACACAAAGCTTTGGTGTTTTCCATTCAGAATTTTATTAAACTAATTTTGGTTGTGTTATATCAGTCAGTATAGCATGAAAGCTGGTAAACAATATGTTAATAGTATACCAGTTTTAATTTCTTAATTCTAAAAGACAAAAGTTTAAAAATCCTGAACTGTGCCTTGTATGGCACATTTGACACATTTTCTCTCGGCATCTTCTTTTTCATTTCATCCACCACCTCTTGTAAAAGTATGAACTTATACATAAATTACCCACTATAAAATGGCCATTGCTCAGAGAAACCATAATTTTTATAGCCTTAAATTATGTTTGGATGCAGAGCTATTGAACAGAAAATCTCAATCCTCCTGCCACAACATCTGTCATATCCTCTTTTTCAGGATTACAATTTTTTTTACTTATAATTAATAGAAATTCAAGGGATTAATTTACAAAATGACATATAATGTTGTGTTCTGAACATATAATAGTCAATTTCACTCAGAGTACAAGCGTGTTCTTGTGAGAAAGTTAACAATTAGCTTGGATGAATTTGTGATGGCTTTTGTCTCATAGTTGGAAAGAAAATGTTTGAGAGTTAGGGTTAATTGTCTACTATTTGCATATTATCGGTATGTTCTTTGGTGTATTATGTACTTAGATAAAATTATTTAGTACATCACTATTGATTATTATAAAAAGTAGGCTTTAGTGTCCTGGACAGTTGACAGCAAGAAAAAAAAACGATTTGTTGAATATTTTATTTCTTGTTTTCCATGTTTATTCTTTATTATTATAAAAGTAACTAAAGATAAAGTACAATAAGTAATAATAACAATATTTCATGAGGTATGCACATGGGTGGCTGGGAGTAGTTTGTGGGTAATATAATTTGATGACATAACAGACCTATATGTTCCCTGAATGATTTAAAACTTATAATGACATAGAAAGTAGTTAGACACAGTTTGAAGGGTAATGAAACAATAAAATGTAATTATAAATAGATTCTGTTATAAGCTTAAAGCTATGTGGGATACGTGAATGTAGTTTCATGTTATGATTTTAAGTCATTCTAAAAGAAAAAAGGATAATTTAGATTTCTTGGTGGTTATGAGGTGGTCAAATTGACTAACTCATATAGAGTGGAGAAAATAACAGATAAAATATAATTATACTGAAAGAAAACAACATTTGAAATGTATTCCTTGATTACGAGAAACCCACTTGAAATAAAAATGTATCTCAGAACAGCTGGTATGGGTATTAACACTTTTGCTAATAAAAATTAGTATGAGATAATATTCTTATGAAATACATTTAAAATGCATTTTGGAGGTTTTAGGGATTATTACACAAAGGAAATTTGGTATTTTTGAGGTGAGGAAAAGTATTTTCAATTTTAACGTGAAAATTACCTTGCAACAAACATTCAATATATTAATAGACAAATCTTTATTTTAGTTTTTAAAATACTTTTTGTATGTGAAAGGTTTGTAATGTTAACTGAAAGACTGCCATATTTTGTAAAGATACACTCACCATATTGAAAGTTAGAAGAATTAAATATATAAAGTCTTGAATACACTCAATACAGGCTTGGTCAATATGATCGATGATGTGACATTTTTGTACTTATATAAAGTATTTTTAGATTTATTACCATATAACAAGAGTCATAACAAATTTATCCAAGCTAGTTATTAACTTTCTTATGGGAACAATATTGATACTGTAAGTGAAAATGACATTTAACCATTCAGAACATAACATTATATAATGTCACTTGATGGATGAAAATCTTGACTTTATGTTTGTTATAGGTAATATGTAATTAAGCATAAGAGAGAAGTATTAACAAACTAAGAAGGAGAAGATATGGCAGGAAGGTTCTGATTTTCTGTTCAATAGTTCTGTAACAAAATTGAAGACTATAAAAATATGGTTTGTCTGGTTTTATAATGAGTAATTTATATTTAATTTTATTCTTTTTCAACAGATGATAGGTTAAGTGAGTACAAAGAAGCTGCTTGGTCAGTTAGATTGACCAAGTCTGTGTTAATAAAGTTAATAGGTATAAAATTAGCTATTGCTATATGTTGTAGAATCCATTGTATAGCTTTAACAGTTTGTATTGTCCTTATTTAACCCTTTTGCAATGAATCACAGGTCAAAGGTCATGTCATCACATATGTACTATATGGTATTTTATACTACTTTGTATAATAGACATGAGTTCTTATACACATTTGTACACATTAAATATTTATTATTTTTGATGTAGCATGTGCACCTTCACAAAACATGAGAGACTTCTAGTTAAGATTACAAGTTCTTTGCATAAAAAAATTTGATATTTTAATGAAATCTTTTTTCTAAAGATTTGTTTGTGAATATATCGAGTCTGTTTGGTTACTAGTTTGAGAGTGAAGTGATTTCATGTTATGATTAAAAACTATTCTCTGTAACAGAAGTCTTAATTATTTGTGTAATATCTAAAACCTCATAAATACATTTCAAATTTTTGTGTTCAGTCTGACTATATTTAATTTTCTATATCCTATGTGGGGTCTGTCAACTAAATGACTTCACAACTATAATAAGAATTGTTTTTTATGCTAGATTGACTACATATTATAACATCAAGATAGAAATATATAGTCTGAATACCTTAAGTCTCATAATGTTATATATTTATTGTTATATTGACCTTCGAGTTGTGCCTAGCTAACATTACATTGATGCGGTGTATGTGCACTCAGGTTACTGTATCCAATAATATAAAACTAACCTTTAGTCTTGGCAGTGTTTTAGTTGGCTAGTATTTTATATTATATACTAACATTTAATTTATTATACATATATATATATATATGGATTACTACTATTTAGAAATAAGTTATGAAACTTGTATTACTTAAAGAACAATAAGTATAGAAGTAAAGCAAACAGTTATTTCTTCTAGCTACAACATTTGAACTTGGTTCCTGCTGGACATAGGTTGCTAAACCTTTTAAGATTTCACACATGGAAGATATCAAACAAAATTATTTTTAGGTTTTATATATATATATACAGTTGAATAACCAAAAAAAAATCATAAATAACTTTACTAATATTATAGAATTTTACTATAATTTATTATGGTTAGTAACTAAGATGTATTTAAGTCTAAAAAAAGTATGAAACCTAAAGACACAAATTACCTCCTTAAAATTTTGGATCGAAAGGATCTGATAGCCTTTTTACAGATTAAAATGGCTGAAAAAAAGCACTAGGATGATGTTCTGAGCTGTTGATTGGTTATTCACATCATATATTGTAGTAAGAGCGTATAAGGGACTGTTTCTAAAAAGGGATAGAGTTGAATGGGGCCATTGTGTTTGATTCAGTACACAAGTCACATCTCAGCAAAGTGAAAAGATATGACTTTGGTATTTTATATTACAGCTTGTTAATATTGGTAATTTGAGTTACTAATTTGAAGGAAATTATAGACTTTGTATTTTGACATTAAAACATCTAATTTTAAACAGTGCTGCATTCAACATACTACATGACTCACTAAAATCTATGTTTAAGCATGTTATTTTAATATTTACTATTAAATTAAAAAATTAACTCGTATATAATATTAAAGTTTGAATTATAATTTACAATTTGATATCAAACATAATGACATAACTTCATAAAGTAGTAGTTTAATAAAATCATGGGTTTTGAACTGACACATTGTGAAAGGTTATTAGCTATCAATGTGTGTTGTAGAGCTTGTTTTATTGTTTTAGTAATTATTAATGACGTATTTTAAGAGTTGTGTCACTGTATATATGTGACACAGAATGATGAGGGGAAACAACTGTGACAAATAACTGTTATTCCACTGCAGAAGAATCACAAGAGTTCTATTTTAATACTTAATACAATTAACAATGAAACTTATAAATCTAAATTTCATGAAGTAATCCATAAGACACAAAAATATACAATTTAAAATTAGAACATTTAAAACAGTATCAGTAATACTCTGGTTGTCAGATGTTGATGAAGTCACCACTGATTCCACATAGTGTGATGATGAATGTAGTTGTGTAACATATATTTACCTCATTTGATTGTAATACCAATATTCACTGAATACAATTATAGTTTGCACATGTAATTATTTATGCTGTATTTGAAAGCCATACTTAGAGCATGTTGTACCATCAAAGTATTCTGTAAACTTCTCTGAACATGTACAGCATATGTCCCATCTTACTGGAAAATTTGTGTTATTGGAACAGTAAACACACATCAGTTTGCAGGTACAATATGTTACATTTGTTAGTCAAGTTCTGAAATAACTGGTAAGATAATAAGTTTACTAATTGGTTTGGGAATGTGTTGTGACCTAGTTAAATGAGTTGGCTAATCATTTGGTAAAAATTGGGTAACTAACTGGTTAGTTCAGCAATTATATACATACTGTATTTCCCAGCATCAAAAATACATTCCCATTTTGATTAGCCAAATTTTGAAGAAAAAGATAAACATAAGAATAATGTCCCAGCACTTCCACCAATCTTATCAAGATGTTTCATGGATTGTTTAGTGACTTACGGTATGTAAATCCTCTTCCCACTTCTCTTTTTTTCTTTTTCTTTTTTTGTCAGCTATATGCTTATCATATGTACTTTTAAAAGTGTATTCCTTATATTACCATTGGAATATCTGTATTATTACCAGTAATAATGTTATTCTAAGCCTATTCCAGGAGTGCCTTTTTTTTGTAGAAACCATAATATGGGCTGTATTAAAAAATTTGATTCAGCTGAACTGTCACTGAGAACTGCCTATAACAGGTCTGTGTTTGAAATCATTACACAACAACTGAATACAATAGTTTGAATAGAACCAAAACAAACTTATAATATTTTGCAAATGGCTGCCATTACCAGGTAGTGTTTCTGCAATTTTACTTTTCATGTGTTTTTGCAATGTTGCCTTAATATTGTTTGAGGTGAGTAAAATTGTCATTATTTGATGGAAAACAGACAAACTAGATCATCGACTGGTTTAACATAGCCTACTGCGGAAGAGCCAATGCATTTTGTGATCATTTATGATTATCTTGTTTATTTATTTTTTATTTAATACTAAATAACTTATACATTTCATTCTGGGTCATATAGAGGGGCTTGGATTACTGTTTAGTATTGAAATGCTTCCTTTAGGCTTAGGTTTAGGTCTATGAGCAATGTAACCTTTGGCCTGGAAGATGCAGGGTAAATTGTTTATACTTATTTTGGGGTAAAAAAATAGTGTCTTTGATGTCGGGAAATACGGTATTTGTAAACGTGTCTATGATATGATATTCATTACTTCTGACAGGTCATTTCTATATTCTATTTCACATTTTCCTTTTCAAATATTACTGTATATTATTAAATACCTGATATCACTATTGGTTATTTGATGTTCAAATAAGTGCCCACACATACTGAACAAACTCACTGGAAAATGCAATTTTTGGTGACATTTATGTTTCAATAAATTTCTCAGTAAACATGAGAACAGTCCATTTTATTTTAACAAGAATATATTACCAATATTACAATAACTCATAAGTATTTATAACCAATAAATACATAAGTACTGAACCATAACTCGACTTGTTTCAAAACTTGGTCTGCTAACATTTCAGAGATGTCATTTTCATGTAAAATGTTAGGATAAAAATTATGTAGCATAGAAGTGTCAATGTTTTCATCAGATTTGATTAATACAACTACAATAACATGATAAAATTATCTGCCATTTTCAAACTCTTTCATGAAACAGACATGCTATCCATTAGCTGCTCAACTGTGTACCCTTCAAGAATCCATAGAGTAGCTGTGCTTGAAAGTAAGATATATGAATGACCTGTGCATGCCATTTATAAAAAATAAAGACAGTGGAATACTTAATATTTTACAAAATAACCATATGTAGGACAACCTAATATGTGACAGTTACAATGTGTTGGTTTATATAAGAGACTGTGGTTTTTAAGTTGTGGTGTAGTTCACAAATCTTTAAATATTTGTTGTATTAAAACAGAAAACAATTCTGGAAGAGTTAAGACAAAATAAACTTAATTTTAAAGTAATATTGTTCTGAATTGACTGTTAAAAAGTAATTCAGAAAAAGTGACAAGCTAGTTAGTATATTTGTCAAGGCTAAGAGAACTATTAGTTGAAATTGTGGAAGTTAATGTTTAGGTTTTTTTAACACAAGCTTTCTTTACATAAAAGATCTGTGACAGCAACTTTTATTTACTAGTTTATGTATGAATATGCATGTTTCTCATCTGTGATAGTTACTACAGTAGGTGGAACTGAACTGGTTCTAATCTGTTCTTATGGTAAAATTCTTATGATAAGACTACACTGCACATTTTGTTTTTTCTGGAAAAGAAACTTAAGTTTATTATGTGTAGAAAGAAACTAGATAATTAAACTCTTTAGTTAGTATTCATTGTATGTATTAAATCATGTACATGTATTAAACAGTATACATCAGTAGATTGGTTACTAAATGACTAACGTATTCATGACTTACATACATGGTAAGAATTTGATCTTTTAACGCACTAGTTAATAATATTGTTTTACATTATAAGAAAGGTAGAATATTTCTTATTCATTTGTGAGTGTTTATTTAACAGCTGAGGTGCTGCAACCAGTTGCAGAAAATAATATTCCTGAACAGTTGATCGAAAGGCTTCAGGAAGAAAAGTGAGTTGCTGAATGTTTTACTGAAGTGGTCAGTTTAAGTACTAAAAAAATTAGTTATGCATTGGATCTAATATTTCTATATCCAAGTGAGAAGAGCATTTAAATACATAACCTGTCCCTGACATGTGATGTTTTTTGATTAATAATAATATTGGGTTAATTTTTATCAAACACGTTTTTTTATATATTACATACATAAAACTTGTTACATCAAATATGACATCAGACAATGCAAATAAACTCAAAAATACTTCTTAATCCTGAGGTGTGTATTTTATTGGATGAAGAAATGAAGAAGGGTGATTGTGTTTAGTATATGCAACAAAGTACAAAATTTTCTGCATGTTGAAACCTTCATTGATTGCACATTGTCATGTGAAAAAACCTTATTGGTCATTCTTATTACAACAATTGAACATAAACAAGATGAGTTGACACTATCAAAACATGCTAGCACCATTTAGGGAAGTGTATTCCTGCATATCAAGTGTAAGAAGTTAATAAAAATAATAACTTTAATTATGTTTCAAAATGATTTTAAGTTTGTATTTAATACTTAGTGTAACTAACAAAGAAAAATGAAAAAAATATTCGGTTTAACTTCTGCCTAACATAGAGAAGTTTTACCTTACAATGAACTTATTCATTCCTTTTTGTAGCTGTGCCATGGCAGCTCATAGAATGGATCTGAGCTTTGTTTGTTTTACAATTACACACTTTTAGCTCACAGCTCCATCTCATAACTGATTTGAGATCTAATTATGGTTTAGGACTCTGGTAATCAAACCCTTTTGATTAATATATTTGGCCATTCCCAAATTTGCTCTAATCCTGACACAAAAATATAGCTAACTGAAATAGGGGGGGGGTGTTTCATAGATGAATTAACACTAATCTTGCATAAGATAATTTCAGTTGCTGTAGCTATTGAGGATTTCATCTTGTTTATTTTTCTACCCATCAAAGAACATCAGTATAATTATACATATGTTATGAAAGATGTGTGATTTCCCTGTTTGAGGTTTTATTGAAGTCTTTATAGAGAAAATTATGAAGTATTTACATCAGTTTAGAGTAGGTATAGATGGTGACATTGTAAAGTGACTAGATGGATAAACAGTGCAAACAAACCACAGTTCTAGGAATGCTTTTACATCAAATTATGTCTGTTTTAAAGCAATGGAAATGTTTTTCCATCATAAGACACCCGGTACATTTAGTGAGTATGGTGGGTGGTAGAAAAATGTTCAAATTACTAAAATTCTTATTTAATATTATTAAATACATATATATGTGTATTGAAAATCTATATATTTATGAAATAGAATTTGATCTTGACTAAGAATATTGGTAACAAAAGTATTAATGAGATAATGTTGATGTCACTGTTAAAGGTCAGGTTGTAGATCACCAGTGAATTTACAAATTATTACATGTTTTTGAAAATTTATTACCTAATGTAATGACTATTACAGTAAGTAAAAGTGTCAAAGGAAACGTTAATAGATATCAGTCCAGTTGAAGATGATATGATGTATATATAATGGAACTTTTTAGTCAACAATAATGTAAAAATAAAATTATATGAAAGAAAACCTGTTTTCAAACTTGATACAGTTCTAAGTTTGGTTTCACATAACAGAAAAGAAACAAGTTCCTTGTACTTCTAGAGTTTATGATGTTTTGACAATAGAAGAATATCTAAACAACTACAGTTTACTGTAGTTAAGTTAGGCTTAACTTTGTTATTATATGGCTTGATTATCACATCATGATTTTTTCAAAGAGCCACAGTTTTTACTTTTCCATCTAATGAGATGTTACAGTGTAGAAAATGTACTAAAATATTGTATGTTGTTGATCCACAGACGACAGGAAGCTTTAAGAAGGAAAGAAAGGAATGAGGCTCACCTCTACATGAATGTTCAGGTACTCACAGAAGATAATTTTAATGGTCATCAAGGAAATGACTTGTTTGATCCAGAAAGAGCTAATTACAGGTAACGCTATCAAATCTTTTTAATTTAATAGATTAACTACAAAAATATTGGATTTTTTAAACATAATATATTTTGTTTTACGTTCAAATGATACTTCTGTTTATGTTGGTGGTGGGCAACCTAAATAAATCTGTGTTTTTGGCCCTCAAAGTCTGCAAGACCCTTTTAAAATTAATGAGCCAGATATTATATATTAGCAAAGACCCACTAAATATTTGGAGTCGAGTTGGTATTAAGTAAACTTTTATTAAGTATGGCCTATATTCAATAAAGAGATAAAACTGATCTGTGTACATTTTTTGCTTTAATATAGTTAGAGCTAAACATTTACTGTACTTAATATGACCTTAATAAGCTTTTAATATGTTGTATAAAATATCTGCTGAAGTATGTTTACGTCTGTTGAGGTGTGCACCTGTTCAGGACAAACTAAAGCTGAGTACTGTTATAATAGATTGTAATGAAAGTGAGTTACTTATTAAACATGGTAGAGCTATAATAACTCTCTTTATTGATAATACATAAATAAAAACTCAATTTTTGTTTTGAACATTATGCCTTGCACTTATAATGCATGATTTATGTGCATGTATATAATTGCAACTTGCCTGACATCATGTTGTTGGTAATAATTTTAGACATATGCTTATTAGTGGAATCAGTAAAGAATGGAATGATAGCATCTTGACCAAATACTGCTATGACACCAACAAGGCATTTTGTTCCTTGGGTCAGCTGGGCATGCAATTCAGAAAGCTAAACTAACTAAACTAAACTAACGTGGCAGGGGTTCAGTTTAGAGAGAGAGAAATCAGAAGAGTTCTCTCTCCAACTGGGGTGTTCAGGAACTTTGTAGTTCCTCTTCGTCCCCTTTCGTGGATTGTTATTAAGATTAAGTGGTGGTTTTTTTTTTATTATTATTTTAATAAATTAATTATCGTTATTATTCTTGACTTTTTGGGTGGAGAATGTCTCACTAAATGTTCTTTTGGGTGGAGGCAAAGGCAGCAGTGGAAAGAAAGGCCGGGACCTGTCCCGAAATGAAAAAGTTGGGGAGATGTGAACATGAATGTAATTCATTCAAATTCAGATCAAACCAAACAGCCCGATTCTGGGTCTGGCAAAAAGGTTGCCTAGGCTGGGATCTAGAAATCCAATGCCTGAAGAATTTGATGTGGGGAAACGGGAGTGCCCGAGAAAACCCACTTTCACACCGACAGGCGAAAGTTTTGCCTGTCGTGTGCCCTGTACCTGAAAAAAAGGAATTCATGTTAATAACATAGATTTTATTTATTTAGATTCTTTGTTGAGTGGATTGTGATTCTTGAAATATGTTGTAAGGTGATATGTATTTCGTTGGTGCACTTGATAATTTGTGTAGTGATGCCGTTAGTTTGTTTCTATTTTCTGCTTTTAGATAATATTTGAGAGAAAGTTCTGTTATTCTGTCTCTTATAGTTGGTAAACTACTAATTTGGTGTAGATAATTTGTTGGCGTAAAAGATGGTAAACTGAATGCGGATTTTAATATTTTGTTTTGTTGCACTTGGATTTTTTGGTGTGTGTTGTTTGACATATTGTATGTTACTTGACATCCGTACTCTATTAGTGGACGGATGTAAGCCTTGTATATTTGTATAATGGTGTTCAGTGCACATTTCGATTGTTTACCAGTTATAGTCTTTAGATATGAAATTCTTTTCTGATTGATGAGTGTATATTGTTTATGTGTTTTTCCATGTTAGTTTTGTGTCGAAAGTGACGCCAAGGAATGTGATGTTTTTGCTCATGTTAATGGTTGTGTTTCCAAGTGATAGTTTTATTTTTTCTAGATTTTTTCTTTGCTTCTTTAGTTTTCTATAGAAGGTGATTGCTTGTGTTTTTGTCGGATTTAACACGACCCTCCACTTGTTGCTCCATGTTGAGACGTTGTTTAGTGATTCTTGTACGCGAGACATGGCCATTGCTGGGTTTCTGGAGGTGCTCCAGATTGCGATGTCGTCTGCGTATTGTGAATTGTGTGTGTATGTTAGATTTGGAAAAGGTATGTCACTGACGAAAATTATGTATAGAAGTGGAGAGAGGACTGATCCTTGGGGCACTCCTGCCGTTATATTAAATAATTTGGATATGGTTTTATTGACTTTTACTTGTGCTGTTCTATTGGTTAAAAAATTTGAAATCCATTTGACTATTGTAGGATTTATTTGTAGGTGATTTAGTTTGTATCTGATGGCGTTGTGCCAAATGCTGTCGAATGCTTTTTTGACATCTAGGAATACCCCGATGGTTACTTTGTTGTTGTAAGCTTTGTAGATTGATTCGGTGAGTCGTGTGAGGTGATCTGTTGTTTGTCTATTTTTTCTGGAGGCATTTTGAGATTCTGGAAGGATGTTGTTTGATTCGCAAAAATGGAGGAGACGGTTGGAGATAATTTTCTCCATCAGTTTGCCAAGGCAGCTTAACAGACTGATGGGGCAGAAATTATCTGGATTTGTTCTGTTAGTTTGTTTCTTGGGGATCGTTGTTATGATGGCTTTTTTCCAAGTGTCAGGGTAATACCGGTCGCTAGTGAAATGTTCATGATGTTTGTGAGGTGTTGTAGTAGGAGAGTGGAACTTTTTTGAGAATAATATTTGGTATTTGGTCATGTCCGGGGAAGTGTTCTTCAAGTTTTGATATTAATCTTTAGTTCGGATATGGTTATTTTTCTATTGATTGAATTTGAGTATGCTTCTAGTGTCTCTCCGGGAAATCCTGGTGAGAATGAAGCTTGGTTTGTATTTATGTAGTTGTTGATATGGTGTTGGTGTTGTGTGTCGAAATCTACTGAGTTTAAATTGCTAAAAGCAGATTTGTAATAGTCAGCTAATAAGTCAGCTTTCTCTTCGTCCGTCCTTGCGATTTTATTGTTGTGTGTGATGTATTGTAGCATGTGATTTGTGTTTTTGTCTGAAGCAATACTCTTGAATTTTTTCCAGAATTCTTTTGGATTGTTCTTGGTTTTTTCTAAGTTTTTGCAGAAGTTATGCCAATTGTTTTCTCTGACTTTTTTAATTTCTTGTTTAATTTTTGTATTTGTTTTATTGATTTTGTTTTAATGTGTGGATCGCGTGTGATATAGTGTGTTCGTCTTAATTGTCTGCGTTTGATTATTAGTGCGTGAATTTCTGGTGTTAGAGTCCATTGAATAAGTGATTGTTTTCTTTTTGATTTAGGAATTGTGTTTTTATGGCTTTCTTTATGGCTTCTGTAATTTGATCAACATAGTTGTCTAGTTCTGCTTTGTTATTTACATGTTCGATTGGATGGGGTAGGTATGAGAAAGTCTCAGTTGAGATGTTTTTATATTCTTAGTGAAAACCTGTTTAGGGCTAGCAAAGAAAGTCATTATTAGTTGTGATTTAGGTTTTAATTAGTCTGCTGTCATCATGCTAGGGTATGTGGATAGATGGAGTAATGTGGGTTTCTTTTTTTAGGAGTTTCAAAGTCAAGAAGGTAGCAACATTAAGAAGTTTGATGGAGACACTTTCTGAACAAATGGTCAGTTTAGATTTACAAACAATTAAGTTACTGAGATTTTTGTCCTGTGTTAGAAAAAATCATGACAAAATTTATAACTTGGTTCATTTTTTAACTAAAATTTATCTCTTTATCAATGATGCATTACTAAAACTGTTTCTTTGTCAGAATTATCCCATCAACATGATTAGACCCTGGCCAATGACACTTCGGACAAACCAGACCTATCGACCTTCAGCTGTTGACTTGGAGACTGACAGCAATAAACCTGTATGTGTAAAAAAACGTTTTATTACAGTGTGCGATTACTTCACTATTATTTTTCCCATACTAGTTATATTTTATAATATGTAGTTAATAAAACTACCATTATTCTGGTATGTCTGTTATATTACAATAGTAATGTAAGCGTAGACTTGTTCAGGTTTCCAAGATTTTACAATACAAGTCAGTTTGAAGACGCCAGACTAACTTTTTTGAATTTAAATTTTCTGAGTAAGAGTACATAGAAGACTTGTTTTTTGGGTCAGACTTTCTTTGTGATTTATCAACAAGTGAAATAATGTAATAGCAGTTGATGACAGAGGAAACATGTCAGATAATTAGTTTAACAGTTCTGATTTAAAATGGAAGGAACTTGATGCTGTTAGAATTAGAAGTTCTTTAATTTTAGACTTACCATAAGACATGTTTCAAATGATTTAAGTTTGACATTTGTGTGGTGAAGTGTTTTAGGCAGTATTAATTGCAATACCCCCCTCCCCACACATATTGTATATCCTTAGGTAGAGCCAACCTCATGATTGGTGTGGTAGTACAGTTTAATTTACAGGTTGATTCTGAATTAACTAACTTGTATGCTACTTATGTTGTTAAGAAACTATTATATTATTACTATTATATTTTAATCAAAAGGTTTTATTTATGCCTTCCCTAGAAATAATGTTTTATTTATGCCTTCCCTAGAAATAATGTTTCATTTATACCTTCCCTAGAAATAATATTTCACCAGCTCTGATAGAATCTAGGATTTACTGTGGGTAAATATCCAGACTGAGAAATGAAAATATGATAAAAAAATTGTGGTATAAATAGTTTTGGGTGGTTTAATAATCTACATTTGACTTATTTGTAACTGCAGCTAACATCTGAAATCTCTGAAGTTTCATGTACTTAAAGATGATGTAATCTCTGTATCATACCTCAGTTTATTTTGGTATCTTCAGTAAAATTTTAAACTTTGAAACTGATTCCAAAATAGGCACTTTTTGCTGAACTTGTATAGTTTCTGAAGAGATGTTAAAATATGCTAATGAGAGGAGAAAAAGGCAAAAATATTCAAAGTGTTTGTATCTATAAGATCTGATACAAAAAAGATAGGATTTCATGCACTCCTTTTGTAGTTAAAAAAGAGCAAAGATGAATAAATAAGGTTGAAGAATGAATGAACAGAAAAGAACAAAGACAGATAAGGAGGGCTTGAAACACATGATGTGCATGATTATAGAAGAACGAAGATAAAGAAGACTTGAAACACATGATGTGTATGATCATAGAGGAACAAAGACAAATAAAGAAGGCTTGAAACGTGATGTGTATGATCATAGAAGAACAAAGACAGATAAAGAGGGATTGAAACACATGATGTGTATGATCACAGAAGAACAAAGAAGGTAAAGAAGGCTTGAAACACATGATGTGTATGATCATAGAAGAACAAAGACAGATAAAGAAGGCTTGAAACACATGATCTGTATGATCACAGAAGAACAAAGAAGGTAAAGAAGGCTTGAAACACATGATCTGTATGATCACAGAAGAACAAAGAAGGTAAAGAAGGCTTGAAACACATGATGTGTATGATCATAGAAGAACAAAGACAGATAAAGAAGGCTTGAAACACATGATGTATATGATCACAGAGGAACAAAGACAGATGAAGAGGGCTTGAAACACATGATGTGTATGATCATAGAGGAACAAAGACGGATAAAGAGGGCTTGAACCATGATGCGTATGATCATAGAGGAACAAAGACAGATAAAGAAGGCTTGAAACGTGATGTGTATGATCATAGAAGAACAAAGACAGATAAAGAGGGATTGAAACACACGATGTGTATGATCACAGAAGAACAAAGAAGGTAAAGAAGGCTTGAAACACATGATGTGTATGATCATAGAAGAACAAAGACAGATAAAGAAGGCTTGAAACACATGATCTGTATGATCACAGAAGAACAAAGAAGGTAAAGAAGGCTTGAAACACATGATGTGTATGATCATAGAAGAACAAAGACAGATAAAGAAGGCTTGAAACACATGATGTATATGATCACAGAGGAACAAAGACAGATGAAGAGGGCTTGAAACACATGATGTGTATGATCATAGAGGAACAAAGACGGATAAAGAGGGCTTGAACCATGATGCGTATGATCATAGAGGAACAAAGACAGATAAAGAAGGCTTGAAACACATGATCTGTATGATCACAGAAGAACAAAGAAGATAAAGAAGGTTTGAAACACATGATCTGTATGATCACAGAAGAACAAAGAAGATAAAAAGGTTTGAAACACGTGATCTGTATGATCACAGAAGAACAAAGAAGGTAAAGAAGGCTTGAAACACATGATGTGTAAGATCATAGAAGAACAAAGACAAATAAAGAGGGCTTGAAACACATGATGTGTAAGATCATAGAAGAACAAAGACAAATAAAGAAGGCTTAACACACATCATCTGAATGGACATAGAATAAAGGAGGATTACAAGATATTTTAAAGCTTACAGTGTAAGATTTGACTAGCTCATTGGAGAAAAGCAAAGTGTTCAGTTTTGACTGATGTGGTTCAGTATTAAAATAAGAAAGTAGATAAGATGATACACAGTTGTTATTCTGCCAAGTAGAAGAGTGAAGAAAAGTATTTGTACAAATCTTGCAAACATCTCTTGGTCTTTAAATATCAATAGAACATTGATAGTTGCATCTATTAGAATCTGTTAACATTTAAATTATCTTGTATGTCTTTAGGAAGTGTAGTGATACTGAAGTTTTGTGTACAAGACATTAGGGAAGTCTTTGGTAAAGGATTGAGTGTGTTCTTGTGGTAAATGGTTGGATGAAGTAGAGTGCAGAAAGAATAATTATAATGTAATCAAAGCTTCCATGCTTCAAGTATATTTTAACATATTTGCATGAAGGAGAGCCATTAGATGGACTGAATATTTACGTGACAAGTTTATTACTTTGTAGAAAAGATTCCTAAATAATAAAGTTAGTCATTTTTTTTTAGATGTGGAAGAATAGTAATATATTTTGACCTTATCTTTGAATGTCTGTGTGGGCTACAGATTTCCCATTAGGAAAACTGAGTTTTTTGAGAATTGTGGTAATTATGAATGTGGTGATTATGAAAAACATCATAACTTGTTCACAACTTAAGTTTTTTATTACACATAAATACATACACATATAAACGTGTTAATGCAACATTTTGACAAATTTTCATAAGGCATAAGGAGGTAAGACTCACCAATGAATACAAGATCAAAAGTATGTTCTGATCATTGAAATAGAAAAAACATTAACCAACAATATTATTGACTACCTACAACATTATGAGTGCAGGAGATGAAATAAAAATAAACACATTATTTTTTAAAATAAATATAATGCTGTTTAAAGAATCACTTTATTGAAACATTGCTTTAAAACAAGTTAAACTTTTATTAAAACAGGGGAGTTTATTGTATATATGGACTCCCTGCTATTAGCTATTTAAGGTCAAAATTACTAATACAAACAATGGTGAATACTAGGGAGTTATTGGATGTTCAGTTTCGTATACGTAGGATATTTTAAGTGTAAATTAGATGGATGATACATAACCTAAGCGATGCTCCAATATACACATGGATGCATACAGAAAAATCTTAGTTTTTGTGACATAGGTGATGTTGCAGTTATCTCGTGCATTTATCAATGATTCTTTGTTTTGAAAAAAGTTTTAATGTAAAGGAAAGTTTGAAACGTAATTAAATTTGACCTGTGGGCAGAACTTCTTTAACGAAAATGTCTTCCTTAGAAGGAGGAGTACTTTGTCATCTTAGGTAGGACATAATCAGTGAAACTGGGCAGTTATTGGTTGTGAAAATGTGTAGGAGAACATGAAATATTTTGATCAAAAACTCCTGCTTAAGTTTTCAGTCATTTTCTTAGGGTTTCCAAAGAGTGGTATATCATGTAGAAACACAATATGAAAATGTTAGAAAACGTTAAATTGTAGAAGTCTTAAAGGCTTCAGCCAGTAGACATTACTTCTTGTCCAACAGGTATAAAAGTATCAAACTGGGTGAGTTGTTGTAAATGTTTTTTGTTCTTCTTTGATTAATTGATCTTTAGAAACCTCGAGTAATTGGGATATCTGTAACAGATACAGTATTCTGTTCCTCAGTTTCACAGGTAAGCTTTATAGGTGAATGCTGCAAGTTCAAGTTTTCAAGGAAAGGTTGGACTCCATCTTTTGACAAAAAAAAATAAAAATGAAAGCATCATCAATATAGAATATTGTTTTTAGGTTTACTGTCAAGTGTTCATGGTGTCTGAAGAATGTAACAAGTTAGGGTTGATCCGAGTGGGGACCTGTAGCTAGTACCTCAGTTTGTTTGATTGGGATGTTGTTCTTTACTGAATGTATATAATGGTTGTTTCTAAAGAGTGGAGAATAAAGTGTCTAAGTGGTTTGTTAGTTAAGCCACAAATAAAAGTATTGTGATATGTGCTTGCCCTTTCAGCCATTGTAATAAGGATTAGTAATCCAACTATCCAGTGGTTAGAGAGTAGCCCAGCTGTTGGTCATAGGTGGTGCTGCCTTCTATATAGTCTATCACTTCAAAATTGGGGATTACAAGAACTCAACAAATAAAGAAACTATTGATCGTGTAAATGATAATTGTATTAAATGAAAAAAACAAAACAACAAACTATTTGATCAAATTGATGGAGGAATTATGTGATCCCTATCGGATCCAACCCTAACAAACACTTTCAGTTCAGTTTTCTAGTTCTATTATTACAGGGTATAATATCAGCATAGACGTGTATTTATTCAGTTTACTTTTAGAGCTATGTTTTTTCTCCATATAATATCCTATAAAGAAAATTGTAAAAATATTTACCAGGGTATTTCTAAAAAAATAAAAGTTACACACACATATTAGACAATGAAATGTGCTAGAACTCTATATGTAAGGATGGCACAGACTCCTGTATTTAAGTTGTATAAAAGTCTTCTGGATTTTCTTCTCTACAGCCTATCAGTAGCTAGATATGAAGAGCAACTTGAAATAGTCACTGTATTTTTCAGGAGTATAACTACAGCATTCATCACTACACAGTTTTTTTGTTTAGCAATGAACTTTTTTCCAAATACTTGTTTATACAATTTATAAATGCTGAGTTTAGTTAACTGTCCATTACTTTGTCCAAAAAATTGTCATATTTTCTCATTAAAAACGTTTGATTATAAAGTTCTACTCACAGGTCAAACTTATGATTCTAAAATCATCCTTTACATTAAAACCAATACACAATTTAAAACAAAAATCCACTGAAAAATCACTCATACTAGACTATACATTCCTTGGGACTCAGCACGTGAAACAAAACAAAAACTCAACATACTAAGAAACCAAATAAACACAGCCATAAAACTATCCTCACCAGATAAAATTAATGATGAATTAGACAAAGTAAAACAATACTTCATCAACATCAATAAGTTTTCTCCACAAACCGTAGAAAACATCACACGCACACACCTAGACAAAAAGCAAAATCAACTAACAAAAGTAAATATACCCCACGATTTTAAAAAATCACCCAACCATATACTGCTGCATACCGTATATTCCTGACATCAGCAGAAAAATAACCAACATTTAGCAAAAACTAGTAACAAAATATGACATTCCAGTTAATACCAAATTTATTCAAAAACCAGGCACAAAACTAAGGTCTATACTATGTAAAAACTACACTGACAAACATCACACCAACATTATTTATAAAATACAATGTGATAACTGCTATGACTTCTTTTTGTGTTCTTTGAATCTGGTTTTCATTTTTCTACTTGCTTCTCCAATATAGAACACTGCAAATCAAATAAACACAACATAACCATAGTAAATACTCAAATACTAAATAAAGAAGCAAACATAAACAAATGCAAAATTAAAGAAGCCTTACTTATACAACATCTCAAGCCCAAAATAAATGAATACAAAGGAACACAATTATTCCTGTATGAATAAATATAATCAATCATCTAACCCCGCCCTCTACATTTGTACACTCAATTACACAACCACCTTCAAGCATGTGGTCAGCTGTCGGTCAGTTACTTCTTTCTTTATGAACCTGACGATGGCCGAAGAAGGTCGAAATGTTGTTCACTCCTCTACATAAAAAAATTTTCTCAACCCATACCAGCTGTTTTTACATATATATTTTACTCTACAAGTGGGTTTTCTCATCATCATATAAAAGATTTTTTTTTTACAAGAACGTGTCAGCTCTTGTGATTTTTACCATTTGATCATGTGGAAGAAAAAGTACTCACTGAAGATTAAAAGTGTTTAAAATTTGTTTTTTATTGAGGAAAAGGGAGAGCTTATTTTTTAAAGTAGATATTACATGTTTTGCTCAGAATTAGTAATAATTGGTAACATAGCTATTTTTGAAAACTTTAAAATTTTATTTTGTTTCCTTGAAGAAATGCATCATCACACTTCATTAAATAATGAAAAGTTGCTATTCAAATGAAAAAACAGCCCAGTATGGCCAGCTGGTTAGAGTGCTCAACTCAAAATTTGAGGGTTGTGGGTTCAAATACTTATACCAAACATGCTCATCCTTTTAGCTGTGAAGGCATTATAAAGTTCTGGTCAATCCCATTATTCATTGGTAAAAGAGCAGCCTAAGAGTTGGTGGTGGGTGGTGATGAGTGGCTGCCAATCCTACAGTTTTATACTGCTAAATTAAGGGTGACTAACAGAAACAGCTCTCGAGTAGCTTTGCACAAAGTTAAAACAAACAAACAAATAAAAAAAGCAAGTTTCAGTTAGAAACATTTTATGTACTTGTTGAATTACATGGTAATATTCTTGTAGAAATCTAAATGAAAAGTGTTTGTTATTTCTTTTTAAGATTATTGACTTAGCAGACAATGCAAATCCATGGACAATATTTTTGGAAACTGTTGAACCAGATTCGGGAGCCGGTTGTCTTCCAGAATTTGATAAAGATAGTAAGTATAAGGTAGATTGAAATGTTAGCTTATTGCATATTGTTTTATTTTAAGGGTAGGAACTTGTTTTGTAGCTTCTTGAGTGAAAGTGTGTATATAATATTTAATGTTTATCATTGCTGTTTATTATTTGTAAAAATGTTGCATGCTAAGTTATTTTGCTAGCTTGACCATATTTTACTGATTATCTGTGTGTAGTGTCCAAAATGTTACACAAATATTAATTACAGCAGTGATAAAACATGAAGTTGTGGGTCAGCCTGTTTTGTGTTTGTGTGATAAATAATACACTTTCTTGCTCAACATTTAGTCCTGTATTATATGTTATATGTAGTATATGTTGTTACCTTGTTAAAAAATAGATTTTTTAAAGATATTTGTAAAGAAAATGTGTAAACTAATTGTTCACTGTGTTGTTGGTAACTCTAGTGACTTAATTGTATGATGGATTTTTGGAATAAAATTAAAGAAAAGATATAAATAAAATAAGAGTCTAAAATAACATTGCATTAAAATAACCACCATAACTAAAACAGCGTAGGTTCTTGTGTTAAACTAGATGTTAATACTAATAAGCTTGCTATATAGATACATATTGACTAAATTTGTGTTATGCTTTTAAAGCAATTAAAAAATCTCACAGTATGCTCTGAGATACAGAGGATGTGCTTGTAAAACAGTTTTTGTGTTATACATGTGAAAAAAAAAAAGTCAGTCTGTAACAATTGACTAATTTAGAGGTTTGAAAAAAAAAGTTGTATAATGTGTATTAGTGAAGGTTTTGTATCTGGGAACTTCAGAGACTAAGTGAATGTTAGTATTAAAGGGTGGAAATACTTGTTTGTTTAATATATCAGGTTTTTACATTTCAAAAAAATAGTTTTTTATTGGCTTTGTGCGAAAAGTATTTCTGCTCCAAACACTATACCATTAAAAACTTTGAAACTATGAAGATTTTAAATTTAAGGCAAGTCTATCAAACTGTTAAATTTATTTTGATTGCTTTAAGAGGTTAATTTTGCCACAAAAAGAAATAAACAAATTTTCATTGCTAGGTTTCTTTTATTTATACTTGGTCCAGTTTGACCATGTAGGTGTGTGTTGGCCGACATGATCTTTATCTGCTACTAACATTTTACCATAAAGTACAGAAATTTATTGCTCAGTGATTAAATAGAATGCATATGTACTGCTACAGAAGATATCTAAAATGAAATATTTCAAGTTCATGTTTCATATTTTTATGAAAATTCCCAAGTGAACGAAGATTATTTTTTTTGCATATTGCTACAGCATTTCCAAGGGGTTTCGGTTGTTTTGTGTACTGGAACATGTTGGGCATCCTTTGTTACAGTTTATCCACATTTAGCTGTCTTTTGACACTGACTTTTTATGGCAGTTTGATATCCAGTGCAGAGAGTTTATTCTTCACTGATATAAAATATCAAATACAGAGCATTTATTCTGTATTGATATAATATTACAGTATCACATACAGAGAGTTTATTCTGTATTCATATAGTGTTAGTATCAGATACAGGCATTCATTCTGTATTGATATAATATTACAGTATCAGATACAGGGGTTTATTCTGTATTGGTGTCGTGTTACACTATCAGATGCAGGGGTTTACTTTGTATTGGTATAGTGTTACACTATCAGATGCAGGGGTTTACTTTGTATTGGTATAGTGTTACAGTATCAGATACAGGGGTTTATTTTGTAATGGTGTAGTGTTACAGTATCAGATACGAGGTTTTATTCTTTATTGATGTAAAATATTTAATTATCTAACAGAATAAATATTTTAAACCTCTTGTTACATGCCATGTCTTTTACAGAGTTATATTCAATGTTTAACCGACTTCATTGTCAATGTATATGAATCACTCTATCACAATGTTGTTAATAAATCAAGTTTTAATGTTATGCAAGTTTTAGTATTTAATTGGCCAGGTGGTTAAGGTACTTGACTCATAATCTGAGGGTTACAGGTTTTAATCCCTGTCACACCAAACATGCTCACCTTTTTAGTTGTGGGGATCATTATAATGTAACAGTTCATCCCACTATTCATTGGTAAAAAGAGTAGCCCAAGAGTTGGTAATGGATGGTGATGACTAGCTGCCTGACCTCTGGTCTTACCCTGCTAAATTAGAGATGGCTAGTGCAGATAGCCAAATGATATATAGTTTATAATGGGATTATTAGTTGTACATGGTTCACAGGACAATAAAATAATAATATTAATATAAACAGTTGTAGTTTTCTGTTATGGTCTACAATCATTCTAGAAAGTAAAATATAATGTTAATTTAGATTTTTTTTTTTGGATTGTTAGAAAGTCCATAAAATTTACAGAGTCCATGTAGAGTTATGGTAGTAAAAATATTAGACAAAGTATAATGTTTTACAGAAAACAAAGTTTGTTTATTTAGGAGGTTTTAGAAGTTTTGTGAATAAGATTTAAAAGTGTTAGATGAATGGAGGTATGTTTAATTTTGACATGAAAATCACCTTACGCTAAGAGTACATATTTGTGGGCAAGTCTTTAATAGAAATTATCTAATTAAAAAATCAGACTTTTTGTGTACAAAAGGACTCCAAATGTTTACCAAGGTCTTTCAAATTTTCATAAAGATACATTAAGTACTTTAAGAGTTATAACCTGTATATCTTCATGGTTTCATTGTGGTTACAGAGCTGTGCATATAGGGTTAATATAAAATATTAAAATATCCAGTGCTTGAATGTACATTTAAACGTGCAGGGTAGATAGTTTGTTTAAAAGAACTTTTATCTCAACCATTTGTATTATTTTTTATCAACCAGTGCAGTCTAAATCACTGACTAAAAATATCATACTTGTTTCTTCTCTTGCAGGTGATGTTTTATTATTTTTGAAGCTTTATGATCCTAGACACAAAAGAATTTCTTACTGTGGACATCTATATATGCCGATCACTGCAAAAGCAAGTAAGTGTTACTGTATTCCAAGTTGCATGCCATGTCTAATACTTCAACATAAGTTTATACAATAATGGCTTAAAGCAGCACCATAATATGTATAGTAAGTGGTGGTGAGATAGATTCAGTGTATATCTGGAAAATAACCAGTGTTTAAGATGGTTTCAACCTATTAAGATCTGGTTTCTACTTCATTACCTTCTACTTTACTGTATTGGCTTATCTTCACGTTTTTTTTTCTCCTGTCATCATCAAATGAGCTGGCCTTTTATGATCAGTCATTCTATCGTATCTTTGATGGTTTTGTTCTTAGTGTAATTCACTAATGAGATTTAATTGAGTTTGTATAAATTGTTTGGTGGTGGTTGATAAAAACGTCAGGAATATTTTTGGGATTTTGTTGTTCATGGTGGTTTAATCACTCTTGTCAGACACTGATTTCATCAACATTTGATTGAAGAGGACAGTATTGTATATTAACATGTAATTAGTGCTTTAAAATGATGTGCTGATTTATGTGAGGCATTGTGAATACTTTTATTGGCAAATTTGAGTTCCTTGTTAAGATAACTCCGGTAACAAAACTGTAAGTATTTGGGAAAAATAGTTATTTCTCAATTTTATAAAGAGAGCATTGTATTGTATAAGAAAATTATAGAAAACTGTTTTCTGTCATGTAGATCTATTATTGTGGTGAGGAAGTTCAAATGTTATACTGTTTGTAAGATACCTTTGTTGAGTAACATGAAAAATCTTAAGTTTGAAACACATTTCAGTTATCTTTACCTGGAAGAGTTGGACAGTTTTTGTAATCAGTTAAACATTTCTTGTTTTATTTATTACTAATAATTTGTGGAATATTAGTAAAGAAGAATACAGCAGATGTATTTCTTTTTACATTGTATTATGTATCTTAGTAAAAATAAAAATAGATGTAATTACCATTTTCACAAATAGGTAAAATGTTTAAAATAATTTCTGAGTAGAATTCTTATTTCTATGGGCTTAATAATTTCTTCAGTACTAAGGTTAGGATTACCAAATTTTCTTTAAAATGTGATACAATTGTGACAAAGATAATATTTAAAAACATTAGCAGAAATGTTAAAATATGTCTCATAAAGCAACCATTGTGTTAAAGAATCTCCTACAGCAACAATGTTGATATACTGTCACCCATAGCAACTGTGGTGTTAAACTGTCACCCATAGCAACTGTGGTGTTAAACTGTCACCCATAGCAACTGTGGTGTTAAACTGTCACCCATAGCAACTGTGATGTTAAACTGTCACCCATAGCAACTGTGATGTTAAACTGTCACCCATAGCAACTGTGATGTTAAACTGTCATCCATAGCAACAGTAGTGTTAAACTATCTCTTGTTGCAACAGTAGTGTTAAACTATGTCCTATAACAACACTGTCACCCATAACAGTGTTGATGCTATACTGCCTCCCATAATAATGTTGATGCTGTACTGCCTCCCATGAGAACATTGATGTTGTACTGTCTCCTAGAATTTAATTAATTTTATATACAAACTAATTTTTAGTTTCCACTATATTTTAGGAAAATTATTAAAAAACAAAAGTATTAGTTTTTTCTGCCTTAAGTTACGTTTTTATTTCTTTATAAATAGTAACAGGTTTTTTATGAAATCAGTTATCCATATAAATGGTTATTGACAATATTTTGTAATAATTTTATTTGAACAAAAATTCACATTTTAGATGTTTCTTATCAATTCCAAGTAACTCATTATCAACACTTATAGTTTCTTTTATTATTCCTTGATTTTTTACGTTTCTTCCTTATGTTTTCTAGTTATTGCTTGTAAGTACCTGATACATTTCTTTCTTATGGGCCTGGCATGGCCAGGAGGTTTAGGCACACAACTTGTAATCTGAGGGTCATGGGTTCAAATCCTTGTCGCATCAAACATGCTTGCCCTTTAAGCCATGGGGGTGTTATAATGTGAAGGTCAACCCCACTATTCATTGGTAAAAGAGTAGCGCAAGAGCTGCTTTCCCTCTAGTCTTACACTACTGAATTAGGGAAGGCTAACATAGATAGCCCTCGAGTAGCTTTGGGTGAAATTAAAAACAAACCAAACCAATTCTTTCTTACTATGATTTCTAGTTGTTGCTTGTAAGTTCCTGATTCCATTCATTTTTTAGTTTTTGTGCTTTGTTGTTGTTTATGAGTACCTTATTATGTAGGTTTCTTACATATTATGTTTTCCAGTTGTTGTTTGTAAGTACATATTTCCATACATTTCTTATATATATGATTATTAGCTGTCATTTTAGTTTTATTGTTAGTGGATATATAGAAAAATAAATGTATATCTTTCTTTTTAGAAAGTAAGACCTTCAATTAATAATAAATAATATAACAGAATTGTACAGTAAAATGTGTCAATTAAATAGATTAACTGTTGGGTAGGGAGATTTTTTACTTAATTATAGTAAAATACCATTAACCATTACTTTTAAATCTTTACTGTTTTCACATTCCTTGTATAGTTTTTCTGTGAAGTGTTCAAGTCTTATGTTTTGAGTTGCGTGCTTAGAATTTAGTAAACTTACAGAATGTTTATTTCATACAGCACCCTGTTTTAAGTGGAGAGTCTTTGTACTCATGCAAATTATTTTATGTAAATTAAGAGTTTCATAAATCTGAAGAGTTTTTGAGACAAGAAGTGTAAAGTTCATGGCACATAATTTTTATTTCTTTGTATAATCTAGGGGAACTTGTTCCAGAGCTAAATCACAGGGCAGGTTTTCCAATGGATACCAGTCTCATGTTATATGAGGTACGGTGCTGGAATATAGATTTTTTTAAACTTGGATCAACCAAAAACAACAACAGTAAAAGTAAAATCCTTCACTAATGTTATTGAAAAACTTTATTTCAAAGCTGAAACTAGTAAAAGAACATATTTATTATTCTCTTACTGAATGACCTTGTTCCTCACTAAAGTACCACGACTATTGATATTTTTCAGTATTTAATAATATTTTCCTTCTTTCACTCAGTACATAAAACAGAATTACCAAATATTCAACTGTTCCAGTAAAACGTGTTTGTAATTTGTTTTATTTGTATTTGTTAGGAAGGTTCCTAACTATATATACATTATTACTTAATTTACAGATTCGTGGTACAGTGGAATCACTGCCATTCCAAAAGTTGTAATTCCAATATTAAATCTTTTAAAGCATTTAGTAGGATATTGAACTTCTTTGTGAGGAAAATAAGGAATGAGCCTCTAAATATTTTCAAGTGTCACATATCATAGAGCAAGGTACATAAAGCAAAATATATATTAGACAACTACTTGCTAAAGTTACTGTTGAAAGTGTAATATATTCACTAGAATAAAATAGATTTCCCTTTATCTGTAGAGCACCTAATTTTCTAACATAAAAGCCATCAGTGTTGAAAGTGTACCTACTAGAATGAAGTAGGTTCCCTTTCAGTTGTAGACCACTAGAGTTTATGACATTAAACCTGCCAGTATTGAAAGTTTGCTCACCAGCATAAAGTGGATTCCCTTTATTCCGTGTAGTATAATGAATCTAATCAGTTCCTCTGATCTGTAAATTTTCTTAACATTAAATTAGCTAGTTGTGGGTGTATTTAATTACAGCAGAATCGAATAAATTTAGACAATATGTGAATCTTATATTTGTGATAAATTTTTGTCCTATTCCTTATTTCTTCCAAAAGTATAGAAAGAAAGGTTTGTTTTTATTTCTTGAGTTATTAAAAGCTATTATTTATTATACTGTGTCATTTCACCGATTGATTCAAACATGGTGTGTATCTTTCAGTTCATAATGTTACCTATGTTATGTATGCTTTATGGGCTGTTGGAGAATAAATAGCTTTAAAACTGTGTAGGAAGTTAAGCCTAACATCGTGGAGAAGATTGAGGACCTTGATCTTCCCTTGGAGAATGTTTTAGAAGAGTTGATGGATGGAGACATAATTGTGTTCCAACAAGCAGACATAAACCCTGATGAATTTGAACTCCCAACAGTCAAGGACTACTTTAGGTGAAAAGTTTCCCATTTTAGCACTTAACACGAAATGAAACTTAATTAAGAATGTACAGAGATTATTGTATTTGAATGTTACCACAAAAGTTTCTTTGTGCTGCTGGTGCAAAAAAAGTTTTTATATTCTAAAAATTTTGTTCAACACCATCTTGTCTTTATTGTCCAAAGATCTGTTCAGTAGAAAATTGTCTTTAGTTTCATGGGATATATTCAACACAGGATTGTCTTTACTTTCTAGGGATTTGTTCTACAGGGTGGAAGTGACTTTCTGTGATAAAACCATCCCCAGTGATCCAGGTTTTGTGATGGAACTTTCTCTCAAGATGAACTATGACCAAGTAAAGTAACAACATGTTTTAGTGCTTCATGTACTGGAAATAAATGGTCAAGAACATTATTGAATTATACATTGTACAGTTTTGCAACATGGGTGTTTGAAACATTGATATAGCTTTCTTACAAAAACTTGGTGTATTTGAATAAATGTTTTATCATTACTGATTATGGATTTTATTGCATAAAAAAATGCAACTGCAGTCTCTAATTTCACATTTGTTTACCCTAAAATACATTTTTACAATTGGTGTGTGTTGAAGCTGCCAGGTTGTAGAGCATCAGATAAGATGCAGTAGTAATTTAATATCTTGCACTGATGTATGTGTTACGTATGCCAAAGTGTCCAACATGGTTGCTACTTTCCATATGTGACAAAATGGCTATTGACCTTTGTTGCATTAGTGCTTTACTTCTACCATCTATTTTTTTTGTATAATTAATTTATTAATAAATAACTGAAAACATTACTGTGTATTTTTCTACCCCACGATGCGTGTAAAAACTGTTTTTGTTTGTCATGTGGCAAAATTGTTAACACATTCTACACAGCTTTGTCGATTATGAAAAAACTGTTGGACACTGGTGATTTATGTATGATTTTAGGTTTCGTGCAGTTAGAAGTATCAGTTAATTAACAATGTGTTTTTGTAACCTGTTATAGATGTTGATATTGTTAATTTTACTTTAGGTGATATTTTAAGCTTGGATACACAACATACATATTAGTAGCACAATGTGGATGACATGAAAGTGTCATGAGGTGTTTTACACTTTAAGACACTTTATTTCTCAGCTTATTTTTATTTAGAAGCTCTAATGTCATTATAAAAGGAAGTAACTGTTTCACACTTGATTTAGTTTTTCAAGTTTTCAACTCATCATGTTTTAAAAAGGATATGATCTACTCTACTAGTTTGTCTGTGACTCAATGTATGTTTGAACTAGAAATGTTAAAAACTGTGTACTGTGCCATAATTTTATTGTGATTTTAAAACCTTATTGATCAGTGTTTCTGAACCATCAGTTTTTGACAGTCAACTTGCTGGTTTGTGAAATTTCACAAACAGAAGCTGACAGAATATTCATATGTATATTGTAATGGATTTTAATGGCCTATGACAGTATAGGGAGATAGCGAGTTGCTCTGTGGTATTCAGAATGGTGAGAAATACTGATATAGATAATGCTTTGTCCTTACGTTTATTAAGTTTCTTTATGAAATCCTAACCTTTCACTTTATATTGTAGATGGCTAATGCTGTTGCACAGATATTAGATACAGATCCATATTTATTGCAGTTCTTCAAGGCTCAGAGGTAAGCTGATATTTACTATTGAAGTATTTGTATTATTAGCTACTATGATTTTATGATTGTATGTATTGTACTTTCTGGTGCAGTACGTTTGTCAGTGTTTGATTATAAATACTTAATATGGTAGTATTGGGTGATCAGAATTATTTACTACTGTAGTGTGTGTGATTGGAACTATCTTTCCGTATCAACTTGCTTAATCTTAGAAATGTAAAACAATACATTGTGTAACTCTAAGTGTATCTTCAAAAACTTTGGCAAGCTTAGTTTAAACATTATACAAAAGTATGCTGTGTACAAAAAACACATTTTTGCTTCTAAAACTGAAATATTTCAACTGTGTGTTTGTCTGTGAATTTATTAAACTCTTTACTATCAGCCTGAGTTAAAAAGTGATTTTTATGCTAAGAATAAAAATGCTTCATGTTGTGGTTTTCATATTTCATTTGCATTAAGACCTAGATTCCCAGTGACACATATGTATGTCTGTACTCACAGTGCTAGAAACCAGGTTTTGGTAACCTGTGGTGTGCAAAGTACAGGTAGTCCAATATGTAGCTTTGTGCTTAATTACCAACAAACAAATAGTGCATTAAAACCTTTTAACCCTATTGCAACAGGCCAGTATAAAATACTGAGTTTGTACACACATTTGTACATGTTGGATGTAATAGGTGTGGTTGGACATGCTTAGTGTTATAATATGTGTAATTGGACATATTTACTGTTGTATTATATTTGGCTGAACATATTTTCTATTGTAGTGTGTGTGGTTGGTTGGATGTATTTATTATTTTGATATATATGGCTAAATGTATTTGCTGTTATAGTTGAATGCATTTACTGTTGTGTGTGTGTGTATGGTGGGATGTGTTTGCTATAGTAATATGTGTGGTGGGACATATTTGCTATTGTGATATGCATTACTGGATGTATTTGCTATTGTAGTATGTGTGGTTAGATGTATTTATTATTGTAATGTGTGGTTGATCATCTGATTAATAAATTTATTACATAAAACTATGATTTTAGGAAAATAGATCATGTAATCTTCATAATGTAAGTACAGTACTAAAACTAGACCAAATATGGTAGTTCACAAGGTTGTATGTCAGTTTGTACTAACTTTCTTGTTTTAGATAATTCCAAATTTGTCTTTAGTTTCCAACCAAATTAACAGTATATATGTAAGGATAGTCCAGGTTCTTTAATGATGGTTTTATCTTATTGTGGTTTGGCCTTCTTGTGTGGTACATCCTATATGTTTATACTAAATATAAATAATTTTAATTTCTATATGAGTGTGCTATTAAATTTTCTTCGTGAAAGAATGTTGTCATGAACTTTCTTTAGCTATAGAGATGGCCCTGGGAATGCTCTTCGTTGTACATATGAAGGAACTCTAAAGGATCTTTTGGTTACCTTTAAACCCCGGCAGCCAAAGAAGATTTACTATCAACAGGTAAGATGATATTAGATCCTATATTTGGCTGTCACACTCTAATGTTAACAAGTATCTAAGCCAACTAATGTAACTTACTTTATGAGCAACTTTAACGATGAGGAATCCATTTTGAGACAATAAAGTTTGCAGATTTCCTTTATTATTACCAATCAAGCCATCTGTGTACTTTACTTAATGAGAACTTTTAGAAGGAAGCTACTTTCTAATGGAGGTAAGCATTGAAGACTGACTTGAATGTAAATTTTAGTTAACCAACCAGTTGTTGGAAGGTTGTGGAACATGCTGGAAAAGGAATAATTCCGTGCAAAGTAGAAAGTGTATTAAAATATGACACTAAAGCTTATATTCAGACATACATAAGTTATCTGAGAAGTGGAAGTATTTCAAACACTCTATTACTTTTAATACAGATAATGTGATGGAAAATTTGTTTACAGTGGATATTGAAATTATTAGGTTAAAAATTGTTAGGTCTCTGTACAAATTAAATCACATTAAATCCATTTTTGACTTCTAGATAGCACTAGGAAATTTTTCCACAATTATAAATTTATGTTTATCTACATCACTTACCAATTGAATGTAATAAGAGGAATAGGAGGCCTTAGGAAGTGACGTAATGGATCAGATCTGAATGTTGACCCCATTGTTATTATGGTACAAGTCAATAAACTGCATTTCAGAAGTTAAAAGTGGGCACATACACACAGACTTTTGTCTAATGATAACTTATGTGCAACTGGTTTCAACCATATGCAAGTAAACAGTGACATCTGTTGAGTGTGATGATGAGTAATTTAGTATAGAGCAGTTTGTATTCCAAGTGATTTACAACCTTTGTGCAGTATTACTTATTATACACTTTAAAGGGCTCTAAAACAATGAAATTTAAGTATAAATAGATATATACTGTAACAAGCTTTAAACTGCTTAGGATAAACAGTTGTTTCATGTTACAGTTTTTTGTCATTCTAGAAAGAAAATTGTTAATGCAGGCTTATATTTAATATTTTTTGTGGTGGATATCAGGTCAAATGGACCGAATACATATGAGAGTTGGTGTAAAGAAAATGGTAGAATATTAAGCTTTTAGTATTTATTTAGGAGATTATATAACTGTAAATTTGACAGTTTTTAGGTTTTTAATGTTGACATGAAAATCACCTTGTACTTGAAGCAAGTACAATTCTGACTCCCCATATTAATGAAAAGAGTTCAAGTAAAAGCAATTAATTAGAATGATCTGACTTTTTATGTACAAAAAACGTGTAACATTTACTGAAAGTTTATCATATTTCATGAAGGTACACATAAAAACCTGTTAAAAGTTACAGTATGGAAACTTGAAGTTACTTTTGATCCAGTTAGTTGGTGTAATGCACTAAGTCTGTAGTAAGACAGTTAATAGTGAAATAACCTTTTCTCATACATGATTTTGCTAGGTTTAAAATCCTTGTTTTTTTGGTGCCTAAAAGGTGAAAATTTACTTGTAAGAGTAAAATTTCATGTTTTATTAACTTGAAGAACTAAATACATGTATAGTAGTGATTTGTAAAGGAATAGTACTATAGTAATATTCAGGAGATTCAACATAGGATATATTGATTGTGAGACACGTTTAACAAGTGAACATTTCTGTTATAAACGATGACATACAATTATTTTATTTTTATGTGACAGCTCAGTATCAAAATCAACGAGTTAGAAAATAAGAAACAGTTTAAGTGTGTGTGGGTTAACAGCAAGTTAAAGGAAGAGGTAAGTTACATATTTTATATCACAACTATGATTCAAATGACATTTAATTTTATTTTATTATTTTGTTTATGGCTGTTGTAAAACACTGGTGGAAGCATTCTAAAGGGTTAAATAATTAAGAGAATTTTGTCATCTGCCTAATGGTTACAGTGAACCCAAAAGAATGCATGAAACCACAAATAATTATCTCAAAACTTCTCATGATGTATCTCAGAACAGCTGGTATGGGTGTTAACACTCCTACCAAAATAAAGCAGAAAATGACATTTTGATCTTTGTAGATCATTTTAAGGTTAACAAAGACCTAAGAAGGTCGAAACATTGTTCTCTGCTTTATTCTAGTAAAAGGTTTAATACCCATACTAACTATCCTGAGATACATTTTTACTTCAAGTGGGTTTCCTGTCATCATGAATTACTTCCCATGATGCTTCAGGTCAACCACATTTAATCTTGGCATTAGCCCTCTGTTCAGAGATGACTTGTAAAGTCACCATATAGTTGGTGATTGTTTGGATCAGTCTGGAGATTTACATTGAGTTGTTTATAACATGTGTATTCATATTCTGAACATAGTGGACATACATTTTGCTGATGTTTTAATGATTTATTCACACAGTTGAAGAGGATTTAACACTTTCTGCACCTTAATGTTGTTTTAGTTCATCTTTAACGCTCTTGAACACATTTTATACAAAGCTAGAAGTTGATTTTTCTCCATGCCATGTGTTGTTTAAGCTCTTCAATTATGAACGCTTAGAAAAACTGGTTGATTGCAACTTTTTTATCCCATTTTAAAGCAAGATAAAGGTTATATAACCTCTCTAGGTTTATAAGTCCCAAATGTGTGTGAAGAAGTAAGAACCCCATATTGTATCACTTCGTCTGGAGACTCTGTGCCCTACTTCCTGATGGGTAAATCAACTACAATCAACAATTAATATTTGCTGTAGATTTTAATTTTCTTCTGAAGCTGTGGATAAATATGTTTTGAGTTTCCAAACAATAAAAATGACGAATGAATCATTTTAGGTTTTAAGTTATTTTTAAACATTTTGTGTTTAATAATATCTTTTGTTAAGTTTTAAAATATTCTTTTGTATTGTTAAACTGTGAAAGTTGTATTAAGTTTTAGAGCTGATTTTCTAGACATGTTCTGTCTCAGGATTTATTGAAAGTTGAAGTTTAAAGCAAATATTTTTCATTGTTTTCATATGCAAGTAATATTCTAAAAAAATAACTGATTATTTTATAATTCCAAGAAGCTGTGTTAAATACTTGGTTTTCTACTATGTTCTAAACTTCTGTAGATTTCATTTACTTCTGTTGTTGCAGACAGAGTTGGTGCTGTACCCCAGTAAAAACGGTAGTGTTGCAGAACTTCTAGAAGAAGGTAAAAAAGTTGTAGACATGTCTGATGAAGGATCTGGTAAACTTAGGTGAGCAGCTTCTCTATTGTTATTGTGTAAAATATACACAGAAGGAGATATTAGTTTGATTTATAATAAGAACAAATGCAACATGACAGACATACACGTAGATGCTATAATATGAGTAGTGTAGAAATTCTTTTTGATATCACAGATGTCATAAACTGAGTAATTATTACTAAACTTGTGGAACTTTAAAGTACAACTTCTTAATTCCAATCAAACACTTCTTACTCTCAAGGTTACTAGAAGTTATAAGTTATAAGATTTTCCTGATCCAACGTGAGGACGTCCAGTTAGAATGTCTTAATCCTGCTGGTACCAAAACGTACAGGATAGAAGAGATTCGGAAAGAAGAACTTCATCTGGCTGATGATGAGCTTTTAGTACCTTGTGCTCACTTCCATAAAGTATGTAACCGTGTAATTGAGATTTAGTTTGTCTGCAATCTTATTTGAAGGGCTTTATTAAAATAATGTATGTTACCTGTTTCTAACAAGGAAACTGTGTTTAGTTACAAGTCTGATAATTTACCTTGATGGGTAGAACAGGCAGAATATCCATGCTAAATTGACTGTGAAGTAGGTGGTTACTGCTTATTTCAGAAACCCTTGTAGAAAATATACTTTTTGACAGACATCAACTGCACAAGTAGATAGTGTGTCAACAAATATGTTTTCTGTAAGTGTTTCTATAATAAGCACTATCTGCTAATTTCATAGTCAGTTGTATTAGGCCCAGCATGGCCAGGTGGTTAAGGAGCTCGACTTGTAATCTGAGGGTCGATGGTTCGAATACCTGTCACACCAAACATGCTTGCCTTTTCAGCTATGGGGGGCATTATAATGCAATGGTCAGTACTATTTGTTAGTAAAACAGTAGCCCAAGAGTTTGCAGGTGGGGGTGTTGACTAGCTGCTTTCTCTCTAGTCCTACACTGCTAAGTTAGGAACAGCTAGCACAGATAGCCCTTGTGTAGCTTTGTACGAAATTTAAAAACAAACAAACCAACAGTTGTATTACCAAAGGTAGTTTTACTCAGTTGAGGATTATTGTTAAAACCACCAATGTGGTTGCAGAAAAAGACTTTTATGTATTTAGTAAATTTTGAAAAGTATATGAATTTTAGCAGATGTTGTTGTTTTTATGTTTACTTGATAGTATGTAATTGAGTATGAGCTACTCATTTTGATTTGTGAGTAGCCTAAATGTGAAAAGAGTCAGTGAAAGGGGAAGGTCATTTAACATTGATTTACTTTTTTTACCTGTAGTAAAGTGTTCCCATCCCTGTGTGGGTTTTGTATAAAACTATTATATGTTCTATTTTAGCAATGGATGTCTCTTAAACTGTGTAGTTTGAACATGATGACTTCTTTTATGAGTCCTTGTGGCAAAAACTGTGAACAGATCCAATGCTTGAAGACTTGTGTGTTTTATTGAAAACATTTGGGAAAATTAATCACGTGACATTGTTTTGAGTGTGTGTGCACTTACTTGCATGTATATATATGTATTGGGTAAATATTAGGAAAAGTATTTCGGGGTATGTTTATGTAATGATTAGTAAACAAACTGGGAGATTAATCAGTATGATTTATAGCATCACAAAATAATCATTTAATCAGAATTATGATTAATTAAACATCAAAATGATATAAGTGTTTATGATTACTGTCTTTGATTATTCAAGCTATATAAGTTAGTTAATATTTCAGTAACGAAATAATGTAAAGTTGTGTTTCCATATACCATTATTGTTATATATTCTACTTGTTAAAAATTCATGTAAGAAAAAATTAATTAATTAATAACAATTAATTAATTATTAAATTTCCACTACTTGCCTGACTTTAGTTTCATATTACATAGATTTATTTAGTGAATATTTCCAATGCTACTCAGATATATTTGTGAATTTTGGTTTGTCTTTTTGTCACATGTTTAGTTGTTGTTTTTTTTCTCTCTCTTTCTCTGTTGGCAGGAAGTCTTTTCAACATTTGGAGTTCCATTTCTTTTAAAAATTAAACATGTAAGTACAATTGATTATGTTGGAACACTCCTTAAAAATAAGTAGAGGTTAGTATGTAGGAGAGCTTTTTAAAAATAAGTACAGTTTATTATGTGAGAACGCTCTTTAAAAATAAGAACAGTTTATTATGTGAGAATGCTCTTTAAAAATAAGTACAGTTTATTATGTAGGAGTGCTTCTTAAAAATAAGTACAGTTTATTATGTGAGAATGCTCTTTAAAAATAAGTACAGTTTATTATGTAGGAGTGCTTCTTAAAAATAAGTACAGTTTATTATGTAGGAATGCTCTTTAAAAATAAGTACAGTTTATTATGTGAGAACGCTCTTTAAAAATAAGTACAGTTTATTATGTAGGAGTGCTTCTTAAAAATAAGTACAGTTTATTATGTAGGAGTGCTTCTTAAAAATAAGTACAGTTTATTATGTAGGAATGCTTCTTAAAAGTAAGTACAGTTTATTATGTGAAACGCTCTTTAAAAATAAGTACAGTTTATTATGTGAGAACGCTCTTTAAAATAAGTACAGTTTATTATGTAGGAGTGCTTCTTAAAAATAAGTACAGTTTATTATGTAGGAGTGCTTCTTAAAAATAAGTACAGTTTATTATGTAGGAATGCTTCTTAAAAATAAGTACAGTTTATTATGTAGGAATGCTTCTTAAAAATAAGTACAGTTTATTATGTAGGAATGCTTCTTAAAAATAAGTACAGTTTATTATGTAGGAGTGCTTCTTAAAAGTAAGTACAGTTTATTATGTAGGAGTGCTTCTTAAAAGTAAGTACAGTTTATTATGTGGGAGTGCTTCTTAAAAGTAAGTACAGTTTATTATGTAGGAGTGCTTCTTAAAAGTAAGTACAGTTTATTATGTGGGAGTGCTTCTTAAAAGTAAGTACAGTTTATTATGTAGGAGTGCTTCTTAAAAGTAAGTACAGTTTATTATGACCATTATGTCAGGGTGGATGATCCTAGAGTTAGCTTTAAGTAGCTTAGTTTTATCTTTTTAATTTTTTCCACCTTTCTTGGTCAAGCAGTTTATGCATACGATAGAGTAAAATTAACATATTTAAGTTAGGGTTAACCATTACAAGAGTCTGTCTACCTGTAAACATTCATTCCTAGAATTATCAAGCAAGAAAGATATTATGATATAGGAGCAACTTTTTTTTTTAACATTAGAATTCTTGTAAATTGTAAATAATAAAAGAAAAAAAATTACTGACTTGATTATCACTGTGTAACAAACAGAATAACCTGTTTTATTCGTGAAATCTACATTCAACATATAGTTTTGATCAGTGTTTCTTAACCACTGATCCATAAGATTTTATGGAAAATAAAAACAAGTGATAGAATATTCTTTGTAATTCATAATGAATTTTCATTGTACTTGCTTTTATTGATTAATAGCTTAGGACAGAGAGCAACAATCTGGTCCTTAGTATGAAAGATTGTCTAGAAATGCTGGTTTAGATCAAAACATTGTAAAGCCACCAAGAACAGAAGAGGAAATTAATGATGAAGTTATGTTAATTTACTTGATTAGGGTGGAAAATACATAATATACATTTCAATGTAAATCATTCACACATTTATTGTAAAGTTGGTTTTGGTACTATACCGTGCACAGTATAGAGGTTTTTGTGTATATAAATGGTCTTGAACTTTGGTTTTTATAGAAAGAACCATTTTCTAAGGTCAGAGAAAGGATTCAGAAGAAATTGGAAATACCAGATAAGGATTTTGAAAAGGTAACAACAAGATGATAACTTAGTAACTTAAAGATTCACATATAAATTATATGACAAAGTGTTGTATATTCTGTTTTCCATTAAATAAACTTAACCAAATCTATCAGCAATGCTGTTAAGTACTTATTTTTGTGCTCTGTGTACTTGTATTACGAATGTGAGTCAGTTGTGTAGAGGTAGTGAATTAGGTCCTCTTTCTTTCTTGTTTCAGTATAAATTTGCAATTGTGGTGATGGGACAGCCGCAGTACATCAGTGAAGACACTGAGTACTTTGTTAATATTCAAGATTTCCTGCCACACCCACCTCAAGGTAAGTTTAAGTAAAGTGGTGTGAATATCAGTATAGTCTCAAGCTAAAAGGCAAGACCAAAATCTGCATCCTTTGAGACATCAAAACTTAGTATATTAATAGAAATGAAGTTGTATATATTTTTTAAATTCAACAAGTATTTAACAGTTGTTTTTCAATTACTTTGTCTTGTGCATTTAGGTATAGTCATCTTCCTGTAAAGATAACCCTAAAGTTCATGTGTATTAGAAGAACTTTAGTTATTGTGACATGGTTCATGATCCTAGGATTGATGTCTGTTAACAGAACATTAACCATTGTGTCATGTGTCATGATCCTACAGTTGATGTCTGTTAACAGAACATTAATCATTGTGTCATGGTTAATGATCCTACAACTGGTGTCTTTTAAAAGAACATTGATCATTATGTCATGGTTGATGATCCCACAGTTGATGTCTTTCAGAAGAACATTAATCATTGTGTCATGGTTGATGTTTTTTAAAAGAACATTAATCATTGTGTCATGGTTGATGATCCTACAGTTGATGTCTTTTAGAAGAACATTAATCATTATGTCATGGTTGATGATCCTACATTTGATGTTTTTCAGAAAACATTAATCATTATGTGAGACTTTTTGTAACCAGATGATTTGCCAATGTATGTATTTTAATTTTTTTTAACTTTGTACTGTCTTGCCAATTCAAGCACAATTTAGGATTTACTTTGTGGTAATTTTCTCACAATATTTAGTTGTTTATTATGCTTATGCTACACAAAATTCTGTTTATGGCCTCAGCAACTGTGAAAGTTTTAGTCAATAAAAATTAAATGAAGTATTAGTGACGTGAGATGTATTTGATTTATAGCATTACCACCCCCTCTATTAGATTATAATATAGTTTTAATGTAATCTCTTGCCACAGTGACAAGGGAATTGGTTTCAACCTGCCTGTCAGAACTACCAACTATTCATTTTTAAGTACATATGAAACTACAACCTATGATCATCTAACACATTAAATGTTTGTTGTAATAATTGTTTGATGACTAAATTTGTGTGTAAAGTCAGAAGATATTTAGCCTGGGTTTTGAGTCATGAATATATGCACAAATTTACCAACGTTTAATTATGGGATAGCTGTCGTTGTATTGTGCTTTCTAATGGAACCAGTCTGTAGGTTGATTACATACACCATTTAATAGTACACAGTGTTACAGCCTAAACTAAAGAATGCTTAGGTTACTTATCAGCAGACAAATTGACTCTCAATAAGTAAAAATTTTATGTAGGATATCATGGATCAGATGAAAAGTTGGTACATACTTCTTAAATAGCAAGAATCAGTTTGTCATTGTTCAATAAGTTAATATCTTGTTGAGTGTGAGAACTTAGAGCATGATTTGGAGGATGCTGTCACCTGTAATATTGTTTTACACATAGAGCACATGTCAGAAATGTTCTGCCACAAATAATTTAATGTTAGTACTTTTTAAAAAGGTGACATTTATATAGAGTGTTTGCTTTCAGGAAGTTCCCTGCCACCAAAACCCTGGCTAGGATTGGAACATATAAATAAGGCTCCTAAGAGATCTCGATGTAATTACTCAGAAAAAGCTATCAAGATTCATAACTGAGTGAGATGCAGTGACCTCTTGATGTGAGTATCTGTATAAAAATGATGTTATCTACAGTAACCTATAGCTACTGTATCCCACACAGTTAAAATAATAAAATAAGTTAGCATTACTAATACAAAATATGTTAAAGTTAGATGTGTGATTTAGTCATTGTGTCTATCATCCCCAGTGGCTTGGCAATAAGTCTAAAGCTTTGTGATGCTAAAAACTAGATTTTGATACTTGTTGTGGGCACGGTATAGATAGCCCATCTATCTGCTACTCTAATGGTAGTTGTATTCTTTAGTTTCATCAAAAAGTGTTCATATTGACAAAATGGAAATACTTAGCTGTATGTTATAGGATAAAAGATATAGCAACTATCTGTTTGAGACCAACTAGTATTTATAACTGAACTACAATGGGTGTATGCGTTTTTGTATTTCCTGTTTTTGTCCAGTTTCTTATCTTTTTTTATGATGTAGAATTAAACGAGTTTTGTGTAAACAAAATGTAACTGGAGTTAAGTTGGAGAAAAAGGAATTTCTAGAGCAAGAGATTGATCGAATAACATTGATAAATAGAAAAATCAAGTTCTTTGTTACAGATGTCCAGCTTCTAGATCTCCCACAATCAGCAGATTTGCTCTTGATCCGAGAGGTCCCTGTCTCAGCCAGCACTCAGGCCTGGTTTTGTGTGTACAGTGTGGGGAGAGTGAAATTATATGTCTAGTTTTTTACTTGAATCCTTGGCTGCTAGAAGTACCCTACTAATCAAGGTTCAGACCTACATAGCTTGATTCCAGGCCAACCCGTTCAATTATATTTTGTTTCCAAGCTGTTATTTCCCATCAGGTTCCCTCTAAATGTTAAAGGATATTGAGTACTGCAGTACTGTAGGTGATAGTGAACACTGAAGTCGTGAGACCGAGTTTGTACAGTGGAATTACTCAGCACTAAGTGTTAAGTCATTTTAATATTATAGTGACTATTGTATGAAATTTTTGAAAATAAAAATTAATCCTGTAAATTGTCATTATTTTCGTTAGTATCGTAATCTCGCAATTTTCATGTATCTGTTAATTAGTTTTGAATACTGTTGATGTGGTGCTTTAGAAAATGCAAGTAAAAGTAATTTATATCACCTGTTACTTGTGCTGATAACTGTGTAGTTGTATGCTGATAAAAAGTCTGTGTGAATTTTAAAAAAATTTTCACTCTTTAATTTTGCTCTTTTTATCACAATGTCAGACTTGCCTGTTGTACGGAGATAAAGTTATACACCTCTTCAGTTATTTTTCTTTTTATTAAGTTAACTGTTTAATCAACTATAATTGGTAGCTATACTTTCATATTACAAACTAATGGTGGAAATATTAACATTTAGCTACCAAAGAGAGGTAAATAGAAATAACTTTTGAAATCGACAAAATTCTGTGATGGTATTGTCCCACAGTTAGGATAATTTATTTTTTTACTTTTGAAATTGCAAGTCCAGGTGCAAACAGTTGCATTATTTATATTTTAAAAAATCCCCGAAAGGTTAAAGTCTTTATTCTACTTTACTGGTTTCTTGTAATTATATAATGTTTATGAAATGAATCTTGACACAAGTAATAAGAAATCTGTTTTATCCAGCATTATTTCTGAACTGGACCTCTTGGGGGTCACATTATTCAACAGATCAGGCTAGCATAAGAATTATAATGTTACAGATGTGCCTTTGTAAGTTATTAGTTAATAGATCAGATAAATACAACTTAAAACACTGCACTGGACAGTACACTATCATTCAACAGATCAGGAACATGTGACTATTACAACACTATACTGGACAGTACATCATTGTTCAACAGATCAGGAACATGTGGCTATTACAACACTATACTAGACAGTACACCATTGTTCAAATCAGGAACGTGTGGCTATTACAACACTATTACTGGACAGTACACCATCATTCAACAGATCAGGAACATGTGACTATTACAATACTATACTGGACAGTACACTATCATTCAATAGTTTAGGCACGTGTGACTGTTACAGCACTTCAACTCAGTATACTATTGTTCAAAAGACTAGGCAGGTTTGACTGATAAAACATTGTCTACTGGACAGTATGCTATCATGCAACAGACTAGGCACTTGTGATTGTTGCAACACTTTATTCTGGGAAATATGCTATTGTTCAACAAGTTAGGCACTTGTGATTGTTGCAATACTGTATTCTGGACACTATGCTGTTGTTCAACTGATTAGGCATGTGTGACTGTCTCAACTGTATTCTGGACAGTATGCTATTGTTCAGCTGATTAGGCACATGTGACTGTTATAACTATTTTTGACAGTACATAATCCAACAGTTCAGACAGGTGTAACTCGCAACACTGATGTGAAGAGTATGCTATCATTCAACAGATTAGGCACATGTGACTGTTACAACACTGTATTGTGGACAGTATGCTATTGTTCAGCTGATTAGGCACATGTGACTGTTATAACTATTTTTGACAGTACATAATCCAACAGTTCAGACAGGTGTAACTCGCAACACTGATGTGAAGAGTATGCTATCATTCAACAGATTAGGCACATGTGACTGTTACAACACTGTATTGTGGACAGTACACTATTGTTTAACAGTTCAGACAAGTGTGGCTTATAACACTGTGATGTGGACAGTACACTATTTATTGAGCCTTTCAGATAAGTATGACTGTTACAACACAGTGTTCTGGACATTACACAATTGTTTAACAGTTCAGACAAATGTGACTTACAACACAGTGTTCTGGACAGTATACTATTCTCCAACAGCTCAAACAGGTGCAATTGTTAAAATACTATACTCTAGGGATACCCATATCTAGCCAGAAGTAAACATCATTGATCAAATTTTGTCCAAACTCTATCTACTTTACAAAACAGGCTGTACTAAAAATGTTTTGTTTGAGTTACTTGGTGATAAAAGCTACCTTATGTTTTCTAAACTGTAAGGAATAGTTCATACAATAGTGATGTGCCCCAAACATGATGTGCCCCAAATCATACTATTTAGCTCATCTTTCATTATTTCCGATAACCTGGGTAAGAAGTGAGTTGACAATTCAAGAAGACTCCAACATGATCCGTGGTATAAAATTCTTGAATGTTTCTATGAAAAGATGAACCTAATTTCAGAATTCTTATTTTACTGTTGAAGAAAGAATGTTTGTATTTGATGTAGATAGTTTGCAGAATTATCTCTTTTAATAAATTTAACATAAACCAGCAGAAAACATGAGACTTAATTTATTGCTCACAACATAATGAAACTCTGACTTCTCCCAGAAATCATTCAAATTTAATGAATCAATAAATCAGCTTTATTATATTAAGTACTAAGTGATGAAATTTAAGTCTTACCAGAATAGATCAGATTTAATGTATTGAATGCAGAACAACAAAACTAACCTTTTTAATCACAAAACATCAGATTTAATGTTTTAAATACAAAGCAACAAAACTAAGTTTTTTTATGACAAAACATCAAGATTAGTATATTTAAATACAGCCCTCTCTCAGCTCTGTATTTATTTTAATATCCCTGTACACATATCTGTATATTTTATTTTCATAAACAATGTATAGTATTTTTTCAAAGCTTGGTATTTTTGTTAGAATATTAAGTGGTTTTAAGCTTGTCTTCCAGAGCAACAGATATTATGTCAGAAGGTGCTAGAAGAACATGAAGTGTATATTGACTTGTCATAAGATAATACTTCAATTTGTGTACATATGAAAACTAAAACAAACTATGATGGCAAATATAAAATGAATGTCTAAATCCCTATTAGCCTAGTGAAGTCCAAACATGTAGATATTTTTCAAGTCGCAATTCCATTTGATTTATGAAATTGTTTAAATTTGTGGTTTCAATTTGAAATGAGTTTGGTACAAGCAACTCAGTTTTAAGTCTGAAATGATTTTTGAAACTACAGGTATTTGAACAAACTTCAGAGTACATAAAAGTGAGTGTGCACAATCACAAACTGGTAGAACCCTGGTTTTATGGCATAAACAGCAGTGGATATACTCATGTACCATTTATTTATACTCTAAACACTTAACCGTAAAAGTTAGTGGCAGTTTTGTTGTTAATTTTGCTATTTCAGATGTCCCTTGATGGACAGAGGTAAGTCTTCAGACTTACGATTCTAAAATCAGGGTATTGATTCCACTTGGTGAATACAGTAGATTGTCTGATGTCATATGATGAGTCCCAAGTGGTCTAGAACACCATATTTGTTTTTAACTTCTATACTTGCAACACTATCTTTCATTACTACCTTCTGTATGTTAATAGGCTATTTTTTTTTAACATTTATAGGATATTGAGCTAGTCAGCTTTTCTTAGACTGTTAGTTTTTTCTGGTAGTATCGTTGTAAGTTTAATACATAAGCATGTGTTCCATGTAAACATGATGAACCACCCAAACTGTACACTTGACTACTTTATTGGACAGTAACGAACAAATTCATTTGTGATGTTTAAAACTGAACAACATAAAGGCTATTTGTATATTTTAATTCAGAAATTTTCAAATTGAAAATGGGAGGCTGTCCTTGTTAATATAGGATGGTTGAAGTCCACACATGTAGAGAAGTCTTAACCAACTGTGGACAGCATTGTAAAGAATAACAAAGAGAAATGCTGCCGTCAGAGCGTGCCTAACTGGACGTTAAGTGTGAGAGCTGCGACTCCAGCCAAGTTATTTATTTCCAAGTAAATTTACTAGCAGAAGCAGAAACGCTGGGTAATGAATGTTGGAAGCACTTTGATCTTATGGTGAAGCTGGTCGTTTATTCTCAACCATGTTCAGTTAGGCAGAGGTCAACAATGGTGTCATGTAATGTGAGGTGGTCTTTGACCTGACCACTTAGAGACTGGTGGATGACCTAAAGAAAAGTAATTTAGGATACATCATATTATATAAAGAAACCACCAAAGGTTAAAATGTGAAGAAACTCTTGTGATTATTTTGTGGTTAGAAATTTAAAACCAGTTTATAAAGAAAGTATTTTTCACTTTTCATAATGTTAAAGAAAAAAAATGTAAGGAAAAAAATCATGAATTTCTTAAAGACAGAAATAACAATCTTTCCAAGGCTTTTTGTTAATATATCAAATGATGTTTCAGATGTCAAGAAAACCATTTGAAATGAAATCAGTGATGACCTTAAAGATATTTTCAGGCTCTACAACCTCCACGTAGTAGGTAATGCACTGAGAGCTGACCAAGATGTATATGGAATATAATGCGAATACCATGCCTACAAAATACATAATTTGTTCAAAAACGATGCCTGAGAAAATAAAGGAGATATAGTAAGATGAACTGGAACATGAATTGTGGTCCGTTCTTTGAACATAAATGTAGTGCTAGCAATGTAGCACATCATGAACGAAAAAAAAAAAAGTATGCAAGAAAGAAATATGTACTGACATTACTCCCAGAAAAGGACAGATTAGAGCTACTGGTGAAATTGTTGGAGAAGATGTCATATTAGTTCAACCAAAATATGCTTTGCCCATTAGTCATCACCTACGAAAGGCCTCACAATTTTGCCAAAGTGATAGTCATTTTTTTTGCCTCTACTTGATGGACTCACGAAGCGAATATAAAAGAAAAGTTTCTAAAGCAATATCTTATCAGTTACAAAAAAAAAAAAGAGAGAACTAGCTCTTAAGCAGTGAACTACAAGGACGTGCAAATAGGAAATCCAACACGAAGGTGTCAGAGCTGAAACCATTACAAATAACAGACTTGTTATATCTGAAACTATTTCATACATAAAATGAAACGTGTTGGATTTGACAGGCACATGTTAAAACAGTATTGTAGTAGGAGGTGGAAGTTATCATACATGAACAGAAATTATATCAGGTGAACACTAGTCTCGTTTCTTTACACTAATGAAGAGACTTAGGGTAAGATGCGTGCCAACTTGAAAGAGAATCTTTGCAATACCTTTAGCTTCTCCATATTACCTACAGTAAAAATATAAGATTGCACTAATACTTATCCAGTCTTACATAAGTTTGTTTTATGGAAGTGTTGACAATAAGAACACAATTTCCAAATATATACTGATAATTTTGCCAGCACCCTCTCACTATGTCTGTGAGAATAAAAATAGTAGTTGCCATATCAAAACGTAACTGAGCAAAATCAAATGGTCATTACAATAACTTCTGTTAACAGAAGGGTTTTTTTTTTTTTTCTAAATAATGCCCTTTGTTTGCCCTCTTTTTAGATCAAACCCTGCAAGTTTGCATAGTTTCGTATATTTCTAATATTTTATATTTATGCTAAGCTGTAAAAGCATGTATTTTAGTAGAAGACTTTACATTTATTGTTTTTCGCAATGAAAGAGATAATACCCATACCAGCTGTTCTGAGATACATTTATTGTTTTACATGCTATGTACTGAGTTGAGATCCTATGCCAAAAAATTTTAATATTAAATACTAACCAATGAACCAAAACCTTGTGTGAAAAACAACTATAAGATTTAATGCATTAATTACTCGCCTTTAATCCCAGATCTTGTGTCAAAAAGATAAGTTTCAGCGAATTGAATACAAACTAATAAACCCAGACCCTGTATATAAAAAACAAGGTTTAATGTTTTAAGTACTGAGCAATAAACCAGGGTTTTGGAACAAAGAAAAAACGACATTTAATGTATTAGATGTTGAGTAATGAATACAAGTTTTGTATATATAAAAAAGTAATGTAATAAATACCAGCGATAAACAGACTTTTGTCAAAAAGCGATTTATTGTATTAAATACAAAGTAAAAAACAAGATTTAATGAACTCGGGATTTGTACCAACAAACACAAGATTTAACGTATTAAATATTGAGCAGTAAACCCAGGCTTATTTTTTAAAATCAACTTTTTCTATAAATACATCATTTTGTCCTTAAATCTTTTATGTGAAGAATCTGGCCTATACATCCGCAAAAAAAGAAAATCTGCAATTGTAGATCAGCAACCCCACCTACACAAATTAACTATGTTTGCTGGTATTGGTGATAACTTCATTTCTAACATAATGATCACTAAATATCAGTACCAACTGATCAAAATTCCTATTGTGGTTTTATAAAATACAATAACTCTAAAGTGGACAGACACTGCCCATTGGAACTAATTTGCTTTGAATTTTATGCAAAGGCTACACGAGGGCTATGTGCACTAGTCGTATCTAATTTTGCAGTGTAAGACTAGAGGGAAGGTAGCTAGTCATCATCGCCAACTCTTGGGCTACTCTTTTCCCAACGAATAGGGGGATTGTTCGTCACATTATAACGCTCCCACGGCTGAAGGCGAACAGGTTTGGAATTATAGGGATTCAAACCTACAACCCTCAGGTTGCAAGTCGAGTGCTTTAACCACCTGGCTTAGAAAGTAGTTTAGAAAATTTTATACAAAAATGTCCTAATGATATGGACAAATTTGTTTGTCTGAGTAAACCTAATCACAGTTACTGTGACGAACACAAAACCTTACTAACACTTTCTAAACAACAAGATATAATTATTAAACTTGCTGGTAAAAGTGGTGCAAAGTCTCCACCTTACTGAGACTGAAAAACAATTTTCTAACAATTTTTTTCAGTTCCTTAACAAGCCATTCGACTATGTCGTTTCGATGACAGTGGTGGGTACAGTACAATAGCTAATTACATATATTTATGTTTAAGTAAGTACAAACAAGAAAATATTAAATATGATATTTTGGATACCAAGTGATGAGTCCAAATCTCTATCTAAAACATATGGGACTGAGTTTTATGCGTGTCAGTAAACAATAAAATTCAAAAAGAAGGTCGAACGAGATCTGAAGAAAAATACATCGAGTTTGTTGGAATAATTGATACCTGTCCTCTAATAAAGCATCAGATCCATAAAACAAAATGTTTCACAAGAAATCATCACATCTTTTAAAAATTGTCCCCGAGGAATGAATCAATTTTTTTAATCTGTCTGTTAAGAAAGAATCAAATCCCTTAAAACTTGTCCTTTATGAAATCATCAAATAAATTTAAACTAATCTCTGAGAAAGGTTCATAATATAAAATATTGTTTAGTGTAGATATTGTTAGTTAGTTTATTTTGTGAATGAATATTTTATGATTGCTTATTTTGTAATTTTAATATTATAAGAGAGTTAAACGCAAACGGTTATTGCAAATTGTGTTCGTAAATCATTGATGTAGAGAATATTACGAGCAGACGATTTAGTAATAAACATAAAAATAATATGAGATGAAAAAAAAACTACAGAGAGATTTTAAAGACGATTGGTTTTTTGTTTGTTTTTGGAATTTCGCACAAAGCTACTCGAGGGCTATCTGTGCTAGCCGTCCCTAATTTAGCAGTGTAAGACTAGAGGGAAGGCAGCTAGTCATCACCACCCACCGCCAACTCTTGGGCTACTCTTTTACCAACGAATAGTGCGATTGATCGTCACATTATAACGCCCCCACGGCTGGGAGGGCGAGCATTTATGGTGCGAACCCGCGACCCTCAGATTACGAAGCGCACGCCTTAACGCGCTAGGCCATGCCAGGCCCTAAAGACGATTGGAGAAGAGAGTTAAACACACGGCCGAGGAAACGTTTGACGTGAAGTAAACTTCGGTAAAAAGTGATAGGCCTAATGTTTAGTATATGAGAGTAAAACTAATAGCAGAAGAGGAGATATGAATATTTTTTTTTCTGTCAAAATGCGGTTCTAAGGTAACTGAATCAGCCTTAGTGAACTTTGGCAAAAGAAACAAGATATTTGAAGAAAGAATACCAAACAGTTACTAGAAGAGCAGCATACGGCTGCGGTAACTCGCGCCAATTTGTGTGTTTTTCTTATAGCAAAGCCACATAGGGCTATCAACTCAGCCCACCGAGGGGAATCGAACCCCTGATTTTAGCGTTGTAAATCCGGAGACATACCGCTGTACTAGCGGGGGGCCCAATTTGTATGTGAATTATACATGGGTTACTAGTACGATAGAAATAGGGTAAAGCAATTTAGTTTGTTAATTGAAATTCTAAACTAATTGAATAAGCTTAAGTGGTGTTTTAAGAAGAATAAAAGAACCATATAGTGCAATCCGTATTATCTTTAAAGTATAAAGAATTCGTTATACGTACGTTTGTTTAGTTTGAATATATATATATATATTATTATTATTTTGAAAACAAGTGGAGTCTGTGCTGTTTATTTATCGTTGCATTTATCGCCAACAAGTCACAAACACCTACTGTAGAAGAACCCTAAGCTCAACAACACAATATATATTTATACTATTAAGAAAAATAAATAAAAGCCTTTAATTGATAATTGGCTAACGTAATAACTTTAACATTTGACAGAAAATATCAAAGACAATGAAACCTGTTCTCTAAGAAAGCAACAGATCTTTTAAAACCCGTCCTTTGAGAAAGCATCGGATCACTTACAACCTGTCCTATAAGAAGGCCTCAGATTAATTAAAACCTATCGTCTAAGTAATCATAAAATCCTTTAGAACTTACTTCCTAAGAAAGCATTAAATTAATTAAAACCTACTCTATATGAAATCATCAAATATTTTAACACTTGTTCTCTATAAAAGTATTGTATCTTTTAAAGCCTGGCTCGTTTGAAGTTAAGCACAAAGCTACACCATGGGCTAATTGTGCTCTGGCCACCAAGAGAATCGATACCCGGTTTCTAGCCTTAGAGGTTCTCGGGCTTTTAAAATGTGGTCTCTACGAAAGCGTTACTAGACTAGTTAGAGTAACTCTTATTACCGAAGATACATTTAACACAAATTGTATTTTTAGTGTGCAATAATATTTTAAAACCATATATCAATTTATTTAATTTTAGAAAAATTCAGAAAGTCTGTACTGTGCGTTTTGTTTGGAGTGCATCAGTTTTTACAGTAAATTATTGCACATTATTCGTTGACAACAGGTGAGGCTAAAGCACATTTCGAAGAAGGTTAAACCAAAGCAGTTCTCGTTACCTCCACAGCTGATTATATTCGACGCTGTTTGTTTGTTTGTTAAATTGCTTGCAAAGCTACTCGAGAGCTATCTGCGTTAGCTGTCAATCATTTATCAGTGATAGTTTAGAGGTAAGGCAGCTGATCGATTCCGACAGCTTTTGAGTTTTTACTCGAATAGGTGAATTGACTGTCACTAGTACAGCGGTAAGTTTTCGGATTTGCAACGCTAAAATCAAGGGTTCGATTCCCTGCGGTGGGCTGAGCAGATAGTCTGATGTGGCTTTGCTATCAGAAAACACACACAGTCACATTATATCGGCTAAAAGAGTGAGCATGTTCAATGATGGAATTCGAAACCCACCACCCGCAGGTTTGGAGTTAAGCGCTATAATAAGCCTGTCCAAAATTATTGTTAAGGCGTGCGACTCGTATTCTGAGGGTCGCGGGTTTGCATCCCCGTAGAGCCAAACATGCTCGTCCTTTCAGCCGTGGGGGCGTTATTATGTGACGGTCAATCCCACTATTCGTTGGTAAAAGAGTAGCCCAAGAGTTGGCGGTAGGTGGTGATGACTAGCTGCCTTCCCTCTAATCTTACACTGCTAAATTAGGGACGGCTAGCACAGATAGCCCTCGAGTAGCTTTGTACGAAATTCAAAAACACAAACATCTTATGGATTTTATCACAGATATCGATAAAATTTAAAGTAGTTTATCAAAATATTGTCATGTGGATAAACATGGCAACGTTTTTTTTTTCCCGTAAAGGTATTATATTTACTACCACATGTTTACAACTCTACAGTGGGAATCACGATTTTGAGGCATTAGGAACATTAATTTTGGACTGTTGGGTTTATAATACAGGACGATAACCACTTGGCCACACCTGTTCTGACAAGTGTTATTGCATTTTTATCACAAAGCCACATACGCATCCTTCTGCGCTTTATCTACTGCGGGAAATCGAATCCCAGATTTAAGCAGTGTAAGTCCGTAAACTTACCGCTGTCCAACGAGGGGCAGCAGTGTGAAAAAAGTTACGACAATTTCAGAAGCTGCCTTCCGTAATTATTGTCTTACAAATATTGAAAAGGAACTAAGTACCCAAACCTACCTAAACGATGTTTCTAGCTATGGAGACAAACGGTTTGTTCTGAGCCCTATCTTAGTCAACTTGAATTAAATGAGCTTCGAGATGAAGACGAGCCAAATATCTTGAAGGGAAAAGGAAGATATTGTATCTTAAATTTGAAGAAACTATTTCATTAAAACTCGAATTAGTACTTAATATGAATATGATACTTATCCATAACTGTATTAGTTGTAAATTCATATGGAAAATTTATAATTATTTCCAAACTGAAACTTTAGTAAAGTACTAAAATCTAGATGAATTGTTAATCCCGTTTACATTTCTTTTATTTTAAGGAATGATGGTGGTGATAGTTTGATAGCACTGTTAAATAATAAAAAAAAACACGTTTCAATAGCACTAGTACTTACATTAAGTAGTACATTTCAAGCATTAATATTACGTAGAGATATTAGTCATTAGCTTTCGTGTTATGTGTTAAATAATTTTCAGGTATTATTATACGTTCTGTAGAGATATTAGTTATTATCTTAGTGTTGGTTAGAAACTTTCATATTATTTGTTGACAACCTTAAATACATCAACTACACGCATTATAGGAGTACTAGTTAGGTACTACTTTAGTTTTGTCAAAAAAATCAGTGTTATTTATAAAATGAAACATTAGTGTCTTTGGTGGAAATAATTCTGTACTTCGTAATATCATTAATCTAATTAAATCTGATTGTTATATTAAAACATTGGAACGTATGGCAATGTTATTTGTCAGATATTCCGGTGTTTTAAGGTACTAGTATTATTTATCACATATTCCTTTACCCCAAAACAGTGATTGGCTGAAGTGTTCAATCAGCAGTATGATACGCCATTAATAGTTTCTTGTTCTGGCCTTCACCTATGTTATTACTTGCAACTATTGGCAGTAACATTTAAGTCAAACATGAACATATCTTTCAATCCTTTACTGATATCTTGAATAAAATACCTCAATTTTGTTTTCCTCACTAACGATCTTTCGTGTTTTTTTCTTTGACACAGTTTATTATTCACTCCCCCCAGAACCACATTTACCTTGAGCTAGTAGTGTACGTTGTTCAAGTTCAACCCACACTTAATCAGTTCAGTGGTTTAAGGTTTTCTAACTAAGCCCATATTTACCTTATTTCAGTAATGAATATTTCTTAAACTAAGCCTACATTTATTTTGGCACAATGCCAATTGCTTCTGTGTCTAGTCCAAATTTTATGTTACTTTAATAGTAACAGATTCTCTACATTTATCAAGCAAAGCCCATATTATATACGAGTAGTTCAGTGCTAGAGATTTTCTTATATTATGAGAAATCCAGTCTGTTCCTTAAAAGGTGTTTCTTTTCCCTTTAGTTCATACAGGTGAACTTTTCGTGTTCACCAAAAAGTTCCACACGCGCAGTTGGCCTCGCGAGCAGTTTGTTTGTAGTTCAGCATAAAGTTACACAGTGAACTCTACAGGGTGGCCCGTAAGTCCCTACCCATCCATATGTTATGTCATATTCAATTACGCATGTATTATAAATATGTGTTGTTTTTTTTTCAGAGAAATGTGGCCGATGTAGGCCCATTTACACTTGAAGAGCGTGTTGTAACAAGTACGTGGATACATGAGCGCAAGAATATTGGTGACAGCACACAGATACACTGGATCCATAAGATATATGGATGGATAGGGACTTACGAGCCACCCTGTATATTCCGCGCCCACCACGGGTATCGAAAGCCTGTTTCTAGCGATATAAACCTGCAGACTTACCGCTAGGCGAGTAGAATGTAACATACAGAAACATATTTCATTACAATTTACAGTAAGTAAGTTTAGTTTTTAGAACAGGTATGACGCTTAAACAGTAGCCTTACTGTAAAAGTTGTAAATTGTAATAAAATATATTTTATGAATCAATAAACTCAAAACGAATCTGTACAATAACGTAGTTATGGAATATGGCTAACTTAATATCGTAGAGGGTTCTGTCTTTAGTATTGCTCAATTATTCCAGGAAAGGTGTCGTATAATACTATGCATGCTCCATAGTGAGATCAACTCTGTAGTGTTTTAGCAATACAAAGTGACATGATGACCAGTGCATTACGAGAAAATTGACCTTTGCGTTAGTAAATAGAAGGTCTTTGTCTTATTTTGTTTTTAGAAGAGCTCTTTCTAAACCCTATAGTAGTGTTATCGAGCGTTACTATGGCTACCGATCTTACCAGTAATATAATTAAACTACTTCCCTCATAGGGGAACAAAGTTCAAACTTTGTTTTATACGAAATTAAGGAAAGAAACAAAAACAACTTTAAAATATCCAAGTTTTATTACATAAAAAGAAACCCATTCGTAATCAGACAGAATTTTCATAATACACTTCAATTCCAGTAACATCTGGAAACGGTAAATTGAGCTAGTTTTCGAAAATACACTAACTCGACAATTTCGTCATTCAGCATCATTGTAACCATGACAACAACACATCTCTTCTACTGTTAGTTTTATAACAATGGACGTTCAAGCAGTTCATTATTTTAGATACTAAAATCTATTCAAGCATCCAATTAATGATTTTGTTACTGTTTTTTTTTTTTTAACGTAACTATTAGATTACTCCTATTTTTAGCTAAATTCGTTCAATTCAGTTATTTTTAAATATAATGTGGCATACTTTCAGAAATTCGGTTCTTTTTCTTGATAATGCTTTCTTATTTCATAATTTTTTAAACAATGATTTATTTCCCTGGTTCATGTTCTCTCCCGCGTTTAGATACAAACTGAATCGTAAAAAATTGACAATTTTCAAACATTTTAGGGTTCGTGCTTTTTGGCACAAAATGTTTCTCTATAGTCACGTGAAGTGAAGAATAGAGCAGTTTGCGTTAGTTTTGATAATCGTTTATTGGTTCAGTGATGTACGCACAGTTGTTTTGTATTTCACTACCAGTTATCCCAGAAAAATAGCTTAAGTTAAACTTAGTCTTTTTGATTTGTTACAAATATTGAAAATGAGTGAAAAATTTAGGTTGTATTGTGACAAGTATGAGAAATGACTTCATATTTTACAGACTGTATTATGTTATAAAAAGTATCGATAATTGTTCATACTGTTTAAGCCATACTTTTAGTATTTTAATTTAGATGTTTGTCAGAGGGAGCTCGTCATAACACAACATCTACCAGTTTTCTCTAATACACGGTAAAGGAAATTATAATATCGAATGTAAGGTTTAAAGAATTGAGTGCATTAGAAAGCGAGATTAAGTTAGGGTGTGGTTCAGGTAGTCAACGAGTCAAACGGCCTGTTTGTTATGGATACATTAGTGAACAAGCAAGTTAGGCTTTCGTACATTAGTTTCAGAATTTATGTTGAAACGTTGTGAAGTTAGACCTACTTCTGATACTAGTGTTAAGAATTAAAAGGTTAATTCCTTATGGCTAAAGGGGTGTGTTTTTCTTACTCCGTAAGCAGCTACAGTATAACTCCCAAGAAACAAGTGCTAGACATATCTGCCTGTTTTCATGAAGGCATATTAATCTACCAAGTTGTTTAAAAAACACTTTTATCGAATAGGATAAAACAGAACTTAGCATATAATCGGTTTGACAATTAAACAATACTTCAGGAAACTATGGTGGTATCGTCAAAGCTTGTAAAAAACAATTGGTAAGGTTTAGTTCTATGTCTAGCTTACTTGAATTCTCGTTTAATTGGTGATAATTTCGTATTAAAATATTTTATAAGGATTTTCTCTGTTAGTGTGCATTCTGAGATTTACATAAAAAATAAAGTCCGAATTTTTTTTTCTAAGGAAAACATTTATTAATATTAAAACTTTACAACTCTGAACTGACGGTTGATTCAACAACAGTTAGGAAATACTATGTGACCAAATATTTAAATAAGTACCTTTTTTAACAGAAATATTAACGCTATGTTATTCTTGGGGCCGACCGATCATTGGTTGTTACCTTACGTAGCTTCACGCTGGCAAACACGTTGTCCCTGCAAGAAATGGAAGGTACAATGTTAATCGTGTTGAGGTAGCGTACAATGGTAAAACAATTTGTTCCTGTAAGAAATACAAGTATAAACTGTTAGTCATTTAGTGGCAGAGGGCGCTGGCAAACAGGTTGGATCACTTTAGGGTAGTACTGACTGGCTCATAAAAAGTAATTAACACTAAATAAAAGAAGTGAACTAAAACAAATTTGAAAAACTGAGTAAATCTTCGTTAAGTCATGCTCGCCCTCCCAGCCGTGGGGGCGTTATAATGTGACGGTCAATCCCACTATTCGTTGGTAAAAGAGTAGCCCAACAGTTGGCGGTGGGTGGTGATGACTAGCTGCCTTCCCTCTAGTCTTACACTGCTAAATTAGGGACGGCTAGCACAGATAGCCCTCGAGTAGCTTTGTGCGAAATTCCAAAAACAAACAAACAAAACAAACTTCGTTAAGTACTTTTATGAAAAGATGCACAAAAAGAGTACGTGAAAAAGGTATTTTATAAGGATTGAGTAAGTTTTTATTTGATGTGAAAATACTGTTTACTACAAAATTAAATTGAGGTTGAACGAAATATATACTGCTATTTCAGATGAAATAGTGGAATAAAGGATATTTATTTACTATTTATATTGAGTTTATTTATGAAGACAACAGGCCTCACCTTGGACTTGAAAGGCTAACTTCCGGAACTTTGCCACCATAAACTATATCATTGCTGAATCCACTGTCGTGGCTGCTATAGAGACTCGTGGAAGGTGGGATACGGGGGGGTGGAGGGACTGGTTGAGGTAACGGAAGGGGAGAGGTGAGAGATCGCTGGGGAGGTCGAAGGATGAAGTTTTCTTTTGCAGTTTCTATGGTAATTGGGACGGTGACGCTGGTGGCGGAGGGTTCTCCCAGGGAGGTAGAGGCGGCTGGCGGTGGTCCCTGACGAAGCTAAATATACACCAACAATCATCAAAATTTTCCAATGTTTTCTGGATTTGTTAGCAAGCTAGAAGAGTAGCTTAATGTTGAATAAGAAAAACCTCCAAGTTTTAAAAAAGGAAACAAACTCGTTATCAGATTTTCTTTATAACAAAGTATTAGAGTCTTAAGTGTGGTCGTGATATAATTAAACTATATTACATAGATTATAGGAAATACAATATATAATTTTGCAAGACACATGTAATAACATTCTGTAACAACCTTTGTACACTGGAACATGAAACAGGTGTCATCTTTTTTTGTTGTTGTTAAGCGCAAAGCTTCACTCAGGGCTACCTATGAAGTTCCTATCACTGGCATAGAAACTCAATTTATGGCTTTATAAGCCTTCAGATTTACTGCTAAGCCGCTAGAGGAGGTTTATGTTCACGATACAGGCGAGTCGCATGAAGTATAATGACCGAATATACTGTGGAATAACTTGTTAATAAAAGCGACAATGTCTATGCTGTCATCTAATTCAGAAATGGTGGGGTGACCTGTAACCAGACATGTTAATTTTATATCAGTCCAAGGTAGTACAGTGTTAAACAGTGTGTGTGTGTGTGTGTGTGTGTGTGTGTGTGTGTGTGTGTGTGTGTGTAATGTTTACTGTTGTAAAAACTTGTGTGAACACAGAAGAATTTAATTAAATGTGGGGTGAACTAGTTAAATTAGTGAAGTGTAAATTTCAATAATTTAAGTTATTACACCTGAATTATATTGACGATTTTTATCAATATAGAAATGAATTCAGCTTGAGTAGAAAATCATATGATATTGAAGTAACAAAGAAAAGCCTTGTATCACAGGATTTCCTAAATAACTGACTATACAAGTTGTATTTAGAGTATTTTCGGTATACTAGTGTAACAAGCTAGGGATAATACTGTAACAACACGTTTCTATACGTAGATCCGTCGTGAGAGTAATATTGTAACAACACTTTTACACGTACAACCGTTGTGAGGATTACTGTAATAACACGTTTCTACACGTAGGACAAACGTGAGAATGCTTTGTCTCGTAACAGTGCCACAGTTTGATGACATACAAATACTGTACACTGTTTTGTTACTGATTTTTATTAAAAACTCTAATGATCAAATTTAACTTATATGTGAAACAAAACCTACAAAGAAAATATATAAATTGAAGTATACTAGTAGCATAGATATTCATCCCCATAAGTCAGTACTTTGTGGAATCATCTTTGGCAGCAATTACCGATGTGAGTATTTTTGTATAGGTTTCTACCAGCTTTGCACAATGAGATGATGAAATTCTTGCTCATCCTTTCTGACAAGTTCATTGAAGATTGTTGAGACTAATACTCGGGTCTCGCCATAAATTTTCCACTGAATTGAAGTTAAAACTTTGACTTGGCCACTCCAGGAAATTCACTTTCTTCTTTAAAAATCCATCCAGCGAGATTTTGGCGTTGTGCTTTGGGTCATTGTCCCGATTAAATGTGAATTTTCGATACAGTTTTAGATTATTGTCTAACTGAAGTAGGTATTCATCTATCTTAGAATCATCTGTATTTTGTACCATCTATTTTCCTCTTAATTCTGACAGGCTTCCAAGCTCCTGCTGATAAGAAGCATCACCACAACATGGTGCTGCTATCACTGTGCTTGACAGTGGGATGGTATTGACTGGGTGATGTGCTGTGTTGAAATTGTGCTAGATACAGTGCTTTGAATTTGGACCAAAAACCTCAATTTTTGTCTTGTCTGAATACAAAACCTCATGACACATGGCTGCAGTATTAATTATGTACTTTGTCATAAACTCCATACAAAATTTAAAATGATTCTTTCTTGCCACTAGCCCAGTTTCGTGTAGGGACAGAAACATTGTTGATGTATGAACATTTGACTCCCACCTCAGCCATGGGAACTTACAAATATCTCAAAGTCACTGTTGGCTTTACAGTTGCATTCCTAACTAGTTTCCTGCTTGCTCATCTGCTTACTTCGGAAGTATGGCCTGACCTGAGTAGTGACTGTGTGGTATGAAATACATTCAACTTACTAATGATACACTTCACCATACTGAATGAGATAATACAGTGCTGTAAATTTATACTTCATACAAGTTGTTTTGGTTTTAGTAACAGATTTTTCCATAATTCAGCTACGCATATTTCGATTTTTGTTTTTTAATATATTATGTAAGGAATTTTCATAAATCAAGAATAAAAATATTCAGACTTAGATTAAATTATTATTTCTTTACCACAAACATTATGTATAGCTTTTAGAACGACCGATAAGACTCTTATGTTGCAATTGGTCTAGAGAAATCTACAGCAAGTGGTTGTCAATGAAAATCATTCATGACATTTTTTGAAGAATCTGTACGTGATGGAGAAAAAGTGATATTTTCAGATTCATCATACACGAATTATATTGTAGAACATGAAGACATTTCACGACAATAAAGTAATTACAGGTCTGTGTAATCAGTGACTGACATTTTCTTTTAACCTCCTTCTCTGTTCTTCTCTATCACTTTATCCCTGACTTCTTTGGAAAGATCTGTGGTATTCATGTTAGTTTGTTGTATCACTGTGAGGTAAGGCCCAGAATTTACTCTGAAGTCAAATTTAAACCATTTTAAATATACACAGACAGAGACCTTTCAAGCTAGTCTTTTGCACCTGAGCTGGTTTAGAATTGCCATAGCAAAGGGATTAAAGGTTTATGCGATTTACAATATTCTAATTTTTTTGAAAATCTAACATCTTAGTTAATACAAGCATTTTTTTTTTACTTTTCTTAGTTTAGAGTAGATTGTGTATATTCTAAATATAAAGTCCCATTTGGAGTTTCTTGACTGTGAACTCATACGAAAGTAGAATGTGAAAATTGTAGAGGGAGATGAATACTTTTGGAAGTAACTGTAATAACACGTTTCTGTAGGTAAAACAGTCGTGAGGATAATGCTTTAATTATGTGTTTCTAGTTGTAGAGCATGTGTAGAAGCTGAAACTGTATTAAGTGGGCGTTACCACTAATGAATGTGTACAGAAGCTAATGCTGTATTATTTGGGTGTGTTATGTTTGTTAAGAGCTGTTATAATGTAAATATTTAATATTCTTGATCAAAAGTGTAATAACAATGTTAAATCTTAACTTACTTATTATTTAAGTATTCAGAAATATTCTTAAATAAACTATAGGATTTAATGTGCTGTAATTGCACTACAAGTGCAAATATCAGTTTTTGTGGTTACCTTCGAAATATCTGTTACTCTAGCATAAAGGCCGTCAACAAAAGTCGATAGAGGGCGCGGTAACATGGTGGGAATAGCTTCGGGATCAGGTACAGGAGAAGCACATGAACTGCTAAGCGGACGTCTCATAGGACTGCGCCTGTCACTAGTTTTATCAGACGCTACCTGGTGACGGCTAGGAATCGTTTTGTTTCCTGAAGACTCATCACTAGATGGTAGTGGTGTAGAGATGTCGGAGCTTAAGCGTCTACGTTCAGAAGAACTGATGAAATAAACACTAACGTAATTCTGCTTTAATCCTAGAAAAATCTATGTTCTAGCCATTAAAAACAAGCAAAGCCTTAAGGAATTTTACACAAAACAAAACGGATAAATAACGTTTCATTCAACCTATGAAGGAAACAAAAACAAAGCTTTTCGTTGTTTGAACAACTAATGATTCTAAGACTCTTCCACTAATCACAGCTGTTTTATAAACTAATGGTAACGTTCTAGTACTTAGTGACAGATTAGGATGTTAATAACAGCGGGTGAGGGTAAGTTTAACATTTCTGCTTTTAGCAACAGAAGGTTAAAGTTAAGGCAATATTCTAAGCTCTTTCTTAATAATAACAACAGCAAGAACTAACTGCTACCTTCATAGTTTTCACATTAACATTATCTTCGAATTAATATTGATGTTGGCGAGAGAGTATTTCTAAAATATGCTAATTTCTTCATAAAAGAAGCAACTGTGGCTGAGTATGATGCTAAACAAACTGACTGTATTGCCTGGAAACAGTCCTAGTGAAAAATATAGATTACGTTAATTGTCGAAGTATTTTCAGACGATTGATATATTACTCAAAATAAAGTTGTTTTTGACTACGTTAACCAGTTCAAATTGTGATTTATGGTTAAATACATAGATGGCACATACCATAGAACTAGATTTATTCAGAGTTGTTCAAGTTGAAGATTAAACGTAGAAACAAAATAATCACGTTTTAGCAAATACGAAAAAGGCTAATAAAATTAGGTCAGTTACGTTTTTTCTTTTCAAAAAACTGATTATTTTTAATTATTCGTTCTGTTCTAACATGGAAAGAACTGTTTTGAAAATGGGCAGAAAATGATAGAACTTTACTAGCCTGGAGGCTTCATCACTGTCACTTCTTCTCACAACAGAAGTTGTGTAAGCGATTGGGAACCAACCACATCTGAAAAGAAATACAACATTTGCGTTAGCAGCAGAGAAAATTACAAATTCAATGATGAACAGGAAACACGTTATTAAAGGTAAAAACTATAGCTATGATTTCTCGCGTTTTCTGCATACTTTTTGTATGGAGGGTTACAGCTAAACAAAACGCTGCTCCATTTAGAACTACAAACCTATGATTTCTCGTGTTTTCTCCATATTGCCAGCCCTTGTTTCGTTCTCCAATCAAAGTTATCACGTCACCTTCATGAAAGCTAAGCTGATGATCTCCACTGGACAGATAGGAATATAGTGCCCTGACTTGTGGACGGTCACCTTTCAAACCTCCTGGGTCAAGCATGCTCCTGTGTCTGTCAGGTACTACTGAACAATGAACATTATAACTTCTGATATAGAAGTAACCACTTAAACAATATTGTAATGTAAGCAAACATATACATAATAGTGTTTGATAAAGAATCGTCACTTCAACTACTCAGTAACATAAGTACATCCATCAATTTTAAGAAATCAAGAAGATATTAATGTAGTTTTGTGTCAATAATTAAACGTCTATAAATGTGTTCTAAAAGGAGTTATAGTTACTTTCATATTTCTACTTTATTAATCAAGTTCTTTAAACACTGCGTAACGTTATTGGATTTTGCTATTACAGAAAATTGGTTGAAGTTGGTTAACTTTCTGTTTGCGTTTTGCTTTCATTATGTGTGAATCGAGCAATAACAAGATTTGGTACTCACCGTATTCATTCGCTGAAAGGCTGGCGCTTGAGGACGTCAAATTAAAGTCTGATTTGGCGCGAAATAATGGTTGCGGGTAAAGATCTTCATCCAGTTCCCTGATATCTAAACAACTGGCGTCGATGCTGCGGGTTTTCCTGATCCTAGATACTACACTCATACGGTCGTCGATATCCGGATCTTTCTGAACCAAGGAAAATCTAAATCCCCCATTACCCTGGATTAAAAAAAGCATAACATTTCAAAATATAGTGCACAACAGTAATGGGTCTAATCTTAGCTAACCCTAAACTGAAACAAGATGGTGCTTCAGTACAGAGATGTAACATAACAATAGGCCTAATCGTACGTAACACTAAAAGAGTACTTCAATAAAGTGTAACATATCATTAAGTCTAAATCGTATCTAGCCATAAACTGAAACAAAAAACACTTCAGTGGAGTATGACATAACATTGAGCCTAATCTTACCTTACCGTAAATGTAAACGTGTCTAACCATACTTTAGCCTGATATTAAATTAACATTTCAGTATTTACATTGTCTTTCTATTTTATTGATTGATACATTAAACGTTCTTCTGGAACTACACAAGCTAATAATAAATCAGGCAAAGAAAACGAAAAAAGCTGTTTTACGAAGTAAGTCAACAGAAGAAACAAATAAGGTGTTTTACCAGGTAGCCAACAGAAGAAACAAACATGTTTTCTATAGTTCTGGGAAGAGATTCTCTACTTCGAACGACATCCTCCCATTCTGCCAGGTGGTGATTAAGTAGAGACTGACCCTGAACATATGAAACAGTGAAAATATTTTATATTTAAAAATGATAACTTAGTTGTACGAGAAAAGTTCAGTAACTTTTATAACATAACAGATAATAATAGTTACATTTACAGACAGACATTCCTCACTGAATGTTCAAGATACAATTACAATAACAACATAATACCAAATAATTCCGTGTTAAACCTTCTAAAGTACAGCTATCATCAAATCATAGCACTGCGATACAATGTTAAAGCTTCTCACAGTAGTAGGTCACAGCTCCAAAGCTTATAAATGACATGTAATTTAGCCAGTTACATTTGGTTGTTTAGATTTTATATTGAAAATAATTCAGTATTTTTTAGCAATTATCAAAGGATTTCTTTAAAAATGGTAAAATCATTAAATAACAAACAAATTCTTCAGATTCACATATATAAAACGTTTGTGTAGTTTAATAAATTAACTTTGGTCAACCTTATCACACTTACATTCTTTCACTTCTGAAGGTTAACATAGGTGTACAGTTTTGTTCGTTAATTATATTCTGTGAGAAATAATACTGTTTTCGAAATCAGTACCTTGGTGTAGTAGGCCAGGTAGTGTTTAATTAGTGAACACTGACGTTCTAGAACAAAACCATATCTCCTTCTTTCCTGGGTTATCACCTGAATAAAAATAGTTTTAATGCACTTGAAGAACCTATGATATTATACATTACTAAGAGTTATACCTTGTTTTTTTTACAGTTTATTTTACATTCCACTCTGAAAACCAAATCTTAAAAATACAACTTATGATACGATAATGTTCTTTCCACATTTTTTTATATACAATGTATTTTTTGTTTGTTTGATCGATAGCTCATAAAACTAGCTTAATTTTAAAAATATTTATCATAAAAAATTTCCTAAATTCAGCACATGAAAGTACATCCTTTTATAAATTACCTTTAAACACAAATTGTCTCATGTCTGTAATACCTGTTAATACATATTTCTATGTACATTATGAGACAAACATTAAACAACCTTCACTTAACTTTTATTTGTATCTCACTTGTTTAAATCCCTTATCGCATTCTTTTTCTCACCTGTTTGTGGCCTTGATCAAACTCCTGTCTTACCTGTTTAAGTCTGTGCTCACAAAAACCGTCCAACTTTGACTTTTCTTCGTCCATAATCTGCATGTGCTGGAAAGCAGATTATGTTATTCATATTTAACGTTAGAACGATTTCAAATTTTATACCATATTTTTATGATATAAAGTCTATCTTACATAAATGCTGTTGAAGAAATTATTGAAATTGATGTGAAAAGAATCTGCATCGTGAAGAATTATAGAAATTATCACGAAGTTGAATTTCTCTGATGTTCACCTTTTAACCATTACTCTTGCATTTTTGAAAAATTCAGGTTTAATAGAGATTTGATAAAATATACAATTTAACAGGCTTTAGAAAATGTGATAACCTGTAAAGATTATTTGAAATGCAACTGTTAATTTTTATAAACATTTATTATTTTTTTTCTGTTGTTGGACGATAATTTTCTTCGTATAAAGGACACAAGCGACATCTGGAAACAGAACTACCAACCTTAATTTCCTTATCAACATTAGCTGTTTTGCTGTTACGTTTCTTCTTCTTTTGCTTTTTAACAGAGGCCGCTGCTTTCTGGTACGCCTCCTGATGGCTTTTATATAGATGTTGGAACTGTTTGTGCTCGTTCTGAAATATGTTTTCCAACTGTTACGAATTTCTGATAAAGTTTTATTCAGCCAGGCGATAGTTTTGTGTCAGGGCAACTATTTTTAACAAACTTCTTTGTTTTTTAAGTACTTGAAGATTAACCAGTTAATTATTCTAATCAAGTCAATGGATTTTAAAGTGATTAACAGAAGATTCCTTAAATCTGTAAATATTTATAAGCATGCGTGACAAGATAACAAGATACTTAATACTGTTACTGTGTGATAACTGGTACTGTGACAAATTAGAACTTTAATAGTATAAATATTCTATATACATGAAATAGTTATGTATGATACTCAGTGTCACAGCTTAACCTTTCATTAAATTATATAGTGACAGTTTGTAATCAACAGGTTAAGTTAGGCACTTACTGCTACAACTTTACAATCCTTCTCAAGGTTTGTTTCAAGAGGAACTAGTAGATCCACGTAGAAAGCCTTCAACTAAAACACAACATTTAACATATACATCATTTTCATTACACACTAATACAATAGTTCAATATTATTTCTATCGTTTTAACAAAAACAATTAATGTATTTCAATAACATATTAACAGATTACTTGAACACTTACGTTACAACAGTAGATTGTAATTTTAAGTTATAATACATTTGGAAATTACTCAAACTCTTGATTTTTCTTTAAACTACTAGGACAGACAGACAACGTTCCCCCTTTACTTACAATTAACTCATCACGACAGACAGGCAACGTTCCCCCTTCACTTACAATTAAATCACCACGACAGACAGACAGACAACTTTCCCCCTTCACTTACAATTAAATCACCACGACAGACAGACAGACAACGTTTCCCTCTTCACTTACAATTAAGTCACCACGACACAGACAGACAGACAAACAACGTTCCCCCTTCACTTACAATTAAGTCACCACGACACAGACAGACAGACAAACAACGTTCCCCTTCACTTACAATTAAGTCACCACGACACAGACAGACAGACAACGTTCCCCCTTCACTTACAATTAAGTCACCACGACACAGACAGACAGACAACGTTCCCCCTTCACTTACAATTAAGTCACCACGACAGACAGACAGACAACATTTCCCCCTTCACTTACAATTAAGTCACCACGACAAACAACGTTTCCCCCTTCACTTACAATTAAGTCACCACGACAGACAGACAACGTTTCCCCCTTCACTTACAATTAAGTCACCACGACAGACATACAACGTTCCCCCTTCACTTACAATGTTGATCTGTTGAGCTTGCACTTCCTTTTGAACATCCACTAACTGCATCAATGCTGTCCCTGAAAAATGTTAGACCGAGTTTTACAAAATTCATTCTACGAGAAAAAGGACAGAAATGATTGCAACAAGTCTTATGAGAAACAACTTATCGATAAATAAAAATACTATTTAGGGCTGGCTACTTAATTTGATAAAAGGAACCAAACAAGATAGGAACGAAAGTGGACATATCACTTGATCAGCTAATGATCACAAAGCAGAATAAGCTATTTTTACTTTACACGGAGAATAAAATCACACTATTATTGACTTCTTAAATTTGTCTATAGAAAACTTTGAATAAAATTTCGGCTTCCATCATTATATCTTAGTTAACTTTAGAATATTACTTTGACTATTTAGCATTGAAGTGGCATTTTACTATTGAAAATTATAGTACAGTGTTCTTTAGTCAGTGAAGAAGCCAGTAATGCAAAGATTTTATTTTCCTTGTAGAGTCGAGACAACCTAGTCTGTTATGTCATAATTAACAGGTCAAATGATATGTCCACTTCCAGCCCTATCTTATTTGGTTCCTTTTTTTGTAAGTTTAGTTGCCAGCCCTACATAGTTTTCTTTATTTAGAGAAATTTGTTTCCTAATAATTGTTTATTTACTCTTTTTATATATTGGGTTGAGGAATAATTCGTGAGCGTTTTTTCAAGTTAAAAAAATATATTCATAAATGAAACGCTTTCGCAAAATATTTCATGTCATTTGGTAGATAATTTTTTGCTCTAATAGATGGTGTGTTTGATTTTCATATGTCTTTAATTTTTGCTTTCATTTTTAGCTCATTAAATGGAATGTCAAGTGGACAAAATCGAGCATTTTCGACACCATCTGCTTTTCGCATTTAATTTCTTGCAATTTCATTTAAAACAATGCATACTATATACCTAGGTATTACATGAAATAAAGTATCATAATAAATGTTTTGGGTGTAATGTGTTCATGCATTGAAGTATTGTATAGTCTTGCATGTAATGCTTGAATGAAATTATTTAAAAACGCTCACGAATTATTCCTCAACCTAATAATATGATATAAATGGTTACTAGGTTATAGTGTATTCTAAAGCTTTATAAGTTTTACATATAATAATAAAATTGATAGTCAAAGGTTATAAAGAGTGTTACTTTACTAGATGATAAAATTATAGTTACTGTTAAAATTGGGTATGCGCTAGGCCTGTTGAACGATGATCATGAACAAATACAAGAAATATCGGTTTTAGCTATTTGCCACTTTTCGGTTTGTGACGCTCTGGATAGCTGAAAAGCGACATATATACACCGGAGACAGTGTGTAACATTTGGTCATGTGTTAGGTAGCTCTTCATACCCAGCTACTGATGACTTGTAGAGAAAAAAATCTTGATGAATTTTGTATTACTTTAATACGGGCGTCCGTGTTATTCCTTTGTAGTGCTCGTACATTTTCCGATTTTGCTTGTCAAATAGCCATGTTTCTCTATGATGTAAAATCAAGTGTTACTTGTTGTTGTTGTTTTGAATTAAGCACAAAGCTACACAATGGGCTATCTGTGCTCTGCCCACCACGGGTATCGACACCCGGATTTTAGCGTTGTAAGTCTGCAGACATACCGCTGAGCCACTGGGGGGCATGTGTTACTTGTAATATCATCGTACGTGTTAAAATTAAACAGAACCTCTCTCAGTAGATCTGTTATTATAACTATTCATTTATTTATATTATTATTAAACTAATTATCTGGTATTGTTACAATATTCTCTCCATTATTCACTATTGAAACTATTTTCACTTTCCACACGATTAAAATTCACACTTCTCAAACAGTTCTTGTTCAAACTTTTGTAACTTTACACTTTAGGAAAACTAAAAGAAATAACTTAAAACCAAATACATAATTAATTTAACTGTATAACCTCTTGGTATTCCTCATGAACTGGTAATTATATGCGATGAAGGTTGGAAAACTTCACTGTAAATAGAGAATTCAACGTCTCATTCCACTGTCAATATAAAAAAAAATGTACGTAATTTAGAAGTTCTTTTTTCATTGTAAACAGCACATACAGAGTTAATCACATGATTTAATAGCACCATATTTATTTTACGTTTCAGCGTATCAGATCTTTTCGAGCTTGAGTGAGAACAGTTTCACGAAGCTATTGTTAACAACACGGGTACTACGAAAAGTGTTGATGTATTTTTATTATATAGTTCTAATATTGTTGTAAACCTGCAATTGTTCACAACCTACAAATCTCTTGAAAATACTATAGGGGCATTTTTGAAACTGGAATCCGCGTATCCGAATTTACACGAAAAATATATTTAAAAACAGATTAATAGAATAAAATAGTTATGTAACATTAGGGCAGTACGAATTAAAGTATCTAATAGTGGGATACAGTGTTTCATGTGTACGTAAATCTTCTATTTTAAAAAAAACAAGATTGATGGGTTTGGAGTGCACGAAAAAAAAAGTTAAGTGCTCCTTAGATTGCTAAAGTCTGAGAATAACTGTAACTAAAGTAGTTACATAATTTGTATAAAAAAAATGAAACCGAAGAAAATTGCGTCAAAATATTATAAAGCAGCCAATAGAATGTTAGAACCGTCACTGTTAAAAATATAGTAGTTTTTTTCTACAGATGGCGAGGTATGAAACCACTCAGAGCGCGTGTATCAAGTTGGTAAACAGAAGAACTCTTGTACTCGTAAGTGCTAAGCCAAGTTTCTGATAACGACTTTAAGACTACTTACAATTGTCGCGTTGCCTTGGAAACGATCATATACTGAAACCACTTTGTAAACCCAAAAACAAATTCATAGGTTTCTTTATCGAGAGTTAAAATATTTTTGTAACTAAACTTAATAAATATCGTCACATTCCACACATTAAAACGTAATTAAAATAACTGTGGTATTTTACTCTTAGAATGCACTGTTTGATTTCTAAAGTTAAATAATATTCAAAAGTTCCATGTTGCACGAGCAGGTACTTGAATGTCAGCTTCTTTCTGCTAGCGACAAGTGGCCAACAGGTGGTGTTGAAAGTACATAGTTTAAACCTTCCAGCGCTTGACGGAATAGTTATAGCTGCTCAGATTTACTGGTATAATCAAGAAATTTAAGTGGTTTAGAAACAGTTCACTCGTTTATAATCAGTTCCCTGTTTGAATGTTATTTCTACTAATTACATCAGAAACTCGTTACACAGGACTAATCTTTAGTCACCGTAGAACTAAATGTCATCTGTTAATCACTGAGTTAACAACATTTGGATAAAAATTCAACACTTTTTTAGGGCACTAGGAACTTGCAAGTACTAAAAGGTAGAAGTTAAGATTTTCCTGAACTGAAAATATATTTCGTATAGATACTTACTTCCTCACACAAAATAGCTTTTCGCGATTAATACTGTCCTCTATTGGCGCAAATTTTCAACACTCGCCAATAACCTTCAACCTACCCTTCTGCGTGAGAATTGTTATGAAGCATCTCTCCACCAATAGGATCGTGATACAATTCCATTGTAACCATTTCGATACTGATAAGGAGACATGCACCACACATCACCAGAAGTGGGGAGTATGGTTGGGAAATATTGGAGGAAATATCTATCGTAAAACACATTTACACTTTAGGAAAATGCTAACTTCCCATACAATATATTAACTCCTATCATAAAAGCAAGAATCCCAAGACGTATTGAACCAAAAAAGAAAATCACCTCAGTGAGAGCCCCCACCACATCTGATCCAGGCATATTTTATTATTTTATGACAGAAAAGTCGAAAAACCTGAAGGAATCCCATAATCCGTATTACCAATTAATGGAACCTCAGGGTGTCGAGTGGCTAGGTCGTGACAGACTGTAGTGGTAGTTTGACCTCATCCAACACCAGGCGGTATCTGAAACGGCACAATAGTTCTTCAGTAGGTACAGGATAACCAACCTCATCATATTGAGATTAGAATTCGTAGGGAAGACTAGTTTCTATACCAAAACTTTTCTATAGCTGCATGAATGTCCAACCCAACCAACACAGTATCCACCATTAATTGACATCCAACAAATGGTAGAAAGGAGAAAAGCTCCAGTTGGATAGCAACTCTGGTCTAAAACATGTTGTCATTTGGTATGGTTCTTCCAGCCCATGGTAGGAAGAGGATACCCAGCCTTACACAAGTGAGAATAAATGTCTTTTGTTCAGCTACAGCCAACACCAGTCCTGCCAGGAACCGACATCCAGCAGATATTAGGAAGAGGGACTGCAAACCTGGGGTGCATTTTCAGTCCAGAACATGATATTATTGGACATTTTCATCCAGTCCATGGTAGGAGGAGAGATAGTGGCTAGAACACATGTTAGGACTTCCATAGCTGGACTATATCCAACCAAGAACTTCATTTGGTAGATGGTAGGTAGGAGGAACAATTTAACTTTGAGGAACAAACTCTTGAGGACATGAACCATAACCTGGCAATAATATCTAGAATTGTACATGAAATCTGATGCAGGATGGCATTGTGCCATCGACACACGATTCTAATCATGACCAAGTTATCTCCCACCAGGAATGTACATTCAGAGGATGGTAGAAAGAAGCAATGCTGTGGTAGGAAGAGTAATTTTAAATATGTGAATATGACAATGCTATAACCAAAACCTGGTGGCATCTGGAATTGTACATCAGGTTTACGGTAGAAAGTATAATACACCATTAACATTCGCTGAATGCCACCACCCTGCTCTCAAATGAGTGGTATGATCCAATACTCAGGAGGACAAGCTGGCAAGTGACAAGGATTCCCATACTCCAATTGACGAAATAACGAGAAAAATGAGTTGGAGTGTCCAAAGAGCAACAGCACCGAAGAAAAAGCAACGGGTGACTGTGATAACCTATTTTAAAAAATCAGAGCTACCACGTCGACAGAGTCAATCAGCAAATATCTAGTATCATTGGAATTGTACATCAGATATATGGTAGGAAATCTCAGTGCCATAAAGTGTACAGTTTGGGATGAAAATATTCATGAAGTAAAAGTGAACTACTAATGGCTCTTTGGAACACCGTATGTCTATGGTGTTTTAATCCAATATTCAGACGTAACTGTTTCAGCATAAATAGCAATAGAGTGTTTTTCTTATAGCAAAGCCACATCGGGCTATCTGCTGAGCCCACCGAGGGGAATCGAACCCCTGATTTTAGCGTTGTAAATCCGGAGACATACCGCTGTACTAGCGGGGGGAAATAACAATAGAATGGATACACAAAACGAACAAGGCCAGCATGGCCGAGCATTTAGGTTCGCCAGATCCAATCCATGCTTCACCAAACATGATCGCCTTACAGCTGTAAGGCCGTTATGATGTTACAGTCAATCCCACTATTCGTTGGTGATGGCTAGCTGCCTTCCCTCTAGTCTTTCACTGCTAAATTATGAATGGCTAGCGCAGATAGCTTTCGTGTACCTTTGCACGAATCTAAAAAAAAAAAAAAACACCACATGGTGATGTCTGAAATTGTACATTAGGTTCGCGGCAGGAAGAGCTACAACATAACTGACATCGAGCATGGTCAAAGGAACTGTACGTGATTCTAATCACGACCAAGTCATTTCCAACCAACGCCAAGCCACTAGGAATGTGCATCTAGTGGATAGTAGAAAGAAGGAATATTATGATGGGAAAAACAATATGAAATATATTAATATGGCATAATACATTGCGGATTATAAAAACTATATACCTGGTTATATGCACCACTCGCCACAGAGTGTGATCTACAATATACTAACAAAAAGACTTGTGTAAAAAAAGAAATAACAAAGACATAGTAAAGAAAACTAACCCTGCAATATAAATGAAAACTTCGACGAATCTGCGAGCAAAAATAAGCAATTCCGTACAGTACTATGTTAACCGTGAAGTGGCTAATGAGCGCAAATATGGAAAGGGGGATGGTTACGATAGGGGCTGTGTGCTCCTATTAGTGGATAGTAGCTGCATGATCATAGCGAGAGTCTAGTGGCGATCATTGATAATTTGTATCGATAAAGGGAAGTAATAATCACGAATAGCTATTTACTGAGGAGAGGTTAGTTTTGGTATGGAAAATATAGTTAATATCAAATCCAACGCGAAGGTATTCATTGTAACTTCAAGGGCACAGAAGTGTTCATTGTCACGTCAGGGTTCACTAGAAAAGGTGACCACTACAACGTCATGGACAACAGATGTTCGATTCAAATTTATGGATATTGAAGGTCTTAGCCACAGTGTCAAGGACGCTAACAAAATATCCATTACGATTTAGTGTATACTGGATTATTGTTTGTTATAATTGCAGGTCACTGGAATATATTATAGAGAAGTCCATTAAGATTCAAGTACAAGAAATGTACACACTGATACTAACTACCAAATACAACTGAAAATAAAAACAAATAAATTCTGGCTGTAATATCCTTAAAATCTTCATCTGATCAGCACGTCAGTACAGAGAAGTCATCTATACTCTTATTTCAAGTATATTAATAAAAAGTTCGCTATGTTAAAGGTTTAAAATGTGACCATTATCCTACAGAGAAATTCAGTGGAATGTTAATGTGTATACATATCTACTGAACAGTGAAAGCTACTTGCATTCCAATGCCTACATTCTCACCAACTACATGTACTCAGCCTAAAGTTCCTCTGAAACATACTTATGGATGGTTTCTTCTATTACGTCTTTACTGTAGCATAGTTTATCATTGTTAGTTAACCCACGGAAAGAACACTTTAATTTAAGGCCAATGTTTAAATGTGTTTATGTAGTGTGTTTACCAGCACGAAATTTCCGTCTCCCCCGTGTTTATTTACGAGGAATTACAAAAAACAAAAACAAGTCAGAAGGATCTTATTAAACTGTGGAAACAAACTTTAATCGTTTGGTATCAAAACATAGATATAGCTCTCACATTTTGCCGTTAGGAAACAAATTTTGATTTTGTTCGTAATAAGACAGGAAAAAGCGAAAAACCAAAGAAAGACCAAAGACTGGGTAGTAAGGCAAAAGTAAAACATTTAAAAAATGTTTAAGGAAACAATATTAAAAGTGAAAAAGTAAAATGTGGAAGGGATGCAGTGTGTTACTTAAAGGAATAATGGGTAACCAATGGGAAGTGAAAAAGGAAGAATTTGGAAAAATAAATTTAAATTAACATACGAAAAGACTTGAGATGAATATAATTATAGCGTAATTCTTTATGAAACGAGTAGAAAAAGAGTACGGATAGAAATTAGAGAAATGAAAGCAAAAAAGGGGCGAAAATATTAATAAAAAACAATCAACAAGATGGGAGAAAGATATGCAACAAGGAAGAAAAAAGACGAACAGTGAAATGAACACCATAAACTAACCAATAGAAAACAAGAAGGATAAGATATTGTTGGAAACAAACTGTCGACATGAGAGATGATGGAAAATAAAACAAGGAGTTCAGAAAATAAAATAAAAATAGTCTAATTATAAAGAATGGAAAGACACGAAGAAACAGTGATGGGCAGGAATGAAGTGCTGTGAATCATCAGGAATAAAATCGAGGAGAAACATTGAAAGAGGTTAAAGTTGAAATGACACGAAAATCAGAAAATCTAAGGTAAAAATGAGTTAAAAGAAAGTGATCTAGCGGGTTTTTTGTTGTGAAATAAACGAAAAACCCAACTAAGAGGGGCGTTAGAAACAAATCCTGGGTGAAACAACAACTAACTCCCCAGACAGTTCTCTAAGGTTTCATGAATATGAGATGTCAGAAGGGTGGTTAGGTCAGCTCCTGTAATGGAAATAGGATGTTAGAAGCTAGGTTTACAAATAACGTTCTTCCCACACAGACTGGTATTGATTTTTGTGTATATATTGTCAATAGTTAGAATTCCGTGTCTGTCTTCCTTACGTATATTTATCACTTTATTTTCTCCCGTCAGAAAAAGACGGTTACACAATCAAAATGGAAAGTATAAACAAACAATATTTGTGATAGATATTCACGTAAGTCTGCTCTTAATTGTTCAATTGGTAGACTAGACGGAAGGTGGTTAGTCAACAGCACCGAACACCAATTCTTTGACTACACTAATCAAAACTGGGATTTGACTTACTCTTATAGCATTGCACATCCCCAAATAGTGGAAAGTAATTTATATATTTATCTTTTAAAAAACGGATTTGATCTTTGATCCCTAGGACTCACAGTTCTTTACGATAACTATAAAATAATAATAATTGACCACTAAATATTTCAGTCCTTGAGAGTATTGTTTTCTCATGTAATAGAAACATTTGTATCTTGTATTTATGTCAATTTGTATATTTATATTACTTTAAGGATATGTACAGTCTTCCCTACTTTTAAACTACTGGCCAGAAGGAAGACGACCAGTCGGTGGCACCATACTACCAACAATACACACTTTGACGTTTATAGTACACTCACAGATTGAAGTATGGGTGATATTTGTGGGCTTGCACAGATTCGAACTAGGATCCTACTTCCATGATTTAAATCACTCACATTGTTATTGAAACTAATATAAAATGGCTATTGTTTCAGGAAACTTTATTCAGAGCCAAGCTTTTAGAGTAACAGTCAGTACTTTGTCAGGTGTCAGAAGGATAGCTTTTGGAGTGATGAACAGGCTTTCTTCGGAAATTGCTTTGGGTGTCAAATAGCCAAAGGTTCGTGTTTGTAGAATGGACAAGTAGTGATATAACACGAGAAAGATGCAACATGGTTGTCATATAAACACATCGTCACGTTAGAAGAGGCAAGTAGTGATATAATACGAAAAAGATATACTCTGTCATAAACAAAGGTTTGTGAAGTTAATGGGCTAGCAGTGATAATAATACATTATCTAAACACACATTATTAATTATAACAGTTTGTTTTTATGGCATGATCACTGTTAAAAATGTAGTTTTTCAGGTTTATAAAATAACCAATTAACGAAATTGCTCCATAGAAACTACTTAGAGTTTCAAATTAATGCTTTATTAATTTCAATTGAAACAATAAAAAAGAAAGAAAAGGCAGCCAAGTTGCAGTTAACATTATTCAAGGTTAAGGTTTAAAGCTCAATGATATTTCTGTAGTTTATGAGAGTGTTCCAGGAGTTGAACGTTCCACGATAAGCGACTCCATGTTACCGTAGCTATCAGCTACAAGTAATTAATAGACCCCTAAAGACAGTCCCTCATTATTAAACAAGTTATGTTAAGCAGTTAACGAAGTCGTTTTACTTGAATGGTGTAGTAGTTATCACTGAAAGTATTGCGTTTATTATGTATGCGATAACAAACAAACTCGTGGATAAGGTAAAAATAAGCTTTTTGTTCGTTTGTAACTTGTTTCCCAAGAAGATCTACAGTTTAGGTAATACCAACTGACGTATTCATTCAACACGTGGGAAGGACATAGCCCCCACTTTCTAGGTGACATGGGGGTAGTATTTAGCGTTATAGAAGGGCAGTTTAAAATCTAACTGAATTTATCTTACTGATGAAATCATAGTGCCCTAATTCAGTTGTCCTTCTGGCAATTTCAATGATTAATCTCAGACCCACATAAAATACAACATTAAATCTCCCTGTTCTTGAAAACAATACACTAAAAATCACGACTTCCGCTTCCAGAACCTGCACATTTTATAAAACCATCCACGTCTTCCCAGTCTCCAGTGACTTTGAACTCGCGGCCAATGAACTAAGCATTTCAAGTAAATTTAATTTTTTCCATATCAAAAGTAATTTTAGAACATCTGTTTTTCTTATCCAAAGTAGCATCAGGACTTAGGTTTGTCCTAAGTAATGCCGACCCCTTTTGAAAATGAAATAGATCATACGTTTATTTTCCTTTGATTAAACATAAAATCTTAAAATCACCGAAGCGTCCTTCTAAAATTACCTATCCCTGTGATCTCTTCTCCAAATTTTATTAAAACATTCCTCATGGACGCCACCCTGCAGCGAGTTCTCCACATTCATTTGCTTCATTCAAAACGTGCAGAGATGAAATCAGTAAATTGAATTAAAACCTGAAGGTTGAGTCGAAGAAAATCTCTCACGAAGATCAATTAACTTTAAATAGTTTGCGGCAAAGACGACATTATTTTGTTTGTTTTTGTTTTTTGAATTTCGCGCAAAGCTACACGAGGGCTATCTGCGCTAGCCGTCCCTAATTTAGCAGTGCAAGACTAGAGGGAAAGCAACTAATCAACACCCACCGCCAACTCTTGGGCTACTCTTTTACCAACGAATAGTGAGATTGACCGTAATATTATAACGCCCCCACAGCTAAAAGAACGATCATGTTTGGTGCAACTGGGATTCGAACCCGCGACCCTCAGATTACGAGTCGAATGCCTTAACCCATCTGGCAATGCCGGGCCCAACGACATTGTTATAAAAGCAACCGACAAATATAAATCCGTAAGGGCTTATACATATCTGAAGTATTAAAACTAAGTTTTCTACACCCCACTTCTAATGTCAACTTGAACAACTTGTAGTAATATCCATAATTTCCAAGAACTTACGAGTGAAAGCAAAGAAAATTATTTAAATAATATGACAACCACATTCAGTAATATCTGCAGGATGTTTTTAAAAATTTAATGGTGGAGAAGGCAGCAAATAGTTCAGTAGTAGATGGGAGTTCAATTGTTATTAATTACAAACAAGTTTTATCGCACCTTGGAAGTGCTTATTTATTCCTGGTAGATTTAACAAAACAATAAAAACGAAGTTACCTGAGGTGTTTTTTTTTTTTTTTTTTTAACAGTTTCACAGAGACCTGATGTTTTTCAAATTTTTACATCTCATCTGATTGGAGATAATTTTTTCGGTCCTAGTTACATAGTATGACTACCGCAACCTCTCCATAAGAGATAACACTTTCATATCAGTGGGGCCACAATGTAGAAAAAAATTGAAAATTTAAAAGTCTAGATCCTGATATTTCAGATGGCGGAAGAGCTGTTTGAGGACACTGCTTTATGATCTAACAAAGAGGGCTAACTCGAAAAGCCATTTGTTATTAAATAAAAATACGTACAACGTTTCGATTCTGTGTTCTCTTCATTAATATCTGCGGTTCACTAGATCTTATATTAATATCCGTTAATCATGTCATGCATTTATATAAACATTTGTAAAACATTAGCTTGCTATCTTATAATTAAAATGATAGACCTTTTGAAAATATTTTTTCTTTGTCACACCATTCTAATTTTAGATTTCATTATTTCTTATTCACCGTTTAAAAATTACTTCTTTAATTAAACTCATAGTTATATAGACGAATTTAATTTCAGGAGCTCTATCGAGTCTTATTATCTTATCCTTAAGTTTTTGCTCAACTGTGAAGAACGTAATGAAGAAACGTTCAGAAAACGAAAGTTTGTCTGCACGTAATTACGGTAACGACAGTAACGCCACTCACGGCATTCGAAGAACTACTAAAGCACTTTTGGTTAATTTAACTTTCATCGTCCTCTACTCAGCTCGAAAAGCAAGCATCAAACACTGCATATTATATACGTGCATGTGTTTTTGTCCCGACCAAACATTTTGATGTGTTAATTAGAGCAGCTCAAGGATCGATTTAACTTTCAGGAAACAAAATTATATTTAATGTTTTTAAAAGCACGTTTTTCAAGACACTCTGTGAACGACCCGCCGTTTTCATTCACATATTTATCGTTTTTGTTCAGAGAACTTGTATTTTCAACCGGAATTTTGGGTATGAATGGCAACATTTACATTGTTCATTTCACAATATAAGAACGTGAAAGAAAAACATAACATAATAAAGCTAGTAACAAGTTCACGTGGTTCGTCCTATTCATCAACACATCAGATGTTACTTCTAATCACACTTGATACCTATGTTACCGGAGAATAATTTTATTCAAAATTTACAACAGATAATTATGTATTTCACTTATGTAAGAAATGAATGATATGATTATCTGTTGCCTGTGCTCTGTCCGCTGGACTCGAACCTGTATTTTAATGTTGTAAGAATATTTACCATTGACAATCCCAGTAGTTCAGCGACAAGTCAGTGGTTTGATAGCACTAAAGACTAGGTTTTGATACCTGTGTTTCGCTTAATAACAAACGCACAATTTACTGGCTTTACATAACATGTTAAAGTGATATTATGTGTGTAATTTTAAGTGAAAGACGTATGAATGGAAAACTGCGCACTGCTTGACGTCTTCTCCAAAGTCATTTCACTGTCCTGAAACATAAATAACGTCACAAATAAATAGAAATGAAGTCTATAGAAGGATGATTACAAGAGAAACTAGGTATCACAGCTTCAGGACAATAACGAGTCCTTCCTCCTTGTACTCCACGACTGTACGAAGTTTAATGACGACATCCAGTTTCATGGGTTACACCAAGAAGGCGGGAACCTTCTAGACAAGTCTGTACTTGACAGGTTCATTAGCGGTGAGAGAAAGGCTGATTGGGTACTGAATTGTTGTATGTTTAAACATTACGGGTAGAACTGCGGGCCGAACTGAAATTAATCAATAGAAAATCAAGAAAAACTGTGTTGCTTTTTACTAAGCCTAGTCCGCGCCTTCAGGGATTATCTAAGAAACGAATAGATAATGTTGAAAGTGTACCGCAATCAACAAAAAAATTCTGTGCATAGTGAAATGTCAAATAGAAGTGTAATTAAGGCCAAGCTGGGAGGGTAAATTTATATCAGTAACAGTCGTTTTCGCGCCATTACATTAAATGTAACTATACAGGTCCAATTAGGATTACATTATGGTTTCAGATTATAGGGCAGAAATATAGACCAACACAGGTCTCCCTTGAAGTATTAATATTAAGATTAGCGTTATAATGTGAGAAAAAGCAACAGGCAGAGGGCGTGAAAAGCGCAGGGGCTCATTGACAAATTAAAGAGAAGAATAAACAGGCATTACAAGGTTGTACTTTTTTTCGGAAGGGAGTGTAAGAGTAGACTATATACGTATTCAGTTCTTATGAAAACTTATGATTTAAAACTTAACAGTGAATTTTTGTACTTTCTTTACTTAATATTAGTTAATTTGTTTTTACTGTAAAGTCGTACAAAATCCTCTGTACCGTTCATTTTAAAGCTAAATCCTTTCTTATTTTTTAATAACTCGCAGCAATAAAAGTGTAGAATCAGGTGTATATTTTTGTAGTTGACAATTTTTATGACAGAGAAAAAAGGGCACTTTCAGGGCATAAGGGCAGGAAGATTGTTACTATGGACATAGACCAGTCTTCTTGTGCCTATCATGGAAAGTCTGGGTTGAAAAAAGAACAACAGATGGGTTGGAAGACCAGAAGAAAGTTTGAGATAGATCTTAGGTTGCCAAATTGAAAAACTATCCCCAAAATGCGCAATGACGTGTTTGATATTACGCAAGTTTTATGACAATACTCACAGCTGGCGAAACAATATTAAATAATAATTTGAACAAATGGACGCGATTTATTATAGCGTAGAACAACAAAGTCATGACTTGTTTATGTGTATTATAGAGGAGGGAACATAAAGTGAAACATGAGGGGTGGTTGGTTTTAACAAAAATCCGAGGGATAACAGAATGTGAAATAAGGGGAATAGAAATTACAGGTTTTAATAAAATAAAGGAGATTGTATAATGTTACGTACTGGGAACAGTCATTTTTATAATTGACATGGAATATTACACAAACGCCAATAAATAAAGTTTAATGTTATGCTTTCGCTCTATGCGTGATACATGCATACTGTTATTTTGTGTGTGATACATTCATGCTATTACAAACTGCTGATTATACCGTTTAACTATATTTACAATTGTTCTTGTGTAGTTCATTTTACATCGAGCCATGTTTTATTTCTGGAAACTACAGCGCGAATAATTTGGTCGTGATGACGCTAAGTTTTAACTACATCTTCAGGATATTTCCGGAACTCTAGTGAGCAGAGCTTCCGCTCCATTTCTTCTTCCTCTACTGCCAAAAACAAGAAATGTGTAAATATGAGGGCGGGGAGTGGGGATTAAGCTTGAAATGACGTCATTCTGCACGAACTTAATGGTCATCGTGTATTCTGACCTCAGAGGTTGTTTACGAAAATTGACTACAGTGATGCCAAGTGATGTGACTGGCTCCTGAATTAAACAAACTGTACCCCTCATACCTGTCAGTGAATCTGGCTTTCGTTTTTAAACATAGGTCGGTCAAAGAAACACCGCAATTTCTGTATATGTCACACAAGTTATATAAATCTGTCGTAAAGCACAGCGATCCTGTGAACACTTCGTGTCCAGATGGAAAGAACGATTGAAAAAAAAAACACTTTCTTTCTTTCGTATTATTACACATAAATAATTCAGATAATACATTGTTATGTCCATGCACAAACTCTACATGAAAAATTATAGGTGTTACACTGATGTGTTTCTACAGAAGCTATGCAAGGTAGCTATACTGTTGTTTGTCGTTACTGTTATACTATAGTGGCACGTTTGTGAATTCATGGCTGCTTCATTGTCATATTTCTTATGACTTGCAACTGTAAATGATATGGAACACAATGTTACAGTGTGTAAATTAACCTATTTCTAATGTTGTCGTATGAGATGCCTAAGTAACGATTAGGTTTATGTTATCTGTGCAACTGCTGTCACTCTCGTTGTCATAGTTACGCTGCTATCTTAGGGTAATTGCAACAGTAAACTAGAGTTAGGATGTAACAGCATGCACGAGACGACTGCTGATTGGATCACGTTTGGGGAGTACCCTGCTGGTAATAGATGGCTTGGCGAGCCGGGGTACAAGAGACAGTTTGTCTGTTTGGGACTTTACGGGCGAGTGCCAATACACAAAACCCTTATACTGAAGACTCATTCTTCCGGTGATTTATGGGGGTTGTCTGGGGGAGAGACGAATCAGCAGATAAATAACTTTCAACTTCGTTGGATTATCACATGAACTCGTGGCTGAAACGTTAAATCGTTTTTATAAGTGAGTTTTATAGATTATTGAGACAAATGTTTAGAAAACTACGCATTTTAGTGTTTCTTTGTATATCACATAGGAACAAAAAAAAACTCGCTGGCTCTTAACAACAAAGAGTATTTTTTAACTTAAATAATTATTATATTCACAAAAGTGTTTGTTTTTAGAATATTTATACAAAGCTAGACAAAGGGTCCTGTGCGTTGAGCCATCCCAAAATTATTTGTATTGACAGATAGAGCTGTGTGTGTGTGCGTGCGCGCGCGCTTTTTTGTAACAAAGCTACATCGGGCTACCTGCTGAGTCCACAGAGGGGAATCGAAACCATGATTTTAGCGTTGTAAATCCGTAGACTTACCGCTGTACCAGCAGGGGATGATAGAGAAGGTAAACAAACAACAGGACCCGATATACTATTGTTTGAATGAAATGATGTTTCACTATTACTTTTTCACTGATCACCAATGATCTCAAAGTGAGGAGCGTGTTTCTGCGGAGACGGGAAAAGAACCACAAATCCTTGCATTCAGAGTCTGAGACGCTAAACTGAATCACACCCAACACTAAATAGAATAAACGAAGTAAGTGTTGCTTCCACATCGTCCATTCTTCAGTCTGATCTAAAAAATATTGTAATCCGAGTTCGAACAGTAAGAAATAATATACAACGTGATCACAGAACCTATGGTAGTAGTTCATAGTGAGGAAAGACAGTTTACAGATGATTCACGTGTCGAAAAACTACGGTATTGAATTCCTAGGCGAAAAAACGGTCATTCAAAGCTTTGGTTACGATATATTATGCGCATTTTTGTTGTTGTTCAACTTACCGTATGATGGTTGGTAAAACAAAATACGAGGCCTAATTAACTAATGAATGAATACTTGGTGTAAGATTATCATAAGTATTCAAGTTTCGCCACCAGTTGTGATTCCATACATTTAAATCGCATACTCGATATTTTTTAGAATCACAACCCTATTATTCGGAACAAACCTATACTTCACAGAACCAACCAGATTCTTTAAAATAAATGATGGTAGTTCTTTCTAAAACAGTGTTAATAACTTTCTTTATAGTAACACCATGGAATGTAAATTAACAGTTTCTTGTCATCATCCCACGCAATCGGTAAAGCTGTATCATGCATTATTATTTACATTAATTTCTGGAGCTAATACCATGTGATGCTAAGCCCTCTTTAATTCGGTAAATTTAAGAAAAACAAGAAATTTTTGCTGAGATTTAGCAATGAATAGTAAACCGTTCACCCATACATTTCTTTTGAAAACTTGAGTTGGAAACTAGTAATCTAGTTTACTTGGCCTAACCAATATTTATGTATCTGCACTTCCTTTCAATCTATAGTTTTTTACTCTAAATCAGCCATACTTAATGGAAATGACAGAAAATTAAAAACGATTCAATTTTACTCTGAGGTGAAACTGTAGTAAAAATGTTAGAACAATCGATAAATCACGCGACTTTCTGCGTAAGCGAATGCAAATATTTGTCTTATTTTAGCGATTTTTGTGAGTTAACTGTACATATGGCTTTTATTTACACAACGAAGGAGACTCCTAATTGTAGGTTGAAAATATCTCAGTGTACAAAATGTGAAAGAAATCCAAAACTTAACTATGGTTTTCTATTTACACTAAGTTTTTTAACACTTGGTTCTAATAAGAAACATAAAAATAGGAATAAAATCAAATGGAAGATGTTATATCTCAAGTTAGGGTTAAGCAGGGAACATCCACAGGGAATGTGTGAAAGTTACCACAGGCCCAGTTTCACAGAAGGTGGGAAATCGGTAATCTGTCACTCCTCTTAGTAATGCTGTCGTGCAGGTTGTTTTAGTTGCACAACATATTACAATATTTGATTCAAGCTGGTACCGCTGTTGACAGAAAGTTACTTTAAAGTGTCCTTTGCATCAAACAAGTAACGCTGTTGACAGATGGTTACTGTTAACTGTCCTTACATTAAACAAGTTTCACACATTACAATGTTTCCTATTAGCTCTAAAATTGAGTTTTAGGCCACACTGAACCTCCAACGTAATAAAGTTTTGTAACTGAACTAATAATGACCAGTTGGTTGTTTATAGAAGTAAAGTAAGAGGTAATGTGAATTATTTAATAATCTTGTCTTCTGGACATTAAGTTATTGTATTTGTTCTAAATCCGTTATTATTTCTATTACGATAGCGTTTAGACAAGAATATTAATCTGATCGAAATCGACAATAGTAGTACTAGTTGCTAAAATGTAGGAAGCCGACAGGGTTTTTCATAGTTAACACTTAAATCGGGAAGTAATGCAATGGAAATGTATGTACAGTTAAGGCAATTCCTTTTAAACTTCCCGTGAATGCTTACGTAACAGCAGACAATATGATCTCTGAATATTACCAGCCTGCAAGATTCCAGTGATTAAATGAATGTTATGATGGACCGAAGGTTATCTGGTAGAGTTGGTGGGGATGATCAGCGTGTTCATATTACATTCACTTCATTACATTCTTTACTATTAACAAATGATGATTCTCAAACATCACACGTTTTATGGTTATTTACACTTAGCATCAGTTTCGTTGTGTACTGTGACCTAGTTTAGTCTGTTTCCAATCTCAGTGTGGTATTCACTAAACTTTCCTTTTTACTGAAGTTTTTTTTTTTGAAAATGTGAAGTCACACATATTAATAATTAACTTAAGTTTAGAGAAATCTAAAACTTTACGAAGTAACTTACTAAAAGGGCTTAATCTTACCTATGTCAGTACATCCTCCCCAGGTGCCCTGGTGGGCGCAACGTGCTAACTTCGTGATAGATTCCAGGTAAGATTTGGAGGCAGTTACTGCCCCTGAAACCAGAACAAAGTTAGTTATGATTGTCATTATGTTTTGGAAGAGAAGTGAATTAAAAAAACAAAGAACAGTCATGCTAGGTTCTTGAATAGGGCTATTTGACGGTCTGGGTAATAAACAGCAAGTTAGGTATATATTATTTCTTTTCGTTTTGTTTCATTACCAGTTTGTCACAAGTTACTACAACATACTCATAAATACTACATAGCATAACTTTGCGGAGTCGAGATGCGAACCACAGGCCATTAGAGTCATAGTCCAGTTAGGTAACCACTGGGTCACGGCCAGTTTTTAATTGACCACATTAGTTAAATGAGTAAAAGGTTTAATATATAATGATTTTTAATATAGAAGTCAGCAGTTCACATGACAACCACATTCGATGTAATTTCATGGTAAAACGGCACTTATCAAAACTACATTTTGAAATTATTTTGGCGTTTGTTGATAGTATTATACGTCATTGAATAGTAATCGGTTTTGGGGAGGGTATGTAAGAGCCCTTTCCGATCCAAAATATTCATACACTCAAATCAAAGATGTCTTCAGTTCAGGGACGAAGCTATCCCTTATATTTAATGACACTGGAAACAAAGGAATATGGATCAACTTAGGAAACTAACACGCAAAACATCGTATATCATTTTTTGTTGGGTAAAAAGTGGCATATTGTAACAGGTGAGAATCCATGAACATAAAGGTGAATGGCAAAAGACATTCAAGTTTCCCAGGCAACTGTTCAACATAATTAAGGTGCACAAGACACGTGTTGTTTTCACAAAATATCTTTTCATTTGCCACACATCTCATCCAGCTGCAGAGTGAAACGAGTATTCATATGAAGACATACTAGCAAAACATGCCTATAGATTTGTGTGTGACTGGATTGTTCAAATGGGTTCTTCTTCACAATAGATGGCTTATGGAAAGCCTGCAGGGAGAAGTGGTGTAGATTCGAGGTTACAGCTTTATAACAGAGCATTTTGCAGTAGAATCTACTATGAAGGTGCTGTGGTAAAGATGCATAACGGATGAAGTTACAAGCTCTAAAAACACGTGATGAGACTTGATTACTCTGTTACATAACATTGCGTACTCTAAGACAGACCGACACGTTATCTATTGGTTTAATTACTAATCCTCATCTACGTAACTAGCTTAGCTTGTTTTGATCAAAAGCTATTCACAAATACGCCAGTAAGGAAGTGTGTGTATGGCAGGAAGAATGATTATGTAACAGCGTGTGAAATTATTTAAAATTGTTTTTCCTGTAAGGATATTGAAGTGTCCAAGGTCTTGCTGATCTAGGTAAAAGTATTATTCTAAAAAGGTACTTTTAAAGAGTTAAAGTGCTTACATAGAACACTTGCTTGAAAATTTCTTTAATACCACATGTTACAATATTTTAAATTTATTCTTATACTTATCTGAATTGGTTTACCATAGGAGATTAGTGCTAGCATGGAGGCATTATTGGAATTATACCTAAAAATGTCGTCAAGTGTTGAGGCTCTCAGTTGATGATTCAATGCGTACTAATTACTACTGGTATTCTTAGAGTGAAAATGTATGTTAACCAACAACTACGTAAAATAAAGTTTGCATATCGTATTTTGAATTTTAACGCATAGCTACTAAAGGGCTGCGTGTATAAATATTCTTAATTTTGAACAGACAGACTCAAGGTTTGAATTGTTTGGTTGGTTGTTTAGTTTTTATAGGCACAAAGTAACTGGACTATCTGCGCCAAACAGCCGGTAAAAAGTAAAATTATTAAAATTTGGGAAAAAAGAACCAAAACAAAACAACGTTTAATTTTTGAATTAAAAACAAAAATAGCATTAAATCCAAATTTATATATAGTCTACAGCAGTAAGAGAAAAGTAATACAAGTTTTAAAAGACTTTTTGTAGTATAATTGTAATTATTATAATTCGCCAAGGTGACTAATGGATAAATTCAAACATCAGCATTACTCACCTGAAGTTGGCTTTTCCAGTTCTGGATTCGAGTTATTTGCCGTTACGGCCGTTTTCTAATTTCACATCGAACTAGTTGTACTTTAATTCGTAAAAAGGAATCGTATTAAAAAAAGGTTTAATTTATTAGTTAAAAACTTAGCGTTAAAAAGGTCAATGGCCTTTAAGAAATCTACAAACATTTGTAAGGTGGACAGTATCACCAATGACACTGTAACGTTATGGATAAACCTTGGGACAAAACATTTAAAATGGTGCCGTCATTGAGAGTCATAACGATGGAAAGACAGCAAAATGTGGCTCAATGTGACCCAAGTGTCACACCGACAATACATTGATGCGTCAGTCCCAGATAAAAGAAAACAATTAGTGAAAAAAACCGTGACCTATGCGTAGTCTAGTTAGGACAACTTCCTCTTTCCGATCCTTATCGTAACAAGGTGACCAAAGTCCAATAGAGGGGGTTCATTTGGAAAAGCTTGTTTTCACGTTGTTTACTCCAAGTCGATTGCCAACTGGTACAGAGTCGAGCCTTGAATACAGGACCGTAATCCATGTATGGAACAGGCACAGCAGTGGTAGCGCCAGAGCAGACAGGCTTAGCTGTGGTGTCGGCGAGCTCATTCCCACAAATATCAACGTGGCCTGGTATCCAGAAAAACTGGATAGAAGTAGATGTTAAAGAGAAATGGGCCAGTCGGTTTTGAATATTGGCGAGAATAGGATGAGAACTGACGTGAAGTAAATCGGTGTAAATGGTACAGTTTGTGTACTGCATAACTTCTATGCGATCCAGTGAAAGTGAAATGGCGTACAATTTGGCAGTGAACACAGAAAATGTAGAAGGGATTCTTTGTGCAACAACCGAATCACGACAAACCATGGCAGAGCCCATAGAGTCACCTGATTTCGAATGATCTGTATAAATTGGAATGGAAGGATGGTACCTTCCTTCTTCAGATGACTTAAAGGTCACATCTGGGGATAGTAATTAGCCATGGTGGGATGGGCTGATCTGTAGATACTGCTTTGTCATCCAAAGGTAGACCCATTTCATCCAACTGCACCTGGATTCGAAGGCTCAAAAGGAACAATGACAGACTATGTATTATGAAAACGTGTGGCCCACTGAGGAAGGAAAACAACATATGGGATGTTGTGGTAAAGATCGAAGTTTTGAAACATACATTAAAGACAGTTGCAAACGATTAAGGTATAAAGGGGGTTCATTAGACTCCGTGTACAAACTCTGGACTGGAGAAGTGCAGAAGGTCCCTGTGCAGAGCCGAAGCCCCTGATGGTGAACAGTGTCCAACATTTTTAAGGCCGAGGTTCTGGCAGAGCCATAGATCAGAGCCCCATAGTTAAGTTTTGATCGAAAAAGGACACGATGAATTTTTAGCATGGAACAGAGGTGGAAGGAAGGACACGGAGGATGTTGAGTGCCCTTGTACACTTGACATGTAGCTGCTTCATATGTGAAATAAATGTCAGCTTACGATCAAAGATAAGCCTCAAGAACTGTGCCTCGGGAACCACAACTTCACCAATGCAAAGTTCATGATAATGGGGTGGATACCCCATTAACGGCAAAAGTGCGTGCAAACAGTTTGTTGTGGTCCAATTCGGTAAATGTTCGAGGGAAGTCTATAGCTGCCACTCAATATATCTCATGTTTGACGATTGACACGAAATGTGGAAGTCGTCGAAAAAGAGACCGTTTACAAATGTATGGGGTAGTTGTCCACTGATGGCATTAATCTTTATAATGAAAAGTTTGACATTCAAGTCACAGCCCTGAGGGGCTCCAAGTTCATGTTGTAAAGAATGTGAAAGTATCGAACCCACATAGACCTGGAATTAACAAATGTTTAATAAATATCGGTAGATTGTCACGCAACCCACATAAGTGGAGGTCTTGCAAGATGCCATACCTCCACATTGTATTATAAGCTTTCTCAAAGTAAAAAATACAGAAACAATATGTTGTCGCATGAAAAAGTCTTTCCTGATTGAGGTTCCAGGCTGGATCAGTTGGTCCATAGTGGAGCACCGTCTTCGGAACTCGCATTGAGTGGGTGAGAGGAGGTTGATTCAAGGAACAAAACAAGACGAACATTAACCATCCTAGTTTGAAGGAATCTTGAGATCCTTCTTAGGCTTAAAGAAAAGTAGGACAATATCATGGCACCATGCATCAGGAAAACATTCTCCTGCCAGGTCCGGTTAGAAACAACCAGAAGGCAGGAGAGAGATGGCACACCATCTCGTAGTGAATATCATCAGGTCCGACTGATGTACTTTTAAACCAATAAAGAACACGTTTAAGTTCCACCAGTGTGAGGGGGCGTATTATAGTCACAGAGACGATTAATCCAACAGGAAAGAGGCGATCGTTCTTCCTGTGTTTTAATGGCTAAGAAGATGGGGGATGAAGTAGAAGTGCTAGCTAGATATACGAGAATAGCTTTCGCCTAGAGTATTGGCGATGCTCTGCATTAGCAACTTCCTAATCATCAGAAAACAAGATCAAAAGGGAGACAGAAGTATACTGGCTACTAACCTTTCGAATTTTGTCCTATATGACTTTAGAATTAGTGATAGAAGACATACTAGAGGTGTATTTAATCCAAGACTCCTTCTGGCTTTGGTGTCTGACCTGCTGAAATGCAATACAGTTTAAAAATGTGGGATACCTACGAAAGGTATATTCTAAGTCCTTTTTTAAGCTTTTATTGTCATGTGGCAGGCAGAATTTCACGAAGGACGAGGATAGTGTGGGAAACATGTTGAGGTTTCAAGAATACACCTAGACAATACAGTCAGCTACTGCTACTCGGTGGCAGGATCAAATTTCGATAGACCAGTTAGCCTGGTCCAACTTCCATTGAGGCAAGCGGGTCGGATGGCATTAACCACGGCCAGTCTCTCTCAAAATGATATAAAAATGATCATTGTCCCGTGGATTACTGTCGACCCTCCAAGAAAAGTGAAGGGGAGCAGATAGAAATATAGCAATAAAAGACTGACTAGGTGCATGAAAATAAGTATAATAACCAGTTTGAAATTAGAAGGGTTGTGGTCCAAGAGCACATGCTCTGTAGCACGATCCCTCCCCATCAATACTAGCACCATCCCAGAGGGGATTATGACCATTAAAATCCCCCAATAGTAAAAAGAGGGATGTTAATTGCTCAATGAGGGCATCAAGGTCTGAATGATTACAGATCTCTTCAAGAGTCAGGTAGAGAGAACAAATAGTGATGGTACAACCCAAGGAAACCTCAATGGTGAACCAAGTGACAAAGACAGGGTGGGTACATGCTGATCAACAAGCAATGCCACCCCACCATGCACTCGCCCATCACGCGACCTGTCGTTTCTCTACAAGGAAAATTGCAGGAAGGGTGACTGTATCAGCAGGTTTCAGAAACGTTTCCTGTAAGGACACACGCACAAGATGGTAGGAATCAATCAAATCCTTAATGTCAACTATATTTGATCGAAAACTTCGACAGTGCCACTAGATCAGAGTGGCCATTTTTATTTATGTGAAGGAGAATGTGGCGGGGAGACCTTCTGTTTGCGACCACGTTTTTTCTTTATTGGACGAAGATCTATCAACCTCCATGGATCCTGCCCTGGGTTGAGTAGGCAGGCCTCTGTATGTGGGCAAAGATTCCAATGATCGAGGACGTGAACGAATGGTCGATTTACTTCTCGGGACTGCAGAAGAGAATGGGCTCGAGGAAACAATTGAACCTAAAGAAAGTGGAATTGAGCAGTCACTGGAAAGAGAGGTAGGGACAGAGATAGAAGTACATCAACTTTTTCAATTATGGAGAGCACAATATTCTTAAGATATTCTGCAAACGACTCTGTTGGAGGTATGGAAAGATCTGTCTTGACTCGCACTGTGGTAATGGAATAAAGTGCAGCAGCATATGTTTAAGATGGAGTTGGGGACAATAATTTCTGAGCCTCTGGGTAAGTGATATTTATTAACAGTCTTCAAGTGTTGCACCTCTTTCTATTGTACCCATTTAGGGCAAGAAATAGAGTAAGACGGGTGTAGGCCACTACAGTTAACACAGTGTGGTTCCAGGTTGCACTCGTGAGTGTCGTAGGTTTTACTGCTACAACGAGCACATAAAGAACCACAACATGATGCTTATGAGTGACCAAACTGCTAATACTAGAAACATCCGAGAGGATTAAGAATGTAAGGCCGTACCTTGCATTTCAGATAACCTGCTTTGACTGTGGCAGGAGGACGTGGTGATGTAAATGTTAATATCAAAACATTGGAAGAGTCCATAATTATCTTTACGAGTGAAGATTAAGCACAGCGCAGCAACGCCTTGGTTGCAGAAACCAGCGAGGACTTCCGACCCAGGAATGTTCTTTAAATCCCTCTCAACTATAACTCCTCTGGAAAAATTCAAAGTTGTATGGGGAGTAACCTCAATGGATACATCCCCAATGACCTTTGATTTGGTTTGTTGTGGTGAAGATGTTTCCACCAAAATGCTCTAGAGCAGAATTTCTTTACTGACTTTGGGAAGCCAGAAAGTTCCTCTAATCCCACTTTGGGAAGCCAGAAAGTCCCTTTAATCCCTTTCAAATAATAAAAAAAAATAGAGACATCTATACCAAGGATTCCTCAGATAAGGAATGGGAACTTGGAAAATCGAGGTATAGAATCTTCTGCGATATTGACTGTACAAGAGTCGTCCATGCGTGGTCGTTTTTCAATTTTTTTCAGTTTTATTTATTTTGTCAGAAAGAGAGGTATCCATAATAAACAAGCTACATTTCAGTGCTCAATGACCCCACCCGCCATGGACCCTGAGATTACGAGTCGAGCGCCCTAACCAACTAGCTAAAGACTCGAGGAAAGGCAGCCAGTCAACAGCGCTGACCGCCACATCTTGGGGCACTCATATGGAAGTATATTAAGATTTAACAGTCTCCCCAATAAATGATCCAAAGTGAGGTGATTGTACTCAAGAGTATATTTCATGTTATTATTTTACATGAATCAAGTGTCACGTCAGTTAGATGATATACTCAGGAAAATAAATCCTCATGTCCCACTGTCCCCCACTCAACGTAACACATTTTTAGAATTTTTCCTTTTTTATATACCTACAAAAGAGTCATTTTATCAGAAATTGTGCTAAAAGTTCACAAATAAATTAAACGAATACAAGTAAATAGACTCTCATGGTACAACTGAGAATTATTACATAGATAGTTTTTACTTTTCCTGTATATTGGTTTACTAATTGCACACAATTCAAATTATTAATTTATAGTTTATAACTATGTTATAATCTACGTAATGATACAACGAATAGCTTTATTGCTTTGGAAGTTTTTTTCTGGTATACGTAGTTACTACACAGTCCTTAATTTGTAAGTTCTGATCTATAGTCACCACACAGCTTAAAGCTTCATTAATTTGTAAGTTCTGATCTATATAGTCGCCACACAGCTTAAATCTTCATTAATTTGTAAGTTCTGATCTATAGTCACCACACAGCTTAAAGCTTCATTAATTTGTAAGTTCTGATCTATATAGTCACCACACAGCTTAAAGCTTCATTAATTTGTAAGTTATGATCTATAGTCACCACACAGCTTAAAGCTTCATTAATTTGTAAGTTATGATCTATAGTCACCACACAGCTTAAAGCTTCATTAATTTGTAAGTTCTGATCTATAGTCACCACACAGCTTAAAGCTTCATTAATTTGTAAGTTCTGATCTATAGTCACCACACAGCTTAAAGCTTCATTAATTTGTAAGTTCTGATCTATAGTCACCACACAGCTTAAAGCTTCATTAATTTGTAAGTTCTGATCTATAGTCACCACACACAGCTTAAAGCTTCATTAATTTGTAAGTTCTGATCTATAGTCACCACACAGCTTAAAGCTTCATTAATTTGTAAGTTCTGATCTATAGTCACCACACAGCTTAAAGCTTCATTAATTTGTAAGTTCTGATCTATAGTCACCACACAGCTTAAAGCTTCATTAATTTGTAAGTTCTGATCTATATAGTCACCACACAGCTTAAAGCTTCATTAATTTGTAAGTTCTGATCTATATAGTCACCACACAGCTTAAAGCTTCATTAATTTGTAAGTTCTGATCTATATAGTCACCACACAGCTTAAAGCTTCATTAATTTGTAAGTTCTGATCTATATAGTCACCACACAGCTTAAAGCTTCATTAATTTGTAAGTTCTGATCTATAGTAGTCACCACACAGCTTAAAGCTTCATTAATTTGTAAGTTCTGATCTATAGTCACCACACAGCTTAAAGCTTCATTAATTTGTAAGTTCTGATCTATAGTCACCACACAGCTTAAAGCTTCATTAATTTGTAAGTTCTGATCTATAGTCACCACACAGCTTAAAGCTTCATTAATTTGTATTCTGATCTAGTCACCACACAGCTTAAAGCTTCATTAATTTGTAAGTTCTGATCTATAGTCACCACACAGCTTAAAGCTTCATTAATTTGTAAGTTCTGATCTATAGTCACCACACAGCTTAAAGCTTCATTAATTTGTAAGTTCTGATCTATAGTCACCACACAGCTTAAAGCTTCATTAATTTGTAAGTTCTGATCTATAGTCACCACACAGCTTAAAGCTTCATTAATTTGTAAGTTCTGATCTATAGTCACCACACAGCTTAAAGCTTCATTAATTTGTAAGTTCTGATCTATAGTCACCACACAGCTTAAAGCTTCATTAATTTGTAAGTTCTGATCTATAGTCACCACACAGCTTAAAGCTTCATTAATTTGTAAGTTCTGATCTATAGTCACCACACAGCTTAAAGCTTCATTAATTTGTAAGTTCTGATCTATAGTCACCACACAGCTTAAAGCTTCATTAATTTGTAAGTTCTGATCTATAGTCACCACACAGCTTAAAGCTTCATTAATTTGTAAGTTCTGATCTATAGTCACCACACAGCTTAAAGCTTCATTAATTTGTAAGTTCTGATCTATAGTCACCACACAGCTTAAAGCTTCATTAATTTGTAAGTTCTGATCTATAGTCACCACACAGCTTAAAGCTTCATTAATTTGTAAGTTCTGATCTATAGTCACCACACAGCTTAAAGCTTCATTAATTTGTAAGTTCTGATCTATAGTCACCACACAGCTTAAAGCTTCATTAATTTGTAAGTTCTGATCTATAGTCACCACACAGCTTAAAGCTTCATTAATTTGTAAGTTCTGATCTATAGTCACCACACAGCTTAAAGCTTCATTAATTTGTAAGTTCTGATCTATAGTCACCACACAGCTTAAAGCTTCATTAATTTGTAAGTTCTGATCTATAGTCACCACACAGCTTAAAGCTTCATTAATTTGTAAGTTCTGATCTATAGTCACCACACAGCTTAAAGCTTCATTAATTTGTAAGTTCTGATCTATAGTCACCACACAGCTTAAAGCTTCATTAATTTGTAAGTTCTGATCTATAGTCACCACACAGCTTAAAGCTTCATTAATTTGTAAGTTCTGATCTATAGTCACCACACAGCTTAAAGCTTCATTAATTTGTAAGTTCTGATCTATAGTCACCACACAGCTTAAAGCTTCATTAATTTGTAAGTTCTGATCTATAGTCACCACACAGCTTAAAGCTTCATTAATTTGTAAGTTCTGATCTATAGTCACCACACAGCTTAAAGCTTCATTAATTTGTAAGTTCTGATCTATAGTCACCACACAGCTTAAAGCTTCATTAATTTGTAAGTTCTGATCTATAGTCACCACACAGCTTAAAGCTTCATTAATTTGTAAGTTCTGATCTATAGTCACCACACAGCTTAAAGCTTCATTAATTTGTAAGTTCTGATCTATAGTCACCACACAGCTTAAAGCTTCATTAATTTGTAAGTTCTGATCTATAGTCACCACACAGCTTAAAGCTTCATTAATTTGTAAGTTCTGATCTATAGTCACCACACAGCTTAAAGCTTCATTAATTTGTAAGTTCTGATCTATAGTCACCACACAGCTTAAAGCTTCATTAATTTGTAAGTTCTGATCTATAGTCACCACACAGCTTAAAGCTTCATTAATTTGTAAGTTCTGATCTATAGTCGCCACACAGCTTAAAGCTTCATTAATTTGTAAGTTCTGATCTATAGTCGCCACACAGCTTAAAGCTTCATTAATTTGTAAGTTCTGATCTATATAGTCACCACACAGCTTAAAGCTTCATTAATTTGTAAGTTCTGATCTATAGTCACCACACAGCTTAAAGCTTCATTAATTTGTAAGTTCTGATCTATAGTCGCCACACAGCTTAAAGCTTCATTAATTTGTAAGTTCTGATCTATAGTCACCACACAGCTTAAAGCTTCATTAATTTGTAAGTTCTGATCTATAGTCACCACACAGCTTAAAGCTTCATTAATTTGTAAGTTCTGATCTATAGTCACCACACAGCTTAAAGCTTCATTAATTTGTAAGTTCTGATCTATAGTCGCCACACAGCTTAAAGCTTCATTAATTTGTAAGTTCTGATCTATAGTCACCACACAGCTTAAAGCTTCATTAATTTGTAAGTTCTGATCTATAGTCACCACACAGCTTAAAGCTTCATTAATTTGTAAGTTCTGATCTATAGTCACCACACAGCTTAAAGCTTCATTAATTTGTAAGTTCTGATCTATAGTCACCACACAGCTTAAAGCTTCATTAATTTGTAAGTTCTGATCTATAGTCGCCACACAGCTTAAAGCTTCATTAATTTGTAAGTTCTGATCTATAGTCACCACACAGCTTAAAGCTTCATTAATTTGTAAGTTCTGATCTATATAGTCACCACACAGCTTAAAGCTTCATTAATTTGTAAGTTCTGATCTATAGTCACCACACAGCTTAAAGCTTCATTAATTTGTAAGTTCTGATCTATAGTCACCACACAGCTTAAAGCTTCATTAATTTGTAAGTTCTGATCTATAGTCGCCACACAGCTTAAAGCTTCATTAATTTGTAAGTTCTGATCTATAGTCACCACACAGCTTAAAGCTTCATTAATTTGTAAGTTCTGATCTATATAGTCACCACACAGCTTAAAGCTTCATTAATTTGTAAGTTCTGATCTATAGTCACCACACAGCTTAAAGCTTCATTAATTTGTAAGTTCTGATCTACAGTCGCCACACAGCTTAAAGCTTCATTAATTTGTAAGTTCTGATCTATAGTCACCACACAGCTTAAAGCTTCATTAATTTGTAAGTTCTGATCTATAGTCACCACACAGCTTAAAGCTTCATTAATTTGTAAGTTCTGATCTATAGTCACCACACAGCTTAAAGCTTCATTAATTTGTAAGTTCTGATCTATAGTCGCCACACAGCTTAAAGCTTCATTAATTTATAATTTGCAACTGAGTTTTGATCTACGTCGTTATTCTACACACGTCAGTTAAGAACAGGTATGTGTGTTCTAATTTTACTTTTAATTATTGATGTTTCATTGAAAAAACAGGTTTCAATCAGTAATGAAGTCATTAAAACGGTAACTGCCACATGTATGGCCAGTCCAACGAAAACGGTTTTCTCTCCAAGTGAGCCCCTATAAGTTTAGGGACTTAAAACCCTAAAATCCGTTGTCTGATTTCTATCCTTTATGCAACTTTTGACTTTCTTATTTATCTTATTCCCCTTGTTTATATATATAAACAGTAAAATTACATTACTGTAATGTTTTACCTTAATTAAAAAACAAAACAATCTAATCTGACTACTTTTTAGTTTAAGAAACCTGCAACATTGTAAATAAATAGGTAAAACAGTTGTCGACTTTACCGATATCATTAAAACATATGCTACATTTTTAAACAAAAATATTAATTATAATTTATCACCCTCTGCGCCTTTGAAAATGTCTTCTCGGCAAATAAGCAACGCTACTTTAAAAAAATAGGCTGTAGGGGATAAAAGTGAATTACTATAAAGTTATAGAAAAACGAGCGACCTTTCCTGGGTACTGACTTTCACAGATAATGACTAACCTGATGGTTTAACTATTTCTCTCTTCGTATAGAAGTTGTTTTATTAGCATTTTCGCACAATTTCAAGAAGGAAGGAAGATAAGGCTTGGTAATAGCACTTCAAGCAATAATCACGACATTCGTGGTCGATACAGTTGGTTTTTAATGATACCTTGATTCGTATCCCTCTCTGGTTTACAGACATTAAAAAAAACATCATTACAGCCCTTTAATACTATGATCAAGATCCATCTAGAACCGTCTGACCGCTGGTGAAGATGGCCAACGATTTTTCCATCTGTCTGACCATTGGTGAAGATGGCGAACAATTTTTTCCATCTAAAACTGTCTGTTAAGTGTGGTTTTTCTCTTTAATCAGTTCAGTCGTTTCTTCATTAGACTTACTGGTTATGTACGTTTTGTTTTTGGTGGTTATGATTCATCACTTGTGAAACAAGCCTGGAGCTCTTCTCACCAGGAGGCCGTCTTTATGCGAGTGAAATTATCCGGCGAGTAGCAAGTGAAAATATCCTGTAATGCTAACACAAGAAACAAGGATCATTTTTCCGTGTATGTGTGTGTAAAAAACGGATTGTGAAAGTTTGTAGCATATGAAAGCACCATTTCTTACAATTAAGAGTTCAGTACTTAGAAGTCACACCATTTCTTACCTAAGAGGATCCAATACTTGTGATCACACCATTTCTTGCTAGTATTATTGTGTTCTCATTTAAAATTAGCTAATGACAATGCAAGTGATTTTGTACTTATGTAATTAAGTGAAACGAATTTGTTTTCCAATTTCTGCTCCAAGAGAACAAACAAACGTACGTAGTTTGTTGCATGAAATAATGACGAACGTTTCTATCTGGCAGGGCACGACGTGGGAAGAAAACCCTCACCATGTCATTTAATTAAAGTCGTGCCCGTCACGTGATGACGTCAGTATGTGGCCCGAGGGACCCTAGTAATTGGATTTGTGGTATGCGGCGAAGAAGTCAGAAGACGAGAAGGCCGATGTTATGTGAAGAGACGAACAGTTCTGTGACTCGATCTACTTGAGTGCATCAACATTGTCTGTTCCCGTTAGACCTCGTCTGATAAATAAAGGTCGAAACAAAGCAACTTCAAATTAAGGTGGATCATGTACACAGATAATCTTACTGTAAAGATGATCCATTGTGTGTGTGTGTGTGTGTGTGTGTGTGTGTGTTAACACCTATCATCCACACTTAGCTGCCTTCATTATTGTAATTATTTGTATGGTAGCTACAAACTGCTCGACAATATAGATAACTATTTTTATTTATGATTTTTGCCTGAGAGGAGGAATAAAAAAACGTTCCTGAAATAGGAACCATGTCCCTTTGTTTTATACACTTCAGGTTTCGTACCCACAGATGACTGGCTAAATTACCATAGTTTTTTATATGATAGCTGGACACTGTCCAATAGTGTAAGCAAGCTATTTTATTTTTTAGGATTTTAGCCTGAGAAAAAGAATAAGAAGACCCATGGAAATAGCATGGCACATTTTTTTAAAAGACTTTTGACTTTGGATTTAAAGACACTAACTTAATCCTTTAAATGAATGAATTACCTCCTGTAAAGAAGGTTATCCAATTATCATTTGTATATCTTAATGGTTAACTGGTATCAGCTAGTAGTAATAATAATAAAGGAAGTGCATGTACCTAAACTCACTTTGCTAATTCCTGCTCTAATAAACTTTAAACGTCCATATAGTCCATTTTCTAAAACCAACTGGTTCATTGCATTTTATGTTACAGAACTTAAGGACTTTCGATGCTTGGTATTAGTTAATTTGTTTTATTTCAGTGGTCGGGCAAACCTATCAAGTGTTGTTTGTGCCATTTGTCCCTAATTTTGAAGCGACAGACTAGAAGACATATTGAGAAGCATCCATCGCCAACTTTTGGGCTATACTCAAATAACCACCATTGTATTAAAAATGTCAGTTCGTTGATGACTACATTTTGTTAGCACCTTGTTTTGTCCTTTTTTTATTGCATTTCTAATGCTGAGATAATAGATGCGACTATTATTAATTTTATAAGGACGTCTCTCAGGCTCTTCTGTTTCTACACATGATTTGTGTATTTATTTATTTATTCCGTTACATAATAAATATCACTGAAACCTTACAAACTTTCCGGAAATTTATTACTTTGGTTTTGATTTGTTAACTCGGTAGCAATTATTGTTAGCATAGAAGTGTGAAATAAAACGTTTTGTGGGCCACGCCCTGTAAATTACTTAAAAAGTAGCAAGATACCGTACAGACTGGTATCGTACCAGACTTATATTAAAATGTACAGTACAAACTAGCGTGAAACTAGTTTCATGTGAAGTCTCACTGGTTTTATACAAGTTTATAGTTGCGAAAACATCAACACACGTTTACATCAAGAAAAGGCATATTTTGTGTAGCATGAAAACATCAACACACGCTTACATCAAGATAAGGCCTAGTTTGTGTAGCATGAAAACATCAACACACGCTTACATCAAGATAAGGCCTAGTTTGTGTAGCATGAAAACATCAACACACGCTTACATCAAGATAAGGCTTAATTCGTGTAGCATAAAAATATCAATACACGCTTACATCAAGATAAGGCTTAGTTCGTGTAGCATAAAAATATCAACACGTTTACATCAAGATAAAGCTTAGTTCGTGTAACATGAAAACTAGTATATCTTCACCCTTTAGATTCTTGTTATGAAGTAGGTTAATAGGAACGAACTTGATCTAGTTTATTTCACTAAAATATTCAGTAGTAATCGATGCACAAAAATAAAATTCAGTCCAAGGTAAAGTATTGTTCTAAATCCTTCAACTCCTGATCTGGCATATTTAAAACCCTATACTTAATAAAACTTTTAAAAAATAATAAGTTGCTGAAGAGTAAATAGGGTCAGTGGAGTGTAATATTGGTGTCTTTTGGTGTAGAAGTTAAGGAAAATCTGACAAAGTATTTAATTAGTGATAGAGAACCAAAAACACATAAGAATGCATTGTACCTATCCACTCCGAGGTCCTTACCTGAGAGAATAAGAAACAAAGTTACACTAAAGATAAGATAACATCTTTTCTTAACAGGCTTCTCTTCCCACAGAAAAGAATGAATAGGACTTCATTCTCAAAGTGTATAGATAACACGCATCCCTTCAAAACGAAACTACAGGACAGGCTTTCTAAGTCAGTTAAAATGCAGAACAAACCTTTCTTCTCAGAGTATTCATGCATATCTTTTGCTTACTGGAGATAGTCTTTCATAATTTTCAGTCACTCGTACGTAACTACTCACGTTTGGCTATCAGTTTTTTTACAAGATACAGCTATTAAAAATCGCGTATTTCTCTAAAATTGAAATTAATTATTTTCGCTTGATTTAACACTGACGAATTTGGTCTGCACGTTCTTTCTCTTGGATTAAACACTCAGATTACGTATCAGTTCCAGATGAGAGGCTATCATGTGACAACTAGACATAACGTTCACCAGTCGAACGTAAATAACCGAGCTGACGCTTCTAGCAGGAGAGCTCTATCACTCACGAGCACAGTGCGATACTTCGAACTTAGGGACGGTTATTTCATTGCGCCATAAATTTTCTTCACAGAAAAAAAAAATCTATCAACAAGTCAGACTTAGAGGATGCACATTCGGAAGAAATTTGGAACTGGCACTAAAAATATCGCCAGTTCGATTGAGTGAGCACCAGTGAAAACCAAGTGATGTCTGGGTTCACGTTGAAGAAAATTTTCTCACAATCTGAAGAAAAGAAAGTTTGTTACAATTTCGCTTAAACTTGCATCTAGTAACGTAACACCACCAGCACTGTAGTTAATAGTGTAACTCAGCACCACCAGAGTTTAGAATTAAAGACGTAACATAACATCATTGGTATTATGTTACAGCCTAAAGACTGTTTCCTATCGTGATACAACACAATAACACAAGTCCTATAATTCGAAAGATATTAGTTTGATGACGTACCACAGTAATTCCAGTGTTATAACGTCAACACCGTTACGTTTGATAATGCGACTCTAATTCCAGTTATAATTTCAACACCGTTACGTTTGATTGGCCTAACAATGACATACTTGATGCTCTAACTCATGATAGCATTAGTATCTGTATTATTATTATACTGTGGGTGTACCCTGACTTAACAGAATTATAGAATATCTCGATAGCAATTTTGTACGTTGAAATGGATTTGTGGATAAATTAATTTGAAATCTCGAAGATTTTGTAAAATTATCGTAAGCTGCAAAATATGTATTGAGGTTTCTTGCTGTTAACATTTCAGGCTTGAACTCGCTCTGGCCCATGACATTATAGTTGAGATGATACCAAACTCTTCCACCCGAGAAGCCAGACAGTTTCCTGGACACGTTTTTGTTATAACGTTTTAGTAAGCGCCAGTATTGCTCTAGTTTTTGTTTATTCAAAATATTTTAGGTTCACAATTTTATAAATAATCATAAGATTAAAGCATGTTTAACACTATCTTGTTCTTTCGTCTTCCTTCTGACCTCTTGTGACCCACAAGAACTGTCCTCGAGCTTTAAGATCCTTAATTAAGACAGATAACGTCACTTTACACACGCCAATACAACAGTTTCGCCACGTATGAATTTGAGGGTATTAGCAGTTTTCAGTGAAATCTGGAAAACTCGATTCTCGTTGTGCAGTGTGTTTACCGAACAACATACGAGTTGTTAAACCCGAAACTCAGCTTTAAAGTTGTTGGAACTCAGGAATCACTTTAACAAACAATTTACGATGTTATAAAGTACTACTTACTGGCCCAATGGCCGTGCATGAATATTAACAAAAGTAAACAAGGTCGAGCCAGTTTTTGACAAGTTACGACTACGTCTGGCCTAAATTCTACATAATACATTTTAAAGACAAAATATTGAAACCATATCATTATTAACAACAAAACAGATTCAATAAAGGATTTTTTTTTTGTAATAAGTGCCTCTTCATCCCTGCTATCTTAAAAATGTTTTTACTTAAGGATTTTCTGCCTTTGTTTAACAATTTACAAGTTATTTTGGTAAAAGTGTGACATTTCAATTACATTAACGCGAGATAGAATGTATTACATTTGATATCACTTCATGAATACCAGCTGAAACCAGTTTTAGTTCTGTCATGGGTAATGTCAAAAAGAAAGTTTAATTTGAATGTAGTGTTGAGTGTTACTTTATATATACTTCAAAGAGCAGCAGTGTTCAGTGTCACATGTTTAGTCAGCGTGCAACACTGAACACTAGTTGTGTGATAAAGTTAACACTGTTTCTTTATCACATTTTTAAAACCAGTTTATTGTTTTGAAATTTAAGCATCTCCTTTACCTTTACATTAAAAGAACTTTACAGGGTGAAATAGTTGTAACTTACAAAAATTCTGTCTAACCAATAAACTTAAAAGTCCTTTTCAGGATAAAGTTCCGAAATAAACCTCTAAAAAATAAATTATAGCATCCAAAGAAAATGTACACAATTCTATCTTCCAAAAGTAGTTCATTATAGGTATAACTAAGGTTGAGTCATATGCATTAAACTAAAGTTTTTTCCCCCCGCCAGAAATTTAACATCGACTTTATGAACACTTCATACAGACTGTGGTATTTCACATCTTCAACCAAATAACTGCCAAGAAACAAAACTCCGAAAATGATCGTAGCCAATCAGTCTCTGCTTCAAAAGATTAACATTGGTTCTTTCAAAGACATTTATACTTTCCTAGTAAAAAGAATACAACAACAATGAAATACATTTATACCTCAGAACAGCCTCGAACTAACATGTTTATTACGGAATTAATCTCTAGAGATCCTTCACTTTCAGAACCAATTATAGCAAGTCCATGTACTTCGTAATTTAAAATAATGTATACGATAAAATCCATTCTCTGTTCGTAACCCTCACTAACTGGTTCAGTTGTTTGTCCCGAGTTCTGATGCAGCCAAGTGTTTTTTTCACGAGTTTTTAATTATAAATTCACCATATTAAGAACATGATTACAATATTAGGAAAAACAACAAGTTGATGGTTTAGATTTTCAATTTAGTCAAAAACTTAAGCAATTTAAACTAAAACGTACTTTTTCATTTGCCTTTTTAATATAAAATTTATTGTCTTTGCCATCACAATTACTCAACGGTTTAAGACATTTGACCATGTAGGAATATTTTTCGAGAACCTTTTTCTTTGGATGGTTTAATCTAAGGTTTTACCAAGAAGATTTGAACATAACCATACAAATATACAGAAGTCAATGTTCTAATTAAGAACCACTTACAGGAGATGACCAAAAAACATTTATATACGTTGTTACTGTAATATGTATTACCGAACATGCTCATGAAACAGATATAATTTCGAAAATAAAAATCATTCGACATTTTATCTTCATATGATGGGTTTAATTAATTTTATATAAACGCCAGTTGTAGATGTATATACAAGGTAAAGTACCACAGGGAGAGTAGCTTTAGACACCACTGTTGGATGCAGTGCAGAGAGAGTACCACAGAAAGTGCTACGATTTGAGCTCTGTTACTAGGTGTAGTTACTAGGGAAGATACCAGTAATACCTGTAGTTTAAAAGTGATAAGAAAATTGTGAGTTATGTGGGTCTGACCTTTGTGCTCCGCGTAAAATATTCGCTCTCAACTTTGGGGACGTGGGTGCATTATAAGGGTGACGATCAAAAATCTGTTTGGAATAAAATAGTATCTCAAGAGTTGGCGGTGGGCACTGTTTACTAGCTGCCTTCCTCATCACTTTGCAGTTTCAGAATTAGGGATACCCACCATATCTAACCTTCAAGTAGATTTGTTTTTAATGTTTAAAATAAGCGAAATTTAGCATACTATTCACGATTTGATACATTCCCTCTATTGCTACGTTTTGATTTTGAAAGAAAAGATAAATTATTGTTCACAAGTACAAACCTTTTGTATGATTTACAAGAAAACCTATACTGAATGAGATAAAGTACGAATTGTCTTATAATGAAATGAACAGCACACTAAGTGAAAGTTTCTGTAGTAATGGTGAGAGGAGTTCCGATTATTAAGTATTGATATTTAATTTAAGCTCATATTCTAAATACCAGCACTCTGGTGGTGATTACCAGCATTACAAAAAAGTCGTTTCTTCGCTATTGGCGGGACTTTACAAAATTACCTTGATATAGCTCACTTTAGAATAAAGTATGAAATTTGTTGCCAAATTACAGATTGTCTACAACTTTAATATTTTGTTTGTTTTGAATTTCGCGCAAAGATACACAAGGACTATCTGCGCTAGCCGTCCCTAATTTAGCAGTGTAAGACTAAAGGGAAGGCAGCTAGTCATCACCACTCACCGCCAACTCTTGGGTTACTTTTTAACCAACGAATAGTGGGATTGACTGTCCCATTATAACGCACCAACAGCTGAAAGGGCGAGCATGTTTGGTATGACGAGGATTCGAATCCGCGACCCTCAGATTACGGATCGAGCACCCTAGCCATATGGCCATGCCAACCCCAACATTAAATATAAGAAAATTGTGTACTCATAACGAAGAGAACAGATATTTTTGATTTTTGATAAAGAAGTTTCTATAATATTTAATGTGTTCGCTTTGAGTAATAGAAGCTAGTAAAGGTATGCGATTTGAAAATAATCAATATTTTTTATTTTACGGTGCCACGACTTATTGTTAAAAATGCTACAATTTAACTTTTGTAGAGCATAGTAATTTATAAAATGGACGTTTCTTAGAAATATTTCCACACTAATGACATTCTAAAGCGAAAACATTAACCATATCTAATGTATATAGCTCCACGATATATAATGATTGTCTTAATTTCCCATTCAAAACAAAATATTTTTTACGTTTCTTAAGCTTCGTAATAAAGATAGGGTGGAATTAAAAAAAACTTATGGAGATAATACTTAAACTATCAAAGATGAAAGCTTTTTATTAGTCAAACATAACAGAAATATGCATTTCTTCACCGTTCAAAAATTATAAAAAACATTGAAAATGACGTATCGCAGTTTTAAGGAAAAGAAAAAAGGTTGAAACGGATATTGTAGGTTTAGGGCAAAATGAAGGTAATATATTAACATACATAAAGCGCGAGATCTTCTGAACAAGGTTTTTCAAAATTACCTGCTTAACTTAGACTGATCTGGAAACAGAAACCTCAGTAGTGTAAACAGCAAACTGTCATACAAAGTCCCGGTAACTTCCGGATAGACGATTAACATGACGCCATGCTAATCCTATTCAATGCTGGCTAAAGTGAGAAGCCTTACAAAGCACTATATCAGCACCAGCCCATTACTGGTATTGGGGTGTTAAGCCTACTCACTACTGATCACTGATTATTTCGTAAGGATTACAATAAGTGTATGTGAACTCTAATAGGAGTTATCATATGGTGATATCGACTTCTGGTGGACAGCACCCCTCCGCCCATAGTTGTGGTTGGAATAAATTTAGACTTCTGGTTGAAAATTTAGTGAAAGAAAATGATATTGTTCATGTCAAAATTCTAATACTGAGACAACTATCGTATTTGTAGGAAGTATTAATATTAATAAATTTTTATTCTAACATTTGTCACGAGTTATGGCCCCACAAGGTCCGCGTTTTGTTTTGTTTTGTCTCAGGCACGTAAAGTTTTTTCACTGTTGCGTGACTACAGTGTGTGTGTGTGTGGGGGGGTATAGCGACATTACATTTTAAGTTTATGGATTCGGTTTTTTATGGTTAAATATGCACAAATGACATTTTTATTTATATGTTTATTATAATAAACTTTAGAATATCAGTTTCTTCACTCGTAGTCTTTTGTTTATTTTTAGAACGTAGGTTATTCTTTGTTTAAAAATGTACGCGCGTTATACTTGACCTTTTAGATATCTAGAATGTGCACGTTTGTTGTTTACACGATCTAAATGGAAGGTAGTCCAAGAGTTAATCTAGATAGAGATAAACAAGAGAAAACGAGTCGACCCACAACTTTCAGAATGTACAGTTCCTAATATTCTAGAGAACCGTACACCTGAATAGAACAAAGTAACGTCGATGTCACGTGACGCGAGGCATGTGACACGCGTTCACCTGTCATTTCTTGTAAGCCCCTTCCTTAGCAGATGTCCAAGCCGTTTATACAGCTGGGAAAATACGTGACAGCCTGATGCACGTGTAGAAACCCAACTTTAGATACACGGACTCACATGAGCGATTCAACGAAACATTGCTCACTAATATGGCTGCTTCATCTGAAAAAAAATAAGTTTCGCTTTTGTAGTATAACTAAAGGGTCTTGTTTATGGTGTTACGAAGAAAGTAAGTAGCCCGTTAAGCTCTTCATAACAGAAGGAAAATTAAATCAATCTCTTGGATAATTTGTAATATGAAACAATTAGAAAGTCATTAACCCAGCGAGACGTACAATTAAATACCTTCAGACCCCAATACAAAACTATTAGATTCACTTGAAACGAAGCTGTTTAAGTTATTCCAATTACAGCAATAAACATGTTTCAACGCTTCGTATTAGTTCTTTAGTTCTTGTTCAGCTAAAACGTTTAACTCTTGTGAACAAAGTTTTATCTTTAATAATGAAATTAGCCACTTGATGTCGACTAGATACAGTTATGCCTTAACCACGATACGTTAATATTATAAAATTTGTTTAACTATGTTTGTTGGTGTTCAAATATGAAACGATAAACATTTCCCTAAGGACTTCTGTTTTTCGTGGAATAATGGAACGTTTTAGATTATTTCTCAGACGTTGGGTAATTTTAAATTGCTTTTGTCAGACGAGTGCTGTTGGAAGTGTGAAACCAACTAAATCTTTTACTCAAGCAACATCTATTAGTCATTTAGAAGTGTTTAAAACTAATTGCTCAGGTTAACTTTGTTATGGAGGGTTTTTTAAAACTATTTGGTCAGATTAAGTTTCCTAGTCGAAGAGGTTTTATCTTATTGCTCAAGTTAATATCGTTGGTTGTGTAGCTGTTGTAACTAATTGGTCAGATTAACTAGTTGGTTGTGGAGGGCGTTTTATCTAGTTTCTCGGGTTAACATTCCTGGTTGTGGAGGGTATTTTATTTAGCTTCTCAGGTTAACATTGCTGGTTGTAGATATACTTTAAGCTATTTCTTATGTTAGGTTTAGAAATTTCTATAAAATATTGAATGAAACAATTGATAAGATTTCACGGAGTGTTCGTAATATCAAAACAAGTGTGTAGATCATTTTTACTTAGTTTTAAGCAAATTCCGCTTTGTGGAGGTCTTGGATATGTAGCTTGTTTTACAACCGTTATACGCCAGTTTGTAGACTTTAAAGTATGGAGTCATTTCACGGACCGCTTACTGTTCACACTGTAGAAAATTGACAATGTGCAGCTGAGTTTGTCAGTGTCACCTATTTCTACTAGTCTTAGTTTGATAAGTTCACTCCTGTAGCGGATATTATATATACAGTCGAAGTCCTAAGCCTTTTAAGACGTTTAAAGGTAGAGGTGACCGCATCTGAGAGCTATATAGCTTTAACTTACCCTCACTGAAACGGGTATCAACCAGTTCTATGAAATGTTTTTTTTCAAATTGGATAACCCTAGTACTATCCTTCGCTTTTCAGTACATCTTTATAAAATTATTTAAACGTTTTCTGTGGTTTGTTTTCCTCCTTGTTAAGTGCATGAGGATATCGATTTTTTATGGACACGTCAGCTCAGTTTATCGAATGTGAATATAGATAGACACCTCGGCCCAATATCCTAAAACAATGGATAAAACATGGGTAATGCGACATTAAAAGTTGAGCGCACGCTGTGTGCGCGTGCATGTGTGGGAGGTTTAGTTAAGACTATATTATTAAGACGTATTGTATTCGGAGCCACTACTCCGACTATAAAACACACTGTATACAATTGAAGGTTTTTCTGAATTGTTCTTTTAAATGGTATTGTAATCATTTCTTATATAGATGTTTACTTACATTTTTATGGGTACCAGAAATGTGTGTTTTGAGGTACAATAGCCTCAAGTGATATCAGCACTGACCAAACTTGAGATTTTCAACAGCAACGATGTGAAATATTGGAAATATACATGTTCAACAGAAATCACGTTAATGGTTTGAAAAAAACATTTTATGATATTAAACCGACGACGCTAGAAACACTTAGTCGTCGTACTAATATTACTACGACGTTAGAAACGTCGAGTCATAATACTATATTGAAATCAGTTATTTTATTAACTCAAAGAAAGTCTACTAACAATACGTTATGAATAGTATTTATCACCACTACGTTAGAAACAATTATCTTATTATTATAACGTTAGAAACATTTTTTACCACTACCTTACAAACAGTTAGTCTATTAATATTACATTAAATACACTATTACCATTACTTTTGAAGCTAAGATTAAAAAGAGCTTTCGAAATATTTTTGATAGTTAAGTAAGATACCTTGTTCGTTCATTTCAACATCTATATGTACAAATAATCGTGCCTACTTGTAAGTCATAATTCCAACATATTAACGTTCGCTGTTTGTTTTATCATTAGCCTGGTCAGGTACTTGGCACGAGTCACGTATATAAAAGTGCAGTTGTCGATATCTCTTAACATCATTTCTTTGTTTCTTTCCCCTGGAGTATATCATTGTTTTTAAAACACAAAATACTTTGGGAAACTTTATATAATTTGTTACAATAAAGCAAAGACATCATTTCGCACTCTAAAGAAAATAGCTGATTTTTAAATAATACAAGTTAGATAACTGCTTAGTTTACTCGAACATTAAGTTATTTAAACAACATTTATCAAACAACTGGGCAAGGTTCTTCCACTCACTGTCTCATCCGATAAACCTAGTTTGTATAGTTTAAGGATATTCTTGTAGTTGTCGTCTCATCCGATAAACCTAGTTTGTATAGTTTAAGGATATTCTTGTAGTTGTGTTATCTATTTTTCAGAAGGTTGTTTTCTTTACAATGCTTGTTTTGTTAGTTGTGACTGTTGCCGAGTTTGTTAAATATAAGTATTTATGTATTCTTGTCGATATAAACTATATTTAGAAACAGATGCTGAACTACATTATAATTTGTATTTAAGACTACTATTACGTTTTGATATACACTCAGTGTTGATTTGATTTCCTTTCTCAGCAATCTAAAATAATTTTAATTTTAATATTAACTTACCGTTACTGTTTTCCGCCGCTTTTTTATGCACGCGAAATATTCCTGTGAGGTATTTGTTTTATTCATTTTTTAGCATAAAACTTTGAAATTAAATTCTTCCATGAATCTCCTAAACATGAATAATATGAGGCACGTTTTTACCATTATCACTTCCTACAATGAATACCTAAATAGCTTCGTTTGACGTTGCTGGAACAAGTCAGGAAAATGCGTGTAAATCAGTTTGTAATTCAAGGACCTTTTTTTTTTTTTATGGTGTAAAGTCTAAAGTTATTGTATTCATAATTCTGGACTTCGAGCTGGCTGAAGGACGTAAGTTCAAAGTAAAATGTGAAAAACGTTGTCATTAACAAGAGATTTTTTGTTAACCACGTGCAAAACTTCCGTTTTACTGTAAACATCACGAGACACAAGGTTTTTGAAACGTTTTCTAAATTACTGGAAACTTCACTTTCAATGCTTCATGATTAATTCTTTGCAACTGAAATATTGGTGGTTTGTTAGAAAATTATCAACAGGCACTTTAGGAATTGTCAAGTATAATCGTTTGAAACATTGTAACTTCAGAAAGCAATACATTAAACAGTTAAGATTGTTTTCAAGTTTAGTTATTTTAAAATAGTTAGAAATACGATTTTATATCGCAGTCTACTCAACCTTTAAATATTAGGATTGTCCTTTTAACTAACTAGTTTCTGATAAAGCTTGTATTGATAGATGCAACGGTGTGAAACGTTTAATAGTTTTTACCAGCTGTTGATATTTATTACTTAAACTCATTTCCCATAGTTTATATCAAGTTTAGGGCTAACTCTATAAACCAATATTTTATCAAAGTTTATATTAACTTAGGAATAACTTAAGTCAGTGTTTCTGGGAAGTTTACACTAAAATAATTCAACATGAATGAAACATATATGTAGTTTATCTGAACATAGCGACCCTTTGGGATAACTATTGAAAGAATTATAGAGAAACATTTTCTGTTCTTTGTGAATGATGAGAGAACATTTCAATCCCACAGCGGAGGGATACTTATCCTAGTAAAACGTAAAGAACTATTTGACTATATTTCATAAGGTACACCGAGCAACTATACTTTAGTCATATTTCATGAAATATGCCGAAATGTAGATTAGGCCTGAATTATTAGACAAGTAGTACCCATGATTTAGTTTGCGCCTATATACTGAGATAAATAGTATCCACGATTATTTTAGGACCATGTGTTTAGACAAATGGTACTCTAGGTCTGAATCCTAAGGCAAGCGGTACCCATGTTTTCACCTTCATAAACATGTTATGTGGACCCATTTTAATTCTGTTACAAACAAAAAACAACAAAACACGCCACACTTTAGACACAAGGGTGCAGTATAAGAGTGAATGTCAAATTGCTATTATTCGGCCAGACAAGAAAAATCTCAACAGTTTGCAATGGGTGCTTTAAGCTAGCAGTCTTCCTTATATTACATTGCATAGAGATGGTCACGCACTGGTAGATCTTTTTATAGGTTTTGCAAAATGTCTGAAAACAAATTTAAGAATTATAGAGACAGACAAATCATCCGTGCGAGGGTATTTGTGAAACAGGATACGACAAATAATCAAAATTACATTAGCCATTGAAGCCGTCACTTGATCTGTAAGATTCTCATCCTACTAACAGGATATATTGGGGATAAAAGGCTAAAATCACGGGTTAAGGTAGTCACATGGAGACAACACCACTATCGTCTTGTGTGACAATTCATCTGTAACTTTGTTATCAAATCTATCATAATGAATCTACTCTCGATATTCGAAAATTAATTTTTATTGAAACTTAAGGAGGCGCTGATCGGTGTTACGAACAAGTGACACAATTTGATATCCACCAGTGATGTAATGAAAAGAGACTTACCTCTGTATTGTACGGGCTACTTCAATAACATTGATGGTTGTTATACAAAGCTGTTCCATCTACAACTAACCAGCTCTTGTAAATAACTTCGTACATCTGCAAAATACCTGAACCCCTGTATCACTAATTGTTGCCATGACTTTTATTTGACAAACTTGTCTACACTTTTTTTAATAAACTGGATGTGTTTTGTTTTCGGGAAAAAGCCTAGGTAAGTAAGAACAGAGACCCGACATGGACAGATGGTTAAGGCACTCGACTCGTAATCCGAGGGTCGCGGGTTCGAATCCTCGTCACTCCAAACATGCTTTCAGCCGTGGGAGCGTTATAATGTTATAGTCAATCCCACTATTCGTTGGTAAAAGAGTAGCCCAAGAGTTGGCGGTGGGTGGTGATGACTAGCTGCCTTCTCGCTAGTCTTACACTGCTAAATTAGGAACGGCTAGAGCAGATAACCCTCCTGTAGCTTTACGTGAAATTCAAAAACAAACAAAACAAAAGTGAAAACATAATGTGTAAAATTATCTTCATACTTACAGAAATAGGGATTTGGGGGGACAAAACCCCCAAGGTTAGAGGGGGTTACCGTATGATAGTAGGATAAATTAGATGCCACAAAGTTGGAGTAAAATTCTCTTCAGATCTCCTGTAAATAATACTTTGGGAACAAGAGTTAATGGATCATTCTATGATAATGATATAACGCAAGATTATAGGTACCACCTAACAAGAAAGATTTTTTTTCATATTTCTCGGGATGGACTAACTTATTAGTAGACGTTATGGATTTTTGGACATCAATACCAACAGGTTAATATGGCCAAGGACAACTGATAGTCAACAAAAACGGTAAAAATAACATCTTCACGCAGTCTATACCTTATTAATTGATTACCATACATTACGTTAAAAGATTATTCGATTCATAAAAGCATCGACTAAGAAACAGTGGTTAGCTTTAAAATGATGTTAAATCTTAAATAGAGAAGAAAAGCAGTAAATATCGTAGTGGATAAACACAGTAAAATAAAATCAGTAAATGTATTAGTGCTAAAATAACAGTTGTAACATGAAAAGACCAGGAACAATTAGGTTAATTCAGTTTAAGTGGATATAAACGTACCGTGTAAAGCCTTCAAGTAGGACTTTCCTGTTGAAATCAACTGTCGAGCACATGGATTAAACTTTTCCAAAATGTTCTGAAATAAGAAAGACAGTTATTAGAAAATTTCAAACGTTTAATGTACTTTAAATAACATTTCTAGAATAGTGAAAACATTTTCGTCACATGTTGGTACAATATCAATATTTTTATAAACACGAACGTCTGAAGTTTTATCGGTGTTTTTTTAAAATTAATTTTGGATACGTTTTATTAGGATTAAACTTTCATTTGACAAAGTGATCACCTATTTTTCCGATTGATTTTGTAAAGATCAGATATATTTTTAATGGTTAACTTAATTAACTGATATGTTTGATATTAATTCAAATAACATTTGTGATTACTTAGAATACTAATGGATCTTCTATGATTTGAAAATCAGATTTTGCGATTTATTTGGCTAAAAGTGTTTCGTCCACTAGCTGAAACTTGTTAGATGTGTAAATCACGTACTTATATGGCAGTAGTAGTTTTTCTTACAGCATCACGACACATTAGTTGGAGTAAAGCTAGATACCTACATAAAACAAATTAAACATTTATCCAGTAATAATTACATCTAATGTAACACGATTAGAATGCGTTAGTTCACCATTTGGCAACCCTCGTTGTTAGTAATATCTTGGTCGTAACCCCGATAACATCTGACGAAGTTCAGCCAGATTACATTTTAGCTTAAAACTGCTTTAGGATTAATTAACAATACAAGATCTTCGTAATAATGAACATAAGATTAATAATGACATTAAACAATTTAATTCAATTAAATAAACTCGAGTAATGAAGAACACTCATATAATATCTAGAGAAACATTATATTAGTCCAAACTGTACTTTATCAGTACATTTCTGGTCCAGTAAAGATATCGAAAGGATAGCTCCTCTAACCGTCTTTTCGAATAATCATAGAATTATACTAGCAGGTAATTGCTGGTCATATATAAACCTATGTTGTATTTTCTACCAAGTTTCCTACTCGAATAATAAAAGACAAGCAAAAAGGCTATTGAAGTTGATTGTCATCTTCCACCAACCCAGTGGAAGCCCACACCCTTCCCATCAAAACAAACTCACCACTTATCTAGAATATTGATGAATGAGGCTTTATATCACCTCATAAAGGTCATCATAAAACACGCCAATAAGAGACACTAAAGAAGGCTTTTCACCATCTACTAGAAACTAGCGGGTTATCTAGGATTTCTGTGCATACGGGATCAATACAGATTTCGTAAGCCGTTACACACGTACACTTTCCCCGGTTGAAAGTTTATCATGTGATCCAGCAGTTGATCCTTCCTGTAACTAGGAGCTTTTATATAATTGAGACAGGATGTACATATTTTAAAAATTATCTAAACAAGTCTACTCCGACAGAATCAAAACTATCGATGAGAAAAAACAAAATTCTTAAAAAATATTTTATGCAAAAAGTTTGCAATTTTTAGGTCAATTCTTGAACAAGAACACGAAATTTGTAAGAAGAAAACAGATGGTCATGTTAGTTCACGTTTTTAGCTACCAGTAGAATCTTATCTTGTTATCAGCTATATCTATAATGTTGTATATTGGTTTAATTCAGATGTTAGCTAGAAGGCATGTGACATTAAGATCAAGTCAGTTCGAGAAGTATCTAGAATAAGTGGAGATTATGAATACGATGTTCCGTAAAGTATCGAGCGGCTACTTAAGGAATGAATTTAAAGACAGTTAAGAAAATAGAGTGAATAATTTTTCAAGATAGAGTTGAGTCAATCAATGTGTTATCGTGAAGCATTTGGATGTGTTTGTTAACGCACTTGTACAGGCTGATTATTTTACGTCGATTAGCGCCATTGTAACGTAGGCCTATAACAACTTACGGCAGTGTACAAGTTTGAAAACTTGTACAAAAGTAACTTAAAGAAAGTAATTTGAGTATATCAAGTGGACTGGATGTTGAATTACATTCAGATATTTTAAAGAACACACCAATAAAAGAAAGACGTTACAACAATATTTTAAATTTAGATACAGTAGACATTACGACACTAACATTAAATTTTTACTTAATAAAACTATTATTTTAAAGGTCGAATTGAAAAGAAAATCAAATGAAAAATTTATCCAGCATAAGAATATGTTTATACTAGCATAAATGACTAAAACTCAACTTAGATTGAGTGAAAACAGACTCGTCTTCAATCAGCTAATAGAATTAGCCATTTATTACATATATAAATCTGTAGTGGTCTAGTATCAAGGGAATTAAAACAAATCTTCGAGCTAATCTCCATATTATACTAAAAATGTTCTAGAAAATTTGTTCCACGTGGTTATAGGAGCCTTCTAATTAAGACTATTCAATTACTTTCTTTAGTTCCGTGTAGTTTTTTTTTTTATTATTCAAGAGTTATTTTAATAAGTCAGGGTTTTAACTCGAAAATACAAAAACGCTCTCTTTAAAGCCGTAATATAATAGTATATACGTGGATAAAAAAGAATTAGGCTAATAATAAAATTACAAAAGAAATCAATGAGAAATAGTTCTCTCTTTGATTATGGTTTAAATTTTAAAGAAACAAAGTAAAGTGCACTCCAATATCTTAATGCTTCTTGGCTTGTAAGAGCAACGGTCGTCGTAAACATTTTCATTTATACAACAAAACTTTTTAAACTTGATTACCTTAAAAGGTAAGAATTTAGTCGTAATATTTGAGGGTTTTTTGTTTTTTTCTTAATAGTAATGAAGTTAACTTTTTAAAGGCTGTCTGAATATGTTAGATATTTATGTAGATATACAAACCAGCTCTTAATTATCGTGAACTTTATTCTTTTTCGAAGTTTTTAAATTCTCAGTCAAATATACAAAAATCATAAAACGGAAAAACTCAGTCACGACGATTAGTTACACATGTCAAGAGTCAAGTGAAGGTCAAAGCTTATACTTTAGTCATGTCCTAAACATTAAAAACACGCTTACACAAGCGAAAGTGAACTAACCGGTTTATGACACTTACAAATAGGATAGTTCTACAATATGGCGTTCTTAAACAAGTCACAGTAGAGAAATCTGTAGCTGGGGATTTAAGAACAAGCCACAATACACATGCTCGTTTACCTAAGGAGTTAGAAATAAGTCACAGTACAAAAGCACATTTAGTTAGAGGTTTAACAACACGCTTAGCTAGATATATTACATCATACTTTGGTAAAAAAATTTTTGCGACACTTTTTGTTTGTTTGTTTGTTTGGGAATTTCGCACAAAGCTACTCGAGAGCTATCTGTGCTAGCCGTCCCTAATTTAGCAGTGTAAGACTAGAGGGAAGGCAGCTAGTCATCACCACCCACCGCCAACTCTTGGGCTACTCTTTACCAACGATTAGTGGGATTGACCGTAACATTATACACCCCCACGGCTGGGAGGGGCGAGCATGTTTAGCGCGACGCGGGCGCGAACCCGCGACCCTCGGATTACGAGTCGCACGCCTTACGCGCTAGGCCATGCCGGGCCACGACACATTTTACTACCAGCTGCATTATTATTAGATTTTTATATCGATCAACAGAAGACAGCCTATTCTTGTTCTCAGATCCTCGTACTTTTCTGTGGTTAATAGCCGTTAAACAGGTAAATTTGTTAGGCCTACGTGGAACAGTGATACAAGCTGCTAAATTTAGATTATTTTCAAAGCTATATATCAAATGCATGCTTGTGTTTTAAACTGACTACATTTTGGCACATTGCCAGTTTCTCTTGGTGTAAGTGTTGAACTTCAGAAGTTGAAACAGTTTCTTTACTGAATCTTTTCGATGTTATTCATTTTAGATTTGACACTTATTGCACACTAATTAATTAGTTTCTCAGTATTAAATACCAGGTTCGAATTATTTATATTTTCATACATGTCATTACAACGATTTTTTTACTTTTCTATGCGAGCTACAAACTTGATTAATTTTATAATTTTGATCATAATTTACAGAATACTTCGGTTTTTGTGACGTTTACCAATAAATAAAAAAACAATTACTGAACGAATCTACACTTAGTTATTATGATAGATTTATAAATATTTATAAAATATGGCCTTATTAACAGTTACGTTATGATGACATACTTGAAGTAAAAATGTTCTCTCAAGACGGCTGGTACGGGTATTAGTACTTTACTTAAAATAAAATACAGAACAACGTTTCGACCAGTTTAACCCAAGATGACCGAAGAAGGTTGAAACGTTGTTCTGTATTTTACTTTAAAGTGCTAATACCCATACCAATCGTTTCGATAATACATTTTTACGTCTAACTTTTAACAAGAAAATTTGCGTGACAGTTACGTCTAAGGTTTCTGAACAAGTATAGAATTAAACTTGTGGTGGTTAGTTTCATGCTTTCATAACAATATACCATGAGATGTGCGTGTTTATCAAACGCTTGTCCTCAAGGTACGGAAACAGATTGTCTTAGGTTTACTTCTAACAGTACTGTCTTTTCTCTATTCATCTATTTTCCCTGTAGGTTTGCCTGTACTTTTCTAGGAGACGTTTAACAAATATGTTTCCCCAGACAGTTGCGAGTTGTTCAGTAGGGAGTTTAACCTTCTCTGTTAATGAGGAAGAAATATTAAATAGTTTCCGTTGTCTGACGTCAGCTTCAATCTAGGTATCGACTGTTTTTAAGTGGAAAAGTCACCTAAAGTAGTCAATGTCACATACTATATATCAGAGTTGAATGTCAGAAATTTGTACGTTATCACTGCTCATGATCGAATGTCCATAGTCAGTTATTCTTAGGGGTTCTACTGGCACGTTCAAATAGAGAAATTAGTTTCTGTGAGAACACACGCGTTGAGCACGAACTGCTGAATTATGAAAAATAATTAAACCCAAGAAGTGAGTATTCGAAACACGAGTAGGTTCGTGAAAGCAAGCACCGTAAAACTGATGACCATTCCCGTGGCCGAACGTATGTTTACCTAAACATGGGATCACGTTCCAAATTACTGTAGAATAGAAGAACTGTGTAGCTTTACTGGTGTAGTAGAATTGTTTTAACACAGCTACGGTAGCTAGAACCACGTTGCGTTGACTACAGAGCGACCCCCAACTAAGTAGATAACCAAGATGAGGACGATAGAGCGACCCCCCAACTAAGTAGATAACCAAGATGAGGACGATAGAGCGACCCCCCAACTAAGTAGATAACCAAGATGAGGACGATAGAGCGACCCCCCAACTAAGTAGATAACCAAGATGAGGACGATAGAGCGACCCCCCAACTAAGTAGATAACCAAGATGAGGACGATAGAGCGACCCCCCAACTAAGTAGATAACCAAGATGAGGACGATAGAGCGACCCCCAACTAAGTAGATAACCAAGATGAGTACGATAGAGCGACCCCAAACTAACTACACAATAAATTGATAATTTTTTTTATAACAGTTCCATTTTCAAAATTAAACACATTATATTTATAGAAAACAATGATGTCATAAGTAAATTAAACAATATAGTTTATATATTTGAGATTATGGATCTTTTGTTATCATGAAAAGACAGATCATTAACTATGACATATCTAACATGACTACTGAAGGGCAGATGATTCCTATGTACAGTAGAAACATTACTATAAATCGAGTATATATGAAAATGACAAATGAAAGAATGGATATCCAGGTCAGAATACTTGAAGACAATGAGCAAGATAAATGTATGTCAAGCCATTTTAAAAGTTCTATTAACACACTATAATCGTTTAAAGTCTTATAACAACGAAGAACCAGCTTACAACGTAAAACGATGTCGGATTATCTTATAAAGTATTATTGATTGGATACTGGTGGAGCTAATACTTTAGATATATCTATAACTTAGTTTTATTGATGGCCTCTAAGGTGATGAGGTCGTGGGTACGTTGTGCTTGAAACTAAGTAATGATTAAGATATGGTTTTAATACCTTAATCCAAGAAATAGAGTTCTGCTTCTAAATATAACAGACAAGTAACGTACAGGAATTACTCTTCTGGGAAGAAGACCACGGTAATTCACTACTTCCAAACTTGCTTGGAGCTACTAGATGGTCTTAAATATACAGGAAGAGGAATACAAGATAAATATAATTTTTTAAAGGCTGTCAACTATTTATCTTTTGTTTTCCGCATACATATTATATAACATGTATCCTTTCAGTAAGGCCTTGCAACAATTAAGGTACCAATGTTCTGTGTTTCTGGATGTACAAACTGTGTTCCCGCTGTGACACACAAAGCGATTAAAAAAACAACCTACTGACGTCAGGAAATCGACTTCCTAACTGATGTTTATCAGCTAATAAATCAATGTTTTACAATTTAGACAGAATGGTACTTTACTATTTGTACTGCAGCGTATATTCTTAACAGCTTATTTAACGAGTTCTTATCAATACCAAATTCCAAGACTTCCCTCATAAAATGAGGGGCTGTTAAGTAATATTAGAGATAAGTATATATTTATTCAGTACATCTTACATTATTTTTTAGCTTTTACTTGGTGGCGCTATTTGGTTTGTTTTGAATTTCGCCCAAAGCTACACGAGAGCTATCTGCGCTAGATGTCCCTAATTTAGCAGTGTAAGACTAAAGGGAAGGCAGCTAGTCATCACCACCCACCGCCAACTCTTGGGGTACTCTTACCAACGAATAGTGGGATTAACCGTCACATAACACACCCACGACTGAGAGATTTGAACCCACGACACTCAATCTCCTTACCATACCCGGCCAGGTGGCACTGTTAGCAAGTTTTTATACCAACAACGAAACTGGTTAATTTAACAAGTCTTAAATTGTACAAAATGTTTTACAAAATTTCCATTTCTGAATCTTAAAAGAACAATCATATCTGTAGTATAAAATGATTTAAGTAAATTAAGCAAGATAGTTTACATATTTGAGATAGTGGATCTTTTATCATTTACTGATCCAGTGTTCCACATATACTAAGTACCACGAAAAGTAATGATTTCTCTCTCAACGTTCACGAGAATTAAATTAACACAGTAGAATATTATCAATTTGTAACAAAGTTATCGTTGTGAAATATATCGCCCCCTAGCGATGTGATTTAGATCCAGTAGTTTTAATTTCGTGGTTTTATCCTAAACTTATATTAATATCGTTCTTCTAAAACAATACAAATAGTGATTTATCATAAAATGTTACTCTGATAAAATTCTAATCTTTTCCTTTCTTCTATTAAACTCCAATTCTATTCGATGAAGTTATATACCTTGTGAATATTTTTCTATGTCGATATACACACCTATACACAACATTACAGACTCATTCGGAAGTACTCGGAGGCATTTAAAAACGGTCACTTTAGAGCTTAGTGGTAGTTGCGTAGTAATATCGTGTAAAAGGTAGTAATGATGTCATGAAGAGTAATTTAGTCGTCTGTTAGTACGGTGTGAAAACTGGTGAAATATCAAGCAATGATGTCATGAATGGTAACTTAATTGTATGTTAGTACAGTGTGAAAGCTAGAAAACTATTGGATAATGATGTCATGAAGGCTAATTTAGTTGTGTTAGTATGGTGTGAAAGCTGGCAAAATATTGAGTAATGATGTTATGAAGGCTAGTTTAGTTGTATAGTAAAATGTAGATAATGTTCTGATCAATGTTAACTCCGTTTTATAGTATGGTGTGATAGTTGACAAACTATCGAGTGATATAGAGAACAAGGAGAGGCGGAAATTCACATTATTTAGGTAAAACCTTTGTAAATAATACCCAAAATCAATATTTAATTTTACTGTTTAAACTTTATCTATGCTCAGACTCTCAGTTGTTTCTTTCAACTCGAAGCCAATGTTTTGAGGATAGACTCGAGCTGCAAAGCCAACTAATGAAGATAGCCCCAGGTGGGATGCTGTGGTAAAAAAGATCGATGTTTAGTAGCATAGTGCAGTGAAAGTTGCAAATCGCAGAGGTAAAACGGAGATTCGTGGGACTCAATATACAAGCTATGAACTGGAGAAGTTCAGAGCCAGAATACCATGGGTGAATGGGGCCAATATCTTCAAGACAGGAGTATATGGTGGAGCACTATGGACGGAAATCACACTTTGTGGGCGAAAGGAGGTTGGTTGATTCAAGGAACCGGACAAGAAGAACATTAACCATCCTTTTTAAGACATCAAAAAGACAAGTTGTCAAAGGAATCGGACGATAATTAGATGGAATTTTGGAATCCTTCTCATACTTAGAGAAATGTAGGACAATAGCCTTGCATCAAGCATCATGAAAAACATTCTCCTTCTAGAGTAGATCAAAAACAACCTGAAGAAGAGCAAGAAAAGCAGGAGAGAGAGAGAGAGATAGTACAATATCTCATAGTGAACATCATCAGATCCGGCCGATTTGTTGCCAGACCAATAAAGATCAAGGAACAATTTTAGTTGTGCAGACAAGCAACATGAAAGAAAAGCTATTGTTCCGTCCGACACATGGCGGTCAAGAAAGCAGGGGAAGAGAGAAATATTTAAAAAATAAGCAAAGTTCTCGTCAACAGTATCGGCGATGCTCTGCATCAGAAACTTCCTGATCATTAGAGAACAAGATGAAGATGGGATGAGAAGCATGCTGCTAATTGACTTTTCAAATCTTGTCCCATATAACTTCGTAATTGGTGATAGAAGAGTTGTTAATTGTAGACTTAATCCAATATTCCTTTCAACTGTGTAGCATGGGCATGGGCCTGCTGGAAAGCAATGTTATAAAAAGGAGTGGGGTATCTACAAGTTATCCCAGGCCTGTTTCTGAGCCTTCCCTACCACCTCCTTGCAGGCTGGAAACAATCATAGACAAGAATAGTGTGGAAAAAGTGTCGATGTTGTATGTATAGAATGAACAACTATTTGAATAATGTGACCAGTTACTGCATCCACGTAGCCGCTAATACATTGTAAACCAAAGACATCAGGGTCGATTTTGAGAGAGAGAGAGAGAGAGAGAGAGAGAGAGAGAGAAAGAGAGGTGAAAGAGCGCAAGTCAGCCTGGTTCAACTCCCCTCGTGGAGGTGACATCGACCACGGCCAGTATATCTCAAAAATATAGGAAAATGATCACTGCCTTTTAGTTTACGGTTATCCCTCCAAGAAAAACGAAGGGGAACATGTATAAATCAATAGCAGTAAAAGATTGACTAGACATATGAAAGTATGTAAGAGAACCAGTACTAAAGACAGATTGTAATCTGAGAGCATACAATCCAGAATGACCCCTCTATAATCAATATCAGGACCATCCTAGAGGGGATTGTGCACATTAGTCTCCCAAGATGAAAAAGGTGAGAAGGCAACTGTTCTAAGAATGCATCCAAGTCTTAATGATCACAAGTCTCCCCATAAAAAAAAGTAAAAAGAACAAACAGTGATAGTACAACCCAAGAAAACACCCATGAGGCAGTAACTATCCGTGTATCGAGTGGTACAGACAAGGTAGGTGGACACGTGCTGGTTGACCAACAGTACCATCCTTCCGTGCACTCGTCTATCACACAAACTGTTATCTGGCATAAAGAAAACGGGTGGAAGGTAACTGTGTCGACAGGTTTCAGGAATTATTCCTATAAGGAAAGACACACAAGATGATAGGAATGAATCAAAAGACACACAAGATGATAGGAATGAATCAAGGCCTTAAAGTTATTCAGATTACAATAGACTTTAAAGAGGCCATTTTTACTTAGGTTGTTTGTTTTGTTTATATTTTGCATTTCGTGCAAAGCTACTCGAGGACTATCTGCACTAGCCGTTTCTAATTTAGCATTGTAAGACTAGAAGGAAGGCGGCTAGTCATCACCTCTCACCGCCAACTATTGAACTACTCTTTCACTAATGAATAATGGGATTGACCATCACATTATAACGCCCTCACGGCTAAAAGGTCGAGCATGTTTGGTGTGACGGGAACTCGAACCCGTGACTCTCAGATTACGAGTCAAACGCCTTGACCGCCTGGCCATACTGGGCCTTTACTTAGATGGAGATCCCTACTATTTACAACCACGCCTTTATTAGGAGGAGGTTTGTCGATCGACCTCCATGGAACCTGCACTGGGTCGAGTGGGCAGATCGTTGTCAGAAGACGTAGATTTCAACCACGAAGGGCATGAACAAACATTCTGCATCTCTGGACCACAGAAGGTGGACCCGAACAGACATCAGAAGGCAGGACTGAAGGTTGATTCATTCATTTAGTGTTTTATGGCACAAAGTAGCTAGGCTATCTGCGCCAAACGTCCAGTAAAAAGGCAAAAATAAATTAAATGTAGTAAAATACATAAAAGGGAATGAAGGTAAAACAAAACATCATTGAAAAACAGAAAAAGTACAAAACCAATGTTGAAACCTAGTCTACAATGTTAAAAGAGAAAGCAGAGTAAGAGAAGTTGTAAAGGACTTCCTGTAGCAAAATGGTAATGATTATAACACGCCAGGAAGACTAACAGGTAAGTACAAGAACCACCGTCAGTCATCTGAAGTTGATATTTCCAGTCCTGATTCCTGGTTATGTGTCATTATGGCCATTACTAAAAGGTAAAGTAATAAAAGTGTTAAATGACATGCAGCAAAAGTGTAATAACAACTCGCTAGGGCAACTAACGGGTAGTTCAAACGGATAGTTCAAACAGCAGCGTTAGTCACCTGAAGTTGGCCTTTCCATTCCTGGTGTCGAGTTATTTAATGTTCTGGCCATTTTACAATGTCAAATTGAACTACAGAGATTGAGACTGAAAAGGGAACCACAATTAAAAAGGTGTAATGAATAAATAAACATTTAAATGAGGTTAAAAAGATTAATGGCCATTAAAAAACTAAAACACTGTCCAATGTCACAGACAAACCCTGGGACAGAACATGTTTAAAATAGTGCCGTCGTTGAGAGTCGTAACGATGGCAGGAAAGTAAAATGTGGCTTATTGTGACATGAGTGTTACACAGACAACACATCGGTGCATCAGTCCCAGATAAAAGAAAACGATGAGTTAAAAACTGTGACCAATGCGTAGTCTAGTTAGAACAACTTCCTTCTTCCGAACCTTACGGAAGCTAGACGGCCAAAGCCCAATATAGGATTTTATTTGAAAAAGCTTGTTGTCACGTTGCTCACTCCAAGTGGACTGCCAGCTGGCACGAGCCGAGCCTTGAGTACAGGACCATAGTCCATGTATGGAATAGGCACAGTGGTGATAGTGCCAGAGCAGATAGATTTAGCTGCAATGTCTGCAAGCACATTCCCGCGAATACCAACGTGGCCTGGTATCCAGAAAAACTGGATAGAAGTAGATGTTAATGAGAAATGAGCCAGTTGGTTCTGAATATCAGTGAGAACAGAGTGTGAACCAACGTGAAGTGATTCCAAGGCCAGCAGAGAACTAAGGGAGTCGGTATAAATAGTGCAGTCAGAGTACTGCTCAGCTTCAATATGATCCAGGGCAAGAGATATGGCGTACAGTTCAGCAGTGAACACAGAAGTTGTAAAGAGGATTCTGCGTGCAACCACCGAACCGCAAACCATGGCAGAGCCCACAGAGTCACCTGATTTTGAACCATCCGTATAAATTGGAATAGAAAGGGCGTTCGAAAGATGTTCAGTAAATAAAAGACGGTACTTCCAATCGAGAGTATCTGCCTTTTTCAGATGACTTAAAGAAAGGTTACATCTGGGGGGTGTAATAAGCCATGGGGGAGATGGGCTGACCAGTGGATTCTGCAATGTTTCCCAAGGACAGACCCAATTCATCCAATTGTGCCTTGATTAAAAGGCCAAAAGGAGCAATAGCAGATCGTCTGTTTTGAAAAGGTAAGGCCCACTGAGGAAGGAATACACATCCCCAGGTGGGATGCTTTGGTAAGGAGCGAAGTTTTGAGATTCCACATATAAGCTCTGAACTGGGGAGGTGCAGAAAGCCCCAGTGCAGAGTCGAAGTCCTTGATGATGAATGGGGTCCAGCATCTTTAAGGCCAAGGGTCTGGCAGAGCCATAGACCATTGATCCATAGTCGAGTTTCGAACGAATAAGAGCACGATATATCTTTAACACAGAACATCAATCCGCTCCCCAACTGGCAATAGAGAGGACATGGAAGATGTTCAGCGCTCTTGTGCATTTGACCCGTAGCTGCTTTAAGTGTGGTATAAAGGTCAGCTTACGGTCAAAGATAAGCCCCAAAAACTTGGTTTCAGGGACCACTGGCAGCGAAACTTCACCGATACGGAGTTCAGGATCAGGATGGATACCCCGTTGGCGGCTAAAGTGCATGCAAACGGTTTTAGAGAGAAAAATTAAAGCCGTTCGCCATAGTCCAATTCAGTACACGATTGAGGGCAGTTTGTAGTTGCCGCTCAATATATCTCATGTTCGACGACTGAGACGAGATGTGAAAGTCGTCAACACGGAGCCCGTTTGCAACAGTGAGAGGGAGTTGTTCAGTGATGGCATTTATCTTTATACTGAAAAGTGTGACACTCAAAACAGCCCTGAGGGACTCCAAGTTCTTGTACAATAGAACGGGAAAGTGTCGAACCCACACGAACTTGGAATCTCCTGTCCATTAAAAATTTTTTAATAAAAATAGGTAAATGGCCACGTAACCCATATATATGGAGGTCTCGCAAATGTCATACCTCCATGTTGTGTCATAAGCCTTCTCAATGTCAAAGAATATTGAAACAAGATGTTGGCGTTTGAGAAAGGCTTCTCTGATTGATGTTTCAAGTCGAATTAGGTGGTTCGTGGTGGAATGCTGTCGTCGAAAACCACATTGGGTGGGCGAGAGGAGGTTGTTTGATTCGAGGAACTAAACAAGATGAGCATTAACCATCCTTTCTAAGGTCTTACAGAGACAGCTCGTCAAAGCAATTGGACGGTAGTGTGAAGGAATCTTTCCCAGGTTTAGAGAAGGGTAAAATAATAGCCTGGCGCCAGGCATCAGTAAAAACATTCTCCTGCCAGATCTGGTTAAAAGCAAGTAGAAGAATATCAAGAGAAGCAGGAGAGAGATAGCACAGCATGTCATAGTGTACATCATCAGGTCCAACAGATGTACTGCCAGACCGATGAAGGGCCATTTTCAGTTCCACCCATGTAAAGGGACAATTATAGTAAAAAAAGACAGTCAGTTCGAAAGAAAAGAGGTGAACGCTCTGCCCGGGTATTGATGGCCAAGAAGGTGGAGGAACAAGCAGAAGTGCTAGATATCCGGCAAAAGCTTTCACCTAGAGTATCGGCGATGCTCTGGACATCAGCTACCTCTTTGCCATCAGAGGGCAAGATGGAGAGGGGACAGAATTGTAGTACCCACTGACCTTTCGAATCCTGTCCCATACGACCTTGGAACTGGTGGTAGAAGATATGCTAGTTGTGAATTTAATCCAAGATTCCTTCTGGCTTTGACGTCTTACCCACCTAGCATGTGCACAGGCCCATTGGAAAGTGATGCGGTTCGAAAGTGTTGGATATCTACAGAAAGTATCCCAGGCCCGTTTTTGAGCCTTCCGTGCCAAGTGGCAAGCAGGATTCCACCACGGACGAGGATATCGTGGAAATTGTGTCGAGGTTTTAGGAATACACTGAGCAACTGTTTGTATAATACAGCCAGTTACCGCTGCCACACAGTCGTCTATTGATGGCTGTTTCACGATGGCAAGAGCAAGTTCTGTGAGAGCAGTGAAACTGGACCAGTCTGCCTGATCCAGCTTCCACCGGGGCACGCGGGTAGGGTGGCATCGACCACGACCAGTCTCTCTCAAAAGTATAGGAAAATGATCACTGCCTAATGGATTATTGTCAACCCTCCATGAAAAATGGGAAAATAATAAAAGGAAGCAAACCGAGAGATCAATAGCGGTAAAGAACTGACTAGGTGCGTGAAAATAAGTGGAAGAACTAGTACTGAAAAGAAAAAAAATTGTGATCAAAGAGCATACACTCTACAGAGCGACCTCTCTATTAATAACAGCACTTCCCCAGAGGGGATGATGTCCATTAAAGTCCCCCAGGATTAGAAATGGAGACGGCAACTGTTCAACGAGAGCATCAAGGTATGATTGATCATGTCTCTCCAGGGGCCAGGTAGAGAAAACAAACAGTGATGGTATGACCCAAGGTAACACGGATGGCTACGGCCTCCAAGGGTGTGTTGAGTGACAAAGACAGGGTGGGGACATGTTGATCAACCAATGGTGCTACCCATCCATGTACTCGTCCATCACGCAGCTTGTCATTTCTGTATAGAGAATACTCCCAAATGGTGACTGTATCAGCAGGTTTTAGAAATGTTTCTTGTAAGGAAAAACATACAGGATGGTGGGAAGCAATCAGTGTTTTGATATCATCCAGATTAGAATGTAAACCTCGACAGTTTTATTGTATCAAGGTGGCCATTTTTAATGATGGGTAGGTGAAGTGGCTGGAGAACCCTTCTGTTTAGGACAACGTCTTTTTTCCTTACTGTCCTTATTCGGAGAAGGTCTATTGACCTCCATGGATTCTGCTCTGGGTCGATTGAGCAGGTCTTTGTTGTTGGAAGGGGATTCCAGTGACTGAGGACGCGAACGAATGATTGTTTTGCATCATGGGGTTGGAGAAAAAGATGTATCAGAAGTAATGTCTGCATTTGAAACCAAAGGATGTGGATCTTGAGATTTGTTGGACTGTATGGGAGGAACATAGATGGGTGTATAAGTCGATTCATCAACCTTTTTAACCATGGAGGTCAAAAGGCTTTTCATTTGTTTTGAGAACGATTCTCTCGGAGGTACAGAGAGATCTGTCTGCACTCCCACTGTAGTTGTGGAACGAAGTGCAGCAGCATATGTCCGAGATGGAGTGGCGGACAGCAATTTCCGAGCCTCACAATAACTAATCTTATGGGTCATTTTCAAACGCTGCATCTCTTTTTCCTCCAACCATTTTGGGCAAGAACGAAAGTAGGAAGGGTGGGAACCATTGCAGTTGACACAATGTGGGTCCGTGTGACCCTCATAGGCATCGTGGTCCTTGCCACCACAACGAGCACATGTCAGGGAACCACGACAGGACGTCTTTGAGTGGCCGAACCTCTGACATTGGAAACATTGAAGAGGGTTTGGAATGTACGGCCGTACCCTGCAAATTAGATAACCTACCTTAATGGCGGCAGGTGCACGTGGTGATGTAAATTTCAAAACGAGGATATTTGTTGGCAGTGTAATTCCATCTTTGTGAGTGGAGATGTGCCTCACTGCAGAAACTTCTTGAGTGGAGAGACCAGCGAGAATCTTTGACTCGGGGACGTTCTTCAAGCCCCTCTCAACAATAACTCCTTGTGATGAATTCAAGATAGCATGAGGGATAACCTCAATAGGTACATCCCCAATTACCTTTGAATTCAAGAGAAGCTCATTGTGTTGGGATTAGAATGTTTCAACCAATATGTCTCCAGATCGAAGCTTCTTTACTGACTTTGGAGAGCCAGCAAGCAGCAAGTCCCTCTAGTTCCTTCTGAATAAAAAAGGGGGCATTTGCCCTAAAGGTTTTTCTGAAAGAGAATGTAATATAAGAAAATGGGGTACAGGTGCTACAGATGTTGAAGATTGCTGCTCAGAGTCTTCAAGACGTGGTCGTTTACGTATTGACTGTTTTTTCACTATTTTAATTTTTTTATTGGAGGATCCATAGGAAAAAAGGAAAATTTCGGTACCCACTGACCCCACCCACCATGGAGCCCTTCGAGGAGATGCACTACAATGTCATGCAAGGACATTGTAGCAACGCCAGGGTTTCGTGAGCACTATACCCAAACACCAGCGTCAGACACAATGTCCACAACACTTGCTGAGAAGATCGAACACTAGTACTTGGTTGACCCTAGCTCAAGTGGGCCAGCCGATTGACCCAAGGGGGCCACCCAAAGGCCGCCCGTCTACAGGAATTCAAGGCCAAAGTGGTGTGTTAGGGTTGGACCCCTCAACCACCAGGATCCTCTCCTCCCCTTCACGGGTCGCCACGCACGGCAAACACGTGGGTGGATGTTTAGATCCCAGAAGAGGTAAACTGAAACAGAACCTTCCCTGGGAGGTCCCCTCACCATGAACAGGAATCCTCACCGAGGGTGGACTGAAAGAAATAGGCTCAGACAGTCATTGGAAGGAATGGGGAGGAAGAGAGACAGAAGTGGACTTTTCAGGTCGTTTATCCATAGAGGGCAAAATACTTTATATAGTTTCACAATCACTGTTGAAGGCGTGGAAAAAATGTCTGCACTATGAAATGGAGTGGGGAACAATAACCTTGGGTCTTGTGGTAAGAAATGTTATGGACAGTGCTTAAACATTGTACATATTTCTTCTCCACCCACTTATGGCAAGATCGGTAGTAAGAGTGGTGGTGGTAATCATCACAGTTGATGCAGTGAAAGTCCATGACACTCGTATGCGTCATGGTCTTTGTCACCACAATGGACATCCATTGAAGAACCATGGCACGATGCCTTCGAATGTCTGAACCACTCACACTGGAAACATTTGAGAGTTAGATAAGAATGGCCACACCTTACAGTACAGATAATCTACATTCTTCTGTCAAGGCGATATAAATGTTAAACTCAACACATTTGTCAGTATCATAATACTGTCCCTGTTAATGGAGATACGGTGCACAGCAGTAATGCCTTAGCTGAAGAAACCAGAAAGGATCTCCGACTATTGGAGGTTTTTCAAATCCCTCTCAGCTATAACTCCTCTGGAGGAATTCTAAGTAGCATGGGAAGCAATCTCAATGGGTATATCCCTAATGGTGTTTGACCTCAGAAGGAGTTTTTTTATACGGGAATTCAAGGCCAAAGTTATATTGGTTGGTTGTGTTGGCGTTTTATGGCGCAAAGCAACTGGGATATCTGCGCCAAACATCCGATAAAAAGTTAAAATTAAAGTAAAATTATTAAAATTCGTAAAAAGGAATCAAGTTAAAACGAAACAGTTTAATTTTAGGATTAAATAAAATTAAATTAAATTTTTATACCTATTTTACAACAGTAAGAGAAAAACTACAGTAATACAAGTTGCAAAGGGCTTTCTGTAGCATAATTTTAATTATAACTCGCCAGGATGACTAACATCAGCGTTAGTCACCTGAAGTTGGCCTCTCCAGTCCTGGTTTCGAGTTATTTGACGTTACGGCCATTTTCTAATTTCATATCTAACTCGCTGTACCTTAATTTTTAAAAATGAATCACATTAAAAAAGGTCTAATTTATAAACTATGTTGTTTTGAATTGAGCACCAAGCTACAGAATGGGCTATCTGCGCTCTGCCCACCACGGGTATCGAAACCCCGATTTTAGCATTGTAAGTCCACAGATATACCTCTGAGCCACTGGGAGGCCTTTATAAACTAAAAACCTAAATTTTTTTAAAGGCCATTAATCTTTTTAATGCTAAAGAACATTTGTAAGGTGGACAAGCGTCACCATCACCAATGACACAGTCTAACATTACGGATAAACTTTGGGACAGAACATGTTTAAAATGGTGCCTTCGTTGAGAGTCCTAATGACAGCAAGATAGTAAAATCTGGCTTATTGTGACCTGAGTGTCACACAGACAACACATTGGTGCGTCACTTCCAGATAAAAGAGGACGATGAGCTAAAAACTGTGACCAATGCATAGTCTAGTTAGTACAACTTCCTCTTTCCAATTATTATTGAAACAAGATAGCCAAAGTCCAATAGAGGGTTTTATTTGGGAAAGCTCGTTTTCACGTTCCTCAATCCAAGTCGACGGAAAACTAGCATGGAGTCGAGCCTTGAATATAGGACCATAGTTCGTGTATGGAATAGGCACAGCAGTAATCGTGCCAGAGCAGACATTTAATTGCGGTGTCAGCGAGCCCGTTCCCGCGATTACCAACGTGGCCTGGTATCCAGAAGAATTGGATAAAGTAGATGTTAAAAGAGAAAAGGGGCAAGTCGGTTTTAAGTATCGGCGAGAACAGGATGAGAACTACCGTGAAACGATTCCAGGGCCAGTAGAGAACTGAGTGAGTCGGTATAAATAGTGCAATCCGAGTACTGCTTAGCCTCTATGTGATTCAGAGCAGGAGAAATGGCTTAAAGTTTAGCAGTGAACACAAACTGTGGAGGGGATTCTGTGCACAACCACCAAACCACAACACACTATTGCAGAGCCCACAGAGACAGGTGATTTTGAACAATCCATATAAATAGAAAGGGAAGGATGTTTCAAAAGATGTTCAGCAAATAGAAGACGGTACTTCTAAGAGTATTTGCTTTTCTCAGATGACTCAAAGTAAGATCACATTTGGAGATTGTAATAAACCATGGCGGGATGGGCTGACCGGTGGATACAGCAATATTATCCAAGGCCAGATCCAATTCATCCAACTGCACCTGGATACGAAGGCCAAAAGGAACAATGGCATATCGTCTTTTCTGAAAATGCATGGCTCACTGAGAAAGGAAAACAACCCCAGTGGGATGCTGTGGTAAGGATCGAAGTTTTGAAGCACACAGTGAAGACAGTTGCAAATAGCAGAGATGTAGAGAAGGTTTATGAGACTATGTATAAGCTCTGGATTGAGGAAGTGTGGAAAGTGCCAGTGCAGATTCGAAGTGGTTGAGTCTAACAATGCAAAATACATATTTTTCATTTACGTTCATTGGCCTTAAGATTTTGGCCAGCAGTGTATAAGGAGGTCTCGCAAAATGCCATACCTCCATGTTGTATCGTAAGCCTTCTGAAAGTCAATGAATATTGATACAAGATGTTTGAGAAAGGTTTCTCTGACATTAAGTTGAATCAGGGTGTCCACGGTAGAGCGCTGTCGTCGGAACTCGCACTAGGTGGGCAAGAGGAGGTTGTTTGATTCGAGGAACAAAACAAGACGAGCATTAACCATCTTCTAAGGTCTTACAGAGACAACTCAAAGCAATTGGACGGTATTTTGAAAGAATCTTGAGATCCTTCCTAGGCTTAGAGAAAGGTAGGACAATAGCCTGCTTCCAGGCATCAGGAAAACATTCTCCTGACAGATCTGGTTAAAAACAATCAGAATAATAGCAAGAGAAGCAGAAGATAGATGGCGCAGCATTTCATGATGTACATCAGGTCCAACCAAAGTACTGCCAGACCAATGAAGGGCCAGTTTGAGTTCCATTAGTGTAAAGGGACGATTACAGTCAGAGACAATCAGCTTGAAAGGAAAGAAACGATTGCTCTATTCGAGTCTTGATGGCCAAAAAGGTGGAGGAAGAAGCAGAAGTGTTAGTTACTGAGCAAAAGCTTTCACCTAGTGTATTGGCGATGCTCTGGGTAACAGCTACTTCCTGGCCATCAGAGAGCAAGATCGAGAGGAGGACAGCGTTATATTGCTAAATAACCTTCCGAATCTTGTTCCAAACGACTTTGAACTGGTGGTAGAAGATATACTGGATGTGAACTTAATCCAAGTTTCCTTCTGGCTTTCACATCTTACCCATTGAGCGTGTGCACGGGCCTGCTGGAAAGCGATGTGGTGCGAGAGTGTGGAATACCTACAAAAAGTATCCCAGGCCCGATTTTGAGCCTTCCATGCCATATGGCAGGCAGAATTCCACCAAGGACAAAGATATTATGGAAACTTGTCGAGGTTTTAAGAATACATTGAGCAGCTGCTTGTATAATACAGTCAGTTACTGCTGCCACACAGTCGTCTATTGATAGCTTACAGACAATGGCAGGATCAAATTCTGTGAGAGCAGTGAAATAAGGCCATTTTACTTGATCCAGCTTCCACCAGGGCACGCGGGTTGGGTGGTATCCACCACAGTTAGTCTCTCTCAAAATTATAGGAAAATGATCACTGCTTTGTGGATTACCACGTCAACCCTCCAAGCAAAATGGGAAAATATTGAAAGGGAGCAAATTGAGAGATCAATAGCAGTAAAAGACTGACTAGGTACATGAAAATAAGTAGAAGAACCAGTACTGAAAAGAGAAAGGTTGTGATCAGAGAGCATACACTCTATGAAGCGACCCCTCCCTATCAATATCAGCACTTCTTCAGAGAGGATGATGTCCATTAAAGTCCCCCAGGATTAGAAAGGGAGACGGCAACTGTTCAACGAGAGCTTCAAGGTCTGATTGATCATATGTCTCTCCAGGGGCCAGGTAGAGAGAACAAACAGTAATGGTATGACCCAAGAAAACACGGATGACTACGGCCTCTAAGGGTGTGTCGAGTGACAAAGACAGGGTGGGCACATGCTGATCAACCAAAAGTGTCATCCCTTCATGCATTCGTCCATCACACAGTCTGTCATTTCTGTACAAAGAAAACCGCCTAAAGGTGACTGTATCGGCAGGTTTCAGAAATGTTTTCTGTAAGGAAAGACATACAGGATGGTATGAAGCAATTAGTGTTTTGATGTCATCCAGAGTAGAACGTAAACCTCAACAGTTCCATTGTATCAAGGTGGCCATTTTTATTAATTTGTAGGCGAACTGATTGGAAAACCCTTCTGTTTACGACCACGTCTTTTTTCTGTACTGTCTTTATTCAAAGAAGTTTTGTCGACCTCCATGGATCCTGCCTTGGGTCGATTGGGCAGGTCTTTGCTATTGGAAAAGGATTCCAGCGACTGAAGACGTGAACGAATGATCGTTTTGCATCTTTGGGTGGGAGAAGATGTATCCGAGGAAATGCCTGTACCTGGAACCAAAGGAAGTGGATCTTGAGATTTGCTGGAATTTATGTTCGGGTCAGATGTGTGTTTAAGTGGATTCATCAACTTTTTTAACCATGGAGGTCAAAAGACCTTTCATTTAGTTTGAAAACGATTTTTTTGGAGGCAGAGAGATCCGTCTGCACTCCTACTGTAGTAGTGGAATGAAGTGTGGCCAGGCATGGCCAAGTGTGTTGAGGCGTGCGACTCGTAATCTGAGGGTCGCGGGTTCGCATTCCCTTCGCACCAAACATGCTCGCCCTTTCAGCCATGGGGGCGTTGTAATGTTACGGTCAATCACACTATTCGTTGGTAAAAGAGTAGCCCAAGAGTTGGCGGTGGGTGGTGATGACTAGCTGCCTTCCCTCTAGTCTTACATTTCTAAATTAGGGACGGCTAGCACAGATAGCCCTCGAATAGCTTTGTGCGAAATTAAAAAAAAACAAACCGAGATGAAGTGGTGGACAGCAGCTTTCGAGCCTCAGGATAAGTAATGTTATGAATCGTTTTCAAATGCTGCACCTCTTTTTTCTCCAACCATTTAGGGCAAGGACGAAAGTAGGACGGGTGAAGGCCATTGAAATTAACGCAATGCGGGTCTGTTTCACACTCACAGGCATCGTGATCCTTGCTACTGCAACAAACACACGCCAAGGAACCACAACATGATGTCTTCGAGTGACTGAACTGCTGACACTGGAAACATCTGAGAGGATTTGGAATGTATGGCCGTACCTTTCAATCAAGATAACCTGCCTTGAGGTGGCAGGTGGACGTGGTGATGTAAATATTAAAATGAAGATATTGGTCGGCATCATATTTCCATCTTTGTGAGTGGAGATACACCTCACTGCAGAAACTCCTCAGGTGGAGAAACCAGTAAGAATCTCTGACTCGGGGATGTTCTTCAAATCCCTCTCAACAATAATTCCTCGTGACGAATTCAAAGTAGCATGGGGTGTAACCTCAATGGGTATATCCCCAATCGCTTTTGAATGCAAGAGGAGTTCACTGTGTTGGGATGTGGATGTTTCAACCAATATGTTACCAGAGCATGACTGGAGAGCTAGCCAGTACTCTAATCCCTTTTGAATAAAAATGGGAGGCATTTGCCCTAAATGTTTGTCTGAAAGAGAATGTAATATAAGAAAATCAGGTACAGGTGTTACAGATGTTGAAGGTTGCTGCTCAAAATCAAGACGTGGTCGTTTACCTATGGATTGCCTTTCTAGTATTTAAGTTTTTATTTGGGAGATCCATAATAACAATAATGTTTCGGCACCCACCATGCAGCCCTACGAGAGGACGCACTACATTGCCAAACAAGGATACTGCGGCAACGCCAGGGTTTCGTGAGCACTACACCCAAACACCAGCATCAGATACAATGTCCACAACACTTGTTGAGAACATCCAATACTGGTACTTGGTTGACTATAGCCTAAGTGGACCAGCCGATTGACCCTAGGGGGCCATCCCAAGGCCGCCCTTCTACAGGAATTCAAGGCCAAAATGGTGTGTTAGGGTTGGACTCCTCAACCACCAGGACCCTCCCCTTCATAGTGATCATGTGGGTGGATGTTCGGTTCCCAAAGGAGGTAAACTGAAGATAGAGAAACGTCCCAGGGATGTCCCCTCACCACCTACAGGTGTCTATTTTGAGAGGCACTTTAAGAAAGCCTCACAAAAGTTCAAAATGATCTGAAGAGATTCGTGATGAACTGCAGTTATGAAAGATTTGCTAGCAGGGTTATAATGACCAAGAGAAAACATTCAACTGCATATATGCAAGTGCACGTTTATGTAGATAATTTCTTATAATTTAAGTTATTCATTTTGTGGTATGCACGTGATTGTGCGCGTTATATTTGCAACATGCCTTTTATTTCTCACACACGAGAGTGGATAAAGATCAGTTGTTTTGGGGCTATTTTTCAGTCCACGACAAAAGTATTTTGTTATAGAATTCACTTTTTTTCTATTTTACTGAGAAATAATTGTTACAGTTAGAGCTTTTATTATCTTTCTATGTTAAACAGATTTTCTCTGAAAGTAGCATGTTGCTTGTGTATAATGTCATTTTGTGTCGTCCTTCCCCCTATTTGTGTAGTCTGTTAGACTAACCCTTCTAAATAGAATATGCAACATCTTAGTTCTTATGGTTAATCATTTTGTATTTGAATCTTGCATGTCTATTAAATGGTATTTATTTGTTAAATGGCTTATTTTTGTGCGTTATGTTGAATACACATCGAAATTTAGTGTGTGTGTTTTTTTGTAATTACTTCATCTTAGGTGTTGGATGTATTTAATATTTGACACTGATTTTTTCTAAAAACCTAAAATTAAAAGGTGTTTCTTTTATAATGTTGCACTTGTAACGGATTTCATAAACACGCAGTTAACCTATTTTTATTTTGTATTATAGTTAACTGTAGTTTTTATTAAATGTTTATGTCGTCTATGTGGCATTTAACTGTTTATAGAAATAACGTTAACATGCTTCTTTATTATGTTGAAAGTTTGATTTTAAGGGTCGGATCGAGGTCAAGTTTGAATCACTGATAAGCAGACAAATTAGATATTTGGGTGTATTGCACGTTTTTCATTACCTACATTAATATGGGAAAATAAAATTATTTCGTTTAGCCTGTTTGTGTAGTTTTGGTTCAAGTATATTGTTCAAAAACCCTTGAAATTTGTTTAGTTACTTTTTTTATGAAGAATAACAGACATTATTCTGGCTACAGGGTATTGTAGCAGCTTTACAAATTATTTTAGGATATGGCAAACGACTGTAATGTCCTTCACTGGCTGATTAGACTGTCTATATTCCAGCCAATGAATGATCAGTCATGTAGTGACACCATTACAAAGTGAGGCTACAATGTTTCTTTTATGAATAAGTAGCCTTGGCACCCACAGAGTTCAACCTGGTTGTCAAAGTATTTAGTCTGATAAATATCTGTCCCGAGATAAAGTTGCCAAACCATTCACTGAGCTAGTAGAGACGATCATTCCTTTTTCTATACAAGCATGCAAACAGTTTATGTTCTACGTATCAATAAAGATTGTTTCACTTTACGCGTATCGTCTTATATTTCATGGCGCTTAAAACTCCATTAGTTTACAAATTTCCTCCTCAGTCCTCCCGTTATTAAACAAACTTACCAGATATTTACGTGAAAAAATCAGTTTAACTTAGAAACCACATTGTTAACCGCTATTTCAAAGGAAACAAAGTGGCAAAATTAAACACTTTACAGAATTACTGGTAAATAGTTACTTTCAAAGCCTAAAAGTACTTAGAAAAGTGTTACATGAAAAATAACACTACGTACAAGATCCATGTTTCACACGATTAGTTATTTAAAAAGACAAAACTAAAAACATGAAACCGTTTCACAACGTCATCGTAAATCTTTTCGTAATATCAAAGAATTGTGTTTATTTTCTTACAGTGGACTATCTGCTGTGTCCACCGATGGGAATCGAACCCTTGATTTCGGCATTGCAAATCCGAAGAGCTGACTGTATCCCATCGGGGGGTAAGAACACAACAGAAAACACAGCTATGTACTAAAACAATATTTATAAATTAATGTTTCTCAATTCTCCGCTGAGTGTCGTATTAAAACGGTTACTTACACTGATGAACGCTACATAAAGTATTTAAGACAACATAAGATACTATTTTCCTCTGAACATAATTATTTCTTTCAAGGCGTATAAATTAATGTTCTTTTTCATCCAGTCCAAAGTTAGTAGTACGGGTTTCTTATCGTATTATTTATAACAAAAGAAGAGATACCCAAGTCTTCAAGACATCACACGTAAAAATCCCCAGAGAAAATTGTCTCACCACAAAACTCCCTATTTTCTTTCTCCTTACATTTAATATCAGCTTAACATGCTGTGGTTTATATTTTTTGTTAAACGATAATAACAATTTTAATGGTTATTACGAGGATAAAAAAATCTAAGTATAGAGTAACATAAGGCCATATTAAGGAAACAGAAATTGAACACAATTACCGCAGTCACCTCATCACAATATTCAAGGATCCCCTTGTCCAATAGAAAAAGAAAACCAAAAATTAGATGCATCATTGGATAACGTTATCTCTGTCGCTGTTATAACAGTGATTTTAATCGTTTCATTTAAACTCAACTTTTTATCGACATGTTTTTACGGCTTGCTTTCATAAATGCTCATTCGGCCATTTAACAAGGTACAATTTAACAAGGTACAATTTCGTTGTCATTACCTTATTGTTATTTCATATATTATCTACCTATCGCTTGTGTTTATGTATTGTTGGAAATATGGTTCTTAAATATTATTGAATTATATGACTTACTTATGAAATAGGTTTAAGTACGTTTAGTATACCTGCCATCCAAATATTTGTGTTATAACGAGGATGAACATGTTTAACGTATTTTAGACTTCTAACCCTTGTTCAAATTGGACAAGATAACAAGAAGATAGCAGGTTTACTTCCACCAAATACCTAGCTTACTGTGATGGCAGGTTATTATTACCTTCTCAATGGATTTGGACGAAAGCTGGTATACATCTGGACTATGAACAAACTTAAATTAGTTTTTTTGGGGGAAAAGATTACATCAAGGTAATTAAAATCCAAAGATTGTTCTGTTAAAAGGGGGATAGAGTTTTCACATCTTTTTTTAATCCAGCCAAAAATGATCGAATTTGGATGAAACTTGGACATTCCAAGATTATTCATCATTGTCCTGCTTAAAATGTCTGTCTGTTGATAACGACGGTCACATTTTCCTGTTTTTGAGAACCAAACATGATCAAGTGTGTGCCAGAGACGCGCTACTGAGTAACCCCAAAATAATTATATCTTATTGAAAATTATTCTTCTTGCAAGTCTTCAAGAGTTAACTTACTATTCTACAATGATGTTAATAAGATTCATTAACTTCTATATAGTTTATGTTGAGCATTTATGTTTTTGTAGGTTATTTTATAAATAATTTCTATCGCATTTTCCTTAAAATCTTGTTTATTTACAATTTATTTTTCACAAATTCAGGGAAAGTGGTATTTATGAAAAAAATTATTTAAATAACCTTCAGATAATTCTCATTTGGATATAGTATACTTTACCTGATAATCATTCAAGATTTTTATTTGGCTACAACCGGACCTAACTGCCACCCGGATAACGACGTGTAGATAATTCTTTAGATACAAGTTATATTTGTCTGAAAGCACCGAAATTTAATTGTTAGTAAGCCTAAACCTTTGTAGCAGAAATTCTTTTGTAAGAAGGAAACATGTTCATTTATTCCCTTAACTCTTCCGTGACAAAGAAATCTCGTTAGAACAACGCTTCTAATGATTATTTAGATTTTTATTGCCTTACATTATCTCCGTAGTTGATGTATTACAACAAACTGCTGTTTGAGTTTTCACTCTAAGAATCTTGTCACGTGTCTCACACTCGGAGTAGGGGGGTTCAGCTAACAATATCGTTAAAGAATTACACATTACTTTTTGACTGCTACATGCATACCATATTAAACTTCACAAGAATGTTTCACATCTCAAACGGATGACGACGGGATTTCCTGTTTTTCAAGCTTTTTACCACTTACTTTTTTTTTTTAAACCGCTAACTTATACCAAAAAATGCATAATTTTCAAAGAGAGCCTTCTAATAATACATTTACGTGTGTGTGCGTGTGTGCGCGCGCATAACATCTTACGACGCATTACTTTGTGTTTAAAGTGGCACAAAAACTCATTCAATGAAAGTACAAGGCTTACAGACAGTGTGTTAAATAAATAAAACAGACAGACGAAACGCGAGGATAAACAGCGGCTATGATCAATAGGAGTCACTAACATAACGTAAGAATCTATGGTAGCTAGGGCTAAAAGTAGGCACCTGTATCCCATAAGAACAAATGGTAGATAGGATTGAGTGAATAAACGTACTTTTTCGAATGGTTTTGTATGCGTTACTATCAATAATACTAACAAAAAGTACATTCGCTTAATGAAACAGTTAAATCTAATATAATGTATTTATATCGATTATCGTAACACTTTGTTGTTGTCACACCTACCGATTTATTTTTAATGCGTTCTTGAACGTTCTGTTTACTATAGTTAGACATTTTACGTCTCTAAAGTTTACAAGGTTGTCATACAGGCCGATTACTCATTTCACAGAGTATTGGGAGTAGAAGGCGGCTTACCTATCACCACCATTCAGCTGGTTGGTCCTAGAAATGTTTCATAGACACATTTTGTTTTTTAAAATTTATAGTGCATACTGGGAGAGGGGATAAATTTTGATAAAAAGTTTAGGAAGAACGACCTGACATTAACAATGATGAAGCCGGAAGGCGAAACGTTGGTTAAAACAATAACAATGAATTATATGTATGTATGTATATATATATATATGGAATATAAAGGTCGTTTTTCTAAGCCTCACACAAACTATAAAAATTTAGGTTCCTTCCGAGCTTGGTGTAGAAAAGGCGATCTCCCCCCCCCCAAGAAAAAAAAAAAAAAAAAGACACCCATAGTTTGAAATATAGCAACAAGTTTAGCAACACTAGCACCGTTATGAAGTTTGGGTTAATCGTAAAATTGGTTTCATCATTTCCTTACAGTTCGTAAATTAACCAAACATTAGAATATAAATAAATACGGAAAAATTTTTTACATTCACGTGGCCACCGAGCTTAGTGTTCTGTAGGCCTTCATTTTAAGCGTCACTGCGAATTATGTGGCTCTGATCGTACGAACATAGTGCTCGCTAGAAGTTACGACATTTACTTGTACAGCGTGCAATTCAATATAGTGGGATAACACTTAGTCATCTGTAAAATGTTTATTTTGTTTCCTTGTTGTTTGATATTCGTATTAAGCTATCCAAGCACTATCTGTCTATAGCCGACCCTAATTTTGAACTGAGAAAAATTGAGGAAAAAGCAGCTTCACCAAAGTACTTTCCACCAATTCTTGTAATATTGTCTGACCAAATAAGATTTGACCGTCACTCTCAAATGTATCCCTGTGTCCAAAGTAGATTTGCTTCAGCTGGATGACAGCAATTGGATCCGCAGACCGACGGTTGGCCACTATTGGGCCACGCTCGGCTCGTTAAAAATATTTGATCAATTGTAAGAAAAAATAAAGTAATAATCTGCTGTTAGTTTTGAATACATTTCAAAATATACAGGAACCGCTACTAATTATAAAGAAATATGAAAACGTGGTTATTTAAAAGATGACACTGAAATGTCGCTAGCAATTACAGGAAGCATACAGCATAATTAACTTATTACAAAGAAGGAACAGAAACGTTTCGCACATTCGCACACATTCTTTGTTAACCTGAAGATGACCTAGGAAGGTTGAAACGTTGTTCTCTGCTTCTCAATAAAAGTGTTAATATCCATACCAGCCGTTCCGACATACATTTTTATTTCAAGTGGGTTTCTCGTCATCAAAACACGTTGAGTTTCAAGGAAAGTGGAAAAAATTCTTAAGTAACTAAGTACATTTTTCTTGGGTTAACTTAACTTTCTTTTCAGCCGCGGCATATTGGCTCATATAATGGCTTCGAGTATTTCAAGTACAAACTTTTAATTCACAGTTCTGTCATCTCTTGATCGATTTGAAATCTAATTACAGGTTTGGACTCAGAAGATTAAACCCTTTCGACTGATGTATTTAACCAGCTCAAAGTATCATAGTTTAACTTAGTTAAAATCTGCCTAAAACCCGCGGCTATTTAGGATTCCCCTCTTATTTTATGATTTTTCAAAGTATTTGTATACTTTCTTTGCGTAGCCTAATGACTAGCGTGATGGACTGCTAACTAGAAGATTCATGCTTCCTAAGACTGTGCTTTGTATGCATTTTGAGGCTATAGTTGCGTTATAAGAATGACGGTCAAATTTCACTAGTCTATCAGTGTATCAAACAGTAGCATGATTTCATTTATGCTATTATAACTACGTCATGATAAAGCAAGAGCAAAGTAGTTTTTGTGTAGGTTTTGTATTTTCTTGCAAATATTTGTCTGATATTACTGCTTAATGTTTAAACGATTATTTTCTATTATTATGTTTTACACTTAAGACTATTTGCATTATAAAGGAAATATATGGATTTAGGGTTCATCTAAATTTTTCAAGCTAACTGAAACTTGAAAAATATTATTGGGTTATGGCCGAAAATATCAACAGAGTAGGTCGTAACTAGTAATTAGTACACCGTCATCGTTATTAGTGTTCATTTTCCAGAGTATGAAAGCACGACATTTCTAGTATTTTTTCTTATACAGCTAGTTTTATTAATTTCTCATTTTGTTTTTTGTTTCGGAATTTTCGTGCAAGCTTAACAGTGGTTTATCTGACTATGAATCCCAACTTTCATGGTTCGCGCACCTTTGCCTCAAACTTTCACTCCCTAAATTAGGGCAGTAGTGTTTTATAAGGTTGGCGGTCAAATACCAGTATTTCATTACAGAAATCCAAGATTTAGCGGCGAGTGCTGCTGGTTAGCTGCCTCTTCTATAGCCCATCAATTTAAAGTTAAGGACGATTAGCGGCGTGTAACACAAATAACCTTCATGTCGTTTTGTACGAATATCCGAAACATGCGTTTTCCATTTTTTACATTCTATACTATCCTTATTTTAATTCTAATACTTTCATAATTATATTTTAGAAATTCCACATTTCAGTAACTCAATATTTCTCCATTTTATTTTTAACAAGTCATTCCATTATTTTATTTTTAACAAGTCATTCCATTATTTTATTTTTAACAAGTCATTCCATTATTTTATTTTTTAACAAGTCATTCCATTATTTTATTTTTTAACAAGTCATTCCATTATTTTATTTTTAACAAGTCATTCCATTATTTTATTTTTTAACAAGTCATTCCATTATTTTATTTTTAACAAGTCATTCCATTATTTTATTTTTAACAAGTCATTCCATTATTTTATTTTTAATAACTCAAAAGGTTTTTAAACTTGTTTTCCATAAGCCATTAGGCCATCTTGTATTTAAATAATTCGAGATATTTTTCTATTTTAATTTTTAATAAAAACCATTCTTCTATTCTATAATTCAACATTTCTCTCTATTTCATTTTTAATGAAGCCATTCTGCCATCTTGTTTTTAAATAACTGAACAGATTTCTTTATTTGTTTTTCTTCCAAGTTGAATAACTGAAGAAGTTTCTTTTTTTGTAACCAAAATAATGTCTCTATTATTTTCTATAAACTCAAGGTATTTCTGTTCTGTTCCTGTGATAGTTTAAAATCGTTGATTTTTATTTTTGTAACAACGAAACACAGTTCTGTAGTTTTTCATAGGTTTTTTATTTTGTAACTCAAAACACTAGTTTAGTTTTTCGATAACAAACGACATTGTAGTAGATTGGGCTATTTTATTACCCCTAATTATTCTACACTTCTTGAGACAACTTAGAAACCCACGTTACTTACCTTATAAGCCCCATCTATCAACTTTCCAACTTCTTCGCTCTCTGTCATGATCAGTGCTACACGACCTGCTCACAAACTATATACCACTAAAATGGTTCTACCATCTGCTTCTATGCTGTTCCTCTTACCGCCAGCTTCACGCTTCTACGGTCGTATGCTGTATGACTCTTTCGTTCGAAGTGAAAACGGCCTAATTTTTGTGACGTCACAGTCTCTGCACATTTTTAGCCACGCGTACGATCGTAACCACGTGCAGTGTGAGCTCGAGGCCAACTGCCAACAAATTCAATAAACCAATGGCATTTGTTATTTTAGCATTATTTTAGACGTTCCCGAAACAATCACCTTCACAGTGTAAAAACTGCAGTTAATACACTGTTCGACTTGCCTATGGTTTCCGTGTGCGAATTTACATAAAACGATTTCATTCATTCTGTGACAAACGTTGAAATAAAACGGTGGATAATTAATAATATGAAACAAACTGTAGAGTCTTTACTTTTAGAAAAAGTGTCATAGTTAAGTTATATTGTATCATAATTCGAAACTGTAATTTCAGGAGATTATAAACAACCAGTGTGAAATGTTATTTATTGTTAAAAAGAGTATACGTCATCCTAATAAGAAAATTATGATTTAAAAAGTGTATGAAGTAATTTCTGTGGAAAGTCGTAATTAGAGCACGATACTTGTACCACGTTTTATATATGACATATTGTTACAAGAAGGTAATACAGAGAAAATGGTTTGAAGATAAGGTTACAACAGAAGAATAACCTGTAAGGTAGATAGAACTGAGTTAGTACGACTTGTAAATTGGGTAAGGTAGTGCAGACCGTAATTTAGACAGGATAGTGTTAGTAAGTATGTTGTAGTTTAGACAGGATAGTGTTACTAAGTATGTTGTAGTTTAGACAGGATAGTGTTACTAAGTATGGTGTAACTTAGACATGATAGTGTTAGTATTGTTTGTTTTGAATTTCGCGCAAAGCTACTCGAGGGCTATCTACGCTAACAGTCCCTAATTTAGCAGTGTAAGATGAGCGAGAAGGCAGCTAGTCATCACCACCCACCGCCAACTCTTGGGCTGTTCTTTTACCAACAAATAATGGGATTGACTATCACATTATAACGCCCCCACGGCTGAAAGGGCGAGCATGTTTGGTGGGACGGGGATTCGAACCCACGACCCTCAGATTACGAGTCGAGTGCCCTAATCACCTGGCTTCGTTGGGTTTTATACTGATAGTAAGTATGGTGAAATTTAGTCAGGATAGCGTTAGTAAGTACAGTTTAATTTATAAATATAGACAGGACAGTGTTAGTAAAGTTATTATAATTTAGACATGATAACGTGGTTGTATAATTTATTTTTCTAGTTAACAAAGTTATTAGGTATATTATTGTAACAGATATAATAAGACCAATTCGCCGAAAATATTTTCCCTTTTCTATTTATGGAGTTTATGGGATGAATTGTTCAGCAACTGAAAAATGTATATATTGGTCTCTTGTGTTTTCATATTTACAGAAATGAAGAAAAAAAATTGGCACAAATATACATTTTGAAGCATCCAAGACTTTTGTATACAAATATATTTAATCTGTCTTTTTAGACAGTCAGAGTTCACAAAAACCTAATTTGGGGTTTTTAGTCAATTACTCGGCCGCATTGTGACCATTTTACGTGTAATTTTTTACAAAAGTATGTTTCTACAGATTTGAGATACTGACAAACAAAAATGGTGAATCTGCTAATTTTTAGTAATTATATGGAGTAAAGATCTCCCTAAAAGCATAATTTTAGGTTTTTTTGAGAATTACTTCGCCTCGTTTCGATCAATTTCTACGGAATTTGATAAAAATATATTATTTGTAGATCTCAAACACAGATATACAGACTTTTGTCCTTCGCTCAGTTTTTCAGTAAAGAAAGCACGATATGAGCTACTCACGTGTGCGTCAACCAACGCACACGAGATTTTTACAAAGATACCTTCCTGTAGGTTCTAAGCAGTGATTGACAGTTTGTAATGTTTCTGGTGTCCAAATTAGCCATGTTGGGCTTGCGTGGCAGAGAAATGTCGTATTTTCCTGCGAATGATGGGAAAATTTAACTAATTTAACTTATATTGGTTTTATAGTTAAAAGTGCTATTAACTATATTAGTTTTAACAGTAAATTCCATTGAAAAAACGTTCGTTTGTTTGTTTTATGAATTTCGCACAAAGCTACTCGAGGGCTATCTGTGCTAGCCGTCCCTAATTTAGCAGTGTAAGACTAGAGGGAAGGCAGCTAGTCATCACCATCCACCGCCAACTCTTGGGCAACTCTTTTACCAACGAAAAGTGGGATTGACCGTCACATTATAACGCCCCCACAGCTGAAAGGGCGAGCATGTTTGGCGCGACGGAGATGCTGAAAAAACGTAACAATGTTTCAGCTGTCAAATAAGAGAAGCGATATCAGAAAGGTAAATTCTACGATTTTTATGAAAACTATTTATATTTGCAATGCAGACTTACGGCGCTAAAAGTCGTATTTCAATACTTGTAGCGGGCAGAGCATAGATAGCCCACTGTATGGCTTTGTGTTTCATGTTTACAGCTTTGGCTGTTTGTTTGGAATTAATCACAAAGCTACGCTATAGGCTATATGTACTCTGCCCTCCACAGGCACCGAAACCCGGTTTTTAACGTTATAAGCTAGCAGACGTACTGCTGTGCCACTGAGGGCTGTTTAAGAATAACCAATCCAATTGTTTATAAAATTATTCCGTAATTTGTTTCATAAAAAGTTTGATGTCTGTCACTAAAAAAAATTATGTCAAATTGATACAAGCAAGCTCTTCAGAAAATTAATGTTGAAGGAAGTCTCAGAATTAATCTCACACCATCTTCAATATCCACGAACAAACACGACAAACATATCTGTTGATATACACCTTAATTGTTTGATTTTTAGATACGTAATTAATGGTTTAATAAGTTGTTTCACTTCAAGGTATGCTTACATTCTATCTTCTGTAGAAAAGGTCTTGAGAAAAATACGTATGCTTAAACTCTATCGTCTGTATAAAAAGTCTTATGAGAAAGATGTATCCTTACATTTTATCTTCTGTAGAAAAAGTCTTGCGAGAAATATGTATGCTCACATTCTACCTTCTGTAGAGAAAGTCTTGCGAGAAATATATATACTTACATTCTGTCTATTGTATAGAAGGTCGTGCGAGAGAGTTGTATGCTTACATTTTATCTTCTACATAGAAAGTATTGTGAGAAAGATGTATGTTTATATTCTATCTTCTCTATCGAAAATCTTGCGAGATCGGCTTTTTCTAAATTCTACAATGAAGATAAAAACTGACGCTCAAAACACATAGAACTTAAGAGACAATTCAGTTTTTCTAAGTCTCTCTGAAGGAAGTGAAAAACCAGTTCAGTTCAAAATATACGTTCTTTAACACGAGACGTCATCACGTGATAGCAGGCTGGGTTCTAGAACACAATAGCTTTACAGTATAGAAGTACACAATAAACCCTTTCATATCTGCGGGCAAGCTGTGAGAAATGGGTGAAGGAAGAAACAAGCTTTCTGCTCGGACTTTTTAACATATCCTTAACTTTCATCAGATCATACTGTGAACTAAACCGATATATAGAAGACAGTTCTCCTTTAAACTAAGAATAAGTGACATCTAGAAAATATACTTTTGTATTGAAAATAAGAACAACGAGAAAACGCCCTCAATAACATTTTTACTTTTTTGTGAAACTGTTCGTGTTTTTAAATTCATTGAAGTATAGTGAACCAGTTCGTCTTCTTAGATTCATTGATCTGAAAAATATAGTGGACTGGTTCCTGTTCTTAAATTCATTGATCTGTAGAGTACAGTGGACTGGTTCGTGTTCTTAAATCTATTGATCTGTAAAGTACAATGGACTGATTCGTATCCTTAAATTCATTGATATGTAAATTATAATGGACCGGTTCGTGTTATAAATTTATTGATCAGAATCGCATACTTGTTGTTGTTGTTTTGAATTCAGCACAAAGCTACACAATAAGCTATCTGTGCTCTGCTCATCACGGGTATCGAAACCCGGTGTTTCGCGTTGTAAATCCACTGGGGGGTGAGTCGCATACTGTATTTATACTTGTGAAATGGTTTATGTTCTCAGATTGTTGGTGAGGAAAGTATAGTATATTTAATGTTCGTGTTCTGTTTCATGTCCTTAATAAATTCATTAGTTGTGAAAGTCTCTCTTCAGTGTATTATTTTTTAAATAACTAAGAGAAGTAAAGCGATCTATCTTTATCTTCTTTCTCTCTTAAATTTATTTAGTAGAGATACAATGATCTTTCAACATGTTCATATTTTTTTTCTGTTTAACTTCCAACTTTTAATGCATTTGATTATGAACTGTATTCACACATCTTAATATGCCGTTTCTTCCGTATCGTTTCTTCTTTGATGTTTTTGGTGTTTATCTTAACCTGTCCTATCTTTTATTCATCAGTCTCTCGCGGTTGTCTCATCATCAATCATTTGGAGATGGACTTTTTAAATATTAATATACTTCTAATTTTTGTTTGCCTCTTTCGACTTCTGTCTGGGAAGTGTTCAGTAAAATGTTTGTTACTGAGATTATTCTTAATAACAAAAGAAAAACAAAGACAAGAAAAGCATCACATGTGTCGTAAGAAGACAAAACGCCTTTTAACCACATGATTGAGCAATGCGTTTTGGGGGATAAAAAAGGCTAGATTGATAACTAAGCTTATAACACTTCTTGTGTCGTTTGATTCGCTCCAGGAAGCAAGAACAGAGAGCCCTATTCAGGCGTTATTTCGTTAATCGTCCCTGGGATGTCAATATCAACAGCATCACCCCTGTCTCTGAACCAGCATAATTTGATTATGACTAGGGTGAAAACGGCTCACGAGATATGCACGAGATCCAGGGGTGAGTAACTGCAGTGAAAAACAATTGATTTATTTTGCAAGTATATATAATATAAGGCCCGGCATGGCTAGGTGCTTAAGGCACTCGACTCGTAATCTGAGGTTCGCGGGTTCGAATCCTCGTCACATCAAACATGCTCGCCCTTTCAGTTTTGGGGGCGTTATAATAAGACGGTCAATCCCACTATTCGTTGGTAAAAGAGTAGCCCAACAGTTGCCGGTGGGTGATGATGACTAGCTGCCTTCCTTCTAGTCTTTTACTACTAAATTACGGATGGCTAGCGCATATAATTCTCGAATAGCTTTGCGAGAAATTCAAACCAAACCAAACCAATATAATATAAATCGATTCATTTTCAATATTGTTAAATTATATGAAGATTCTAATATTCACTTTATACAGAGTTTCTATTAGAAATCATGAATACTGAACTGTAGCAATTTTATTTAATAAGAGAGAATGAGATAAAACATAAACTTCCTTTCTGACATAAGAACAACGGGAGGACGAGAACTAAAAAAATAGTACCACTGTCGTGAAGGCCGTGAATATGTTACACTAATATAGAGAGGAAAACGGAATTAGTTTTGTTTATAATGTTATGTGTTCAGCTATAGGGATAAGCACTGTGTTATTTATTATGTGGTCTCCCGCCGAGACAGCGGCAAATCTACAGATTTACAAAGCTAAAATTAAGGGTGTGATTCCCAAGTTGGACACAGCAGATGGCCCGACGAGATTTTACGATAAGAAAACACACATATTTATTATGTGTTCGCTACCAATGTAGTTTAATTTTAATCACAACTAGGGCTACTCTGTGTAAACAAGTATAGAATTACAACTTGGTTAATTGTAGATCTTTTGTTAGAATTAGCTTGAACTTGGTTTGGTGTTCGGAGAAGATGTCAAGTCTGAGACAGAGATTAGTGTCCAATCCTAATGTGGAACTACCTGATGCATAGTGGTGGGCATCATTAGGAAATATGAAGTTCTGGATATGAGGTCAATGGGAAACAACGTAGGTCCACACATACTAGTTATAATGACAGATTATCAAGTATATGGGGCATACTGTTCTGCCCTGAGATAGAAACAACTCGAGATACCTAGCTACTACTTATGAGCTAGGAACAAGGTCCTGTGACAGATTGTAAAAGGATATACTATATGGGTCAGTGTGTGCATAGTTCAATGATAGCAGTATCATCCTGATAGACTAGTGATATGTCCTGTTCCTAGGCCTGTTAACAATGAATAGCTAATTTTGTGTCCACATACAATAATACATTAAAAAATCAGTGTTCAAACGGACGTCCGTGGTAGTAAAATGGATATTGCACTTAGTATTGGACCACAAGTGTCCAACAGAACAAGGAACCGAATCTTAAACATCGAGTTGTAAGCGCACACCAGATTCTGCTCCTTTTATACTGTGATAAGTTACTAGAAGATAAGAAATAACTAATACTGTTTTCACAGATCTTTGAATTCAAGACACGGTACTCTCAGACGATGAAACCTGAACCGGGTTTATCGGCAAATCATTTGCTAGCCCATCTGTCGTGATGACCACTGTAGTTTGATAAGAGAGCAGTATCTGGTATGAAAATTATGGTAGCCGTCAGTGTAAAAAATGGCCATTGAAAGTTATGAACTATCGACCTCGCTCACTGGAAGATACTCATATAAACCCAAATATAAGTGAAAGATAACACAGCACATAATGTTGAAATTAAAGGTTCCTCTGTGACCTGACCAAACAACTCTATATATGTAACAGTCGAAGGATTCAATACCAGACGTCCTATTTCAGATGCAGATGAAAACATTAATTGCAACGGTTTACGTTCTGCTCTCCAAACAAAGCCAAAAGTTTTATGTTGTTAAAGTCGGCCGAGTCTCTGAGTGGTAAGGGACAGAAACTCTTGTATAGACATTAATTTTGTTAACCACTCCTTTGGTGTCATTTCATATGGAATATAAAACTTGTAGTGATCAATTTATATGTGAAATACACGTGAAGAGTGAAGTACAAAGTGGTCGAAAACAGTCTAGAACCCAATATTTCCATCTCTTCGCCACTGGAAAAAGTCAATTTAGTAACTTCTGTTAAAAAAACACTTCATGCTAGTGGAATACTGAAATTAATAATGCCTGGAAAGAACAGGGTAAATCCCAGAATGAGCTAAAGCGAGAAGACATGCCCTAGTCTTGACAGAAGAGACAAAGAATGCATGGAATAGAGCTTGAGTTCTCTATAAATGATAAGTTATCAATGTATGTGATATTAAATGGAATAAATTACGTTGTAAAGACGATCTCGCAAGCACTTCATTCTGGTGCTTCAATTAACTTGTGGCCAGCACAGGAATAAAACATGGCACCTTACTGTATACACACGTGGACCAAAGAAAGGTCTTCATTAACATATACTTTAACCATTTGATCGTTGTGGCATGAAATAAAGGCATACGTTATAGCATTTTCTAGATCAGGTAAATCTATACTCGGACGTGAAAGCCATTTTTAAATTGGAGTAGATGCACATAGCAATAGTTACATTTAGAGATGGGACTCAGATCTTTTTAGTACAAAAATATACATCAGCAGGTAGCTTAAAGAAGTCAGCCTGTTGAAATTAGTGTCATAATATCAACAGAGGTATCCAACGGGAGACATTACTTAAATGCCAAATGATGTCTTCATGAAGTTCTTAACCAAACCAACAAAGTATCGCAACTGTCCAAAAATATATCAACTTATCGTCCATCATTGGCGATATTTTAAAGGAAGCTGTGGTTACAAGTCTTTTATATGAAACTTAATCACTGCTATCTTCATCATTCAATGCTTCACACAGTGGAAGAGAAAGATGAAATAGTACTGCTCTGAATATTAAACTAATACATGGGGGAGCTTTGAAGCTGGTTAGACCATACTGAAAGTACCTTCAGATCTGTAAGATGCCTACAATAGGAATCTTATTCAAAAAATGAACACAATAGGTATCAATGTAACATGTGTAAGATTTCACTTATCGTATCCACACTAACTATCAGCAAATGCATCAGGAATCATGGAAACTGACCATTAGATCAAATCACTTTCAAAGCTGGTCTGCCTGAAAGATCGCCACTTTCAGCAGACTGGTCAATACTTATACCATAGATGTAGCTTGTTTTAAAGTTTCAATCAGTTGGCGTATAAAGATCTTTGATGACGACATTTATAGGGTATAATAGAGGCTCCGGCAAAGCTGAAATCAAAAGCAATGTGTAATGATCTATTAGCAGTGTGAACAATGGCACGGGAATAGTCGTAAATGCTATCAAATCACAACCATTGCTTTTCATACTCAACAACACATATACTAATGAGGACATATAATACTATTCTATCCTGTTGAAGAAACGTTGAAGTGCTTGTGGGTAATCTTTGACAGACAATTTAACTTCGTCAGTTATATTAACATTATAATAACCAGATCTACTGAAGGTGTGAATCAACTACAAGCTGCAACAAGATATAAAGTTGAAAATGTTACCTGCTTATTTTCTACCCAAGTTTTATTCACACAAAGTGGGCTATGATCAGTGTGAGTGCTACACAGCTAAATAAAACTGAAGAGATTACAAATACCTGTTTAAGAATGGTGACAATATGTACTTAAGTCAAACAAATGCAGCCATTTTACACCTTAAAAGTTAAATGTCACCAAAAGTGCTTACTTACAAAAGTCTTCACTAGCAACTTACGATGTAATTACCATTCCAACTCCAAAACGAACTTACAGATACCAAATAATTGAGGAATGCCTAAAAGGTGTCACAATAGACAGTAATGTGTGTTAATATGGTATCAGCATGTAAATACAATCACCTGGAAGTAAGTGTAATTACGTCCATGTAGAAGAAGAGTTAAACAAGGTAGCTGACAAACTGAAAAAAACATGTCCGCTTATCACATACAACATGGTAATACACCTAGTTTGTTGGATAAAATACAGGACTAAACAAGTGTACCAGCGTCAGGTAGCTTGTTGGATAGAATACAGAACTAGAGAAATGTATCAGTGTGAGATAGCTGGTTGGATATAATATAGGACTTGAGAAGTGTATCAGTGCCAGATAGCTTGTTGGATAGAATACAGGACCAGAAATGTATTAGTGTCAGATATTGTTTTGTTAACACACTGAAGAGAGTGTGATACAGTTATTTTGTTTGTCGTGAAGTCTACCAATGTGGATAAATGTGTCAGTGTGTCATATATAGTGGGTGAATCTTAGTGTACATTTAAACATGTATAAGTTTTCAGTTAATCAGTTACAATTGGTATCTTATATATATGTGTGTGTGGTGTATTTAATGAACTTTTTTTGCTAAAATAATAGAACAAGTCATTTTTATTGGTTTCTTTATACGTAAAGTTTTTGAAGGATAATTTTATTATTTTTCATAATTGGAGCAGTAAAACTGACGAGACTACTGGAAGATACGATATGTTGGTGTGTTATCTCAGTGATCTCTTTTAAATGTTCTGGGTAGTTTTTTGTAGTATTATATGTTATTCTGTTATCGTACTAATATTTTTATTATTATGATAGATAATGTATACATACTTTCCATGTTTAATCCCAACTTTAAATATTATATTTTTCTTCTGTTCGTGTAGAATAAGAAAGGATACACTAGTTTAAACTGCTTCTTGCTAGCTTGCAGTTTATTACAGAGTTTGCTTTCCTGCCTATCTCCTTATGGATTAGATATCTAGCGAGGAAAAGAATGACATGAGCATATACATCCGTTTATTAGAATGGGCGGAAGTGTCCAGTTAAGCTAGCCATTCGTTTCAACTCGCTGGAGATCCAATATTCCCACTAAACCAGTCAACCAAGCGCACTGTTATTTCTCTTAGTTTATTTCTCATCAAAATAAAGTCTGTGTTTATGGCTCTTTTGATGGAATCTGTTTTCTGCTCATTTAATGGAGAGTGTTTTTGTTTTTCCTTAACAAGGTCGGATAATAAACAGCTACAGTTGCACCAGGAGGAATTTATCTAAGAGTATCATGTTTATCTAAAGAAAATAGCTCTGTGTTAATGTATGTATATATAAACAGCGAAGTATATTCAGAACCATGATTTTCTCTGTTAGCACTACTACTTTAAACACTAGCTAGTGTTTAATTTTTTTTAAAACTATTCCCGTGAGAAATAAGTGCTGTTTATTTTTCTTGAATGTTGTTCTATTTTTGTTGAAGAAACAAAGACAGTTGTAAACACTTACCTTCGTTCAGAAAATCTAATCTCCCGCTCTTTATTGAAATATTTAACACTTGCTGTATGTTTAATAACTGGGCTTGAGTATTATCCTATGTGTATATGCATACATATATATATAAACCGACTGAAGAATTTGCTGAATCTGGAAACATCGGTAAATAAAAACAAAGTATATTATAATAAATATATAAGTGTTGTAAATGTTAACTAAACTCTTTCAGTAACTTACTGTTAAAAGAACATGCCCTAGAAATTACAAAAAGGCCCTAACTTTCAAGTACTCTATTTTAGGAGCCCCCCAGTGGCACAGTGGTATGTCTGCGGACTTACATACTAAAACCCGGGTTTCGATACCCGTGGTGGGCAGAGCACAGATAGCCCATTGTGTAGCTTTGTGCTTAATTCTAAACAAAAAACAAACAAACTATTTTAGGAACATGACATTAGAAAGCGTGCCCTTGCTAACCCTATAATATATTATGTTTTAGTATTTTCTTTTTCTAGCAATAATACCGCCATTTTTTCAAGGCCATATAAGAATAAAGCTTATCTCAATTGTGTATATTTTTCGCCTTTGCACACATTACTTAGTTAACTCTCAATTCCACTTAACAGACGACTTCGTCACCAAGCACAAAGGCTTTCGCACATCAGTGACACCTAGTGATCACTTCCGTAACATCTCGTTTGATCTGGGTCTATGTTGCCTGCAGTGTAGCTGATAATTCTATTTGTTTAACACTTGAGACTATAGAAAATCACTACAAAAGTAAACCATGCTTTACTTACATAAGACATGTAAATTAATACATACGTTGTTCAGTAAGTATTTTTCGCAGTTGATTTTTTGTTTCTTAGGAGTACAACATTGTGTTTTGAAATATTTCAAAGAAAAGTTCCAATTTATAATAAAACAATAAACTTATATTGTCAACATTTCTACCGTTTAAAATCAAGATTGTTCTGATAATTGTGGTTGACGTCTGTGAAACATCCACGTGAATTATATATTATTGTACTTTCTATCTTTGTTTTTTGTATATTATTTATTAATAAAATATAGAAAATACATCCACCACAGTGACCCACTGGTACAGCGGTAAGTTTACGGATTTACAACGCTAAAATCAGCGGTTCGATTCCCCTGGTAGACTCCGCAGATAGTTCGATGTCGTTTTGCTCTAAGACTACGCGCGCGCGCACACACACACACAGAGCTGTAACTGACCTTGTTGTCACTAAACGATGAAGCACTTTGTTTTATGATATAGATTTGGGAATGTTTTGTAAAGATACAATTCCTTCGGTGAGGGTGACATCCAATTCTTGCTGAAACTTTATGAACACTTGTGGTTGGCATCAACTCATACTCTTGCATCACCTCTGGAAATAACTTTCCGCGCCATCTCTGGAGACAATTTCTTAACTTCCACTACTAGTTGAAGTTACTCGATCAATACTGACGAACATTTTATAAGGCTTCTCATTAATGAATTCATCAGACCGTGGACTGATTTGTTTAAATGATTCACTCCTTATTTGAAATGAAGTATTCTCAGCTGAGCGTTGGCCCTCAAGTCAGGGCTAATTCTTGTTTTCTAATGTATGTTTGGTTCTCTGTTGTTGTTTTAATCTATTTTGGTTTTTTTTTTATCCATTACAGTCGCATTTATAGCAGTTCTCTTTTTCTATCATTTCCTGGAGTAGTTTTCAGTACTCTCACTTTTTATGTGCAATTCTTATCAGTATATTTTTCAACTTGTAATTGTTTCTCCAAGTAATTCTTTAAGTTTTTTTCTTTAGACTTCTATTAGAGGGAGTTGATGATTCTTTGCTATTTGATCTGGTGATCCCATAATTCTTGGATGGTGTCTCTAGTTGTTTATCTGTAACGTCAAATAATTCAAGTGTCATCGCTAAATAGACGACTTTCTTTGAAGATAGTCATTTAACCAACAAATTCATCATATTACATGGGACATCTGGATATGTTTCTCCACATCTTCATTAAGTTCTGTTAGGTCCTTGTCTTTCGTTCTTACTCTGTTTATAAACTCTACTTTAGAATCTTCCTTCTGATCAAATACATTTGGTAAGATGGTCACATATGCTTGGAAGTTGTAACAGCTTTGTGGTCAAAGATTTCTTTAGGTGAAAGTTGGTCTTTTTAAATGTACAGCAAATGAAGATTTTGTTGCTAAACAGTTCAGTTTGAAGATGATTTCAAACTGTGTCTGAACATTGTTGTTGAACCTTAACGTGATGAAGTATTGGTGCGGCTAGAAATATTCTGTAGTCACAGGTGGCGTAGTAGTAGTAAAAAATTACTCTTCCAGTTCTATAATGTACAAATAATTATGTTTGAGGTTGGTATTTTGTGGTCAGAGCTGTGGCTAGTTCGATCCCTGTGCTTTCTAATTCATTTCATAGACTTTTTTTTATTTTTTACCTGGGTTTAAATGTACTTTGGTATTTCGTCAATGTCGTTTTGTTCATTTTCTAGGGCTTCTTCGGTTTTGTCATTACAATCCTCGTGTCTAGTTTTATGGTTTCTTTTATCTGTCATCCATCAGATTTAGTTTTGTTCATAAGTCCTTTGCTAATCTCCTGTTTAATTCGTTTAATTTCAATTCTTAATTCCTGTCCTTTCTTGACGGCCATCTTTAATGTTTTATTTATGCTGTCTCTTTTTTCTACTTTTCTGTAGCTTTCTTCAAGGTGTCCCCCAGTGGCTCAGCGGTATGTCTGCGGACTTATAGCGCTAAAAACCGGGTTTCGATACCCGTGGTGGGCAGAGCAGAAATAGCCTATTGTGTAGCTTTGTGCTTAATTCTAAACAACAACAACTTTCTTCAAAGCAGTGGGGCCCGGCATGGCCAGGTGGTTAAGGCACACTGATAATCTGAGGGTCGCGGGTTCAAATCCCTGTCGTACCAAACATGTTCGCTTTTTCAGTCGTGGGGCGTCATAATGTGACTGTCAATCCCACTATTCGTTGGTAAAAAAGTAGCCCAAGAATTGGAAGTGGTTGGTGATGACTACCTGTCTTCCCTCTAGTCTTACACTGCTAAATTAAGGAAGGCTAGCGCAAATAGCCCTCGAGTAGCTTTGCGCGAAATTCAAAAACAAACAAAAAACATTCAAGGCAGTGATTGGCCCTTTGGTAGAACTTTTGTTTTCGAAGCAGGCAAATTTGAATCGAATACTAGCAGTACCACAAAATATTCCTAGTAGCATAAGCTATAAGAGTGAGAGAAAATCCCTTAGTACCTTTATTATAAAATCAAACATAAACTTTCTTCTTAAATAAAGAAAAAAATATTGTTGTTCTTTTCTTTGTTATTTCATTATTTGCATTAAATTTTCAATCTTACTTCAAGCACTAGCGATACTCTGGTGGACTGAAACATTTAACTCTGATAAAAGTAACTGAACTTTATCGCATTATTTAAGTAACTCTACAGATTACCTAGTAAAACCTGATGTAGTTTAACCAGTTGGAGTTGACGCAAATATTAAATAATAAACCATGTTATATAAATATCTTTGTATTTGGAAATAAAAAAAAATGGAAATTATAAGAACGTAAGAAAATTACAGTGTGAGGACGATTACTAATAGGTCACGCCCGGCCATTCACAAGTTTATTTCAATTTAACCTTACCATATCTTGGTTAAAATTTTGTCCCATTGCCACAAAAACGTACCCCATACTTTCATGATATGAATTCGCAGTAAGAGTGACGGTCAAATCCCACTGTTTGATCACGTGAGAGTAGTTGAAACGCGGGTCCTGTATACAAAAGACCTCTCCATAAGTTCATAATTGAGGATGGCAGTACTCAGTTGGTCCTAGTTTTTCACAAGAAACAAACAGTCGAACTTTTAAGGATTAAAAAAAAGGCTTGACGAATGTTTTGCAGTAAAATAAAAATATAATAATAATAATAATAATATTTTGAACGCTTTTAAACACTTCTTGTTCAAGAAACAATAATGTCAAGTTACTCGATGAGAAGCGAAAGAAGGAAAACTATTCAATTAAATGGAATCTTCGTATCTGAGTTTTAAATCAATGAAAACTAATCAATGTTTTTGTAAAATGCTAATTATGCGACAGCGATAAAACCTTTTGGTGTATATCTAAGACTTTTCACACAACAAACACTTATAAACCTTAATACGTGATAAATTAATTAAACATCGAGAAGAAAGAAAACGACATTTGGACACGTAGAAGGAGTCCGCCATTGTTATTACCATTTTGTTTGCTTAAACCAATAAAACAGATAAATGTACATGTATAAAATGTTGATATGTTTTATTTCACTAGTGTTGAACCGAAACGGCAGGACTCCTGCACCCACTGACTGAGTGAACACTTCAATTGATGTCTGGGCGTCAATATTGTAATTTCCCGCCTGAATATAGAACCAACACATAACCTTTATCAAATTAGTTTTCACGAAATACAAACGAAGAATGACATACAAATAGATCTTTACACATAAAATGGGTGGTCTGTTTCGTATGTAATATAAGAAACAATATAAAAACACACACCATAAACTGAACGCATTCACTATAAATTAAGAATAAACATATATATATAAAAATATAGATAAGTAAGGTTGAAAAGCTGTTTGTTGGTGACTTTTTTGGATAATAAAATAAGATAATTCAAGTTTATTTATATATGTATATATTATACATAATACTTATTTTGAACTATGAAAATGTTTTCTTTTCTTTTTATATTAAAGGACATAAAATAATATAAAACATTTTTTCACTACCCTTCCATGTTACTTTATCAGTGCTACTAACTTGATTTGTAGAGGTATATTTCACGTAGTCATAAGGATTCAGTAATAACACCTTTTAAAACGATGGAACTTTTTATCACCATAGTAAACATGTTTTTAACACATTCTTGTTTTCAAAAACATGTAGAGTATTTAGAGACAGTTCTCTTCCAGCGAATGAAGGTATGAATTAAAAAATTCAAACAAGTAAGTTTGTTTCTTTGTTTTTGAATTTCGCACAAAGCTACTCGAGGGCCATCTGCGCTGGCGTCCCTAATTTAGCAGTGCAAAATTAGAGGGAAAGCAGCTAGTCATCACCACCCACCGCCAACTCTTGGGCTACTCTTTTACCAAAGAATAGTGGGATTGATCGTAACATTATAACGCCCCGGCTGAAAGGGCGAGCAAGTTTGGTGCAACTGGGATTCGAACCCGCGACCCTCAGATTACGAGTCGCACGCTTTAACACGTTTAGCCATGCCGGGCCTATCAAGTAAGTTCAACGCTTTTTTTTAAAGAAACATATTTAACAAGAATATTTTTTTTATCCTTCGTTTCCACCAGATATATACAGAAAATTTACATTTAAATATTCCGTGCACCTGTTTCACACCCACAGAGCTACATCCGGGACTCAAAGCTAATAGATTTAATTATATAAAATTGTAGTGAGGGCTGGGCGGGGCCTATTGGTTACCGTTCTCAAACTAATTGAGAATCTGAGGGCTCATGGTTCGTGACCCGTTATACCAGAAATAAAAAGAAACGTGTCAGTCCCTTTGGGCCATTGATATGCTAAAAATGATGATGGTCAAATCAAATATTTGATCAAAGGGTTAACCAATCACTGTCTTTATCAGTTCACAGTTGTACACTCACTGGATCAGTTGTTTTTTGCCTTACAGTGCTAAAATCTGGGGTTTGACTCCCGCGCTTGACAAAACGCAAGCACCCATTGCATAGCTTGAGAAAAAAACGATAGTCAACAGTTCAAAATACGGGATGGCAATGTGCAGATAACTCAATATGTGGCTTTGTGCGTAAATTATAAACAAACGAACAAAGATGTAATGACGGAAAATACTTGTAGCAGTGTGGTTTGGTTATTAGTAAGCACATAGCCACGTGCGGGCCTATGTGTGCTCTGCCCATTGCGTTATCAAAACGTGGATTTTAGCGTTGTAAGGGGCCCAACTCGAAATCTAAGGGTTGCAGGTTCGAATCCCAACCACACCAAACATGTTTGTTCATTAACCTTGGGTGTGTTATGATGTGACGGTCAATCACATTATTCGTTGATAAAAGAGTGGCCCAAAAGGTGGCGGTGGGTGATGATAACTAGCTACGTTCCCTCTAGTCTTACACTGCTAAATTATGGACGGCTAGCTTTGGCAAAATTCCAAAAAATAAAAACAGCATCGTAAGCCTGTAGACTCAAGACTGAGAGGCAAGCTTTGAAAGAAACTTATAATCGAAAAAATACTCCCCTCACAACGTCTCACTGGTAAGTCTGAAAACCTGGTTTCGATACTTGTGATTGACACAACACAGATATCCTGTTGTGATGCTTTTGCTTAACAACAAACGAAGAAATATTATGAAGAAAAACGTTGTAGAGAGTAGAATGGATTACACTAAGAAGAAACTTACTAGTTCAGTAAAAACTACACGAGTGTCTGTTTGCTAGATTTGTTTTATTTTGTTTTGGTGTGGGTTTCCATCAGGCATTGTAGGAAGAAGATATACCCGTGGTGAGCAGAGTACAGATAACCCATTGTGTAGATTTGTAATTAAAACAACAACAACAATAAACGGATTATTTTAGAGATACATGGAATCTTCAATGTCGGAAAAAATCGATGACTTCAGTTTGGTGGTCGCTATTTGTAACCCGAGAGCAGACAGGAATTTTCATTATGTCCAACACTTAGATTAATTCTTCCGAAAGCTGGGAGAAAACAAAGGAGTTTATTTTCACTGTCTCCAATACCTTGTATTAAACACATAAGATTCGTGACTATCACAAAAAATGTTCATTTAAGGACCAATAGTCACAAGGTATATTAAATGTTCATTTGTAGTTCAATAGTCACAAGATATATTAAAGAATCATTTAGAGACCAATAGTCACAAGCTGTATTAAAAGTTAATTTAGAGACCAATAGTGACAAGCTGTATAAAAAGTTAATTTAGAGACCAATAGTGACAAGCTGTATAAAAAGTTAATTTAGAGACCAATAGTCACAAGCTGTATTAAAACTTAATTTAGGGACCAATAGTTACAAGCTGTATTAAAAGTTAATTTCCAAATCCTACCTGACTTGAAAATAATTTATTATATGGTATGGAAAATACCAAGTAAATTGAACATTAACCGTTTGGTTTGGTTTGTTTTGAATTTCGCGCAAAGCTACTCGAGGACTATCTGCGCTAGCCATCCGTAATTTAGCAGTGTAAGACTAGAGGGAAGGCAGTTAGTAATCACCACCCATCGCCAACTCTTGGGCTACTCTTTTACCAACGAATAGTGGGATTGACCGTCCTATTATAACACTCCCACGACTGAAAGAATGAGCATGTTTGGTGTGATGGAGAATCGAACCTGTGACCCTTGGGTTACGAGTTGAGTGCCTTAACCACCTGGTCATGCTGGGCCAACACTAACTCATGCTCCATGATTTTAGCAATACACGAAGTTAATGCAATTGGACTATGGGATGTAAAAATCGAATTTGGATTTTCAGGCCTAAGAACTAGTTTTATGTCCATATCTTCCTTATAATTTGTGAAAATACTAAGAAACTGCTAATACATAAATAAATGTTTAGAAAATCGTTTAGTATGAGCATCTAGTTGAAGCAACACAAAGTAAGCGTCACCATCCAGACCAGGAGATGAAATATACTGCGAAAGTGCATAACGTAATTCTAATTCAGAGAAAAATTGGTTAACTTCTCATGTCCGTTTTCCGAAAGCTCTATAGAACTAAGAGGAAGAATCGCATATCCACATGAGAATTAACATTTCCAAGGATACGTTAAACAAACTGACTATTGCATAAACGCATTTCGTGGTAGTAGTAGAATTAGGCCTTCGTATTTCTTGATGACGAGAAAACCACTTGAAATAAAAATATATCTCAGAACGGTTGGTATGGGTATTAACAATTTTACTGATAAGGAACTACCCACCGCCAACTCGTGGGCTACTTTTTTACCAACGAATAGTGGGATTGACCGTCACATTATGACGCCCCACGACTGAAAAAGCGAGCATGTTTGGTTCGACGGGGATGAGAACCCGCGACCCTCAGATTACGAGTCGCACGCCTTAACCCACCTAGCCATGCCGGGCCGTTGAAGATGTGTCTTCCTAATAAATAGACAAAGGTCTTTGGGAGAAAGATATGAAGTAGGATTAATAAATAAAGATGAAATTATTTTACATGGAAAATTACTACTTCTGAAAAGTTCAGAAAGAACAAACCAGCAATACTTAATACTTAATCCTGATAAAGTAAAAGACGAATCGAAATGGCAAACTTTTCTAGATACGAGGGCTGTTCAAAAAATACGCGGACTGTTTGAATTGCGCGGCTCTAGTTGGTTCAAGGGGAATCCGCTTGGTGTCGCTAGGTTCGCACAGATCAGCTGATTACGACGCCATTTCCCGATTGCAGATATCTTCATTTGTGTATTAGCTACGCGGTTTTAAGTGAAGTGCGATTTTTCCGTTTGGCGGATTTCAGAATGAATGACCTGAAGGAGCAACGACTTGCTGTGAAATTTTGTGTTAAACTTGGAAAATCTGCGACTGAAACTTTTGCTATACTTAACACGGCTTACGGTGATGTTGCTATGAAGCGTACGGCATGTTTCAAGTGGCATGAACGTTTTAAGGATGGTCGACAGTCCATTGAAGATGATGAGCGTTCTGGACGTCCTTCCACGTCAACTGACGACCCACACGTCGACAAAATCAACACCCTGGTGCGGACAAATCGACGTCTGACTGTCAGGAAGCTTGCTGAAGAGTGTGGGATATCAGTTGGATCTTGTTACGAGATTTTGACCGAAAAATTGAAGATGCACCGCGTTGCTGCGAAATTCAGCCCTCAGAACTCGTGAGTTTTTGGCCAAACACTCGATCACTGTTGTTCCCCACCCCACCCCCCTACTCACCTGGCCTTGCTCCTTACGATTTTTCCTTGTTTCCCAAACTCAAAAGATCCTTGAAAGGAAGAAGATTTGAGACGATTCCCGAGATTAAGGCAAATGTGACGAAGGAGCTGGAGGACATTACAAAAGAAGCGTACAGGACTGTTTCAACAAGTGGAAACACTGTTGGGATAAGTGTGTGCGTTGGGGAGGAGAGTACTTTGAAGGAGTCCCAGACCTGTAACTTCTAAATAAAGTACATTTTTGTTTTATGACGTCAGTCCGCGTATTTTTTGAACAGCCCTCGTATAGAATCTAGTTTAGTAAGAAAACCACAATTAAGAAGAATCATATGATGAAGATTAATAAAATATTCGATTTATTTATTATTGGTATCAATATATTTAGATCCTTGAAACGACTCATGTGCATTGAAATATCCAAATATAGGAATCAATAGCTTATATTACAGAAAGTAACTGTTGACAATTAAAGTTAGTATAAGAGCGATGTAGAGAAAATACACAACAATCTTAATGTATCACAGAACGGCTGGTATGGGTGTTAACACTTTTATTGATAAGCAGAGAACAACGTTTCGACCCTTCTAGGTCATCTTCAGGTTAACCTTTCTGGACAAGTCCGGCAAGTAAATCTTTTAGGCTTTGAGGGGCAGAGGGATCGTGGTAAAATTAAGTAGGGATGTATAAATGATCAGAATACATCATCACTAATTTACTTCTAATAAGAGCACATATTAAAAATATTTAAGATGCACAATCGTCTTTTTTAGCACGAAACTGGTGCTTTTCTGACAACATTACACTTAACTGAGGTTCAGAGTCAGTGCTCCCTATCATCAAAAGTAATTGCAAATGTTCATCAGATAAGGCTGATCTGTAACTAGATTTTACGTACTTTATCTTTAAAATGTCTTCAAAGAAAAATTAAAAAAGAAAAATTTTAAAAACTGAAATAAATCCACGAGTAAAGTTTTTAAAATTGAAGATATTGATCACTTGGAAGACGTTTATAGAAGTCTATCAATTTCCCTTCTTTGTATTTGTCCTGCAACATGTCGTTGGATTAAAGATCATTCACTTCTATTTGGACTTCAGGAGGTAGTTCATCAATAACACAATCAAATAGGTTTTGGAAAATCCTTATTTCTGTTGGACTCGTATTAAGTTCAGAAAAATGTTCCTTGAACTGCAGTTTCAGGTCAGAAAGGATATGTTGTGCAAACTTGCGTCGGAATGGGGATCTCACTTCTTGCTTGAGAGTTTCATAACGTGTGTGAAGCAACTCCTCATGAATTGGAATTGAAAAGAATTAGTAGTTGCCAAAATGCTTTCACCTCGGTGTGCATATCGCAAATAAACGCAGTTTAGCCTTATAATCTAAGATTGAATTCATTCAGGTACATGGTCAAGTCTACAGAAAAGCTGATTTCCAAAGCCACTCACTGTTTGTGAGTAACGGTTGAGGATGGTTATTTTCGCTTAAGAAAGTTTCATCCTCAATTCTAAGCTCAAAAAATCGTGACACAACCTTCTCACAGCTAAGCCATCGAACTGAAGTGTGGTAGGACAAGCCGAGATATGTTGCTACTATTTCTGCCAAAATTAACGTAATTGAGCCCTTGACAGTGAATGAAGGTCGCTATTGAAACTGCGTGTTTCACGACACATGACAGATCCAGATATTTTTCAAAAAGTGCCTGGTGATGAATAATGCAATGAATAACCCGAACTTTCAACAGCTTTGTAAATTTGCCCAACTAAACCTTTTCCTTCAGTACACACATTTTTACCGCCATCTATTGTAACGCACATCAGCCGTTTCCATTCTCGGTTGTACTGAGTTAGCGATTTTTTTATCTATTTGAAAATAGCCTCAGCTGTAGTTGTTCCATGCATACTGTGCACAGAAGCTTACTCTTCAGTCACTTTAAAATTAAAATTGACTCCGCGAATAAACAACAGCAACTGTGAAGTGTCGAACACATCTGTTGACTCGTCAAGCGCGATGGAAAAACATTCAACTTCTTTGGCCTTATCTTTCAGCTGAGACACAATATTGCTTCCAATGTCCTCGACTCTACGAGCAACTGTATTCGTCGAAAGGCTAATAGAATTAAATAAATCTACTTTTTCTGGGAGCATTTCTTCGGCTGCTTCAATCATGCGTAATTTAATTAGCTCACCATCGGTAAATGATTTTTCTCGCTTGGCTAACGATTGTGTCACTTGGAAACTTGGTATTGTTGCAGCTTCATTCTCTGTTTTCTTCCCCTTAAATACAAACTGTTGTGACAATAAGCTACGTTTAAAGGTTTCGAATTTGTGTGAACGTAGCTTTTCCGTGAACTGAGAATAGTTTGACGAGTGCTTGGTTTGGTGATGTCTTCGAATGTTGTATTCTTTTAGCACTGCGGTTGTCTCGTTGGATATTAATCACAACGTTTTATTACGTGATTCAATAACGAAGTAGTTCACATTCCACTGTTCTTTGAAAACACGACGTTCCGAGTCAACTTTTCTCTTCTTTCTTTGTCCTGACATAATAACTGGGAATAGCTATGAATTGGAACATAAAATAAACAGCAGCATTCACTGACACACACTGAGGTACACGGGGCATGCGTGGGAAGAAACATGTTGCTTCAGGGCACTGGGATCGATAAGCGAGTTCACGCAATGCTAAGTAATATAACGTTTTCCATCAAATAGAAAAGTGTATCGCAACTAGATTAGCTTTTGCTCAATTACGTTTTATTTTTTTAAATATTAGAAATTAAATTATTACTTTAATAATAAACCGTTGGCGGGCCGGATAAACCAAAGTCGCGGGCTGTAGTTTGAAAACCTCTGCTTTAGTCTACAAGTTATTTCACTGAGAACATCATTTAGTGATCTGATCTGATTACTCAAACTACAGTTTAAGTGATCCAATTTCTGGTTAATGATATGCTTCTATGGTCTGGAATATTGGTTATTATCAGATGAGCCTTCAAGTCTCGAATAGGTTTCACTCGTGTTGAATGGAGACAAATTTTTCTGGAGTAAGATTTTATCACGATCTCCAATTCCTCAAATTAACTGGATCACCCAGTCTTTACTGTTAATCATTTAAACACTACATATTCATCTACCCACACAATTCATGTTCAATAAATTACGTCTTTTCTGGCTGAGCTATCTGTTTTTATAATGAATGTTAGTATCTGCTGATATATATATATTCATTTTATAGCTTTGGCTATGTTGGCAACCCTAAGCATTTCCTCTAAATTTTAATGTTAGTCTTTACTGTACTTTACATTAATGCCATCTAAATGGACTCATTTAATACTCTTGAAATTTGAACATATCTCCTCTATTTCTTTCGTGGCCCATTTCTTGACCAATTTCTGATGCTATATCACTGCTTCGTCTGTCCTCTTTCTCTCATAGTTGGCAAAATATAGCTGTGGATGCCTGAATATTATATATTAGGCTATAATATATATTATATTGTATTATATATAAAATTATATATCATTTTGTAATAATGATGCTCAAACCAAGCCCAAAACACAGGATATTGGAGACTCTTGGTTTGACTGCTTCTTTTTGCTATTCCCATGGCTGCCATGAGTGGATTTTGTTTTGGTCATTACTGTTACTCTTACCAAATTGATGAGTCTTCTTTGGTGCAATTATTTCTGATCTAAATTACTCGATCTACATTTATTATTGTGAATTCTAGGCTATGAGCACTCGTGGTGTTATGTCCATTTTGATGTTAATGGCTTTTTAAGCAGTTGTGAGAGGTCCAGAGTTATCAGGCTTGCAGTCAACATTAATTCTGTTTGTTTGCTTTATTAATTAAATGTTTATTGCTATGTATATTTTCTACTTACTTTATACTACAAATAACTCTTTCACCTTTTTTTAGGTTCCTTTATTACTGTTTACTCTGGGTGATTTTACATTTGTGTCGATTCATTTACTTAAGTTACATAATTTTTTGGTACATTTCATCAATAGCAAAGATGTGGAAAGGATTAAGTTTCCTGTCCTGTTTCTTTTTAAAGCACAATAAGAATACATTTTTCAATGAATCTCTTGATCCGTTCATTTATTGTACGAAAACAAAAGTTATCAAAAGTTATAGATTAACGAAGAACGTTTCATATACTTAGTTTTCTATACTTCCAGACTTGGCATAACCTGGTCATTAATGCATTTGACTCGTAATTTGCGGGTCAAATCGCATTACTGACACATTATCTTTTCAGCTGTGGGAGCTTTTCACCTGTTTTATCATTCCTGAACTAAGGATAGCTAGTGCAGTTAGCTCTCGAGAACATTTGTTTGTTCCTTTTAGTTTTCAGGCGTGCGACTCGTAATCCGAGGGTCGCGGGTTCGCGCCCGCGTCGCGCTAAACATGCTCGCCCTCCCAGCCGTGGGGGTGTATAATGTGACGGTCAATCCCACTATTCGTTGGTAAAAGAGTAGCCCAAGAGTTGGCGGTGGGTGGTGATGACTAGCTGCCTTCCCTCTAGTCTTACACTGCTAAATTAGGGACGGCTAGCACAGATAGCCCTCGAGTAGCTTTGTGCGAAATTCCAAAAAACAAACAAACAAACAAACCTTTTAGTTTTCACCATCGTGACTGATTATCTAATTTGTAGTAAACTCTTGATGCTTCTGTTTAAAAATAGCCCAATTTGTAATTACATTGCTTGAGAATTGCACTTAATTTTTTACAATTTTCTGTAAATGTATGCGTTATAAGAGAGACAGTCAATCGCTTAGCGTATTGGATGGTAGGGTGCTTGCTGCTATTTCTCGTCCCCAAGAGGCTCAGCGGTAATTCTGCAGGTTCATTACTCTGAAAGTTGGGTTTCGATATCCAATGGTGGACAGAGCATAGATAGTCTTCTATGTAGTTTTGAATCTAGCAACAACCAATCAAGTAAATCATCCTTCTAGTTAGTAATTCAACATTAGAAATAACTACAGATAGCATTAGTAACAGCTTTGAAATAACTACAAAACACACAAACCGTTTTTTACACAGTTTTTAGAACTCTTAAAGGAAAGTTTTCAAGTCGTTTTAAAACCTATTTATTATCAACGCTGGAATAATTGGAAACCGCGGACAGAAAAGAAAAACAAAAACAGGAACAAGAGAAAAAATTTAGTTTTAAGTCAAAATACTTTTAGTTTAAAATGCATTAAAATACTCAACGATTAACATTGTATAATATACATTTAAAAGTTTATTTAGAAAACAAATCAACGGTCCGTAAATAAGGCACTCTACGTGTTTCTACGTCGTTTACGTTACCCTTATGTCGAATCACGTAGTGCTTTTTTAGGACTGTTGATTTGTTTTAAATAATATTAATTGTATATGAAATAACATTGATCACCGAGTGTATTAATATATATATATATACACACGTTTTCTTGAATTTTTTTTTACACTCTCAGTTCTTGACATGAATGATGTTATATTAATTTGTTGCCGTTAAGTTATCTTAATTTACTTACCCTAAGGTTTGATTATGATTAAAAATATATGACAACTTTTTAAACTTTTGATTGAGACCTTCGTTTTGTGAATTTTGCGTTTACAGCAGTTCAAAATTCACCTTCGTCTGTTATGCGATATAAATACGATTAGCGAGCGTTTCCTACCGTGTCTGTCAAGTAATGTAAAACCCTGTCAGATGAAAATAAAATGTAACCGGTATGAAGTTTATTCTATAATAATTATATACGCGTGAAATAGTAAACGCTTAAACATCTTGACGTTCTGTTTATTCGTTAATTAAGTTTATGTATTGTAAATTATGTAGTAGGGCTTTTAGTACTACTCAAATTTACAGTAACTAACGTTAAGTAACAGTAACCAAAAGGTTGAGCCTGAGTACTAAGTATTAACACTATAATTTGGTCGTTATGTAAATATTTAGTTTACTTTAAATTAATCAGCTTTCATATCTAGCGCCTACCGCGTTGGTGTTTTTTAGCCCGTATGTGTGATGTGACCTTTAGGTTCTATAATATTCTCATTAGATTTTCACCTAACCTTTATTACGTTATGCTTTTGTATTTTAATAACATCATTATGTGACTATTCTGATTATTTACCCATGCTAATCGGATTTTATATCTTGAAATTAACTGATCTGTTATTAGAAACTGTTACCATATCATTGAATACAGCACATACCAACGAAGGGGTTTTATTTTTCAATGGAGAAAGGTGAGTTTCATTTTACAACGTTAACAAATGTTTTCTTGTTATAAATAAGGATAAGCCGTTTGTGGTTTACATTGGCCGTTTTTATTAACAAATAAGACACTTGTGTATTCAACCAGATAAAAGTATTATTAAAAAGTTGATTATAAAACCTCTACTCAACCACACTCCAGAATATCAATAGATCTATGTTCTAACAATAAATGTAAGTAATATGACATGTTATTATCTAACTAAACACATCTAATTTCTAGAATCTTCTGTAGGTTTATGTGATTCAAAACATTGTTTAATTTACAAAAACAGATTTTTAGCCATAGCACAGCAGCTCATAGAATGGCTCTGAGTTTTTTCAAGTATAAACTTTTAGTTCACACCTCCATCTCTTGGCTGAATTTAAGTCTTATTACAGCTTCAACATTTGAGGATTTCCTATTGTTTTTGTTTAAATTTTTTTAAAAATATTACTTACACTGAAGTACATTCTAGGGTTGGAAAATATGGAGCAAATGTCTGTGGTATATGAAATGTAATGTAACAAGTATAAGATTTGTAATAAATAACCCATAGAGCTAAATAATTATAGAAGTTTATTACACAGTTAATTATGAGGCTTATTAATTGGTTACATCCAAGTAAATGATTATTTTGATATGAGAATTGTATGGTTTAAATAATTAAAAACAGTGATATTTGGAAACACTAATTTTGATCCAGTCATAATTTTATTTAGTCAGCTATTTTTACATGGCACTAAATTATGCTTATAATTAGTCACTTACATTAATGAACAGATGTAATTGCCCAGTTTTAATAAGCCCATTTTGATTTCCCTCACAAACACTACTCTCATCACCAGGGATGCTTTTTAATGAAAGAAAAGGAAGGCTTAATTGAACTCTCTTGTTACAGTGATTTGAAATATGTTTTTAAAAAAGTTCTTTTAACTAGTTTTTAGTCACATGCTAGACAACAATAAACATTATTAGCAGACTCTGTCTTGAAATTCTCAATGTCTTTTACTAGCTTCATTCTCATGTGAAACTGTGCTCTCAATTCTGATTCTGTGACATCATTTAAATACAAATGCAACTCAAAGCTGAATGTTATAACTGACTTTCACTTGATATCAATAAAACCCACACCATATATTCTTCTCTTGTGCTTAAAGGAACAATTGCATCTATTGTTTTGTTTTTTGAACTAGACCTGGGTGATTCTTCAGAAAAAATGTTCAACCAAAAAGTGGTATGTGACGAATGAGGTTCATTGTTCTAGGGGGTTAATTTAGTCCTCTCTTTTAAAGTCCTGCTTTCGAAGTAAAACCTAGCATGTGAACAGTATATATTAGTTTATACGAGACACTTGGTTTTAAAGCTTGTGTGGTATGAATGAAACTAGTTCACAATAATTTCATACTATTTTTGAAAATGTTTGATAAATTTGTTTAACTTTCCAAGTTTTAGTTTTTCACTATTTTTATCAATTACTTTTTCTTAAAGCTTAACATTTTAAGTTTGTAACAGTAATGCATTTTTTTGGGAAACAAAGTCATGCTGTTGTTATTCTACACACATTATTACTTTAGATAATGTTTTCCAATGTTTCACATGGTGGTTCCATCAAAGCTACGATCTATACAAATAATCTAAAAAATGAAGAAAGCTTTTACATATGTCTGAAGTATTATTCTAATATTACAGTATATTACTTTTCTGTGATGGAATGGAACTACATTTAACAGGACATGAGACAAGGGAATTCATTGGAACAAAAAGAGGAAGATTTTACCTTGCAACACATTGGGTACGATAAAATAATATCTTTCTCAGACATTTGTTTATTGGCTTGTGAGAGAGGTATTTCTGTGTTCTATCAAGATTTTTGCACACTTTCATATTGTCAAGTAAAACATAGCGATGTTTTTATGTCAGTAATAACTAATTTTGGGTAAAGTTTCCTCTGGCCTTTATATATGTTCATAAATTCAGTAGTTAGTCAATAGAAATTTATTTACTCAATTTATAGCTTTTAAGCTGTTTATTTGTGAAATACAACTGAATAGAATGTTTTATGGACTTCTGAAGCACCATTATTAAAAATAATTTTGTGTGTAGCTCTGCAGATTGTTTATTATGTTACGAAGTAATCAAAACATTATTGATGAGAAAAGAAGTGTTGTAAACTGTTTTGTTAAATGTGAACATTTGTATTGTTGTTTGGCAAGAGGAAGATTGATGTAATGTGATGAGAATGTGGCTTAACATGATTTTTTTTTCTTCCAAAGTTTCAAAACAGTTTGAGCAGTATAAAATGTGAGTCACATTATAGTGGTTGATTATTGAGTGTATTAGTGAGTTACTTTGAGATATTATTTCATTGAGTTTCTTAGTCACTTAATTACTTTGGTGCTATGATTATTGAAGTTGTGTTAAATTACATGAATAGAGGATTAGTAAATATGCTATATTGTTGTATTAGCACATACTTGTGTGCATAGGCTTATCAATGAACATGAGGCAAGCTAGCTTATAAGACTTTTACTTCTAGAAGTAAAATGTTCTCATTATTGCTAAATAAACAGGACTCTGAGTTCTTTCTTTTACTGAGTAATCCAGAATAAACTGACCAATAATAGAAACTATTACAACAGTGCATTTACTTAAAACTTATTTAATATATGTTAAATCTTTACAAGAACAAGAGTGACACATTTTATGAGAAATCTTAAGCTATAACTAGAGGAAAAATTTAATCTGCATAGTTGTTTTTTAGGTGATTTTCACTAACAATTCTTCCTCTTGTAGTCCTTTAGATCCTTAGGGTCCTTTCTTCACCATCAATTCAGTGGAGCTGGATCAGCCTGTATTTGGAGCTAACTTTATTAAAGGAGAAGTAAAAGCTCAGACTGGAGGTAGAAGTTTATTCTAAATCAAACACTATAGTGTTTGGCTTTTCTCTTTTATTTCATTTTTATCCAGAACCGTAATCAATGTTTGTTTTTCATTTAAACATTGTTTGATTTACTTCTCTTGTTCAGACTTTTTAACTAACTCTGTTTTGTTTCTTTTATCCTGTTTAATTAGATGTTTTTGTATTTTGTAATTTCTTTTTTAAGTTGGTTATATTGAACCTTTTGTTTTCCAGTGACTTGTCCCATGTGAATCTTAGTCTATTATGTTTTCATTACCAAGTGCTATTCAAGAAGTTCAAGATCAAATATGTAAAACTCTCTCATATTTGATAGGTTATTAGACAGTGACCCTAAGAATTGTAGAGTTACTAATGTTATTTCTATTTTTAAAGGTATTGATAAGAGACATCTTTGTAATTACTAGTCAGTAAGCCTTCCTTCTGAAGGTGAAAAAATCTAGAAGATCTGATTAAAGAAGATTTGTGCAATCATTTGGTAAATTATGATATAAAAGGAAGCCAACATGGATTTACTTAAGGAATGCCTTCCCTCACTAATCTATTGACTCCATTTTCAGGATGTTAATTGTTATCTGGATGACAGAAAGTGTGTACATTTGTTATACATAAATTTTAAGAAGGCTTTTGATAAGATCCCACACAGAAAATTAGCTAAGAAAATTACACTGGTGAAGTTTGAGGAAAAACTGAATAGATTGTAAGATGACTAGATGATATAAAGCAAAATGTTTTAATTAATGGAGTTCACTGAAACTACATCCTTGTTTTTTGGGCCTTCACTTTTGTTTTTATTTATATTATCTATTATAATCAAAGGGTCTGTCTGTTAGTCTGTGTGTGATTGCTATAGCTTTAAGAGAAAAGAACTTAGGAACCTGAAATTTTGCACACATAATAAGCAGACCCTGAGGGCATGCACTTGGGTATTATTGCTTATTCATGTGCATGTGCATCTTTTTGTGAGTAAGCTTGTGAAAAATCAAGTAGAAAAGAAGTGGTTCCTTATATTATAAATTATAGATATAGATCACAGACAGACATGCACATTCTTTTGATAAGATAATCTAGCAAAAAATACACATAGAAAAGAAATGGTTCCTTATACAACAACTTTTAATACATTGAAAAGCTAGTGCATTTTGGTAACAATGCTTTCCAACAATGGCCTATATATCATGTTGCTTCGTAATAAAAGTTCAATTTAATTTTGTTGCTAAGAATCTATGTGCTGAAAATATAAAATTAAATGTGTAAACTACAACATTGCAAAAAAGTTGTTTCCTAAATTAAAATCTTTGTTAAGTAAAGAGGTTTGCTTTTATTATTTAAGTTTAAAAATTGGATTGATATTTTTACTTTTGTGGTACATTTTATGCATTTGTTAAATATATCAACCTAATAAAGTGTGAGTTATTTTCACTGGAATTAATGATAACGATAATGGCAAATTGAGTAAATTAATAAAGTTTGCAGATGCCATTAAACTCTGAGATAATTTCCACTGTATCGAGGATGTTGAAGTACTATAAACTGATTTGGATCAACTGAAAAGTTAGAAAAATATTTGGAAAATTACCTTTAATTATAACAACTGCAATGTAATGAGTTTGGGCCACGTAATTAGTATTGATTGGAACAACTCATTAAAGTGACTGAAGAAAAGGAATTTTGTATAGCAATAAATAAGTTATTCAATCCAATAAAGCTGTGTTTTATTGCTAGTAGTAACTCTAACAGAAGTTTAAGACATTTACAGACATTCTTATTATCAGCTAAAACAAATAATTATTTATTTATATAAATTATTACTTGTGCCTCACTTGGAGTATTGCGTAGAGTGTTTGTCTTCTCTTCCAACAAACAGTATCGATATTGCAAAGGGCTCAGAGAAGGTGAAGAGTTTTCAATTTTTCCATCAGGAAAGTAGGGCAACAGGTAAACATTGGAGTTTACAAGATAATATGGATGATCAGTAGGCAAGGGTTCACAAATGTGAGGGTGGAGTAGGACTTTCTTTTTGTGTATTGGGATGCTAACCATGGACCTTTGGATCCACAGTCTGGAACATTAACCATTGTTTATCCGTGTGAATATTTAATAGTGTACTAATTGGTTACAGTTTTGGTGTATTGTTTTGCCTCAACACTTTCTTGTCATGTAGTAACCTAACCTGACCCAACATCCTGTACAATGAGTGACGAAGGATTAGGATGGAACCTTTCTTCACATGATTCAGACTTTTTAATTGAACTTACTGAGAGTGAAAACTACTTAGTTTTATTGCTAGTTAATTAACTCATTGTTTTTAATTGTGTGCGCTACTTGATGCCTCTGCTATTTTATAAATCTATCTATACACAACATACAATCATATGAAAGCTTCTTGTATTTGTTTATGTTAACTTTTGTTTTATGAGAACCTGATTACTGTTTTTTGAGGGCACAGGTTCCTTTGTTAGTTTCAAGATGGCCAGTCAAAATCTGCATACAGTATGTTTGTTACATGTCATACAATGTGCTTTAACAATATTTCTTTGTTTACGTATAGTATGCCATATGTAGAACAATGTACTGTGACACTACATTATTGTATACATATAGTATGTCATATGTAATCTGATGTTTCTTTGAAAGTTTAAATCAGTATGTATTAACATTGAACAGTTTGTTATTGTTTGAATAAAATAAATTCACTATAAACTGATTTTTTTTTATCTCAGTAGGTTTATTGATGTTGTAACATTTGAATGAAATGTATAAAATTATTATATGTTTTACTTTATTCACGTTGTAAAGAGACAATGTTTAAAGTTACTAATAAGTTACCAATCTAGTGGTTGCGATTTTAATTATCATTTGAAGATTTTTCCATTAGACTTTTGGATTAATTGGAGATTTGTTTATTTTTTTATCCAGAAAACTGGAGTGGCATAGCAAAGTTTAAAATGGTATTTAGAAATGGTGGAGCCACTGAGTTTGGACAATCAATGCTGGAAGCTGCTAAGATTGGTATGAATATAATAGTTGTATGCAGGATATAAGCATTACTGTTTATTCCTTAAACTACACCTGAAAATCTGATGCTTGGAAAGTTAATTTTAATCTTGAAAGTCAAGTGTTTTCATTAACAAGTTATTAAAAGTCACAAAAGATCAAAGCAAACATTATTTTTGCTGTCTAATATAGCTCTCATGCCTTTTCTCAATTTAGTTTGTTAGGAATCCTAGAACTTTGTAATTAAATATAGTCAAGAAAAGCTCTGAATTGATCTGGAAAAATCTAGGAATCCTGGAGTTTTATAATTAAATGTGATCGAGGGAAGCTCTGAATTTATCTGGAAATAAGCTAGGAATTCTGGAGTTTTGTAATTTACAAATATAGAAATTAGTGTTTAGTAGTGAAATGGTAGAAACATTGTAGTTGTTCTGACTGCAGTATTATAGACATTAGACAAATATTAGCTTGAAGTAACAGGAGTAGCCAAGGGATACTTTAGAACAGTTTTCCAAAATGTGTCATGCCCAAACATCAACAGACCCTTTACAGTGTAGAAAGCTACTGGGACATTGTGATAGTGGTGTTTATATATTTGTGTTCCATTTTCTGAATTTTATTATATGTATGCTTTATATTCAGATAAAGTATAATTAGGAATAATAATTTTACAGTTGTACAAACAAGTCCATTTAATTCCATTCTTTTAAAATAATATAATACACTTCCAATTTACTGTTTGGCAATTCAGGCATTTAATGAACAGTCATATGATCTGACATGTAAAAAGTTAGCTTGTATGTGTATATATATATATATATTTATATTTGGTCTTTGTTATAGAGGGTTAATACAATGATTCTCTTGCATCATACCAATCAAACTAATATTTCCCCTTTCACACTTCTTATAGAAATGATATATTTGAAAAAAAGTTCTCAATTTGGTAGCAGTTGTTTCTTGTACTCAGTAAAATGACAAGGAATGATGTCATCCAGTGGAAAAAGCCCCTGTGTCTACACAGAGTAACTAAGGACTCTGTTCTTTGAATGCACCAACAGTAATGAAATCCAAACATTTTTGCAAATAGTGCCTTGCAGTCAGTTTTCCTTTCTTAAAAACAAATGGAATGCAATTATTTTTATTGAAATAACATATGGCATAACAAAATATGCATGTAAGTAGCCATGTAGACAATCATATTTCATATATGCTATGATCCAATAGATTAGGTAGACTACATATTATATATTTATCCACCATAATTTCTTTAGGAAGATTACTGTGGTACAGTTTTAATGGATATCTGGTAGTCTTTAAAAAGATTAGTGTGGTACTGTTTTAATGGATATCTGCTTCTCTTTAGAAAGATTACTGTGTTAATGGATATCTCCTAGCCTTTAGGAAGATTACTGTGGTACTGTTTCATTGGATATCTGCTGGTCTGTAGGAAGATTACTGTGGCACTGTTTTAATGGATATCTGCTAGTTTTTAGGAAGATCACTGTGGTACTGTTTCACTGTGTATCTGCTAGTCATTAGGAATGTTACTGTGGCATTGTTCCAATGGATATATGCTAGTATTTAGGAAGATTACTGTGGTACTGTTCTAATAGATATCTGCTAGTATTTAAGAAGATTACTCCTGTACTGGTGTACTGGATATTTGCTAGTCTTTAGGAAGATTACTGTGGTACAGCTTTAATGGATATCAGCTTGTTTTTAGAAAGATTACTGTGGTACTGTTGTAATGGATATCTGATAATATTTAGGAAGATTACTGTCGTAGTGTTTCAGTGGATATCTGCTAGCCTTTAGGAAGATTACATTGGCACTGTGTCAGTGTATATCTGCTTGTCTTTAAGAAGACTACTGTGTACTGTTGCAATGTATATCTGCTTGTGTCAGTTAATAATGGCTGATATACCCTGGTTTCCTCTCTAAACTTAGTTTATGTTTTTGTATTACAACAGAAAAATATTTCTGTTTGTTTAGTGGATTTTTGTGTATTATTGTGAATAATATTTCACAACCATAATCAAGCCCCTCTGTCCCATGCTAGTGTGGTGTTCAGTTATCAGTCGCTTTATCACCTCAACTATGACAGTTTAATGAGAAATAAACTTAGTATTCCAAAAAGTACTTGATCTCAAAGTCTGTGTTCAAGAGAGATTGAATTTAGTTTGCACTTTGTTCTACATGTGTTGTTAGGTTACAATGGTTTTGGAGAATTCCACTAATTTGAGATTAAACACTTTTCTGAACACTATGTTTATTTATTGTACCTATATGACTATGGAGTGTGAAGAACTGAATATTTGCCAGTGACACTTTTTCTTCACTTCACCAATCTAGTATATAGGTTTCTTTCACATTAACAACACATGTGATAGTTTGAAGTCACACTGAAGCTACTGTATTAGATGTGATCTTGATTCAGTGGTTACTGGAACAAATATATTAAGGCTGTGTCATCAGTGCAAGGAAAGAAACTAAAACAAAAGTTACTGTTTTTTTTATTTCTGTATGAAATTCTGCAAGATGAATAATCCATTTATAAATAATGGAGAGTTAACTGTATATTTTTTATTTGAGTATCTTCCCATTCTTGCTACTGATCTAGTTTAATGTACATCTTGAATGTGCATGCCTCATAATATGAAATTGTGGTTATTAAGGTGTTATTGTCTGCTTGTTGTGTAGCCATCTCCAAAATTAATATAATTTGCAACAGAGAAAATTTAGGGCTGTTTACATTGAGAATGGATAGATGTATACGTATCAGACTGTGAGATATTACAACTAAATAAAACAATGATCTGTTTAGAAGTTAGTTAAATTTACATCTGTTTATCATTTATCATATTGTTATTTATTTTGACAAATGATTCCCTTTCTACTATAGTCATTGGAAGTACATCTGGAATACCTCCACCCTACACCCCTTTGTCTGGCTCCATTTACCCAGAAGTGGCTCTGGCATGTACGTCTCCATCTGGTGAGTACTGTGGACGTCTTCTACCTGTACATCTCTTTCCTTTGAGTCCACCTGGTAAGTGTTTTGTTTTCACTAGAACTTTTCCTTTATTTGATCAAATCATTTGTTTTATGTATAGTATAAACATTCATCTTTTAATTCGTGGAGATGGCTAGTACACTAGCTCCACCAAGTAACCAGTTTTTCTAACACATAATTCTCTTAACTCACAAGATGATAGGTGTTCCACTTTCACATTAGTTTTGCTAAATCCATTGTTCATTTGATGCATTATTCTTATTACTATTTTAAGCATGGGTGTTCGACAAACATGTTAGTTCCACTGAGTACATTTTTTAACTAATATACCAGTGTTTTAACAGTACTAAGGGTAGTTTTTCCCCTGCGCACCTTATCATTAAAGTCGCTAAGTCCACTATTCTTGTTCATCTAAAAAAAGTTAATTGCCTTCCTTAGAATAGATGTTACATTTACATAAAATCACCTCCTTTATTTACAAACTGTAAGCTGTTCATTTAAGTACCTTTACTTCAGTTTTTCTCTTGCAATAATTTCAGTTACACATCTTTATTTTATTACCATTTAAAGGATTCTCTTAGCTAACAAAATTAACTCCTCCATTTACTCATCCATTATCTTGGCTCTGCATTACATTCTTTTAGCACCTTTAATGTAAACACTACATAGAAAGTTGGCTTTAGCTTCCTAAGTTATTTATCTTGGACATTAATTTTCTTCAGTCCCATACAATCACATTTTACTATCAGTTGCACTAGGTTATTGCACTTTTAAACTGATATTTCCAACTCCATATAGATGCACTTTTTCATTAGCTCTAATAGCAAGCGTTTGTTGTCTTTTATTTCCAGTAGTTGTTTTACCAAAACACATTTTTCTTTTCATTGGTCAGTATGTTAAGCTGTGGAGCCGAGGTTCCATGGCTTGTGTGCAGAATACAAACAAAAACTCTCTTCTCATTTTGGGGCTGAAGATGCATCATAAGAGCATCACTGAAATCTCATTATTCATTACAACAAGAGCAACCCAAGAGTTGTGGTGTTGACTATCTACCTTCCCTTTTGATAGTTTTAAATTGTGAATGTCTGGCATAAATGGCCTTAAAATAGATTTACACAAAATTTAACAAAGAGACAGGTTCATCATTTCATTTATTCTATATTTTTGTGCGTTTATAATGTACAGGTTTTCTTGTATTTTTAGTTACAATTTTTACAAAATGATCCTTTTGGTGATGAGTCTTTGTATATCATAACTTTTCCCCTCCCTTGTGTTTATTATGTAAATCTGACTTGAATGAGGTGACATAATGGTTAGATAGCATCTGAAATTATCTTCCTCACCAGCACTACATGGGATATATAATTTCAAACTGTATACATATATATCTTGTATCTCTAAGTAAGCCTATAATCAATATTTTCAATGTTTAGTTTGGTGTTGTTTTTGTAAGTATTTAATTTTACTTTACAGATGAAGTTTTATTTTAAATTTTGGTGTTCTCCTTAATATAAATCGTATTTGAAGTATCTTTAACTGAAATCCATACATTTGTTTTTCACATTTAATGTGCTATGTAGTAAATGTAATGAAATATGTACATGTATCTATCATTGGGAAAAAGAGCTTGTAGATATTTTTTGTGTTATGTTATGAGCAACAGCAAGTTATGAATACTTATTAGTGAATACCATGCATATGAGTATAGTTATCATCAAAATGCTACTTTACACTATGCTTTAAGAACACGTCACATCTTTGTTACCCTTCTTGTGTTTAATAAATGACACATCTTAGATATTCATCAGATCTTGGTTAATTTTGTGTTTGATATATGAGATATCTCAAACAGTCATGAGGTCATTGTTAACATTGTTTTGATTTGTGTTATAGCTAACAGTGTATATGTGACTGATTCACCACCACCTTGTCCTGGAATCACAGCAAAACTTCTTAATGTAGGAGCAATGAAGAGCACTGGTAAGGATAATCTGGAGATTAGCATGAGATGCCAGTCATTTGTTGTAATAACAGATAGTAACACAAGACACCGGTCAGTTGTTGTAATAACAGATAGTAACACAAGACACCGGTCAGTTGTTGTAATAACAGATAGTAACACAGGACACGGTCAGTTGTGGTAAGAACAGATAGTAACACAGGACACGGTCAGTTGTGGTAAGAACAGATAGTAACACAAGACACCGGTCATTTGTTGTAATAACAGATAGTAACACAAGACACCGGTCAGTTGTGGTAAGAACAGATAGTAACACAAGACACCAGTCATTTGTTGTAATAACAGATAGTAACACAAGACACCGGTCAGTTGTTGTAATAACAGATAGTAACACAAGACACTGGTCATTTGTTGTAATAACAGATAGTAACACAAGACACCGGTCAGTTGTTGTAAGAACAGATAGTAACACAAGACACCGGTCAGTTGTTGTAATAACAGATAGTAACACAGGACACCGGTCAGTTGTGGTAAGAACAGATAGTAACACAGGACACCGGTCAGTTGTGGTAAGAACAGATAGTAACACAAGACACCGGTCATTTGTTGTAATAACAGATAGTAACACAAGACACCGGTCAGTTGTGGTAAGAACAGATAGTAACACAAGACACCAGTCATTTGTTGTAATAACAGATAGTAACACAAGACACCGGTCATTTGTTGTAATAACAGATAGTAACACAAGACACCGGTCATTTGTTGTAAGAACAGATAGTAACACAAGACACCGGTCAGTTGTTGTAAGAACAGATAGTAACACAAGACACCGGTCAGTTGTTGTAATAACAGATAGTAACACAGGACACCGGTCAGTTGTGGTAAGAACAGATAGTAACACAGGACACCGGTCAGTTGTTGTAATAACAGATAGTAACACAAGACACCGGTCATTTGTTGTAATAACAGATAGTAACACAAGACACCGGTCAGTTGTGGTAAGAACAGATAGTAACACAAGACACCAGTCATTTGTTGTAACAACAGATAGTAACACAAGACACCGGTCATTTGTTGTAATAACAGATAGTAACACAAGACACCGGTCAGTTGTGGTAAGAACAGATAGTAACACAAGACACCAGTCATTTGTTGTAATAACAGATAGTAACACAAGACACCGGTCAGTTGTTGTAACAACAGACAGTAACACAAGACACCAGTCATTTGTTGTAATAACAGATAGTAACACAAGACACCGGTCAGTTGTGGTAAGAACAGATAGTAACACAAGACACCTGTCAGTTGTTGTAACAACAGATAGTAACACAAGACATCAGTCATTTGTTGTAATAACAGATAGTAACACAAGACACCGGTCAGTTGTGGTAAGAACAGATAGTAACACAAGACACCAGTCATTTGTTGTAATAACAGATAGTAACACAAGACACCGGTCAGTTGTTGTAAGAACAGATAGTAACACAAGACACCAGTCATTTGTTGTAATAACAGATAGTAACACAAGACACCGGTCAGTTGTTGTAACAACAGACAGTAACACAAGACACCAGTCATTTGTTGTAATAACAGATAGTAACACAAGACACCGGTCAGTTGTGGTAAGAACAGATAGTAACACAAGACACCTGTCAGTTGTTGTAACAACAGATAGTAACACAAGACATCAGTCATTTGTTGTAATAACAGATAGTAACACAAGACACCGGTCAGTTGTGGTAAGAACAGATAGTAACACAAGACACCAGTCATTTGTTGTGATAACAGATAGTAACACAAGACACCGGTCAGTTGTTGTAACAACAGACAGTAACACAAGACACCGGTCATTTGTTGTAATAACAGACAGTAACACAAGACACCTGTCAGTTGTTGTAACAACAGACAGTAACACAAGACACCGGTCAGTTGTTGTAACAACAGACAGTAACACAAGACACCGGTCAGTTGTTGTAACAACAGACAGTAACACAAGACACCGGTCAGTTGTTGTAACAACAGACAGTAACACAAGACACCTGTCAGTTGTTGTAATAACAGATAGTAACACAAGACACCGGTCAGTTGTGGTAAGAACAGATAGTAACACAAGACACCAGTCATTTGTTGTAATAACAGATAGTAACACAAGACACCGGTCAGTTGTTGTAAGAACAGATAGTAACACAAGACACCAGTCATTTGTTGTAATAACAGATAGTAACACAAGACACCGGTCAGTTGTTGTAACAACAGACAGTAACACAAGACACCAGTCATTTGTTGTAATAACAGATAGTAACACAAGACACCGGTCAGTTGTGGTAAGAACAGATAGTAACACAAGACACCTGTCAGTTGTTGTAACAACAGATAGTAACACAAGACATCAGTCATTTGTTGTAACAACAGATAGTAACACAAGACATCAGTCATTTGTTGTAATAACAGATAGTAACACAAGACACCGGTCAGTTGTGGTAAGAACAGATAGTAACACAAGACATCAGTCATTTGTTGTAATAACAGACAGTAACACAAGACACCGGTCAGTTGTTGTAATAACAGATAGTAACACAAGACACCGGTCAGTTGTTGTAATAACAGATAGTAACACAAGACACCGGTCAGTTGTTGTAACAACAGACAGTAACACAAGACACCTGTCAGTTGTTGTAACAACAGACAGTAACACAAGACACCTGTCAGTTGTTGTAACAACAGACAGTAACACAAGACACCGGTCAGTTGTTGTAACAACAGACAGTAACACAAGACACCGGTCAGTTGTGGTAAGAACAGATAGTAACACAAGACATCAGTCATTTTTTGTAATAACAGATAGTAACACAAGACACCGGTCAGTTGTTGTAAGAACAGATAGTAACACAAGACACCTGTCAGTTGTTGTAAGAACAGATAGTAACACAAGACACCTGTCAGTTGTTGTAACAACAGACAGTAACACAGGACACCGGTCATTTGTTGTAATAACAGATAGTAACACAAGACACCGGTCAGTTGTTGTAACAACAGACAGTAACACAAGACACCGGTCAGTTGTGGTAAGAACAGATAGTAACACAAGACACCGGTCAGTTGTGGTAAGAACAGATAGTAACACAAGACACCTGTCAGTTGTTGTAACAACAGATAGTAACACAAGACATCAGTCATTTGTTGTAATAACAGATAGTAACACAAGACACCGGTCAGTTGTTGTAAGAACAGATAGTAACACAAGACACCAGTCATTTGTTGTAATAACAGATAGTAACACAAGACACCGGTCAGTTGTTGTAACAACAGACAGTAACACAAGACACCAGTCATTTGTTGTAATAACAGATAGTAACACAAGACACCGGTCAGTTGTGGTAAGAACAGATAGTAACACAAGACACCTGTCAGTTGTTGTAACAACAGACAGTAACACAAGACACCGGTCAGTTGTGGTAAGAACAGATAGTAACACAAGACATCAGTCATTTTTTGTAATAACAGATAGTAACACAAGACACGGTCAGTTGTTGTAAGAACAGATAGTAACACAAGACACCGGTCAGTTGTTGTAAGAACAGATAGTAACACAAGACACCTGTCAGTTGTTGTAACAACAGACAGTAACACAAGACACCTGTCAGTTGTTGTAACAACAGACAGTAACACAAGACACCGGTCAGTTGTTGTAAGAACAGATAGTAACACAGGACACCGGTCAGTTGTTGTAAGAACAGATAGTAACACAGGACACCGGTCATTTGTTGTAATAACAGATAGTAACACAAGACACCGGTCAGTTGTTGTAAGAACAGATAGTAACACAAGACACTGGTCAGTTGTTGTAAGAACAGATAGTAACACAAGACACTGGTCAGTTGTTGTAAGAACAGATAGTAACACAAGACACCTGTCAGTTGTTGTAACAACAGACAGTAACACAAGACACCTGTCAGTTGTTGTAACAACAGACAGTAACACAAGACACCGGTCAGTTGTTGTAAGAACAGATAGTAACACAAGACACTGGTCAGTTGTTGTAAGAACAGATAGTAACACAAGACACCTGTCAGTTGTTGTAACAACAGACAGTAACACAAGACACCGGTCAGTTGTTGTAACAACAGACAGTAACACAAGACACCGGTCAGTTGTTGTAACAACAGACAGTAACACAAGACACTGGTCAGTTGTTGTAAGAACAGACAGTAACACAAGACACTTCTCAGTTGTTGTAAGAACAGATAGTAACACAAGACACCTCTCAGTTGTTGTAACAACAGACAGTAACACAAGACACCTGTCAGTTGTTGTAACAACAGACAGTAACACAAGACACCTGTCAGTTGTTGTAACAACAGACAGTAACACAAGACACTGGTCAGTTGTTGTAAGAACAGATAGTAACACAAGACACTGGTCAGTTGTTGTAAGAACAGACAGTAACACAAGACACCTGTCAGTTGTTGTAACAACAGACAGTAACACAAGACACCGGTCAGTTGTTGTAACAACAGACAGTAACACAAGACACCGGTCAGTTGTTGTAACAACAGACAGTAACACAAGACACCGGTCAGTTGTTGTAACAACGGATAGTAACACAAGACACCGGTCAGTTGTTGTATGACCAGATAGTGTCTGTCATTTACGTCTTAGTATCACAAAAGAAATTCCACTTACTTTCAAACATATATTTCACTATTCAGTACTGGTACTATATGTTTAACCAATAGAAACACTTGCACCTCATTTGATGATACAGAACCAGGTAGAGTTGTCTTACATTTGGTATTTATGGTTCTGAACAATTTTAAAGTTTTGGGTATTTTAATCATAATAGCTTGTAAATATTGGGCTAGATAAGAATTGTAAAGTTTGAGTATAGATTGTTTTCATAAAGTTAGCTTCCCAGAACTACTTAGTAGCTGTTGTATGAGCAAATGGGGTAACATTTTTTAGTATGTGTGGGAGCAACAAGGTTTAATCTTGGAATGAAACAAACATTAAGTATAGATGAAGATATGTCTATATAGAGACGACTTCATGAATCAATATTAACAGTATATTAGGAATGTGAGGTAATTATCATTACAGTTGTAAACGGGTTTCATTTGGAAGATTTTTAAGAGACTCTGCATGCAGCTAAAACTTCAAGTTGTCCTTTTGCTTTTGTTATTAATTTTACACAAATGGAGAACTTAATAATTTTGTAGTTAAGCACACAATGAAGTCAATAAAACCCTTTACTTCACAGATTGAAGTAGAAGTTTTGATGTTGCTTTAGTTATATTTCTCTTGTTAGTGGATTTGGTTTCTTAAGTTTCTCTGCTGTCTTTCAGTTTGTTTTCCTATATTAAACAATAATCGGTATCCATGATTTGTTAAGACAAGTAACAAAACATATTTTCTTTAGTTCTGAAATGCTGAGGGTAATTACATGATTTGTTTATCAACAGAATTAAATGATTCACTTTCATGTGGTTTGGTAAATATTTCATTAAAGAAGCAAATAATCTGAAAACATCTGTGATATCACATTTTTAGCATTTTTCTGTGATATATTAATTTATTATCATTACCACCTCCATCATCCTGCCTTCAGTTAAGACCAAAATGCCATTATCAGTAACATCCATACAGTCATTTTCATTGTGTATGACATCACACTTGATATTTGCAATATTTTTGTTGTAATATGGCTCTTGTTTTCTTATATGATTTGTTGTATTATAATACTTGCCAATACACCTTTTAGCTGCATCCCCTCATATGTTTGGAGGGTTTTGGAGCTAATTACTTTACTCTGGGCTTAAAATTAAAGCAGGCCTGACAGTGTGTGACAAGTAACAAATGATATTGGGCTTGTTATCAACACAATATGTTCATCTGATGGGGTTAATGGTTTAATACCAAGTACCTGTTTTATTTTGACTTTTCATCATAATTATGCATTTGATTTCTTGCTCATAAAACAGTAATATTTATTTCTGTAGCTCAGCATGCTCAAATTGTTTATTTATAATCGACGAAATGTATTGATATTGGTACTCTGATCAGATTGTAATATTGAAACAATCCAAAGTATCTCTAGATATGTGTGCATAACACAGTCAACAAATGTTATATTGCAACTTGTAGTTTACACTATACAATTGAGCCTGAACTGCTTTAAATGAAAATAAGTTCAGTTTCTAATTTTTCTTTATAAGTACCAAAACAGTAACAACATTCTCTTTGGTTTTCATTGTGATAAGTATTCATTGGATTTTTTTAAAGACATGTCAGCTATGAATATACCTTAAACTTTTAAGGGGTTTTTGTATTTTATGGGAGAAAAGTTAACTAATTGGACAAAAGAGTGTCTAGATGGAAGAAAGCAGAGTTGTTACTGTAGATGGAATTTAATCAAATTGCATTAATGTCACAAGTGGGGTAGCTCAGGGCCTCAGTCTTGGGACCTTTGCTCATTTTGAGCTACACCAATAACACAGATGAAGGAACAGTCAATAAACTACTTAACTTTGCAGATGATATTGAGGTCTTAGTTGTTGCTTGCTGTGAAGAGAATGCTACTGATTTACAAAAGGGTTTAGATCATGTATTGAGTTGGACAAATAAATGGCTGATAGATTTTAATTGTGATAAATGTAATGTAATACATGTGGGTTATCATAATTTTAATTACAAGCACAGTCTGGATGGGAATAACCTTAATGGTGTCATGAAGGAAAGAGATCTTGGTGTAATAGTTGACCAGTCTATAAAGCCATCCATGAAGTGTGCTGTTGCTAATGGTAAGGCAAATAGTACTTTAGGTTGTATCAACAGAAATATATAATACAAGTCTAAAGAGGTTATAATTCCATTGTACATGTCATTAGTTAGGCCACATTTAGAATATTGTGTTTCATCTTAGGCTTCTTAACTTAGGAAGGACATTGAATTATTGGAAAGGGTCCAGAGAAGAATTATTAGAATGGTGTCTTGGATGTGGAGATTGTCATACAAAAAGAGGATGGAATCTCTCAAGTTATTTTCTCTTGAAAAGAAGAGTTAGTGGGGGATGAGATTGAGGTGTGTAAGATGGTAAAGATAAGTGATAGTGTTGATGTATCAACTTTTTTAACACTTAATAGTGAGAATAGTAGTTGTAGGGGACACGATAAATATTGGCAGGGTAGGAGACATCTTCGGCTAAGACAGTTTTATTTTATTAACAGGGTGATGGGCCTCTGGAATGGGTTGCTTTATGGTGTTGTAGAGGCAGTAAGTTTAAGTGAGTTTAATAGAAAACCTGATAAGTGTATGAATGAAGGTTGGCTTTAAGATTTATTTTCAAACTTTATTAATAGTTTTAGTTTAGAGGATGGAACAGTTGACCAAGAGGAACTTGTGTAATCCCAAAATGTTATGATATAACACTTAACTAACTTGTGTTTTATCTATTAGTTAAAAACTTGCTGTAACTTAACTTTTGAATAATTTCCACAGAAACAATAACAGTCTTGAGTGTAAAATGTTTCCAAATTCATTTCTAAAGTAGTCTTAAAAGAACAGATTTTCATGGTATGTGTACATATTGTTTTACTAGCAACCAATCTTTAAGTGAGTAACCCTAGAGTGGTGACCTCTTGTTCTGAATAGCTAAAGTGGACTAATGGTTTAAAAAGTCTTGTGCACACTTATAAAGTGTAACATACTAAGTAGACAGAAAAAGTGTAAGAACTGTAAGATCTAATACTGTACATGACATGTTTAAGACAAAGTTGATAATCAGGTTAACTCATGTATTATATCTGCACATGATGTGTGAAATGAAGTGGGTGATTATGTTTTTTTGTTTGCTTTAAGATTGGTTTTTGATGAAGTTCTATTTTTATGTAGTTGTGTTTCTTATAATGTGTTTTCATTGGAGGTAAAAAAAAAATCAGAATCAGTACAAACTGTTCATTACAATCCAGATAACTCTAGTTTTACTGCTGGGATACCTCCTTGTGATTATGTAAGTATACTGACTTTGTGAAACTAATGCTTCATTACCTATGTATGTTTGTCCTGTAAATCTACCTCCTGATCATTTATGTTTGTCCTGTAAATCTAACTCCTGATCAAGTATATTTGTCCTGTGAATCTGCTTCCTGATCATGTATGTTTGTTCTGTGAACTAGCCTTGTGATGGTATGTTTGATTTGGGAAGCAGCCTTATCATTGCATGGTTAATCTATGAAGCAGCCCTGTGACTGTATATTTCTTCTATGAAGCAGCCTTGTGATTGTGTGTTTGTCCTGTGAACTAGCCTTGTGATTGTGTGTTTGATCTTTGAAGCAGCCTTGCGATTGTGTGTTTGATCTTTGAAGCAGCCTTGCGATTGTGTGTTTGATCTATAAACAAGCTTTGTGATTGTGTGTTTGATCTATGAAGCAGCCTTGTGATTGAATACTTGATCTGTGAATCAGACTAGTGATTGTATGCTTGATCTATGAAGCAGCCTTGTGATTAAATGCTTGATCTGTGAAGCAGCCTTGTGATTGTATGCTTGATCTGTGAAGCAGCCTTGTGATTGTATGCTTGATCTGTGAAGCAGCCTTGTGATTGTATGCTTGATCTGTAAAGCAGCCTTGTGATTGTATGCTTGATCTGTGAAGCAGCCTTGTGATTGTATGCTTGATCTGTGAAGCAGCCTTGTGATTGTATGCTTGATCTGTGAAGCAGCTTTGTGATTGTATGCTTGATCTGTGAAGCAGCTTTGTGATTGTATGCTTGATCTGTGAAGCAGCTTTGTGATTGTATGCTTGATCTGTGAAGCAGCTTTGTGATTGTATGCTTGATCTGTGAAGCAGCTTTGTGATTGTATGCTTGATCTGTGAAGCAGCTTTGTGATTGTATGCTTGATCTGTGAAGCAGCTTTGTGATTGTATGCTTGATCTGTGAAGCAGCTTTGTGATTGTATGCTTGATCTAGGAAGCAGCTTTGTGATTGTATGCTTGATCTAGGAAGCAGCCTTGTGATTGTATGCTTGATCTAGGAAGCAGCCTTGTGATTGTATGCTTGATCTAGGAAGCAGCCTTGTGATTGTATATTTGATCTATGATGCATCCCTGTCGTTGTATATTTGATCTATGAAGCAGCCTTGTGATTATATGATTGATCAATGAAACTGCCTTGAATCTGCATGTTTGACCAATGGAGCAGCCTTGTGAATGTATGTTTCATCTATGAAGCAGCCTTGTGACTGTATGTTTCATCTATGAAGCAGCCTTGTGATTGTATGTTTCATCTATGAAGCAGCCTGGTGATTGTAAGGTTGTTCTTGGCAGTCATGTCCTGATCAGATGAAACCGTCTGTCTGTGTGATGGTAATTAATAGTTTATCTGAAATAGTTTTAAAACAAACATTGCTTTCACTCAAGGGTTCTGTTATAGTGTGAAGACTATGTTTTAACAAGAGAATAACTTATGGTTAATTGAGATGTTAAAAATATTTAATTACAGAAGATGTGAAATGATAACTCATTTGAAATAGGTAACACTTGTCTCATTTTCTGCTTCTAAGAAGGAATGTTTGTTGATGTTTTCTGTTGTGAAGTAAGGTCTGTTTATATGTTTCACAATCATTTCCTTGATTTATTATGTCCTAAATCTTGTCTTCTTGAAGAGTCTTACAGATGTTTATTTGTAGCAGCTCATAATTAACAAATATGTTTTACAAAGCAAAACGTATACTTATATTCCATTTAATATGTACTGCTACTTAAGCTCAAATCTGTTGAAATATCAAGAAAGATGGACATAAATATCCTGTGATTATCAATTTGTGTTTAGAAAAAGTGATATAAAAAGTTTATTTTATTGTATTGAAATTCTCATGATGCAAATCTTTAAAATATTCATAATTTTTGTTATTGAAGTTTACACCTTTGTGCAGCCCTTATTGTAACAGTGTAACTTACCATGCTATAAATGACTAAGTTGTGAATAAAATGTGAAGGAATTAATCAACTCTTTCTCTAAAAACATCTCAATGTGAAATCAAGTATTTTTACATTGATTGTGGATAAAGACAGAATTTAACATTCTAATTTACTTTTATTATTTTGTTCTACACAAGATCACCAGCCTTCAATAATTAGCCATCTGAACTAGGAAATTTGGAAAAGCAGAAATATATTTTATAATCTTAAAGGACAGTTCTTGTAATGAGAGCTGTCCTGCTGTGGCTGATATGAAGGTTTCTGAACCATATCTAGAAAATCAGAAATTATAGAGATTTCTGTGTTATGAACAATTATATTCATTCATGTTAGTTTTTAATTGTCAACTGATTAATATTTTTCTACAACATACCTTACTTAAACACTTTACTGAAAATATTTGTCAGGGGATATGTACAATTATTAGTTCACTGTATTTTTGATAGTCCTAAAACTGTCTTTTAAGTTATTAAATGTTTATTGGTAATGTAACAATATTTATTCTGCCACTGTTAATATTTTCTACATTATTTGTATTTTGTAAAGTGTATCATTTCTGCAGATGTAATGTTTATATCAAAATATATTTGGACATTATTCACAAATCAGTAAAAAACTATTCTATACAGGGTGGACAAAAAGTTAGTTTCCACTCTTATCTTTCTTGTATGGAGAACATTTAGTTTGTAGCATCAGAATTTACTATAATTTTTTCAGCATGATGGTAATACTCATACTCTTCACTAAGTCAATTAAAATATATATATTCCCCTCTTTAAACATGAAACACTTTGCTATATAATGTTCTGAAAGTACTTAGTACACCTATAGTTTTCTCTTTTGTGTAAGATTTGTTATTGAAATATGTAATACAACTTTAGATTCCTGTTGTTAAAGTATGTAGTACATCTTGAGATTCCTGTTGTTAAAGTACATAGAACATATTGAGATTCCTGTTGTAAAATTACATGTACATAGTAGTCTTGAGATTTCTGTTGTTAAAGTATGTAGTACATCTTGAGATTCCTGTTGTTAAAGTATGTAATATATATTGAGATTCCTGTTATTAAAGTACTTAGTACATCTTGAGATTCCTGTTATTAAAGTACGTAGTACATCTTGAGATTCCTGTTATTAAAGTACGTAGTACATCTTGAGATTCCTGTTATTAAAGTACGTAGTACATCTTGAGATTCCTGTTATTAAAGTACGTAGTACATCTTGAGATTCCTGTTATTAAAGTATGTAGTACATCTTGAGATTCCTGTTAAAGTATGTAGTACATCTTGTGATTCCTGTTCTTAAGGTAAGTAGTACATTTTAAGATTCCTGTTTTTAAAGTATATAGTACATTTTGAGATTCCTGTTTTTAAAGTATATGGTACATCTTGTGATTCCTGTTGTCAAAGTACATGTACATAGTATGTCTTGAGATTCCTGTTGTAAAAGTACTTGTACATTGTACGTCTTGAGATTCCTGTACTGAAGTATGTATTACATCTTTAGATTCCTGTTGTTAAATTATGTAATGCATCTTGAGATTCCTGTTGTTAAATTATGTAATACATCTTGAGATTCCTGTTGTTAAATTATGTAATACATCTTGAGATTCCTGTTGTTAAATTATGTAATACATCTTGAGATTCCTGTTGTTAAATTATGTAATACATCTTGAGATTCCTGTTGTTAAATTATGTAATACATCTTGAGATTCCTGTTGTTAAATTATGTAATACATCTTGAGATTCCTGTTGTTAAATTATGTAATACATCTTGAGATTCCTGTTGTTAAATTATGTAATACATCTTGAGATTCCTGTTGTTAAATTATGTAATACATCTTGTGATTCCTGTTGTTAAATTATGTAATACATCTTGTGATTCCTGTTGTAAAATTACATGTACAGAGTGCATTTGAGATTCCTGTTGTTAAAGTACGTGGTACACCTTGAGATTTCTGTTGTTAAAGTACGTAGTACATCTTGGGATTCCTGTTGTTAAAGTATGTGGTACATCTTGGGATTCCTGTTGTTAAAGTACGTGGTACATCTTGGGATTCCTGTTGTTAAAGTACGTGGTACATCTTGGGATTCCTGTAGTTAAGGTACGTGGTACATCTTGAGATTCCTGTAGTTAAAATACGTAGTAAATCTTGGGATTCCTGTTGTTAAAATATTTTGTACATCTTGAGATTTCTGCCCTTTATTTGGCTTGTCTTGACCAGGTGGTTTAAGCACTGGACCTGCAATCTAATGGTCGGTGGTTCAAATATCCGTCACACGAAATATGCTCTCTTTTTCAGCTTTGGGAACATTATAATGTTGCAGTCAATCTCACTATTCATTGGTAAAAGAGTAGCCCAAGAGTAGTGATTACTAGTTGCCTTCCCTGTAGTCTTACACTACTAAATTAATGGCGGTTAGCGCAGATAGCCCTCGTGTAGCTTTGTGCGAAATTCAGAAAACAAACAAACTTAATTGTTCTGAATTGGAGACGTTAGGCGAAAAGTACTTACGTTTTGAAAGCCAATCATTTGGTTAAGTGTTTTTTCTTATAAGGAAGAAATCACGTGTGCATTATTTTGTAAATATGTTGATAGTTTTCAACATATAAGAAACAAAACATGAACGTTGGTAACGGTGCAAAGATTACTTTTGATAAGTGTTTGTAGCATGAGTAAAACAAAGAAAGTCGTAATTCGAAAATAAATAAATAAATATATAGCTGAAATTTTAAACCAAGTATCTAGACATAGAATCACAAGAGTTTTGGGTTATTGGTAATGTAGTGCGTAATTTAAAGACAGTCTGTAGATACTTATTTGATACCTCAAAATAGGGTCGATTCATGCCGTTTATTTACCAGATATTGATATCATTGCCGTGGGAAGCAGTTATGGAGTGGTATGCCATTTCAAGGGGAGCATGCCCTCCACAAAAGTTTGAAAAATTTAATGCTATGAGATTTACTTTGAACCATTTAACTATAAATACTGCATTCACACAATACAATGCATTGAATTAATATTTTTTGAGATATATGTTAGTTTAATTTTGCACAAAGCTACACGAGGGCTATCTGCGCTAGCCGTCCCTAATTGTGTAGTGTGAGACTAGAGGGAAGGCAGCTAGTCATCACCACGCACCGCCAACTCTTGGGCTACTCTTTTACCAACGAATAGTGCGATTGACTGTCACATAACGTCCCCACGGCTGAAAGGGCGAGCATGTTTGGTGTGACGGAGATTCAAATGTTTTGAAGTTATGGACAAACTTACGCAATTAACCAGATGTGCTTCGCCCACCAGGAGTATCGAAACCTGGTTTCTAGGATTGTAAGTCCAGAGACATATCGCTGTGTCATTGGTGGGGGGGGACGTTTTGATACTTAAGTTGTAACTATAAATAACAAGGAAAAGCTGTCAGGCCATAGCCTAACCGTTTTTTTCAGCCCTGAATATTGGTAAACTTTTATTATCTAAATTTATTAACTTTCTCTAATATCGCCTCTATAAGAAACGAGTTAAATAAATTCTGTTAGTTTTTAGGATTTTTTTACACTTAATTTTATCTAGTCAAATATTAATGCACGTTTTAAAATAACTTAATTTGCAAGTAAAATAAATGTATACACTAAAATACGCACAATAAAAAGTGAACCCTGTGGCAGGTTTACTCCTTTAAAGGACTTCCTAGTTTACTGAAAGCTTGATGACCATACGTCCCCGTTTGGATCTCTGTCCCTGTGTCCTGAAAAGATCTTTCGGGAAGTGAGAAATGTTCTGGTTTTAACGTACCTTAATATTTTTTCTTGCTAAACGACTCCATATTTGCCCAAAAAGTTTAAACTTTTAAAGAATATAATTGTAGTTACTAGAGAATTAAAATAGAAAACATAATAAACATAAACGTAAAGCCTAAATTTAAATTGCTTCGAGTAATGTAAATGACTATTGTAGCAACATCGTCAGTCGTCGATCAATGAGAAACCTGATGCTGTTTACGTAAAATATAAAACTGTTAGGCCTAAGACAATGTGGCATGTTGTAACCCCTAAGTTTCTCGGTTTAACTGTGACATTTATGGTCACCTTTATTCAAAGTTGTGATTTACCTTACCAGTAACTGGGATTCGAATGCAAATAATGGTAAAACTTAAAATAATTATCACCACAAATGTTGGAATGCTAGTTTACGTTGTGGCTCAGTTTACTAGCTAAGTTATGGTAGTGGTGCTGTGCAAATGGCTTCATCAGCAACAGAAATTACCAAAATAAGGTGCATTTGAAACTTATTTATATTTTTTGTTACTATAATTTCTAACTGGGCAGCAGTAAAGAATGATGTAATATAAATTATTAATGGTTTCATTGTGATGCAACATAGTAAACATATGACTGTTAAACGTCCATATGTAGCCACATACAAAAATATTCTTATTTTTCTCGTTAGATGGTAATATGGGCATACGTAGAATTGTTGTCACGTGACATTATAAATAATTTGAGTAATATGTCTGAGTTTTTGTGTCCGTGTTACTTCACCATGTAGTAACCTAAATTAATTTCGGTATATGAGTAAAATTATAGTTACAATAGTTCAGTAACGTCATTGTGAAAAGTATTTGTGGCAAAGCTTATAAGGTTATGTCAGTCATCTCTAATTTTAAACAACTGACATGAGGGAAGACAGTCGGTCAGTATCAATCTATTTATCTCTCATACAAAACATCGACTTTTATTTTTATAACGCACCAAAAGGTTAAAGTGTGTGTAAACTTATTGTGAGTCGGAACGGACTGAAACCCGGCTCATCAGTTTGGAAATACAGAGCTTTACGACAATTTTAACATATGCTACATTTAGAAAATAAACTCCCTATTTGTAATACATAAATAAAATGTCAGTAGTTATTGATTCAACTTGTTCACTATTAGAACGGAATGACAAATCTTAGGCGTAAGATCTGTTACAAGAATAGTCAGTAAGCCTATGAAACACTAATCAGAATTTCAGTAGATTTAAAAGTAGTAATGTGGATTTCTCTGGGGAAGTCTAATGTTATTTGATTTTGTGCTTTAAGATTTATTGTTTTCAAGTTCATTTGAGACTACATCAGAGTTTCAAGGATAACAAATGACATCCTGAGTTTATATTTATTGTATTTATTATTTGCGGTCCATTATAATTTTAACGTGTTTTTTTTTTTTTTTTTGCACAAACATTAATAATGACAATAAATTAAATTTGGCCTTTATCCATCCAATAAACAACTACATTCCATCCATAACACTGAATATTTGTGAAAATCATTGTACAGTTCAAATAGTTTTGTTGCACATAACTTATAGCCTTGTTAATGAACAACATCTAACGTTAATAGTACATGTTTATTGCCACGTGTGTGGTCTACTAAACTGCTAACATTTACTTTAGGATTCCGCCAAAGATTGTAGGATCTTCTAGTTAGTGTTAAGTACGTAACCACTGAATTGTACAGCAATACGTTGCAGAAATGGGATCAGCAGTCATTGCTTTGAATGAAAACTGATCTTTATCTGTATATGTGCGTTAAGGATATTTATATTTAATAGATTATTTTATGTAAAGAGATATTCTATCCATAAGTAGGTCAACATATAAAACTTGCACATGCGCTCTTCGGGCGCTCTTATTTCGTTGATGTTGATTCACCATAAACCAAACGTTTTTCACTGCTGGATAAAATTATAATTTAATTTTAGTTTTTCTTCATGAATCATCTTGTAAACAAGCGACCCGTAGTTGCAATTGAAAGTTTTTGTTATTTATTCTCACAACTGTCGGTTTTACACTTTTATGAAGTGTTATATAGTTTGAAATAAACTAGTCGGTGAAAATAGAAAATGATAATTCTTTTTTAGATTGCAAAAGTAAAAATAATGCACCAGCAAAACAAATTGGAATTCTGATGTTTTCACTTCTCATCGTGTTAAATGTATGTAATTAAAATATGCCCTGTAATAATTCACGTTTACTTGAGATACATTTTGAGTCGTATTTTAATTGTGCTTTCTTGAAAGGATTATAAGAAATTATTCAACGTTATGGTTTAAATGTAGAAAGCTGGATGGTAGCCCATTGTGTAGCAGCAATACGATAGGCCTAATACGTGTGATATTTTTAAAATTTCATTTAGCTTCTTTTTAATTTACCCATTTAACGTTTTCAGAACTATGTTTCTCTCAAACACGTTTCTTTCTAAGAGGCTTTTCTTTCGAAATTCACATTTGTTTGTTTTTAATTAAGCACAAAGCTATACAATAGACTTTTTGTGCTCTTCTGACCGCGGGCATTTAAACCCGATTTGTAGCGTTGTAATTCCACAGATTTACTGGGGGAGGGTGTGCAAATTCTTTACTGGATCTGTAAACAGCATTTCGGATAAAACATGTGTCTCTCATCGTCTAGCCTATCTGGTGAGTTCTAGTGTTGAATGAAAGACTTCGTGGTCAGTGACTTGTGGATACAAAATATAGATAATGTTTTTCTGAAATCCGAAACGGGCAGATTAAAAGGAATTCGGAAAAAGGAACAACAACAAAACATATGCAAGTCCAAGTACTAAGACATTTATTACAAATTTTTAGCTTAGTGAACTATTTGATTTACTTGTAGCAACAAACATTTCAATTTAAAATCAGTCAATCAATTGTACCACTTACGACCTGTATGCTGTTTAAAACAAATATCATTCCTACAAGTCATTCATCAAATCCAAGGTAACATTTAACTATAGAATTACTGGTACCATATTGATTTTAAATACAATTCTAAGCTTTTGTACCAAACTGCTCGTGGTTACAGAGCCCCTAATACTGTAGTTCTCAAACCTCTTTCATTGACGACGCCCTAACCCACTTACCTTCATGTAACGCTCCTTCTTCCCCTTGAAATATTTTTGTAGACATTTTTATATTCTTAATTATTCTTTCTTTGGTGGAATTCGCAACAACCCTAGCAAGTTGTCACGGCATACTAGTGTGTGGGGACAGAATCTGGAAACTACTATCCTAATAACTTGCGAGTCACAAAAAACAAATTTAAAAAACATCAATATTACAGTTAATCCCACCAACTGTTACTGGATCCCCTATTTATTTTACATAGGAAAAGTAACAGTTTCACTTTTTTCGTCAAGTCTTTACGCCGTTATAAGAGGCAAAACATTTAATGAAATATCAGGACCGATAGTGTATGGTGCGTAAAGAAGTTGGTAATTTTAGTCAAGAATTTTTCAACAAAATGTTGAACTACCCCGTTTCTTGTTTTAAAGTATCTTTTTTTATTTTGTTAATGATATATGATTTCATAAAGGGTCAATGTATGTAAGGATAAATTGTGGTCCCTCTACTGTATTGTTGACTCGCATGGCCTGTGCTTCTGATAAAGAAATTAAATCACAGTAATAAAGCCTAATGTGTCTTTTTTTTTTTTTTTTTTTTGGAAAGGAAGGGGGCAACATATTTATTATTAAACATTTAAACATGCTTTTTACAAATTTATTTATTTTAGAAGAAAGTCACGTTGGGCTATCTGCAACACAGGATTAGAACCCCCGATTTGAGCGTGTAAATCAGTAGACTTGCACGAGCACATGACATATGTTTTTAGTAAAGAAATTAAATTACAGTCATTAAGACAACTATTTCTTTTTGTCGAAGGACAAGGATAATTACTTTATCAAAGTTATACTAATACAAAGATAATTACTTTATCAAAGTTATACTAATACAAAGATAATTACTTTATCAATGTTATACTAATACAAAGAAATATTTTATTTTATTTTTTTTGCGCAAACTTATTTCAACTGTTTGTTTTAAGTAAAGCTGCATGAGGGTAAGTATTTGATGTTTTCACCGTGCGGATGCGGAACCAGGATTTTAACAGGTAAATTCGTAGACTTAATATTGTTTACAATTTTTTTCATAGAAATTATTGTTATTTAGGGGATTGTATTCCTTGAATGTCTAAATACGAACTGTTTGTCTTAGAAGTAACTGAAAGACAAAACAAATGTTCTAAACAAGAATTATGAAAGTGGTCCCAGAAGTCCATGAAAATAGATATACTTTCTGAAACAACAACATAAACACATCTTCCAAACATCAAAAGATGAAATATACTGATAGTGATATATGATGAACTATATAGGTAGAATAATTTATATCACTACATAAAATTAATTTTCTTACAAATGGAAAAATACACCTTACGGACTTATGAACTCAGAAACTATGTTCAAAAGAACAATGTTGATGGCCTAGTGTGGCCAGATGGTTAAGGCACTGGACTTATAATCTGAGGGTCGCAGGTTCGAATCCCCGTCACAACAAACATGCTCGCCCTTTTAGTTGTGGGGGTCATTATAATGTGATAGTTAATTCCACTATTCAGTGGTAAAAACAGTAACCCAAGAGTTGACGGTGGGTGGTAATGACTAGCTGCCTGCCCTCTAGTTTTACACTGCTAAATTAGGGACGGCTATCACAGATAGCCCTCGAGTAGCTTTGCGCGAAATTCAAACCAAAAAAACTTGAAATCAAAACAGACTCAGCTTCTAACGGTATATCTGTTAAGGTATTAGATTAAATTGGTATTTACTCATCGAAACAGAGTCATAGATACCACGATGAATAGAAACCAAAGGTTTCATGATGTTAGATGTGCCGCTTCTCTTAAATTATAGACGATGTACTGTTTCTTTCTTTCTTTAATGGAGGAGGGAGGAGTCGTTATTGTGTTCCTTTATGTTTTAATTTCGTAACAGTTCTATCTGAATAATTTACTGTAGATAATTGGAAAAAATTTAAACTTTGAGGCCTGACCCTGTACAAAAAATCTTTGATACTGTCTGCGCGTGAAGTATGCTGTTGAAAAGTTATATGACAGATACATACAGATAGACGTTTTTGCTATTGTGTCTTAACGACATATTTTTTGGCAAAATCAGATGTTCGTGACTAGTTTTTAACGTAAAAAAAGTTTAAGAAAGAAATATTTATTTTAATACCGACTGATATTTTAAAAATATTTTAGGAATTTAATTCGCTTTTAGATGGCGCTAGTAGCAATGCTTCTGCTATATTTGTAAAAGGAAATTGAGACTATTCTTCCGTCTGTCTCTAGGGTAAGTTCGTCTGTATACCCCAAACTTTTATCTTGATTAATTAAGGATTGAATATAAGTTATGTATTGTGATTTAAGATATTACGGCAATAAACTATTTATATTGCTGTGACATTACGAAATAACAACGTGTTTGTGTATTATAGTTACTGTACACTTTAAGAAATTGCAAGAGAAGAGAGGTGCTACTTATATTACTGTAAGATATTAACTTGAAAAAGAAAGGCTTTTAAAGAAGAATTGATAACCAAGAAATCGAGACGTAATATGTAGTTTCTTATTTCGAATAGCAACAGGAATTCCTACAAAATGGGTGATTTAGTTGCATAATAATTACAGTGTTTTTAGTTGTTTTTTTACACGAGAGATCGAATGCCGAATAGACAGTAAAATTTCATCTCTTAGCTAGAGGGATAAATTAGGTTTTGCTGTAAGTGCTTCCTCTTTTCATAACACCCCAGCTGTGTCACTTCTCCGGTTGCGTCTGAGATAACGATTCAAGGGCTGTTTTAAGATACGACTACCAGCAACCCCTGTGTCTAACTACTCATATCATACTCATGGTGATGACAGTATCCAGTCATAAGAATTCAGTTATAAATTGAAATCCACATGCTGGCATTTATTGAATCTGGTATACTAGCGGTCAAATTATTTGACATTTTATAGTTCATGTTACAACAGCATCATTATGACAATCTTTTTTCTCGTTCAATTTTCACTTCTTGTTTATCAGATGATACTACTGTTAAGAATAGCCCTGCTGTTCATTTGTGAACTACAATATGACATAGATCGTTAATGATGTGTGATATATTTACTTAAAGAACTCACTTCTGAGAATGAGTTTTGTGCGGTGAAAGGATTTTTGCAAAGTTTTATACTCAGTGCGGTGTATGGTATAATGCGAAGTGATGGGCCTATAGTATTAAGTAACACGTGCACAGCGTAAACTATAACAAGCTAATTAATTAAGAGATGAGAGAGAATGTTCTCTTTATGCCCCTGCTAGTACAGCGGTATGTCTACGGACTTACAACGCTAAAATCAGGGGTTCGATTCCCCACGCTGGGCTCAGCAGATAGCCTATGTGTCTTTGCTATAAGAAAAACACACAAACATACTGTTCTCTTCTTGATGGGAGGAAAACTTAGTAGCTTGAGACTATTATGATGATTCTTTTAAGTCTGGACTTCTGGTCAGTTAGTATTACTCAGACCTCGGCAGTTTGCAAGCTCCTACATAGTTGAAAATCTTTAGAAAGAAAGTCAGGGTTATTGCATTAACCATCTCACAGTTGTGTAATCAGGCGGTTTTATAATATTTTCTAAACTCTAGGTCTACTTACGTGCCAACTACTAACAGGTAAAACTATACTCACTATTTTTTTAATCTCGAGGCCTACTCACACACCAACTGCTATGATGTAAAAACTATACTCACTATAGACTTAATCTCTCGGTCTACATACGTACCAACTGTTATTTATCATGTGAAAAACTATACTCACAATTTTTAATCTCTAGGCCTACTTACGTACCAGCTTCTGTCATGTAAAAAACTATACTCACTATTTTTTTTAATCTCTGGGTCTTCTTACGTAACAACTGATGTCGTGTGAAAAACTATACTCGCTATTTTATAATCTGTATACCTATTTACGTGCCAACTGCTTTCGTGTGAAAAAATACTCACTATTTTTTAATCTCTAGGCCTACTTACGGATCAACTGCTATCATTTTTTTAATATTTAGACCTAGGTACGTGCCAACTGCTGTCATGTGAATAAGTACTTGCGTTTACGTATTTCAATATGGAGTTCTATCTGATAGCAATGTTTCATTTTATTTAAATTTATGAGAGAACTATCATTATCAATTTTGATCGGTTTGTTGTAGTAGAACAAGCAATTGAGATTACATAATAAACAGAAATCGCCCTGAATACTTCAAATCATTTTCAAACAAGTAATCGAAGAAGCCGTGGCTTTGAGACGGTTTCAGTAAAAAAATTAGTTGCTAATACATTTTTGCTCGAATGATTTTAGAACGTAATGCAATTCTTCAAGTAGTTTTAGCAGACTTTTAGGGTTGTACTTGACTCTTCCTGTTCTTTTTAACTAAGGCCGATTGTCTTCACCCTTTGTGATTCATTATGTTCTATAAATCAGCTCATTCTTATTTGATCGTCAGTGTAATCATTCCTTCTCTCAATATACTGTCATTTCGTTCGTTTGAAGTTTGTGTCGTCACTTTTTTATTTTTTTAGCCTAAGTCGTCAATATTTTTTTTCACAACTTAGTTGGTTACTGTTTGATACTCGAATTTTTTTCGTCACTCCTTACACAACTTTATGAGGTCACTTCTCTTTCAGCTTCATGTTATCACTCTTTCACTACTTCTATCGATATTTCTTATCTCACAACTATATATTTTCACTCTTTTCCTCTCAACTTTATGTCATTTTCCCCTTTCTCAACGCAAGTCGTCACTTCTCCCATCTTTATGACATCACTCCATCTCCCTTATCCTTATATCATTAAGTCGCTTATTCCCTGTGGACAGACTAATGTTCTCATGTTATTTCTTGATTGGCACAACCTTATATTTTTAATTATAACTTATGAACGACATGTTAATAATTTCTTGCTTGTATGATATCTCTAAAATAATTTGTTCTCGTATAATATTTCAAAATATTGGTTTAAATTCAACTTAAATTATTCAAAACTGCATTTATGACCTGGTCATGGTATGTTTAAAGCTACAATCCTTAACTGCTCATGGTATGTTTGAAGCTACAATCCTTAACTGCTCATGGTATGTTTAAAGCTACAATCCTTAACTGGTCATGGTATGTTTGAAGCTACAATCCTTAACTGCTCATGGTATGTTTAAAGCTACAATCCTTAACTGGTCATGGTATGTTTGAAGCTACAATCCTTAACTGGTCATGGTATGTTTAAAGCTACAATCCTTAACTGGTCATGGTATGTTTAAAGCTACAATCCTTAACTGGTCATGGTATGTTTAAAGCTACAATCCTTAACTGGTCATGGTATGTTTGAAGCTACAATCCTTAACTGGTCATGGTATGTTTAAGGCTACAATCCTTAACTGGTCATGGTATGTTTGAAGCTACAATCCTTAACTGGTCATGGTATGTTTGAAGCTACAATCCTTAACTGGTCATGGTATGTTTGAAGCTACAATCCTTAACTGGTCATGGTATGTTTGAAGCTACAATCCTTAACTGGTCATGGTATGTTTGAAGCTACAATCCTTAACTGGTCATGGTATGTTTAAGGCTACAATCCTTAACTGGTCATGGTATGTTTGAAGCTACAATCCTTAACTGGTCATGGTATGTTTGAAGCTAAAATCCTTAACTGGTCATGGTATGTTTAAGGCTACAATCCTTAACTGGTCATGGTATGTTTGAAGCTACAATCCTTAACTGGTCATGGTATGTGTAAGGCTACAATCCTTAACTGGTCATGGTATGTTTGAAGCTACAATCCTTAACTGGTCATGGTATGTTTAAAGCTACAATCCTTAACTGGTGATGGTATGTTTTCAGTTTTCACAACATGAACCCAAAACGCTTTGTGGGACGAGAAGCAATTTAATTTCCGACTTTCGTAAAGTGATAAAATATTTTTTAAACTTCCCTTTTTAATTTCTTAGAATAATATAATATAAATCCTAATTACATAATACAACATAAAACATCCAGAAGGTGATGACCTGAGTAAGTACTGGCGGATCCAGCTTATGAGTTATGGATGGGCAGCCGAGGGTGCCTTATCTATAATTTCCAAATTAAAACCGTACTGAGTAGAATTAAATGTTGCATACGATGTACATTGGGTTGGTGCTACAGTCACCATGAGTGAACAACGGATGGAGAACGCGGTGCACTCCAGGAGAACCCACCATGGATGATCTTTGCTGATGTCCTGGGAGGAGGTTTAGGACGGTTTTCCAAATAAACTGATATTCTGATACAACATCCTTCCTAGTCAGAAGTCTATGTTTGATGTACATTTTATTTGGATGTACAAATAGAAGTCTTTCTTGTTTGATTGATGTACATTGTTGTTTTCTACACACAATGGGTTATCTGCACTCTTTCCATCGCTTATAGTCCAATTCCTCATTTTTCCATTTTAATCCCAAATACTTACCGCTGATCTTCAGAGGCACGATATACTTTGGAGTTTTATGCACAGTTAGTAGTGTTCCCTGGTGGCTCAGCAATATGTGCAGCGGACAAAGCACAGAGAGTCCATTGTATGTATTTGTGCTTAATCACAACCAAGAAATCTTTTGGAAGTATTTCTCTTTGATGGTGTGTGTGTGTGTTCAAACAGCAAAGTCATATAATTCTACCTGCTGTGTTCACCGAGGAGAATTGAACCCCCTGATTTCAGCATTGCAAATCTGCAGACTTACCGCCGTCACAGTAGGGGACCTTTTTGGTTAGTGTATGTGTGTTGATGTACAGTCAGAAAGGTAAAACAGTCTTGTGTGACTGTGCATAAAGATAGAGAGCAATAATTATTTGGTTGAAAAATAAATAAATTATTTGTTTTACCTTTCTTTTGTATCAATTTATCATACGAGCGCTTATCTCAAAAGTATATTTCCGAGTTTTCCTCTCCCTCTATTCGTGTTTGGGGGCGCTTCCCTCCCCTGGATCCGTCAGAGTTTTTCAGCTAGAATTTTGCATTAAATTGTATGCTTATACATACTTGTTTTCTTTCGTTCTGTATAAGTCAAGTTTGTTAAGAAGGTGGACGCCACCTGTGGTTGTACATCATATAAGTGTATCAGTATAGTGGTGTTTTTCTGTACTACGTCACGTATATCAGTTTTGAATTTGTGTTTGTGGTTCATCTGTCTGGGCTAAGAACATCTTTTGGTTCTCTAGTTTTTGCTGCAACCCCCCGTCCCCACAAAACCTTTGTTTTGAATTCCTTTACTCTAGTACTAGGAATCCCATCTCTAACACTCCACAAAAGACATAATAGTGAAGGTTTCCCAGGACAAGCTGACTGTAAGTCGACGTAAGTGGGCCTCCGCGGCTCCGAAAACTGTAGTGCTGTGAGCTTAGCGTAGCAGTATTGTGTAACGGCGCCAGGTTCCAGCCGAGACGGAGCCGTTGGAAGATGTAGTTTGTAAAACTGATGATACACACGACTGAAAGGGAAAAACTAAGTGACACCGTGCGGTCTGAAGACATAAATATTTTATAAAAGTCATTGTCGCCCTACAAACGTAGGGGAAACGGTAGATTTCTGTGTAGAACTACTGGCGCCAATATGGGGCTCTTTAGAGGCCAAACATTCTCGTTGTTTGTACGAAAAGGCGGCATCACGTATGGCATGCATCAGCCAGCTCGAGACTTTTCCCGAAACCATTTAAATCATGTTGGGCACCTGGCAGTTTGCCTACTACTTTTCTTTTTTTGTTATTACTTCAACAAATTCCTTTGTCAAAACAGGATAAAAAACAACGTTTTAAACCATAACAACAAACAGATCAGGTTTAAATCTTTTTATAGGTAAACTCAGCAAGTTAACAGTTACAGTAATAAACCTTGTAGCCACTTTCAACATTCACATTCTTCCAAAAACTGCTTTTGTTATTTTTATACTCACACAATTGTTTCGTCGCCCCAGATGTACATTCTCTTGTTAATGTGTAAAGCAACAATAAAACAATTAAAGACGTGTGATGTATAAGAATAATGAGGACAACGTTTATTTAATGTATTACGATAATCAGGACAAGATATCGTTAATGTATTACGGTGTTTAGGGAAGCAATTATTTAATACGTTACGATAATCACGACAACGATTATTTAATGCATTACGGTAATCAGGACAACAGTTATTTAATGCATTACGATAATAAAGCAGAAGTTATTTAACGCGTTACGATATTAAAGATGACATTTAATGCATTACGGTAATCAGGACAACAGTTATTTAATGCATTACGATATTAAAGATGACATTTAATGCATTACGGTAATCAGGACAACAGTTATTTAATGCATTACGATATTAAAGATGACATTTAATGCATTACGGTAATCAGGACAACAGTTATTTAATGCATTACGATATTAAAGATGACATTTAATGCATTACGATATTAAAGATGACATTTAATGCATTACGATAATGGACAACAATTACTTAATGCATTACGATAACAAGGTTGACAGTTATTTAATGCGTTACGATGATCAGGACAACGATTCTGTAGCTCTGTAAAGGAAGGTTGAGTTCGATAATTTAAAAATGCTTTGATTTCGTAGTTAGTGCTCGTTTATTTGTTACTACCTTTTCCTGCGTTAGCTTAACCACCCTGTTAACTGAGCAACAAGATATACATGCATGTATATTTTATTGTAGTTCGCTGTCCTTTTGTTGACCAGTAAAGCAGTGTTGAATCCAGACTTTTCCACCGTGGGATGGGGAGGTGAACTTGGGGGGCTGCAAATTCTACAATATGGAAAATACTGTACTTCAGGAGGGTTTTTTTTTTTCACAGGAGAGAATTTCTCCCCTCTACTCCTTAATTCAACACTGCAGTAAAGCGATAGGAGTTATATTTTATGTCATTAGGTGGAATGACCATTACTAATATATACAAGGGTCAGTTTCGGATTCAAAACAAATAAAATAGGCCCGGCATGACCAGGTGACCATGGCGCTCGACTCATAATCCGAGGGTCACAGGTTCGAATCCCCGTCACACCGAAAATGCTCGTCCTTTCAGCCATGGGGGCGTTATAATTTTACTGTCAATGTCCCTATTTTGATAAAAGAGTAACCCAAGAGTTGACAGTGGGTGGTGATAACTAGCAGCTTTCCCTCTAGTCTTACACTACTAAATTAGAGATGGCTAGCGCAGATGGCCCTCGTGTAACTTTGCGCGATACAATTATACAAACAAGATCATTTACTTCTGGTAGAATGAAGCTCTTAACGAACAGAGTTATTAACAATGCTAAAGAAAAATAATACAGAGATTAATAGCACTTAAAGAAAACAGTTCTTAGAAGAGGCGAATCCTTCGGAGTTGTGAGAACACACCCTTAATAGAGATCTTTATCCTCTTTCCTCATCTAACATATGGACTTGTAAGATTTTACATTTCTCTACATTGAGACAAAAGTGTTGTATTTTCTCTGCTCTTATGCCCTTCCTACCCCCCAATAGAAAAAAAATACTAGAAATACTGCTTCATCTTAGTAGTGAAATATCCAGTGAAATGGCCTAAGGACTAACATAAATTAACGAAACTTTTTAGAAATTTAAGACACGATAATAACTATCGTACAACGGTTTTAGTAACGAAACATTTGAAAAACAGATTTAATTATAGGTGGACATGTTGTTTCAGTAATAATAATTCGTAACTAGGTTGGTGGACACGTTGTTTCAGTAGTTACAATATACCCTTTTTCAAGGTATGAAGTATTTCAATAATGGATATTTCAAACGTGAACAGTTTAGAGAAAGGAAGGTAGGGCGTTAAGAATAAGTTTTTAAAGAAAAGTTGTTTAACGTAAGTTGTTAAAGGAAGACTGTTAAGGATAGGGTATTTAAAGTAAGTTGTTAAAGGAAGACTGTTAAGGATAGGGTATTTAAAGTAAGTTGTTAAAGGAAGACTGTTAAGGATAGGGTATTTAAAGTAAGTTGTTAAAGGAAGACTGTTAAGGATAGGGTATTTAAAGTAAGTTGTTAAATGAAGGCTGCTTTCCAAGTTTCTCTTACAGTTCTGTTGCAATAGGGACAATAAGTAAACAGATTATTTAATGATTATATATAAATAAATATACATATATTACAGATTTCTCTTCTTTTACACCAAAGATAAAGTTAAAAAATATTATACTGGTAAAGTAGAAAATAAACCTGTGACAATCGTTAAATATTTGATGCTATATATAATATCACATAATAAACTAGGCGCAATGCCCTATCACACACCTAAATTGATATAGGTTATCGTATCGTGTATTAAAAGGGACTCAAAATCCCCACAAATCTTAGGAAAACAAACTGTTAGTGCTAAGCTGCCTTCATCCATTATAGGCAGCTTAAAAATACGACAGTGACAGATGATCATTGAAATTCATTCGTAGCTGTATTGTACAACACATCTGTTAAATAATACTAGGATACGTAATAAAAAAAAAACAACTCAGACTGGCAGAGGAAGTTCAGGGGACAACGTGTACCTAAACGTTGTACCTGTAAGTAAATAAATTGTCCCTCGAGAAAATACCAGTGTTTATAGGCTTACTATTCGAGCTTCGATATGATACCGAAAAGTTTTGTTTTTGTTCGTTTGTGACACTCAAACACAGATACTTCCAGAGCACAAGGAAGGTAAAAAAGAAGATATTTACATATTTATAAACACCTCCAGCGTCACAACTTGCTACAGGAGGTCCCCGTGGGTTGTTTTTAGTCAACCGGGGGAGTTTTGACAGGTAAAGGCGCCCCTTGTAAGATTAAAGTTACTTGTCATTTGCTCGTAGTTATATATATATATATATATTATCCTTTCAGATTGCCTGGCCTAATATGGAAACTGCGAACATCAGTAACAGGTCATGCTTTAGACGATATTTACATCAATATTCTCTATTTTCTGGCCCTACCTGTGATTTGTTAATGTTTATTATACATTCAAGCTAGTCTTTACGTTTTCTTGAGGCAATTCTCATTGAGTTGGGTCGAGCTTTATGGCACCGTCGGTGTGGCCCTCTGTCGGTGCCGACGGCTAAATTAATACGGGAATGTGGTGAATGTTTGTTTAGTGAGATATACAGGACGTTGTTTAGAATATGGAAATTAAACTTTTCTTTGTTTTTTTTTTTTTTTTTCTTTGTAATATTGTTCTAAAGCTGTGGGCGATACCAAGTTTTCAAACTCTGCTAATTATTCTATGAACCGAGAAAGTTTCTGTCATTGTAAGGCATGCGTTATAATCAGTTGGGAAGTACGTTTCATACAATACAACATCTACCTGTTGCACTGTAACTTTAGGAATCTAGTCGAGAAATATTTATATTGTATCGTGCAACTTGGAAATACAGTTAAAAATTGTATTTTAATCAATAAACCTGTCATCTTTTCTACCGTACGACTCTGGAGTTACATAATAAAAAGCCGCGAATTGCAAACAACACAATTCTAGTAAGGAGATTTGAGACAAATATCAAACAGATTCGTTTGTTGAATATTTTATTCACAGAATTTAAGAGGAAAACCACTAATGTATATCATGCACTCTTACATGTCCCTAAGCTCTTAGTGGGCATTATGTTTGATAGACACCAATCAGATTCAAACATTGATTGAAAGAGAGAGTTGATGTCAACGTTCGTTATTAATATTGAAAATTATCTTTGGGGTATTGTATTTGGTTTATTTTTATTTACTCACATTACACTGTGATAAAAGAAGCTTATTTTCTGTGCTACCACTCTGTGACTAAACAGGTTTATCTCTGTAACTACCATGCTGTGACTAAACAGGCTTATCTACGTAGTTACCACACTGTGACTAAACAGGCTTATCTACGTAGTTACCACACTGTGACTAAACAGGCTTATCTCTGTAGCTACCAAACTGTAAACAAACAGATTTATCTACATAGCTACTACACTGTGTGACTAAATAGGTTTATCTACATAGCTACTACACTGTGTGACTAAACAGAGTTATCTTTGTAGCTACTATAATAAGAAGAAAATGCTTATCTCTTAAACTACCAGAGGTTGAAGAAAGGTTTAGCAGGTGAATAAATTATAAAGTGTTGTTCCCAAATTTTAAAGAAAAATCCACATTTCAGTAGTTCAATATAACGCTAACAAGCATTACACAGGTAAACATACTCTAATAACCATCGTTTCAATTATCTCTAAGTGTATATTTTTATATCAAATCTACTTCTCAGGGCAGTCGAACCCATGATTTTAGAGGTGTAAATCAGTAGACTTATCGCTGTCCCACCGAGAGTAGAAGGGGATATTATCAGTGAGACAGAGGGAGATTCCCTCTCGTGATAATCGTTTCAATTATCAGTAGAACTACCTGTTACTAGCTTACAAAGGTGACTGTTATGTGGGAAGACACCTTGAACATAAAAGTTACAGCGTTAAACCGTAAAGATACACAGCCTGGAGCTTTAACTGCTAGACCTAATTCTGATCCGTATTCCTTAGAAGATGAGGATTTTATTGCTATCCGAAAACTCTGTGAAAAAGTCTTCAATGACTGAGACCATTAATATATTAAGAAGAACATCCAAGCATCAATAAGGTACAAAATGTAGACTTTTTTTTTCAGATCTCCGTCTGTCTTGTTATTTGTAAACATCTACCTTTTAGAGTGGGATAGACACTAACCTGCCAGTTTTTTTTTAACTAAGAAAACTGCAAATTCTTATCCGCTACCCTTGACCTAAAGAAGTGTAGAAAGTGTGAATCAGAGACTTAGTCGTTTTTGAAGATCCGTCACACTCAGACGGAATAAGAGTTCCACTTGACTCCACTCCGCGTTCAGAGAGGGTGACCCTCAGAATTATAGTCAAGATGGTCCATCCTTGAGTTTCTATCTCTTTGTTAACTTGTTTCTTAAACACTTAAACACGAAAATACAGCTAAGGAGGTCCAATACCGAAGTATCATCGCTAGGACCCTTGAGAGTTGGATTTGATGCCATGCAAATTGTTAAAAAAAAAAAGAGAGAAAATAGTTCTGGTATACAAATAACCATTTGTTTAGGTTTCAGTCTGTATTAGCGTTAGTGCTCAAAATAAAGCATTACTGTACAATGTTTGTGTATATTAAAAAACAACAACCATAAAACACCAATGCTGTCCTCTTTGCTTGCTGTTACGCATACTTGTCATCAGAGAGCTTCTGTAGTTGCGTGTACTTGTTACTAGGGAGTTTCTATTGCATATACTTGTTACCAGGAGCTCCTATAGTTGTGTATATTTTTCGCTAGAGAGTTTCTGATGTTGTGTATACTTGTCGCCAGGGAGTTCCTGTAGTTGTGTATACTTTTCACTTGAGAGTTTCTGTAGTTGTGTATACTTGTCGCCAGGGAGTTTTTGTAGTTGTGTATACTTATCACTAGGGAGTTTCTGTAGTTGTGTATAATTGTCGCCCGGGAATTCCTGTAGTTGTGTATAATTGTCGCCGGGAGTTCTTATAGTTGCGTATACTTGTAACCAGGGTGTTCATGTAATTCCGTATACTTGTCACAAGGGAGTTCCTGTTCATGTATGTACTTATCACAAGGGAGTTCCTGTACTTGTATATACTTATCACAAGGGAGTTCCTGTTCATGTATGTACTTATCACAAGGGAGTTCCTGTACTTGTATATACTTGTCATCAGGGGGTTCCTGTAGTCGTGTATACTTACTATTGCATGTATTTGTCACCATGATTCCTATAATGTATGGTAACAAACTTTTCATAAATAGTCTGGGTGTACTTAATTTGTCACCCCCAGTGGTACGACGGTATGTCTGCGGACTCATGCCCTCAGAAACCGGGTTTCGATACCCGTGGTGAGTAGAATATAGATAGCCCTTTATTTAATTTTGTACTAAACTACAAACACAAAAAAAGTAAATCTGTCTTACTGCACCACTGTCTGAATTTTTATTAGTGTTGGTAATGATAAGCCAAGAATATATCCTTCAACAAATTAATATATCCTTCAACAAATTAATATATCCTCCAACAAATTAATATATCCTCCAACAAATTAATATATCCTCCAACAAATTAATATATCCTTCAACAAATTAATATATCCTTCAACAAATTAATATATCCTTCAACAAATTAATATATCCTCCAACAAATTAATATATCCTCCAACAAATTAATATATCCTTCAACAAATTAATATATCCTTCAACAAATTAATATATCCTTCAACAAATTAATATATCCTCCAACAAATTAATATATCCTTCAACAAATTAATATATCCTTCAACAAATTAATATATCCTTCAACAAATTAATATATCCTCCAACAAATTAATATATCCTTCAACAAATTAATATATCCTTCAACAAATTAATAGCCAACACGAATAGTTTAATGCGTTTCCTCAAATTCACGCTTCATGACATTAATATAAATGTTCTTAGTGAAATAAATGAAACTCAACTTCAGAACATGAATACGTGGTACTTTCAACTTGAGCAAGATTAAAGGTGGAAAAGTATGGTCATCCTTAATTTAGAACTGCTTACCAGAAGAAGGACAACCAAGTAGCAACACGCGCCGCCTATGCTGCTTCTCTTAATCGAGTAAAAGGATTTAATGCCACAGTTAGAAATTTAGGAATATTTTTGAAGTCACGTCGATGATCGAACGTTGGACCTTCAGCCTGAAACTTTAACTACTAGGCCTGTGCCTGATCCGTATTTCTTAGGAGATGATGATTCTTTTGTATTTGAATAACCGTAATAATCATGTTTTGACTCCTCTGACGTATATTGTTATGAAAAGTTTTACGTTTTTGACTTGTACAATCTGTTAAAAGTACGGAACATCTGGGAAAGGGAAACGTCTGTGAATGTTGGGTTATAAACCTTTCTCCTAACTTAAACAGGTTTGGACACGTATACTGTTTTTGTGTGTGGGTGTATGTTTTATTAGAACCATCATGAAAGAAGGAGAGGCATTTGATATAAACTGGTTTCATGTGATAGAACGTGTTCAGAGAACAGTGCGATCTTCAGCTAATTAAAAAGTATTAATTTCTAAACCGAGTGTTTAAATAAACCGTACTCTATCGGCATCAGAATGAAACTACAAAATGATCGTCAACATTAATAAAAATATTTAGAATATAAATAAAATAATTTCTGTTATGACTTTTAGTTTTCAGTACACGTGGGAAAAATAATTCTATTAACTCTACCTCCATCTTACTAGAATAATTTTTTTAGTTATGTTTTAGACCTTATCACAAAAACTAAATTTGGACAAAGAAACTAACTCCCGAGCTATTTTGATTTATTCGCCTTATTATGAACTAACTCAGTCAATTCTGACTTACTTTATAGTTCATCAAGAAACTTCGAGCCACCAGGAAATAATTTAACAGGAGTTCCATACCTATATATTGATTATGTCTGCGGACTTACAACGCTAAGAACCGGGTTTCAACACCCGTGGTGGGCAGAGCATAGATAGCCCATTGTGTAGCTTTGTGCTTAATTCAAAAACAATAACAACAACATTAACTCATACACTGATAACCACAACAAGAGTTCCATCCTAGCCTATAGTTGTATCCTTGTATATGGAATGTTATGGATTTTTGGGGATATATATATATATATATAAAGTTTATTTCTAACATATGAACATGACAGAACGCCATTTTATGAAGGGGCAAATTTAACTACCGTGTTTTGTTTTGTTTACCAAACTTTAACCTCAACATCTTTAACCTGTTGATCTCTTGAAACATATAGGAATTAAATATTAGTCCTCTCTCAGTAAGATACTTTTGCACGTGCAGAATTATTATTATTGAAACGATAAGGTCCCTGTCGACTTTTTTATGTTTAAATATTCTCCCGTTCGTATTAAAATCTCATAGTTTTAACGCACGAAGGAGTTACATCTTTATGTAAGTGGTTATTCGTTTCTACCTTGTTTATCACAGCGTTCTGGTGAGATGTTGTCCTTGCCCAATGTAGTAATTTCACTTGTATTAATACTGGATCATGTTGACATATATTTACATTAATTAAGTACATGAAACTTATGAAACTAGTTTTTAAACATTTTACACGTTTTTATTGTTTTTCTTAGCACTATTTGCAACCTGTATTGTGTCCACTTCACTGAAGTCTCTAACTTACTGCAAATCTACCATGTTTAAGCTAACGACATTACGTAGTACATACAGTACTGTGCAAAAGTGTTAAGACTAAATCAAAGATTAGATATCAGTTTACTTTTAAAGAATAATGGAAGGTAAATCATAGATGAAACATAAAAATTGTGTTAATCTTCATATATAGTACAACAGAAACTCAGTGGAAATGCTTGAGTTCAACAAACAGTTCATACTTTGTATCCCACCTTTTCCTTTAATAACTGAAGACAGTTTCCCTGGCACTGTTTAACATATTTAAAGTGGGATTTTACTCCAAGTGTCTGTAACACATTTCCATAAAGTTTCTTTGGAAGTAACTTTCGATATGTCAAGTTTTTGATCTATCAAATCCCAGATCTGCTCAGTTGAGTTTAAATCAGGACTCTGTGGGGGACCATTACATCGTTTGAATGACTCCAGCAGCTCCTTTCTTGGCGACGTAATTTATTCATAGGTTGGGCGAGTGTTTGGGTGATTATCTTCTTGGTAGTAGAATCCTTTTCCTATAATAAACAAACCACTGGGTATACCATGAGAGATCAGTATCTGATGGTACTTGTGTTGGTCAATTATTTCCTCTATTTTCCAAATACTTCCTTTCGCCTCAGAAGAAAAATGCCCCAAACCATCACACTGCCTCTCCCATGCTTCATCGTAGGTGCATTGAAGCAAGTATCTTTTACTTTTCTTCTGCTTGACGTACAACTTACGCTTGGAACCAAATATTTCAAACTTGGATTCATCCTTACATAACACCCTTTTCTAATAATAAAAAGTTCAGTTTTGTACCTTTTATCAACTTGTAATCTCTTGACAATACTCGGAGATCAAAGTAAATGTTTTTAACTGCTACATGATCAAATATTCCATTCTCATTGAGTCTTCTAGATACTGTAGATCTGGGCATTTTTCTCTCATTTGGTACATGGTTGTTTATCTCATGCTTGAGATCAGTGTCAGTCTTCCTTCTGTTCTGAAGGCTGCATAAATAAAGAACTTAATATCAGTATCATTGAGTTTAGGTGTTCTGGCTCTTTCCTTCCTATTTTCAAATTAACCTGTTTCAGTCTCACGATCTAGAGTGTACTTGACAGTGTTTGGGGAACATTTTAAGTCAGTAGCAATTTGTTGCAGATTCCAGTCAGCATCACGTAAACCTTTTATGTGAATTCTCTGTTCTATGCAGGTTGTAGTCTAACAGCAGAAATCTAAAATAAATAATCTCAGTTTTTGTCTGAAAATAAAAAATGCAGTAAAAGAAACCCGTTTAAAATCTTTAATGTGGTTTTAGGATAATAAAGATTAAGTTATTTTCGGTTTTCTATGTTTTGTTACAATTTATCCGTTGATATATCTTGTTTTACAAAATAGTAACTAAAAAGTTACCATCTTTGCTCGTTTGTCGTAATTAGCACGCGAGAGGAAACATAAACCAATCAGTTATAAAATATGTTTCTGGCTTAAGAATAATCGTTAATTAAAAACATAAAGTGTTTCTGTTTTACCAAGTAACCGCTAAAAAAATCAAATAGTCACAAAATACATCTTTCTGAAGTAAAGGTTATGTAAATGTCAATCAATCACGAAAGGGTTCTTCTGTCATAAGCAAACATTACATATTTATCAAACAGTTACAAAGTACTTCTGTCACGCGTAAACATTACATATTTATCAAACAGTTACAAAGTACTTCTGTCACGCGTAAACATTACATATTTATCAAACAGTTACAAAGTACTTCTGTCACGCGTAAACATTACATATTTATCAAACAGTTACAAAGTACTTCTGTCATAAGTAAACATTACATATTTATCAAACAGTTACAAAGTACTTATGTCATAAGTAAACATTACATAGTTATCAAACAATCGCAAAAACTTCTTCCATCAGATGTAAAAATTACAAAGAAGGTCTTTTGTAATAAGCAAAAACTATATATCAATCCAACAATCACAAAGAACTTCTATCTCAAGTAAATGTTACAAAATAATCAACTTATCATAGAAGACAAAGTAAATGTTACAAAATAATCAACTTATCATAGAAGACAATTCCTTTGGAAAGTATACATTATGAAAACCGGACCCCAAATTCAACTATTTTAAATTAAAATTTAAACTGGTTTCCATAATTTTACCTTTTGACTAGATTATAGTAAGTAAAACAATATTTATTTTAAACATGATAATGTAAATAAAATATACTTAGTGAGGCTACAAACATGGTAAGTGCTAATTATAGTAAACACTTTTTATACACTTTCAGATTTCAGTTCTGTTTTCAGGAAAAATATCTTCTTTATTTCTGTTAATAATTATTAAATAATTTATTATTTTGTCTAACTCAAATATAAAATTAAGTTTTAATAACCATAGAAGCATTAAACAAAGTGTGAGTTTGAATCCTGGCAATCCTCACATATAAAAGTCTAGAATTCAAATACCGTTTTCGCTTACTAAAAAAAGAATGTTTTATTGTAACCTTTACGTTTTCGCTGTTTATAAACGCGGTGTTCACTGAATACTTAATAATCGTATAACCTACCATAAACTACAAACCATTCCTGTAGTGACACGTAATGACGTCACATACTGCTTGGGTCACCGGAAGTGCGCTGTTGGAGATGAGGTCATGATCTACTGTACTTGTGATCAGTGCTAGTGGTGACGAACCTCTTATACTTAAAAATCAATAAGGTAAGTATGTGTTTGTGTGTGTGTTGGTTTTTTTTTCTTACAGCAAAGCCAATAACGTAAGTAAGCAATGAAGTATATTTGTTTTATTGTTATAATCACGTAACTTCCTCAACTCTAAATCATCTGAATCATCTGCACGACCCAGAAGTCAAATCTCGCTCAAGAAATAAAATAAACATTCTTAGTACACTCTAAGCTTTGAATGGCTTACTTTTCACACTGCCGTAAATAAAAATGTTGATTACAATAAAACAATGGAGGGTTAAGTATTTGGATGATTGAAATTAGCACAATAAATATGGCGTAATAATATTAATCTACAGTTACTGACATTGTATGGTACGATCTAATACATTTATTTACATTACAAACACTATGTTGCATGCGTGGCTTCCATTAAAATATTACAGACAGTGCAGTAATTAAAGTACTATCATCTAATCGGTCACCCTCAAAATCAATTAGTTTGGGAGATACAGTGAAATATGTATTATGTTCGGATTTTTAATTGTCGTTCAATAACGATAAATCATCAATTATTGTTAAACACTAATTATTTTAATTATTAACGGTAGTTGAAGATTCATTCTTTAAATTACATTATGTAACAAAATTTTTACTTTTTCTTGTTCCTGGGCAGAAAGTGTTATTTCCCAATTGCTTATGCCTAAAGTAAATGGAAAAGACCTATTTTTCTCTTGAAACTTTGCTTTTGTGATTTTGGTAATGAAATTTTCAAATTTACCCATTTTCCTGAACATTCCACGTAAATTCAGTGCTGAGAAGCTGGTAGAAAATTATCTCGAACTTACAAGAATTTTGAAGAACCTTTTCTATAACTTTCCATAGTAATAATATACAGGAGCTCACCACTCTCTACTTCAGTTTAGTTTTAGCTGTCTAACATAGACCTATCTGATTTTATCAGAGATGGAATCAAAAAGCTGCAAGTATTCTCCAGACGCATTCTGCTATTATGTGGCCAATTTATCAAGACAAGAGCTAAAAAGTACTCTGTGACAGCATCTGCTAAAATGTATGAAGCCTAAAAGGCATATTTCGGTATGCCTGTCGGGAATCAAGACAAACCCTTGGCACCACATTTTACCTGCGAGCACTGCAAAAACTCTAGAAGACAAGACAGACAATTTTTGCTTGCTCGAATAGTAAGATTTTATATTATACAAATTTTAGACCTTTTAAAATATAAATATCTTTTTAATTTATTATTTTTTTAATTTCTAATAGTGTGGAAAAATATTACATATAAAATATTTTACATGAACCTCTTACACATTAGTTGTGGGTGAAATAAATTTATTCTTCGTAATAATAATTTTATTTTACTCTTTTGCAGAATGGTACAGAGGGAAAAAGAGAGCCATGAAGTTTGCTATTCCAAGAATTTGGCGTGAACTCACTGATTACTCAAGGTGTTACTACTTCTGCATGGTAGATCCTTCCAAATGTCGGGCTGGCAAGAATGCATCTGCTGTCATGTATCCGAACCTTCCATCATCTATCGCCCCAGTGCCACACTGCCCTGAGTTCCCTGTACCCTCTCCGCCAGAGAGAAAGCAGCCATCCACAGAAGAGAGCAGCAAATCAGAAGAGGAGGTAGATGTTGAAGATCCAGGTTACAATTTCAGAGGTGCACCTGGTGAGAGAAACCCATACTACCCCAACCAAAGAGACCTCAGTGACTTGATCAGAGATCTTGGTCTAACAAAGTCGAATGCTGAGACTGGGGTCTGATACGTGAATGTAATTTACATTACAGTCGCAAATCTTGAAAATCTACTCACTTCTAAACATTTTTGTTCATTTTTGTATAACTTTAATATAAATAATGTAAATCTTGATTCATATGTTGTTTTATTCAGATCTTATGTAAATGAAAATGTGCAAATTTGCACGTTTTTACGTAGAAAATAGGTTACTTTCCAAATTTCATTATCCAGGTCACAAAAGCAAAGTTTGAAGGGAATAATGGCCATTTTCTGTACTTTTACAACATAAGTAATTAAGGTATAACACATACTATCCAGGAAAAAATATGTGTTACATAGTGTTATAAACTGTCATTCGAGATTCATCATTTGGATTACCAAATGTCGAGCACTAACGATAATTTGGATTATAAACTCTTACTTATAATAGTCATTTGGATTATAAACTGCTATTTGATAACAATCATTTCGATTTTTAAACTGTTGTTCAAGGCTCAATATCTGGATTATAAACTGTTGTTAATAATTATTATTTGGATTATAAACTGTCGTTCAATAGTGATATTTTCGACTATAAACTGTTGTTTAAGGTTCTTTATTTGGATTATAAACTGTTATTCAAGGTTTTTCAGGTGGATTGTAAAGTGTCATTAAAGGTTCATCGTTTTGAATATAAACTGTTGCTTAGTAACTATAATTTGGATTATAAACTACTGATTAATAACTATCAATTGAATTATAAACTGTTGTTCGAAGTTTCATCACTTGTTATCAACTGTTGTTTAATAACGATCATTTGAAATATAAGCTGTCGTTCAATAGTGATATTTTGGATTATAAGCTGTTGTTTAATAACTGTTATTTGGTTTATAAGCTGTTGTTTAATAACTGTTATTTAGTTTATAAACTGTTGTTCAAGGTTCCTCATTTGGATTATAAACTGTTCAAGTTTTTCATTTGGATTATAAACTGTTGTTCAAGTTTTTCATTTGGATTATAAATTGTTGTTCAAGTTTTCCATTTGGATTATAAATTGTTGTTCAAGTTTTTCATTTGGATTATAAACTGTTGTTCAAGTTTTCCATTTGGATTATAAACTGTTGTTCAAGTTTTCCATTTGGATTGTAAACTGTTGTTCAAGTTTTTCATTTGGATTATAAACTGTTGTTCAAGTTTTCCATTTGGATTATAAACTGTTGTTCAAGGTTTCTCATTTGGATTATAAACTGTTCAAGTTTTTTATTTGGATTATAAACTGTTCAAGTTTTTCATTTGGATTATAAACTGTTGTTCAAGTTTTTCATTTGGATTATAAATTGTTGTTCAAGTTTTCCATTTGGATTATAAATTGTTGTTCAAGTTTTCCATTTGGATTATAAATTGTTGTTCAAGTTTTCATTTGGATTATAAACTGTTGTTCAAGTTTTTCATTTGGATTATAAACTGTTGTTCAAGTTTTTCATTTGGATTGTAAACATTCATTCAATTCTCATTATTTCGATTATAAAATGTCGTTCAAAAATCTTTTGGATTATCATTTTAATTTAGATTATAAACTGTCGTTCAATAGTAATCTTTTGGATTAGGAAATGTTGTTCAAGGTTTTAAATTTAGATTATAAACTGTCGTTCAATAGTAATCATTTAGATTTTAAACTGTTTTACAAGGCGTATTACTTGGATTTAATGTTGTTCAAGGTTTTAATTTAGATTATAAACTGTCGTTCAATAGTAATCTTTTGATTAGGAAATGTTGTTCAAGGTTTTAATTTAGATTATAAACTGTCGTTCAATAGTAATCTTTTGGATTAGGAAATGTTGTTCAAGGTTTTAATTTAGATTATAAACTGTCGTTCAATAGTAATCATTTGGATTAGGAAATGTTGTTCAAGGTTTTAATTTAGATTATAAACTGTCGTTCAATAGTAATCTTTTGGATTAGGAAATGTTGTTCAAGGTTTTAATTTAGATTATAAACTGTCGTTCAATAGTAATCTTTTGGATTAGGAAATGTTGTTCAAGGTTTTAATTTAGATTATAAACTGTCGTTCAATAGTAATCTTTTGGATTAGGAAATGTTGTTCAAGGTTTTAATTTAGATTATAAACTGTCGTTCAATAGTAATCTTTTGGATTAGGAAATGTTGTTCAAGGTTTTAATTTAGATTATAAACTGTCGTTCAATAGTAATCTTTTGGATTAGGAAATGTTGTTCAAGGTTTTAATTTAGATTATAAACTGTCGTTCAATAGTAATCTTTTTAGAAATTATTTTAATTTAGATTATAAACTGTTAGGAAATGTTGTTCAAGGTTTTAATTTAGATTATAAACTGTCGTTCAATAGTAATCTTTTGGATTAGGAAATGTTGTTCAAGGTTTTAATTTAGATTATAAACTGTCGTTCAATAGTAATCTTTTGGATTAGGAAATGTTGTTCAAGGTTTTAATTTAGATTATAAACTGTCGTTCAATAGTAATCTTTGGATTAGGAAATGTTGTTCAAGGTTTTAATTTAGATTATAAACTGTTGTTCAATAGTTCTTTGGATTAGGAAATGTTGTTCAAGGTTTATTATAAACTTTCTTTTGGATTAGATTATAAATTATAAACTGTCGTTCAATAGTTTTAATTTAGATCTTTTTGGATTAGGAAATGTTGTTCAAGGTTTTAATTTAGATTATAAACTGTCGTTCAATAGTAATCTTTTGGATTAGGAAATGTTGTTCAAGGTTTTAATTTAGATTATAAACTGTCGTTCAATAGTAATCTTTTGGATTAGGAAATGTTGTTCAAGGTTTTAATTTAGATTATAAACTGTCGTTCAATAGTAATCTTTTGGATTAGGAAATGTTGTTCAAGGTTTTAATTTAGATTATAAACTGTCGTTCAATAGTAATCTTTTGGATTAGGAAATGTTGTTCAAGGTTTTAATTTAGATTATAAACTGTCGTTCAATAGTAATCTTTGGATTAGGAAATGTTGTTCAAGGTTTTAATTTAGATTATAAACTGTCGTTCAATAGTAATCTTTTGGATTAGGAAATGTTGTTCAAGGTTTTAATTTAGATTATAAACTGTCGTTCAATAGTAATCTTTTGGATTAGGAAATGTTGTTCAAGGTTTTAATTTAGATTATAAACTGTCGTTCAATAGTAATCTTTTGGATTAGGAAATGTTGTTCAAGGTTTTAATTTAGATTATAAACTGTCGTTCAATAGTAATCTTTTGGATTAGGAAATGTTGTTCAAGGTTTTAATTTAGATTATAAACTGTCGTTCAATAGTAATCTTTTGGATTAGGAAATGTTGTTCAAGGTTTTAATTTAGATTATAAACTGTCGTTCAATAGTAATCTTTTGGATTAGGAAATGTTGTTCAAGGTTTTAATTTAGATTATAAACTGTCGTTCAATAGTAATCTTTTGGATTAGGAAATGTTGTTCAAGGTTTTAATTTAGATTATAAACTGTCGTTCAATAGTAATCTTTTGGATTAGGAAATGTTGTTCAAGGTTTTTAATTTAGATTATAAACTGTCGTTCAATAGTAATCTTTTGGATTAGGAAATGTTGTTCAAGGTTTTAATTTAGATTATAAACTGTCGTTCAATAGTAATCTTTTGGATTAGGAAATGTTGTTCAAGGTTTTAATTTAGATTATAAACTGTCGTTCAATAGTAATCTTTTGGATTAGGAAATGTTGTTCAAGGTTTTAATTTAGATTATAAACTGTCGTTCAATAGTAATCTTTTGGATTAGGAAATGTTGTTCAAGGTTTTAATTTAGATTATAAACTGTCGTTCAATAGTAATCTTTTGGATTAGGAAATGTTGTTCAAGGTTTTAATTTAGATTATAAACTGTCGTTCAATAGTAATCTTTTGGATTAGGAAATGTTGTTCAAGGTTTTAATTTAGATTATAAACTGTCGTTCAATAGTAATCTTTTGGATTAGGAAATGTTGTTCAAGGTTTTAATTTAGATTATAAACTGTCGTTCAATAGTAATCTTTTGGATTAGGAAATGTTGTTCAAGGTTTTAATTTAGATTATAAACTGTCGTTCAATAGTAATCTTTTGGATTAGGAAATGTTGTTCAAGGTTTTAATTTAGATTATAAACTGTCGTTCAATAGTAATCTTTTGGATTAGGAAATGTTGTTCAAGGTTTTAATTTAGATTATAAACTGTCGTTCAATAGTAATCTTTTGGATTAGGAAATGTTGTTCAAGGTTTTAATTTAGATTATAAACTGTCGTTCAATAGTAATCTTTTTAGGATTAGGTTTTAAATGTTGTTCAAGGTTTTTCAAGGTTTTAATTTAGATTATAAACTGTCGTTCAATAGTAATCTTTTGGATTAGGAAATGTTGTTCAAGGTTTTAATTTAGATTATAAACTGTCGTTCAATAGTAATCTTTTGGATTAGGAAATGTTGTTCAAGGTTTTAATTTAGATTAATAGTAATCTTTTGGATTAGGAAATGTTGTTCAAGGTTTTAATTTAGATTATAAACTGTCGTTCAATAGTAATCTTTTGGATTAGGAAATGTTGTTCAAGGTTTTAATTTAGATTATAAACTGTCGTTCAATAGTAATCTTTTGGATTAGGAAATGTTGTTCAAGGTTTTAATTTAGATTATAAACTGTCGTTCAATAGTAATCTTTTGGATTAGGAAATGTTGTTCAAGGTTTTAATTTAGATTATAAACTGTCGTTCAATAGTAATCTTTTGGATTAGGAAATGTTGTTCAAGGTTTTAATTTAGATTATAAACTGTCGTTCAATAGTAATCTTTTGGATTAGGAAATGTTGTTCAAGGTTTTAATTTAGATTATAAACTGTCGTTCAATAGTAATCTTTTGGATTAGGAAATGTTGTTCAAGGTTTTAATTTAGATTATAAACTGTCGTTCAATAGTAATCTTTTGGATTAGGAAATGTTGTTCAAGGTTTTAATTTAGATTATAAACTGTCGTTCAATAGTAATCTTTTGGATTAGGAAATGTTGTTCAAGGTTTTAATTTAGATTATAAACTGTCGTTCAATAGTAATCTTTTGGATTAGGAAATGTTGTTCAAGGTTTTAATTTAGATTATAAACTGTCGTTCAATAGTAATCTTTTGGATTAGGAAATGTTGTTCAAGGTTTTAATTTAGATTATAAACTGTCGTTCAATAGTAATCTTTTGGATTAGGAAATGTTGTTCAAGGTTTTAATTTAGATTATAAACTGTCGTTCAATAGTAATCTTTTGGATTAGGAAATGTTGTTCAAGGTTTTAATTTAGATTATAAACTGTCGTTCAATAGTAATCTTTTGGATTAGGAAATGTTGTTCAAGGTTTTAATTTAGATTATAAACTGTCGTTCAATAGTAATCTTTTGGATTAGGAAATGTTGTTCAAGGTTTTAATTTAGATTATAAACTGTCGTTCAATAGTAATCTTTTGGATTAGGAAATGTTGTTCAAGGTTTTAATTTAGATTATAAACTGTCGTTCAATAGTAATCTTTTGGATTAGGAAATGTTGTTCAAGGTTTTAATTTAGATTATAAACTGTCGTTCAATAGTAATCTTTGGATTAGGAAATAATTTAGATTCGTTCAATAGTTCAAGGTGTTGTTCAAGGTTTTAATTTAGATTATAAACTGTCGTTCAATAGTAATCTTTTGGATTAGGAAATGTTGTTCAAGGTTTTAATTTAGATTATAAACTGTCGTTCAATAGTAATCTTTTGGATTAGGAAATGTTGTTCAAGGTTTTAATTTAGATTATAAACTGTCGTTCAATAGTAATCTTTTGGATTAGGAAATGTTGTTCAAGGTTTTAATTTAGATTATAAACTGTCGTTCAATAGTAATCTTTTGGATTAGGAAATGTTGTTCAAGGTTTTAATTTAGATTATAAACTGTCGTTCAATAGTAATCTTTTGGATTAGGAAATGTTGTTCAAGGTTTTAATTTAGATTATAAACTGTCGTTCAATAGTAATCTTTTGGATTAGGAAATGTTGTTCAAGGTTTTAATTTAGATTATAAACTGTCGTTCAATAGTAATCTTTTGGATTAGGAAATGTTGTTCAAGGTTTTAATTTAGATTATAAACTGTCGTTCAATAGTAATCTTTTGGATTAGGAAATGTTGTTCAAGGTTTTAATTTAGATTATAAACTGTCGTTCAATAGTAATCTTTTGGATTAGGAAATGTTGTTCAAGGTTTTAATTTAGATTATAAACTGTCGTTCAATAGTAATCTTTTGGATTAGGAAATGTTGTTCAAGGTTTTAATTTAGATTATAAACTGTCGTTCAATAGTAATCTTTTGGATTAGGAAGGTTTTATGTTATAAACTGTCGTTCAATAGTAATCTTTTGTTAGGAAATGTTGTTCAAGGTTTTAATTTAGATTATAAACTGTCGTTCAATAGTAATCTTTTGGATTAGGAAATGTTGTTCAAGGTTTTAATTTAGATTATAAACTGTCGTTCAATAGTAATCTTTTGGATTAGGAAATGTTGTTCAAGGTTTTAATTTAGATTATAAACTGTCGTTCAATAGTAATCTTTTGGATTAGGAAATGTTGTTCAAGGTTTTAATTTAGATTATAAACTGTCGTTCAATAGTAATCTTTTGGATTAGGAAATGTTGTTCAAGGTTTTAATTTAGATTATAAACTGTCGTTCAATAGTAATCTTTTGGATTAGGAAATGTTGTTCAAGGTTTTAATTTAGATTATAAACTGTCGTTCAATAGTAATCTTTTGGATTAGGAAATGTTGTTCAAGGTTTTAATTTAGATTATAAACTGTCGTTCAATAGTAATCTTTTGGATTAGGAAATGTTGTTCAAGGTTTTAATTTAGATTATAAACTGTCGTTCAATAGTAATCTTTTGGATTAGGAAATGTTGTTCAAGGTTTTAATTTAGATTATAAACTGTCGTTCAATAGTAATCTTTTGGATTAGGAAATGTTGTTCAAGGTTTTAATTTAGATTATAAACTGTCGTTCAATAGTAATCTTTTGGATTAGGAAATGTTGTTCAAGGTTTTAATTTAGATTATAAACTGTCGTTCAATAGTAATCTTTTGGATTAGGAAATGTTGTTCAAGGTTTTAATTTAGATTATAAACTGTCGTTCAATAGTAATCTTTTGGATTAGGAAATGTTGTTCAAGGTTTTAATTTAGATTATAAACTGTCGTTCAATAGTAATCTTTTGGATTAGGAAATGTTGTTCAAGGTTTTAATTTAGATTATAAACTGTCGTTCAATAGTAATCTTTTGGATTAGGAAATGTTGTTCAAGGTTTTAATTTAGATTATAAACTGTCGTTCAATAGTAATCTTTTGGATTAGGAAATGTTGTTCAAGGTTTTAATTTAGATTATAAACTGTCGTTCAATAGTAATCTTTTGGATTAGGAAATGTTGTTCAAGGTTTTAATTTAGATTATAAACTGTCGTTCAATAGTAATCTTTTGGATTAGGAAATGTTGTTCAAGGTTTTAATTTAGATTATAAACTGTCGTTCAATAGTAATCTTTTGGATTAGGAAATGTTGTTCAAGGTTTTAATTTAGATTATAAACTGTCGTTCAATAGTAATCTTTTGGATTAGGAAATGTTGTTCAAGGTTTTAATTTAGATTATAAACTGTCGTTCAATAGTAATCTTTTGGATTAGGAAATGTTGTTCAAGGTTTTAATTTAGATTATAAACTGTCGTTCAATAGTAATCTTTTGGATTAGGAAATGTTGTTCAAGGTTTTAATTTAGATTATAAACTGTCGTTCAATAGTAATCTTTTGGATTAGGAAATGTTGTTCAAGGTTTTAATTTAATTTAGATTATAAACTGTCGTTCAATAGTAATCTTTTGGATTAGGAAATGTTGTTCAAGGTTTTAATTTAGATTATAAACTGTCGTTCAATAGTAATCTTTTGGATTAGGAAATGTTGTTCAAGGTTTTAATTTAGATTATAAACTGTCGTTCAATAGTAATCTTTTGGATTAGGAAATGTTGTTCAAGGTTTTAATTTAGATTATAAACTGTCGTTCAATAGTAATCTTTTGGATTAGGAAATGTTGTTCAAGGTTTTAATTTAGATTATAAACTGTCGTTCAATAGTAATCTTTTGGATTAGGAAATGTTGTTCAAGGTTTTAATTTAGATTATAAACTGTCGTTCAATAGTAATCTTTTGGATTAGGAAATGTTGTTCAAGGTTTTAATTTAGATTATAAACTGTCGTTCAATAGTAATCTTTTGGATTAGGAAATGTTGTTCAAGGTTTTAATTTAGATTATAAACTGTCGTTCAATAGTAATCTTTTGGATTAGGAAATGTTGTTCAAGGTTTTAATTTAGATTATAAACTGTCGTTCAATAGTAATCTTTGGATTAGGAAATGTTGTTCAAGGTTTTAATTTAGATTATAAACTGTCGTTCAATAGTAATCTTTTGGATTAGGAAATGTTGTTCAAGGTTTTAATTTAGATTATAAACTGTCGTTCAATAGTAATCTTTTGGATTAGGAAATGTTGTTCAAGGTTTTAATTTAGATTATAAACTGTCGTTCAATAGTAATCTTTTGGATTAGGAAATGTTGTTCAAGGTTTTAATTTAGATTATAAACTGTCGTTCAATAGTAATCTTTTGGATTAGGAAATGTTGTTCAAGGTTTTAATTTAGATTATAAACTGTCGTTCAATAGTAATCTTTTGGATTAGGAAATGTTGTTCAAGGTTTTAATTTAGATTATAAACTGTCGTTCAATAGTAATCTTTTGGATTAGGAAATGTTGTTCAAGGTTTTAATTTAGATTATAAACTGTCGTTCAATAGTAATCTTTTGGATTAGGAAATGTTGTTCAAGGTTTTAATTTAGATTATAAACTGTCGTTCAATAGTAATCTTTTGGATTAGGAAATGTTGTTCAAGGTTTTAATTTAGATTATAAACTGTCGTTCAATAGTAATCTTTTGGATTAGGAAATGTTGTTCAAGGTTTTAATTTAGATTATAAACTGTCGTTCAATAGTAATCTTTTGGATTAGGAAATGTTGTTCAAGGTTTTAATTTAGATTATAAACTGTCGTTCAATAGTAATCTTTTGGATTAGGAAATGTTGTTCAAGGTTTTAATTTAGATTATAAACTGTCGTTCAATAGTAATCTTTTGGATTAGGAAATGTTGTTCAAGGTTTTAATTTAGATTATAAACTGTCGTTCAATAGTAATCTTTTGGATTAGGAAATGTTGTTCAAGGTTTTTTAATTTAGATTATAAACTGTCGTTCAATAGTAATCTTTTGGATTAGGAAATGTTGTTCAAGGTTTTAATTTAGATTATAAACTGTCGTTCAATAGTAATCTTTTGGATTAGGAAATGTTGTTCAAGGTTTTAATTTAGATTATAAACTGTCGTTCAATAGTAATCTTTTGGATTAGGAAATGTTGTTCAAGGTTTTAATTTAGATTATAAACTGTCGTTCAATAGTAATCTTTTGGATTAGGAAATGTTGTTCAAGGTTTTAATTTAGATTATAAACTGTCGTTCAATAGTAATCTTTTGGATTAGGAAATGTTGTTCAAGGTTTTAATTTAGATTATAAACTGTCGTTCAATAGTAATCTTTTGGATTAGGAAATGTTGTTCAAGGTTTTAATTTAGATTATAAACTGTCGTTCAATAGTAATCTTTTGATTAGGAAATGTTGTTCAAGGTTTTAATTTAGATTATAAACTGTCGTTCAATAGTAATCTTTTGGATTAGGAAATGTTGTTCAAGGTTTTAATTTAGATTATAAACTGTCGTTCAATAGTAATCTTTTGGATTAGGAAATGTTGTTCAAGGTTTTAATTTAGATTATAAACTGTCGTTCAATAGTAATCTTTTGGATTAGGAAATGTTGTTCAAGGTTTTAATTTAGATTATAAACTGTCGTTCAATAGTAATCTTTTGGATTAGGAAATGTTGTTCAAGGTTTTTCAATTTAGATTATAAACTGTCGTTCAATAGTAATCTTTTGGATTAGGAAATGTTGTTCAAGGTTTTAATTTAGATTATAAACTGTCGTTCAATAGTAATCTTTTGGATTAGGAAATGTTGTTCAAGGTTTTAATTTAGATTATAAACTGTCGTTCAATAGTAATCTTTTGGATTAGGAAATGTTGTTCAAGGTTTTAATTTAGATTATAAACTGTCGTTCAATAGTAATCTTTTGGATTAGGAAATGTTGTTCAAGGTTTTAATTTAGATTATAAACTGTCGTTCAATAGTAATCTTTTGGATTAGGAAATGTTGTTCAAGGTTTTAATTTAGATTATAAACTGTCGTTCAATAGTAATCTTTTGGATTAGGAAATGTTGTTCAAGGTTTTAATTTAGATTATAAACTGTCGTTCAATAGTAATCTTTTGGATTAGGAAATGTTGTTCAAGGTTTTAATTTAGATTATAAACTGTCGTTCAATAGTAATCTTTTGGATTAGGAAATGTTGTTCAAGGTTTTAATTTAGATTATAAACTGTCGTTCAATAGTAATCTTTTGGATTAGGAAATGTTGTTCAAGGTTTTAATTTAGATTATAAACTGTCGTTCAATAGTAATCTTTTGGATTAGGAAATGTTGTTCAAGGTTTTAATTTAGATTATAAACTGTCGTTCAATAGTAATCTTTTGGATTAGGAAATGTTGTTCAAGGTTTTAATTTAGATTATAAACTGTCGTTCAATAGTAATCTTTTGGATTAGGAAATGTTGTTCAAGGTTTTAATTTAGATTATAAACTGTCGTTCAATAGTAATCTTTTGGATTAGGAAATGTTGTTCAAGGTTTTAATTTAGATTATAAACTGTCGTTCAATAGTAATCTTTTGGATTAGGAAATGTTGTTCAAGGTTTTAATTTAGATTATAAACTGTCGTTCAATAGTAATCTTTTGGATTAGGAAATGTTGTTCAAGGTTTTAATTTAGATTATAAACTGTCGTTCAATAGTAATCTTTTGGATTAGGAAATGTTGTTCAAGGTTTTAATTTAGATTATAAACTGTCGTTCAATAGTAATCTTTTGGATTAGGAAATGTTGTTCAAGGTTTTAATTTAGATTATAAACTGTCGTTCAATAGTAATCTTTTGGATTAGGAAATGTTGTTCAAGGTTTTAATTTAGATTATAAACTGTCGTTCAATAGTAATCTTTTGGATTAGGAAATGTTGTTCAAGGTTTTAATTTAGATTATAAACTGTCGTTCAATAGTAATCTTTGGATTAGGAAATGTTGTTCAAGGTTTTAATTTAGATTATAAACTGTCGTTCAATAGTAATCTTTGGATTAGGAAATGTTGTTCAAGGTTTTAATTTAGATTATAAACTGTCGTTCAATAGTAATCTTTTGGATTAGGAAATGTTGTTCAAGGTTTTAATTTAGATTATAAACTGTCGTTCAATAGTAATCTTTTGGATTAGGAAATGTTGTTCAAGGTTTTAATTTAGATTATAAACTGTCGTTCAATAGTAATCTTTTGGATTAGGAAATGTTGTTCAAGGTTTTAATTTAGATTATAAACTGTCGTTCAATAGTAATCTTTTGGATTAGGAAATGTTGTTCAAGGTTTTAATTTAGATTATAAACTGTCGTTCAATAGTAATCTTTTGGATTAGGAAATGTTGTTCAAGGTTTTAATTTAGATTATAAACTGTCGTTCAATAGTAATCTTTTGGATTAGGAAATGTTGTTCAAGGTTTTAATTTAGATTATAAACTGTCGTTCAATAGTAATCTTTTGGATTAGGAAATGTTGTTCAAGGTTTTAATTTAGATTATAAACTGTCGTTCAATAGTAATCTTTTGGATTAGGAAATGTTGTTCAAGGTTTTAATTTAGATTATAAACTGTCGTTCAATAGTAATCTTTTGGATTAGGAAATGTTGTTCAAGGTTTTAATTTAGATTATAAACTGTCGTTCAATAGTAATCTTTTGGATTAGGAAATGTTGTTCAAGGTTTTAATTTAGATTATAAACTGTCGTTCAATAGTAATCTTTTGGATTAGGAAATGTTGTTCAAGGTTTTAATTTAGATTATAAACTGTCGTTCAATAGTAATCTTTTGGATTAGGAAATGTTGTTCAAGGTTTTAATTTAGATTATAAACTGTCGTTCAATAGTAATCTTTTGGATTAGGAAATGTTGTTCAAGGTTTTAATTTAGATTATAAACTGTCGTTCAATAGTAATCTTTTGGATTAGGAAATGTTGTTCAAGGTTTTAATTTAGATTATAAACTGTCGTTCAATAGTAATCTTTTGGATTAGGAAATGTTGTTCAAGGTTTTAATTTAGATTATAAACTGTCGTTCAATAGTAATCTTTTGGATTAGGAAATGTTGTTCAAGGTTTTAATTTAGATTATAAACTGTCGTTCAATAGTAATCTTTTGGATTAGGAAATGTTGTTCAAGGTTTTTAATTTAGATTATAAACTGTCGTTCAATAGTAATCTTTTGGATTAGGAAATGTTGTTCAAGGTTTTAATTTAGATTATAAACTGTCGTTCAATAGTAATCTTTGGATTAGGAAATGTTGTTCAAGGTTTTAATTTAGATTATAAACTGTCGTTCAATAGTAATCTTTGGATTAGGAAATGTTGTTCAAGGTTTTAATTTAGATTATAAACTGTCGTTCAATAGTAATCTTTTGGATTAGGAAATGTTGTTCAAGGTTTTAATTTAGATTATAAACTGTCGTTCAATAGTAATCTTTTGGATTAGGAAATGTTGTTCAAGGTTTTAATTTAGATTATAAACTGTCGTTCAATAGTAATCTTTTGGATTAGGAAATGTTGTTCAAGGTTTTAATTTAGATTATAAACTGTCGTTCAATAGTAATCTTTTGGATTAGGAAATGTTGTTCAAGGTTTTAATTTAGATTATAAACTGTCGTTCAATAGTAATCTTTTGGATTAGGAAATGTTGTTCAAGGTTTTAATTTAGATTATAAACTGTCGTTCAATAGTAATCTTTTGGATTAGGAAATGTTGTTCAAGGTTTTAATTTAGATTATAAACTGTCGTTCAATAGTAATCTTTTGGATTAGGAAATGTTGTTCAAGGTTTTAATTTAGATTATAAACTGTCGTTCAATAGTAATCTTTGGATTAGGAAATGTTGTTCAAGGTTTTAATTTAGATTATAAACTGTCGTTCAATAGTAATCTTTTGGATTAGGAAATGTTGTTCAAGGTTTTAATTTAGATTATAAACTGTCGTTCAATAGTAATCTTTTGGATTAGGAAATGTTGTTCAAGGTTTTAATTTAGATTATAAACTGTCGTTCAATAGTAATCTTTTGGATTAGGAAATGTTGTTCAAGGTTTTAATTTAGATTATAAACTGTCGTTCAATAGTAATCTTTTGGATTAGGAAATGTTGTTCAAGGTTTTAATTTAGATTATAAACTGTCGTTCAATAGTAATCTTTTGGATTAGGAAATGTTGTTCAAGGTTTTAATTTAGATTATAAACTGTCGTTCAATAGTAATCTTTTGGATTAGGAAATGTTGTTCAAGGTTTTAATTTAGATTATAAACTGTCGTTCAATAGTAATCTTTTGGATTAGGAAATGTTGTTCAAGGTTTTAATTTAGATTATAAACTGTCGTTCAATAGTAATCTTTTGGATTAGGAAATGTTGTTCAAGGTTTTAATTTAGATTATAAACTGTCGTTCAATAGTAATCTTTGGATTAGGTTGTTCAAATGTTGTTCATTAGGTTTTCAATTTAGATTATAAACTGTCGTTCAATAGTAATCTTTTGGATTAGGAAATGTTGTTCAAGGTTTTAATTTAGATTATAAACTGTCGTTCAATAGTAATCTTTTGGATTAGGAAATGTTGTTCAAGGTTTTAATTTAGATTATAAACTGTCGTTCAATAGTAATCTTTGGATTAGGAAATGTTGTTCAAGGTTTTAATTTAGATTATAAACTGTCGTTCAATAGTAATCTTTGGATTAGGAAATGTTGTTCAAGGTTTTAATTTAGATTATAAACTGTCGTTCAATAGTAATCTTTTGGATTAGGAAATGTTGTTCAAGGTTTTAATTTAGATTATAAACTGTCGTTCAATAGTAATCTTTTGGATTAGGAAATGTTGTTCAAGGTTTTAATTTAGATTATAAACTGTCGTTCAATAGTAATCTTTTTAGGATTAGGAAATGTTGTTCAAGGTTTTTCAATTTAGATTATAAACTGTCGTTCAATAGTAATCTTTTGGATTAGGAAATGTTGTTCAAGGTTTTAATTTAGATTATAAACTGTCGTTCAATAGTAATCTTTTGGATTAGGAAATGTTGTTCAAGGTTTTAATTTAGATTATAAACTGTCGTTCAATAGTAATCTTTGGATTAGGAAATGTTGTTCAAGGTTTTAATTTAGATTATAAACTGTCGTTCAATAGTAATCTTTTGGATTAGGAAATGTTGTTCAAGGTTTTAATTTAGATTATAAACTGTCGTTCAATAGTAATCTTTTGGATTAGGAAATGTTGTTCAAGGTTTTAATTTAGATTATAAACTGTCGTTCAATAGTAATCTTTTGGATTAGGAAATGTTGTTCAAGGTTTTAATTTAGATTATAAACTGTCGTTCAATAGTAATCTTTTGGATTAGGAAATGTTGTTCAAGGTTTTAATTTAGATTATAAACTGTCGTTCAATAGTAATCTTTTGGATTAGGAAATGTTGTTCAAGGTTTTAATTTAGATTATAAACTGTCGTTCAATAGTAATCTTTTGGATTAGGAAATGTTGTTCAAGGTTTTAATTTAGATTATAAACTGTCGTTCAATAGTAATCTTTTGGATTAGGAAATGTTGTTCAAGGTTTTAATTTAGATTATAAACTGTCGTTCAATAGTAATCTTTTGGATTAGGAAATGTTGTTCAAGGTTTTAATTTAGATTATAAACTGTCGTTCAATAGTAATCTTTGGATTAGGAAATGTTGTTCAAGGTTTTAATTTAGATTATAAACTGTCGTTCAATAGTAATCTTTTGGATTAGGAAATGTTGTTCAAGGTTTTAATTTAGATTATAAACTGTCGTTCAATAGTAATCTTTTGGATTAGGAAATGTTGTTCAAGGTTTTAATTTAGATTATAAACTGTCGTTCAATAGTAATCTTTTGGATTAGGAAATGTTGTTCAAGGTTTTAATTTAGATTATAAACTGTCGTTCAATAGTAATCTTTGGATTAGGAAATGTTGTTCAAGGTTTTAATTTAGATTATAAACTGTCGTTCAATAGTAATCTTTTGGATTAGGAAATGTTGTTCAAGGTTTTAATTTAGATTATAAACTGTCGTTCAATAGTAATCTTTTGGATTAGGAAATGTTGTTCAAGGTTTTAATTTAGATTATAAACTGTCGTTCAATAGTAATCTTTTGGATTAGGAAATGTTGTTCAAGGTTTTAATTTAGATTATAAACTGTCGTTCAATAGTAATCTTTTGGATTAGGAAATGTTGTTCAAGGTTTTAATTTAGATTATAAACTGTCGTTCAATAGTAATTTGGATTAGGAAATGTTGTTCAAGGTTTTAATTTAGATTATAAACTGTCGTTCAATAGTAATCTTTTGGATTAGGAAATGTTGTTCAAGGTTTTAATTTAGATTATAAACTGTCGTTCAATAGTAATCTTTTGGATTAGGAAATGTTGTTCAAGGTTTTAATTTAGATTATAAACTGTCGTTCAATAGTAATCTTTTGGATTAGGAAATGTTGTTCAAGGTTTTAATTTAGATTATAAACTGTCGTTCAATAGTAATCTTTTGGATTAGGAAATGTTGTTCAAGGTTTTAATTTAGATTATAAACTGTCGTTCAATAGTAATCTTTTGGATTAGGAAATGTTGTTCAAGGTTTTAATTTAGATTATAAACTGTCGTTCAATAGTAATCTTTGGATTAGGAAATGTTGTTCAAGGTTTTAATTTAGATTATAAACTGTCGTTCAATAGTAATCTTTGGATTAGGAAATGTTGTTCAAGGTTTTAATTTAGATTATAAACTGTCGTTCAATAGTAATCTTTTGGATTAGGAAATGTTGTTCAAGGTTTTGTCGTTCAATTTAGATTATAAACTGTCGTTCAATAGTAATCTTTTGGAAATTAGGTTTTTCAATTTAGATTATAAACTGTCGTTCAATAGTAATCTTTTGGATTAGGAAATGTTGTTCAAGGTTTTTCAATTTAGATTATAAACTGTCGTTCAATAGTAATCTTTTGGATTAGGAAATGTTGTTCAAGGTTTTAATTTAGATTATAAACTGTCGTTCAATAGTAATCTTTTGGATTAGGAAATGTTGTTCAAGGTTTTAATTTAGATTATAAACTGTCGTTCAATAGTAATCTTTTGGATTAGGAAATGTTGTTCAAGGTTTTAATTTAGATTATAAACTGTCGTTCAATAGTAATCTTTTGGATTAGGAAATGTTGTTCAAGGTTTTAATTTAGATTATAAACTGTCGTTCAATAGTAATCTTTTGGATTAGGAAATGTTGTTCAAGGTTTTAATTTAGATTATAAACTGTCGTTCAATAGTAATCTTTTGGATTAGGAAATGTTGTTCAAGGTTTTAATTTAGATTATAAACTGTCGTTCAATAGTAATCTTTTGGATTAGGAAATGTTGTTCAAGGTTTTAATTTAGATTATAAACTGTCGTTCAATAGTAATCTTTTGGATTAGGAAATGTTGTTCAAGGTTTTAATTTAGATTATAAACTGTCGTTCAATAGTAATCTTTGGATTAGGAAATGTTGTTCAGGAAATGTTGTTCAAGGTTTTAATTTAGATTATAAACTGTCGTTCAATAGTAATCTTTTGGATTAGGAAATGTTGTTCAAGGTTTTAATTTAGATTATAAACTGTCGTTCAATAGTAATCTTTTGGATTAGGAAATGTTGTTCAAGGTTTTAATTTAGATTATAAACTGTCGTTCAATAGTAATCTTTTGGATTAGGAAATGTTGTTCAAGGTTTTAATTTAGATTATAAACTGTCGTTCAATAGTAATCTTTTGGATTAGGAAATGTTGTTCAAGGTTTTAATTTAGATTATAAACTGTCGTTCAATAGTAATCTTTTGGATTAGGAAATGTTGTTCAAGGTTTTAATTTAGATTATAAACTGTCGTTCAATAGTAATCTTTTGGATTAGGAAATGTTGTTCAAGGTTTTAATTTAGATTATAAACTGTCGTTCAATAGTAATCTTTTGGATTAGGAAATGTTGTTCAAGGTTTTCAATAGTAATCTTTTGTTTTTCAATTTAGATTATAAACTGTCGTTCAATAGTAATCTTTGGATTAGGAAATGTTGTTCAAGGTTTTAATTTAGATTATAAACTGTCGTTCAATAGTAATCTTTTGGATTAGGAAATGTTGTTCAAGGTTTTAATTTAGATTATAAACTGTCGTTCAATAGTAATCTTTTGGATTAGGAAATGTTGTTCAAGGTTTTAATTTAGATTATAAACTGTCGTTCAATAGTAATCTTTTGGATTAGGAAATGTTGTTCAAGGTTTTAATTTAGATTATAAACTGTCGTTCAATAGTAATCTTTTGGATTAGGAAATGTTGTTCAAGGTTTTAATTTAGATTATAAACTGTCGTTCAATAGTAATCTTTTTAGGATTAGGAAATGTTGTTCAAGGTTTTAATTTAGATTATAAACTGTCGTTCAATAGTAATCTTTTGGATTAGGAAATGTTGTTCAAGGTTTTAATTTAGATTATAAACTGTCGTTCAATAGTAATCTTTGGATTAGGAAATGTTGTTCATGTTGTTCAAGGTTTTAATTTAGATTATAAACTGTCGTTCAATAGTAATCTTTTGGATTAGGAAATGTTGTTCAAGGTTTTAATTTAGATTATAAACTGTCGTTCAATAGTAATCTTTTGGATTAGGAAATGTTGTTCAAGGTTTTAATTTAGATTATAAACTGTCGTTCAATAGTAATCTTTTGGATTAGGAAATGTTGTTCAAGGTTTTAATTTAGATTATAAACTGTCGTTCAATAGTAATCTTTTGGATTAGGAAATGTTGTTCAAGGTTTTAATTTAGATTATAAACTGTCGTTCAATAGTAATCTTTTGGATTAGGAAATGTTGTTCAAGGTTTTAATTTAGATTATAAACTGTCGTTCAATAGTAATCTTTTGGATTAGGAAATGTTGTTCAAGGTTTTAATTTAGATTATAAACTGTCGTTCAATAGTAATCTTTGGATTAGGAAATGTTGTTCAAGGTTTTAATTTAGATTATAAACTGTCGTTCAATAGTAATCTTTTGGATTAGGAAATGTTGTTCAAGGTTTTAATTTAGATTATAAACTGTCGTTCAATAGTAATCTTTTGGATTAGGAAATGTTGTTCAAGGTTTTAATTTAGATTATAAACTGTCGTTCAATAGTAATCTTTTGGATTAGGAAATGTTGTTCAAGGTTTTAATTTAGATTATAAACTGTCGTTCAATAGTAATCTTTTGGATTAGGAAATGTTGTTCAAGGTTTTAATTTAGATTATAAACTGTCGTTCAATAGTAATCTTTTGGATTAGGAAATGTTGTTCAAGGTTTTAATTTAGATTATAAACTGTCGTTCAATAGTAATCTTTTGGATTAGGAAATGTTGTTCAAGGTTTTAATTTAGATTATAAACTGTCGTTCAATAGTAATCTTTGGATTAGGAAATGTTGTTCAAGGTTTTAATTTAGATTATAAACTGTCGTTCAATAGTAATCTTTTGGATTAGGAAATGTTGTTCAAGGTTTTTAATTTAGATTATAAACTGTCGTTCAATAGTAATCTTTTGGATTAGGAAATGTTGTTCAAGGTTTTAATTTAGATTATAAACTGTCGTTCAATAGTAATCTTTTGGATTAGGAAATGTTGTTCAAGGTTTTAATTTAGATTATAAACTGTCGTTCAATAGTAATCTTTTGGATTAGGAAATGTTGTTCAAGGTTTTAATTTAGATTATAAACTGTCGTTCAATAGTAATCTTTTGGATTAGGAAATGTTGTTCAAGGTTTTAATTTAGATTATAAACTGTCGTTCAATAGTAATCTTTTGGATTAGGAAATGTTGTTCAAGGTTTTAATTTAGATTATAAACTGTCGTTCAATAGTAATCTTTGGATTAGGAAATGTTGTTCAAGGTTTTAATTTAGATTATAAACTGTCGTTCAATAGTAATCTTTTGGATTAGGAAATGTTGTTCAAGGTTTTAATTTAGATTATAAACTGTCGTTCAATAGTAATCTTTTGGATTAGGAAATGTTGTTCAAGGTTTTAATTTAGATTATAAACTGTCGTTCAATAGTAATCTTTTGGATTAGGAAATGTTGTTCAAGGTTTTAATTTAGATTATAAACTGTCGTTCAATAGTAATCTTTTGGATTAGGAAATGTTGTTCAAGGTTTTAATTTAGATTATAAACTGTCGTTCAATAGTAATCTTTTGGATTAGGAAATGTTGTTCAAGGTTTTAATTTAGATTATAAACTGTCGTTCAATAGTAATCTTTTGGATTAGGAAATGTTGTTCAAGGTTTTAATTTAGATTATAAACTGTCGTTCAATAGTAATCTTTTGGATTAGGAAATGTTGTTCAAGGTTTTAATTTAGATTATAAACTGTCGTTCAATAGTAATCTTTTGGATTAGGAAATGTTGTTCAAGGTTTTAATTTAGATTATAAACTGTCGTTCAATAGTAATCTTTTGGATTAGGAAATGTTGTTCAAGGTTTTAATTTAGATTATAAACTGTCGTTCAATAGTAATCTTTTGGATTAGGAAATGTTGTTCAAGGTTTTAATTTAGATTATAAACTGTCGTTCAATAGTAATCTTTTGGATTAGGAAATGTTGTTCAAGGTTTTAATTTAGATTATAAACTGTCGTTCAATAGTAATCTTTTGATTAGGAAATGTTGTTCAAGGTTTTAATTTAGATTATAAACTGTCGTTCAATAGTAATCTTTGGATTAGGAAATGTTGTTCAAGGTTTTAATTTAGATTATAAACTGTCGTTCAATAGTAATCTTTGGATTAGGAAATGTTGTTCAAGGTTTTAATTTAGATTATAAACTGTCGTTCAATAGTAATCTTTTGGATTAGTTGTTTCAAGGTTTTAATTTAGATTATAAACTGTCGTTCAATAGTAATCTTTTGGATTAGGAAATGTTGTTCAAGGTTTTAATTTAGATTATAAACTGTCGTTCAATAGTAATCTTTTGGATTAGGAAATGTTGTTCAAGGTTTTAATTTAGATTATAAACTGTCGTTCAATAGTAATCTTTGGATTAGGAAATGTTGTTCAAGGTTTTAATTTAGATTATAAACTGTCGTTCAATAGTAATCTTTGGATTAGGAAATGTTGTTCAAGGTTTTAATTTAGATTATAAACTGTCGTTCAATAGTAATCTTTTGGATTAGGAAATGTTGTTCAAGGTTTTAATTTAGATTATAAACTGTCGTTCAATAGTAATCTTTTGGATTAGGAAATGTTGTTCAAGGTTTTAATTTAGATTATAAACTGTCGTTCAATAGTAATCTTTTGGATTAGGAAATGTTGTTCAAGGTTTTAATTTAGATTATAAACTGTCGTTCAATAGTAATCTTTTGGATTAGGAAATGTTGTTCAAGGTTTTAATTTAGATTATAAACTGTCGTTCAATAGTAATCTTTGGATTAGGAAATGTTGTTCAAGGTTTTAATTTAGATTATAAACTGTCGTTCAATAGTAATCTTTTGGATTAGGAAATGTTGTTCAAGGTTTTAATTTAGATTATAAACTGTCGTTCAATAGTAATCTTTTGGATTAGGAAATGTTGTTCAAGGTTTTAATTTAGATTATAAACTGTCGTTCAATAGTAATCTTTTGGATTAGGAAATGTTGTTCAAGGTTTTAATTTAGATTATAAACTGTCGTTCAATAGTAATCTTTTGGATTAGGAAATGTTGTTCAAGGTTTTAATTTAGATTATAAACTGTCGTTCAATAGTAATCTTTTGGATTAGGAAATGTTGTTCAAGGTTTTAATTTAGATTATAAACTGTCGTTCAATAGTAATCTTTTGGATTAGGAAATGTTGTTCAAGGTTTTAATTTAGATTATAAACTGTCGTTCAATAGTAATCTTTTGGATTAGGAAATGTTGTTCAAGGTTTTAATTTAGATTATAAACTGTCGTTCAATAGTAATCTTTTGGATTAGGAAATGTTGTTCAAGGTTTTAATTTAGATTATAAACTGTCGTTCAATAGTAATCTTTTGGATTAGGAAATGTTGTTCAAGGTTTTAATTTAGATTATAAACTGTCGTTCAATAGTAATCTTTTGGATTAGGAAATGTTGTTCAAGGTTTTAATTTAGATTATAAACTGTCGTTCAATAGTAATCTTTTGGATTAGGAAATGTTGTTCAAGGTTTTAATTTAGATTATAAACTGTCGTTCAATAGTAATCTTTTGGATTAGGAAATGTTGTTCAAGGTTTTAATTTAGATTATAAACTGTCGTTCAATAGTAATCTTTTGGATTAGGAAATGTTGTTCAAGGTTTTAATTTAGATTATAAACTGTCGTTCAATAGTAATCTTTTGGATTAGGAAATTTGTTCAAGGTTTTAATTTAGATTATAAACTGTCGTTCAATAGTAATCTTTTAGGATTAGGAAATGTTGTTCAAGGTTTTAATTTAGATTATAAACTGTCGTTCAATAGTAATCTTTTGGATTAGGAAATGTTGTTCAAGGTTTTAATTTAGATTATAAACTGTCGTTCAATAGTAATCTTTTGGATTAGGAAATGTTGTTCAAGGTTTTAATTTAGATTATAAACTGTCGTTCAATAGTAATCTTTGGATTAGGAAATGTTGTTCAAGGTTTTAATTTAGATTATAAACTGTCGTTCAATAGTAATCTTTTGGATTAGGAAATGTTGTTCAAGGTTTTAATTTAGATTATAAACTGTCGTTCAATAGTAATCTTTTGGATTAGGAAATGTTGTTCAAGGTTTTAATTTAGATTATAAACTGTCGTTCAATAGTAATCTTTTGGATTAGGAAATGTTGTTCAAGGTTTTAATTTAGATTATAAACTGTCGTTCAATAGTAATCTTTTGGATTAGGAAATGTTGTTCAAGGTTTTAATTTAGATTATAAACTGTCGTTCAATAGTAATCTTTTGGATTAGGAAATGTTGTTCAAGGTTTTAATTTAGATTATAAACTGTCGTTCAATAGTAATCTTTTGGATTAGGAAATGTTGTTCAAGGTTTTAATTTAGATTATAAACTGTCGTTCAATAGTAATCTTTTGGATTAGGAAATGTTGTTCAAGGTTTTAATTTAGATTATAAACTGTCGTTCAATAGTAATCTTTTGGATTAGGAAATGTTGTTCAAGGTTTTAATTTAGATTATAAACTGTCGTTCAATAGTAATCTTTTGGATTAGGAAATGTTGTTCAAGGTTTTAATTTAGATTATAAACTGTCGTTCAATAGTAATCTTTGGATTAGGAAATGTTGTTCAAGGTTTTAATTTAGATTATAAACTGTCGTTCAATAGTAATCTTTTGGATTAGGAAATGTTGTTCAAGGTTTTAATTTAGATTATAAACTGTCGTTCAATAGTAATCTTTGGATTAGGAAATGTTGTTCAAGGTTTTAATTTAGATTATAAACTGTCGTTCAATAGTAATCTTTTGGATTAGGAAATGTTGTTCAAGGTTTTAATTTAGATTATAAACTGTCGTTCAATAGTAATCTTTTGGATTAGGAAATGTTGTTCAAGGTTTTAATTTAGATTATAAACTGTCGTTCAATAGTAATCTTTTGGATTAGGAAATGTTGTTCAAGGTTTTAATTTAGATTATAAACTGTCGTTCAATAGTAATCTTTTGATTAGGAAATGTTGTTCAAGGTTTTAATTTAGATTATAAACTGTCGTTCAATAGTAATCTTTTGGATTAGGAAATGTTGTTCAAGGTTTTAATTTAGATTATAAACTGTCGTTCAATAGTAATCTTTTGGATTAGGAAATGTTGTTCAAGGTTTTAATTTAGATTATAAACTGTCGTTCAATAGTAATCTTTTGGATTAGGAAATGTTGTTCAAGGTTTTAATTTAGATTATAAACTGTCGTTCAATAGTAATCTTTTGGATTAGGAAATGTTGTTCAAGGTTTTAATTTAGATTATAAACTGTCGTTCAATAGTAATCTTTTGGATTAGGAAATGTTGTTCAAGGTTTTAATTTAGATTATAAACTGTCGTTCAATAGTAATCTTTTGGATTAGGAAATGTTGTTCAAGGTTTTAATTTAGATTATAAACTGTCGTTCAATAGTAATCTTTTGGATTAGGAAATGTTGTTCAAGGTTTTAATTTAGATTATAAACTGTCGTTCAATAGTAATCTTTTGGATTAGGAAATGTTGTTCAAGGTTTTAATTTAGATTATAAACTGTCGTTCAATAGTAATCTTTTGGATTAGGAAATGTTGTTCAAGGTTTTAATTTAGATTATAAACTGTCGTTCAATAGTAATCTTTTGGATTAGGAAATGTTGTTCAAGGTTTTAATTTAGATTATAAACTGTCGTTCAATAGTAATCTTTTGGATTAGGAAATGTTGTTCAAGGTTTTAATTTAGATTATAAACTGTCGTTCAATAGTAATCTTTTGGATTAGGAAATGTTGTTCAAGGTTTTAATTTAGATTATAAACTGTCGTTCAATAGTAATCTTTGGATTAGGAAATGTTGTTCAAGGTTTTAATTTAGATTATAAACTGTCGTTCAATAGTAATCTTTTGGATTAGGAAATGTTGTTCAAGGTTTTAATTTAGATTATAAACTGTCGTTCAATAGTAATCTTTTGGATTAGGAAATGTTGTTCAAGGTTTTAATTTAGATTATAAACTGTCGTTCAATAGTAATCTTTTGGATTAGGAAATGTTGTTCAAGGTTTTAATTTAGATTATAAACTGTCGTTCAATAGTAATCTTTTGGATTAGGAAATGTTGTTCAAGGTTTTAATTTAGATTATAAACTGTCGTTCAATAGTAATCTTTTGGATTAGGAAATGTTGTTCAAGGTTTTAATTTAGATTATAAACTGTCGTTCAATAGTAATCTTTGGATTAGGAAATGTTGTTCAAGGTTTTAATTTAGATTATAAACTGTCGTTCAATAGTAATCTTTTGGATTAGGAAATGTTGTTCAAGGTTTTAATTTAGATTATAAACTGTCGTTCAATAGTAATCTTTTGGATTAGGAAATGTTGTTCAAGGTTTTAATTTAGATTATAAACTGTCGTTCAATAGTAATCTTTGGATTAGGAAATGTTGTTCAAGGTTTTAATTTAGATTATAAACTGTCGTTCAATAGTAATCTTTTGGATTAGGAAATGTTGTTCAAGGTTTTAATTTAGATTATAAACTGTCGTTCAATAGTAATCTTTTGGATTAGGAAATGTTGTTCAAGGTTTTAATTTAGATTATAAACTGTCGTTCAATAGTAATCTTTTGGATTAGGAAATGTTGTTCAAGGTTTTAATTTAGATTATAAACTGTCGTTCAATAGTAATCTTTTGGATTAGGAAATGTTGTTCAAGGTTTTAATTTAGATTATAAACTGTCGTTCAATAGTAATCTTTTGGATTAGGAAATGTTGTTCAAGGTTTTAATTTAGATTATAAACTGTCGTTCAATAGTAATCTTTTGGATTAGGAAATGTTGTTCAAGGTTTTAATTTAGATTATAAACTGTCGTTCAATAGTAATCTTTTGGATTAGGAAATGTTGTTCAAGGTTTTAATTTAGATTATAAACTGTCGTTCAATAGTAATCTTTTGGATTAGGAAATGTTGTTCAAGGTTTTAATTTAGATTATAAACTGTCGTTCAATAGTAATCTTTTGGAAATGTTGTTCATTAGATTATAAACTGTCGTTCAAATGTTGTTCAAGGTTTTAATTTAGATTATAAACTGTCGTTCAATAGTAATCTTTTGGATTAGGAAATGTTGTTCAAGGTTTTTTGGAATTTAGATTATAAACTGTCGTTCAATAGTAATCTTTTGGATTAGGAAATGTTGTTCAAGGTTTTAATTTAGATTATAAACTGTCGTTCAATAGTAATCTTTTGGATTAGGAAATGTTGTTCAAGGTTTTAATTTAGATTATAAACTGTCGTTCAATAGTAATCTTTTGGATTAGGAAATGTTGTTCAAGGTTTTAATTTAGATTATAAACTGTCGTTCAATAGTAATCTTTTGATTAGGAAATGTTGTTCAAGGTTTTAATTTAGATTATAAACTGTCGTTCAATAGTAATCTTTGGATTAGGAAATGTTGTTCAAGGTTTTAATTTAGATTATAAACTGTCGTTCAATAGTAATCTTTGGATTAGGAAATGTTGTTCAAGGTTTTAATTTAGATTATAAACTGTCGTTCAATAGTAATCTTTGGATTAGGAAATGTTGTTCAAGTAATCTTTTGTTTTAATTTAGATTATAAACTGTCGTTCAATAGTAATCTTTGGAAGGAAATGTTTTCAAGGTTTTAATTTAGATTATAAACTGTCGTTCAATAGTAATCTTTGGATTAGGAAATGTTGTTCAAGGTTTTAATTTAGATTATAAACTGTCGTTCAATAGTAATCTTTTGGATTAGAAATGTTGTTCAAGGTTTTAATTTAGATTATAAACTGTCGTTCAATAGTAATCTTTTGGATTAGGAAATGTTGTTCAAGGTTTTAATTTAGATTATAAACTGTCGTTCAATAGTAATCTTTTGGATTAGGAAATGTTGTTCAAGGTTTTAATTTAGATTATAAACTGTCGTTCAATAGTAATCTTTTGGATTAGGAAATGTTGTTCAAGGTTTTAATTTAGATTATAAACTGTCGTTCAATAGTAATCTTTGGATTAGGAAATGTTGTTCAAGGTTTTAATTTAGATTATAAACTGTCGTTCAATAGTAATCTTTGGATTAGGAAATGTTGTTCAAGGTTTTAATTTAGATTATAAACTTTTCAATAGGATTAGGAAATGTTGTTCAAGGTTTTAATTTAGATTATAAACTGTCGTTCAATAGTAATCTTTTGGATTAGGAAATGTTGTTCAAGGTTTTAATTTAGATTATAAACTGTCGTTCAATAGTAATCTTTTGGATTAGGAAATGTTGTTCAAGGTTTTAATTTAGATTATAAACTGTCGTTCAATAGTAATCTTTTGGATTAGGAAATGTTGTTCAAGGTTTTAATTTAGATTATAAACTGTCGTTCAATAGTAATCTTTTGGATTAGGAAATGTTGTTCAAGGTTTTAATTTAGATTATAAACTGTCGTTCAATAGTAATCTTTTGGATTAGGAAATGTTGTTCAAGGTTTTAATTTAGATTATAAACTGTCGTTCAATAGTAATCTTTTGGATTAGGAAATGTTGTTCAAGGTTTTAATTTAGATTATAAACTGTCGTTCAATAGTAATCTTTTGGATTAGGAAATGTTGTTCAAGGTTTTAATTTAGATTATAAACTGTCGTTCAATAGTAATCTTTTGGATTAGGAAATGTTGTTCAAGGTTTTAATTTAGATTATAAACTGTCGTTCAATAGTAATCTTTTGGATTAGGAAATGTTGTTCAAGGTTTTAATTTAGATTATAAACTGTCGTTCAATAGTAATCTTTTGGATTAGGAAATGTTGTTCAAGGTTTTAATTTAGATTATAAACTGTCGTTCAATAGTAATCTTTTGGATTAGGAAATGTTGTTCAAGGTTTTAATTTAGATTATAAACTGTCGTTCAATAGTAATCTTTTGGATTAGGAAATGTTGTTCAAGGTTTTAATTTAGATTATAAACTGTCGTTCAATAGTAATCTTTTGGATTAGGAAATGTTGTTCAAGGTTTTAATTTAGATTATAAACTGTCGTTCAATAGTAATCTTTTGGATTAGGAAATGTTGTTCAAGGTTTTAATTTAGATTATAAACTGTCGTTCAATAGTAATCTTTTGGATTAGGAAATGTTGTTCAAGGTTTTAATTTAGATTATAAACTGTCGTTCAATAGTAATCTTTTGGATTAGGAAATGTTGTTCAAGGTTTTTAATTTAGATTATAAACTGTCGTTCAATAGTAATCTTTTGGATTAGGAAATGTTGTTCAAGGTTTTAATTTAGATTATAAACTGTCGTTCAATAGTAATCTTTTGGATTAGGAAATGTTGTTCAAGGTTTTAATTTAGATTATAAACTGTCGTTCAATAGTAATCTTTTGGATTAGGAAATGTTGTTCAAGGTTTTAATTTAGATTATAAACTGTCGTTCAATAGTAATCTTTTGGATTAGGAAATGTTGTTCAAGGTTTTAATTTAGATTATAAACTGTCGTTCAATAGTAATCTTTTGGATTAGGAAATGTTGTTCAAGGTTTTAATTTAGATTATAAACTGTCGTTCAATAGTAATCTTTGGATTAGGAAATGTTGTTCAGGTTTTAATTTAGATTATAAACTGTCGTTCAATAGTAATCTTTGGATTAGGAAATGTTGTTCAAGGTTTTAATTTAGATTATAAACTGTCGTTCAATAGTAATCTTTTGGATTAGGAAATGTTGTTCAAGGTTTTAATTTAGATTATAAACTGTCGTTCAATAGTAATCTTTTGGATTAGGAAATGTTGTTCAAGGTTTTAATTTAGATTATAAACTGTCGTTCAATAGTAATCTTTTGGATTAGGAAATGTTGTTCAAGGTTTTAATTTAGATTATAAACTGTCGTTCAATAGTAATCTTTTGGATTAGGAAATGTTGTTCAAGGTTTTAATTTTTGATTATAAACTGTCGTTCAATAGTAATCTTTTGGATTAGGAAATGTTGTTCAAGGTTTTAATTTAGATTATAAACTGTCGTTCAATAGTAATCTTTTGGATTAGGAAATGTTGTTCAAGGTTTTAATTTAGATTATAAACTGTCGTTCAATAGTAATCTTTTGGATTAGGAAATGTTGTTCAAGGTTTTAATTTAGATTATAAACTGTCGTTCAATAGTAATCTTTTGGATTAGGAAATGTTGTTCAAGGTTTTAATTTAGATTATAAACTGTCGTTCAATAGTAATCTTTTGGATTAGGAAATGTTGTTCAAGGTTTTAATTTAGATTATAAACTGTCGTTCAATAGTAATCTTTTGGATTAGGAAATGTTGTTCAAGGTTTTAATTTAGATTATAAACTGTCGTTCAATAGTAATCTTTTGGATTAGGAAATGTTGTTCAAGGTTTTAATTTAGATTATAAACTGTCGTTCAATAGTAATCTTTTGGATTAGGAAATGTTGTTCAAGGTTTTAATTTAGATTATAAACTGTCGTTCAATAGTAATCTTTGGATTAGGAAATGTTGTTCAAGGTTTTAATTTAGATTATAAACTGTCGTTCAATAGTAATCTTTTGGATTAGGAAATGTTGTTCAAGGTTTTAATTTAGATTATAAACTGTCGTTCAATAGTAATCTTTTGGATTAGGAAATGTTGTTCAAGGTTTTAATTTAGATTATAAACTGTCGTTCAATAGTAATCTTTTGGATTAGGAAATGTTGTTCAAGGTTTTAATTTAGATTATAAACTGTCGTTCAATAGTAATCTTTTGGATTAGGAAATGTTGTTCAAGGTTTTAATTTAGATTATAAACTGTCGTTCAATAGTAATCTTTTGGATTAGGAAATGTTGTTCAAGGTTTTAATTTAGATTATAAACTGTCGTTCAATAGTAATCTTTTGGATTAGGAAATGTTGTTCAAGGTTTTAATTTAGATTATAAACTGTCGTTCAATAGTAATCTTTTGGATTAGGAAATGTTGTTCAAGGTTTTAATTTAGATTATAAACTGTCGTTCAATAGTAATCTTTTGGATTAGGAAATGTTGTTCAAGGTTTTAATTTAGATTATAAACTGTCGTTCAATAGTAATCTTTTGGATTAGGAAATGTTGTTCAAGGTTTTAATTTAGATTATAAACTGTCGTTCAATAGTAATCTTTTGGATTAGGAAATGTTGTTCAAGGTTTTAATTTAGATTATAAACTGTCGTTCAATAGTAATCTTTTGGATTAGGAAATGTTGTTCAAGGTTTTAATTTAGATTATAAACTGTCGTTCAATAGTAATCTTTTGGATTAGGAAATGTTGTTCAAGGTTTTAATTTAGATTATAAACTGTCGTTCAATAGTAATCTTTTGGATTAGGAAATGTTGTTCAAGGTTTTAATTTAGATTATAAACTGTCGTTCAATAGTAATCTTTTGGATTAGGAAATGTTGTTCAAGGTTTTAATTTAGATTATAAACTGTCGTTCAATAGTAATCTTTTGGATTAGGAAATGTTGTTCAAGGTTTTAATTTAGATTATAAACTGTCGTTCAATAGTAATCTTTGGATTAGGAAATGTTGTTCAAGGTTTTAATTTAGATTATAAACTGTCGTTCAATAGTAATCTTTTGGATTAGGAAATGTTGTTCAAGGTTTTAATTTAGATTATAAACTGTCGTTCAATAGTAATCTTTTGGATTAGGAAATGTTGTTCAAGGTTTTAATTTAGATTATAAACTGTCGTTCAATAGTAATCTTTGGATTAGGAAATGTTGTTCAAGGTTTTAATTTAGATTATAAACTGTCGTTCAATAGTAATCTTTTGGATTAGGAAATGTTGTTCAAGGTTTTAATTTAGATTATAAACTGTCGTTCAATAGTAATCTTTTGGATTAGGAAATGTTGTTCAAGGTTTTAATTTAGATTATAAACTGTCGTTCAATAGTAATCTTTTGGATTAGGAAATGTTGTTCAAGGTTTTAATTTAGATTATAAACTGTCGTTCAATAGTAATCTTTTGGATTAGGAAATGTTGTTCAAGGTTTTAATTTAGATTATAAACTGTCGTTCAATAGTAATCTTTTGGATTAGTTGTTCAAGGTTTTAAATGTTGTTCAAGGTTTTTCAATTTAGATTATAAACTGTCGTTCAATAGTAATCTTTTGGATTAGGAAATGTTGTTCAAGGTTTTAATTTAGATTATAAACTGTCGTTCAATAGTAATCTTTTGGATTAGGAAATGTTGTTCAAGGTTTTAATTTAGATTATAAACTGTCGTTCAATAGTAATCTTTTGGATTAGGAAATGTTGTTCAAGGTTTTAATTTAGATTATAAACTGTCGTTCAATAGTAATCTTTTGGATTAGGAAATGTTGTTCAAGGTTTTAATTTAGATTATAAACTGTCGTTCAATAGTAATCTTTTGGATTAGGAAATGTTGTTCAAGGTTTTAATTTAGATTATAAACTGTCGTTCAATAGTAATCTTTTGGATTAGGAAATGTTGTTCAAGGTTTTAATTTAGATTATAAACTGTCGTTCAATAGTAATCTTTTGGATTAGGAAATGTTGTTCAAGGTTTTAATTTAGATTATAAACTGTCGTTCAATAGTAATCTTTTGGATTAGGAAATGTTGTTCAAGGTTTTAATTTAGATTATAAACTGTCGTTCAATAGTAATCTTTTGGATTAGGAAATGTTGTTCAAGGTTTTAATTTAGATTATAAACTGTCGTTCAATAGTAATCTTTGGATTAGGAAATGTTGTTCAAGGTTTTAATTTAGATTATAAACTGTCGTTCAATAGTAATCTTTTGGATTAGGAAATGTTGTTCAAGGTTTTAATTTAGATTATAAACTGTCGTTCAATAGTAATCTTTTGGATTAGGAAATGTTGTTCAAGGTTTTAATTTAGATTATAAACTGTCGTTCAATAGTAATCTTTTGGATTAGGAAATGTTGTTCAAGGTTTTAATTTAGATTATAAACTGTCGTTCAATAGTAATCTTTTGGATTAGGAAATGTTGTTCAAGGTTTTAATTTAGATTATAAACTGTCGTTCAATAGTAATCTTTGGATTAGGAAATGTTGTTCAAGGTTTTAATTTAGATTATAAACTGTCGTTCAATAGTAATCTTTGGATTAGGAAATGTTGTTCAAGGTTTTAATTTAGATTATAAACTGTCGTTCAATAGTAATCTTTTGGATTAGGAAATGTTGTTCAAGGTTTTAATTTAGATTATAAACTGTCGTTCAATAGTAATCTTTTGGATTAGGAAATGTTGTTCAAGGTTTTAATTTAGATTATAAACTGTCGTTCAATAGTAATCTTTTGGATTAGGAAATGTTGTTCAAGGTTTTAATTTAGATTATAAACTGTCGTTCAATAGTAATCTTTTGGATTAGGAAATGTTGTTCAAGGTTTTAATTTAGATTATAAACTGTCGTTCAATAGTAATCTTTTGGATTAGGAAATGTTGTTCAAGGTTTTAATTTAGATTATAAACTGTCGTTCAATAGTAATCTTTTGGATTAGGAAATGTTGTTCAAGGTTTTAATTTAGATTATAAACTGTCGTTCAATAGTAATCTTTTTAGGATTAGGAAATGTTGTTCAAGGTTTTTCAAGGTTTTTAGATTATAAACTGTCGTTCAATAGTAATCTTTTGGATTAGGAAATGTTGTTCAAGGTTTTAATTTAGATTATAAACTGTCGTTCAATAGTAATCTTTGGATTAGGAAATGTTGTTCAAGGTTTTAATTTAGATTATAAACTGTCGTTCAATAGTAATCTTTTGGATTAGGAAATGTTGTTCAAGGTTTTAATTTAGATTATAAACTGTCGTTCAATAGTAATCTTTTGGATTAGGAAATGTTGTTCAAGGTTTTAATTTAGATTATAAACTGTCGTTCAATAGTAATCTTTTGGATTAGGAAATGTTGTTCAAGGTTTTAATTTAGATTATAAACTGTCGTTCAATAGTAATCTTTTGGATTAGGAAATGTTGTTCAAGGTTTTAATTTAGATTATAAACTGTCGTTCAATAGTAATCTTTTGGATTAGGAAATGTTGTTCAAGGTTTTAATTTAGATTATAAACTGTCGTTCAATAGTAATCTTTGGATTAGGAAATGTTGTTCAAGGTTTTAATTTAGATTATAAACTGTCGTTCAATAGTAATCTTTTGGATTAGGAAATGTTGTTCAAGGTTTTAATTTAGATTATAAACTGTCGTTCAATAGTAATCTTTTGGATTAGGAAATGTTGTTCAAGGTTTTAATTTAGATTATAAACTGTCGTTCAATAGTAATCTTTTGGATTAGGAAATGTTGTTCAAGGTTTTAATTTAGATTATAAACTGTCGTTCAATAGTAATCTTTTGGATTAGGAAATGTTGTTCAAGGTTTTAATTTAGATTATAAACTGTCGTTCAATAGTAATCTTTTGGATTAGTGTTGTTCAAGGTTTTAATTTAGATTATAAACTGTCGTTCAATAGTAATCTTTTGGATTAGGAAATGTTGTTCAAGGTTTTAATTTAGATTATAAACTGTCGTTCAATAGTAATCTTTTGGATTAGGAAATGTTGTTCAAGGTTTTAATTTAGATTATAAACTGTCGTTCAATAGTAATCTTTTTAGGATTAGGAAATGTTGTTCAAGGTTTTCAAGGTTTTAATTTAGATTATAAACTGTCGTTCAATAGTAATCTTTTGGATTAGGAAATGTTGTTCAAGGTTTTAATTTAGATTATAAACTGTCGTTCAATAGTAATCTTTTGGATTAGGAAATGTTGTTCAAGGTTTTAATTTAGATTATAAACTGTCGTTCAATAGTAATCTTTTGGATTAGGAAATGTTGTTCAAGGTTTTAATTTAGATTATAAACTGTCGTTCAATAGTAATCTTTTGGATTAGGAAATGTTGTTCAAGGTTTTAATTTAGATTATAAACTGTCGTTCAATAGTAATCTTTTGGATTAGGAAATGTTGTTCAAGGTTTTAATTTAGATTATAAACTGTCGTTCAATAGTAATCTTTTGGATTAGGAAATGTTGTTCAAGGTTTTAATTTAGATTATAAACTGTCGTTCAATAGTAATCTTTTGGATTAGGAAATGTTGTTCAAGGTTTTAATTTAGATTATAAACTGTCGTTCAATAGTAATCTTTTGGATTAGGAAATGTTGTTCAAGGTTTTAATTTAGATTATAAACTGTCGTTCAATAGTAATCTTTGGATTAGGAAATGTTGTTCAAGGTTTTAATTTAGATTATAAACTGTCGTTCAATAGTAATCTTTGGATTAGGAAATGTTGTTCAAGGTTTTAATTTAGATTATAAACTGTCGTTCAATAGTAATCTTTTGGATTAGGAAATGTTGTTCAAGGTTTTAATTTAGATTATAAACTGTCGTTCAATAGTAATCTTTTGGATTAGGAAATGTTGTTCAAGGTTTTAATTTAGATTATAAACTGTCGTTCAATAGTAATCTTTTGGATTAGGAAATGTTGTTCAAGGTTTTAATTTAGATTATAAACTGTCGTTCAATAGTAATCTTTTGGATTAGGAAATGTTGTTCAAGGTTTTAATTTAGATTATAAACTGTCGTTCAATAGTAATCTTTGGATTAGGAAATGTTGTTCAAGGTTTTAATTTAGATTATAAACTGTCGTTCAATAGTAATCTTTGGATTAGGAAATGTTGTTCAAGGTTTTAATTTAGATTATAAACTGTCGTTCAATAGTAATCTTTTGGATTAGGAAATGTTGTTCAAGGTTTTAATTTAGATTATAAACTGTCGTTCAATAGTAATCTTTTGGATTAGGAAATGTTGTTCAAGGTTTTAATTTAGATTATAAACTGTCGTTCAATAGTAATCTTTTGGATTAGGAAATGTTGTTCAAGGTTTTAATTTAGATTATAAACTGTCGTTCAATAGTAATCTTTTGGATTAGGAAATGTTGTTCAAGGTTTTAATTTAGATTATAAACTGTCGTTCAATAGTAATCTTTTGGATTAGGAAATGTTGTTCAAGGTTTTAATTTAGATTATAAACTGTCGTTCAATAGTAATCTTTTGGATTAGGAAATGTTGTTCAAGGTTTTAATTTAGATTATAAACTGTCGTTCAATAGTAATCTTTTGGATTAGGAAATGTTGTTCAAGGTTTTAATTTAGATTATAAACTGTCGTTCAATAGTAATCTTTGGATTAGGAAATGTTGTTCAAGGTTTTAATTTAGATTATAAACTGTCGTTCAATAGTAATCTTTTGGATTAGGAAATGTTGTTCAAGGTTTTAATTTAGATTATAAACTGTCGTTCAATAGTAATCTTTTGGATTAGGAAATGTGTCGTTCAATAGTAATCTTTTGGATTAGGAAATGTTGTTCAAGGTTTTAATTTAGATTATAAACTGTCGTTCAATAGTAATCTTTTGGATTAGGAAATGTTGTTCAAGGTTTTAATTTAGATTATAAACTGTCGTTCAATAGTAATCTTTTGGATTAGGAAATGTTGTTCAAGGTTTTAATTTAGATTATAAACTGTCGTTCAATAGTAATCTTTTGGATTAGGAAATGTTGTTCAAGGTTTTAATTTAGATTATAAACTGTCGTTCAATAGTAATCTTTTGGATTAGGAAATGTTGTTCAAGGTTTTAATTTAGATTATAAACTGTCGTTCAATAGTAATCTTTTGGATTAGGAAATGTTGTTCAAGGTTTTAATTTAGATTATAAACTGTCGTTCAATAGTAATCTTTTGGATTAGGAAATGTTGTTCAAGGTTTTAATTTAGATTATAAACTGTCGTTCAATAGTAATCTTTTGGATTAGGAAATGTTGTTCAAGGTTTTAATTTAGATTATAAACTGTCGTTCAATAGTAATCTTTTGGATTAGGAAATGTTGTTCAAGGTTTTAATTTAGATTATAAACTGTCGTTCAATAGTAATCTTTTGGATTAGGAAATGTTGTTCAAGGTTTTAATTTAGATTATAAACTGTCGTTCAATAGTAATCTTTTGGATTAGGAAATGTTGTTCAAGGTTTTAATTTAGATTATAAACTGTCGTTCAATAGTAATCTTTTGGATTAGGAAATGTTGTTCAAGGTTTTAATTTAGATTATAAACTGTCGTTCAATAGTAATCTTTTGGATTAGGAAATGTTGTTCAAGGTTTTAATTTAGATTATAAACTGTCGTTCAATAGTAATCTTTTGGATTAGGAAATGTTGTTCAAGGTTTTAATTTAGATTATAAACTGTCGTTCAATAGTAATCTTTTGGATTAGGAAATGTTGTTCAAGGTTTTAATTTAGATTATAAACTGTCGTTCAATAGTAATCTTTTGGATTAGGAAATGTTGTTCAAGGTTTTAATTTAGATTATAAACTGTCGTTCAATAGTAATCTTTTGGATTAGGAAATGTTGTTCAAGGTTTTAATTTAGATTATAAACTGTCGTTCAATAGTAATCTTTTGGATTAGGAAATGTTGTTCAAGGTTTTAATTTAGATTATAAACTGTCGTTCAATAGTAATCTTTTGGATTAGGAAATGTTGTTCAAGGTTTTAATTTAGATTATAAACTGTCGTTCAATAGTAATCTTTGGATTAGGAAATGTTGTTCAAGGTTTTAATTTAGATTATAAACTGTCGTTCAATAGTAATCTTTTGGATTAGGAAATGTTGTTCAAGGTTTTAATTTAGATTATAAACTGTCGTTCAATAGTAATCTTTTGGATTAGGAAATGTTGTTCAAGGTTTTAATTTAGATTATAAACTGTCGTTCAATAGTAATCTTTTGGATTAGGAAATGTTGTTCAAGGTTTTAATTTAGATTATAAACTGTCGTTCAATAGTAATCTTTGGATTAGGAAATGTTGTTCAAGGTTTTAATTTAGATTATAAACTGTCGTTCAATAGTAATCTTTTGGATTAGGAAATGTTGTTCAAGGTTTTAATTTAGATTATAAACTGTCGTTCAATAGTAATCTTTTGGATTAGGAAATGTTGTTCAAGGTTTTAATTTAGATTATAAACTGTCGTTCAATAGTAATCTTTTAGGATTAGGAAATGTTGTTCAAGGTTTTAATTTAGATTATAAACTGTCGTTCAATAGTAATCTTTGGATTAGGAAATGTTGTTCAAGGTTTTAATTTAGATTATAAACTGTCGTTCAATAGTAATCTTTTTAGGATTAGGAAATGTTGTTCAAGGTTTTAATTTAGATTATAAACTGTCGTTCAATAGTAATCTTTTGGATTAGGAAATGTTGTTCAAGGTTTTAATTTAGATTATAAACTGTCGTTCAATAGTAATCTTTTGGATTAGGAAATGTTGTTCAAGGTTTTAATTTAGATTATAAACTGTCGTTCAATAGTAATCTTTGGATTAGGAAATGTTGTTCAAGGTTTTAATTTAGATTATAAACTGTCGTTCAATAGTAATCTTTTGGATTAGGAAATGTTGTTCAAGGTTTTAATTTAGATTATAAACTGTCGTTCAATAGTAATCTTTTGGATTAGGAAATGTTGTTCAAGGTTTTAATTTAGATTATAAACTGTCGTTCAATAGTAATCTTTTGGATTAGGAAATGTTGTTCAAGGTTTTAATTTAGATTATAAACTGTCGTTCAATAGTAATCTTTTGGATTAGGAAATGTTGTTCAAGGTTTTAATTTAGATTATAAACTGTCGTTCAATAGTAATCTTTTGGATTAGGAAATGTTGTTCAAGGTTTTAATTTAGATTATAAACTGTCGTTCAATAGTAATCTTTTGGATTAGGAAATGTTGTTCAAGGTTTTAATTTAGATTATAAACTGTCGTTCAATAGTAATCTTTTGGATTAGGAAATGTTGTTCAAGGTTTTAATTTAGATTATAAACTGTCGTTCAATAGTAATCTTTTGGATTAGGAAATGTTGTTCAAGGTTTTAATTTAGATTATAAACTGTCGTTCAATAGTAATCTTTTGGATTAGGAAATGTTGTTCAAGGTTTTAATTTAGATTATAAACTGTCGTTCAATAGTAATCTTTTGGATTAGGAAATGTTGTTCAAGGTTTTAATTTAGATTATAAACTGTCGTTCAATAGTAATCTTTGGATTAGGAAATGTTGTTCAAGGTTTTAATTTAGATTATAAACTGTCGTTCAATAGTAATCTTTTGGATTAGGAAATGTTGTTCAAGGTTTTAATTTAGATTATAAACTGTCGTTCAATAGTAATCTTTTTTAGATTATAAACTGTCGTTCAATAGT